>NW_028182169.1:0-1335000 GCF_964271855.1 Acomys minous | reverse complement strand
ATGTATTTGCTGAACGGTGAAAGCGCACAGTAATGCACTTTTCTCCCAGCAAATACACTGTGTCTAAGGAAATGGGAACACACTGAGGAGACACTTGTGGGAGCTACTGTGACTAAAACTGAGCTTCCCTACGCACAGGGAAGCAAGAGAAATGCTGATTTCATCAAGCCCAGTTACATACTCAGAGTCTGTACTACTGCGCAAATAGGCATGTCTCTTTAGGCAAAAAACTCATTTCTGACAAAGTTGCCCAAATGCATCTCAGAAGTGTGCGACTTGTTCCCTGAGTTAGAAAACGTCGAGAAACGGTCGTTTCTGCTAGCGCTGTGCTTCTACACATGTATTTGCTGAACGGTGAAAGCGCACAGTAATTCACTTTTCTCCCAGCAAATACACTGTTTCTAAGGAAATGGGAACACACTGAGGAGACACTTGTGGGACCTACTGTGACTAAAACTGAGCTTCCCTATGCACAGTGAAGCAAGAGAAATGCTGATTTAGTCAAGCCCAGTTACATACTCAGAATCTGTACTACTGCGCAAATAGGCATGTCTCTGTAGGCAAAAAACTCATTTCTGACAAAGTTGCCCAAATGCATCTCAGAAGTGTGCAACTTGTTCCCTGAGTTAGAAAACGTCGAGAAACGTTCGTTTCTGCTAGCGCTGTGCTTCTACACATGTATTTGCTGAACGGTGAAAGCGCACAGTAATGCACTTTTCTCCCAGCAAATACACTGTTTCTAAGGAAATGGTAACACACTGTGGAGACACTTGTGGGAGCTACTGTGACTAAAACTGAGCTTCCCTACGCACAGGGAAGGAAGAGAAATGCTGATTTCATCAAGCCCAGTTACATACTCAGAGTCTGTACTACTGCGCAAATAGGCATGTCTCTATAGGCAAAAAACTCCTTTCTGCCAAAGTTGCCCAAATGCATCTCAGAAGTGTGCAACTTGTTCCCTGAGTTAGAAAACGTCGAGAAACGGTCGTTTCTGCTAGCGCTGTGCTTCTACACATGTATTTGCTGAACGGTGAAAGCGCACAGTAATTCACTTTTCTCCCAGCAAATACACTGTTTCTAAGGAAATGGGAACACACTGAGGAGACACTTGTGGGAGCTACTGTGACTAAAACTGAGCTTCCCTACGCACAGGGAAGCAAGAGAAATGCTGATTTCATCAAGCCCAGTTACATACTCAGAATCTGTACTACCGCGCAAATAGGCATGTCTCTGTAGGCAAAAAACTAATTTCTGACAAAGTTGCCCAAATGCATCTCAGAAGTGTGCAACTTGTTCCCTGAGTTAGAAAACGTCGAGAAACGGTCGTTTCTGCTAGCGCTGTGCTTCTACACATGTATTTGCTGAACGGTGAAAGCGCACAGTAATGCACTTTTCTCCCAGCAAATACACTGTTTCTAAGGAAAGGGGAACACACTGAGGAGACACTTGTGGGAGCTACTGTGACTAAAACTGAGCTTCCCTACGCACAGGGAAGCAAGAGAAATGCTGATTTCATCAAGCCCAGTTACATACACAGAATCATTACTACTGCGCAAATAGACATGTCTCTTTAGGCAAAAAACTCATTTCTGACAAAGTTGCCCAAATGCATCTCAGAAGTGTGCAACTTGTTCCCTGAGTTAGAAAACGTCGAGAAACGTTCGTTTCTGCTAGCGCTGTGCTTCTACACATGTATTTGCTGAACGGTGAAAGCGCACAGTAATTCACTTTTCTCCCAGCAAATACACGGTTTCTATGGAAATGGGAACACACTGAGGAGACACTTGTGGGACCTACTGTGACTAAAACTGAGCTTCCCTACGCACAGTGAAGCAGGGGAAATGCTGATTTCGTCAAGCCCAGTTACATACTCAGAGTCTGTACTACTGCGCAAATAGGCATGTCTCTGTAGGCAAAAAACTCATTTCTGACAAAGTTGCCCAAATGCATCTCAGAAGTGTGCAACTTGTTCCCTGAGTTAGAAAACGTCGAGAAACAGTCGTTTCTGCTAGCGCTGTGCTTCTACACATGTATTTGCTGAACGGTGAAAGCGCACAGTAATGGACTTTTCTCCCAGCAAATACACTGTGTCTAAGGAAATGGGAACACACTGAGGAGACACTTGTGGGAGCTACTGTGACTAAAACTGAGCTTCCCTACGCACAGGGAAGCAAGAGAAATGCTGATTTCATCAAGCCCAGTTACATACTCAGAATCTGTACTACTGCGCAAATAGGCATGTCTCTGTAGGCAAAAAACTCATTTCTGACAAAGTTGCCCAAATGCATCTCAGAAGTGTGCCACTTGTTCCCTGAGTTAGAAAACGTCGAGAAACGGTCGTTTCAGCTAGCGCTGTGCTTCGACACATGTATTTGCTGAACGGTGAAAGCGCACAGTAATGCACTTTTCTCCCACCAAATACACTGTTTCTAAGGAAATGTGAACACACTGAGGAGACACTTGTGGGAGCTACTGTGACTAAAACTGAGCTTCCCTACGCACAGGGAAGCAAGAGAAATGCTGATTTCATCAAGCCCAGTTACATACTCAGAATCTGTACTACTGCGCAAATAGGCATGTCTCTTTAGGCAAAAAACTCATTTCTGACAAAGTTGCCCAAATGCATCTCAGAAGTGTGCAACTAGTTCCCTGAGTTAGAAAACGTCGAGAAACGTTCGTTTCTGCTAGCGCTGTGCTTCTACACATGTATTTGCTGAACGGTGAAAGCGCACAGTGATGCACTTTTCTCCCAGCAAATACACTGTTTCTAAGGAAATGGGAACACACTGAGGAGACACTTGTGGGAGCTACTGTGACTAAAACTGAGCTTCCCTACGCACAGGGAAGCAAGAGAAATGCTGATTTCATCAAGCCCAGTTACCTTCTCAGAATCTGTACTACTGCGCAAATAGGCATGTCTCTGTAGGCAAAAAACTCATTTCTGACAAAGTTGCCCAAATGCATCTCAGAAGTGTGCAACTTGTTCCCTGAGTTAGAAAACGTCGAGAAACGGTCGTTTCTGCTAGCGCTGTGCTTCTACACATGTATTTGCTGAACGGTGAAAGCGCACAGTAATGCCCTTTTCTCCCAGCAAATACACTGTTTCTAAGGAAATGGGAACACACTGAGGAGACACTTGTGGGAGCTACTGTGACTAAAAGTGAGCTTCCCTAGGCACAGGGAAGCAAGAGAAATGCTGATGTCATCAAGCCCAGTTACATACTCAGAATCTGTACTACTGCGCAAATAGGCATCTCTCTGTAGGCAAAAAACTCATTTCTGACAAAGTTGCCCAAATGCATCTCAGAAGTGTGCAACTTGTTCCCTGAGTTAGAAAACGTCGATAAACGTTCGTTTCTGCCAGCGCTGTGCCTCTACACATGTATTTGCGGAACGGTGAAAGCGCACAGTAATGCACATTTCTCCCAGCAAATACACTGTTTCTAAGGAACTGGGAACACACTGAGGAGACACTTGTGGGAGCTACTGTGACTAAAACTGAGCTTCCCAATGCACAGGGAAGCAAGAGAAATGCTGATTTCATCAAGCCCAGTTACATACTCAGAATCTGTACTACTGCGCAAATAGGCATGTCTCTTTAGGCAAAAAACTCATTTCTGACAAAGTTGCCCAAATGCATCTCAGAAGTATGCAACTTGTTCCCTGAGTTAGAAAACGTCGAGAAACGGTCGTTTCTGCTAGTGCTGTGCTTCTACACATGTATTTGCTGAACGGTGAAAGCGCACAGTAATGCACTTTTCTCCCAGCAAATACACTGTTTATAAGGAAATGGGAACACACTGAGGAGACACTTGTGGGAGCTACTGTGACTAAAACTGAGCTTCCCTACGCACAGGGAAGCAAGAGAATGCTGATTTCATCAAGCCCAGTTACATACTCAGAATCTGTACTACTGCGCAAATAGGCATGTCTCTGTAGGCAAAAAACTCATTTCTGACAAAGTTGCCCAAATGCATCTCAGAAGTGTGCAACTTGTTCCCTGAGTTAGAAAACGTCGAGAAACGGTCGTTTCTGCTAGCGCTGTGCTTCTAGACATGTATTTGCTGAACGGTGAAAGCGCACAGTGATGCACTTTTCTCCCAGCAAATACACTGTTTCTAAGGAACTGGGAACACACTGAGGAGACACTTGTGGGAGCTACTGTGACTAAAACTGAGCTTCCCTACGCACAGGGAAGCAAGAGAATGCTGATTTCATCAAGCCCAGTTACGTACTCAGAATCTGTACTACTGCGCAAATAGGCATGTCTCTGTAGGCAAAAAACTCATTTCTGACCAAGTTGCCCAAATGCATCTCAGAAGTGTACAACTAGTTCCCTGAGTTAGAAAACGTCGAGAAACGGTCGTTTCTGCTAGCGCTGTGCTTCTACACATGTACTTGCTGAACGGTGAAAGCGCACAGTAATGCACTTTTCTCCCACCAAATACACTGTTTCTAAGGAAATGGGAACACACTGAGGAGACACTTGTGGGAGCTACTGTGACTAAAACTGAGCTTCCCTACGCACAGGGAAGCAAGAGAAATGCTGATTTCATCAAGCCCAGTTACATACTCAGAATCTGTACTACTGCGCAAATAGGCATGTCTCTGTAGGCAAAAAACTCATTTCTGACAAAGTTGCGCAAATGCATCTCAGAAGTGTGCAACTTGTTCCCTGAGTTAGAAAACGTCGATAAACGTTCGTTTCTGCCAGCGCTGTGCCTCTACACATGTATTTGCGGAACGGTGAAAGCGCACAGTAATGCACATTTCTCCCAGCAAATACACTGTTTCTAAGGAACTGGGAACACACTGAGGAGACACTTGTGGGAGCTACTGTGACTAAAACTGAGCTTCCCAATGCACAGGGAAGCAAGAGAAATGCTGATTTCATCAAGCCCAGTTACATACTCAGAATCTGTACTACTGCGCAAATAGGCATGTCTCTTTAGGCAAAAAACTCATTTCTGACAAAGTTGCCCAAATGCATCTCAGAAGTGTGCAACTAGTTCCCTGAGTTAGAAAACTTCGAGAAACGTTCGTTTCTGCTAGCGCTGTGCTTCTACACATGTATTTGCTGAACGGTGAAAGCGCACAGTGATGCACTTTTCTCCCAGCAAATACACTGTTTCTAAGGAAATGGGAACACACTGAGGAGACACTTGTGGGAGCTACTGTGACTAAAACTGAGCTTCCCTACGCACAGGGAAGCAAGAGAAATGCTGATTTCATCAAGCCCAGTTACCTTCTCATAATCTGTACTACTGCGCAAATAGGCATGTCTCTGTAGGCAAAAAACCCATTTCTGACAAAGTTGCCCAAATGCATCTCAGAAGTGTGCAACTTGTTCCCTGAGTTAGAAAACGTCGAGAAACGGTCGTTTCTGCTAGCGCTGTGCTTCTACACATGTATTTGCTGAACGGTGAAAGCGCACAGTAATGCCCTTTTCTCCCAGCAAATACACTGTTTCTAAGGAAATGGGAACACACTGAGGAGACACTTGTGGGAGCTACTGTGACTAAAATTGAGCTTCCCTAGGCACAGGGAAGCAAGAGAAATGCTGATTTCATCAAGCCCAGTTACATACTCAGAATCTGTACTACTGCGCAAATAGGCATGTCTCTGTAGGCAAAAAACTCATTTCTGACAAAGTTGCCCAAATGCATCTCAGAAGTGTGCAACTTGTTCCCTGAGTTAGAAAACGTCGATAAACGTTCGTTTCTGCCAGCGCTGTGCCTCTACACATGTATTTGCGGAACGGTGAAAGCGCACAGTAATGCACATTTCTCCCAGCAAATACACTGTTTCTAAGGAACTGGGAACACACTGAGGAGACACTTGTGGGAGCTACTGTGACTAAAACTGAGCTTCCCAATGCACAGGGAAGCAAGAGAAATGCTGATTTCATCAAGCCCAGTTACATACTCTGAATCTGTACTACTGCGCAAATAGGCATGTCTCTTTAGGCAAAAAACTCATTTCTGACAAAGTTGCCCAAATGCATCTCAGAAGTATGCAACTTGTTCCCTGAGTTAGAAAACGTCGAGAAACGGTCGTTTCTGCTAGTGCTGTGCTTCTACACATGTATTTGCTGAACGGTGAAAGCACACAGTAATGCACTTTTCTCCCAGCAAATACACTGTTTCTAAGGAAATGGGAACACACTGAGGAGACACTTGTGGGAGCTACTGTGACTAAAACTGAGCTTCCCTACGCACAGGGAAGCAAGAGAATGCTGATTTCATCAAGCCCAGTTACATACTCAGAATCTGTACTACTGCGCAAATAGGCATGTCTCTGTAGGCAAAAAACTCATTTCTGACACAGTTGCCCAAATGCATCTCAGAAGTGTGCAACTTGTTCCCTGAGTTAGAAAACGTCGAGAAACGTTCGTTTCTGCTAGCGCTGTGCTTCTAGACATGTATTTGCTGAACGGTGAAAGCGCACAGTGATGCACTTTTCTCCCAGCAAATACACTGTTTCTAAGGAACTGGGAACACACTGAGGAGAAACTTGTGGGAGCTACTGTGACTAAAACTGAGCTTCCCTACGCACAGGGAAGCAAGAGAATGCTGATTTCATCAAGCCCAGTTACGTACTCAGAATCTGTACTACTGCGCAAATAGGCATGTCTCTGTAGGCAAAAAACTCATTTCTGACCAAGTTGCCCAAATGCATCTCAGAAGTGTACAACTAGTTCCCTGAGTTAGAAAACGTCGAGAAACGGTCGTTTCTGCTAGCGCTGTGCTTCTACACATGTACTTGCTGAACGGTGAAAGCGCACTGTAATGCACTTTTCTCCCAGGAAATACATTGTTTCGAAGGAAATGGGAACACACTGAGGAGACACTTGTGGGAGCTACTGTGACTAAAACTGAGCTTCCCTACGCACAGGGAAGCAAGAGAAATGCTGATTTCATCAAGCCCAGTTACATACTCAGAATCTGTACTACTGCGCAAATAGGCATGTCTCTGTAGGCAAAAAACTCATTTCTGACAAAGTTGCCCAAATGCATCTCAGAAGTGTGCAACTTGTTCCCTGAGTTAGAAAACGTCGAGAAACGTTCGTTTCTGCTAGCGCTGTGCTTCTACACATGTATTTGCTGAACGGTGAAAGCGCACAGTAATGCACTTTTCTCCCAGCAAATACACTGTTTCTAAGGAAATGGGAACACACTGAGGAGACACTTGTGGGAGCTACTGTGACTAAAACTGAGCTTCCCTACGCACAGGGAAGCAAGAGAATGCTGATTTCATCAAGCCCAGTTACATACTCAGAATCTGTACTACTGCGCAAATAGGCATGTCTCTGTAGGCAAAAAACTCATTTCTGACAAAGTTGCCCAAATGCATCTCAGAAGTGTGCAACTTGTTCCCTGAGTTAGAAAACGTCGAGAAACCTTCGTTTCTGCTAGCGCTGTGCTTCTAGACATGTATTTGCTGAACGGTGAAAGCGCACAGTAATGCAGTTTTCTCCCAGCAAATACACTGTTTCTAAGGAAATGGGAACACACTGAGGAGACACTTGTGGGAGCTACTGTGACTAAAACTGAGCTTCTCTACGCACAGGGAAGCAAGAGAAATGCTGATTTCATCAAGCCCAGTTACGTACACAGAATCTGTACTACTGCGCAAATAGGCATGTCTCTGTAGGCAAAAAACTCATTTCTGACAAAGTTGCCCAAATGCATCTCAGAAGTGTGCCACTTGTTCCCTGAGTTAGAAAACGTCGAGAAACGGTCGTTTCAGCTACTGCTGTGCTTCTACACATGTATTTGCTGAACGGTGAAAGCGCACAGTAAAGCACTTTTCTCCCAGCAAATACACTGTTTCTAAGGAAATGGGAACACACTGAGGAGACACTTGTGGGAGCTACTGTGACTAAAACTGAGCTTCCCTATGCACAGGGAAGCAAGAGAAATGCTGATTTCATCAAGCCCAGTTACATACTCAGAATCTGTACTACTGCCCAAATAGGCATGTCCCTGTAGGCAAAAAACTCATTTCTGACAAAGTTGCCAAATGCATCTCAGAAGTGTGCAACTTGTTCCCTGAGTTAGAAAACGTCGAGAAACGTTCGTTTCTGCTAGCGCTGTGCTTCTAGACATGTATTTGCTGAACGGTGAAAGCGCACAGTAATGCACTTTTCTTCCAGCAAATACACTGTTTCTAAGGAAATGGGAACACACTGAGGAGACACTTGTGGGAGCTACTGTGACTAAAACTGAGCTTCCCTACGCACAGGGAAGCAAGAGAAATGCTGATTTCATCAAGCCCAGTTACATACTCAGAATCTGTACTATTGCGCAAATAGGCATGTCTCTGTAGGCAAAAAACTCATTTCTGACAAAGTTGCCCAAATGCATCTCAGAAGTGTGCAACCTGTTCCCTGAGTTAGAAAACGTCGAGAAACCTTCCTTTCTGCTAGCGCTGTGCTTCTACACATGTATTTGCTGAACGGTGAAAGCGCACAGTAATGCACTTTTCTCCCAGCAAATACACTGTTTCTAAGGAAATGGGAACACACTGAGGAGACACTTGTGGGAGCTACTGTGACTAAAACTGAGCTTCCCTACGCACAGGGAAGCAAGAGAAATGCTGATTTCATCAAGCCCAGTTACATACTCAGAATCTGTACTACTGCGCAAATAGGCATGTCTTTTAGGCAAAAAACTCATTTCTGACAAAGTTGCCCAAATGCGTCTCAGAAGTGTGCAACTTGTTCCCTGAGTTAGAAAACGTCGAGAAACAGTCGTTTCTGCTAGCGCTGTGCTTCTACACATGTATTTGCTGAACGGTGAAAGCGCACAGTAATGCACTTTTCTCCCAGCAAATACACTGTTTCTAAGGAAATGGGAACACACTGAGGAGACACTTGTGGGAGCTACTGTGACTAAAACTGAGCTTCCCTACGCACAGGGAAGCAAGAGAAATGTTGATTTCATCAAGCCCAGTTACATACTCAGAATCTGTAATACTGCGCAAATAGGCATGTCTCTGTAGGCAAAAAACTCATTTCTGACAAAGTTGCCCAAATGCATCTCAGAAGTGTGCAACTTGTTCCCTGAGTTAGAAAACGTCAAGAAACGTTCATTTAGGCTAGCGCTGTGCTTCTACACATGTATTTGCTGAACGGTGAAAGCGCACAGTAATTCACTTTTCTCCCAGCAAATACACTGTTTCTAAGGAAATGGGAACACACTGAGGAGACACTTGTGGGAGCTACTGTGACTAAAACTGAGCTTCCCTACACACAGGGAAGCAAGAGAAATGCTGATTTCATCAAGCCCAGTTACATACACAGAATCTGTACTACTGCGCAAATAGGCATGTCTCTTTAGGCAAAAAACTCATTTCTGACAAAGTTGCCCAAATGCATCTCAGAAGTGTGCAACTTGTTCCCTGAGTTAGAAAACGTCGAGAAACGGTCGTTTCTGCCAGCGCTGTGCTTCTACACTTGTATTTGCTGAACGGTGAAAGCGCACAGTAATGCAGTTTTCTCCCAGCAAATACACTGTTTCTAAGGAAATGGGAACACACTGAGGAGACACTTGTGGGTGCTACTGTGTCTAAAACTGAGCCCCCTACGCACAGGGAAGCAAGAGAAATGCTGATTTCATCAAGCCCAGTTACATACTCAGAATCTGTACTACTGCGCAAATAGGCATGTCTTTTAGGCAAAAAACTCATTTCTGACAAAGTTGCCCAAATGCGTCTCAGAAGTGTGCAACTTGTTCCCTGAGTTAGAAAACGTTGAGAAACGGTAGTATCTGCTAGCGCTGTGCTTCTACACATGTATTTGCTGAACGGTGAAAGCGCACAGTAATGGACTTTTCTCCCAGCAAATACATTGTTTCTAAGGAAATGGGAACACACTGAGGAGACACTTGTGGGAGCTACTGTGACTAAAACTGAGCTTCCCTACGCACAGGGAAGCAAGAGAAATGCTGATTTCATCAAGCCCAGTTACATACTCAGAATCTGTACTACTGCGCAAATAGGCATGTCTCTGTAGGCAAAAAACTCATTTCTGACAAAGTTGCCCAAATGCATCTCAGAAGTGTGCAACTTCTTCCCTGAGTTAGAAAACGTCGAGAAACGGTAGTACCTGCTAGCGCTGTGCTTCTACACATGTATTTGCTGAACGGTGAAAGCGCACAGTAATGCACTTTTCTCCCAGCAAATACACTGTTTCTAAGTAAATGGGAACACACTGAGGAGACACTAGTGGGAGCTACTGTGACTAAAACTGAGCTTCCCTACGCACAGGGAAGCAAGAGAAATGCTGATTTCATCAAGCCCAGTTACATACTCAGAATCTGTACTACTGCGCAAATAGGCATGTCTCTTTAGGCAAAAAACTCATTTCTGACAAAGTTGCCCAAATGCATCTCAGAAGTGTGCAACTTCTTCCCTGAGTTAGAAAACGTCGAGAAACGGTAGTATCTGCTAGCGCTGTGCTTCTACACATGTATTTGCTGAACGGTGAAAGCGCACAGTAATGCACTTTTCTCCCAGCAAATACACTCTTTCTAAGGAAATGGGAACACACTGAGGAGACACTTGTGGGAGCTACTGTGACTAAAACTGAGCTTCCCTACGCACAGGGAAGCAAGAGAAATGCTGATTTCATCAAGCCCAGTTACATACACAGAATCTGTACTACTGCGCAAATAGGCATGTCTCTTTAGGCAAAAAACTCATTTCTGACAAAGTTGCCCAAATGCATCTCAGAAGTGTGCAACTTGTTCTCTGAGTTAGAAAACGTGGAGAAACGTCCGTTTCTGATAGCGCTGTGCTTCTACACATGTAATTGCTGAACGGTGAAAGCGCACAGAAATGCACTTTTCCCCAGCAAATACACTTCTTCTCAGGAAATTGGAACACACTGAGGAGACACTTGTGGGAGCTACTGTGACTAAAACTGAGCTTCCCTACGCACAGGGAAACAAGAGAAATGCTGATTTCATCAAGCCCAGTTACATACTCAGAATCTGAACTACTGCGCAAATAGGCATGTCTCTGTAGGCAAAAAACTCATTTCTGATAAAGTTGGCCAAATGTATCTCAGAAGTGTGCAACTTGTTCCCTGTGTTAGAAAACGTCGAGAAACGTTCGTTTCTGCTAGCGCTGTGCTTCAACACATGTATTTGCTGAACGGTGAAAGCGCACAGTAATGCACTTTTCTCCCAGCAAATGCACTGTTTCTAAGGAAATGGGAACACACTGAGGAGACACTTGTGGGAGCTACAGTGACTAAAACTGAGCTTCCCTACGCACAGGGAAGCAAGAGAAATGCTGATTTCATCAAGCCCAGATACATATTCAGAATCTGTACTACTGCGCAAATAGGCATGTCTCTTTAGGCAAAAAACTCATTTCTGACAAAGTTGCCCAAATGCATCTCAGAAGTGTGCAACTTGTTCCCTGAGTTAGAAGCCGTCGAGAAACGGTCTTTTCTGCTAGCGCTGTGCTTCTACACATGTATTTGCTGAACGGTGAAAGCGCACAGTAATGCACTTTTCTCCCAGCAAATACACTTCTTCTCAGGAAATGGGAACACACTGAGGAGACACTTGTGGGAACTACTGTGACTAAAACTGAGCTTCCCTATGCACAGGGAAGCAAGAGAAATGCTGATTTCATCAAGCCCAGTTACATACTCAGAATCTGTACTAATGCGCAAATAGGCATGTCTCTGTAGGCAAAAAACTAATTTCTGACAAAGTTGGCCAAATGCATCTCAGAAGTGTGCAACTTGTTCATGGAGTTAGAAAACGTCGAGAAACGTTCGTTTCTGCTAGCGCTGTGCTTCTACACATGTATTTGCTGAACGGTGAAAGCGCACAGTAATGCGCTTTTCTCCCAGCAAATACACTCTTTCCAAGGAAATGGGAACACACTGAGGAGACACTTGTGGGAGCTACTGTGACTAAAACTGAGCTTCCCTACGCACAGGGAAGCAAGAGAAATGCTGATTTCATCAAGCCCAGTTACATACGCAGAATCTGTACTACTGCGCAAAAAGGCATGTATCTGTAGGCAAAAAACTCATTTCTGACAAAGTTGCCCAAATGCATCTCAGAAGTGTGCAACTTGTTCATGGAGTTAGAAAACGTCGAGAAACGTTCGTTTCTGCTAGGGCTGTGCTTCTACACATGTATTTGCTGAACGGTGAAAGCGCACAGTAATGCACGTTTCTCCCAGCAAATAAACTTCTTCTCAGGAAATGGGAACACACTGAGGAGACACTTGTGGGAGCTACTGTGACTAAAACTGAGCTTCCCTACGCACAGGGAAGCAAGAGAAATGCTGATTTCATCAAGCCCAGTTACATACTCAGAATCTGTACTACTGCGCAAATAGGCATGTCTCTTTAGGCAAAAAACTCATTTCTGACAAAGTTGCCCAAATGCATCTCAGAAGTGTGCAACTTATTCCCTGAGTTAGAAAACGTCGAGAAACGTTCGTTTCTGCTAGCCCTGTGCTTCTACACATGTATTTGCTGAACGGTGAAAGCACACAGTAATGCACTTTTCTCACAGCAAATACACTGTTTCTAAGGAAATGGGAACACACAGAGGAGACACTTGTGGGAGCTACTGTGACTAAAACTGAGCTTCCCTACGCACAGGGAAGCAAGAGAAATGCTGATTTCATCAAGCCCAGTTACATACTCAGAATCTGTACTACTGCGCAAATAGGCATGTCCCTTTGGCCAAAAAATCATTTCTGACAAAGTTGGCCAAATGCATCTCAGAAGTGTTCAACTTGTTCATGGAGTTAGAAAACGTCGAGAAACGTTCGTTTCTGATAGCGCTGTGCTTCTACACATGTATTTGCTGAACGGTGAAAGCGCACAGTAATGCACGTTTCTCCCAGCAAATACACTTCTTCTCAGGAAATGGGAACACACTGAGGAGACACTTGTGGGAGCTACTGTGACTAAAACTGAGCTTCCCTACGCACAGGGAAGCAAGAGAAATGCTGATTTCATCAAGCCCAGTTACATACTCAGAATCTGTACTACTGCGCAAATAGGCATGTCTCTTTAGGCAAAAAACTCATTTCTGACAAAGTTGCCCAAATGCATCTCAGAAGTGTGCAACTTGTTCCCTGAGTTAGAAAACGTCGAGAAACGGTCGTTTCTGCTAGCGCTGTGCTTCTACACATGTATTTGCTGAACGGTGAAAGCACACAGTAATGCGCTTTTCTCCCAGCAAATACACTGTTTCTAAGGAAATGGGAACACACTGAGAAGACACTTGTGGGAGCTACTGTGACTAAAACTGAGCTTCCCTACGCACAGGGAAGCAAGAGAAATGCTGATTTCATCAAGCCCAGTTACATACTCAGAATCTGTTCTACTGCACAAATAGGCATGTCTCTGTAGGCAAAAACCTCATTTCTGACAAAGTTGCCCAAATGCATCTCAGAAGTGTGCAGCTTGTTCCCTGAGTTAGAAAACGTCGGGAAACGGTCGTTTCTGCTAGCGCTGTGCTTCTACACATGTATTTGCTGAACGGTGAAAGCGCACAGTAATGCACTTTTCTCCCAGCAAATGCACTGTTTCTAAGGAAATGGGAACACACTGAGGAGACACTTGTGGGAGCTACAGTGACTAAAACTGAGCTTCCCTACGCACAGGGAAGCAAGAGAAATGCTGATTTCATCAAGCCCAGTTACATACTCAGAATCTGTACTAATGCGCAAATAGGCATGTCTCTGTAGGCAAAAAACTAATTTCTGACAAAGTTGCCCAAATGCATCTCAGAAGTGTGCAACTTGTTCCCTGAGTTAGAAAACGTTGAGAAACGTTCGTTTCTGCTAGCGCTGTGCTTCTACATATGTATTTGCTGAACGGTGAAAGCGCACAGTAATGCAGTTTTCTCACAGCAAATACACTGTTTCTAAGGAAATGGGAACACACTGAGGAGACACTTGTGGGAGCTACTGTGACTAAAACTGAGCTTCCCTACGCACAGGGAAGCAAGAGAAATGCTGATTTCATCAAGCCCAGTTACATACTCAGAATCTGTACTACTGCGCAAATAGGCATGTCTCTGTAGGCAAAAAACTCATTTCTGACAAAGTTGGCCAAATGCATCTCAGAAGTGTGCAACTTGTTCATGGAGTTAGAAAACGTCGAGAAACGTTCGTTTCTGCTAGCGCTGTGCTTCTACACATGTATTTGCTGAACGGTGAAAGCGCACAGTAATGCGCTTTTCTCCCAGCAAATACACTCTTTCCAAGGAAATGGGAACACACTGAGGAGACACTTGTGGGAGCTACTGTGACTAAAACTGAGCTTCCCTACGCACAGGGAAGCAAGAGAAATGCTGATTTCATCAAGCCCAGTTACATACTCAGAATCTGTACTACTGCGCAAAAAGGCATGTCTCTTTAGGCAAAAAACTCATTCCTGACAAAGTTACCCAAATGCATCTCAGAAGTGTGCAACTTGTTCATGGAGTTAGAAAACGTCGAGAAACGTTCGTTTCTGCTAGGGCTGTGCTTCTACACATGTATTTGCTGAACGGTGAAAGCGCACAGTAATGCACGTTTCTCCCAGCAAATAAACTTCTTCTCAGGAAATGGGAACACACTGAGGAGACACTTGTGGGAGCTACTGTGACTAAAACTGAGCTTCCCTACGCACAGGGAAGCAAGAGAAATGCTGATTTCATCAAGCCCAGTTACATACTCAGAATCTGTACTACTGCGCAAATAGGCATGTCTCTTTAGGCAAAAAACTCATTTCTGACAAAGTTGCCCAAATGCATCTCAGAAGTGTGCAACTTATTCCCTGAGTTAGAAAACGTCGAGAAACGTTCGTTTCTGCTAGCCCTGTGCTTCTACACATGTATTTGCTGAACGGTGAAAGCACACAGTAATGCACTTTTCTCACAGCAAATACACTGTTTCTAAGGAAATGGGAACACACTGAGGAGACACTTGTGGGAGCTACTGTGACTAAAACAGAGCTTCCCTACGCACAGGGAAGCAAGAGAAATGCTGATTTCATCAAGCCCAGTTACATACTCAGAATCTGTACTACTGCGCAAATAGGCATGTCCCTTTGGCCAAAAAATCATTTCTGACAAAGTTGGCCAAATGCATCTCAGAAGTGTGCAACTTGTTCATGGAGTTAGAAAACGTCGAGAAACGTTCGTTTCTGATAGCGCTGTGCTTCTACACATGTATTTGCTGAACGGTGAAAGCGCACAGTAATGCACGTTTCTCCCAGCAAATACACTTCTTCTCAGGAAATGGGAACACACTGAGGAGACACTTGTGGGAGCTACTGTGACTAAAACTGAGCTTCCCTACGCACAGGGAAGCAAGAGAAATGCTGATTTCATCAAGCCCAGTTACATACTCAGAATCTGTACTACTGCGCAAATAGGCATGTCTCTTTAGGCAAAAAACTCATTTCTGACAAAGTTGCCCAAATGCATCTCAGAAGTGTGCAACTTGTTCCCTGAGTTAGAAATCGTCGAGAAACGGTCGTTTCTGCTAGCGCTGTGCTTCTACACATGTATTTGCTGAACGGTGAAAGCGCACAGTAATGCGCTTTTCTCCCAGCAAATACACTGTTTCTAAGGAAATGGGAACACACTGAGGAGACACTTGTGGGAGCTACTGTGACTAAAACTGAGCTTCCCTACGCACAGGGAAGCAAGAGAAATGCTGATTTCATCAAGCCCAGTTACATACTCAGAATCTGTTCTACTGCACAAATAGGCATGTCTCTGTAGGCAAAAACCTCATTTCTGACAAAGTTGCCCAAATGCATCTCAGAAGTGTGCAGCTTGTTCCCTGAGTTAGAAAACGTCGGGAAACGGTCGTTTCTGCTAGCGCTGTGCTTCTACACATGTATTTGCTGAACGGTGAAAGCGCACAGTAATGCACTTTTCTCCCAGCAAATACACTGTTTCTAAGGAAATGGGAACACACTGAGGAGACACTTGTGGGAGCTACTGTGACTAAAACTGAGCTTCCTTACGCACAGGGAAGCAAGGGAAATGCTGATTTCATCAAGCCCAGTTACATACTCAGAATCTGTACTACTGCGCAAATAGGCATGTCTCTGTAGGCAAAAAACTCATTTCTGACAAAGTTGCCCAAATGCATCTCAGAAGTGTGCAACTTGTTCCCTGAGTTAGAAAACGTCGCGAAACGTTCCTTTCTGCGAGTGCTGTGCTTCTACACATGTATTTTTTTCACGGTGAAAGGGCACAGTAATGCACTTTTCTCCCAGCAAATACACTGTTTCAAAGCAAATGGGAACACACTGAGGAGACACTTGTGGGAGGTTCTGTGACTAAAACTGAGCTTCCCTACGCACAGGGAAGCAAGAGAAATGCTGATTTCATCAAGCCCAGTTACATACTCAGAATCTGTACTACTGCGCAAATAGGCATGTCTCTTTTGGCAAAAAACTCATTTCTGACAAAGTTGCCCAAATGCATCTCAGAAGTGTGCAACTTGTTCCCTGAGTTAGAAAACGTCGAGAAACGGTCTTTTCTGCTAGCGCTGTACTTCTACACAAGTATTTGCTGAACGGTGAAAGCGCACAGTAATGCACTTTTCTCCCAGCAAATACACTGTTTCTAAGGAAATGGGAACACACTGAGGAGACACTTGTGGGAGCTACTGTGACTAAAACTGAGCTTTCCTACGCACAGGGAAGCAAGAGAAATGCTGTTTTCATCAAGCCCAGTTACATACTCAGAATCTGTACGACTGCTCAAATAGGCATGTCTCTTTAGGCAAAAAACTCATTCCTGACAAAGTTGCCCAAATGCATCTCAGAAGTGTGCAACTTGTTCCCTGAGTTAGAAAACGTCGAGAAACGGTCTTTTCTGCTAGCGCTGTGCTTCTACACATGTATTTGCTGAACGGTGAAAGCGCACAGTAATGTACTTTTCTCCTCAGCAAATACACTGTTTCTAAGGAAATGGGAACACACTGAGGAGACACTTGTGGGAGCTACTGTGACTAAAACTGAGCTTCCCTATGCACAGGGAAGCAAGAGAAATGCTGATTTCATCAAGCCCAGTTACATACTCAGAATCTGTACTACTGCGCAAATAGGCATGTCTCTTTAGGCAAAAAACTCATTTCTAACAAAGTTGCCCAAATGCATCTCAGAAGTGTGCAACTTGTTCCCTGAGTTAGAAAACGTCGAGAAACGGTCGTTTCTGCTAGCGCTGTGCTTCTACAGATGTATTTGCTGAATGGTGAAAGCGCACAGTAATGCACTTTTCTCCCAGCAAATACACTGTTTCTAAGGAAATGGGAACACACTGAGGAGGCACTATTGGGAGCTACTGTGACTAAAACTGAGCTTCCCTACGCACAGGGAAGCAAGAGAAATGCTGATTTCATCAAGCCCAGTTACATACTCAGAATCTGTACTACTGCGCCAATAGGCATGTCTCTTTAGGCAAAAAACTCATTTCTGACAAAGTTGCCCAAATGCATCTCAGAAGTGTGCAACTTGTTCCCTGAGTTAGAAAACTTCGAGAAACGGTCTTTTCTGCTAGCGCTGTACTTCTACACATGTATTTGCTGAACGGTGAAAGCGCACAGTAATGCACTTTTCTCCCAGCAAATACACTGTTTCTAAGGAAATGGGAACACACTGAGGAGACACTTGTGGGAGCTACTGTGACTAAAACTGAGCTTTCCTATGCACAGGGAAGCAAGAGAAATGCTGTTTTCATCAAGCCCAGTTACATACTCAGAATCTGTACGACTGCGCAAATAGGCATGTCTCTTTAGGCAAAAAACTCATTCCTGACAAAGTTGCCCAAATGCATCTCAGAAGTGTGCAACTTGTTCCCTGAGTTAGAAAACGTCGAGAAACGGTCTTTTCTGCTAGCGCTGTGCTTCTACACATTTATTTGCTGAACGGTGAAAGCGCACAGTAATGTACTTTTCTCCCAGCAAATACACTGTTTCTAAGGAAATGGGAACACACTGAGGAGACACTTGTGGGAGCTACTGTGACTAAAACTGAGCTTCCCTATGCACAGGGAAGCAAGAGAAATGCTAATTTCATCAAGCCCAGTTACAAACTCAGAATCTGTACTACTGCGCAAATAGGCATGTCTCTTTAGGCAAAAAACTCATTTCTGACAAAGTTGCCCAAATGCATCTCAGAAGTGTGCAACTTGTTCCCTGAGTTAGAAAACGTCAAGAAACGGTCGTTTCTGCTAGCGCTGTGCTTCTACACATGTATTTGCTGAACGGTGAAAGCGCACAGTAATGCACTTTTCTCCCAGCAAATACACTGTTTCTAAGGAAATGGGAACACACTGAGGAGACACTTGTGGGAGCTACAGTGACTAAAACTGAGCTTCCCTACGCACAGGGAAGCAAGAGAAATGCTGATTTCATCAAGCCCAGTTACATACTCAGAATCTGTACTACTGCGCAAATAGGCATGTCTCTTTAGGCAAAAAACTCATTTCTGACAAAGTTGCCCAAATGCATCTCAGAAGTGTGCAACTTGTTCCCTGAGTTAGAAAACGTCGAGAAACGTTCCTTTCTGCGAGTGCTGTGCTTCTACACATGTATTTTTTTCACGGTGAAAGGGCACAGTAATGCACTTTTCTCCCAGCAAATACACTGTTTCAAAGCAAATGGGAACACACTGAGGAGACACTTGTGGGAGGTACTGTGACTAAAACTGAGCTTCCCTACGCACAGGGAAGCAAGAGAAATGCTGATTTCATCAAGCCCAGTTACATACTCAGAATCTGTACTACTGCGCAAATAGGCATGTCTCTTTTGGCAAAAAACTCATTTCTGACAAAGTTGCCCAAATGCATCTCAGAAGTGTGCAACTTGTTCCCTGAGTTAGAAAACGTCGAGAAACGGTCTTTTCTGCTAGCGCTGTACTTCTACACAAGTATTTGCTGAACGGTGAAAGCGCACAGTAATGCACTTTTCTCCCAGCAAATACACTGTTTCTAAGGAAATGGGAACACACTGAGGAGACACTTGTGGGAGCTACTGTGACTAAAACTGAGCTTTCCTACGCACAGGGAAGCAAGAGAAATGCTGTTTTCATCAAGCCCAGTTACATACTCAGAATCTGTACGACTGCGCAAATAGGCATGTCTCTTTAGGCAAAAAACTCATTCCTGACAAAGTTGCCCAAATGCATCTCAGAAGTGTGCCACTTGTTCCCTGAGTTAGAAAACGTCGAGAAACGGTCTTTTCTGCTAGCGCTGTGCTTCTACACATGTATTTGCTGAACGGTGAAAGCGCACAGTAATGTACTTTTCTCCTCAGCAAATACACTGTTTCTAAGGAAATGGGAACACACTGAGGAGACACTTGTGGGAGCTACTGTGACTAAAACTGAGCTTCCCTATGCACAGGGAAGCAAGAGAAATGCTGATTTCATCAAGCCCAGTTACATACTCAGAATCTGTACTACTGCGCAAATAGGCATGTCTCTTTAGGCAAAAAACTCATTTCTGACAAAGTTGCCCAAATGCATCTCAGAAGTGTGCAACTTGTTCCCTGAGTTAGAAAACGTCGAGAAACGGTCGTTTCTGCTAGCGCTGTGCTTCTACAGATGTATTTGCTGAATGGTGAAAGCGCACAGTAATGCACTTTTCTCCCAGCAAATACACTGTTTCTAAGGAAATGGGAACACACTGAGGAGGCACTATTGGGAGCTACTGTGACTAAAACTGAGCTTCCCTACGCACAGGGAAGCAAGAGAAATGCTGATTTCATCAAGCCCAGTTACATACTCAGAATCTGTACTACTGCGCAAATAGGCATGTCTCTTTAGGCAAAAAACTCATTTCTGACAAAGTTGCCCAAATGCATCTCAGAAGTGTGCAACTTGTTCCCTGAGTTAGAAAACTTCGAGAAATGGTCTTTTCTGCTAGCGCTGTACTTCTACACATGTATTTGCTGAACGGTGAAAGCGCACAGTAATGCACTTTTCTCCCAGCAAATACACTGTTTCTAAGGAAATGGGAACACACTGAGGAGACACTTGTGGGAGCTACTGTGACTAAAACTGAGCTTTCCTATGCACAGGGAAGCAAGAGAAATGCTGTTTTCATCAAGCCCAGTTACATACTCAGAATCTGTACGACTGCGCAAATAGGCATGTCTCTTTAGGCAAAAAACTCATTCCTGACAAAGTTGCCCAAATGCATCTCAGAAGTGTGCAACTTGTTCCCTGAGTTAGAAAACGTCGAGAAACGGTCTTTTCTGCTAGCGCTGTGCTTCTACACATTTATTTGCTGAACGGTGAAAGCGCACAGTAATGTACTTTTCTCCCAGCAAATACACTGTTTCTAAGGAAATGGGAACACACTGAGGAGACACTTGTGGGAGCTACTGTGACTAAAACTGAGCTTCCCTATGCACAGGGAAGCAAGAGAAATGCTAATTTCATCAAGCCCAGTTACATACTCAGAATCTGTACTACTGCGCAAATAGGCATGTCTCTTTAGGCAAAAAACTCATTTCTGACAAAGTTGCCCAAATGCATCTCAGAAGTGTGCAACTTGTTCCCTGAGTTAGAAAACGTCGAGAAACGGTCGTTTCTGCTAGCGCTGTGCTTCTACACATGTATTTGCTGAACGGTGAAAGCGCACAGTAATGCACTTTTCTCCCACCAAATACACTGTTTCTAAGGAAATGGGAACACACTGAGGAGACACTTGTGGGAGCTACAGTGACTAAAACTGAGCTTCCCTACGCACAGGGAAGCAAGAGAAATGCTGATTTCATCAAGCCCAGTTACATACTCAGAATCTGTACTACTGCGAAAATAGGCATGTCTCTTTAAGGCAAAAAACTCATTTCTGACAAAGTTGCCCAAATGCATCTCAGAAGTGTGCAACTTGTTCCCTGAGTTAGAAAACGTCGAGAAACGGTCGTTTCTGCTAGCGCTGTGCTTCTACACATGTATTTGCTGAAAGGTGAAAGCACACAGTAATGTGCACTTTTCTCCCAGCAAATACACTGTTTCTAAGGAAATGGGAACACACTGAGGAGACACTTGTGGGAGCTACTGTGACTAAAACTGAGCTTCCCTAAACACAGGGAAGCAAGAGAAATGCTGATTACATCAAGCCCAGTTACATACTCAGAATCTGTACTACTGCGCAAACAGGCATGTCTCTTTAGGCAAAAAACTCATTTCTGACAAAGTTGCCCAAATGCATCTCAGAAGTGTGCAACTTGTTCCCTGAGTTAGAAAACGTCGAGAAACGGTCGTTTCTGCTAGCGCTGTGCTTCTACACATGTATTTGCTGAACGGTGAAAGCGCACAGTAATGCACTTTTCTCCCAGCAAATACACTGTTTCTAAGGAAATGGGAACACACTGAGGAGACACTTGTGGGAGCTACTGTGACTAAAACTGAGCTTCCCTACGCACAGGGTAGCAAGAGAAATGCTGATTTCATCAAGCCCAGTTACATATTCAGAATCTGTACTACTGCGCAAATAGGCATGTCTCTGTAGGCAAAAAACTCATTTCTGACAGGTGCCCAAATGCATCTCAGAAGTGTGCAACTTGTTCCCTGAGTTAGAAAACGTCGAGAAACGTTAGTTTCTGCTAGCGCTGTGCTTCTACACATGTAATTGCTGAACGGTGAAAGCGCACAGTAATGCACTTTTCTCCCAGGGAATACACTGTTTCTAAGGAAATGGGAACACACTGAGGAGACACTTGTGGGAGCTACTGTGACTAAAACTGAGCTTCCCTAAACACAGGGAAGCAAGAGAAATGCTGATTACATCAAGCCCAGTTACATACTCAGAATCTGTACTACTGCGCAAATAGGCATGTCTCTTTAGGCAAAAAACTCATTTCTGACAAAGTTGCCCAAAAGCACCTCATAAGTGTGCAACTTGTTCCGTGAGTTAGAAAACGTCGAGAAACGGTCTTTTCTGCTAGCGCTGTGCTTCTACACATGTATTTGCTGAACGGTGAAAGCGCACAGTAATGCACTTTTCTCCCAGGAAATACACTGTTTCTAAGGAAATGGGAACACACTGAGGAGACACTTGTGGGAGCTACTGTGACTAAAACTGAGCTTTCCTACGCACAGGGAAGCAAGAGAAATGCTGATTTCATCAAGCCCAGTTACATACTCAGAATCTGTACGACTGGGCAAATAGGCATGTCTCTTTAGGCAAAAAACTCATTTCTGACAAAGTTGCCCAAAAGCACCTCATAAGTGTGCAACTTGTTCCGTGAGTTAGAAAACGTCGAGAAACGGTCTTTTCTGCTAGCGCTGTGCTTCTACACATGTATTTGCTGAACGGTGAAAGCGCACAGTAATGCACTTTTCTCCCAGCAAATACACTGTTTCTAAGGAAATGGGAACACACTGAGGAGACACTTGTGGGAGCTACTGTGACTAAAACTGAGCTTCCCTATGCACAGGGAAGCAAGAGAAATGCTGATTTCATCAAGCCCAGTTACATACTCAGAATCTGTACTACTGCGCAAATAGGCATGTCTCTTTAGGCAAAAAACTCATTTCTGACAAAGTTGCCCAAATGCATCTCAGAAGTGTGCAACTTGTTCCCTGAGTTAGAAAACGTCGAGAAACGGTCGTTTCTGTGAGCGCTGTGCTTCTACACATGTATTTGCTGAAAGGTGAAAGCACACAGTAATGTGCACTTTTCTCCCAGCAAATACACTGTTTCTAAGGAAATGGGAACACACTGAGGAGACACATGTGGGAGCTACTGTGACTAAAACTGAGCTTCCCTAAACACAGGGAAGCAAGAGAAATGCTGATTACATCAAGCCCAGTTACATACTCAGAATCTGTACTACTGCGCAA
Organism: Acomys minous; assembly: GCF_964271855.1. Lineage (NCBI taxonomy): Eukaryota > Metazoa > Chordata > Mammalia > Rodentia > Muridae > Acomys > Acomys minous. Next base: position 1,312,157 of record NW_028182169.1, on the reverse strand, counting down.
ATAGGCATGTCTCTTTAGGCAAAAAACTCATTTCTGACAAAGTTGCCCAAATGCATCTCAGAAGTGTGCAACTTGTTCCCTGAGTTAGAAAACGTCGAGAAACGTTCGTTTCTGCTAGCGCTGTGCTTCTACACATGTATTTGCTGAACGGTGAAAGCGCACAGTAATGCACTTTTCTCCCAGGAAATACACTGTTTCTAAGGAAATGGGAACACACTGAGGAGACACTTGTGGGAGCTACTGTGACTAAAACTGAGCTTTCCTACGCACAGGGAAGCAAGAGAAATGCTGATTTCATCAAGCCCAGTTACATACTCAGAATCTGTACGACTGGGCAAATAGGCATGTCTCTTTAGGCAAAAAACTCATTTCTGACAAAGTTGCCCAAAAGCACCTCATAAGTGTGCAACTTGTTCCGTGAGTTAGAAAACGTCGAGAAACGGTCTTTTCTGCTAGCGCTGTGCTTCTACACATGTATTTGCTGAACGGTGAAAGCGCACAGTAATGCACTTTTCTCCCAGCAAATACACTGTTTCTAAGGAAATGGGAACACACTGAGGAGACACTTGTGGGAGCTACTGTGACTAAAACTGAGCTTCCCTATGCACAGGGAAGCAAGAGAAATGCTGATTTCATCAAGCCCAGTTACATACTCAGAATCTGTACTACTGCGCAAATAGGCATGTCTCTTTAGGCAAAAAACTCATTTCTGACAAAGTTGCCCAAATGCATCTCAGAAGTGTGCAACTTGTTCCCTGAGTTAGAAAACGTCGAGAAACGGTCGTTTCTGTGAGCGCTGTGCTTCTACACATGTATTTGCTGAAAGGTGAAAGCACACAGTAATGTGCACTTTTCTCCCAGCAAATACACTGTTTCTAAGGAAATGGGAACACACTGAGGAGACACTTGTGGGAGCTACTGTGACTAAAACTGAGCTTCCCTAAACACAGGGAAGCAAGAGAAATGCTGATTACATCAAGCCCAGTTACATACTCAGAATCTGTACTACTGCGCAAATAGGCATGTCTCTTTAGGCAAAAAACTCATTTCTGACAAAGTTGCCCAAATGCATCTCAGAAGTGTGCAACTTGTTCCCTGAGTTAGAAAACGTCGAGAAACGTTCGTTTCTGCTAGCGCTGTGCTTCTACACATGTATTTGCTGAACGGTGAAAGCGCACAGTAATGCACTTTTCTCCCAGGAAATACACTGTTTCTAAGGAAATGGGAACACACTGAGGAGACACTTGTGGGAGCTACTGTGACTAAAACTGAGCTTTCCTACGCACAGGGAAGCAAGAGAAATGCTGATTTCATCAAGCCCAGTTACATACTCAGAATCTGTACGACTGCGCAAATAGGCATGTCTCTTTAGGCAAAAAACTCATTTCTGACAAAGTTGCCCAAAAGCACCTCATAAGTGTGCAACTTGTTCCGTGAGTTAGAAAACGTCGAGAAACGGTCTTTTCTGCTAGCGCTGTGCTTCTACACATGTATTTGCTGAACGGTGAAAGCGCACAGTAATGTACTTTTCTCCCAGCAAATACACTGTTTCTAAGGAAATGGGAACACACTGAGGAGACACTTGTGGGAGCTACTGTGACTAAAACTGAGCTTCCCTATGCACAGGGAAGCAAGAGAAATGCTGATTTCATCAAGCCCAGTTACATACTCAGAATCTGTACTACTGCGCAAATAGGCATGTCTCTTTAGGCAAAAAACTCATTTCTGACAAAGTTGCCCAAATGCATCTCAGAAGTGTGCAACTTGTTCCCTGAGTTAGAAAACGTCGAGAAACGGTCGTTTCTGTGAGCGCTGTGCTTCTACACATGTATTTGCTGAAAGGTGAAAGCACACAGTAATGTGCACTTTTCTCCCAGCAAATACACTGTTTCTAAGGAAATGGGAACACACTGAGGAGACACTTGTGGGAGCTACTGTGACTAAAACTGAGCTTTCCTATGCACAGGGAAGCAAGAGAAATGCTGTTTTCATCAAGCCCAGTTACATACTCAGAATCTGTACGACTGCGCAAATAGGCATGTCTCTTTAGGCAAAAAACTCATTCCTGACAAAGTTGCCCAAATGCATCTCAGAAGTGTGCAACTTGTTCCCTGAGTTAGAAAACGTCGAGAAACGGTCTTTTCTGCTAGCGCTGTGCTTCTACACATTTATTTGCTGAACGGTGAAAGCGCACAGTAATGTACTTTTCTCCCAGCAAATACACTGTTTCTAAGGAAATGGGAACACACTGAGGAGACACTTGTGGGAGCTACTGTGACTAAAACTGAGCTTCCCTATGCACAGGGAAGCAAGAGAAATGCTAATTTCATCAAGCCCAGTTACATACTCAGAATCTGTACTACTGCGCAAATAGGCATGTCTCTTTAGGCAAAAAACTCATTTCTGACAAAGTTGCCCAAATGCATCTCAGAAGTGTGCAACTTGTTCCCTGAGTTAGAAAACGTCGAGAAACGGTCGTTTCTGCTAGCGCTGTGCTTCTACACATGTATTTGCTGAACGGTGAAAGCGCACAGTAATGCACTTTTCTCCCACCAAATACACTGTTTCTAAGGAAATGGGAACACACTGAGGAGACACTTGTGGGAGCTACAGTGACTAAAACTGAGCTTCCCTACGCACAGGGAAGCAAGAGAAATGCTGATTTCATCAAGCCCAGTTACATACTCAGAATCTGTACTACTGCGAAAATAGGCATGTCTCTTTAAGGCAAAAAACTCATTTCTGACAAAGTTGCCCAAATGCATCTCAGAAGTGTGCAACTTGTTCCCTGAGTTAGAAAACGTCGAGAAACGGTCGTTTCTGCTAGCGCTGTGCTTCTACACATGTATTTGCTGAACGGTGAAAGCGCACAGTAATGCACTTTTCTCCCAGCAAATACAATGTTTCTAAGGAAATGGGAACACACTGAGGAGACACTTGTGGGAGCTACTGTGACTAAAACTGAGCTTTCCTACGCACAGGGAAGCAAGAGAAATGCTGATTTCATCAAGCCCAGTTACATACTCAGAATCTGTACTACTGCGCAAATAGGCATGTCTCTTTAGGCAAAAAACTCATTTCTGACAAAGTTGCCCAAATGCATCTCAGAAGTGTGCAACTTGTTCCCTGAGTTAGAAAACGTCGAGAAACGGTCGTTTCTGTGAGCGCTGTGCTTCTACACATGTATTTGCTGAAAGGTGAAAGCACACAGTAATGTGCACTTTTCTCCCAGCAAATACACTGTTTCTAAGGAAATGGGAACACACTGAGGAGACACTTGTGGGAGCTACTGTGACTAAAACTGAGCTTCCCTAAACACAGGGAAGCAAGAGAAATGCTGATTACATCAAGCCCAGTTACATACTCAGAATCTGTACTACTGCGCAAACAGGCATGTCTCTTTAGGCAAAAAACTCATTTCTGACAAAGTTGCCCAAATGCATCTCAGAAGTGTGCAACTTGTTCCCTGAGTTAGAAAACGTCGAGAAACGTTCGTTTCTGCTAGCCCTGTGCTTCTACACATGTATTTGCTGAACGGTGAAAGCGCACAGTAATGCACTTTTCTCCCAGGAAATACACTGTTTCTAAGGAAATGGGAACACACTGAGGAGACACTTGTGGGAGCTACTGTGACTAAAACTGAGCTTCCCTACGCACAGGGAAGCAAGAGAAATGCTGATTTCATCAAGCCCAGTTACATATTCAGAATCTGTACTACTGCGCAAATAGGCATGTCTCTGTAGGCAAAAAACTCATTTCTGACAGGTGCCCAAATGCATCTCAGAAGTGTGCAACTTGTTCCCTGAGTTAGAAAACGTCGAGAAACGTTAGTTTCTGCTAGCGCTGTGCTTCTACACATGTAATTGCTGAACGGTGAAAGCGCACAGTAATGCACTTTTCTCCCAGGGAATACACTGTTTCTAAGGAAATGGGAACACACTGAGGAGACACTTGTGGGAGCTACTGTGACTAAAACTGAGCTTCCCTAAACACAGGGAAGCAAGAGAAATGCTGATTACATCAAGCCCAGTTACATACTCAGAATCTGTACTACTGCGCAAATAGGCATGTCTCTTTAGGCAAAAAACTCATTTCTGACAAAGTTGCCCAAATGCATCTCAGAAGTGTGCAACTTGTTCCCTGAGTTAGAAAACGTCGAGAAACGTTCGTTTCTGCTAGCGCTGTGCTTCTACACATGTATTTGCTGAACGGTGAAAGCGCACAGTAATGCACTTTTCTCCCAGGAAATACACTGTTTCTAAGGAAATGGGAACACACTGAGGAGACACTTGTGGGAGCTACTGTGACTAAAACTGAGCTTTCCTACGCACAGGGAAGCAAGAGAAATGCTGATTTCATCAAGCCCAGTTACATACTCAGAATCTGTACGACTGGGCAAATAGGCATGTCTCTTTAGGCAAAAAACTCATTTCTGACAAAGTTGCCCAAAAGCACCTCATAAGTGTGCAACTTGTTCCGTGAGTTAGAAAACGTCGAGAAACGGTCTTTTCTGCTAGCGCTGTGCTTCTACACATGTATTTGCTGAACGGTGAAAGCGCACAGTAATGCACTTTTCTCCCAGCAAATACACTGTTTCTAAGGAAATGGGAACACACTGAGGAGACACTTGTGGGAGCTACTGTGACTAAAACTGAGCTTCCCTATGCACAGGGAAGCAAGAGAAATGCTGATTTCATCAAGCCCAGTTACATACTCAGAATCTGTACTACTGCGCAAATAGGCATGTCTCTTTAGGCAAAAAACTCATTTCTGACAAAGTTGCCCAAATGCATCTCAGAAGTGTGCAACTTGTTCCCTGAGTTAGAAAACGTCGAGAAACGGTCGTTTCTGTGAGCGCTGTGCTTCTACACATGTATTTGCTGAAAGGTGAAAGCACACAGTAATGTGCACTTTTCTCCCAGCAAATACACTGTTTCTAAGGAAATGGGAACACACTGAGGAGACACTTGTGGGAGCTACTGTGACTAAAACTGAGCTTCCCTAAACACAGGGAAGCAAGAGAAATGCTGATTACATCAAGCCCAGTTACATACTCAGAATCTGTACTACTGCGCAAATAGGCATGTCTCTTTAGGCAAAAAACTCATTTCTGACAAAGTTGCCCAAATGCATCTCAGAAGTGTGCAACTTGTTCCCTGAGTTAGAAAACGTCGAGAAACGTTCGTTTCTGCTAGCGCTGTGCTTCTACACATGTATTTGCTGAACGGTGAAAGCGCACAGTAATGCACTTTTCTCCCAGGAAATACACTGTTTCTAAGGAAATGGGAACACACTGAGGAGACACTTGTGGGAGCTACTGTGACTAAAACTGAGCTTTCCTACGCACAGGGAAGCAAGAGAAATGCTGATTTCATCAAGCCCAGTTACATACTCAGAATCTGTACGACTGCGCAAATAGGCATGTCTCTTTAGGCAAAAAACTCATTTCTGACAAAGTTGCCCAAAAGCACCTCATAAGTGTGCAACTTGTTCCGTGAGTTAGAAAACGTCGAGAAACGGTCTTTTCTGCTAGCGCTGTGCTTCTACACATGTATTTGCTGAACGGTGAAAGCGCACAGTAATGTACTTTTCTCCCAGCAAATACACTGTTTCTAAGGAAATGGGAACACACTGAGGAGACACTTGTGGGAGCTACTGTGACTAAAACTGAGCTTCCCTATGCACAGGGAAGCAAGAGAAATGCTGATTTCATCAAGCCCAGTTACATACTCAGAATCTGTACTACTGCGCAAATAGGCATGTCTCTTTAGGCAAAAAACTCATTTCTGACAAAGTTGCCCAAATGCATCTCAGAAGTGTGCAACTTGTTCCCTGAGTTAGAAAACGTCGAGAAACGGTCGTTTCTGTGAGCGCTGTGCTTCTACACATGTATTTGCTGAAAGGTGAAAGCACACAGTAATGTGCACTTTTCTCCCAGCAAATACACTGTTTCTAAGGAAATGGGAACACACTGAGGAGACACTTGTGGGAGCTACTGTGACTAAAACTGAGCTTCCCTACGCACAGGGAAGCAAGAGAAATGCTGATTTCATCAAGCCCAGTTACATACTCAGAATCTGTACTACTGCGCAAATAGGCATGTCTCTGTAGGCTAAAAACTCATTTCTGACAAAGTTGCCCAAATGCATCTCAGAAGTGTGCAACTTGTTCCCTGAGTTAGAAAACGTCGAGATACGGTCGTTTCTGCTAGCGCTGTGCTTCTACAGATGTATTTGCTGAACGGTGAAAGCGCACAGTAATGCACTTTTCTCCCAGCAAATACACTGTTTCTAAGGAAATGGTAACACACTGACACACTGAGGAGACACTTGTGGGAGCTACAGTGACTAAAACTGAGCTTCCCTACGGACAGGGAAGCAAGAGAAATGCTGATTTCATCAAGCCCAGTTACATACTCAGAATCTGTACTACTGCGAAAATAGGCATGTCCCTTTGGCCAAAAAATCATTTCTGACAAAGTTGGCCAAATGCATCTCAGAAGTGTGCAACTTGTTCCCTGAGTTAGAAAACGTCGAGAAACGGTCGTTTCTGCTAGCGCTGTGCTTCTACACATGTATTTGCTGAACGGTGAAAGCGCACAGTAATGCACTTTTCTCCCAGCAAATACACTGTTTCTAAGGAAATGGTAACACACTGACACACTGAGGAGACACTTGTGGGAGCTACAGTGACTAAAACTGAGCTTCCCTACGGACAGGGAAGCAAGAGAAATGCTGATTTCATCAAGCCCAGTTACATACTCAGAATCTGTACTACTGCGAAAATAGGCATGTCTCTGTAGGCAAAAAACTCATTTCTGACAAAGTTGCCCAAATGCATCTCAGAAGTGTGCAACTTGTTCCCTGAGTTAGAAAACGTCGAGAAACGTTCGTTTCTGCTAGCGCTGTGCTTCTACACATGTATTTGCTGAACGGTGAAAGCGCACAGTAATGCACTGTTCTCCCAGGAAATACACTGTTTCTAAGGAAATGGGAACACACTGAGGAGACACTTGTGGGAGCTACTGTGACTAAAACTGAGCTTCCCTACGCACAGGGAAGCAAGAGAAATGCTGATTTCATCAAGCCCAGTTACATACTCAGAATCTGTACTACTGCACAAATAAGCATGTCTCTTTAGGCAAAAAACTCATTTCTGAAAAGGTGCCCAAATGCATCTCAGAAGTGTGCAACTTGTTCCCTGAGTAGAAAACGTCGAGAAACGTTCGTTTCTGCTAGCGCTGTGCTTCTACACATGTATTTGCTGAACGGTGAAAGCGCACAGTAATGCACTTTTCTCCCAGCAAATACACTGTTTCTAAGGAAATGGGAACACACTGAGGAGACACTTGTGGGAGGTACTGTGACTAAAACTGAGCTTCCCTACGCACAGGGAAGCAAGAGAAATGCTGATTTCATCAAGCCCAGTTACATACTCAGAATCTGTAGTACTGCGCAAATAGGCATGTCTCTTTAGGCAAAAAACTCATTTCTGACAAAGTTGCCCAAATGCATCTCAGAAGTGTGCAACTTGTTCCCTGAGTTAGAAAACGTCGAGAAACGGTCGTTTCTGTGAGCGCTGTGCTTCTACACATGTATTTGCTGAAAGGTGAAAGCACACAGTAATGTGCACTTTTCTCCCAGCAAATACACTGTTTCTAAGGAAATGGGAACACACTGAGGAGACACTTGTGGGAGCTACTGTGACTAAAACTGAGCTTCCCTACGCACAGGGAAGCAAGAGAAATGCTGATTTCATCAAGCCCAGTTACATACTCAGAATCTGTACTACTGCGCAAATAGGCATGTCTCTGTAGGCTAAAAACTCATTTCTGACAAAGTTGCCCAAATGCATCTCAGAAGTGTGCAACTTGTTCCCTGAGTTAGAAAACGTCGAGATACGGTCGTTTCTGCTAGCGCTGTGCTTCTACAGATGTATTTGCTGAACGGTGAAAGCGCACAGTAATGCACTTTTCTCCCAGCAAATACACTGTTTCTAAGGAAATGGTAACACACTGACACACTGAGGAGACACTTGTGGGAGCTACAGTGACTAAAACTGAGCTTCCCTACGGACAGGGAAGCAAGAGAAATGCTGATTTCATCAAGCCCAGTTACATACTCAGAATCTGTACTACTGCGAAAATAGGCATGTCCCTTTGGCCAAAAAATCATTTCTGACAAAGTTGGCCAAATGCATCTCAGAAGTGTGCAACTTGTTCCCTGAGTTAGAAAACGTCGAGAAACGGTCGTTTCTGCTAGCGCTGTGCTTCTACACATGTATTTGCTGAACGGTGAAAGCGCACAGTAATGCACTTTTCTCCCAGCAAATACACTGTTTCTAAGGAAATGGTAACACACTGACACACTGAGGAGACACTTGTGGGAGCTACAGTGACTAAAACTGAGCTTCCCTACGGACAGGGAAGCAAGAGAAATGCTGATTTCATCAAGCCCAGTTACATACTCAGAATCTGTACTACTGCGAAAATAGGCATGTCTCTGTAGGCAAAAAACTCATTTCTGACAAAGTTGCCCAAATGCATCTCAGAAGTGTGCAACTTGTTCCCTGAGTTAGAAAACGTCGAGAAACGTTCGTTTCTGCTAGCGCTGTGCTTCTACACATGTATTTGCTGAACGGTGAAAGCGCACAGTAATGCACTGTTCTCCCAGGAAATACACTGTTTCTAAGGAAATGGGAACACACTGAGGAGACACTTGTGGGAGCTACTGTGACTAAAACTGAGCTTCCCTACGCACAGGGAAGCAAGAGAAATGCTGATTTCATCAAGCCCAGTTACATACTCAGAATCTGTACTACTGCACAAATAAGCATGTCTCTTTAGGCAAAAAACTCATTTCTGAAAAGGTGCCCAAATGCATCTCAGAAGTGTGCAACTTGTTCCCTGAGTAGAAAACGTCGAGAAACGTTCGTTTCTGCTAGCGCTGTGCTTCTACACATGTATTTGCTGAACGGTGAAAGCGCACAGTAATGCACTTTTCTCCCAGCAAATACACTGTTTCTAAGGAAATGGGAACACACTGAGGAGACACTTGTGGGAGGTACTGTGACTAAAACTGAGCTTCCCTACGCACAGGGAAGCAAGAGAAATGCTGATTTCATCAAGCCCAGTTACATACTCAGAATCTGTAGTACTGCGCAAATAGGCATGTCTCTTTAGGCAAAAAACTCATTTCTGACAAAGTTGCCCAAATGCATCTCAGAAGTGTGCAACTTGTTCCCTGAGTTAGAAAACGTCGAGAAACGGTCTTTTCTGCTAGCGCTGTACTTCTACACATGTATTTGCTGAACGGTGAAAGCGCACAGTAATGCACTTTTCTCCCAGCAAATACACTGTTTCTAAGGAAATGGGAACACACTGAGGAGACACTTGTGGGAGCTACTGTGACTAAAACTGAGCTTCCCTATGCACAGGGAAGCAAGAGAAATGCTGATTTCATCAAGCCCAGTTACATACTCAGAATCTGTACTACTGCGCAAATAGGCATGTCTCTTTAGGCAAAAAACTCATTTCTGACAAAGTTGCCCAAATGCATCTCAGAAGTGTGCAACTTGTTCCCTGAGTTAGAAAACGTCGAGAAACGGTCGTTTCTGTGAGCGCTGTGCTTCTACACATGTATTTGCTGAAAGGTGAAAGCACACAGTAATGTGCACTTTTCTCCCAGCAAATACACTGTTTCTAAGGAAATGGGAACACACTGAGGAGACACTTGTGGGAGCTACTGTGACTAAAACTGAGCTTCCCTACGCACAGGGAAGCAAGAGAAATGCTGATTTCATCAAGCCCAGTTACATACTCAGAATCTGTACTACTGCGCAAATAGGCATGTCTCTGTAGGCTAAAAACTCATTTCTGACAAAGTTGCCCAAATGCATCTCAGAAGTGTGCAACTTGTTCCCTGAGTTAGAAAACGTCGAGATACGGTCGTTTCTGCTAGCGCTGTGCTTCTACAGATGTATTTGCTGAACGGTGAAAGCGCACAGTAATGCACTTTTCTCCCAGCAAATACACTGTTTCTAAGGAAATGGTAACACACTGACACACTGAGGAGACACTTGTGGGAGCTACAGTGACTAAAACTGAGCTTCCCTACGGACAGGGAAGCAAGAGAAATGCTGATTTCATCAAGCCCAGTTACATACTCAGAATCTGTACTACTGCGAAAATAGGCATGTCCCTTTGGCCAAAAAATCATTTCTGACAAAGTTGGCCAAATGCATCTCAGAAGTGTGCAACTTGTTCCCTGAGTTAGAAAACGTCGAGAAACGGTCGTTTCTGCTAGCGCTGTGCTTCTACACATGTATTTGCTGAACGGTGAAAGCGCACAGTAATGCACTTTTCTCCCAGCAAATACACTGTTTCTAAGGAAATGGTAACACACTGACACACTGAGGAGTCACTTGTGGGAGCTACTGTGACTAAAACTGAGCTTCCCTACGCACAGGGAAGCAAGAGAAATGCTGATTTCATCAAGCCCAGTTACATACTCAGAATCTGTACTACTGAGAAAATAGGCATGTCTCTGTAGGCAAAAAACTCATTTCTGACAAAGTTGCCCAAATGCATCTCAGAAGTGTGCAACTTGTTCCCTGAGTTAGAAAACGTCGAGAAACGTTCGTTTCTGCTAGCGCTGTGCTTCTACACATGTATTTGCTGAACGGTGAAAGCGCACAGTAATGCACTGTTCTCCCAGGAAATACACTGTTTCTAAGGAAATGGGAACACACTGAGGAGACACTTGTGGGAGCTACTGTGACTAAAACTGAGCTTCCCTACGCACAGGGAAGCAAGAGAAATGCTGATTTCATCAAGCCCAGTTACATACTCAGAATCTGTACTACTGCACAAATAAGCATGTCTCTTTAGGCAAAAAACTCATTTCTGAAAAGTTGCCCAAATGCATCTCAGAAGTGTGCAACTTGTTCCCTGAGTAGAAAACGTCGAGAAACGTTCGTTTCTGCTAGCGCTGTGCTTCTACACATGTATTTGCTGAACGGTGAAAGCGCACAGTAATGCACTTTTCTCCCAGCAAATACACTGTTTCTAAGGAAATGGGAACACACTGAGGAGACACTTGTGGGAGCTACTGTGACTAAAACTGAGCTTCCCTACGCACAGGGAAGCAAGAGAAATGCTGATTTCATCAAGCCCAGTTACATACTCAGAATCTGTACTACTGCGCAAATAGGCATGTCTCTTTAGGCAAAAAACTCATTTCTGACAAAGTTGCCCAAATGCATCTCAGAAGTGTGCAACTTGTTCCCTGAGTTAGAAAACGTCGAGAAACGGTCTTTTCTGCTAGCGCTGTACTTCTACACATGTATTTGCTGAACGGTGAAAGCGCACAGTAATGCACTTTTCTCCCAGCAAATACACTGTTTCTAAGGAAATGAGAACACACTGAGGAGACACTTGTGGGAGCTACTGTGACTAAAACTGAGCTTCCCTATGCACAGGGAAGCAAGAGAAATGCTGATTTCATCAAGCCCAGTTACATACTCAGAATCTGTACTACTGCGCAAATAGGCATGTCTCTTTAGGCAAAAAACTCATTTCTGACAAAGTTGCCCAAATGCATCTCAGAAGTGTGCAACTTGTTCCCTGAGTTAGAAAACGTCGAGAAACGGTCGTTTCTGCTAGCGCTGTGCTTCTACAGATGTATTTGCTGAACGGTGAAAGCGCACAGTAATGCACTTTTCTCCCAGCAAATACACTGTTTCTAAGGAAATGGGAACACACTGACGAGACACTTGTGGGAGCTACAGTGACTAAAACTGAGCTTCCCTACGCACAGGGAAGCAAGAGAAATGCTGATTTCATCAAGCCCAGTTACATACTCAGAATCTGTACTACTGCGCAAATAGGCATGTCTCTTTAGGCAAAAAACTCATTTCTGACAAAGTTGCCCAAATGCATCTCAGAAGTGTGCAACTTGTTCCCTGAGTTAGTAAACGTCGAGAAACGGTCGTTTCTGCTAGCGCTGTGCTTCTACAGATGTATTTGCTGAACGGTGAAAGCGCACAGTAATGCACTTTGCTCCCAGCAAATACACTGTTTCTAAGGAAATGGGAACACACTGAGGAGACACTTGTGGGAGCTACTGTGACTAAAACTGAGCTTCCCTACGCACAGGGAAGCAAGAGAAATGCTGATTTCATCAAGCCCAGTTACATATTCAGAATCTGTACTACTGCGCAAATAGGCATGTCTCTGTAGGCAAAAAACTCATTTCTGACAGGTGCCCAAATGCATCTCAGAAGTGTGCAACTTGTTCCCTGAGTTAGAAAACGTCGAGAAACGGTCGTTTCTGCTAGCGCTGTGCTTCTACACATGTATTTGCTGAACGGTGAAAGCGCACAGTAATGCACTTTTCTCCCAGCAAATACACTGTTTCTAAGGAAATGGGAACACACTGAGGAGACACTTGTGGGAGCTACTGTGACTAAAACTGAGCTTCCCTACGCACAGGGAAGCAAGAGAAATGCTGATTTCATCAAGCCCAGTTACATACTCAGAATCTGTACTACTGCGCAAATAGGCATGTCTCTTTAGGCAAAAAACTCATTTCTGACAAAGTTGCCCAAATGCATCTCAGAAGTGTGCAACTTATTCCCTGAGTTAGAAAACGTCGAGAAACGTTCGTTTCTGCTAGCGCTGTGCTTCTACACATGTATTTCCTGAACGGTGAAAGCGCACAGTAATGCACTTTTCTCCCAGGAAATACACTGTTTCTAAGGAAATGGGAACACACTGAGGAGACACTTGTGGGAGGTACTGTGACTAAAACTGAGCTTCCCTACACACAGGGAAGCAAGAGAAATGCTGATTTCATCAAGCCCAGTTACATATTCAGAATCTGTACTACTGCGCAAATAGGCATGTCTCTTTAGGCAAAAAACTCATTTCTGACAAAGTTGCCCAAATGCATCTCAGAAGTGTGCAACTTGTTCCCTGAGTTAGAAAACGTCGAGAAACGGTCGTTTCTGCTAGCGCTGTGCTTCTACACATGTATTTGCTGAAAGGTGAAAGCACACAGTAATGTGCACTTTTCTCCCAGCAAATACACTGTTTCTAAGGAAATGGGAACACACTGAGGAGACACTTGTGGGAGCTACTGTGACTAAAACTGAGCTTCCCTACGCACAGGGAAGCAAGAGAAATGCTGATTTCATCAAGCCCAGTTACATACTCAGAATCTGTACTACTGCGAAAATAGGCATGTCTCTGTAGGCAAAAAACTCATTTCTGACAAAGTTGCCCAAATGCATCTCAGAAGTGTGCAACTTGTTCCCTGAGTTACAAAACGTCGAGAAACGGTCGTTTCTGCTAGCGCTGTGCTTCTACACATGTATTTGCTGAACGGTGAAAGCGCACAGTAATGCACTTTTCTCCCAGCAAATACACTGTTTCTAAGGAAATGGTAACACACTGAGGAGACACTTGTGGGAGCTACAGTGACTAAAACTGAGCTTCCCTACGCACAGGGAAGCAAGAGAAATGCTGATTTCATCAAGCCCAGTTACATACTCAGAATCTGTACTACTGCGCAAATAGGCATGTCTCTTTAGGCAAAAAACTCATTTCTGACAAAGTTGCCCAAATGCATCTCAGAAGTGTGCAACTTGTTCCCTGAGTTAGAAAACGTCGAGAAACGGTCGTTTCTGCTAGCGCTGTGCTTCTACAGATGTATTTGCTGAACGGTGAAAGCGCACAGTAATGCACTTTTCTCCCAGCAAATACACTGTTTCTAAGGAAATGGGAACACACTGAGGAGACACTTGTGGGAGCTACAGTGACTAAAACTGAGCTTCCCTACACACAGGGAAGCAAGAGAAATGCTGATTTCATCAAGCCCAGTTACATACTCAGAATCTGTACTACTGCGCAAATAGGCATGTCTCTGTAGGCAAAAAACTCATTTCTGACAAAGTTGCCCAAATGCATCTCAGAAGTGTGCAACTTGTTCCCTGAGTTAGAAAACGTCGAGAAACGGTCGTTTCTGCTAGCGCTGTGCTTCTACAGATGTATTTGCTGAACGGTGAAAGCGCACAGTAATGCACTTTTCTCCCAGCAAATACACTGTTTCTAAGGAAATGGTAACACACTGAGGAGACACTTGTGGGAGCTACAGTGACTAAAACTGAGCTTCCCTACGCACAGGGAAGCAAGAGAAATGCTGATTTCATCAAGCCCAGTTACATACTCAGAATCTGTACTACTGCGCAAAAAGGCATGTCTCTTTAGGCAAAAAACTCATTTCTGACAAAGTTGCCCAAATGCATCTCAGAAGTGTGCAACTTGTTCCCTGAGTTAGAAAACGTCGAGAAACGGTCGTTTCTGCTAGCGCTGTGCTTCTACAGATGTATTTGCTGAACGGTGAAAGCGCACAGTAATGCAATTTTCTCCCAGCAAATATACTGTTTCTAAGGAAATGGTAACACACTGAGGAGACACTTGTGGGAGCTACAGTGACTAAAACTGAGCTTCCCCACGGACAGGGAAGCAAAAGAAATGCTGATTTCATCAAGCCCAGTTACATACTCAGAATCTGTACTACTGCGCAAATAGGCATGTCTCTGTAGGCAAAAAACTCATTTCTGACAAAGTTGCCCAAATGCATCTCAGAAGTGTGCAACTTGTTCCCTGAGTTAGAAAACGTCGACAAACGTTCGTTTCTGCTAGCGCTGTGCTTCTACACATGTATTTGCTGAACGGTGAAAGCGCACAGTAATGCACTTTTCTCCCAGGAAATACACTGTTTCTAAGGAAATGGGAACACACTGAGGAGACACTTGTGGGAGGTACTGTGACTAAAACTGAGCTTCCCTACGCACAGGGAAGCAAGAGAAATGCTGATTTCATCAAGCCCAGTTACATACTCAGAATCTGTACTACTGCGCAAATAGGCATGTCTCTTTAGGCAAAAAACTCATTTCTGACAAAGTTGCCCAAATGCATCTCAGAAGTGTGCAACTTGTTCCCTGAGTTAGAAAACGTCGAGAAACGGTCTTTTCTGCTAGCGCTGTACTTCTACACATGTATTTGCTGAACGGTGAAAGCGCACAGTAATGCACTTTTCTCCCAGCAAATACACTGTTTCTAAGGAAATGGGAACACACTGAGGAGACACTTGTGGGAGCTACTGTGACTAAAACTGAGCTTCCCTATGCACAGGGAAGCCAGAGAAATGCTGATTTCATCAAGCCCAGTTACATACTCAGAATCTGTACTACTGCGCAAATAGGCATGTCTCTTTAGGCAAAAAACTCATTTCTGACAAAGTTGCCCAAATGCATCTCAGAAGTGTGCAACATGTTCCCTGAGTTAGAAAACGTCGAGAAACGGTCGTTTCTGCTAGCGCTGTGCTTCTACAGATGTATTTGCTGAACGGTGAAAGCGCACAGTAATGCACTTTTCTCCCAGCAAATACACTGTTTCTAAGGAAATGGGAACACACTGACGAGACACTTGTGGGAGCTACAGTGACTAAAACTGAGCTTCCCTACGCACAGGGAAGCCAGAGAAATGCTGATTTCATCAAGCCCAGTTACATACTCAGAATCTGTACTACTGCGCAAATAGGCATGTCTCTTTAGGCAAAAAACTCATTTCTGACAAAGTTGCCCAAATGCATCTCAGAAGTGTGCAACTTGTTCCCTGAGTTAGAAAACGTCGAGAAACGGTCGTTTCTGCTAGCGCTGTGCTTCTACAGATGTATTTGGTGAACGGTGAAAGCGCACAGTAATGCACTTTGCTCCCAGCAAATACACTGTTTCTAAGGAAATGGGAACACACTGAGGAGACACTTGTGGGAGCTACTGTGACTAAAACTGAGCTTCCCTACGCACAGGGAAGCAAGAGAAATGCTGATTTCATCAAGCCCAGTTACATATTCAGAATCTGTACTACTGCGCAAATAGGCATGTCTCTGTAGGCAAAAAACTCATTTCTGACAGGTGCCCAAATGCATCTCAGAAGTGTGCAACTTGTTCCCTGAGTTAGAAAACGTCGAGAAACGTTAGTTTCTGCTAGCGCTGTGCTTCTACACATGTATTTGCTGAACGGTGAAAGCGCACAGTAATGCACTTTTCTTCCAGCAAATACACTGTTTCTAAGGAAATGGGAACACACTGAGGAGACACTTGTGGGAGCTACTGTGACTAAAACTGAGCTTCCCTACGCACAGGGAAGCAAGAGAAATGCTGATTTCATCAAGCCCAGTTACATACTCAGAATCTGTACTACTGCACAAATAGGCATGTCTATTTAGGCAAAAAACTCATTTCTGACAAAGTTGCCCAAATGCATCTCAGAAGTGTGCAACTTGTTCCCTGAGTTAGAAAACGTCGAGAAACGGTCATTTCTGCTAGCGATGTGCTTCTACAGATGTATTTGGTGAACGGTGAAAGCGCACAGTAATGTACTTTGCTCCCAGCAAATACACTGTTTCTAAGGAAATGGGAACACACTGAGGAGACACTTGTGGGAGCTACTGTGACTAAAACTGAGCTTCCCTACGCACAGGGAAGCAAGAGAAATGCTGATTTCATCAAGCCCAGTTACATATTCAGAATCTGTACTACTGCGCAAATAGGCATGTCTCTGTAGGCAAAAAATTCATTTCTGACAGGTGCCCAAATGCATCTCAGAAGTGTGCAACTTGTTCCCTGAGTTAGAAAACGTCGAGAAACGTTAGTTTCTGCTACCGCTGTGCTTCTACACATGTATTTGCTGAACGGTGAAAGCGCACAGTAATGCACTTTTCTCCCAGCAAATACACTGTTTCTAAGGAAATGGGAACACACTGAGGAGACACTTGTGGGAGCTACTGGGACTAAAACTGAGCTTCCCAACGCACAGGGAAGCAAGAGAAATGCTGATTTCATCAGGCCCATTTACATACGCAGAATCTGTTACTGCGCAAATAGGCATGTTTCTTTAGGCAAAAAACTCATTTCTGACAAAGTTGCCCAAATGCATCTCAGAAGTGTGCAACTTGTTCCCTGAGTTAGAAAACGTCGAGAAACGGTCGTTTCTGCTAGCGCTGTGCTTCTACACATGTATTTGCTGAAAGGTGAAAGCACACAGTAATGTGCACTTTTCTCCCAGCAAATACACTGTTTCTAAGGAAATGGGAACACACTGAGGAGACACTTGTGGGAGCTACTGTGACTAAAACTGAGCTTCCCTATGCACAGGGAAGCAAGAGAAATGCTGATTTCATCAAGCCCAGTTACATACTCAGAATCTGTACTACTGCGCAAATAGGCATGTCTCCGTGGGCAAAAAACTCATTTCTGACAAAGTTGCCCAAATGCATCTCAGAAGTGTGCAACTTGTTCCCTGAGTTAGAAAACGTCGAGAAACGTTCGTTTCTGCTAGCGCTGTGCTTCTACACATGTATTTGCTGAACGTTGAAAGCGCACAGTAATGCACTTTTCTCCCAGCAAATACACTGTTTCTAAGGAAATGGGAACACACTGAGACACTTGTGGGAGCTACAGTGACTAAAACTGAGCTTCCCTACGCACAGGGAAGCAAGAGAAATGCTGATTTCATCAAGCCCAGTTACATACTCAGAATCTGTACTACTGCGCTAATAGGCATGTCTCTGTTGGAAAAAAACTCATTTCTGACAAAGTTGCCCAAATGCATCTCAGAAGTGTGCAACTTGTTCCCTGAGTTAGAAAACGTCGAGAAACGTTCGTTTCTGCTAGCGCTGTGCTCCTACACATGTATTTGCTGAACGGTGAAAGCGCACAGTAATGCACTTTTCTCGCAGCAAATACACTGTGTCTAAGGAAATGGGAACACACTGAGGAGACACTTGTGGGAGCTACTGTGACTAAAACTGAGCTTCCCTACGCACAGGGAAGCAAGAGAAATGCTGATTTCATCAAGCCCAGTTACATACTCAGAATCTGTACTACTGCGCAAATAGGCATGTCTCTGTAGGCAAAAAACTCATTTCTGACAAAGTTGCCCAAATGCATCTCAGAAGTGTGCAACTTGTTCCCTGAGTTAGAAAACGTCGAGAAACGTTCGTTTCTGCTAGCGCTGTGCTTCTACACATGTATTTGCTGAACGGTGAAAGCGCACAGTAATGCACTTTTCTCCCAGCAAATACACTGTTTCTAAGGAAATGGGAACACACTGAGGAGACACTTGTGGGAGCTACTGTGAATAAAACTGAGCTTCCCTACGCACAGGGAAGCAAGAGAAATGCTGATTTCATCAAGCCCAGTTACATACTCAGAATCTGTACTACTGCGCAAATAGGCATGTCTCTTTAGGCAAAAAACTCATTTCTGACAAAGTTGCCCAAATGCATCTCAGAAGTGTGCAACTTGTTCCCTGAGTTAGAAAACGTTGAGAAACGTTCGTTTCTGCTAGCACTGTGCTTCTACACATGTATTTGCTGAACGGTGAAAGCGCACAGTAATGCACTTTTCTCCCAGCAAATACACTGTTTCTAAGGAAATGGGAACACACTGAGGAGACACTTGTGGGAGCTACTGTGACTAAAAATGAGATTCCCTACGCACAGGGAAGCAAGAGAAATGCTGATTTCATCAAGCCCAGTTACATACTCAGAATCTGTACTACTGGGCAAATAGGCATGTCTCTTTAGGCAAAAAACTCATTTCTGACAAAGTTGCCCAAATGCATCTCAGAAGTGTGCAAATTGTTCCCTGAGTTAGAAAACGTCGAGAAACGGTCGTTTCTGCTAGCGCTGTGCTTCTACACATGTATTTGCTGAAAGGTGAAAGCACACAGTAATGTGCACTTTTCTCCCAGCAAATACACTGTTTCTAAGGAAATGGGAACACACTGAGGAGACACTTGTGGGAGCTACTGTGACTAAAACTGAGCTTCCCTACGCACAGGGAAGCAAGAGAAATGCTGATTTCATCAAGCCCAGTTACATACTCAGAATCTGTACTACTGCGAAAATAGGCATGTCTCTGTAGGCAAAAAACTCATTTCTGACAAAGTTGCCCAAATGCATCTCAGAAGTGTGCAACTTGTTCCCTGAGTTACAAAACGTCGAGAAACGGTCGTTTGTGCTAGCGCTGTGCTTCTACAGATGTATTTGCTGAACGGTGAAAGCGCACAGTAATGCACTTTTCTCCCAGCAAATACACTGTTTCTAAGGAAATGGTAACACACTGAGGAGACACTTGTGGGAGCTACAGTGACTAAAACTGAGCTTCCCTACGCACAGGGAAGCAAGAGAAATGCTGATTTCATCAAGCCCAGTTACATACTCAGAATCTGTACTACTGCGCAAATAGGCATGTCTCTTTAGGCAAAAAACTCATTTCTGACAAAGTTGCCCAAATGCATCTCAGAAGTGTGCAACTTGTTCCCTGAGTTAGAAAACGTCGAGAAACGTTAGTTTCTGCTAGCGCTGTGCTTCTACAGATGTATTTGCTGAACGGTGAAAGCGCACAGTAATGCACTTTTCTCCCAGCAAATACACTGTTTCTAAGGAAATGGGAACACACTGAGGAGACACTTGTGGGAGCTACAGTGACTAAAACTGAGCTTCCCTACGCACAGGGAAGCAAGAGAAATGCTGATTTCATCAAGCCCAGTTACATACTCAGAATCTGTACTACTGCGAAAATAGGCATGTCTCTGTAGGCAAAAAACTCATTTCTGACAAAGTTGCCCAAATGCATCTCAGAAGTGTGCAACTTGTTCCCTGAGTTAGAAAACGTCGAGAAACGGTCGTTTCTGCTAGCGCTGTGCTTCTACAGATGTATTTGCTGAACGGTGAAAGCGCACAGTAATGCACTTTTCTCCCAGCAAATACACTGTTTCTAAGGAAATGGTAACACACTGAGGAGACACTTGTGGGAGGTACTGTGACTAAAACTGAGCTTCCCTACGCACAGGGAAGCAAGAGAAATGCTGATTTCATCAAGCCCAGTTACATACTCAGAATCTGTACTACTGCGCAAATAGGCATGTCTCTTTAGGCAAAAAACTCATTTCTGACAATGTTGCCCAAATGCATCTCAGAAGTGTGCAACTTGTTCCCTGAGTTAGAAAACGTCGAGAAACGGTCTTTTCTGCTAGCGCTGTACTTCTACACATGTATTTGCTGAACGGTGAAAGCGCACAGTAATGCACTTTTCTCCCAGCAAATACACTGTTTCTAAGGAAATGGGAACACACTGAGGAGACACTTGTGGGAGCTACTGTGACTAAAACTGAGCTTCCCTATGCACAGGGAAGCAAGAGAAATGCTGATTTCATCAAGCCCAGTTACATACTCAGAATCTGTACTACTGCGCAAATAGGCATGTCTCTTTAGGCAAAAAACTCATTTCTGACAAAGTTGCCCAAATGCATCTCAGAAGTGTGCAACTTGTTCCCTGAGTTAGAAAACGTCGAGAAACGGTCGTTTCTGCTAGCGCTGTGCTTCTACAGATGTATTTGCTGAACGGTGAAAGCGCACAGTAATGCACTTTTCTCCCAGCAAATACACTGTTTCTAAGGAAATGGGAACACACTGACGAGACACTTGTGGGAGCTACAGTGACTAAAACTGAGCTTCCCTACGCACAGGGAAGCAAGAGAAATGCTGATTTCATCAAGCCCAGTTACATACTCAGAATCTGTACTACTGCGCAAATAGGCATGTCTCTTTAGGCAAAAAACTCATTTCTGACAAAGTTGCCCAAATGCATCTCAGAAGTGTGCAACTTGTTCCCTGAGTTAGAAAACGTCGAGAAACGGTCGTTTCTGCTAGCGCTGTGCTTCTACAGATGTATTTGGTGAACGGTGAAAGCGCACAGTAATGCACTTTGCTCCCAGCAAATACACTGTTTCTAAGGAAATGGGAACACACTGAGGAGACACTTGTGGGAGCTACTGTGACTAAAACTGAGCTTCCCTACGCACAGGGAAGCAAGAGAAATGCTGATTTCATCAAGCCCAGTTACATATTCAGAATCTGTACTACTGCGCAAATAGGCATGTCTCTGTAGGCAAAAAACTCATTTCTGACAGGTGCCCAAATGCATCTCAGAAGTGTGCAACTTGTTCCCTGAGTTAGAAAACGTCGAGAAACGTTAGTTTCTGCTAGCGCTGTGCTTCTACACATGTATTTGCTGAACGGTGAAAGCGCACAGTAATGCACTTTTCTCCCAGCAAATACACTGTTTCTAAGGAAATGGGAACACACTGAGGAGACACTTGTGGGAGCTACTGTGACTAAAACTGAGCTTCCCTACGCACAGGGAAGCAAGAGAAATGCTGATTTCATCAAGCCCAGTTACATACTCAGAATCTGTACTACTGCGCAAATAGGCATGTCTCTTTAGGCAAAAAACTCATTTCTGACAAAGTTGCCCAAATGCATCTCAGAAGTGTGCAACTTGTTCCCTGAGTTAGAAAACGTCGAGAAACGTTCGTTTCTGCTAGCGCTGTGCTTCTACACATGTATTTGCTGAACGGTGAAAGCGCACAGTAATGCACTTTTCTCCCAGCAAATACACTGTTTCTAAGTAAATGGGAACACACTGACGAGACACTTGTGGGAGCTACAGTGACTAAAACTGAGCTTCCCTACGCACAGGGAAGCAAGAGAAATGCTGATTTCATCAAGCCCAGTTACATACTCAGAATCTGTACTACTGCGCAAATAGGCATGTCTCTTTAGGCAAAAAACTCATTTCTGACAAAGTTGCCCAAATGCATCTCAGAAGTGTGCAACTTGTTCCCTGAGTTAGAAAACGTCGAGAAACGGTCATTTCTGCTAGCGATGTGCTTCTACAGATGTATTTGGTGAACGGTGAAAGCGCACAGTAATGTACTTTGCTCCCAGCAAATACACTGTTTCTAAGGAAATGGGAACACACTGAGGAGACACTTGTGGGAGCTACTGTGACTAAAACTGAGCTTCCCTACACACAGGGAAGCAAGAGAAATGCTGATTTCATCAAGCCCAGTTACATACTCAGAATCTGTACTACTGCGCAAATAGGCATGTCTCTTTAGGCAAAAAACTCATTTCTGACAAAGTTGCCCAAATGCATCTCAGAAGTGTGCAACTTGTTCCCTGAGTTAGAAAACGTCGAGAAACGGTCTTTTCTGCTAGCGCTGTACTTCTACACATGTATTTGCTGAACGGTGAAAGCGCACAGTAATGCACTTTTCTCCCAGCAAATACACTGTTTCTAAGGAAATGGGAACACACTGAGGAGACACTTGTGGGAGCTACTGTGACTAAAACTGAGCTTCCCTATGCACAGGGAAGCAAGAGAAATGCTGATTTCATCAAGCCCAGTTACATACTCAGAATCTGTACTACTGCGCAAATAGGCATGTCTCTTTAGGCAAAAAACTCATTTCTGACAAAGTTGCCCAAATGCATCTCAGAAGTGTGCAACTTGTTCCCTGAGTTAGAAAACGTCGAGAAACGGTCGTTTCTGCTAGCCCTGTGCTTCTACAGATGTATTTGCTGAACGGTGAAAGCGCACAGTAATGCACTTTTCTCCCAGCAAATACACTGTTTCTAAGGAAATGGGAACACACTGAGGAGACACTTGTGGGAGCTACAGTGACTAAAACTGAGCTTCCCTACGGACAGGGAATCGAGAGAAATGCTGGTTTCATCAAGCCCAGTTACATACTCAGAGTCTGTACTACTGCGAAAATAGGCATGTCTCTGTAGGCAAAAAACTCATTTCTGACAAAGTTGCCCAAATGCATCTCAGAAGTGTGCAACTTGTTCCCTGAGTTAGAAAACGTCGAGAAACTTTCGTTTCTGCTAGCGCTGTGCTTCTACACATGTATTTGCTGAACGGTGAAAGCGCACAGTAATGCACTTTTCTCCCAGGAAATACACTGTTTCTAAGGAAATGGGAACACACTGAGGAGACACTTGTGGGAGCTACTGTGACTAAAACTGAGCTTCCCTAGGCACCGGGAAGCAAGAGAAATGCTGATTTCATCAAGCCCAGTTACATACTCAGAATCTGTACTACTGCGCAAATAGGCATGTCTCTTTAGGCAAAAAACTCATTTCTGACAAAGTTGCCCAAATGCATCTCAGAAGTGTGCAACTTGTTCCCTGAGTTAGAAAACGTCGAGAAACGTTCATTTCTGCTAGCGCTGTGCTTCTACACATGTATTTGCTGAACGGTGAAAGTGCACAGTAATGTGTACTTTTCTCCCAGCAAATACACTGTTTGTAAGGAAATGGGAACACACTGATGAGACACTTGTGGGAGCTACTGGGACTAAAACTGAGCTTCCCAACGCACAGGGAAGCAAGAGAAATGCTGATTTCATCAGGCCCATTTACATACGCAGAATCTGTTACTGCGCAAATAGGCATGTTTCTTTAGGCAAAAAACTCATTTCTGACAAAGGTGCCCAAATGCATCTCAGAAGTGTGCAAATTGTTCCCTGAGTTAGAAAACGTCGAGAAACGGTCGATTCCGCTAGCGCTGTGCTTCTACACATGTATTTGCTGAACGGTGAAAGGGCACAGTAATGCACTTTTCTCCCAGCAAATACACTGTTTCTAAGGAAATGGGAACACACTGAGGAGACACTTGTGGGAGCTACAGTGACTAAAACTGAGCTTCCCTACACACAGGGAAGCAAGAGAAATGCTGATTTCATCAAGCCCAGTTACATACTCAGAATCTGTACTACTGCGCTAATAGGCATGTCTCTGTTGGAAAAAAACTCATTTCTGACAAAGTTGCCCAAATGCATCTCAGAAGTGTGCAACTTGTTCCCTGAGTTAGAAAACGTCGAGAAACGTTCGTTTCTGCTAGCGCTGTGCTCCTACACATGTATTTGCTGAACGGTGAAAGCGCACAGTAATGCACTTTTCTCGCAGCAAATACACTGTTTCTAAGGAAATGGGAACACACTGAGGAGACACTTGTGGGAGCTACAGTGACTAAAACTGAGCTTCCCTACGCACAGGGAAGCAAGAGAAATGCTGATTTCATCAAGCCCAGTTACATACTCAGAATCTGTACTACTGCGCAAATAGGCATGTCTCTTTAGGCAAAAAACTCATTTCTGACAAAGTTGCCCAAATGCATCTCAGAAGTGTGCAACTTGTTCCATGAGTTAGAAAACGTCGAGAAACGTTCGTTTCTGCTAGCGCTGTGCTTCTACACATGTATTTGCTGAACGGTGAAAGCGCACAGTAATGCACTTTTCTCCCAGCAAATACACTGTGTCTAAGGAAATGGGAACACACTGAGGAGACACTTGTGGGAGCTACTGTGACTAAAACTGAGCTTCCCTACGCACAGGGAAGCAAGATAAATGCTGATTTCATCAAGCCCAGTTACATACTCAGAATCTGTACTACTGCGCAAATAGGCATGTCTCTGTAGGCAAAAAACTCATTTCTGACAAAGTTGCCCAAATGCATCTCAGAAGTGTGCAACTTGTTCCCTGAGTTAGAAAACGTCGAGAAACGTTCGTTTCTGCTAGCGCTGTGCTATTACACATGTATTTGCTGAACGGTGAAAGCGCACAGTAATGCACTTTTCTCCCAGCAAATACACTGTTTCTAAGGAAATGGGAACACACTGAGGAGACACTTGTGGGAGCTACTGTGAATAAAACTGAGCTTCCCTACGCACAGGGAAGCAAGAGAAATGCTGATTTCATCAAGCCCAGTTACATACTCAGAATCTGTACTACTGCGCAAATAGGCATGTCTCTTTAGGCAAAAAACTCATTTCTGACAAAGTTGCCCAAATGCATCTCAGAAGTGTGCAACTAGTTCCCTGAGTTAGAAAACGTCGAGAAACGGTCGTTTCTGCTAGCGCTGTGCTTCTACACATGTATATGCTGAACGGTGAAAGCACACAGTAATGCACTTTTCTCCCAGCAAATACACTGTGTCTAAGGAAATGGGAACACACTGAGGAGACACTTGTGGGAGCTACTGTGACTAAAACTGAGCTTCCCTACGCACAGGGAAGCAAGATAAATGCTGATTTCATCAAGCCCAGTTACATACTCAGAATCTGTACTACTGCGCAAATAGGCATGTCTCTGTAGGCAAAAAACTCATTTCTGACAAAGTTGCCCAAATGCATCTCAGAAGTGTGCAACTTGTTCCCTGAGTTAGAAAACGTCGAGAAACGTTCGTTTCTGCTAGCGCTGTGCTTCTACACATGTATTTGCTGAACGGTGAAAGCGCACAGTAATGCACTTTTCTCCCAGCAAATACACTGTTTCTAAGGAAATGGGAACACACTGAGGAGACACTTGTGGGAGCTACTGTGACTAAAACTGAGCTTCCCTACGCACAGGGAAGCAAGAGAAATGCTGATTTCATCAAGCCCAGTTACATACTCAGAATCTGTACTACTGCGCAAATAGGCATGTCTCTTTAGGCAAAAAACTCATTTCTGACAAAGTTGCCCAAATGCATCTCAGAAGTGTGCAACTTGTTCCCTGAGTTAGAAAACGTCGAGAAACGGTCGTTTCTGCTAGCGCTGTGCTTCTACACATGTACTTGCTGAACGGTGAAAGCACACAGTAATGCACTTTTCTCCCAGCAAATACACTGTTTCTAAGGAAGTGGTAACACACTGAGGAGACACTTGTTGGAGCTACTGTGACTAAAACTGAGCTTCCCTACGCACAGGGAAGCAAGATAAATGCTGATTTCATCAAGCCCAGTTACATACTCAGAATCTGTACTACTGCGCAAATAGGCATGTCTCTGTAGGCAAAAAACTCATTTCTGACAAAGTTGCCCAAATGCATCTCAGAAGTGTGCAACTTGTTCCCTGAGTTAGAAAACGTCAAGAAACGGTCGTTTCTGCTAGCGCTGTGCTTCTACACATGTATTTGCTGAACGGTGAAAGCGCACAGTAATGCACTTTTCTCCCAACAAATACACTGTTTCTAAGGAAATGGGAACACACTGAGGAGACACTTGTGGGAGCTACTGTGAATAAAACTGAGCTTCCCTACGCACAGGGAAGCAAGAGAAATGCTGATTTCATCAAGCCCAGTTACATACTCAGAATCTGTACTACTGCGCAAATAGGCATGTCTCTTTAGGCAAAAAACTCATTTCTGACAAAGTTGCCCAAATGCATCTCAGAAGTGTGCAACTTGTTCCCTGAGTTAGAAAACGTCGAGAAACGGTCGTTTCTGCTAGCGCTGTGCTTCTACACATGTATTTGCTGAACGGTGAAAGCACACAGTAATGCACTTTTCTCCCAGCAAATACACTGTGTCTAAGGAAATGGGAACACACTGAGGAGACACTTGTGGGAGCTACTGTGACTAAAACTGAGCTTCCCTACGCACAGGGAAGCAAGATAAATGCTGATTTCATCAAGCCCAGTTACATACTCAGAATCTGTTCTACTGCGCAAATAGGCATGTCTCTTTAGGCAAAAAACTCATTTCTGACAAAGTTGCCCAAATGCATCTCAGAAGAGTGCAACTTGTTCCCTGAGTTAGAAAACGTCGAGAAACGGTCGTTTCTGCAAGTGCTGTGCTTCTACACATGTATTTGCTGAACGGTGAAAGCGCACAGTAATGCACTTTTCTCCCAGCAAATACACTGTTTCTAAGGAAATGGGAACACACTGAGGAGACACTTGTGGGAGCTACTGTGACTAAAACTGAGCTTCCCTACGCACAGGGAAGCAAGAGAAATGCTGATTTCATCAAGCCCAGTTACATACTCAGAATCTGTACTACTACGCAAATAGGCATGTCTCTTTAGGCAAAAAACTCATTTCTGAAAAAGTTGCCCAAATGCATCTCAGAAGTGTGCATCTTGTTCCCTGAGTTAGAAAATGTCGAGAAACAGTCGTTTCTCCTAGCGCTGTGCTTCTACACATGTATTTGCTGAACGGTGAAAGCACACAGTAATGCACTTTTCTCCCAGCAAATACACTGTTTCTAAGGAAATGGGAACACACTGAGGAGACACTAGTGGGAGCTACTGTGACTAAAACTGAGCTTCCCTACGCACAGGGAAGCAAGAGAAATGCTGATTTCATCAAGCCCAGTTACATACTCAGAATCTGTTCTACTGCGCAAATAGACATGTCTCTTTAGGCAAAAAACTCATTTCTGACAAAGTTGCCCAAATGCATCTCAGAAGGGTGCAACTTGTTCCCTGAGTTAGAAAACGTCGAGAAACGGTCGTTTCTGCTAGCGCTGTGATTCTACACATGTATTTGCTGAACGGTGAAAGCGCACAGTAATGCACTTTTCTCCCAGCAAATACACTGTTTCTAAGGAAATGGGAACACACTGAGGAGACACTTGTGGGAGCTACTGTGACTAAAACTGAGCTTCCCTACGCACAGGGAAGCAAGAGAAATGCTGATTTCATCAAGCCCAGTTACATACTCAGACTCTGTACTACTGCGCAAATAGGCATGTCTCTGTAGGCAAAAAACTCATTTCTGACAAAGTTCCCCAAATGCATCTCAGAAGTGTGCAACTTATTCCCTGAGTTAGAAAACGTCGAGAAACGGTCGTTTCTGCTAGCGCTGTGCTTCTACACATGTATTTGCTGAACGGTGAAAGCGCACAGTAATGCACTTTTCTCCCAGCAAAAACACTGTGTCTAAGGAAATGGGAACACACTGAGGAGACACTTGTGGGAGCTACTGTGACTAAAACTGAGCTTCCCTACGCACAGGGAAGCAAGAGAAATGCTGATTTCATCAAGCCCAGTTACATACTCAGAATCTGTACTACTGCGCAAATAGGCATGTCTCTTTAGGCAAAAAACTCATTTCTGACAAAGTTGCCTAATGCATCTCAGAAGTGTGCAACTTGTTCCCTGAGTTAGATAACGTCGAGAAACGGTCGATTCTGCTAGCGCTGTGCTTCTACACATGTATTTGCTGAACGGTGAAAGCGCACAGTAATGCACTTTTCTCCCAGCAAATACACTGTTTCTAAGGAAATGGGAACACACTGAGGAGACACTTGTGGGAGCTACTGTGACTAAAACTGAGCTTCCCTACACACAGGGAAGCAAGAGAAATGCTGATTTCATCAAGCCCAGTTACATACTCAGACTCTGTACTACTGCGCAAATAGGCATGTCTCTTTAGGCAAAAAACTCATTTCTGACAAAGTTGCCCAAATGCATCTCAGAAGTGTGCAACTTGTTCCCTGAGTTAGAAAACGTCGAGAAACGGTCGTTTCTGCTAGCGCTGTGCTTCTACACATGTATTTGCTGAACGGTGAATGCACACAGTAATGCACTTTTCTCCCATCAAATACACTGTTTATAAGGAAATGGGCACACACTGAGGAGACACTTGTGGGAGCTACTGTGACTAAAACTGAGCTTCACTACGCACAGGGAAGCAAGAGAAATGCTGATTTCATCAAACCCAGTTATATACTCAGAATCTGTACTACTGCGCAAATAGGCATGTCTCTTTAGGCAAAAAACTCATTTCTGACAAAGTTGCCCAAATGCATCTCAGAAGTGTGCAACATGTTCCCTGAGTTAGATAACGTCGAGAAACGGTCGTTTCTGCTTGCGCTGTGCTTCTACACATGTATTTGCTGAACGGTGAAAGCACACAGTAATGTACTTTTCTCCCAGCAAATACACTGTTTCTAAGGAAATGGGAACACACTGAGGAGACACTTGTGGGAGCTACTGTGACTAAAACTGAGCTTCCCTACGCACAGGGAAGCAAGAGAAATGCTGATTTCATCAAGCCCAGTTACATACTCAGAATCTGTACTACTGCGCAAATAGGCATGTCTCTGTAGGCAAAAAACTCATTTCTGACAAAGTTGCCCAAATGCATCTCAGAAGGGTGCAACTTGTTCCCTGAGTTAGAAAACGTCGAGAAACGGTCGTTTCTGCTAGCGCTGTGATTCTACACATGTATTTGCTGAACGGTGAAAGCGCACAGTAATGCACTTTTCTCCCAGCAAATACACTGTTTCTAAGGAAATGGGAACACACTGAGGAGACACTTGTGGGAGCTGCTGTGACTAAAACTGAGCTTCCCTACGCACAGGGAAGCAAGAGAAATGCTGATTTCATCAAGCCCAGTTACGTACTCAGAATCTGTACTACTGGGCAAATAGGCATGTCTCTGTAGGCAAAAAACTCAGTTCTGACAAAGTTGCCCAAATGCATCTCAGAAGTGTGCAACTAGTTCCCTGAGTTAGAAAATGTTGAGCAACGGTCGTTTCTGCTAGCGCTGTGCTTCTACACATGTATTTGCTGAACGGTGAAAGCGCACAGTAATGCACTTTTCTCCCAGCAAATACACTGTTTCTAAGGAAATGGGAACACACTGAGGAGACACTTGTGGGAGCTACTGTGACTAAAACTGAGCTTCCCTACGCACAGGGAAGCAAGAGAAATGCTGATTTCATTAAGCCCAGTTACATACTCAGAATCTGTACTACTGCGCAAATAGGCATGTCTCTTTAGGCACAAAACTCATTTCTGACAAAGTTGCCCAAATGCATCTCAGAAGTGTGCAACCTGTTCCCTGAGTTAGAAAACGTCGAGAAACCTTACATTCTGCTAGCGCTGTGCTTCTACACATGTATTTGCTGAACGGTGAAAGCGCACAGTAATGCACATTTCTCCCAGCAAATACACTGTGTCTAAGGAAATGGGAACACACTGAGGAGACACTTGTGGGAGCTGCTGTGACTAAAACTGAGCTTCCCTACGCACAGGGAAGCAAGAGAAATGCTGATTTCATCATGCCCAGTTACATACTCAGAATCTGTACTACTGCGCAAATAGGCATGTCTCTGTAGGCAAAAAACTCATTTCTGACAATGTTGCCCAAATGCATCTCAGAAGTGTGCAACTTGTTCCCTGAGTTAGAAAACGTCGAGAAATAGTCGTTTCTGCTAGCGCTGTGCTTCTACACATGTATTTGCTGAACGGTGAAAGCGCACAGTAATGCACTTTTCTCCCAGCAAATACACTGTGTCTAAGGAAATGGGAACACACTGAGGAGACACTTGTGGGAGCTACTGTGACTCAAACTGAGCTTCCCTACGCACAGGGAAGCAAGAGAAATGCTGATTTCATCAAGCCCAGTTACATACTCAGAATCTGTACTACTGCGCAAATAGGCATGTCTCTGTAGGCGAAAAACTCATTTCTGACAAAGTTGCTCAAATGCATCTCAGAAGTGTGCAACTTGTTCCCTGAGTTAGAAAACGTCGAGAAACGGTCGTTTCTGCTAGCGCTGTGCTTCTACACATGTATTTGCTGAACGGTGAAAGCGCACAGTAATGCACTTTTCTCCCAGCAAATACACTGTTTCTAAGGAAATGGGAACACACTGAGGAGACACTTGTGGGAGCTACTGTGACTAAAACTGAGCTTCCCTATGCACATGGAAGCAAGAGAAATGCTGATTTCATCGAGCCTAGTTACATACTCAGAATCTGTACTACTACGCGAATAGGCATGTCTCTTTAGGCAAAAAACTCATTTCTGACAATGTTGCCCAAATGCATCTCACAAGTGTGCAACTTGTTCCCTGAGTTAGAAAACGTCGAGAAACGTTCGTTTCTGCTAGCGCTGTGCTTCTACACATGTATTTGCTGAACGGTGAAAGCGCACATTAATGCACTTCTCTCCCAGCAAATACACTGTTTCTAAGGAAATGCGAACACACTGAGGAGACACTTGTGGGAGCTACAGTGACTAAAACTGAGCTTCCCTACGCACAGGGAAGCAAGAGAAATGCTGATTTCATCAAGCCCAGTTACATACTCAGACTCTGTACTACTGCGCAAATAGGCATGTCTCTGTAGGCAAAAAACTCATTTCTGACAAAGTTGCCCAAATGCATCTCAGAAGTGTGCAACTTGTTCCATGAGTTAGAAACCGTCAAGAAACTGTCTTTTCTGCTAGCGATGTGCTTCTACACATGTATTTGCTGAACGGTGAATGCGCACAGTAATGCACTTTTCTCCCAGCAAATACACTGTTTCTAAGGAAATATGGATCACACTGAGTAGACACTTGTGGGAGCTACTGTGACTAAAACTGAGCTTCCCTACGCACAGGGAAGCAAGAGAAATGCTGATTTCATCAAGCCCAGTTACATACTCAGAATCTGTACTACTGCGCAAATAGGCATGTCTCTTTAGGCAAAAAACTCATTTCTGACAAAGTTGCCCAAATGCATCTCAGAAGTGTGCAACTTGTTCCCTCAGTTAGAAAATGTCGAGAAACGGTCGTTTCTGCCAGCGCTGTGCTTCTACACATGTATTTGTTGAAAGGTGAAAGCGCACAGTAATGTACTTTTCTCCCAGTAAATACACTGTGTCTAAGGAAATGGGAACACACTGAGGAGACACTTGTGGGAGCTACTGTGACTAAAACTGAGCTTCCCTACGCACAGGGAAGCAGGAGAAATGCTGATTTCATCAAGCCCTGTTACATACTCAGAATCTGTACTACTGCGCAAATAGGCATGTCTCTTTAGGCAAAAAACTCATTTCTGACAAAGTTGCCCAAATGCATCTCAGAAGTGTGCAACTTGTTCCCTGAGTTAGAAAACGTCGAGAAACGGTCGTTTCTGCTAGCGCTGTGCTTCTACACATGTATTTGCTGAACGGTGAAAGCGCACAGTAATGCACTTCTCTCCCAGCAAATACACTGTTTCTAAGGAAATGGGAACACACTGAGGAGACACTTGTGGGAGCTACTGTGACTAAAACTGAGCTTCCCTACGCACAGGGAAGCAAGAGAAATGCTGATTTCATCAAGCCCAGTTACATACTCAGAATCTGTACTACTGCGCAAATAGGCATGTCTCTTTAGGCAAAAAACTCATTTCTGACAAAGTTGCCCAAATGCATCTCAGAAGTGTGCAACTTGTTCCCTGAGTTAGAAAACGTCGAGAAACGGTCGTTTCTGGTAGCGCTGTGCTTCTACACATGTATTTGCTGAACGGTGAAAGCGCACAGTAATGCACTTCTCTCCCAGCAAATACACTGTTTCTAAGGAAATGGGAACACACTGAGGAGACACTTGTGGGAGCTACAGTGACTAAAACTGAGCTTCCCTACGCACAGGGAAGCAAGAGAAATGCTGATTTCATCAAGCCCAGTTACATACTCAGAATCTGTACTACTGCGCAAATAGGCATGTCTCTGTAGGCAAAAAACTCATTTCTGACAAAGTTGCCCAAATGCATCTCAGAAGTGTGCAACTTGTTCTGTGAGTTAGAAAACGTCGAGAAACGGTCTTTTCTGCTAGCGCTGTGCTTCTACACATGTACTTGCTGAACGGTGAAAGCGCACCGTAATGCACTTTTCTCCCAGCAAATACAATGTTTCTAAGGAAAGGGGAACACACTGAGGAGACACTTGTGGGAGCTACTGTGACTAAAACTGAGCTTCCCTACGCACAGGGAAGCAAGAGAAATGCTGATTTCATCAAGCCCAGTTACATACACAGAATCTGTACTACTGCGCAAATAGTCATGTCTCTTTAGTCAAAAACTCATTTCTGACAAAGTTGCCCAAATGCATCTCAGAAGTGTGCAACTTGTTCCCTGAGTTAGAAAACGTCGAGAAACGTTCGTTTCTGCTAGCGCTGTGCTTCTACACACTTATTTGCTGAACGGTGAAAGCGCACAGTAATGCACTTCTCTCCCAGCAAATACACTTTTCCTAAGGAAATGGGAACACACTGAGGAGACACTTGTGGGAGCTACTGTGACTAAAACTGAGCTTCCTTACGAACAGGGAAGCAAGAGAAATGCTTATTTCATCAAGCACAGTTACATACTCAGAATCTGTACTACTGCGCGAATAGGCATGTCTCTTTAGGCAAAAAACTCATTTCTGACAAAGTTGCCCAAATGCATCTCACAAGTGTGCAACTTGTTCCCTGAGTTAGAAAACGTCGAGAAACGTTCGTTTCTGCTAGCGCTGTGCTTCTACACATGTATTTGCTGAACGGTGAAAGCGCACAGTAATGCACTTTTCTCACAGCAAATACACTGTTTCTAAGGAAATGGGAACACACTGAGAAGACACTTGTGTGAGCTACTGTGACTAAAACTGAGATTACCTACGCACAGGGAAGTAAGAGAAATGCTGATTTCATCAAGCGCAGTTACATACTCAGAATCTGTACTACTGCGCAAATAGGCATGTCTCTTTAGGCAAAAAACTCATTTCTGACAAAGTTGCCCAAATGCATCTCAGAAGTGTGCAACTTGTTCCCTGAGTTAGAAAACGTCGAGAAACGTTCGTTTTTGCTAGCGCTGTGCTTCTACACATGTATTTGCTGAACAGTGAAAGCGCACAGTAATGCACTTCTCTCCCAGCAAATACATTGTTTCTAAGGAAATAGGAACACACTGAGGAGACACTTGTGGGAGCTACTGTGACTAAAACTGAGCTTCCCTACGCACAGGGAAGCAAGAGAAATGCTGATTTCATCAAGCCCAGTTACATACTCAGAATCTGTACTACTGCGCAAATAATCATGTCTCTTTAGGCACAAAACTCATTTCTGACAAAGCTGCCCCAATGCATCTCAGAAGTGTGCAACTTGTTAACTGAGTTAGAAAATGTCGAGAAACGGTCGTTTCTGCCAGCGCTGTGCTTCTACACATGTATTTGCTGAAAGGTGAAAGCGCACAGTAATGCACTTTTCTCCCAGCAAATACACTGTGTCTAAGGAAATGGGAACACACTGAGGAGACACTTGTGGGAGCTACTGTGACTAAAACTGAGCTTCCCTACGCACCGGGAAGCAAGAGAAATGCTGATTTCATCAAGCCCACTTACATACTCAGAATCTGTACTACTGCGCAAATAGGCATGTCTCTTTAGGCAAAAAACTCATTTCTGACAAAGTTGCCCAAATGCATCTCAGAAGTGTGCAACTTGTTCCCTGAGTTAGAAAACTTCGAGAAACGGTCGTTTCTGCTAACGCTGTGCTTCTACACATGTATTTGCTGAACGGTGAAAGCGCACAGTAATGCACTTTTCTCCCATCAAATACACTGTTTCTAAGGAAATGGGAACACACTGAGGAGACACTTGTAGGAGCTACTGTGACTAAAACTGAGCTTCCCTACACACAGGGAAGCAAGAGAAATGCTGATTTCATCAAGCCCAGTTACATACTCAGAATCTGTACTACTGCGCAAATAGGCATCTCTCTGTAGGCAAAAAACTCATTTCTGACAATGTTGCCCAAATGCATCTCAGAAGTGTGCAACTTGTTCCCTGAGTTAGAAAACGTCGAGAAACGTTCGTTTCTGCTAGCGCTGTGCTTCTACACATGTATTTGCTGAACGGTGAAAGCGCACAGTAATGCACTTTTCTCCCAGGAAATACACTGTTTCTAAGGAAATGGGAACACACTGAGGAGACACTTGTGGGAGCTACTGTGACTAAAACTGAGCTTCCCTACGCACAGGGAAGCAAGAGAAATGCTGATTTCATCAAGCCCAGTTACATACTCAGAATCTGTACTACTGCGCAAATAAGCATGTCTCTTTAGGCAAAAAACTCATTTCTGAAAAGTTGCCCAAATGCATCTCAGAAGTGTGCAACTTGTTCCCTGAGTTAGAAAACGTCGAGAAACGGTCGTTTCTGCTAGCGCTGTGCTTCTACACATGTATTTGCTGAACGGTGAAAGCACACAGTAATGCACTTTTCTCCCAGCAAATACACTGTTTCTAAGGAAAAGGGAACACACCGAGGAGACACTTGTGGGAGCTACTGTGACTAAAACTGAGCTTCCCTACGCACAGGGAAGCAAGAGAAATGCTGATTTCATCAAGCCCAGTTACATACTCAGAATCTGTACTACTGCGCAAATAGGCATGTCTCTTTAGGCAAAAAACTCATTTCTGACAAAGTTGCCCAAATGCATCTCAGAAGTGTGCAACTTGTTCCCTGAGTTAGAAAACGTCGAGAAACGGTCGTTTCTGCTAGTGCTGTGCTTCTACAGATGTATTGGCTGAACGGTGAAAGCGCACAGTAATGCACTTTTCTCCCAGCAAATACACTGTTTCTAAGGAAATGGTAACACACTGAGGAGACACTTGTGGGAGCTACAGTAACTAAAACTGAGCTTCCCTACGGACAGGGAAGCAAAAGAAATGCTGATTTCATCAAGCCCAGTTACATACTCAGAATCTGTACTACTGCGAAAATAGCCATGTCTCTGTAGGCAAAAAACTCATTTCTGACAAAGTTGCCCAAATGCATCTCAGAAGTGTGCAACTTGTTCCCTGAGTTAGAAAACGTCGAGAAACGTTCGTTTCTGCTAGCGCTGTGCTTCTACACATGTATTTGCTGAACGGTGAAAGCGCACAGTAATGCACTTTTCTCCCAGGAAATACACTGTTTCTAAGGAAATGGGAACACACTGAGGAGACACTTGTGGGAGGTACTGTGACTAAAACTGAGCTTCGCTACGCACAGGGAAGCAAGAGAAATGCTGATTTCATCAAGCCCAGTTACATACTCAGAATCTGTACTACTGCGCAAATAGGCATGTCTCTTTAGGCAAAAAACTCATTTCTGACAAAGTTGCCCAAATGCATCTCAGAAGTGTGCAACTTGTTCCCTGAGTTAGAAAACTTCGAGAAACGGTCGTTTCTGCTAGCGCTGTGCTTCTACAGATGTATTTGCTGAACGGTGAAAGCGCACAGTAATGCACTTTTCTCCCAGCAAATACACTGTTTCTAAGGAAATGGGAACACACTGAGGAGACACTTGTGGGAGCTACAGTGACTAAAACTGAGCTTCCCTATGCTCAGGGAAGCAAGAGAAATGCTGATTTCATCAAGCCCAGTTACATACTCAGAATCTGTACTACTGCGAAAATAGGCATGTCTCTGTAGGCAAAAAACTCATTTCTGACAAAGTTGCCCAAATGCATTTCAGAAGTGTGCAACTTGTTCCCTGAGTTAGAAAACGTCGAGATACGGTCGTTTCTGCTAGCGCTGTGCTTCTACAGATGTATTTGCTGAACGGTGAAAGCGCACAGTAATGTACTTTTCTCCCAGCAAATACACTGTTTCTAAGGAAATGGGAACATACTGACACACTGAGGAGACACTTGTGGGAGCTACAGTGACTAAAACTGAGCTTCCCTACGCACAGGGAAGCAAGAGAAATGCTGATTTCATCAAGCCCAGTTACATACTCAGAATCTGTACTACTGCGAAAATAGGCATGTCTCTGTAGGCAAAAAACTCATTTCTGACAAAGTTGCCCAAATGCATCTCAGAAGTGTGCAACTTGTTCCCTGAGTTAGAAAACGTCGAGAAACGTTCATTTCTGCTAGCGCTGTGCTTCTACACATATATTTGCTGAACGGTGAAAGCGCACAGTAATGCACTTTTCTCCCAGCAAATACACTGTTTCTAAGGAAATGGTGACACACTGACACACTGAGGAGACACTTGTGGGAGCTACAGTGACTAAAACTGAGCTTCCCTACGGACAGGGAAGCAAGAGAAATGCTGATTTCATCAAGCCCAGTTACATACTCAGAATCTGTACTACTGCGAAAATAGGCATGTCTCTGTAGGCAAAAAACTCATTTCTGACAAAGTTGCCCAAATGCATCTCAGAAGTGTGCAACTTGTTCCCTGAGTTAGAAAACGTCGAGAAACGGACTTTTCTGCTAGCGCTGTGCTTCTACACATGTATTTGCTGAACGGTGAAAGCGCACAGTAATGCACTTTTCTCCCAGCAAATACACTGTTTCTAAGGAAATGGGAACACACTGAGGAGACACTTGTGGGAGCTACTGTGACTAAAACTGAGCTTCCCTACGCACAGGGAAGCAAGAGAAATGCTGATTTCATCAAGCCCAGTTACATACTCAGAATCTGTACTACTGCGCAAATAGGCATGTCTCTGTAGGCAAAAAACTCATTTCTGACAAAGTTGCCCAAATGCATCTCAGAAGTGTGCAACTTATTCCCTGAGTTAGAAAACGTCGAGAAACGGTCGTTTCTGCTAGTGCTGTGCTTCTACACATGTATTTGCTGAACGGTGAAAGCACACAGTAATGCACTTTTCTCCCAGCAAATACACTGTTTCTAAGGAAATGGGAACACACTGAGGAGACACTTGTGGAAGCTACTGTGACTAAAACTGAGCTTCCCTACGCACAGTGAAGCAAGAGAAATGCTGATTTCATCAAGCCCAGTTACATACTCAGAATCTGTACTACTGCGCAAATTGGCATGTCTCTTTAGGCAAAAAACTCATTTCTGACAAAGTTGCCCAAATGCATCTCAGAAGTGTGCAACTTGTTCCCTGAGTTAGAAAACGTCGAGAAACGGTCGTTTCTGCTAGCGCTGTGCTTCTACACATGTATTTGCTGAACGGTGAAAGCGCACAGTAATGCACTTTTCTCCCTGCAAATACACTGTTTCTAAGGAAATGGGAACACACTGAGGAGACACTTGTGGGAGCTACTGTGACTAAAACTGAGCTTCCCTACACACAGGGAAGCAAGAGAAATGCTGATTTCATCAAGCCCAGTTACATACTCAGAATCTGTACTACTGCGCAAATAGGCATGTCTCTTTAGGCAAAAAACTCATTTCTGACAAAGTTGCCCAAATGCATCTCAGAAGTGTGCAACCTGTTCCCTGAGTTAGAAAACGTCGAGAAACGGTCGTTTATGCAAGCGCTGTGCTTCTACACATGTATTTGCTGAACGGTGAAAGCGCACAGTGATGCACTTTTCTCCCAGCAAATACACTGTTTCTAAGAAAATGGGAACACACTGAGGAGACACTTGTGGGAGCTACTGTGACTAAAACTGAGCTTCCCTACGCACAGGGAAGCAAGAGAAATGCTGATTTCATCAAGCCCAGTTACATACTCAGAATCAGTACTACTGCGCAAATAGGCATGTCTCTTTAGGCAAAAAACTCATTTCTGACAAAGTTGCCAAATGCATCTCAGAAGTGTGCAACTTGTTCCCTGAGTTAGAAAACGTCGAGAAACGGTCTTTTCTGCTAGCGCTGTGCTTCTACACATGTACTAGCTGAACGGTGAAAGCGCACAGTAATGCACTTTTCTCCCAGCAAATACACTGTTTCAAAGGAAATGGGAACACACTGAGGAGACACTTGTGGGAGCTACTGTGAATAAACTGAGCTTCCCTACGCACAGGGAAGCAAGAGAAATGCTGATTTCATCAAGCCCAGTTACATACTCAGTATCTGTACTACTGTGCAAATAGGCATGTCTCTTTAGGCAAAAAACTCATTTCTGACAAAGTTGCCCAAATGCATCTCAGAAGTGTGCAACTTGTTCCCTGAGTTGGAAAACGTCAGAAACGTTCGTTTCTGCTAGCGCTGTGCTTCTACACATGTATTTGCTGAACGGTGAAAGCGCACAGTAATGCACTTTTCTCCCAGCAAATACACTGTTTCTAAGGAAAAGGGAACACACTGAGGAGACACTTGTGGGAGCTACTGTGACTAAAACTGAGCTTCCCTACGCACAGGGAAGCAAGAGAAATGCTGATTTCATCAAGCCCAGTTACATACTCAGAATCTGTACTACTGCGCAAATAGGCATGTCTCTTTAGGCAAAAAACTCATTTCTGACAAAGTTGCCAAATGCATCTCAGAAGTGTGCAACTTGTTCCCTGAGTTAGAAAACGTCGAGAAACGGTCTTTTCTGCTAGCGCTGTGCTTCTACACATGTACTAGCTGAACGGTGAAAGCGCACAGTAATGCACTTTTCTCCCAGCAAATACACTGTTTCAAAGGAAATGGGAACACACTGAGGAGACACTTGTGGGAGCTACTGTGACTAAAACTGAGCTTCACTACGCACAGGGAAGCAAGAGAAATGCTGATTTCATCAAACCCAGTTATATACTCAGAATCTGTACTACTGCGCAAATAGGCATGTCTCTTTAGGCAAAAAACTCATTTCTGACAAAGTTGCCCAAATGCATCTCAGAAGTGTGCAACATGTTCCCTGAGTTAGATAACGTCGAGAAACGGTCGTTTCTGCTTGCGCTGTGCTTCTACACATGTATTTGCTGAACGGTGAAAGCACACAGTAATGTACTTTTCTCCCAGCAAATACACTGTTTCTAAGGAAATGGGAACACACTGAGGAGACACTTGTGGGAGCTACTGTGACTAAAACTGAGCTTCCCTAGGCACAGGGAAGCAAGAGAAATGCTGATTTCATCAAGCCCAGTTACATACTCGGAATCTGTACTACTGCGCAAATAGGCATGTCTCTGTAGGCAAAAAACTCATTTCTGACAAAGTTGCCCAAATGCATCTCAGAAGGGTGCAACTTGTTCCCTGAGTTAGAAAACGTCGAGAAACGGTCGTTTCTGCTAGCGCTGTGATTCTACACATGTATTTGCTGAACGGTGAAAGCGCACAGTAATGCACTTTTCTCCCAGCAAATACACTGTTTCTAAGGAAATGGGAACACACTGAGGAGACACTTGTGGGAGCTACTGCGACTAAAACTGAGCTTCCCTACGCACAGGGAAGCAAGAGAAATGCTGATTTCATCAAGCCCAGTTACATACTGAGAATCTGTACTACTGCGCAAATAGGCATGTCTCTGTAGGCAAAAAACTCATTTCTGACAAAGTTGCCCAAATGCATCTTAGAAGTGTGCAACTTATTCCCTGAGTTAGAAAACGTCGAGAAACGGTCGTTTCTGCTAGCGCTGTGCTTCTACAGATGTATTTGCTGAACGGTGAAAGCGCACAGTAATGCACTTTTCTCCCAGCAAAAACACTGTGTCTAAGGAAATGGGAACACACTGAGGAGACACTTGTGGGAGCTACTGTGACTAAAACTGAGCTTCCCTACGCACAGGGAAGCAAGAGAAATGCTGATTTCATCAAGCCCAGTTACATACTCAGAATCTGTACTACTGCGCAAATAGGCATGTCTCTTTAGGCAAAAAACTCATTTCTGACAAAGTTGCCTAATGCATCTCAGAAGTGTGCAACTTGTTCCCTGAGTTAGATAACGTCGAGAAACGTTAGTTTCTGCTAGCGCTGTGCTTCTACACATGTATTTGCTGAACGGTGAAAGCACACAGTAAAGCACTTTTCTCCCATCAAATACACTGTTTATAAGGAAATGGGCACACACTGAGGAGACACTTGTGGGAGCTACTGTGACTA
Source organism: Acomys minous (assembly GCF_964271855.1). Lineage (NCBI taxonomy): Eukaryota > Metazoa > Chordata > Mammalia > Rodentia > Muridae > Acomys > Acomys minous. Next base: position 1,271,970 of record NW_028182169.1, on the reverse strand, counting down.
AAACTGAGCTTCCCTACGCACAGGGAAGCAAGAGAAATGCTGATTTCATCAAGCCCAGTTACGTACTCAGAATCTGTACTACTGCGCAAATAGGCATGTCTCTTTAGGCAAAAAACTCATTACTGACAAAGTTGCCCAAATGCATCTCAGAAGTGTGCAACTTGTTCCCTGCGGTAGAAAACGTCGAGAAACGTTCGTTTCTGCTAGCGCTGTGCTTCTACACATGTATTTGCTGAACGGTGAAAGCGCATAGTAATGCACTTTTCTCCCAGCAAATACACTGTTTCTAAGGAAATGGGAACACACTGAGGAGACACTTGTGTGAGGTACTGTGACTAAAACTGAGCTTCCCTACGCACAGGGAAGCAAGAGAAATGCTGATTTCATCAAGCCCAGTTACATACTCAGAGTCTGTACTACTGCGCAAATAGGCATGTCTCTTTAGGCAAAAAACTCATTTCTGACAAAGTTGCCCAAATGCATCTGAGAAGTGTGCAACTTGTTCCCTGAGTTAGAAAACGTCGAGAAACGGTCGTTTCTGCTAGCGCTGTGCTTCTACACATGTATTTGCTGAACGGAGAAAGCACACAGTAATGCACTTTTCTCCGAGCAAATACACTGTTTCTACGGAAATGGGAACACACTGAGGAGACACTTGTGGGAGCTACTGTGACTAAAACTGAGCTTCCCTACGCACAGGGAAGCAAGAGAAATGCTGATTTCATCAAGCCCAGTTACATACTCAGAATCTGTACTACTGCGCAAATAGGCATGTCTCTTTAGGCAAAAAACTCATTTCTGACAAAGTTGCCCAAATGCATCACAGAAGTGTGCAACTTGTTCCCTGAGTTAGAAAACGTCGAGAAACGGTCGTTTCTGCTAGCGCTGTGCTTCTACACATGTATTTGCTGAACGGTGAAAGCGCACAGTAATGCACTTTTCTCCCAGCAAAAACACTGTTTCTAAGGAAATGGGAACACACTGAGGAGACACTTGTGGGATCTACAGTGACTAAAACTGAGCTTCCCTACGCACCGGGAATCAAGAGAAATGCTGATTTCATCAAGCCCAGTTACATACTCAGAATTTGTACTACTGCGCAAATAGGCATGTCTCTTTAGGCAAAAAACTCATTTCTGACAAAGTTGCCCAAATGCATCTCAGAAGTGTGCAACTTGTTCCCTGAGTTAGAAAACGTCGAGAAACGGTCTTTCTGCTGCGCTGTGCTTCTACACATGTATTTGCTGAACGGTGAAAGCGCACAGTAATGCACTTTTCTCCCAGCAAATACACTGTTTCTAAGGAAATGGGAACACACTGAGGAGACACTTATGGGAGCTACTGTGACTAAAACTGAGCTTCCCTACACACAGTGAAGCAAGAGAAATGCTGATTTCATCAAGCCCAGTTACATACTCAGACTCTGTACTACTGCGCAAATAGGCATGTCTCTTTAGGCAAAAAACTCATTTCTGACAAAGTTGCCCAAATGCATCTCAGAAGTGTGCAACTTGTTCCCGGAGTTAGAAAACGTCGAGAAACGGTCGTTTCTGCTAGCGTTGTGCTTCTACACATGTATTTGCTGAACGGTGAAAGCGCACAGTAATGCACTTTTCTCCTAGCAAATACACTGTTTCTAAGGAAATGGGAACACACTGAGGAGACACTAGTGGGAGCTACTGTGACTAAAACTGAGCTTCCCTACGCACAGGGAAGCAAGAGAAATGCTGATTTCATCAAGCCCAGTTACATACTCAGAATCTGTACTACTGCCCAAATAGGCATGTCTCTTTAGGCAAAAAACTCATTTCTGACAAAGTTGCCCAAATGCATCTCAGAAGTGTGCAACTTGTTCCCTGAGTTAGAAAACGTCGAGAAACGTTCGTTTCTGCTAGCGCTATGCTTCTACACATGTATTTGCTGAACGGTGAAAGCGCACAGTAATGCACTTTTCTCCCAGCAAATACACTGTGTCTAAGGAAATGGGAACACACTGAGGAGACACTTGTGGGAGCTACTGTGACTAAAACTGAGCTTCCCTACACACAGGGAAGCAAGAGAAATGCTGATTTCATCAAGCCCAGTTATATACTCAGAATCTGTACTACTGCACAAATAGGCATGTCTCTTTAGGCAAAAAACTCATTTCTGACAAAGTTGCCCAAATGCATCTCAGAAGTGTGCAACTTGTTCCCTGAGTTAGAAAACGTCGAGAAACGGTGGTTTCTGCTAGCGCTGTGCTTCTACACATGTATTTGCTGAACGGAGAAAGCGCACAGTAATGCACTTTTATCCCAGCAAATACACTGTGTCTAAGGAAATGGGAACACACTGAGGAGACACTTGTGGGAGCTACTGTGACTAAAACTGAGCTTCCCTACGCACAGGGAAGCAAGAGAAATGCTGATTTCATCAAGCCCAGTTACATACTCAGAATCTGTACTACTGCGCAAATAGGCATGTCTCTGTAGGCAAAAAACTCATTTCTGACAAAGTTGCCCAAATGCATCTCAGAAGTGTGCAACTTGTTACCTGAGTTAGATAACATTGAGAAACGGTCTTTTCTGCTAGCGCTGTGCTTCTACACATGTATTTGCTGAACGGTGAACGCGCACAGTAATGCACTTTTCTCCCAGCAAATACACTGTTTGTAAGGAAATGGGAACACACTGAGGAGACACTTGTGGGAGCTACTGTGACTAAAACTGAGCTTCCCTACGCACAGGGAAGCAAGAGAAATGCTGATTTCATCAAGCCCAGTTACATACTCAGAATCTGTACTACTGCGCAAATTGGCATGTCTCTTTAGGCAAAAAACTCATTTCTGACAAAGTTGCCCAAATGCATCTCAGAAGTGTGCAACTTGTTCCCTGAGTTAGAAAACGTCGAGAAACGGTCGTTTCTGCTAGCGCTGTGCTTCTACACATGTATTTGCTGAACGGTGAAAGCGCACAGTAATGCACTTTTCTCCCTGCAAATACACTGTTTCTAAGGAAATGGGAACACACTGAGGAGACACTTGTGGGAGCTACTGTGACTAAAACTGAGCTTCCCTACACACAGGGAAGCAAGAGAAATGCTGATTTCATCAAGCCCAGTTACATACTCAGAATCTGTACTACTGCGCAAATAGGCATGTCTCTTTAGGCAAAAAACTCATTTCTGACAAAGTTGCCCAAATGCATCTCAGAAGTGTGCAACCTGTTCCCTGAGTTAGAAAACGTCTAGAAACGGTCGTTTATGCAAGCGCTGTGCTTCTACACATGTATTTGCTGAACGGTGAAAGCGCACAGTGATGCACTTTTCTCCCAGCAAATACACTGTTTCTAAGGAAATGGGAACACACTGAGGAGACACTTGTGGGAGCTACTGTGACTAAAACTGAGCTTCCCTACGCACAGGGAAGCAAGAGAAATGCTGATTTCATCAAGCCCAGTTACATACTCAGAATCAGTACTACTGCGCAAATAGGCATGTCTCTTTAGGCAAAAAACTCATTTCTGACAAAGTTGCCAAATGCATCTCAGAAGTGTGCAACTTGTTCCCTGAGTTAGAAAACGTCGAGAAACGGTCTTTTCTGCTAGCGCTGTGCTTCTACACATGTACTAGCTGAACGGTGAAAGCGCACAGTAATGCACTTTTCTCCCAGCAAATACACTGTTTCAAAGGAAATGGGAACACACTGAGGAGACACTTGTGGGAGCTACTGTGAATAAACTGAGCTTCCCTACGCACAGGGAAGCAAGAGAAATGCTGATTTCATCAAGCCCAGTTACATACTCAGTATCTGTACTACTGTGCAAATAGGCATGTCTCTTTAGGCAAAAAACTCATTTCTGACAAAGTTGCCCAAATGCATCTCAGAAGTGTGCAACTTGTTCCCTGAGTTGGAAAACGTCAGAAACGTTCGTTTCTGCTAGCGCTGTGCTTCTACACATGTATTTGCTGAACGGTGAAAGCGCACAGTAATGCACTTTTCTCCCAGCAAATACACTGTTTCTAAGGAAAAGGGAACACACTGAGGAGACACTTGTGGGAGCTACTGTGACTAAAACTGAGCTTCCCTACGCACAGGGAAGCAAGAGAAATGCTGATTTCATCAAGCCCAGTTACATACTCAGAATCTGTACTACTGCGCAAATAGGCATGTCTCTTTAGGCAAAAAACTCATTTCTGACAAAGTTGCCAAATGCATCTCAGAAGTGTGCAACTTGTTCCCTGAGTTAGAAAACGTCGAGAAACGGTCTTTTCTGCTAGCGCTGTGCTTCTACACATGTACTAGCTGAACGGTGAAAGCGCACAGTAATGCACTTTTCTCCCAGCAAATACACTGTTTCAAAGGAAATGGGAACACACTGAGGAGACACTTGTGGGAGCTACTGTGAATAAACTGAGCTTCCCTACGCACAGGGAAGCAAGAGAAATGCTGATTTCATCAAGCCCAGTTACATACTCAGAATCTGTACTACTGCGCAATAGGCATGTCTCTTTAGGCAAAAAACTCATTTCTGACAAAGTTGCCCAAATGCATCTCAGAAGTGTGCAACTTGTTCCCTGAGTTAGAAAACGTGGAGAAACGTTCGTTTCTGCTAGCGCTGTGCTTCTACACATGTATTTGCTGAACGGTGAAAGCGCACAGTAATGCACTTTTCTCCCAGCAAATACACTGTGTCTAAGCAAATGGGAACACACTGAGGAGACACTTGTGGGAGCTACTGTGACGAAAACTGAGCTTCCCTACGCACAGGGAAGCAAGAGAAATGCTGATTTCATCAAGCCCAGTTACATACTCAGAATCTGTACTACTGCGCAAATAGGCATGTCTCTTTAGGCAAAAAACTCATTTCTGACAAAGTTGCCCAAATGCATCTCAGAAGTGTGCAACCTGTTCCCTGAGTTAGAAAACGTCGAGAAACGGTCGTTTCTGCCAGCGCTGTGCTTCTACACATGTATTTGCTGAACGGTGAAATTGCACAGTAATGCACTTTTCTCCCAGCAAATACACTGTTTCTAAGGAAATGGGAACACACTGAGGAGACACTTGTGGGAGCTACTGTGACTAAAACTGAGCTTCCCTACGCACAGGGAAGCAAGAGAAATGTTGATTTCATCAAGCCCAGTTACATACTCAGAATCTGTACTACTGCGCAAATAGGCATGTCTCTTTAGGCAAAAAACTCATTTCTGAAAAAGTTGCCCAAATGCATCTCAGAAGTGTGCAACTTGTTCCCTGAGTTAGAAAACGTCGAGAAACGGTCGTTTCTGCTAGCGCTGTGCTTCTACACATGTATTTGCTGAACGGTGAAAGCGCACAGTAATGCACTTTTCTCCCAGCAAATACACTGTTTCTAAGGAAATGGGAACACACTGAGGAGACACTTGTGGGAGCTACTGTGACTAAAACTGAGCTTCCCTACGCACAGGGAAGCAAGAGAAATGCTGATTTCATCAAGCCCAGTTACATACTCAGAATCTGTACTACTGCGCAAATAGGCATGTCTCTGTAGGCAAAAAACTCATTTCTGACAAAGTTGCCCAAATGCATCTCAGAAGTGTGCAACTTATTCCCTGAGTTAGAAAACGTCGAGAAACGGTCGTTTCTGCTAGTGCTGTGCTTCTACACATGTATTTGCTGAACGGTGAAAGCACACAGTAATGCACTTTTCTCCCAGCAAATACACTGTTTCTAAGGAAATGGGAACACACTGAGGAGACACTTGTGGAAGCTACTGTGACTAAAACTGAGCTTCCCTACGCACAGTGAAGCAAGAGAAATGCTGATTTCATCAAGCCCAGTTACATACTCAGAATCTGTACTACTGCGCAAATTGGCATGTCTCTTTAGGCAAAAAACTCATTTCTGACAAAGTTGCCCAAATGCATCTCAGAAGTGTGCAACTTGTTCCCTGAGTTAGAAAACGTCGAGAAACGGTCGTTTCTGCTAGCGCTGTGCTTCTACACATGTATTTGTTGAACGGTGAAAGCGCACAGTAATGCACTTTTCTCCCTGCAAATACACTGTTTCTAAGGAAATGGGAACACACTGAGGAGACACTTGTGGGAGCTACTGTGACTAAAACTGAGCTTCCCTACACACAGGGAAGCAAGAGAAATGCTGATTTCATCAAGCCCAGTTACATACTCAGAATCTGTACTACTGCGCAAATAGGCATGTCTCTTTAGGCAAAAAACTCATTTCTGACAAAGTTGCCCAAATGCATCTCAGAAGTGTGCAACCTGTTCCCTGAGTTAGAAAACGTCGAGAAACGGTCGTTTATGCAAGCGCTGTGCTTCTACACATGTATTTGCTGAACGGTGAAAGCGCACAGTGATGCACTTTTCTCCCAGCAAATACACTGTTTCTAAGGAAATGGGAACACACTGAGGAGACACTTGTGGGAGCTACTGTGACTAAAACTGAGCTTCCCTACGCACAGGGAAGCAAGAGAAATGCTGATTTCATCAAGCCCAGTTACATACTCAGAATCAGTACTACTGCGCAAATAGGCATGTCTCTTTAGGCAAAAAACTCATTTCTGACAAAGTTGCCAAATGCATCTCAGAAGTGTGCAACTTGTTCCCTGAGTTAGAAAACGTCGAGAAACGGTCTTTTCTGCTAGCGCTGTGCTTCTACACATGTACTAGCTGAACGGTGAAAGCGCACAGTAATGCACTTTTCTCCCAGCAAATACACTGTTTCAAAGGAAATGGGAACACACTGAGGAGACACTTGTGGGAGCTACTGTGAATAAACTGAGCTTCCCTACGCACAGGGAAGCAAGAGAAATGCTGATTTCATCAAGCCCAGTTACATACTCAGTATCTGTACTACTGTGCAAATAGGCATGTCTCTTTAGGCAAAAAACTCATTTCTGACAAAGTTGCCCAAATGCATCTCAGAAGTGTGCAACTTGTTCCCTGAGTTGGAAAACGTCAGAAACGTTCGTTTCTGCTAGCGCTGTGCTTCTACACATGTATTTGCTGAACGGTGAAAGCGCACAGTAATGCACTTTTCTCCCAGCAAATACACTGTTTCTAAGGAAAAGGGAACACACTGAGGAGACACTTGTGGGAGCTACTGTGACTAAAACTGAGCTTCCCTACGCACAGGGAAGCAAGAGAAATGCTGATTTCATCAAGCCCAGTTACATACTCAGAATCTGTACTACTGCGCAAATAGGCATGTCTCTTTAGGCAAAAAACTCATTTCTGACAAAGTTGCCAAATGCATCTCAGAAGTGTGCAACTTGTTCCCTGAGTTAGAAAACGTCGAGAAACGGTCTTTTCTGCTAGCGCTGTGCTTCTACACATGTACTAGCTGAACGGTGAAAGCGCACAGTAATGCACTTTTCTCCCAGCAAATACACTGTTTCAAAGGAAATGGGAACACACTGAGGAGACACTTGTGGGAGCTACTGTGACTAAAACTGAGCTTCACTACGCACAGGGAAGCAAGAGAAATGCTGATTTCATCAAACCCAGTTATATACTCAGAATCTGTACTACTGCGCAAATAGGCATGTCTCTTTAGGCAAAAAACTCATTTCTGACAAAGTTGCCCAAATGCATCTCAGAAGTGTGCAACATGTTCCCTGAGTTAGATAACGTCGAGAAACGGTCGTTTCTGCTTGCGCTGTGCTTCTACACATGTATTTGCTGAACGGTGAAAGCACACAGTAATGTACTTTTCTCCCAGCAAATACACTGTTTCTAAGGAAATGGGAACACACTGAGGAGACACTTGTGGGAGCTACTGTGACTAAAACTGAGCTTCCCTACGCACAGGGAAGCAAGAGAAATGCTGATTTCATCAAGCCCAGTTACATACTCGGAATCTGTACTACTGCGCAAATAGGCATGTCTCTGTAGGCAAAAAACTCATTTCTGACAAAGTTGCCCAAATGCATCTCAGAAGGGTGCAACTTGTTCCCTGAGTTAGAAAACGTCGAGAAACGGTCGTTTCTGCTAGCGCTGTGATTCTACACATGTATTTGCTGAACGGTGAAAGCGCACAGTAATGCACTTTTCTCCCAGCAAATACACTGTTTCTAAGGAAATGGGAACACACTGAGGAGACACTTGTGGGAGCTACTGCGACTAAAACTGAGCTTCCCTACGCACAGGGAAGCAAGAGAAATGCTGATTTCATCAAGCCCAGTTACATACTGAGAATCTGTACTACTGCGCAAATAGGCATGTCTCTGTAGGCAAAAAACTAATTTCTGACAAAGTTGCCCAAATGCATCTTAGAAGTGTGCAACTTATTCCCTGAGTTAGAAAACGTCGAGAAACGGTCGTTTCTGCTAGCGCTGTGCTTCTACAGATGTATTTGCTGAACGGTGAAAGCGCACAGTAATGCACTTTTCTCCCAGCAAAAACACTGTGTCTAAGGAAATGGGAACACACTGAGGAGACACTTGTGGGAGCTACTGTGACTAAAACTGAGCTTCCCTACGCACAGGGAAGCAAGAGAAATGCTGATTTCATCAAGCCCAGTTACATACTCAGAATCTGTACTACTGCGCAAATAGGCATGTCTCTTTAGGCAAAAAACTCATTTCTGACAAAGTTGCCTAATGCATCTCAGAAGTGTGCAACTTGTTCCCTGAGTTAGATAACGTCGAGAAACGTTAGTTTCTGCTAGCGCTGTGCTTCTACACATGTATTTGCTGAACGGTGAAAGCACACAGTAAAGCACTTTTCTCCCATCAAATACACTGTTTATAAGGAAATGGGCACACACTGAGGAGACACTTGTGGGAGCTACTGTGACTAAAACTGAGCTTCCCTACGCACAGGGAAGCAAGAGAAATGCTGATTTCATCAAGCCCAGTTACGTACTCAGAATCTGTACTACTGCGCAAATAGGCATGTCTCTTTAGGCAAAAAACTCATTACTGACAAAGTTGCCCAAATGCATCTCAGAAGTGTGCAACTTGTTCCCTGCGGTAGAAAACGTCGAGAAACGTTCGTTTCTGCTAGCGCTGTGCTTCTACACATGTATTTGCTGAACGGTGAAAGCGCATAGTAATGCACTTTTCTCCCAGCAAATACACTGTTTCTAAGGAAATGGGAACACACTGAGGAGACACTTGTGTGAGGTACTGTGACTAAAACTGAGCTTCCCTACGCACAGGGAAGCAAGAGAAATGCTGATTTCATCAAGCCCAGTTACATACTCAGAGTCTGTACTACTGCGCAAATAGGCATGTCTCTGTAGGCAAAAAACTCATTTCTGACAAAGTTGCCCAAATGCATCTGAGAAGTGTGCAACTTGTTCCCTGAGTTAGAAAACGTCGAGAAACGGTCGTTTCTGCTAGCGCTGTGCTTCTACACATGTATTTGCTGAACGGAGAAAGCACACAGTAATGCACTTTTCTCCGAGCAAATACACTGTTTCTACGGAAATGGGAACACACTGAGGAGACACTTGTGGGAGCTACTGTGACTAAAACTGAGCTTCCCTACGCACAGGGAAGCAAGAGAAATGCTGATTTCATCAAGCCCAGTTACATACTCAGAATCTGTACTACTGCGCAAATAGGCATGTCTCTTTAGGCAAAAAACTCATTTCTGACAAAGTTGCCCAAATGCATCACAGAAGTGTGCAACTTGTTCCCTGAGTTAGAAAACGTCGAGAAACGGTCGTTTCTGCTAGCGCTGTGCTTCTACACATGTATTTGCTGAACGGTGAAAGCGCACAGTAATGCACTTTTCTCCCAGCAAAAACACTGTTTCTAAGGAAATGGGAACACACTGAGGAGACACTTGTGGGATCTACAGTGACTAAAACTGAGCTTCCCTACGCACCGGGAATCAAGAGAAATGCTGATTTCATCAAGCCCAGTTACATACTCAGAATTTGTACTACTGCGCAAATAGGCATGTCTCTTTAGGCAAAAAACTCATTTCTGACAAAGTTGCCCAAATGCATCTCAGAAGTGTGCAACTTGTTCCCTGAGTTAGAAAACGTCGAGAAACGGTCTTTCTGCTGCGCTGTGCTTCTACACATGTATTTGCTGAACGGTGAAAGCGCACAGTAATGCACTTTTCTCCCAGCAAATACACTGTTTCTAAGGAAATGGGAACACACTGAGGAGACACTTATGGGAGCTACTGTGACTAAAACTGAGCTTCCCTACACACAGTGAAGCAAGAGAAATGCTGATTTCATCAAGCCCAGTTACATACTCAGACTCTGTACTACTGCGCAAATAGGCATGTCTCTTTAGGCAAAAAACTCATTTCTGACAAAGTTGCCCAAATGCATCTCAGAAGTGTGCAACTTGTTCCCGGAGTTAGAAAACGTCGAGAAACGGTCGTTTCTGCTAGCGTTGTGCTTCTACACATGTATTTGCTGAACGGTGAAAGCGCACAGTAATGCACTTTTCTCCTAGCAAATACACTGTTTCTAAGAAAATGGGAACACACTGAGGAGACACTAGTGGGAGCTACTGTGACTAAAACTGAGCTTCCCTACGCACAGGGAAGCAAGAGAAATGCTGATTTCATCAAGCCCAGTTACATACTCAGAATCTGTACTACTGCCCAAATAGGCATGTCTCTTTAGGCAAAAAACTCATTTCTGACAAAGTTGCCCAAATGCATCTCAGAAGTGTGCAACTTGTTCCCTGAGTTAGAAAACGTCGAGAAACGTTCGTTTCTGCTAGCGCTATGCTTCTACACATGTATTTGCTGAACGGTGAAAGCGCACAGTAATGCACTTTTCTCCCAGCAAATACACTGTGTCTAAGGAAATGGGAACACACTGAGGAGACACTTGTGGGAGCTACTGTGACTAAAACTGAGCTTCCCTACACACAGGGAAGCAAGAGAAATGCTGATTTCATCAAGCCCAGTTATATACTCAGAATCTGTACTACTGCACAAATAGGCATGTCTCTTTAGGCAAAAAACTCATTTCTGACAAAGTTGCCCAAATGCATCTCAGAAGTGTGCAACTTGTTCCCTGAGTTAGAAAACGTCGAGAAACGGTGGTTTCTGCTAGCGCTGTGCTTCTACACATGTATTTGCTGAACGGAGAAAGCGCACAGTAATGCACTTTTATCCCAGCAAATACACTGTGTCTAAGGAAATGGGAACACACTGAGGAGACACTTGTGGGAGCTACTGTGACTAAAACTGAGCTTCCCTACGCACAGGGAAGCAAGAGAAATGCTGATTTCATCAAGCCCAGTTACATACTCAGAATCTGTACTACTGCGCAAATAGGCATGTCTCTGTAGGCAAAAAACTCATTTCTGACAAAGTTGCCCAAATGCATCTCAGAAGTGTGCAACTTGTTACCTGAGTTAGATAACATTGAGAAACGGTCTTTTCTGCTAGCGCTGTGCTTCTACACATGTATTTGCTGAACGGTGAACGCGCACAGTAATGCACTTTTCTCCCAGCAAATACACTGTTTGTAAGGAAATGGGAACACACTGAGGAGACACTTGTGGGAGCTACTGTGACTAAAACTGAGCTTCCCTACGCACAGGGAAGCAAGAGAAATGCTGATTTCATCAAGCCCAGTTACATACTCAGAATCTGTACTACTGCGCAAATTGGCATGTCTCTTTAGGCAAAAAACTCATTTCTGACAAAGTTGCCCAAATGCATCTCAGAAGTGTGCAACTTGTTCCCTGAGTTAGAAAACGTCGAGAAACGGTCGTTTCTGCTAGCGCTGTGCTTCTACACATGTATTTGCTGAACGGTGAAAGCGCACAGTAATGCACTTTTCTCCCTGCAAATACACTGTTTCTAAGGAAATGGGAACACACTGAGGAGACACTTGTGGGAGCTACTGTGACTAAAACTGAGCTTCCCTACACACAGGGAAGCAAGAGAAATGCTGATTTCATCAAGCCCAGTTACATACTCAGAATCTGTACTACTGCGCAAATAGGCATGTCTCTTTAGGCAAAAAACTCATTTCTGACAAAGTTGCCCAAATGCATCTCAGAAGTGTGCAACCTGTTCCCTGAGTTAGAAAACGTCGAGAAACGGTCGTTTATGCAAGCGCTGTGCTTCTACACATGTATTTGCTGAACGGTGAAAGCGCACAGTGATGCACTTTTCTCCCAGCAAATACACTGTTTCTAAGGAAATGGGAACACACTGAGGAGACACTTGTGGGAGCTACTGTGACTAAAACTGAGCTTCCCTACGCACAGGGAAGCAAGAGAAATGCTGATTTCATCAAGCCCAGTTACATACTCAGAATCAGTACTACTGCGCAAATAGGCATGTCTCTTTAGGCAAAAAACTCATTTCTGACAAAGTTGCCAAATGCATCTCAGAAGTGTGCAACTTGTTCCCTGAGTTAGAAAACGTCGAGAAACGGTCTTTTCTGCTAGCGCTGTGCTTCTACACATGTACTAGCTGAACGGTGAAAGCGCACAGTAATGCACTTTTCTCCCAGCAAATACACTGTTTCAAAGGAAATGGGAACACACTGAGGAGACACTTGTGGGAGCTACTGTGAATAAACTGAGCTTCCCTACGCACAGGGAAGCAAGAGAAATGCTGATTTCATCAAGCCCAGTTACATACTCAGTATCTGTACTACTGTGCAAATAGGCATGTCTCTTTAGGCAAAAAACTCATTTCTGACAAAGTTGCCCAAATGCATCTCAGAAGTGTGCAACTTGTTCCCTGAGTTGGAAAACGTCAGAAACGTTCGTTTCTGCTAGCGCTGTGCTTCTACACATGTATTTGCTGAACGGTGAAAGCGCACAGTAATGCACTTTTCTCCCAGCAAATACACTGTTTCTAAGGAAAAGGGAACACACTGAGGAGACACTTGTGGGAGCTACTGTGACTAAAACTGAGCTTCCCTACGCACAGGGAAGCAAGAGAAATGCTGATTTCATCAAGCCCAGTTACATACTCAGAATCTGTACTACTGCGCAAATAGGCATGTCTCTTTAGGCAAAAAACTCATTTCTGACAAAGTTGCCAAATGCATCTCAGAAGTGTGCAACTTGTTCCCTGAGTTAGAAAACGTCGAGAAACGGTCTTTTCTGCTAGCGCTGTGCTTCTACACATGTACTAGCTGAACGGTGAAAGCGCACAGTAATGCACTTTTCTCCCAGCAAATACACTGTTTCAAAGGAAATGGGAACACACTGAGGAGACACTTGTGGGAGCTACTGTGAATAAACTGAGCTTCCCTACGCACAGGGAAGCAAGAGAAATGCTGATTTCATCAAGCCCAGTTACATACTCAGAATCTGTACTACTGCGCAATAGGCATGTCTCTTTAGGCAAAAAACTCATTTCTGACAAAGTTGCCCAAATGCATCTCAGAAGTGTGCAACTTGTTCCCTGAGTTAGAAAACGTGGAGAAACGTTCGTTTCTGCTAGCGCTGTGCTTCTACACATGTATTTGCTGAACGGTGAAAGCGCACAGTAATGCACTTTTCTCCCAGCAAATACACTGTGTCTAAGCAAATGGGAACACACTGAGGAGACACTTGTGGGAGCTACTGTGACGAAAACTGAGCTTCCCTACGCACAGGGAAGCAAGAGAAATGCTGATTTCATCAAGCCCAGTTACATACTCAGAATCTGTACTACTGCGCAAATAGGCATGTCTCTTTAGGCAAAAAACTCATTTCTGACAAAGTTGCCCAAATGCATCTCAGAAGTGTGCAACCTGTTCCCTGAGTTAGAAAACGTCGAGAAACGGTCGTTTCTGCCAGCGCTGTGCTTCTACACATGTATTTGCTGAACGGTGAAATTGCACAGTAATGCACTTTTCTCCCAGCAAATACACTGTTTCTAAGGAAATGGGAACACACTGAGGAGACACTTGTGGGAGCTACTGTGACTAAAACTGAGCTTCCCTACGCACAGGGAAGCAAGAGAAATGCTGATTTCATCAAGCCCAGTTACATACTCAGAATCTGTACTACTGCGCAAATAGGCATGTCTCTTTAGGCAAAAAACTCATTTCTGAAAAAGTTGCCCAAATGCATCTCAGAAGTGTGCAACTTGTTCCCTGAGTTAGAAAACGTCGAGAAACGGTCGTTTCTGCTAGCGCTGTGCTTCTACACATGTATTTGCTGAACGGTGAAAGCGCACAGTAATGCACTTTTCTCCCAGCAAATACACTGTTTCTAAGGAAATGGGAACACACTGAGGAGACACTTGTGGGAGCTACTGTGACTAAAACTGAGCTTCCCTACGCACAGGGAAGCAAGAGAAATGCTGATTTCATCAAGCCCAGTTACATACTCAGAATCTGTACTACTGCGCAAATAGGCATGTCTCTGTAGGCAAAAAACTCATTTCTGACAAAGTTGCCCAAATGCATCTCAGAAGTGTGCAACTTATTCCCTGAGTTAGAAAACGTCGAGAAACGGTCGTTTCTGCTAGTGCTGTGCTTCTACACATGTATTTGCTGAACGGTGAAAGCACACAGTAATGCACTTTTCTCCCAGCAAATACACTGTTTCTAAGGAAATGGGAACACACTGAGGAGACACTTGTGGAAGCTACTGTGACTAAAACTGAGCTTCCCTACGCACAGTGAAGCAAGAGAAATGCTGATTTCATCAAGCCCAGTTACATACTCAGAATCTGTACTACTGCGCAAATTGGCATGTCTCTTTAGGCAAAAAACTCATTTCTGACAAAGTTGCCCAAATGCATCTCAGAAGTGTGCAACTTGTTCCCTGAGTTAGAAAACGTCGAGAAACGGTCGTTTCTGCTAGCGCTGTGCTTCTACACATGTATTTGCTGAACGGTGAAAGCGCACAGTAATGCACTTTTCTCCCTGCAAATACACTGTTTCTAAGGAAATGGGAACACACTGAGGAGACACTTGTGGGAGCTACTGTGACTAAAACTGAGCTTCCCTACACACAGGGAAGCAAGAGAAATGCTGATTTCATCAAGCCCAGTTACATACTCAGAATCTGTACTACTGCGCAAATAGGCATGTCTCTTTAGGCAAAAAACTCATTTCTGACAAAGTTGCCCAAATGCATCTCAGAAGTGTGCAACCTGTTCCCTGAGTTAGAAAACGTCGAGAAACGGTCGTTTATGCAAGCGCTGTGCTTCTACACATGTATTTGCTGAACGGTGAAAGCGCACAGTGATGCACTTTTCTCCCAGCAAATACACTGTTTCTAAGGAAATGGGAACACACTGAGGAGACACTTGTGGGAGCTACTGTGACTAAAACTGAGCTTCCCTACGCACAGGGAAGCAAGAGAAATGCTGATTTCATCAAGCCCAGTTACATACTCAGAATCAGTACTACTGCGCAAATAGGCATGTCTCTTTAGGCAAAAAACTCATTTCTGACAAAGTTGCCAAATGCATCTCAGAAGTGTGCAACTTGTTCCCTGAGTTAGAAAACGTCGAGAAACGGTCTTTTCTGCTAGCGCTGTGCTTCTACACATGTACTAGCTGAACGGTGAAAGCGCACAGTAATGCACTTTTCTCCCAGCAAATACACTGTTTCAAAGGAAATGGGAACACACTGAGGAGACACTTGTGGGAGCTACTGTGAATAAACTGAGCTTCCCTACGCACAGGGAAGCAAGAGAAATGCTGATTTCATCAAGCCCAGTTACATACTCAGTATCTGTACTACTGTGCAAATAGGCATGTCTCTTTAGGCAAAAAACTCATTTCTGACAAAGTTGCCCAAATGCATCTCAGAAGTGTGCAACTTGTTCCCTGAGTTGGAAAACGTCAGAAACGTTCATTTCTGCTAGCGCTGTGCTTCTACACATGTATTTGCTGAACGGTGAAAGCGCACAGTAATGCACTTTTCTCCCAGCAAATACACTGTTTCTAAGGAAAAGGGAACACACTGAGGAGACACTTGTGGGAGCTACTGTGACTAAAACTGAGCTTCCCTACGCACAGGGAAGCAAGAGAAATGCTGATTTCATCAAGCCCAGTTACATACTCAGAATCTGTACTACTGCGCAAATAGGCATGTCTCTTTAGGCAAAAAACTCATTTCTGACAAAGTTGCCAAATGCATCTCAGAAGTGTGCAACTTGTTCCCTGAGTTAGAAAACGTCGAGAAACGGTCTTTTCTGCTAGCGCTGTGCTTCTACACATGTACTAGCTGAACGGTGAAAGCGCACAGTAATGCACTTTTCTCCCAGCAAATACACTGTTTCAAAGGAAATGGGAACACACTGAGGAGACACTTGTGGGAGCTACTGTGACTAAAACTGAGCTTCACTACGCACAGGGAAGCAAGAGAAATGCTGATTTCATCAAACCCAGTTATATACTCAGAATCTGTACTACTGCGCAAATAGGCATGTCTCTTTAGGCAAAAAACTCATTTCTGACAAAGTTGCCCAAATGCATCTCAGAAGTGTGCAACATGTTCCCTGAGTTAGATAACGTCGAGAAACGGTCGTTTCTGCTTGCGCTGTGCTTCTACACATGTATTTGCTGAACGGTGAAAGCACACAGTAATGTACTTTTCTCCCAGCAAATACACTGTTTCTAAGGAAATGGGAACACACTGAGGAGACACTTGTGGGAGCTACTGTGACTAAAACTGAGCTTCCCTACGCACAGGGAAGCAAGAGAAATGCTGATTTCATCAAGCCCAGTTACATACTCAGAATCTGTACTACTGCGCAAATAGGCATGTCTCTGTAGGCAAAAAACTCATTTCTGACAAAGTTGCCCAAATGCATCTCAGAAGGGTGCAACTTGTTCCCTGAGTTAGAAAACGTCGAGAAACGGTCGTTTCTGCTAGCGCTGTGATTCTACACATGTATTTGCTGAACGGTGAAAGCGCACAGTAATGCACTTTTCTCCCAGCAAATACACTGTTTCTAAGGAAATGGGAACACACTGAGGAGACACTTGTGGGAGCTACTGTGACTAAAACTGAGCTTCCCTACGCACAGGGAAGCAAGAGAAATGCTGATTTCATCAAGCCCAGTTACATACTCCGAATCTGTACTATTGCGCAATTAGGCATGTCTCTTTAGGCAAAAAACTCATTTCTGACAAAGTTGCCCAAATGCATCTCAGAAGTGTGCCACTTGTTCCCTGAGTTAGAAAACGTCGAGAAACCTTCCTTTCTGCTAGCGCTGTGCTTCTACACATGTACTTGCTGAACGGTGAAAGCGCACAGTAATGCACTTTTCTCCCAGCAAATACACTGTTTCTAAGGAAATGGGAACACACTGCGGAGACACTTGTGGGAGCTACTGTGACTAAAACTGAGCTTCCCTACGCACAGGGAAGCAAGAGAAATGCTGATTTCATCAAGCCCAGTTACATACTCAGAATCTGTACTACTGCGCAAATAGGCATGTCTCTTTAGGCAAAAAACTCATTTCTGACAAAGTTGCCCAAATGCATCTCAGAAGTGTGCAACTTGTTCCCTGAGTTAGAAAACGTCGAGAAACGGTCGTTTCTGCTAGCGCTGTGCTTCTATACATGTACTTGCTGAACGGTGAAAGCGCACAGTAATGTACTTTTCTCCCAGCAAATACACTGTTTCTAAGGAAATGGGAACACACTGAGGAGACACTTGTGGGAGCTACTGTGACTAAAACTGAGCATCCCTACGCACAGGGAAGCAAGAGAAATGCTGATTTCATCAAGCCCAGTTACATACTCAGAATCTGTATTACTGCGCAAATAGGCATATCTCTCTAGGCAAAACACTCATTTCTGACAAAGTTGCCCAAATGCATCTCAGAAGTGTGCAACTTGTTCTCTGAGTTAGAAAACGTCGAGAAACGGTTGTTTCTGCTAGCGCTGTGCTTCTACACATGTACTTGCTGAACGGTGAAAGCGCACAGTAATGCACTTTTGTCCCAGCAAATACACTTTTTCTAAGGAAATGGGAACACACTGAGGAGACACTTGTGGGAGCTACTGTGACTAAAACTGAGCTTCCCTACGCACAGGGAAGCAAGAGAAATGCTGATTTCATCAAGCCCAGTTACATACTCAGAATCTGTACTACTGCGCAAATAGGCATGTCTCTGTAGGCAAAAAACTCATTTCTGACAAAGTTGCCCAAATGCATCTCAGAAGTGTGCAACTTGTTCCCTGAGTTAGAAAACGTCGAGAAACGGTCGTTTCTGCTAGCGCTGTGCTTCTACACATGTACTTGCTGAACGGTGAAAGCGCACAGTAATGCACTTTTCTCCCAGCAAATACACTGTTTCTAAGGAAATGGGAACACACTGAGGAGACACTTGTGGGAGCTACTGTGACTAAAACTGAGCTTCCCTACGCACAGGGAAGCAAGAGAAATGCTGATTTCATCAAGCCCAGTTACATACTCAGAATCTGTACTACTGCGCAAATAGGCATGTCTCTTTAGGCAAAAAACTCATTTCTGACAAAGTTGCCCAAATGCATCTCAGAAGTGTGCAACTTGTTCTCTGAGTTAGAAAACGTCGAGAAACGTTCGTTTCTGCTAGCGCTGTGCTTCTACACATGTACTTGCTGAACGGTGAAAGCGCACAGTAATGCACTTTTCTCCCAGCAAATACACTTTTTCTAAGGAAATGGGAACACACTGAGGAGACACTTGTGGGAGCTACTGTGACTAAAACTGAGCTTCCCTACGCACAGGGAAGCAAGAGAAATGCTGATTTCATCAAGCCCAGTTACATACTCAGAATCTGTACTACTGCGCAAATAGGCATGTCTCTGTAGGCAAAAAACTCATTTCTGACAAAGTTGCCCAAATGCATCTCAGAAGTGTGCAACTTGTTCCCTGAGTTAGAAAACGTCGAGAAACGGTCGTTTCTGCTAGCGCTGTGCTTCTACACATGTATTTGCTGAACGGTGAAAGCGCACAGTAATGCACTTTTCACCCAGCAAATACACTGTTTCTAAGGAAATGGGAACACACTGAGGAGACACTTGTGGGAGCTACTGTGACTAAAACTCAGCTTCCCTACGCACAGGGAAGCAAGAGAAATGCTGATTTCATCAAGCCCAGTTACATACTCAGAATCTGTACTACTGCGCAAATAGGCATGTCTCTTTAGGCAAAAAACTCATTTCAGACAAAGTTGCCCAAATGCATCTCAGAAGTGTGCAACTTGTTCCCTGAGTTAGAAAACGTCAAGAAACGGTCGTTTCTGCTAGCGCTGTGCTTCTACACATGTACTTGCTGAACGGTGAAAGCGCACAGTAATGTACTTTTCTCCCAGCAAATACACTGTTTCTAAGGAAATGGGAACACACTGAGGAGACACTTGTGGGAGCTACGGTGACAAAAACTGAGCTTCCCTACGCACAGGGAAGCAAGAGAAATGCTGATTTCATCAAGCCCAGTTACATACTCAGAATCTGTACTACTGCGCAAATAGGCATGTCTCTGTAGGCAAAAAACTCATTTCTGACAAAGTTGCCCAAATGCATCTCAGAAGTGTGCAACTTGTTCTCTGAGTTAGAAAACGTCGAGAAACGGTTGTTTCTGCTAGCGCTGTGCTTCTACACATGTATTTGCTGAACGGTGAAAGCGCACAGTAATGCACTTTTCTCCCAGCAAATACACTTTTTCTAAGGAAATGGGAACACACTGAGGAGACACTTGTGGGAGCTACTGTGACTAAAACTGAGCTTCCCTACGCACAGGGAAGCAAGAGAAATGCTGATTTCATCAAGCCCAGTTACATACTCAGAATCTGTACTACTGCGCAAATAGGCATGTCTCTGTAGGCAAAAAACTCATTTCTGACAAAGTTGCCCAAATGCATCTCAGAAGTGTGCAACTTGTTCCCTGAGTTAGAAAACGTCGAGAAACGGTCGTTTCTGCTAGTGCTGTGCTTCTACACATGTACTTGCTGAACGGTGAAAGCGCACAGTAATGCACTTTTCTCCCAGCAAATACACTGTTTCTAAGGAAATGGGAACACACTGAGGAGACACTTGTGGGAGCTACAGTGACTAAAACTGAGCTTCCCTACGGACAGGGAAGCAAGAGAAATGCTGATTTCATCAAGCCCAGTTACATACTCAGAATCTGTACTACTGCGCAAATAGGCATGTCTCTTTAGGCAAAAAACTCATTTCTGACAAAGTTGCCCAAATGCATCTCAGAAGAGTTCAACTTGTTCCCTGAGTTAGAAAACGTCGAGAAACGGTCGTTTCTGCTAGCGCTGTGCTTCTACACATGTACTTGCTGAACAGTGAAAGCTCACAGTAATGCACTTTTCTCCCAGCAAATACACTGTTTCTAAGGAAATGGGAACACACTGAGGAGACACTTGTGGGAGCTACTGTGACTAAAACTGAGCTTCCCTACGCACAGGGAAGCAAGAGAAATGCTGATTTCATCAAGCCCAGTTACATACTCAGAATCTGTACTACTGCGCAAATAGGCATGTCTCTGTAGGCAAAAAACTCATTTCTGACAAAGTTGCCCAAATGCATCTCAGAAGTGTGCAACTTGTTCCCTGAGTTAGAAAACGTCGAGAAACGGTCGTTTCTGCTAGCGCTGTGCTTCTACACATGTATTTGCTGAACGGTGAAAGCGCACAGTAATGCACTTTTCTCCCAGCAAATACACTGTTTCTAAGGAAATGGGAACACACTGAGGAGACACTTGTGGGAGCTACTGTGACTAAAACTGAGCTTCCCTACGCACAGGGAAGCAAGAGAAATGCTGATTTCATCAAGCCCAGTTACATACTCAGAATCTGTACTACTGCGCAAATAGGCATGTCTCTTTAGGCAAAAAACTCATTTCTGACAAAGTTGCCCAAATGCATCTCAGAAGTGTGCAACTTGTTCCCTGAGTTAGAAAACGTCAAGAAACGTTCGTTTCTGCTAGCGCTGTGCTTCTACACATGTACTTGCTGAACGGTGAAAGCGCAAAGTAATGCACTTTTCTCCCAGCAAATACACTGTTTCTAAGGAAATGGGAACACACTGAGGAGACACTTGTGGGAGCTACTGTGACTAAAACTGAGCTTCCCTACGCACAGGGAAGCAAGAGAAATGCTGATTTCATCAAGCCCAGTTACATACTCAGAATCTGTACTACTGCGCAAATAGGCATGTCTCTTTAGGCAAAAAACTCATTTCTGACAAAGTTGCCCAAATGCATCTCAGAAGAGTTCAACTTGTTCCCTGAGTTAGAAAACGTCGAGAAACGGTCGTTTCTGCTAGCGCTGTGCTTCTACACATGTACTTGCTGAACAGTGAAAGCTCACAGTAATGCACTTTTCTCCCAGCAAATACACTGTTTCTAAGGAAATGGGAACACACTGAGGAGACACTTGTGGGAGCTACTGTGACTAAAACTGAGCTTCCCTACGCACAGGGAAGCAAGAGAAATGCTGATTTCATCAAGCCCAGTTACATACTCAGAATCTGTACTACTGCGCAAATAGGCATGTCTCTGTAGGCAAAAAACTCATTTCTAACAAAGTTGCCCAAATGCATCTCAGAAGTGTGCAACTTGTTCCCTGAGTTAGAAAACGTCGAGAAACGGTCGTTTCTGGTAGCGCTGTGCTTCTACACATGTATTTGCTGAACGGTGAAAGCGCACAGTAATGCACTTTTCTCCCTGCAAATACACTGTTTCTAAGGAAATGGGAACACACTGAGGAGACACTTGTGGGAGCTACTGTGACTAAAACTGAGCTTCCCTACGCACAGGGAAGCAAGAGAAATGCTGATTTCATCAAGCCCAGTTACATACTCAGAATCTGTACTACTGCGCAAATAGGCATGTCTCTTTAGGCAAAAAACTCATTTCTGACAAAGTTGCCCAAATGCATCTCAGAAGAGTTCAACTTGTTCCCTGAGTTAGAAAACGTCGAGAAACGGTCGTTTCTGCTAGCGCTGTGCTTCTACACATGTACTTGCTGAACAGTGAAAGCTCACAGTAATGCACTTTTCTCCCAGCAAATACACTGTTTCTAAGGAAATGGGAACACACTGAGGAGACACTTGTGGGAGCTACTGTGACTAAAACTGAGCTTCCCTACGCACAGGGAAGCAAGAGAAATGCTGATTTCATCAAGCCCAGTTACATACTCAGAATCTGTACTACTGCGCAAATAGGCATGTCTCTGTAGGCAAAAAACTCATTTCTGACAAAGTTGCCCAAATGCATCTCAGAAGTGTGCAACTTGTTCCCTGAGTTAGAAAACGTCGAGAAACGGTCGTTTCTGCTAGCGCTGTGCTTCTACACATGCATTTGCTGAACGGTGAAAGCGCACAGTAATGCACTTTTCTCCCAGCAAATACACTGTTTCTAAGGAAATGGGAACACACTGAGGAGACACTTGTGGGAGCTACTGTGACTAAAACTGAGCTTCCCTACGCACAGGGAAGCAAGAGAAATGCTGATTTCATCAAGCCCAGTTACATACTCAGAATCTGTACTACTGCGCAAATAGGCATGTCTCTTTAGGCAAAAAACTCATTTCTGACAAAGTTGCCCAAGTGCATCTCAGAAGTGTGCAACTTGTTCCCTGAGTTAGAAAACGTCGAGAAACGGTCGTTTCTGCTAGCGCTGTGCTTCTACACATGTACTTGCTGAACAGTGAAAGCTCACAGTAATGCACTTTTCTCCCAGCAAATACACTGTTTCTAAGGAAATGGGAACACACTGAGGAGACACTTGTGGGAGCTACTGTGACTAAAACTGAGCTTCCCTACGCACAGGGAAGCAAGAGAAATGCTGATTTCATCAAGCCCAGTTACATACTCAGAATCTGTACTACTGCGCAAATAGGCATGTCTCTGTAGGCAAAAAACTCATTTCTGACAAAGTTGCCCAAATGCATCTCAGAAGTGTGCAACTAGTTCCCTTAGTTAGAAAACGTCGAGATACGGTCGTTTCTGCTAGCGCTGTGCTTCTACACATGTACTTGCTGAACGGTGAAAGCGCACAGTAATGCACTTTTCTCCCAGCAAATACACTGTTTCTAAGGAAATGGGAACACACTGAGGAGACACTTGTGGGAGCTACTGTGACTAAAACTGAGCTTCCCTACGCACAGTGAAGCAAGAGAAATGCTGATTTCATCAAGCCCAGTTACATACTCAGAATCTGTACTACTGCTCAATTAGGCATGTCTCTTTAGGCAAAAAACTCATTTCTGACAAAGTTGCCCAAATGCATCTCAGAAGTGTGCAACTTGTTCCCTGAGTTAGAAAACGTCGAGAAACGGTCGTTTCTGCTAGCGCTGTGCTTCTACACATGTACTTGCTGAACGGTGAAAGCGCACAGTAATGCACTTTTCTCCCAGCAAATACACTGTTTCTAAGGAAATGGGAACACACTGAGGAGACACTTGTGGGAGCTACTGTGACTAAAACTGAGCTTCCCTACGCACAGGGAAGCAAGAGAAATGCTGATTTCATCAAGCCCAGTTACATACTCAGAATCTGTACTACTGCGCAAATAGGCATGTCTCTTTAGGCAAAAAACTCATTTCTGACAAAGTTGCCCAAATGCATCTCAGAAGAGTGCAACTTGTTCCCTGAGTTAGAAAACGTCGAGTAACGTTCGTTTCTGCTAGCGCTGTGCTTCTACACATGTACTTGCTGAACGGTGAAAGCGCAAAGTAATGCACTTTTCTCCCAGCAAATACACTGTTTCTAAGGAAATGGGAACACACTGAGGAGACACTTGTGGGAGCTACTGTGACTAAAACTGAGCTTCCCTACGCACAGGGAAGCAAGAGAAATGCTGATTTCATCAAGCCCAGTTACATACTCAGAATCTGTACTACTGCGCAAATAGGCATGTCTCTGTAGGCAAAAAACTCATTTCTGACAAAGTTGCCCAAATGCATCTCAGAAGTGTGCAACTTGTTCCCTGAGTTAGAAAACGTCGAGAAACGTTCGTTTCTGCTAGCGCTTTGCTTCTACACATGTATTTGCTGAACGGTGAAAGCGCACAGTAATGCACTTTTCTCCCAGCAAATACACTGTTTCTAAGGAAATGGGAACACACTGAGGAGACACTTGTGGGAGCAACTGTGACTAAAACTGAGCTTCCCTACGCACAGGGAAGCAAGAGAAATGCTGATTTCATCAAGCCCAGTTACATACTCAGAATGTGTACTACTGCGCAAATAGGCATGTCTCTTTAGGCAAAAAACTCATTTCTGACAAAGTTGCCCAAATGCATCTCAGAAGTGTGCAACTTGTTCCCTGAGTTAGAAAACGTCGAGAAACGGTCGTTTCTGCTAGCGCTGTGCTTCTACACATGTACTTGCTGAACGGTGAAAGCACACAGTAATGCACTTTTCTCCCAGCAAATACACTGTTTCTAAGGAAATGGGAACACACTGAGGAGACACTTGTGGAAGCTACTGTGACTAAAACTGAGCTTCCCTACGCACAGTGAAGCAAGAGAAATGCTGATTTCATCAAGCCCAGTTACATACTCAGAATCTGTACTACTGCGCAAATTGGCATGTCTCTTTAGGCAAAAAACTCATTTCTGACAAAGTTGCCCAAATGCATCTCAGAAGTGTGCAACTTGTTCCCTGAGTTAGAAAACGTCGAGAAACGGTCGTTTCTGCTAGCGCTGTGCTTCTACACATGTATTTGCTGAACGGTGAAAGCGCACAGTAATGCACTTTTCTCCCTGCAAATACACTGTTTCTAAGGAAATGGGAACACACTGAGGAGACACTTGTGGGAGCTACTGTGACTAAAACTGAGCTTCCCTACACACAGGGAAGCAAGAGAAATGCTGATTTCATCAAGCCCAGTTACATACTCAGAATCTGTACTACTGCGCAAATAGGCATGTCTCTTTAGGCAAAAAACTCATTTCTGACAAAGTTGCCCAAATGCATCTCAGAAGTGTGCAACCTGTTCCCTGAGTTAGAAAACGTCGAGAAACGGTCGTTTATGCAAGCGCTGTGCTTCTACACATGTATTTGCTGAACGGTGAAAGCGCACAGTGATGCACTTTTCTCCCAGCAAATACACTGTTTCTAAGGAAATGGGAACACACTGAGGAGACACTTGTGGGAGCTACTGTGACTAAAACTGAGCTTCCCTACGCACAGGGAAGCAAGAGAAATGCTGATTTCATCAAGCCCAGTTACATACTCAGAATCAGTACTACTGCGCAAATAGGCATGTCTCTTTAGGCAAAAAACTCATTTCTGACAAAGTTGCCAAATGCATCTCAGAAGTGTGCAACTTGTTCCCTGAGTTAGAAAACGTCGAGAAACGGTCTTTTCTGCTAGCGCTGTGCTTCTACACATGTACTAGCTGAACGGTGAAAGCGCACAGTAATGCACTTTTCTCCCAGCAAATACACTGTTTCAAAGGAAATGGGAACACACTGAGGAGACACTTGTGGGAGCTACTGTGAATAAACTGAGCTTCCCTACGCACAGGGAAGCAAGAGAAATGCTGATTTCATCAAGCCCAGTTACATACTCAGTATCTGTACTACTGTGCAAATAGGCATGTCTCTTTAGGCAAAAAACTCATTTCTGACAAAGTTGCCCAAATGTATCTCAGAAGTGTGCAACTTGTTCCCTGAGTTGGAAAACGTCAGAAACGTTCGTTTCTGCTAGCGCTGTGCTTCTACACATGTATTTGCTGAACGGTGAAAGCGCACAGTAATGCACTTTTCTCCCAGCAAATACACTGTTTCTAAGGAAAAGGGAACACACTGAGGAGACACTTGTGGGAGCTACTGTGACTAAAACTGAGCTTCCCTACGCACAGGGAAGCAAGAGAAATGCTGATTTCATCAAGCCCAGTTACATACTCAGAATCTGTACTACTGCGCAAATAGGCATGTCTCTGTAGGCAAAAAACTCATTTCTGACAAAGTTGCCCAAATGCATCTCAGAAGGGTGCAACTTGTTCCCTGAGTTAGAAAACGTCGAGAAACGTTCATTTCTGCTAGCGCTGTGCTTCTACACATATATTTGCTGAACGGTGAAAGCGCACAGTAATGCACTTTTCTCCCAGCAAATACACTGTTTCTAAGGAAATGGTGACACACTGACACACTGAGGAGACACTTGTGGGAGCTACAGTGACTAAAACTGAGCTTCCCTACGGACAGGGAAGCAAGAGAAATGCTGATTTCATCAAGCCCAGTTACATACTCAGAATCTGTACTACTGCGAAAATAGGCATGTCTCTGTAGGCAAAAAACTCATTTCTGACAAAGTTGCCCAAATGCATCTCAGAAGTGTGCAACTTGTTCCCTGAGTTAGAAAACGTCGAGAAACGTTCGTTTCTGCTAGCGCTGTGCTTCTACACATGTATTTGCTGAACGGTGAAAGCGCACAGTAATGCACTTTTCTCCCAGGAAATACACTGTTTCTAAGGAAATGGGAACACACTGAGGAGACACTTGTGGGAGCTACTGTGACTAAAACTGAGCTTCCCTACGCACAGGGAAGCAAGAGAAATGCTGATTTCATCAAGCCCAGTTACATACTCAGAATCTGTACTACTGCGCAAATAAGCATGTCTCTTTAGGCAAAAAACTCATTTCTGAAAAGTTGCCCAAATGCATCTCAGAAGTGTGCAACTTGTTCCCTGAGTTAGAAAACGTCGAGAAACGTTCGTTTCTGCTAGCGCTGTGCTTCTACACATGTATTTGCTGAACGGTGAAAGCGCACAGTAATGCACTTTTCTCCCAGCAAATACACTGTTTCTAAGGAAAAGGGAACACACCGAGGAGACACTTGTGGGAGCTACTGTGACTAAAACTGAGCTTCCCTACGCACAGGGAAGCAAGAGAAATGCTGATTTCATCAAGCCCAGTTACATACTCAGAATCTGTACTACTGCGCAAATAGGCATGTCTCTTTAGGCAAAAAACTCATTTCTGACAAAGTTGCCCAAATGCATCTCAGAAGTGTGCAACTTGTTCCCTGAGTTAGAAAACGTCGAGAAACGGTCGTTTCTGCTAGTGCTGTGCTTCTACAGATGTATTGGCTGAACGGTGAAAGCGCACAGTAATGCACTTTTCTCCCAGCAAATACACTGTTTCTAAGGAAATGGTAACACACTGAGGAGACACTTGTGGGAGCTACAGTAACTAAAACTGAGCTTCCCTACGGACAGGGAAGCAAAAGAAATGCTGATTTCATCAAGCCCAGTTACATACTCAGAATCTGTACTACTGCGAAAATAGCCATGTCTCTGTAGGCAAAAAACTCATTTCTGACAAAGTTGCCCAAATGCATCTCAGAAGTGTGCAACTTGTTCCCTGAGTTAGAAAACGTCGAGAAACGTTCGTTTCTGCTAGCGCTGTGCTTCTACACATGTATTTGCTGAACGGTGAAAGCGCACAGTAATGCACTTTTCTCCCAGGAAATACACTGTTTCTAAGGAAATGGGAACACACTGAGGAGACACTTGTGGGAGGTACTGTGACTAAAACTGAGCTTCGCTACGCACAGGGAAGCAAGAGAAATGCTGATTTCATCAAGCCCAGTTACATACTCAGAATCTGTACTACTGCGCAAATAGGCATGTCTCTTTAGGCAAAAAACTCATTTCTGACAAAGTTGCCCAAATGCATCTCAGAAGTGTGCAACTTGTTCCCTGAGTTAGAAAACTTCGAGAAACGGTCGTTTCTGCTAGCGCTGTGCTTCTACAGATGTATTTGCTGAACGGTGAAAGCGCACAGTAATGCACTTTTCTCCCAGCAAATACACTGTTTCTAAGGAAATGGGAACACACTGAGGAGACACTTGTGGGAGCTACAGTGACTAAAACTGAGCTTCCCTATGCTCAGGGAAGCAAGAGAAATGCTGATTTCATCAAGCCCAGTTACATACTCAGAATCTGTACTACTGCGAAAATAGGCATGTCTCTGTAGGCAAAAAACTCATTTCTGACAAAGTTGCCCAAATGCATTTCAGAAGTGTGCAACTTGTTCCCTGAGTTAGAAAACGTCGAGATACGGTCGTTTCTGCTAGCGCTGTGCTTCTACAGATGTATTTGCTGAACGGTGAAAGCGCACAGTAATGTACTTTTCTCCCAGCAAATACACTGTTTCTAAGGAAATGGGAACATACTGACACACTGAGGAGACACTTGTGGGAGCTACAGTGACTAAAACTGAGCTTCCCTACGCACAGGGAAGCAAGAGAAATGCTGATTTCATCAAGCCCAGTTACATACTCAGAATCTGTACTACTGCGAAAATAGGCATGTCTCTGTAGGCAAAAAACTCATTTCTGACAAAGTTGCCCAAATGCATCTCAGAAGTGTGCAACTTGTTCCCTGAGTTAGAAAACGTCGAGAAACGTTCATTTCTGCTAGCGCTGTGCTTCTACACATATATTTGCTGAACGGTGAAAGCGCACAGTAATGCACTTTTCTCCCAGCAAATACACTGTTTCTAAGGAAATGGTGACACACTGACACACTGAGGAGACACTTGTGGGAGCTACAGTGACTAAAACTGAGCTTCCCTACGGACAGGGAAGCAAGAGAAATGCTGATTTCATCAAGCCCAGTTACATACTCAGAATCTGTACTACTGCGAAAATAGGCATGTCTCTGTAGGCAAAAAACTCATTTCTGACAAAGTTGCCCAAATGCATCTCAGAAGTGTGCAACTTGTTCCCTGAGTTAGAAAACGTCGAGAAACGGACTTTTCTGCTAGCGCTGTGCTTCTACACATGTATTTGCTGAACGGTGAAAGCGCACAGTAATGCACTTTTCTCCCAGCAAATACACTGTTTCTAAGGAAATGGGAACACACTGAGGAGACACTTGTGGGAGCTACTGTGACTAAAACTGAGCTTCCCTACGCACAGGGAAGCAAGAGAAATGCTGATTTCATCAAGCCCAGTTACATACTCAGAATCTGTACTACTGCGCAAATAGGCATGTCTCTGTAGGCAAAAAACTCATTTCTGACAAAGTTGCCCAAATGCATCTCAGAAGTGTGCAACTTATTCCCTGAGTTAGAAAACGTCGAGAAACGGTCGTTTCTGCTAGTGCTGTGCTTCTACACATGTATTTGCTGAACGGTGAAAGCACACAGTAATGCACTTTTCTCCCAGCAAATACACTGTTTCTAAGGAAATGGGAACACACTGAGGAGACACTTGTGGAAGCTACTGTGACTAAAACTGAGCTTCCCTACGCACAGTGAAGCAAGAGAAATGCTGATTTCATCAAGCCCAGTTACATACTCAGAATCTGTACTACTGCGCAAATTGGCATGTCTCTTTAGGCAAAAAACTCATTTCTGACAAAGTTGCCCAAATGCATCTCAGAAGTGTGCAACTTGTTCCCTGAGTTAGAAAACGTCGAGAAACGGTCGTTTCTGCTAGCGCTGTGCTTCTACACATGTATTTGCTGAACGGTGAAAGCGCACAGTAATGCACTTTTCTCCCTGCAAATACACTGTTTCTAAGGAAATGGGAACACACTGAGGAGACACTTGTGGGAGCTACTGTGACTAAAACTGAGCTTCCCTACACACAGGGAAGCAAGAGAAATGCTGATTTCATCAAGCCCAGTTACATACTCAGAATCTGTACTACTGCGCAAATAGGCATGTCTCTTTAGGCAAAAAACTCATTTCTGACAAAGTTGCCCAAATGCATCTCAGAAGTGTGCAACCTGTTCCCTGAGTTAGAAAACGTCGAGAAACGGTCGTTTATGCAAGCGCTGTGCTTCTACACATGTATTTGCTGAACGGTGAAAGCGCACAGTGATGCACTTTTCTCCCAGCAAATACACTGTTTCTAAGGAAATGGGAACACACTGAGGAGACACTTGTGGGAGCTACTGTGACTAAAACTGAGCTTCCCTACGCACAGGGAAGCAAGAGAAATGCTGATTTCATCAAGCCCAGTTACATACTCAGAATCAGTACTACTGCGCAAATAGGCATGTCTCTTTAGGCAAAAAACTCATTTCTGACAAAGTTGCCAAATGCATCTCAGAAGTGTGCAACTTGTTCCCTGAGTTAGAAAACGTCGAGAAACGGTCTTTTCTGCTAGCGCTGTGCTTCTACACATGTACTAGCTGAACGGTGAAAGCGCACAGTAATGCACTTTTCTCCCAGCAAATACACTGTTTCAAAGGAAATGGGAACACACTGAGGAGACACTTGTGGGAGCTACTGTGAATAAACTGAGCTCCCCTACGCACAGGGAAGCAAGAGAAATGCTGATTTCATCAAGCCCAGTTACATACTCAGTATCTGTACTACTGTGCAAATAGGCATGTCTCTTTAGGCAAAAAACTCATTTCTGACAAAGTTGCCCAAATGCATCTCAGAAGTGTGCAACTTGTTCCCTGAGTTGGAAAACGTCAGAAACGTTCGTTTCTGCTAGCGCTGTGCTTCTACACATGTATTTGCTGAACGGTGAAAGCGCACAGTAATGCACTTTTCTCCCAGCAAATACACTGTTTCTAAGGAAAAGGGAACACACTGAGGAGACACTTGTGGGAGCTACTGTGACTAAAACTGAGCTTCCCTACGCACAGGGAAGCAAGAGAAATGCTGATTTCATCAAGCCCAGTTACATACTCAGAATCTGTACTACTGCGCAAATAGGCATGTCTCTTTAGGCAAAAAACTCATTTCTGACAAAGTTGCCAAATGCATCTCAGAAGTGTGCAACTTGTTCCCTGAGTTAGAAAACGTCGAGAAACGGTCTTTTCTGCTAGCGCTGTGCTTCTACACATGTACTAGCTGAACGGTGAAAGCGCACAGTAATGCACTTTTCTCCCAGCAAATACACTGTTTCAAAGGAAATGGGAACACACTGAGGAGACACTTGTGGGAGCTACTGTGACTAAAACTGAGCTTCCCTACGCACAGGGAAGCAAGAGAAATGCTGATTTCATCAAGCCCAGTTACATACTCAGAATCTGTACTACTGCGCAAATAGGCATGTCTCTGTAGGCAAAAAACTCATTTCTGACAAAGTTGCCCAAATGCATCTCAGAAGTGTGCAACTTATTCCCTGAGTTAGAAAACGTCGAGAAACGGTCGTTTCTGCTAGTGCTGTGCTTCTACACATGTATTTGCTGAACGGTGAAAGCACACAGTAATGCACTTTTCTCCCAGCAAATACACTGTTTCTAAGGAAATGGGAACACACTGAGGAGACACTTGTGGAAGCTACTGTGACTAAAACTGAGCTTCCCTACGCACAGTGAAGCAAGAGAAATGCTGATTTCATCAAGCCCAGTTACATACTCAGAATCTGTACTACTGCGCAAATTGGCATGTCTCTTTAGGCAAAAAACTCATTTCTGACAAAGTTGCCCAAATGCATCTCAGAAGTGTGCAACTTGTTCCCTGAGTTAGTAAACGTCGAGAAACGGTCGTTTCTGCTAGCGCTGTGCTTCTACAGATGTATTTGCTGAACGGTGAAAGCGCACAGTAATGCACTTTGCTCCCAGCAAATACACTGTTTCTAAGGAAATGGGAACACACTGAGGAGACACTTGTGGGAGCTACTGTGACTAAAACTGAGCTTCCCTACGCACAGGGAAGCAAGAGAAATGCTGATTTCATCAAGCCCAGTTACATATTCAGAATCTGTACTACTGCGCAAATAGGCATGTCTCTGTAGGCAAAAAACTCATTTCTGACAGGTGCCCAAATGCATCTCAGAAGTGTGCAACTTGTTCCCTGAGTTAGAAAACGTCGAGAAACGGTCGTTTCTGCTAGCGCTGTGCTTCTACACATGTATTTGCTGAACGGTGAAAGCGCACAGTAATGCACTTTTCTCCCAGCAAATACACTGTTTCTAAGGAAATGGGAACACACTGAGGAGACACTTGTGGGAGCTACTGTGACTAAAACTGAGCTTCCCTACGCACAGGGAAGCAAGAGAAATGCTGATTTCATCAAGCCCAGTTACATACTCAGAATCTGTACTACTGCGCAAATAGGCATGTCTCTTTAGGCAAAAAACTCATTTCTGACAAAGTTGCCCAAATGCATCTCAGAAGTGTGCAACTTGTTCCCTGAGTTAGAAAACGTCAAGAAACGGTCGTTTCTGCTAGCGCTGTGCTTCTACACATGTCTTTCCTGAACGGTGAAAGCGCACAGTAATGCACTTTTCTCCCAGGAAATACACTGTTTCTAAGGAAATGGGAACACACTGAGGAGACACTTGTGGGAGGTACTGTGACTAAAACTGAGCTTCCCTACACACAGGGAAGCAAGAGAAATGCTGATTTCATCAAGCCCAGTTACATATTCAGAATCTGTACTACTGCGCAAATAGGCATGTCTCTTTAGGCAAAAAACTCATTTCTGACAAAGTTGCCCAAATGCATCTCAGAAGTGTGCAACTTGTTCCCTGAGTTAGAAAACGTCGAGAAACGGTCGTTTCTGCTAGCGCTGTGCTTCTACACATGTATTTGCTGAAAGGTGAAAGCACACAGTAATGTGCACTTTTCTCCCAGCAAATACACTGTTTCTAAGGAAATGGGAACACACTGAGGAGACACTTGTGGGAGCTACTGTGACTAAAACTGAGCTTCCCTACGCACAGGGAAGCAAGAGAAATGCTGATTTCATCAAGCCCAGTTACATACTCAGAATCTGTACTACTGCGAAAATAGGCATGTCTCTGTAGGCAAAAAACTCATTTCTGACAAAGTTGCCCAAATGCATCTCAGAAGTGTGCAACTTGTTCCCTGAGTTAGAAAACGTCGAGAAACGTTCGTTTCTGCTAGCGCTGTGCTTCTACACATGTATTTGCTGAACGGTGAAAGCGCACAGTAATGCACTGTTCTCCCAGGAAATACACTGTTTCTAAGGAAATGGGAACACACTGAGGAGACACTTGTGGGAGCTACTGTGACTAAAACTGAGCTTCCCTACACACAGGGAAGCAAGAGAAATGCTGATTTCATCAAGCCCAGTTACATACTCAGAATCTGTACTACTGCACAAATAAGCATGTCTCTTTAGGCAAAAAACTCATTTCTGAAAAGTTGCCCAAATGCATCTCAGAAGTGTGCAACTTGTTCCCTGAGTAGAAAACGTCGAGAAACGTTCGTTTCTGCTAGCGCTGTGCTTCTACACATGTATTTGCTGAAAGGTGAAAGCGCACAGTAATGCACTTTTCTCCCAGCAAATACACTGTTTCTAAGGAAATGGGAACACACTGAGGAGACACTTGTGGGAGGTACTGTGACTAAAACTGAGCTTCCTTACGCACAGGGAAGCAAGAGAAATGCTGATTTCATCAAGCCCAGTTACATACTCAGAATCTGTACTACTGCGCAAATAGGCATGTCTCTTTAGGCAAAAAACTCATTTCTGACAAAGTTGCCCAAATGCATCTCAGAAGTGTGCAACTTGTTCCCTGAGTTAGAAAACGTCGAGAAACGGTCTTTTCTGCTAGCGCTGTACTTCTACACATGTATTTGCTGAACGGTGAAAGCGCACAGTAATGCACTTTTCTCCCAGCAAATACACTGTTTCTAAGGAAATGGGAACACACTGAGGAGACACTTGTGGGAGCTACTGTGACTAAAACTGAGCTTCCCTATGCACAGGGAAGCAAGAGAAATGCTGATTTCATCAAGCCCAGTTACATACTCAGAATCTGTACTACTGCGCAAATAGGCATGTCTCTGTAGGCAAAAAACTCATTTCTGACAAAGCTGCCCAAATGCATCTCAGAAGTGTGCAACTTGTTCCCTGAGTTAGAAAACGTCGAGAAACGGTCGTTTCTGCTAGCGCTGTGCTTCTACACATGTATTTGCTGAACGGTGAAAGCGCACAGTAATGCACTTTTCTCCCAGCAAATACACTGTTTCTAAGGAAATGGGAACACACTGAGGAGACACTTGTGGGAGCTACTGTGACTAAAACTGAGCTTCCCTACGCACAGGGAAGCAAGAGAAATGCTGATTTCATCCAGCCCAGTTACATACTCAGAATCTGTACTACTGCGCAAATAGGCATGTCTCTGTAGGCAAAAAACTCATTTCTGACAAAGTTGCCCAAATGCATCTCAGAAGTGTGCAACTTGTTCCCTGAGTTAGAAAACATCGAGAAACGTTCGTTTCTGCTAGCGCTGTGCTTCTACACATGTATTTGTTGAACGGTGAAAGCGCACAGTAATGCACTTTTCTCCCAGCAAATACACTGTTTCTAAGGAAATGGGAACACACTGAGGAGACACTTGTGGGAGCTACTGTGACTAAAACTCAGCTTCCCTACGCACAGGGAAGCAAGAGAAATGCTGATTTCATCAAGCCCAGTTACATACTCAGAATCTGTACTACTGCGAAAATAGGCATGTCTCTGTAGGCAAAAAACTCATTTCTGACAAAGTTGCCCAAATGCATCTCAGAAGTGTGCAACTTGTTCCCTGAGTTAGAAAACATCGAGAAACGTTCGTTTCTGCTAGCGCTGTGCTTCTACACATGTATTTGTTGAACGGTGAAAGCGCACAGTAATGCACTTTTCTCCCAGCAAATACACTGTTTCTAAGGAAATGGGAACACACTGAGGAGACACTTGTGGGAGCTACTGTGACTAAAACTCAGCTTCCCTACGCACAGGGAAGCAAGAGAAATGCTGATTTCATCAAGCCCAGTTACATACTCAGAATCTGTACTACTGCGCAAATAGGCATGTCTCTGTAGGCAAAAAACTCATTTCGGACAAAGTTGCCCAAATGCATCTCAGAAGTGTGCAACTTGTTCCCTGAGTTAGAAAACGTCGAGAAACGGTCGTTTCTGCTAGCGCTGTGCTTCTACACATGTATTTGCTGAACGGTGAAAGCGCACAGTAATGCACTTTTCTCCCAGCAAATACACTGTTTCTAAGGAAATGGGAACACACTGAGGAGACACTTGTGGGAGCTACTGTGACAAAAACTCAGCTTCCCTACGCACAGGGAAGCAAGAGAAATGCTGATTTCATCAAGCCCAGTTACATACTCAGAATCTGTACTACTGCGCAAATAGGCATGTCTCTGTAGGCAAAAAACTCATTTCTGACAAAGTTGCCCAAATGCATCTCAGAAGTGTGCAACTTGTTCCCTGAGTTAGAAAACATCGAGAAACGTTCGTTTCTGCTAGAGCTATGCTTCTACACATGTATTTGCTGAACAGTGAAAGCGCACAGTAATGCACTTTTCTCCCAGCAAATACACTGTTTCTAAGGAACTGGGAACACACTGAGGAGACACTTGTGGGAGCTACTGTGACTAAAACTGAGCTTCCCTACGCACAGGGAAGCAAGAGAAATGCTGATTTCATCAAGCCCAGTTACATACTCAGAATCTGTACTACTGCGCAAATAGGCATGTCTCTGTAGGCAAAAAACTCATTTCTGACAAAGTTGCCCAAATGCATCTCAGAAGTGTGCAACTTGTTCCCTGAGTTAGAAAACGACGAGAAACGGTCGTTTCTGCTAGCGCTGTGCTTCTACACATGTATTTGCTGAACGGTGAAAGCGCACAGTAGTGCACATTTCTCCCAGCAAAAACACTGTTTCTAAGGAAATGGGAACACACTGAGGAGACACTTGTGGGATCTACAGTGACTAAAACTGAGCTTCCCTACGCACCGGGAAGCAAGAGAAATGCTGATTTCATCAAGCCCAGTTACGTACTCAGAATTTGTACTACTGCGCAAATAGGCATGTCTCTTTAGGCAAAAACCTCGTTTCAGACAAAGTTGCCCAAATGCATCTCAGAAGTGTGCAACTTGTTCCCTGAGTTAGAAAACGTCGAGAAACGGTCGTTTCTGCTAGCGCTGTGCTTCTACACATGTACTTGCTGAACGGTGAAAGCGCACAGTAATGCACTTTTCTCCCAGCAAATACACTGTTTCTAAGGAAATGGGAACACACTGAGGAGACACTTGTGGGAGCTACTGTGACTAAAACTGAGCTTCCCTACGCACAGGGAAGCAAGAGAAATGCTGATTTCATCAAGCCCAGCTACATACTCAGAATCTGTACTACTGCGCAAATAGGCATGTCTCTTTAGGCAAAAAAGTCATTTCTGACAAAGGTGCCCAAATGCATCTCAGAAGTGTGCAAATTGTTCCCTGAGTTAGAATACGTCGAGAAACGGTCGATTCTGCTAGCGCTGTGCTTCTACACATGTATTTGCTGAACGGTGAAGGTGCACAGTAATGCACTTTTCTCCCAACAATACACTGTTTCTAAGGAAATGGGAACACATTGAGGAGACACTTGTGGGAGCTACTGTGACTAAAACTGAGCTTCCCTACGCACAGGGAATTAAGAGAAATGCTGATTTCATCAAGCCCAGTTACATACTCAGAATCTGTACTACTGCGCAAATAGGCATGTCTCTATAGGGAAAAAACTCATTTCTGACAAAGGTGCCCAAATGCATCTCAGAAGTGTGCAATTTGTTCCCTGAGTTAGAAAACGTCGAGAAACGGTCGATTCTTCTAGCGCTGTGCTTCTACACATGTATTTGCTGAACGGTGAAGGCGCACAGTAATGCACTTTTCTCCCAGCAAATACACTGTTTCTAAGGAAATGGGAACACACTGAGGAGACACTTGTGGGAGCTACTGTGACTAAAACTGAGCTTCCCTACGCACAGGGAAGCAAGAGAAATGCTGATTTCATCAAGCCCAGTTACATACTCAGAATCTGTACTACTGCGCAAATAGGCATGTCTCTTTAGGCAAAAAACTCATTTCTGACAAAGTTGCCCAAATGCATCTCAGAAGTGTGCAACTTCTTCCCTGAGTTAGAAAACGTCGAGAAACGGTCGTTTCTGCTAGCGCTGTGCTTCTACACATGTACTTGCTGAAGGTTGAAAGGGCACAGTAATGTACTTTTCTCCCAGCAAATACACTCTTTCTAAGGAAATGGGAACACACTGAGGAGACACTTGTGGGAGCTACTGTGACTAAAACTGAGCTTCCCTACGCACAGGGAAGCAAGAGAAATGCTGATTTCATCAAGCCCAGTTACATACTCAGAATCTGTACTACTGCGCAAATAGGCATGTCCATTTAGGCAAAAAACTCATTTCTGACAAAGTTGCCCAAATGCATCTCAGAAGTGTGCAACTTGTTCTCTGAGTTAGAAAACGTCGAGAAACGTGCGTTTCTGCTAGCGTTGTGCATCTACACATGTACTTGCTGAACGGTGAAAGCGCACAGTAATGCACTTTTCTCCCAGCAAATACACTGTTTCTAAGGAAATGGGAACACACTGAGGAGACACTTGTGGGAGCTACGGTGACTAAAACTGAGCTTCCCTACACACAGGGAAGCAAGAGAAATGCTGATTTCGTCAAGCCCAGTTACATACTCAGAATCTGTACTACTGCGCAAATAGGCATGTCTCTGTAGGCAAAAAACTCATTTCTGACAAAGTTGCCCAAATGCATCTCAGAAGTGTGCAACTTGTTCCCTGAGTTAGAAAACGTCGAGAAACGTTCGTTTCTGCTAGCGCTGTGCTTCTACACAAGTACTTGCTGAACGGTGAAAGCGCACAGTAATGCACTTTTCTCCCAGCAAATACTCTGTTTCTAAGGAAATGGGAACACACTGAAGAGACACTTGTAGGAGCTACTGTGACTAAAACTGAGCTTCCCTACGCACAGGGAAGCAAGAGAAATGCTGATTTCATCAAGCCCAGTTACATACTAAGAATCTGTACTACTGAGCAAATAGGCATGTCTCTTTAGGCTAAAAACTCATTTCTGACAAAGTTGCCCAAATGCATCTCAGAAGTGTGCAACTTGTTCTCTGAGTTAGAAAACGTCGAGAAACGTGTGTTTCTGCTAGCGCTGTGCTTCTACACATGTATTTGCTGAACGATGAAAGCGCACAGTAATGCACTTTTCTCCCAGCAAATACACTGTTTCTAAGGAAATGGGAACACACTGAGGAGACACTTGTGGGAGCTACTGTGACTAAAACTGAGCTTCCCTACGCACAGGGAAGCAAGAGAAATGCTGATTTCATCAAGCCCAGTTACATACTCAGAATCTGTACTACTGCGAAAATAGGCATGTCTCTGTAGGCAAAAAACTCATTTCTGACAAAGTTGCCCAAATGCATCTCAGAAGTGTGCAACTTGTTCCCTGAGTTAGAAAACGTCGAGAACCGGTCGTTTCTGCTAGCGCTGTGCTTCTACACATGTATTTGCTGAAAGGTGAAAGCACACAGTAATGTGCACTTTTCTCCCAGCAAATACACTGTTTCTAAGGAAATGGGAACACACTGAGGAGACACTTGTGGGAGCTACTGTGACTAAAACTGAGCTTCCCTATGCTCAGGGAAGCAAGAGAAATGCTGATTTCATCAAGCCCAGTTACATACTCAGAATCTGTACTACTGCGCAAATAGGCATGTCTCTGTAGGCAAAAAACTCATTTCTGACAAAGTTGCCCAAATGCATCTCAGAAGTGTGCAACTTGTTCCCTGAGTTAGAAAACGTCGAGATACGGTCGTTTCTGCTAGCGCTGTGCTTCTACAGATGTATTTGCTGAACGGTGAAAGCGCACAGTAATGTACTTTTCTCCCAGCAAATACACTGTTTCTAAGGAAATGGGAACATACTGACACACTGAGGAGACACTTGTGGGAGCTACAGTGACTAAAACTGAGCTTCCCTACGCACAGGGAAGCAAGAGAAATGCTGATTTCATCAAGCCCAGTTACATACTCAGAATCTGTACTACTGCGAAAATAGGCATGTCTCTGTAGGCAAAAAACTCATTTCTGACAAAGTTGCCCAAATGCATCTCAGAAGTGTGCAACTTGTTCCCTGAGTTAGAAAACGTCGAGAAACGGTCTTTTCTGCTAGCGCTGTACTTCTACACATGTATTTGCTGAACGGTGAAAGCGCACAGTAATGCACTTTTCTCCCAGCAAATACACTGTTTCTAAGGAAATGGGAACACACTGAGGAGACACTTGTGGGAGCTACTGTGACTAAAACTGAGCTTCCCTATGCACAGGGAAGCAAGAGAAATGCTGATTTCATCAAGCCCAGTTACATACTCAGAATCTGTACTACTGCGCAAATAGGCATGTCTCTTTAGGCAAAAAAACTCATTTCTGACAAAGTTGCCCAAATGCATCTCAGAAGTGTGCAACTTGTTCCCTGAGTTAGAAAACGTCGAGAAACGGTCGTTTCTGCTAGCGCTGTGCTTCTACAGATGTATTTGCTGAACGGTGAAAGCGCACAGTAATGCACTTTTCTCCCAGCAAATACACTGTTTCTAAGGAAATGGGAACACACTGACGAGACACTTGTGGGAGCTACAGTGACTAAAACTGAGCTTCCCTACGCACAGGGAAGCAAGAGAAATGCTGATTTCATCAAGCCCAGTTACATACTCAGAATCTGTACTACTGCGCAAATAGGCATGTCTCTTTAGGCAAAAAACTCATTTCTGACAAAGTTGCCCAAATGCATCTCAGAAGTGTGCAACTTGTTCCCTGAGTTAGTAAACGTCGAGAAACGGTCGTTTCTGCTAGCGCTGTGCTTCTACACATGTATTTGCTGAACGGTGAAAGCGCACAGTAATGCACTTTGCTCCCAGCAAATACACTGTTTCTAAGGAAATGGGAACACACTGAGGAGACACTTGTGGGAGCTACTGTGACTAAAACTGAGCTTCCCTACGCACAGGGAAGCAAGAGAAATGCTGATTTCATCAAGCCCAGTTACATATTCAGAATCTGTACTACTGCGCAAATAGGCATGTCTCTGTAGGCAAAAAACTCATTTCTGACAGGTGCCCAAATGCATCTCAGAAGTGTGCAACTTGTTCCCTGAGTTAGAAAACGTCGAGAAACGTTCGTTTCTGCTAGCGCTGTGCTTCTACACATGTATTTGCTGAACGGTGAAAGCGCACAGTAATGCACTTTTCTCCCAGGAAATACACTGTTTCTAAGGAAATGAGAACACACTGAGGAGACACTTGTGGGAGGTACTGTGACTAAAACTGAGCTTCGCTACGCACAGGGAAGCAAGAGAAATGCTGATTTCATCAAGCCCAGTTACATACTCAGAATCTGTACTACTGCGCAAATAGGCATGTCTCTTTAGGCAAAAAACTCATTTCTGACAAAGTTGCCCAAATGCATCTCAGAAGTGTGCAACTTGTTCCCTGAGTTAGAAAACTTCGAGAAACGGTCGTTTCTGCTAGCGCTGTGCTTCTACAGATGTATTTGCTGAACGGTGAAAGCGCACAGTAATGCACTTTTCTCCCAGCAAATACACTGTTTCTAAGGAAATGGGAACACACTGAGGAGACACTTGTGGGAGCTACAGTGACTAAAACTGAGCTTCCCTATGCTCAGGGAAGCAAGAGAAATGCTGATTTCATCAAGCCCAGTTACATACTCAGAATCTGTACTACTGCGAAAATAGGCATGTCTCTGTAGGCAAAAAACTCATTTCTGACAAAGTTGCCCAAATGCATTTCAGAAGTGTGCAACTTGTTCCCTGAGTTAGAAAACGTCGAGATACGGTCGTTTCTGCTAGCGCTGTGCTTCTACAGATGTATTTGCTGAACGGTGAAAGCGCACAGTAATGTACTTTTCTCCCAGCAAATACACTGTTTCTAAGGAAATGGGAACATACTGACACACTGAGGAGACACTTGTGGGAGCTACAGTGACTAAAACTGAGCTTCCCTACGCACAGGGAAGCAAGAGAAATGCTGATTTCATCAAGCCCAGTTACATACTCAGAATCTGTACTACTGCGAAAATAGGCATGTCTCTGTAGGCAAAAAACTCATTTCTGACAAAGTTGCCCAAATGCATCTCAGAAGTGTGCAACTTGTTCCCTGAGTTAGAAAACGTCGAGAAACGTTCATTTCTGCTAGCGCTGTGCTTCTACACATATATTTGCTGAACGGTGAAAGCGCACAGTAATGCACTTTTCTCCCAGCAAATACACTGTTTCTAAGGAAATGGTGACACACTGACACACTGAGGAGACACTTGTGGGAGCTACAGTGACTAAAACTGAGCTTCCCTACGGACAGGGAAGCAAGAGAAATGCTGATTTCATCAAGCCCAGTTACATACTCAGAATCTGTACTACTGCGAAAATAGGCATGTCTCTGTAGGCAAAAAACTCATTTCTGACAAAGTTGCCCAAATGCATCTCAGAAGTGTGCAACTTGTTCCCTGAGTTAGAAAACGTCGAGAAACGGACTTTTCTGCTAGCGCTGTGCTTCTACACATGTATTTGCTGAACGGTGAAAGCGCACAGTAATGCACTTTTCTCCCAGCAAATACACTGTTTCTAAGGAAATGGGAACACACTGAGGAGACACTTGTGGGAGCTACTGTGACTAAAACTGAGCTTCCCTACGCACAGGGAAGCAAGAGAAATGCTGATTTCATCAAGCCCAGTTACATACTCAGAATCTGTACTACTGCGCAAATAGGCATGTCTCTGTAGGCAAAAAACTCATTTCTGACAAAGTTGCCCAAATGCATCTCAGAAGTGTGCAACTTATTCCCTGAGTTAGAAAACGTCGAGAAACGGTCGTTTCTGCTAGTGCTGTGCTTCTACACATGTATTTGCTGAACGGTGAAAGCACACAGTAATG
Source organism: Acomys minous (assembly GCF_964271855.1). NCBI lineage: Eukaryota > Metazoa > Chordata > Mammalia > Rodentia > Muridae > Acomys > Acomys minous. The sequence goes on along the minus strand of NW_028182169.1, from coordinate 1,230,463 downwards.
CACTTTTCTCCCAGCAAATACACTGTTTCTAAGGAAATGGGAACACACTGAGGAGACACTTGTGGAAGCTACTGTGACTAAAACTGAGCTTCCCTACGCACAGTGAAGCAAGAGAAATGCTGATTTCATCAAGCCCAGTTACATACTCAGAATCTGTACTACTGCGCAAATTGGCATGTCTCTTGAGGCAAAAAACTCATTTCTGACAAAGTTGCCCAAATGCATCTCAGAAGTGTGCAACTTGTTCCCTGAGTTAGTAAACGTCGAGAAACGGTCGTTTCTGCTAGCGCTGTGCTTCTACAGATGTATTTGCTGAACGGTGAAAGCGCACAGTAATGCACTTTGCTCCCAGCAAATACACTGTTTCTAAGGAAATGGGAACACACTGAGGAGACACTTGTGGGAGCTACTGTGACTAAAACTGAGCTTCCCTACGCACAGGGAAGCAAGAGAAATGCTGATTTCATCAAGCCCAGTTACATATTCAGAATCTGTACTACTGCGCAAATAGGCATGTCTCTGTAGGCAAAAAACTCATTTCTGACAGGTGCCCAAATGCATCTCAGAAGTGTGCAACTTGTTCCCTGAGTTAGAAAACGTCGAGAAACGGTCGTTTCTGCTAGCGCTGTGCTTCTACACATGTATTTGCTGAACGGTGAAAGCGCACAGTAATGCACTTTTCTCCCAGCAAATACACTGTTTCTAAGGAAATGGGAACACACTGAGGAGACACTTGTGGGAGCTACTGTGACTAAAACTGAGCTTCCCTACGCACAGGGAAGCAAGAGAAATGCTGATTTCATCAAGCCCAGTTACATACTCAGAATCTGTACTACTGCGCAAATAGGCATGTCTCTTTAGGCAAAAAACTCATTTCTGACAAAGTTGCCCAAATGCATCTCAGAAGTGTGCAACTTGTTCCCTGAGTTAGAAAACGTCAAGAAACGGTCGTTTCTGCTAGCGCTGTGCTTCTACACATGTCTTTCCTGAACGGTGAAAGCGCACAGTAATGCACTTTTCTCCCAGGAAATACACTGTTTCTAAGGAAATGGGAACACACTGAGGAGACACTTGTGGGAGGTACTGTGACTAAAACTGAGCTTCCCTACACACAGGGAAGCAAGAGAAATGCTGATTTCATCAAGCCCAGTTACATATTCAGAATCTGTACTACTGCGCAAATAGGCATGTCTCTTTAGGCAAAAAACTCATTTCTGACAAAGTTGCCCAAATGCATCTCAGAAGTGTGCAACTTGTTCCCTGAGTTAGAAAACGTCGAGAAACGGTCGTTTCTGCTAGCGCTGTGCTTCTACACATGTATTTGCTGAAAGGTGAAAGCACACAGTAATGTGCACTTTTCTCCCAGCAAATACACTGTTTCTAAGGAAATGGGAACACACTGAGGAGACACTTGTGGGAGCTACTGTGACTAAAACTGAGCTTCCCTACGCACAGGGAAGCAAGAGAAATGCTGATTTCATCAAGCCCAGTTACATACTCAGAATCTGTACTACTGCGAAAATAGGCATGTCTCTGTAGGCAAAAAACTCATTTCTGACAAAGTTGCCCAAATGCATCTCAGAAGTGTGCAACTTGTTCCCTGAGTTAGAAAACGTCGAGAAACGTTCGTTTCTGCTAGCGCTGTGCTTCTACACATGTATTTGCTGAACGGTGAAAGCGCACAGTAATGCACTGTTCTCCCAGGAAATACACTGTTTCTAAGGAAATGGGAACACACTGAGGAGACACTTGTGGGAGCTACTGTGACTAAAACTGAGCTTCCCTACACACAGGGAAGCAAGAGAAATGCTGATTTCATCAAGCCCAGTTACATACTCAGAATCTGTACTACTGCACAAATAAGCATGTCTCTTTAGGCAAAAAACTCATTTCTGAAAAGTTGCCCAAATGCATCTCAGAAGTGTGCAACTTGTTCCCTGAGTAGAAAACGTCGAGAAACGTTCGTTTCTGCTAGCGCTGTGCTTCTACACATGTATTTGCTGAAAGGTGAAAGCGCACAGTAATGCACTTTTCTCCCAGCAAATACACTGTTTCTAAGGAAATGGGAACACACTGAGGAGACACTTGTGGGAGGTACTGTGACTAAAACTGAGCTTCCTTACGCACAGGGAAGCAAGAGAAATGCTGATTTCATCAAGCCCAGTTACATACTCAGAATCTGTACTACTGCGCAAATAGGCATGTCTCTTTAGGCAAAAAACTCATTTCTGACAAAGTTGCCCAAATGCATCTCAGAAGTGTGCAACTTGTTCCCTGAGTTAGAAAACGTCGAGAAACGGTCTTTTCTGCTAGCGCTGTACTTCTACACATGTATTTGCTGAACGGTGAAAGCGCACAGTAATGCACTTTTCTCCCAGCAAATACACTGTTTCTAAGGAAATGGGAACACACTGAGGAGACACTTGTGGGAGCTACTGTGACTAAAACTGAGCTTCCCTATGCACAGGGAAGCAAGAGAAATGCTGATTTCATCAAGCCCAGTTACATACTCAGAATCTGTACTACTGCGCAAATAGGCATGTCTCTTTAGGCAAAAAACTCATTTCTGACAAAGTTGCCCAAATGCATCTCAGAAGTGTGCAACTTGTTCCCTGAGTTAGAAAACGTCGAGAAACGGTCGTTTCTGCTAGCGCTGTGCTTCTACAGATGTATTTGCTGAACGGTGAAAGCGCACAGTAATGCACTTTTCTCCCAGCAAATACACTGTTTCTAAGGAAATGGGAACACACTGACGAGACACTTGTGGGAGCTACAGTGACTAAAACTGAGCTTCCCTACGCACAGGGAAGCAAGAGAAATGCTGATTTCATCAAGCCCAGTTACATACTCAGAATCTGTACTACTGCGCAAATAGGCATGTCTCTGTAGGCAAAAAACTCATTTCTGACAAAGTTGCCCAAATGCATCTCAGAAGTGTGCAACTTGTTCCCTGAGTTAGAAAACGTCGAGAAACCGTCGTTTCTGCTAGCGCTGTGCTTCTACACATGTATTTGCTGAACGGTGAAAGCGCACAGTAATGCACTGTTCTCCCAGCAAATACACTGTTTCTAAGGAAATGGGAACACACTGAGGAGACACTTGTGGGAGCTACTGTGACTAAAACTGAGCTTCCCTACGCACAGGGAAGCAAGAGAAATGCTGATTTCATCAAGCCCAGTTTCATACTCAGAATCTGTACTACTGCGCAAATAGGCATGTCTCTGTAGGCAAAAAACTCATTTCTGACAAAGGTGCCCAAATGCATCTCAGAAGTGTGCAACTTGTTCCCTGAGTTAGAAAACGTCGAGAAACGGTCGTTTCTGCCAGCGATGTGCTTCTACACATGTATTTGCTGAACGGTGAAAGCGCACAGTAATGCACTTTTCTCCCAGCAAATACACTGTTTCTAAGGAAATGGGAACACACTGAGGAGACATTTGTGGGAGCTACTGTGACTAAAACTGAGCTTCCCTACGCACAGGGAAGCAAGAGAAATGCTGATTTCATCAAGCCCAGGTACATACTCAGAATCTGTACTACTGCGCAAATAGGCATGTCTCTGTAGGCAAAAAACTCATTTCTGACAAAGTTGCCCAAATGCATCTCAGAAGTGTGCAACTTGTTCCCTGAGTTAGAAAACGTCGAGAAACGGTCGTTTCTGCTAGCGCTGTGCTTCTACAGATGTATTTGCTGAACGGTGAAAGCGCACAGTAATGCACTTTTCTCCCAGCAAATACACTGTTTCTAAGGAAATGGGAACACACTGACGAGACACTTGTGGGAGCTACAGTGACTAAAACTGAGCTTCCCTACGCACAGGGAAGCAAGAGAAATGCTGATTTCATCAAGCCCAGTTACATACTCAGAATCTGTACTACTGCGCAAATAGGCATGTCTCTGTAGGCAAAAAACTCATTTCTGACAAAGTTGCCCAAATGCATCTCAGAAGTGTGCAACTTGTTCCCTGAGTTAGAAAACGTCGAGAAACCGTCGTTTCTGCTAGCGCTGTGCTTCTACACATGTATTTGCTGAACGGTGAAAGCGCACAGTAATGCACTGTTCTCCCAGCAAATACACTGTTTCTAAGGAAATGGGAACACACTGAGGAGACACTTGTGGGAGCTACTGTGACTAAAACTGAGCTTCCCTACGCACAGGGAAGCAAGAGAAATGCTGATTTCATCAAGCCCAGTTTCATACTCAGAATCTGTACTACTGCGCAAATAGGCATGTCTCTGTAGGCAAAAAACTCATTTCTGACAAAGGTGCCCAAATGCATCTCAGAAGTGTGCAACTTGTTCCCTGAGTTAGAAAACGTCGAGAAACGGTCGTTTCTGCCAGCGATGTGCTTCTACACATGTATTTGCTGAACGGTGAAAGCGCACAGTAATGCACTTTTCTCCCAGCAAATACACTGTTTCTAAGGAAATGGGAACACACTGAGGAGACATTTGTGGGAGCTACTGTGACTAAAACTGAGCTTCCCTACGCACAGGGAAGCAAGAGAAATGCTGATTTCATCAAGCCCAGGTACATACTCAGAATCTGTACTACTGCGCAAATAGGCATGTCTCTGTAGGCAAAAAACTCATTTCTGACAAAGTTGCCCAATTGCATCTCAGAAGTGTGCAACTTGTTCCCTGAGTTAGAAAACATCGAGAAATGGTCGTTTCTGCTAGCGCTGTGCTTCTACACATGTATTTGCTGAACGGTGAATGCGCACAGTAATGCACTTTTCTCCCAGCAAATACACTGTTTCTAAGGAAATGGGAACACACTGAGGAGACACTTGTGGGAGCTACTGTGACTAAAACTGAGCTTCCTTACGCACAGGGAAGCAAGAGAAATGCTGATTTCATCAAGCCCAGTTACATACTCAGACTCTGTACTACTGCGCAAATAGGCATGTCTCTTTAGGCAAAAAACGCATTTCTGACAAAGTTGCCCAAATGCATCTCAGAAGTGTGCAACTTGTTCCCTGAGTTAGAAAACGTCGAGAAACGGTCGTTTCTGCTAGCGCTGTGCTTCTACACATGTATTTGCTGAACGGTGAAAGCACACAGTAATGCACTTTTCTCCCAGCAAATACACTGTGTCTAAGGAAATGGGAACACAGTTAGGAGACACTTGTGGGAGCTACTGTGACTAAAACTGAGCTTCCCTACGCACAGGGAAGCAAGAGAAATGCTGATTTCATCAAGCCCAGTTACATACTCAGACTCTGTACTACTGCGCAAATAGGCATGTCTCTTTAGGCAAAAAACTCATTTCTGACAAAGTTGCCCAAATGCATCTCAGAAGTGTGCAACTTGTTCCCTGAGTTAGAAAACGTCGAGAAACGGTCGTTTCTGCTAGCGCTGTGCTTCTACACATGTATTTGCTGAACGGTGAAAGCGCACAGTAATGCACTTTTCTCCCAGCAAATACACTGTTTCTAAGGAAATGGGAACACACTGAGGAGACACTTGTGGGAGCTACTGTGACTAAAACTGAGCTTCCCTACGCACAGGGAAGCAAGAGAAATGCTGACTTCATCAAGCCCAGTTACATACTCAGAATCTGTACTACTGTGCAAATAGGCATGTCTCTTTAGGCAAAAAACTCATTTCTGACAAAGTTGCCCAAATGCATCTCAGAAGTGTGCAACTTGCTCCCTGAGTTAGAAAATGTCGAGAAACGTTCGTTTCTGCTAGCGCTGTGCTTCTACACATGTATTTGCTGAACGGTGAAAGCGCACAGTAATGCACTTTTCTCCCAGCAAATACACTGTTTCTAAGGAAATGGGAACACACTGAGGAGACACTTGTGGGAGCTACTGTGACTAAAACTGAGCTTCCCTACGCACAGGGAAGCAAGAGAAATGCTGATTTCATCAAGCCAAGTTACATACTCAGAATCTGTACTACTGCGCAAATAGGCATGTCTCTGTAGGCAAAAAACTCATTTCTGACAAAGTTGCCCAAATGCATCTCAGAAGTGTGCAACTTGTTCCCTGAGTTAGAAAACGTCGAGAAACGGTCGTTTCTGCTAGCGCTGTGCTTTTACACATGTATTTGCTGAACGGTGAAAGCGCACAGTAATGCACTTTTCTCCGAGCAAATACACTGTTTCTAAGGAAATGGGAACACACTGAGGAGACACTTGTGGGAGCTACTGTGACTAAAACTGAGCTTCCCTACGCACAGGGAAGCTAGAGAAATGCTGATTTAATCAAGCCCAGTTACATACTCAGAATCTGTACTACTGCGCAAATAGGCATGTCTCTTTAGGCAAAAAACTCATTTCTGACAAAGTTGCCCAAATGCATCTCAGAAGTGTGCCACTTGTTCCCTGAGTTAGAAAACGTCGAGAAAAGGTAGTTTCAGCGAGCGCTGTGCTTCTACACATGTATTTGCTGAACGGTGAAAGCGCACAGTAATGCACTTTTCTCCCAGCAAATACACTGTTTCTAAGGAAATGGGAACACACTGAGGAGACACTTGTGGGAGCTACTGTGACTAAAACTGAGCTTCCCTACGCACAGGGAAGCAAGAGAAATGCTGATTTCATCAAGCCAAGTTACATACTCAGAATCTGTACTACTGCGCAAATAGGCATGTCTCTGTAGGCAAAAAACTCATTTCTGACAAAGTTGCCCAAATACATCTCAGAAGTGTGCAACTTGTTCCCTGAGTTAGAAAACGTCGAGAAACGTTCGTTTCTGCTAGCGGTGTGCTTCTACACATGTATTTGCTGAACGGTGAAAGCGCACAGTAATGCACTTTTCTCCCAGCAAATACACTGTTTCTAAGGAAATGGGAACACACTGAGGAGACACTTGTGGGAGCTACTGTGACTAAAACTGAGCTTCCCTACGCAAAGGGAAGCAAGAGAAATGCTGATTTCATCAAGCCCAGTTACATACTCAGAATCTGTACTAGTGCGCAAATAGGCATGTCTCTGTAGGCAAAAAACTCATTTCTGACAAAGTTGCCCAAATGCATCTCAGAAGTGTGCAACTTGTTCCCTGAGTTAGAAAACGTCGAGAAACGGTCGTTTCTGCTAGCGCTGTGCTTTTACACATGTATTTGCTGAACGGTGAAAGCGCACAGTAATGCACTTTTCTCCGAGCAAATACACTGTTTCTAAGGAAATGGGAACACACTGAGGAGACACTTGTGGGAGCTACTGTGACTAAAACTGAGCTTCCCTACGCACAGGGAAGCTAGAGAAATGCTGATTTAATCAAGCCCAGTTACATACTCAGAATCTGTACTACTGCGCAAATAGGCATGTCTCTTTAGGCAAAAAACTCATTTCTGACAAAGTTGCCCAAATGCATCTCAGAAGTGTGCCACTTGTTCCCTGAGTTAGAAAACGTCGAGAAACGGTAGTTTCAGCTAGCGCTGTGCTTCTACACATGTATTTGCTGAACGGTGAAAGCGCACAGTAATGCACTTTTCTCCCAGCAAATACACTGTTTCTTAGGAAATGGGAACACACTGAGGAGACACTTGTGGGAGCTACTGTGACTAAAACTGAGCTTCCCTACGCACAGGGAAGCCAGAGAAATGCTGATTTCATCAAGCCCAGTTACATACTCAGAATCTGTACTACTGCGCAAATAGGCATGTCTCTTTAGGCAAAAAACTCATTTCTGACAAAGTTGCCCAAATACATCTCAGAAGTGTGCAACTTGTTCCCTGAGTTAGAAAACGTCGAGAAACGTTCGTTTCTGCTAGCGCTGTGCTTCTACACATGTATTTGCTGAACGGTGAAAGCGCACAGTAATGCACTTTTCTCCCAGCAAATACACTGTTTCTAAGGAAATGGGAACACACTGAGGAGACACTTGTGGGAGCTACTGTGACTAAAACTGAGCTTCCCTACGCACAGGGAAGCAAGAGAAATGCTGATTTCATCAAGCCCATTTACATACTCAGAATCTGTACTACTGCGCAAATAGGCATGTCTCTGTAGGCAAAAAACTCATTTCTGACAAAGTTGCCCAAATGCATCTCAGAAGTGTGCAACTTGTTCCCTGAGTTAGAAAACGTCGAGAACGTTTGTTTCTGCTAGCGCTGTGCTTCTACACATGTATTTGCTGAACGGTGAAAGCGCACAGTAATGCACTTTTCTCCCAGCAAACACACTGTTTCTAAGGAAATGGGAACACACTGAGGAGACACTTGTGGGAGCTACTGTGACTAAAACTGAGCTTCCCTACGCACAGGGAAGCAAGAGAAATGCTGATTTCATCAAGCCCAGTTACATACTCAGAATCTGTACTACTGCGCAAATAGGCATGTCTCTGTAGGCAAAAAACTCATTTCTGACAAAGTTGCCCAAATGCATCTCAGAAGTGTGCAACTTGTTCCCTGAGTTAGAAAACGTCGAGAAACGGTCGTTTCTGCTAGCGCTGTGCTTCTACACATGTATTTGCTGAACGGTGAAAGCGCACAGTAATGCACTTTTCACCCAGCAAATACACTGTTTCTAAGGAAATGGGAACACACTGAGGAGACACTTGTGGGAGCTACTGTGACTAAAACTCAGCTTCCCTACGCACAGGGAAGCAAGAGAAATGCTGATTTCATCAAGCCCAGTTACATACTCAGAATCTGTACTACTGCGCAAATAGGCATGTCTCTTTAGGCAAAAAACTCATTTCAGACAAAGTTGCCCAAATGCATCTCAGAAGTGTGCAACTTGTTCCCTGAGTTAGAAAACGTCAAGAAACGGTCGTTTCTGCTAGCGCTGTGCTTCTACACATGTACTTGCTGAACGGTGAAAGCGCACAGTAATGTACTTTTCTCCCAGCAAATACACTGTTTCTAAGGAAATGGGAACACACTGAGGAGACACTTGTGGGAGCTACGGTGACAAAAACTGAGCTTCCCTATGCACAGGGAAGCAAGAGAAATGCTGATTTCATCAAGCCCAGTTACATACTCAGAATCTGTACTACTGCGCAAATAGGCATGTCTCTGTAGGCAAAAAACTCATTTCTGACAAAGTTGCCCAAATGCATCTCAGAAGTGTGCAACTTGTTCCCTGAGTTAGAAAACGTCGAGAAACGGTCGTTTCTGGTAGCGCTGTGCTTCTACACATGTATTTGCTGAACGGTGAAAGCGCACAGTAATGCACTTTTCTCCCAGCAAATACACTGTTTCTAAGGAAATGGGAACACACTGAGGAGACACTTGTGGGAGCTACTGTGACTAAAACTGAGCTTCCCTACGCACAGGGAAGCAAGAGAAATGCTGATTTCATCAAGCCCTGTTACATACTCAGAATCTGTACTACTGCGCAATTAGGCATGTCTCTTTAGGCAAAAAACTCATTTCTGACAAAGTTGCCCAAATGCATCTCAGAAGTGTGCAACTTGTTCCCTGAGTTAGAAAACGTCGAGAAACGGTCGTTTCTGCTAGTGCTGTGCTTCTACACATGTACTTGCTGAACGGTGAAAGCGCACAGTAATGCACTTTTCTCCCAGCAAATACACTGTTTCTAAGGAAATGGGAACACACTGAGGAGACACTTGTGGGAGCTACTGTGACTAAAACTGAGCTTCCCTACGCACAGGGAAGCAAGAGAAATGCTGATTTCATCAAGCCCAGTTACATACTCAGAATCTGTACTACTGCGCAAATAGGCATGTCTCTTTAGGCAAAAAACTCATTTCTGACAAAGTTGCCCAAATGCATCTCAGAAGAGTTCAACTTGTTCCCTGAGTTAGAAAACGTCGAGAAACGGTCGTTTCTGCTAGCGCTGTGCTTCTACACATGTACTTGCTGAACAGTGAAAGCTCACAGTAATGCACTTTTCTCCCAGCAAATACACTGTTTCTAAGGAAATGGGAACACACTGAGGAGACACTTGTGGGAGCTACTGTGACTAAAACTGAGCTTCCCTACGCACAGGGAAGCAAGAGAAATGCTGATTTCATCAAGCCCAGTTACATACTCAGAATCTGTACTACTGCGCAAATAGGCATGTCTCTGTAGGCAAAAAACTCATTTCTGACAAAGTTGCCCAAATGCATCTCAGAAGTGTGCAACTTGTTCCCTGAGTTAGAAAACGTCGAGAAACGGTCGTTTCTGCTAGCGCTGTGCTTCTACACATGTATTTGCTGAACGGTGAAAGCGCACAGTAATGCACTTTTCTCCCAGCAAATACACTGTTTCTAAGGAAATGGGAACACACTGAGGAGACACTTGTGGGAGCTACTGTGACTAAAACTGAGCTTCCCTACGCACAGGGAAGCAAGAGAAATGCTGATTTCATCAAGCCCAGTTACATACTCAGAATCTGTACTACTGCGCAAATAGGCATGTCTCTTTAGGCAAAAAACTCATTTCTGACAAAGTTGCCCAAATGCATCTCAGAAGTGTGCAACTTGTTCCCTGAGTTAGAAAACGTCAAGAAACGTTCGTTTCTGCTAGCGCTGTGCTTCTACACATGTACTTGCTGAACGGTGAAAGCGCAAAGTAATGCACTTTTCTCCCAGCAAATACACTGTTTCTAAGGAAATGGGAACACACTGAGGAGACACTTGTGGGAGCTACTGTGACTAAAACTGAGCTTCCCTACGCACAGGGAAGCAAGAGAAATGCTGATTTCATCAAGCCCAGTTACATACTCAGAATCTGTACTACTGCGCAAATAGGCATGTCTCTTTAGGCAAAAAACTCATTTCTGACAAAGTTGCCCAAATGCATCTCAGAAGAGTTCAACTTGTTCCCTGAGTTAGAAAACGTCGAGAAACGGTCGTTTCTGCTAGCGCTGTGCTTCTACACATGTACTTGCTGAACAGTGAAAGCTCACAGTAATGCACTTTTCTCCCAGCAAATACACTGTTTCTAAGGAAATGGGAACACACTGAGGAGACACTTGTGGGAGCTACTGTGACTAAAACTGAGCTTCCCTACGCACAGGGAAGCAAGAGAAATGCTGATTTCATCAAGCCCAGTTACATACTCAGAATCTGTACTACTGCGCAAATAGGCATGTCTCTGTAGGCAAAAAACTCATTTCTAACAAAGTTGCCCAAATGCATCTCAGAAGTGTGCAACTTGTTCCCTGAGTTAGAAAACGTCGAGAAACGGTCGTTTCTGGTAGCGCTGTGCTTCTACACATGTATTTGCTGAACGGTGAAAGCGCACAGTAATGCACTTTTCTCCCTGCAAATACACTGTTTCTAAGGAAATGGGAACACACTGAGGAGACACTTGTGGGAGCTACTGTGACTAAAACTGAGCTTCCCTACGCACAGGGAAGCAAGAGAAATGCTGATTTCATCAAGCCCAGTTACATACTCAGAATCTGTACTACTGCGCAAATAGGCATGTCTCTTTAGGCAAAAAACTCATTTCTGACAAAGTTGCCCAAATGCATCTCAGAAGAGTTCAACTTGTTCCCTGAGTTAGAAAACGTCGAGAAACGGTCGTTTCTGCTAGCGCTGTGCTTCTACACATGTACTTGCTGAACGGTGAAAGCTCACAGTAATGCACTTTTCTCCCAGCAAATACACTGTTTCTAAGGAAATGGGAACACACTGAGGAGACACTTGTGGGAGCTACTGTGACTAAAACTGAGCTTCCCTACGCACAGGGAAGCAAGAGAAATGCTGATTTCATCAAGCCCAGTTACATACTCAGAATCTGTACTACTGCGCAAATAGGCATGTCTCTGTAGGCAAAAAACTCATTTCTGACAAAGTTGCCCAAATGCATCTCAGAAGTGTGCAACTTGTTCCCTGAGTTAGAAAACGTCGAGAAACGGTCGTTTCTGCTAGCGCTGTGCTTCTACACATGCATTTGCTGAACGGTGAAAGCGCACAGTAATGCACTTTTCTCCCAGCAAATACACTGTTTCTAAGGAAATGGGAACACACTGAGGAGACACTTGTGGGAGCTACTGTGACTAAAACTGAGCTTCCCTACGCACAGGGAAGCAAGAGAAATGCTGATTTCATCAAGCCCAGTTACATACTCAGAATCTGTACTACTGCGCAAATAGGCATGTCTCTTTAGGCAAAAAACTCATTTCTGACAAAGTTGCCCAAATGCATCTCAGAAGTGTGCAACTTGTTCCCTGAGTTAGAAAACGTCAAGAAACGTTCGTTTCTGCTAGCGCTGTGCTTCTACACATGTACTTGCTGAACGGTGAAAGCGCAAAGTAATGCACTTTTCTCCCAGCAAATACACTGTTTCTAAGGAAATGGGAACACACTGAGGAGACACTTGTGGGAGCTACTGTGACTAAAACTGAGCTTCCCTACGCACAGGGAAGCAAGAGAAATGCTGATTTCATCAAGCCCAGTTACATACTCAGAATCTGTACTACTGCGCAAATAGGCATGTCTCTTTAGGCAAAAAACTCATTTCTGACAAAGTTGCCCAAATGCATCTCAGAAGAGTTCAACTTGTTCCCTGAGTTAGAAAACGTCGAGAAACGGTCGTTTCTGCTAGCGCTGTGCTTCTACACATGTACTTGCTGAACAGTGAAAGCTCACAGTAATGCACTTTTCTCCCAGCAAATACACTGTTTCTAAGGAAATGGGAACACACTGAGGAGACACTTGTGGGAGCTACTGTGACTAAAACTGAGCTTCCCTACGCACAGGGAAGCAAGAGAAATGCTGATTTCATCAAGCCCAGTTACATACTCAGAATCTGTACTACTGCGCAAATAGGCATGTCTCTGTAGGCAAAAAACTCATTTCTGACAAAGTTGCCCAAATGCATCTCAGAAGTGTGCAACTAGTTCCCTTAGTTAGAAAACGTCGAGATACGGTCGTTTCTGCTAGCGCTGTGCTTCTACACATGTACTTGCTGAACGGTGAAAGCGCACAGTAATGCACTTTTCTCCCAGCAAATACACTGTTTCTAAGGAAATGGGAACACACTGAGGAGACACTTGTGGGAGCTACTGTGACTAAAACTGAGCTTCCCTACGCACAGTGAAGCAAGAGAAATGCTGATTTCATCAAGCCCAGTTACATACTCAGAATCTGTACTACTGCTCAATTAGGCATGTCTCTTTAGGCAAAAAACTCATTTCTGACAAAGTTGCCCAAATGCATCTCAGAAGTGTGCAACTTGTTCCCTGAGTTAGAAAACGTCGAGAAACGGTCGTTTCTGCTAGCGCTGTGCTTCTACACATGTACTTGCTGAACGGTGAAAGCGCACAGTAATGCACTTTTCTCCCAGCAAATACACTGTTTCTAAGGAAATGGGAACACACTGAGGAGACACTTGTGGGAGCTACTGTGACTAAAACTGAGCTTCCCTACGCACAGGGAAGCAAGAGAAATGCTGATTTCATCAAGCCCAGTTACATACTCAGAATCTGTACTACTGCGCAAATAGGCATGTCTCTTTAGGCAAAAAACTCATTTCTGACAAAGTTGCCCAAATGCATCTCAGAAGAGTGCAACTTGTTCCCTGAGTTAGAAAACGTCGAGAAACGTTCGTTTCTGCTAGCGCTGTGCTTCTACACATGTACTTGCTGAACGGTGAAAGCGCAAAGTAATGCACTTTTCTCCCAGCAAATACACTGTTTCTAAGGAAATGGGAACACACTGAGGAGACACTTGTGGGAGCTACTGTGACTAAAACTGAGCTTCCCTACGCACAGGGAAGCAAGAGAAATGCTGATTTCATCAAGCCCAGTTACATACTCAGAATCTGTACTACTGCGCAAATAGGCATGTCTCTGTAGGCAAAAAACTCATTTCTGACAAAGTTGCCCAAATGCATCTCAGAAGTGTGCAACTTGTTCCCTGAGTTAGAAAACGTCGAGAAACGTTCGTTTCTGCTAGCGCTTTGCTTCTACACATGTATTTGCTGAACGGTGAAAGCGCACAGTAATGCACTTTTCTCCCAGCAAATACACTGTTTCTAAGGAAATGGGAACACACTGAGGAGACACTTGTGGGAGCAACTGTGACTAAAACTGAGCTTCCCTACGCACAGGGAAGCAAGAGAAATGCTGATTTCATCAAGCCCAGTTACATACTCAGAATGTGTACTACTGCGCAAATAGGCATGTCTCTTTAGGCAAAAAACTCATTTCTGACAAAGTTGCCCAAATGCATCTCAGAAGTGTGCAACTTGTTCCCTGAGTTAGAAAACGTCGAGAAACGGTCGTTTCTGCTAGCGCTGTGCTTCTACACATGTACTTGCTGAACGGTGAAAGCACACAGTAATGCACTTTTCTCCCAGCAAATACACTGTTTCTAAGGAAATGGGAACACACTGAGGAGACACTTGTGGAAGCTACTGTGACTAAAACTGAGCTTCCCTACGCACAGTGAAGCAAGAGAAATGCTGATTTCATCAAGCCCAGTTACATACTCAGAATCTGTACTACTGCGCAAATTGGCATGTCTCTTTAGGCAAAAAACTCATTTCTGACAAAGTTGCCCAAATGCATCTCAGAAGTGTGCAACTTGTTCCCTGAGTTAGAAAACGTCGAGAAACGGTCGTTTCTGCTAGCGCTGTGCTTCTACACATGTATTTGCTGAACGGTGAAAGCGCACAGTAATGCACTTTTCTCCCTGCAAATACACTGTTTCTAAGGAAATGGGAACACACTGAGGAGACACTTGTGGGAGCTACTGTGACTAAAACTGAGCTTCCCTACACACAGGGAAGCAAGAGAAATGCTGATTTCATCAAGCCCAGTTACATACTCAGAATCTGTACTACTGCGCAAATAGGCATGTCTCTTTAGGCAAAAAACTCATTTCTGACAAAGTTGCCCAAATGCATCTCAGAAGTGTGCAACCTGTTCCCTGAGTTAGAAAACGTCCAGAAACGGTCGTTTATGCAAGCGCTGTGCTTCTACACATGTATTTGCTGAACGGTGAAAGCGCACAGTGATGCACTTTTCTCCCAGCAAATACACTGTTTCTAAGGAAATGGGAACACACTGAGGAGACACTTGTGGGAGCTACTGTGACTAAAACTGAGCTTCCCTACGCACAGGGAAGCAAGAGAAATGCTGATTTCATCAAGCCCAGTTACATACTCAGAATCAGTACTACTGCGCAAATAGGCATGTCTCTTTAGGCAAAAAACTCATTTCTGACAAAGTTGCCAAATGCATCTCAGAAGTGTGCAACTTGTTCCCTGAGTTAGAAAACGTCGAGAAACGGTCTTTTCTGCTAGCGCTGTGCTTCTACACATGTACTAGCTGAACGGTGAAAGCGCACAGTAATGCACTTTTCTCCCAGCAAATACACTGTTTCAAAGGAAATGGGAACACACTGAGGAGACACTTGTGGGAGCTACTGTGAATAAACTGAGCTTCCCTACGCACAGGGAAGCAAGAGAAATGCTGATTTCATCAAGCCCAGTTACATACTCAGTATCTGTACTACTGTGCAAATAGGCATGTCTCTTTAGGCAAAAAACTCATTTCTGACAAAGTTGCCCAAATGCATCTCAGAAGTGTGCAACTTGTTCCCTGAGTTGGAAAACGTCAGAAACGTTCGTTTCTGCTAGCGCTGTGCTTCTACACATGTATTTGCTGAACGGTGAAAGCGCACAGTAATGCACTTTTCTCCCAGCAAATACACTGTTTCTAAGGAAATGGGAACACACTGAGGAGACACTTGTGGGAGCTACTGTGACTAAAACTGAGCTTCCCTACGCACAGGGAAGCAAGAGAAATGCTGATTTCATCAAGCCCAGTTACATACTCAGAATCTGTACTACTGCGCAAATAAGCATGTCTCTTTAGGCAAAAAACTCATTTCTGAAAAGTTGCCCAAATGCATCTCAGAAGTGTGCAACTTGTTCCCTGAGTTAGAAAACGTCGAGAAACGTTCGTTTCTGCTAGCGCTGTGCTTCTACACATGTATTTGCTGAACGGTGAAAGCGCACAGTAATGCACTTTTCTCCCAGCAAATACACTGTTTCTAAGGAAAAGGGAACACACCGAGGAGACACTTGTGGGAGCTACTGTGACTAAAACTGAGCTTCCCTACGCACAGGGAAGCAAGAGAAATGCTGATTTCATCAAGCCCAGTTACATACTCAGAATCTGTACTGCTGCGCAAATAGGCATGTCTCTTTAGGCAAAAAACTCATTTCTGACAAAGTTGCCCAAATGCATCTCAGAAGTGTGCAACTTGTTCCCTGAGTTAGAAAACGTCGAGAAACGGTCGTTTCTGCTAGTGCTGTGCTTCTACAGATGTATTGGCTGAACGGTGAAAGCGCACAGTAATGCACTTTTCTCCCAGCAAATACACTGTTTCTAAGGAAATGGTAACACACTGAGGAGACACTTGTGGGAGCTACAGTAACTAAAACTGAGCTTCCCTACGGACAGGGAAGCAAAAGAAATGCTGATTTCATCAAGCCCAGTTACATACTCAGAATCTGTACTACTGCGAAAATAGCCATGTCTCTGTAGGCAAAAAACTCATTTCTGACAAAGTTGCCCAAATGCATCTCAGAAGTGTGCAACTTGTTCCCTGAGTTAGAAAACGTCGAGAAACGTTCGTTTCTGCTAGCGCTGTGCTTCTACACATGTATTTGCTGAACGGTGAAAGCGCACAGTAATGCACTTTTCTCCCAGGAAATACACTGTTTCTAAGGAAATGGGAACACACTGAGGAGACACTTGTGGGAGGTACTGTGACTAAAACTGAGCTTCGCTACGCACAGGGAAGCAAGAGAAATGCTGATTTCATCAAGCCCAGTTACATACTCAGAATCTGTACTACTGCGCAAATAGGCATGTCTCTTTAGGCAAAAAACTCATTTCTGACAAAGTTGCCCAAATGCATCTCAGAAGTGTGCAACTTGTTCCCTGAGTTAGAAAACGTCGAGATACGGTCGTTTCTGCTAGCGCTGTGCTTCTACAGATGTATTTGCTGAACGGTGAAAGCGCACAGTAATGCACTTTTCTCCCAGCAAATACACTGTTTCTAAGGAAATGGTAACACACTGACACACTGAGGAGACACTTGTGGGAGCTACAGTGACTAAAACTGAGCTTCCCTACGGACAGGGAAGCAAGAGAAATGCTGATTTCATCAAGCCCAGTTACATACTCAGAATCTGTACTACTGCGAAAATAGGCATGTCCCTTTGGCCAAAAAATCATTTCTGACAAAGTTGGCCAAATGCATCTCAGAAGTGTGCAACTTGTTCCCTGAGTTAGAAAACGTCGAGAAACGGTCGTTTCTGCTAGCGCTGTGCTTCTACACATGTATTTGCTGAACGGTGAAAGCGCACAGTAATGCACTTTTCTCCCAGCAAATACACTGTTTCTAAGGAAATGGTAACACACTGACACACTGAGGAGACACTTGTGGGAGCTACAGTGACTAAAACTGAGCTTCCCTACGGACAGGGAAGCAAGAGAAATGCTGATTTCATCAAGCCCAGTTACATACTCAGAATCTGTACTACTGCGAAAATAGGCATGTCTCTGTAGGCAAAAAACTCATTTCTGACAAAGTTGCCCAAATGCATCTCAGAAGTGTGCAACTTGTTCCCTGAGTTAGAAAACGTCGAGAAACGTTCGTTTCTGCTAGCGCTGTGCTTCTACACATGTATTTGCTGAACGGTGAAAGCGCACAGTAATGCACTGTTCTCCCAGGAAATACACTGTTTCTAAGGAAATGGGAACACACTGAGGAGACACTTGTGGGAGCTACTGTGACTAAAACTGAGCTTCCCTACGCACAGGGAAGCAAGAGAAATGCTGATTTCATCAAGCCCAGTTACATACTCAGAATCTGTACTGCTGCGCAAATAGGCATGTCTCTTTAGGCAAAAAACTCATTTCTGACAAAGTTGCCCAAATACATCTCAGAAGTGTGCAACCTGTCCCCTGAGTTAGAAAACGTCGAGAAACGTTCATTTCTGCTAGCGCTGTGCTTCTACACATGTACTTGCTGAACGGTGAAAGCGCACAGTAATGCACTTTTCTCCCAGCAAATACACGGTTTCTAAGGAAATGGGAACACACTGAGGAGACACTTGTGGGAGCTACTGTGACTAAAACTGAGCTTCCCTACACACAGGGAAGCAAGAGAAATGCTGATTTCATCAAGCCCAGTTACATACTCAGAATCTGTACTACTGCGCAAATAGGCATGTCTCTATAGGCAAAAAACTCATTTCTGACAAAGTTGCCCAAATGCATCTCAGAAGTGTGCAACTTGTTCCCTGAGTTAGAAAACGTCGAGAAACGGTCGTTTCTGCTAGCGCTGTGCTTCTACACATGTATTTGCTGAACGGTGAAAGCACACAGTAATGCACTTTTCTCCCAGCAAATACACTGTTTCTAAGGAAATGGAAACACACTGAGGAGACACTAGTGGGAGCTACTGTGACTAAAACTGAGCTTCCCTACGCACAGGGATGCAAGAGAAATGCTGATTTCATCAAGCCCAGTTACATACTCAGAATCTGTACTACTGCGCAAATAGGCATGTCTCTTTAGGCAAAAAACTCATTTCTGACAAAGTTGCCCAAACGCATCTCAGAAGTGTGCAACTTGTTCCCTGAGTTAGAAAACGTCGAGAAACTGTCGTTTCTGCTAGCGCTGTGCTTCTACAAATGTATTTGCTGAACGGTGAAAGCGCACAGTAATGCACTTTTCTCCCAGCAAATACACTGTTTCTAAGGAAATGGGAACACACTGAGGAGACACTTGTGGGAGCTACTGTGACTAAAACTGAGCTTCCCTACGCACAGGGAAGCAAGAGAAATGCTGATTTCATCAAGCCCAGTTACATACTCAGAATCTGTACTACTGCGCAAATAGGCATGTCTCTTTAGGCAAAAAACTCATTTCTGACAAAGTTGCCCAAATGCATCTCAGAAGTGTGCAACTTGTTCCCTGAGTTAGAAAACGTCAAGAAACGGTCGTTTCTGCTAGCGCTGTGCTTCTACACATGTCTTTCCTGAACGGTGAAAGCGCACAGTAATGCACTTTTCTCCCAGGAAATACACTGTTTCTAAGGAAATGGGAACACACTGAGGAGACACTTGTGGGAGGTACTGTGACTAAAACTGAGCTTCCCTACACACAGGGAAGCAAGAGAAATGCTGATTTCATCAAGCCCAGTTACATATTCAGAATCTGTACTACTGCGCAAATAGGCATGTCTCTTTAGGCAAAAAACTCATTTCTGACAAAGTTGCCCAAATGCATCTCAGAAGTGTGCAACTTGTTCCCTGAGTTAGAAAACGTCGAGAAACGGTCGTTTCTGCTAGCGCTGTGCTTCTACACATGTATTTGCTGAAAGGTGAAAGCACACAGTAATGTGCACTTTTCTCCCAGCAAATACACTGTTTCTAAGGAAATGGGAACACACTGAGGAGACACTTGTGGGAGCTACTGTGACTAAAACTGAGCTTCCCTACGCACAGGGAAGCAAGAGAAATGCTGATTTCATCAAGCCCAGTTACATACTCAGAATCTGTACTACTGCGAAAATAGGCATGTCTCTGTAGGCAAAAAACTCATTTCTGACAAAGTTGCCCAAATGCATCTCAGAAGTGTGCAACTTGTTCCCTGAGTTAGAAAACGTCGAGAAACGTTCGTTTCTGCTAGCGCTGTGCTTCTACACATGTATTTGCTGAACGGTGAAAGCGCACAGTAATGCACTGTTCTCCCAGGAAATACACTGTTTCTAAGGAAATGGGAACACACTGAGGAGACACTTGTGGGAGCTACTGTGACTAAAACTGAGCTTCCCTACACACAGGGAAGCAAGAGAAATGCTGATTTCATCAAGCCCAGTTACATACTCAGAATCTGTACTACTGCACAAATAAGCATGTCTCTTTAGGCAAAAAACTCATTTCTGAAAAGTTGCCCAAATGCATCTCAGAAGTGTGCAACTTGTTCCCTGAGTAGAAAACGTCGAGAAACGTTCGTTTCTGCTAGCGCTGTGCTTCTACACATGTATTTGCTGAACGGTGAAAGCGCACAGTAATGCACTTTTCTCCCAGCAAATACACTGTTTCTAAGGAAATGGGAACACACTGAGGAGACACTTGTGGGAGGTACTGTGACTAAAACTGAGCTTCCCTACGCACAGGGAAGCAAGAGAAATGCTGATTTCATCAAGCCCAGTTACATACTCAGAATCTGTACTACTGCGCAAATAGGCATGTCTCTTTAGGCAAAAAACTCATTTCTGACAAAGTTGCCCAAATGCATCTCAGAAGTGTGCAACTTGTTCCCTGAGTTAGAAAACGTCGAGAAACGGTCTTTTCTGCTAGCGCTGTACTTCTACACATGTATTTGCTGAACGGTGAAAGCGCACAGTAATGCACTTTTCTCCCAGCAAATACACTGTTTCTAAGGAAATGGGAACACACTGAGGAGACACTTGTGGGAGCTACTGTGACTAAAACTGAGCTTCCCTACGCACAGGGAAGCAAGAGAAATGCTGATTTCATCAAGCCCAGTTACATACTCAGAATCTGTACTACTGCGCAAATAGGCATGTCTCTGTAGGCTAAAAACTCATTTCTGACAAAGTTGCCCAAATGCATCTCAGAAGTGTGCAACTTGTTCCCTGAGTTAGAAAACGTCGAGATACGCTCGTTTCTGCTAGCGCTGTGCTTCTATAGATGTATTTGCTGAACGGTGAAAGCGCACAGTAATGCACTTTTCTCCCAGCAAATACACTGTTTCTAAGGAAATGGTAACACACTGACACACTGAGGGGACACTTGTGGGAGCTACAGTGACTAAAACTGAGTTTCCCTACGGACAGGGAAGCAAGAGAAATGCTGATTTCATCAAGCCCAGTTACATACTCAGAATCTGTACTACTGCGAAAATAGGCATGTCCCTTTGGCCAAAAAATCATTTCTGACAAAGTTGGCCAAATGCATCTCAGAAGTGTGCAACTTGTTCCCTGAGTTAGAAAACGTCGAGAAACGGTCGTTTCTGCTAGCGCTGTGCTTCTACACATGTATTTGCTGAACGGTGAAAGCGCACAGTAATGCACTTTTCTCCCAGCAAATACACTGTTTCTAAGGAAATGGTAACACACTGACACACTGAGGAGACACTTGTGGGAGCTACAGTGACTAAAACTGAGCTTCCCTACGGACAGGGAAGCAAGAGAAATGCTGATTTCATCAAGCCCAGTTACATACTCAGAATCTGTACTACTGCGAAAATAGGCATGTCTCTGTAGGCAAAAAACTCATTTCTGACAAAGTTGCCCAAATGCATCTCAGAAGTGTGCAACTTGTTCCCTGAGTTAGAAAACGTCGAGAAACGTTCGTTTCTGCTAGCGCTGTGCTTCTACACATGTATTTGCTGAACGGTGAAAGCGCACAGTAATGCACTGTTCTCCCAGGAAATACACTGTTTCTAAGGAAATGGGAACACACTGAGGAGACACTTGTGGGAGCTACTGTGACTAAAACTGAGCTTCCCTACGCACAGGGAAGCAAGAGAAATGCTGATTTCATCAAGCCCAGTTACATACTCAGAATCTGTACTGCTGCGCAAATAGGCATGTCTCTGTAGGCAAAAAACTCATTTCTGACAAAGTTGCCCAAATGCATCTCAGAAGGGTGCAACTTGTTCCCTGAGTTAGAAAACGTCGAGAAACGGTCGTTTCTGCTAGCGCTGTGCTTCTACACATGTATTTGCTGAACCGTGAAAGCTCACAGTAATGCACTTTTCTCCCAGCAAATACACTGTTTCTAAGGAAATGGGAACACACTGAGGAGACACTTGTGGGAGCTACTGTGACTAAAACTGAGCTTCCCTACGCACAGGGAAGCAAGAGAAATGCTGATTTCATCAAGCCCAGTTACATACTCAGAATCTGTACTACTGCGCAAATAGGCATGTCTCTGTAGGCAAAAAACTCATTTCTGACAAAGTTGCCCAAATGCATCTCAGAAGGGTGCAACTTGTTCCCTGAGTTAGAAAACGTCGAGAAACGGTCGTTTCTGCTAGCGCTGTGCTTCTACAGATGTATTTGCTGAACGGTGAAAGCGCACAGTAATGCACTTTTCTCCCAGCAAATACACTGTTTCTAAGGAAATGGGAACACACTGAGGAGTCACTTGTGGGAGCTACTGTGACTAACACTGAGCTTCCCTACGCACAGGGAAGCAAGAGAAATGCTGATTTCATCAAGCACAGTTACATACTCAGACTCTGTACTACTGCGCAAATAGGCATGTCTCTTTAGGCAAAAAACTCATTTCTGACAAAGTTGCCCAAATGCATCTCAGAAGGGTGCAACTTGTTCCCTGAGTTAGAAAACGTCGAGAAACGGTCGTTTCTGCTACCTCTGTGATTCTACACATGTATTTGCTGAACGGTGAAAGCGCACAGTAATGCACTTTTCTCCCAGCAAATACACTGTGTCTAAGGAAATGGGAACACACTGAGGAGACACTTGTGGGAGCTACTGTAACTAAAACTGAGCTTCCCTACGCACAGGGAAGCAAGAGAAATGCTGATTTCATCAAGCCCAGTTACATACTCAGAATCTGTACTACTGCGCAAATAGGCATGTCTCTTTAGGCAAAAAACTCATTTCTGACAAAGTTGCCCAAATGCATCTCAGAAGTGTGCAACTTGTTCCCTGAGTTAGAAAACGTAGAGAAACGGTCGTTTCTGCTAGCGCTGTGCTTCTACACATGTATTTGCTGAACGGTGAAAGCGCACAGTAATGCACTTTTCTCCCAGCAAATACACTGTGTCTAAGGAAATGGGAACACACTGAGGAGACACTTGTGGGAGCTACTGTGACTAAAACTGAGCTTCCCTACGCACAGGGAAGCAAGAGAAATGCTGATTTCATCAAGCCCAGTTACATACTCAGAATCTGTACTACTGCGCAAATAGGCATGTCTCTTTAGGCAAAAAACTCATTTCTGACAAAGTTGCCCAAATGCATCTCAGAAGTGTGCAACTTGTTCCCTGAGTTAGAAAACGTCGAGAAACGGTCGTTTCTGCTAGCGCTGTGCTTCTACACATGTATTTGCTGAACGGTGAAAGCGCACAGTAATGCACTTTTCTCCCAGCAAATACACTGTTTCTAAGGAAATGGGAACACACTGAGGAGACACTTGTGGGAGCTACTGTGACTAAAACTGAGCTTCCCTACGCACAGGGAAGCAAGAGAAAAGCTCATTTCATCAAGCCCAGTTACATACTCAGAATCTGTACTACTGCGCAAATAGGCATGTCTCTTTAGGCAAAAAACTCATTTCTGACAAAGTTGCCCAAATGCATCTCAGAAGTGTGCAACTTGTTCCCTGAGTTAGAAAACATGGAGAAAGGTTCGTTTCTGCTAGCGCTGTGCTTCTACACATGTATTTGCTGAACGGTGAAAGCGCAGAGTAATGCACTTTTCTCCCAGCAAATACACTGTTTCTAAGGAAATGGGAACACACTGAGGAGACACTTGTGGGAGCTACTGTGACTAAAACTGAGCTTCCCTACGCACAGGGAAGCAAGAGAAATGCTGATTTCATCAAGCCCAGTTACATACTCAGAATCTGTACTACTGCGCAAATAGGCATGTCTCTTTAGGCAAAAAACTCATTTCTGACAAAGTTGCCCAAATGCATCTCAGAAGTGTGCAACTTGTTCCCTGAGTTAGAAAACGTCGAGAAACGGTCGTTTCTGCTAGCGCTGTGCTTCTACACATGTATTTGCTGAACGGTGAAAGCGCACAGTAATGTACTTTTCTCCCTGCAAATACACTGTTTCTAAGGAAACGGGAACACACTGAGGAGACACTTGTGGGAGCTACTGTGACTAAAACTGAGCTTCCCTACGCACAGGGAAGCAAGAGAAATGCTGATTTCATCAAGCCCAGTCACATACTCAGAATCTGTACTACTGCGCAAATAGGCATGTCTCTTTAGGCAAAAAACTCATTTCTGACAAAGTTGCCCAAATGCATCTCAGAAGTGTGCAACTTGTTCCCTGAGTTAGAAAACGTCGAGAAACCTTCGTTTCTGCTAGCGCTGTGCTTCTACACATGTATTTGCT
Source organism: Acomys minous (assembly GCF_964271855.1). Taxonomy (NCBI): domain Eukaryota; kingdom Metazoa; phylum Chordata; class Mammalia; order Rodentia; family Muridae; genus Acomys; species Acomys minous. The sequence continues at coordinate 1,206,466 of NW_028182169.1, read as the reverse complement.
GAACGGTGAAAGCGCACAGTAATGCACTTTTCTCCCAGCAAAACACTGTTTCTAAGGAAATGGGAACACTGAGGAGACACTTGTGGGAGCTACTGTGACTAAAACTGAGCTTCCCTACGCACAGGGAAGCAAGAGAAATGCTGATTTCATCAAGCCCAGTTACATACTCAGAATCTGTACTGCTGCGCAAATAGGAATGTCTCTTTAGGCAAAAAACTCATTTCTGACAAAGTTGCCCAAATGCATCTCAGAAGTGTGCAACTTATTCCCTGAGTTAGAAAACGTCGAGAAACGATCGTTTCTGCTAGCGCTGTGCTTCTACACATGTATTTGCTGAACGGTGAAAGCGCACAGTAATGCACTTTTCTCCCAGCAAATACACTGTGTCTAAGGAAATGGGAACACACTGAGGAGACACTTGTGGGAGCTACTGTGACTAAAACTGAGCTTCCCTACGCACAAGGAAGCTAGAGATATGCTGATTTCATCAAGCCCAGTTACATACTCAGAATCTGTACTGCTGCGCAAATAGGAATGTCTCTTTAGGCAAAAAACTCATTTCTGACAAAGTTGCCCAAATGCATCTCAGAAGTGTGCAACTTATTCCCTGAGTTAGAAAACGTCGAGAAACGATCGTTTCTGCTAGCGCTGTGCTTCTACACATGTATTTGCTGAACGGTGAAAGCGCACAGTAATGCACTTTTCTCCCAGCAAATACACTGTGTCTAAGGAAATGGGAACACACTGAGGAGACACTTGTGGGAGCTACTGTGACTAAAACTGAGCTTCCCTACGCACAAGGAAGCTAGAGATATGCTGATTTCATCAAGCCCAGTTACATACTCAGAATCTGTACTGCTGCGCAAATAGGCATGTCTCTTTAGGCAAAAAACTCATTTCTGACAAAGTTGCCCAAATGCATCTCAGAAGTGTGCAACTTATTCCCTGAGTTAGAAAACGTCGAGAAACGTTCATTTCTGCTAGCGCTGTGCTTCTACACATGTATTTGCTGAACGGTGAAAGCGCACAGTAATGCACTTTTCTCCCAGCAAAAACACTGTGTCTAAGGAAATGGGAACACACTGAGGAGACACTTGTGGGAGCTACTGTGACTAAAACTGAGCTTCCCTACGCACAGGGAAGCAAGAGAAATGCTGATTTCATCAAGCCCAGTTACATACTCAGAATCTGTACTACTGCGCAAATAGGCATGTCTCTTTAGGCAAAAAACTCATTTCTGACAAAGTTGCCCAAATGCATCTCAGAAGTGTGCAACTTGTTCCCTGAGTTAGAAAACGTCGAGAAACGGTCATTTCTGCTAGCGCTGTTCTTCTACACATGTATTTGCTGAACGGTGAAAGCGCACAGTAATGCACTTTTCTCCCAGCAAATACACTGTTTCTAAGGAAATGGGAACACACTGAGGAGACACTTGTGGGAGCTACTGTGACTAAAACTGAGCTTCCCTACGCACAGGGAAGCAAGAGAAATGCTGATTTCATCAAGCCCAGTTACATACTCAGAATCTGTACTGCTGCGCAAATAGGCATGTCTCTTTAGGCAAAAAACTCATTTCTGACAACGTTGCCCAAATGCATCTCAGAAGTGTGCAACTTATTCCCTGAGTTAGAAAACGTCGAGAAACGGTCGTTTCTCCTAGCGCTGTGCTTCTACACATGTATTTGCAGAACGGTGAAAGCGCACAGTAATGCACTTTTCTCCCAGCAAATACACTGTGTCTAAGGAAATGGGAACACACTGAGGAGACACTTGTGGGAGCTACTGTGACTAAAACTGAGCTTCCCTACGCACAGGGAAGCAAGAGAAATGCTGATTTCATCAAGCCCAGTTACATACTCAGAATCTGTACTACTGCGCAAATAGGCATGTCTCTGTAGGCAAAAAACTCATTTCTGACAAAGTTGCCCAAATGCATCTCAGAAGTGTGCAACTTGTTCCCTGAGTTAGAAAACGTCAAGAAACGTTCGTTTCTGCTAGCGCTGTGCTTCTACACATGTATTTGCTGAACGGAGAAAGCGCACAGTAATGCACTTTTCTCCCAGCAAATACACTGTTTCTAAGGAAATGCGAACACACTGAGGAGACACTTATGGGAGCTACTGTGACTAAAACTGAGCTTCCCTACGCACAAGGAAGCAAGAGATATGCTGATTTCATCAATCCCAGTTACATACTCAGAATCTGTACTGCTGCGCAAATAGGCATGTCTCATTAGGCAAAAAACTCATTTCTGACAAAGTTGCCCAAATGCATCTCAGAAGTGTGCAACTTATTCCCTGAATTAGAAAACGTCGAGAAACGGTCGTTTCTGCTAGCGCTGTGCTTCTACACATGTATTTGCTGAACGGTGAAAGCGCACAGTAATGCACTTTTCTCCCAGCAAAAACACTGTGTCTAAGGAAATGGGAACACACTGAGGAGACACTTGTGGGAGCTACTGTGACTAAAACTGAGCTTTCCTACGCACAGGGAAGAAAGAGAAATGCTGATTTCATCAAGCACAGTTACATACTCAGAATCTGTACTGCTGCGCAAATAGGCATGTCTCTTTAGGCAAAAAACTCATTTCTGACAAAGTTGCCCAAATGCATCTCAGAAGTGTGCAACTTGTTCCCTGAGTTAGAAAACGTCGAGAAACGGTCGTTTCTGCTAGCACTGTGCTTCTACACATGTATTTGCTGAACGGTGAATGCGCACAGTAATGCACTTTTCTCCCAGCAAACACACTGTTTCTAAGGAAATGGGAACACACTGAGGAGACACTTGTGGGAGCTACTGTGACTAAAAATGAGCTTCCCTACGCACAGGGAAGCAAGAGAAATGCTGATTTCATCAAGCCCAGTTACATACTCAGAATCTGTACTACTACGCAAATAGGCATGTCTCTTTAGGCAAAAAACTCATTTCTGACAAAGTTGCCCAAATACATCTCAGAAGTGTGCAACTTGTTCCCTGAGTTAGAAAACGTCGAGAAACGGTCGTTTCTCCTAGCGCTGTGCTTCTACACATGTATTTGCTGAACGGTGATAGCGCACAATAATGCACTTTTCTCCCAGCAAATACACTGTTTCTAAGGAAATGGGAACACACTGAGGAGACACTTGTGGGAGCTACTGTGACTAAAACTGAGCTTCCCTACGCACAGGGAAGCAAGAGAAATGCTGATTTCATCAAGCCCAGTTACATACTCAGAATCTGTACTACTGCGCAAATAGGCATGTCTCTGTAGGCAAAAAACTCATTTCTGACAAAGTTGCCCAAATGCATCTCAGAAGTGTGCAACTTGTTCCCTGAGTTAGAAAACGTCGAGAAACGGTCGTTTCTGCTAGCGCTGTGCTTCTACACATGTATTTGCTGAACGGTGAAAGCGCACAGTAATGCACTTTTCTCCCAGCAAATACACTGTTTCTAAGGAAATGGGAACACACTGAGGAGACACTTGTGGGAGCTACTGTGACTAAAACTGAGCTTCCCTACGCACAGGGAAGAAAGAGAAATGCTGATTTCATCAAGCACAGTTACATACTCAGAATCTGTACTACTGCGCAAATAGGCATGTCTCTTTAGCCAAAAAACTCATTTCTGACAAAGTTGCCCAAATGCATCTCAGAAGTGTGCAACTTGTTCCCTGAGTTAGAAAACGTCGAGAAACGGTCGTTTCTGCTAGCACTGTGCTTCTACACATGTATTTGCTGAACGGTGAATGCGCACAGTAATGCACTTTTCTCCCAGCAAACACACTGTTTCTAAGGAAATGGGAACACACTGAGGAGACACTTGTGGGAGCTACTGTGACTAAAAATGAGCTTCCCTACACACAGGGAAGCAAGAGAAATGCTGATTTCATCAAGCCCAGTTACATACTCAGAATCTGTCCTACTACGCAAATAGGCATGTCTCTTTAGGCAAAAAACTCATTTCTGAAAAAGTTGCCCAAATGCATCTCAGAAGTGTGCAACTTGTTCCCTGAGTTAGAAAACGTCAAGAAACAGTCGTTTCTGCTAGCGCTGTACTTCTACACATGTATTTGCTGAACGGTGAAAGCGCACAGTAATGCACTTTTCTCCCAGCAAATACACTGTTTCTAAGGAAATGGGAACACACTGAGGAGACACTAGTGGGAGCTACTGTGACTAAAACTGAGCTTCCCTATGCACAGGGAAGCAAGAGAAATGCTGATTTCATCAAGCCCAGTTACATACTCAGAATCTGTTCTACTGCGCAAATAGGCATGTCTCTTTAGGCAAAAAACTCATTTCTGACAAAGTTGCCCAAATACATCTCAGAAGTGTGCAACTTGTTCCCTGAGTTAGAAAACGTCGAGAAACGGTCGTTTCTCCTAGCGCTGTGCTTCTACACATGTATTTGCTGAACGGTGAAAGCGCACAGTAATGCACTTTTCTCCCAGCAAATACACTGTTTCTAAGGAAATGGGAACACACTGAGGAGACACTTGTGGGAGCTACTGTGACTAAAACTGAGCTTCCCTACGCACAGGGAAGCAAGAGAAATGCTGATTTCATCAAGCCCAGTTACATACTCAGAATCTGTACTACTGCGCAAATAGGCATGTCTCTGTAGGCAAAAAACTCATTTCTGACAAAGTTGCCCAAATGCATCTCAGAAGTGTGCAACTTGTTCCCTGAGTTAGAAAACGTCGAGAAACGGTCGTTTCTGCTAGCGCTGTGCTTCTACACATGTATTTGCTGAACGGTGAAAGCGCACAGTAATGCACTTTTCTCCCAGCAAATACACTGTGTCTAAGGAAATGGGAACACACTGAGGAGACACTTGTGGGAGCTACTGTGACTAAAACTGAGCTTCCCTACGCACAGGGAAGCAAGAGAAATGCTGATTTCATCAAGCCCAGTTACATACTCAGAATCTGTACTACTGCACAAATAGGCATGTCTCTGTAGGCAAAAAACTCATTTCTGACAAAGTTGCCCAAATGCATCTCAGAAGTGTGCAACTTGTTCCCTGAGTTAGAAAACGTCGAGAAACGGTCGTTTCTGCTAGCGCTGTGCTTCTACACATGTATTTGCTGAACGGTGAAAGCGCACAGTAATGCACTTTTCTCCCAGCAAATACACTGTTTCTAAGGAAATGGGAACACACTGAGGAGACACTTGTGGGAGCTACTGTGACTAAAACTGAGCTTCCCTACGCACAGGGAAGCAAGAGAAATGCTGATTTCATCAAGCCCAGTTACATACTCAGAATCTGTACTACTGCGCAAATAGGCATGTCTCTGTAGGCTAAAAACTCATTTCTGACAAAGTTGCCCAAATGCATCTCAGAAGTGTGCAACTTGTTCCCTGAGTTAGAAAACGTCGAGATACGCTCGTTTCTGCTAGCGCTGTGCTTCTACAGATGTATTTGCTGAACGGTGAAAGCGCACAGTAATGCACTTTTCTCCCAGCAAATACACTGTTTCTAAGGAAATGGTAACACACTGACACACTGAGGAGACACTTGTGGGAGCTACAGTGACTAAAACTGAGCTTCCCTACGGACAGGGAAGCAAGAGAAATGCTGATTTCATCAAGCCCAGTTACATACTCAGAATCTGTACTACTGCGAAAATAGGCATGTCCCTTTGGCCAAAAAATCATTTCTGACAAAGTTGGCCAAATGCATCTCAGAAGTGTGCAACTTGTTCCCTGAGTTAGAAAACGTCGAGAAACGGTCGTTTCTGCTAGCGCTGTGCTTCTACACATGTATTTGCTGAACGGTGAAAGCGCACAGTAATGCACTTTTCTCCCAGCAAATACACTGTTTCTAAGGAAATGGTAACACACTGACACACTGAGGAGACACTTGTGGGAGCTACAGTGACTAAAACTGAGCTTCCCTACGGACAGGGAAGCAAGAGAAATGCTGATTTCATCAAGCCCAGTTACATACTCAGAATCTGTACTACTGCGAAAATAGGCATGTCTCTGTAGGCAAAAAACTCATTTCTGACAAAGTTGCCCAAATGCATCTCAGAAGTGTGCAACTTGTTCCCTGAGTTAGAAAACGTCGAGAAACGTTCGTTTCTGCTAGCGCTGTGCTTCTACACATGTATTTGCTGAACGGTGAAAGCGCACAGTAATGCACTGTTCTCCCAGGAAATACACTGTTTCTAAGGAAATGGGAACACACTGAGGAGACACTTGTGGGAGCTACTGTGACTAAAACTGAGCTTCCCTACGCACAGGGAAGCAAGAGAAATGCTGATTTCATCAAGCCCAGTTACATACTCAGAATCTGTACTGCTGCGCAAATAGGCATGTCTCTGTAGGCAAAAAACTCATTTCTGACAAAGTTGCCCAAATGCATCTCAGAAGGGTGCAACTTGTTCCCTGAGTTAGAAAACGTCGAGAAACGGTCGTTTCTGCTAGCGCTGTGCTTCTACACATGTATTTGCTGAACCGTGAAAGCGCACAGTAATGCACTTTTCTCCCAGCAAATACACTGTTTCTAAGGAAATGGGAACACACTGAGGAGACACTTGTGGGAGCTACTGTGACTAAAACTGAGCTTCCCTACGCACAGGGAAGCAAGAGAAATGCTGATTTCATCAAGCCCAGTTACATACTCAGAATCTGTACTACTGCGCAAATAGGCATGTCTCTTTAGGCAAAAAACTCATTTCTGACAAAGTTGCCCAAATGCATCTCAGAAGGGTGCAACTTGTTCCCTGAGTTAGAAAACGTCGAGAAACGGTCGTTTCTGCTAGCGCTGTGCTTCTACAGATGTATTTGCTGAACGGTGAAAGCGCACAGTAATGCACTTTTCTCCCAGCAAATACACTGTTTCTAAGGAAATGGGAACACACTGAGGAGTCACTTGTGGGAGCTACTGTGACTAACACTGAGCTTCCCTACGCACAGGGAAGCAAGAGAAATGCTGATTTCATCAAGCCCAGTTACATACTCAGACTCTGTACTACTGCGCAAATAGGCATGTCTCTTTAGGCAAAAAACTCATTTCTGACAAAGTTGCCCAAATGCATCTCAGAAGGGTGCAACTTGTTCCCTGAGTTAGAAAACGTCGAGAAACGGTCGTTTCTGCTACCTCTGTGATTCTACACATGTATTTGCTGAACGGTGAAAGCGCACAGTAATGCACTTTTCTCCCAGCAAATACACTGTGTCTAAGGAAATGGGAACACACTGAGGAGACACTTGTGGGAGCTACTGTAACTAAAACTGAGCTTCCCTACGCACAGGGAAGCAAGAGAAATGCTGATTTCATCAAGCCTAGTTACATACTCAGAATCTGTACTACTGCGCAAATAGGCATGTCTCTTTAGGCAAAAAACTCATTTCTGACAAAGTTGCCCAAATGCATCTCAGAAGTGTGCAACTTGTTCCCTGAGTTAGAAAACGTAGAGAAACGGTCGTTTCTGCTAGCGCTGTGCTTCTACACATGTATTTGCTGAACGGTGAAAGCGCACAGTAATGCACTTTTCTCCCAGCAAATACACTGTGTCTTAGGAAATGGGAACACACTGAGGAGACACTTGTGGGAGCTACTGTGACTAAAACTGAGCTTCCCTACGCACAGGGAAGCAAGAGAAATGCTGATTTCATCAAGCCCTGTTACATACTCAGAATCTGTACTACTGCGCAAATAGGCATGTCTCTGTAGGCAAAAAACTCATTTCTGACAAAGTTACCCAAATGCATCTCAGAAGTGTGCAACTTGTTCCCTGAGTTAGAAAACGTCGAGAAACGTTCATTTCTGCTAGCGCTGTGCTTCTACACATGTATTTGCTGAACGGTGAAAGCGCACAGTAATGCACTTTTCTCCCAGCAAATACACTGTTTCTAAGGAAATGGGAACACACTGAGGAGACACTTTTGGGAGCTACTGTGACTAAAACTGAGCTTCCCTACGCACAGGGAAGCAAGAGAAATGCTGATTTCATCAAGCCCAGTTACATACTCAGAATCTGTACTACTGCGCAAATAGGCATGTCTCTTTAGGCAAAAAACTCATTTCTGACAAAGTTGCCCAAATGCATCTCAGAAGTGTGCAACTTATTCCCTGAGTTAGAAAACGTCGAGAAACGTTCGTTTCTGCTAGCGCTGTGCTTCTACACATGTATTTGCTGAACGGTGAAAGCGCACAGTAATGCACTTTTCTCCCAGCAAATACACTGTGTCTAAGGAAATGGGAACACACTGAGGAGACACTTGTGGGAGCTACTGTGACTAAAACTGAGCTTCCCTACGCACAGGGAAGCAAGAGAAATGCTGATTTCATCAAGCCCAGTTACATACTCAGAATCTGTACTACTGCGCAAATAGGCATGTCTCTTTAGGCAAAAAACTCATTTCTGACAAAGTTGCCCAAATGCATCTCAGAAGTGTGCAACTTGTTCCCTGAGTTAGAAAACGTCGAGAAACGGTCGTTTCTGCTAGCGCTGTGCTTCTACACATGTATTTGCTGAACGGTGAAAGCGCACAGTAATGCACTTTTCTCCCAGCAAATACACTGTTTCTAAGGAAATGGGAACACACTGAGGAGACACTTGTGGGAGCTACTGTGACTAAAACTGAGCTTCCCTACGCACAGGGAAGCAAGAGAAAAGCTCATTTCATCAAGCCCAGTTACATACTCAGAATCTGTACTACTGCGCAAATAGGCATGTCTCTTTAGGCAAAAAACTCATTTCTGACAAAGTTGCCCAAATGCATCTCAGAAGTGTGCAACTTGTTCCCTGAGTTAGAAAACATGGAGAAACGTTCGTTTCTGCTAGCGCTGTGCTTCTACACATGTATTTGCTGAACGGTGAAAGCGCAGAGTAATGCACTTTTCTCCCAGCAAATACACTGTTTCTAAGGAAATGGGAACACACTGAGGAGACACTTGTGGGAGCTACTGTGACTAAAACTGAGCTTCCCTACGCACAGGGAAGCAAGAGAAATGCTGATTTCATCAAGCCCAGTTACATACTCAGAATCTGTACTACTGCGCAAATAGGCATGTCTCTTTAGGCAAAAAACTCATTTCTGACAAAGTTGCCCAAATGCATCTCAGAAGTGTGCAACTTGTTCCCTGAGTTAGAAAACGTCGAGAAACGGTCGTTTCTGCTAGCGCTGTGCTTCTACACATGTATTTGCTGAACGGTGAAAGCGCACAGTAATGTACTTTTCTCCCTGCAAATACACTGTTTCTAAGGAAACGGGAACACACTGAGGAGACACTTGTGGGAGCTACTGTTACTAAAACTGAGCTTCCCTACGCACAGGGAAGCAAGAGAAATGCTGATTTCATCAAGCCCAGTCACATACTCAGAATCTGTACTACTGCGCAAATAGGCATGTCTCTTTAGGCAAAAAACTCATTTCTGACAAAGTTGCCCAAATGCATCTCAGAAGTGTGCAACTTGTTCCCTGAGTTAGAAAACGTCGAGAAACCTTCGTTTCTGCTAGCGCTGTGCTTCTACACATGTATTTGCTGAACGGTGAAAGCGCACAGTAATGCACTTTTCTCCCAGCAAAACACTGTTTCTAAGGAAATGGGAACACTGAGGAGACACTTGTGGGAGCTACTGTGACTAAAACTGAGCTTCCCTACGCACAGGGAAGCAAGAGAAATGCTGATTTCATCAAGCCCAGTTACATACTCAGAATCTGTACTGCTGCGCAAATAGGAATGTCTCTTTAGGCAAAAAACTCATTTCTGACAAAGTTGCCCAAATGCATCTCAGAAGTGTGCAACTTATTCCCTGAGTTAGAAAACGTCGAGAAACGATCGTTTCTGCTAGCGCTGTGCTTCTACACATGTATTTGCTGAACGGTGAAAGCGCACAGTAATGCACTTTTCTCCCAGCAAATACACTGTGTCTAAGGAAATGGGAACACACTGAGGAGACACTTGTGGGAGCTACTGTGACTAAAACTGAGCTTCCCTACGCACAAGGAAGCTAGAGATATGCTGATTTCATCAAGCCCAGTTACATACTCAGAATCTGTACTGCTGCGCAAATAGGAATGTCTCTTTAGGCAAAAAACTCATTTCTGACAAAGTTGCCCAAATGCATCTCAGAAGTGTGCAACTTATTCCCTGAGTTAGAAAACGTCGAGAAACGATCGTTTCTGCTAGCGCTGTGCTTCTACACATGTATTTGCTGAACGGTGAAAGCGCACAGTAATGCACTTTTCTCCCAGCAAATACACTGTGTCTAAGGAAATGGGAACACACTGAGGAGACACTTGTGGGAGCTACTGTGACTAAAACTGAGCTTCCCTACGCACAAGGAAGCTAGAGATATGCTGATTTCATCAAGCCCAGTTACATACTCAGAATCTGTACTGCTGCGCAAATAGGCATGTCTCTTTAGGCAAAAAACTCATTTCTGACAAAGTTGCCCAAATGCATCTCAGAAGTGTGCAACTTATTCCCTGAGTTAGAAAACGTCGAGAAACGTTCATTTCTGCTAGCGCTGTGCTTCTACACATGTATTTGCTGAACGGTGAAAGCGCACAGTAATGCACTTTTCTCCCAGCAAAAACACTGTGTCTAAGGAAATGGGAACACACTGAGGAGACACTTGTGGGAGCTACTGTGACTAAAACTGAGCTTCCCTACGCACAGGGAAGCAAGAGAAATGCTGATTTCATCAAGCCCAGTTACATACTCAGAATCTGTACTACTGCGAAAATAGGCATGTCTCTTTAGGCAAAAAACTCATTTCTGACAAAGTTGCCCAAATGCATCTCAGAAGTGTGCAACTTGTTCCCTGAGTTAGAAAACGTCGAGAAACGGTCATTTCTGCTAGCGCTGTTCTTCTACACATGTATTTGCTGAACGGTGAAAGCGCACAGTAATGCACTTTTCTCCCAGCAAATACACTGTTTCTAAGGAAATGGGAACACACTGAGGAGACACTTGTGGGAGCTACTGTGACTAAAACTGAGCTTCCCTACGCACAGGGAAGCAAGAGAAATGCTGATTTCATCAAGCCCAGTTACATACTCAGAATCTGTACTGCTGCGCAAATAGGCATGTCTCTTTAGGCAAAAAACTCATTTCTGACAACGTTGCCCAAATGCATCTCAGAAGTGTGCAACTTATTCCCTGAGTTAGAAAACGTCGAGAAACGGTCGTTTCTCCTAGCGCTGTGCTTCTACACATGTATTTGCAGAACGGTGAAAGCGCACAGTAATGCACTTTTCTCCCAGCAAATACACTGTGTCTAAGGAAATGGGAACACACTGAGGAGACACTTGTGGGAGCTACTGTGACTAAAACTGAGCTTCCCTACGCACAGGGAAGCAAGAGAAATGCTGATTTCATCAAGCCCAGTTACATACTCAGAATCTGTACTACTGCGCAAATAGGCATGTCTCTGTAGGCAAAAAACTCATTTCTGACAAAGTTGCCCAAATGCATCTCAGAAGTGTGCAACTTGTTCCCTGAGTTAGAAAACGTCAAGAAACGTTCGTTTCTGCTAGCGCTGTGCTTCTACACATGTATTTGCTGAACGGAGAAAGCGCACAGTAATGCACTTTTCTCCCAGCAAATACACTGTTTCTAAGGAAATGCGAACACACTGAGGAGACACTTATGGGAGCTACTGTGACTAAAACTGAGCTTCCCTACGCACAAGGAAGCAAGAGATATGCTGATTTCATCAATCCCAGTTACATACTCAGAATCTGTACTGCTGCGCAAATAGGCATGTCTCATTAGGCAAAAAACTCATTTCTGACAAAGTTGCCCAAATGCATCTCAGAAGTGTGCAACTTATTCCCTGAATTAGAAAACGTCGAGAAACGGTCGTTTCTGCTAGCGCTGTGCTTCTACACATGTATTTGCTGAACGGTGAAAGCGCACAGTAATGCACTTTTCTCCCAGCAAAAACACTGTGTCTAAGGAAATGGGAACACACTGAGGAGACACTTGTGGGAGCTACTGTGACTAAAACTGAGCTTTCCTACGCACAGGGAAGAAAGAGAAATGCTGATTTCATCAAGCACAGTTACATACTCAGAATCTGTACTACTGCGCAAATAGGCATGTCTCTTTAGCCAAAAAACTCATTTCTGACAAAGTTGCCCAAATGCATCTCAGAAGTGTGCAACTTGTTCCCTGAGTTAGAAAACGTCGAGAAACGGTCGTTTCTGCTAGCACTGTGCTTCTACACATGTATTTGCTGAACGGTGAATGCGCACAGTAATGCACTTTTCTCCCAGCAAACACACTGTTTCTAAGGAAATGGGAACACACTGAGGAGACACTTGTGGGAGCTACTGTGACTAAAAATGAGCTTCCCTACGCACAGGGAAGCAAGAGAAATGCTGATTTCATCAAGCCCAGTTACATACTCAGAATCTGTACTACTACGCAAATAGGCATGTCTCTTTAGGCAAAAAACTCATTTCTGACAAAGTTGCCCAAATGCATCTCAGAAGTGTGCAACTTGTTCCCTGAGTTAGAAAACGTCAAGAAACAGTCGTTTCTGCTAGCGCTGTACTTCTACATATGTATTTGCTGAACGGTGAAAGCGCACAGTAATGCACTTTTCTCCCAGCAAATACACTGTTTCTAAGGAAATGGGAACACACTGAGGAGACACTAGTGGGAGCTACTGTGACTAAAACTGAGCTTCCCTATGCACAGGGAAGCAAGAGAAATGCTGATTTCATCAAGCCCAGTTACATACTCAGAATCTGTTCTACTGCGCAAATAGGCATGTCTCTTTAGGCAAAAAACTCATTTCTGACAAAGTTGCCCAAATACATCTCAGAAGTGTGCAACTTGTTCCCTGAGTTAGAAAACGTCGAGAAACGGTCGTTTCTCCTAGCGCTGTGCTTCTACACATGTATTTGCTGAACGGTGATAGCGCACAATAATGCACTTTTCTCCCAGCAAATACACTGTTTCTAAGGAAATGGGAACACACTGAGGAGACACTTGTGGGAGCTACTGTGACTAAAACTGAGCTTCCCTACGCACAGGGAAGCAAGAGAAATGCTGATTTCATCAAGCCCAGTTACATACTCAGAATCTGTACTACTGCGCAAATAGGCATGTCTCTGTAGGCAAAAAACTCATTTCTGACAAAGTTGCCCAAATGCATCTCAGAAGTGTGCAACTTGTTCCCTGAGTTAGAAAACGTCGAGAAACGGTCGTTTCTGCTAGCGCTGTGCTTCTACACATGTATTTGCTGAACGGTGAAAGCGCACAGTAATGCACTTTTCTCCCAGCAAATACACTGTTTCTAAGGAAATGGGAACACACTGAGGAGACACTTGTGGGAGCTACTGTGACTAAAACTGAGCTTCCCTACGCACAGGGAAGAAAGAGAAATGCTGATTTCATCAAGCACAGTTACATACTCAGAATCTGTACTACTGCGCAAATAGGCATGTCTCTTTAGCCAAAAAACTCATTTCTGACAAAGTTGCCCAAATGCATCTCAGAAGTGTGCAACTTGTTCCCTGAGTTAGAAAACGTCGAGAAACGGTCGTTTCTGCTAGCACTGTGCTTCTACACATGTATTTGCTGAACGGTGAATGCGCACAGTAATGCACTTTTCTCCCAGCAAACACACTGTTTCTAAGGAAATGGGAACACACTGAGGAGACACTTGTGGGAGCTACTGTGACTAAAAATGAGCTTCCCTACACACAGGGAAGCAAGAGAAATGCTGATTTCATCAAGCCCAGTTACATACTCAGAATCTGTCCTACTACGCAAATAGGCATGTCTCTTTAGGCAAAAAACTCATTTCTGAAAAAGTTGCCCAAATGCATCTCAGAAGTGTGCAACTTGTTCCCTGAGTTAGAAAACGTCAAGAAACAGTCGTTTCTGCTAGCGCTGTACTTCTACACATGTATTTGCTGAACGGTGAAAGCGCACAGTAATGCACTTTTCTCCCAGCAAATACACTGTTTCTAAGGAAATGGGAACACACTGAGGAGACACTAGTGGGAGCTACTGTGACTAAAACTGAGCTTCCCTATGCACAGGGAAGCAAGAGAAATGCTGATTTCATCAAGCCCAGTTACATACTCAGAATCTGTTCTACTGCGCAAATAGGCATGTCTCTTTAGGCAAAAAACTCATTTCTGACAAAGTTGCCCAAATACATCTCAGAAGTGTGCAACTTGTTCCCTGAGTTAGAAAACGTCGAGAAACGGTCGTTTCTCCTAGCGCTGTGCTTCTACACATGTATTTGCTGAACGGTGAAAGCGCACAATAATGCACTTTTCTCCCAGCAAATACACTGTTTCTAAGGAAATGGGAACACACTGAGGAGACACTTGTGGGAGCTACTGTGACTAAAACTGAGCTTCCCTACGCACAGGGAAGCAAGAGAAATGCTGATTTCATCAAGCCCAGTTACATACTCAGAATCTGTACTACTGCGCAAATAGGCATGTCTCTGTAGGCAAAAAACTCATTTCTGACAAAGTTGCCCAAATGCATCTCAGAAGTGTGCAACTTGTTCCCTGAGTTAGAAAACGTCGAGAAACGGTCGTTTCTGCTAGCGCTGTGCTTCTACACATGTATTTGCTGAACGGTGAAAGCGCACAGTAATGCACTTTTCTCCCAGCAAATACACTGTGTCTAAGGAAATGGGAACACACTGAGGAGACACTTGTGGGAGCTACTGTGACTAAAACTGAGCTTCCCTACGCACAGGGAAGCAAGAGAAATGCTGATTTCATCAAGCCCAGTTACATACTCAGAATCTGTACTACTGCGCAAATAGGCATGTCTCTGTAGGCAAAAAACTCATTTCTGACAAAGTTGCCAAATGCATCTCAGAAGTGTGCAACTTGTTCCCTGAGTTAGAAAACGTCGAGAAACGTTCGTTTCTGCTAGCGCTGTGCTTCTAGACATGTATTTGCTGAACGGTGAAAGCGCACAGTAATGCACTTTTCTCCCAGCAAATACACTGTTTCTAAGGAAATGGGAACACACTGAGGAGACACTTGTGGGAGCTACTGTGACTAAAACTGAGCTTCCCTACGCACAGGGAAGCAAGAGAAATGCTGATTTCATCAAGCCCAGTTACATACTCAGAATCTGTACTACTGCGCAAATAGGCATGTCTCTGTAGGCAAAAAACTCATTTCTGACAAAGTTGCCCAAATGCATCTCAGAAGTGTGCAACTTGTTCCCTGAGTTAGAAAACGTCGAGAAACGGTCGTTTCTGCTAGCGCTGTGCTTCTACACATGTATTTGCTGAACGGTGAAAGCGCACAGTAATGCACTTTTCTCCCAGCAAAAACACTGTGTCTAAGGAAATGGGAACACACTGAGGAGACACTTGTGGGAGCTACTGTGACTAAAACTGAGCTTCCCTACGCACAGTGAAGCAAGAGAAATGCTGATGTCATCAAGCCCAGTTACATACTCAGAATCTGTACTGCTGCGCAAATAGGAATGTCTCTTTAGGCAAAAAACTCATTTCTGACAAAGTTGCCCAAATGCATCTCAGAAGTGTGCAACTTGTTCCCTGAGTTAGAAAACGTCGAGAAACGATCGTTTCTGCTACCGCTGTGCTTCTACACATGTATTTGCTGAACGGAGAAAGCGCACAGTAATGCACTTTTCTCCCAGCAAATACACTGTTTCTAAGGAAATGGGAACACACTGAGGAGACACTTGTGGGATCTACAGTGACTAAAACTGAGCTTCCCTACGCACCGGGAAGCAAGAGAAATGCTGATTTCATCAAGCCCAGTTACATACTCAGAATTTGTACTACTGCGCAAATAGGCATGTCTATTTAGGCAAAAAACTCATTTCTGACAAAGTTGCCCAAATGCATCTCAGAAGTGTGCAACTTGTTCCCTGAGTTAGAAAACGTCGAGAAATGTTCGTTTCTGCTAGTGCTGTGCTTCTACACATGTATTTGCTGAACGGTGAAAGCGCACAGTAATGCACTTTTCTCCCAGCAAATACACTGTTTCTAAGGAAATGGGAACACACTGAGGAGACACTTGTGGGAGCTACTGTGACTAAAACTGAGATTCCCTACGCACAGGGAAGCAAGAGAAATGCTGGTTTCATCAAGCCCAGTTACATACTCAGAATCTGTACTACTGCACAAATAGGCATGTCTCTGTAGGCAAAAAACTCATTTCTGACAAAGTTGCCCAAATGCATCTCAGAAGTGTGCAACTTATTCCCTGAGTTAGAAAACGTCGAGAAACGGTCGTTTCTGCTAGCGCTGTGCTTCTACACATGTATTTGCTGAACGGTGAAAGCGCACAGTAAAGCACTTTTCTCCCAGCAAAAACACTGTGTCTGAGGAAATGGGAACACACTGAGGAGACACTTGTGGGAGCTACTGTGACTAAAACTGAGCTTCCCTACGCACAGGGAAGCAAGAGAAATGCTGATTTCATCAAGCACAGTTACATACTCAGAATCTGTACTACTGCGCAAATAGGCATGTCTCTTTAGGCAAAAAACTCATTTCTGACAAAGTTGCCCAAATGCATCTCAGAAGTGTGCAACTTGTTCCCTGAGTTAGAAAACGTCGAGAAACGTTCGTTTCTGCCAGCGCTGTGCTTCTACACATGTATTTGCTGAACGGTGAAAGCGCACAGTAATGCACTTTTCTCCCAGCAAATACTCTGTTTCTAAGGAAATGGGAACACACTGAGGAGACACTAGTGGGAGCTACTGTGACTAAAACAGAGCTTCCCTACGCACAGGGAAGCAAGAGAAATGCTGATTTCATCAAGCCCAGTTACGTACTCAGAATCTGTACTACTGCGCAAATAGGCATGTCTCTGTAGGCAAAAAACTCATTTCTGACAAAGTTTCCCAAATGCATCTCAGAAGTGTGCAACTTGTTCCCTGAGTTAGAAAACGTCGAGAAACGGTCGTTTCTGCTAGCGCTGTGCTTCTACACATGTATTTGCTGAACGGTGAAAGCGCACAGTAATGCACTTTTCTCCCACCAAATACACTGTTTCTAAGGAAATGGGAACACACTGAGGAGACACTTGTGGGAGCTACTGTGACTAAAACTGAGCTTCCCTACGCACAGGGAAGCAAGAGATATGCTGATTTCATCAAGCCCAGTTACATACTCAGAGTCTGTACTGCTGCGCAAACAGGCATGTCTCTTTAGGCAAAAAACTCATTTCTGACAAAGTTGCCCAAATGCATCTCAGAAGTGTGCAACTTATTCCCTGAGTTAGAAAACGTCGAGAAACGGTCGTTTCTGCTAGCGCTGTGCTTCTACACATGTATTTGCTGAACGGTGAAAGCGCACAGTAATGCACTTTTCTCCCAGCAAAAACACTGTGTGTAAGGAAATGGGAACACACTGAGGAGACACTTGTGGGAGCTACTGTGACTAAAACTGAGCTTCCCTACGCACAGGGAAGCAAGAGAAATGCTGATTTCATCAAGCCCAGTCACATACTCAGAATCTGTACTACTGCACAAATAGGCATGTCTCTGTAGGCAAAAAACTCATTTCTGACAAAGTTGCCCAAATGCATCTCAGAAGTGTGCAACTTGTTCCCTGAGTTAGAAAACGTCGAGAAACGGTCGTTTCTGCTAGCGCTGTGCTTCTACACATGTATTTGCTGAACGGTGAAAGCGCACAGTAATGCACTTTTCTCCCAGCAAATACACTGTTTCTAAGGAAATGGGAACACACTGAGGAGACACTTGTGGGAGCTACTGTGACTAAAACTGAGCTTCCCTACGCACAGGGAAGCAAGAGAAATGCTGATTTCATCAAGCCCAGTTACATACTCAGAATCTGTACTGCTGCGCAAATAGGCATGTCTCTTTAGGCAAAAAACTCATTTCTGACAACGTTGCCCAAATGCATCTCAGAAGTGTGCAACTTGTTCCCTGAGTTAGAAAACGTCGAGAAACGGTCGTTTCTGCTATCGCTGTGCTTCTACACATGTATTTGCTGAACGGTGAAAGCGCACAGTAATGCACTTTTCTCACAGCAAACACACTGTGTCTAAGGAAATGGGAACACACTGAGGAGACACTTGTGGGAGGTACTGTGACTAAAACTGAGCTTCCCTACGCACAGGGAAGCAAGAGAAATGCTGATTTCATCAAGCCCAGTTACATACTCAGAATCTGTACTACTGCGCAAATAGGCATGTCTCTTTAGGCAAAAAACTCATTTCTGACAAAGTTGCCCAAATGCATCTCAGAAGTGTGCAACTTGTTCCCTGAGTTAGAAAACGTCGAGAAACGTTCGTTTCTGCCAGCGCTGTGCTTCTACACATGTATTTGCTGAACGGTGAAAGCGCACAGTAATGCACTTTTCTCCCAGCAAATACACTGTTTCTAAGGAAATGGGAACACACTGAGGAGACACTAGTGGGAGCTACTGTGACTAAAACAGAGCTTCCCTACGCACAGGGAAGCAAGAGAAATGCTGATTTCATCAAGCCCAGTTACATACTCAGAATCTGTACTACTGCGCAAATAGGCATGTCTCTGTAGGCAAAAACTCATTTCTGACAAAGTTGCCCAAATGCATCTCAGAAGTGTGCAACTTGTTCCCTGAGTTAGAAAACGTGGAGAAACGTTCGTTTCTGCTAGCGCTGTGCTTCTACACATGTATTTGCTGAACGGTGAAAGCGCACAGTAATGCACTTTTCTCCCAGCAAATACACTGTTTCTAAGGAAATGGGAACACACTGAGGAGACACTTGTGGGAGCTACTGTGACTAAAACTGAGCTTCCCTACGCTTAAGGAAGCAAGAGATATGCTGATTTCATCAAGCCCAGTTACATACTCAGAATCTGTACTGCTGCGCATATAGGCATGTCTCTTTAGGCAAAAAACTCATTTCTGACAACGTTGCCCAATGCATCTCAGAAGTGTGCAACTTATTCCCTGAGTTAGAAAACATCGAGAAATGGTCGTTTCTGCTAGCGCTGTGCTTCTACACATGTATTTGCTGAACGGTGAAAGCGCACAGTAATGCACTTTTCTCCCAGCAAATCCACTGTTTCTAAGGAAATGGGAACACACTGAGGAGACACTTGTGGGAGCTACTGTGACTAAAACTGAGCTTCCCTACGGACAGGGAAGCAAGAGAAATGCTGATTTCATCAAGCCCAGTTACATACTCAGAATCTGTACTGCTGCGCAAATAGGCATGTCTCTTTAGGCAAAAAACTCATTTCTGACAAAGTTGCCCAAATGCATCTCAGAAGTGTGCAACTTGTTCCCTGAGTTAGAAAACGTCGAGAAACGGTCGTTTCTGCTAGCACTGTGCTTCTACACATGTATTTGCTGAACGGTGAAAGCGCACAGTAATGCACTTTTCTCCCACCAAATACACTGTTTCTAAGGAAATGGGAACACACTGAGGAGACACTTGTGGGAGCTACTGTGACTAAAACTGAGCTTCCCTACGCACAAGGAAGCAAGAGATATGCTGATTTCATCAAGCCCAGTTACATACTCAGAATCTGTACTGCTGCGCAAATAGGCATGTCTCTTTAGGCAAAATTCATTTCTGACAAAGTTGCCCAAATGCATCTCAGAAGTGTGCAACTTATTCCCTGAGTTAGAAAACGTCGAGAAACGGTCGTTTCTGCTAGCGCTGTGCTTCTACACATGTATTTGCTGAACGGTGAAAGCGCACAGTAATGCACTTTTCTCCCAGCAAAAACACTGTGTGTAAGGAAATGGGAACACACTGAGGAGACACTTGTGGGAGCTACTGTGACTAAAACTGAGCTTCCCTACGCACAGGGAAGCAAGAGAAATGCTGATTTCATCAAGCCCAGTTACATACTCAGAATCTGTACTACTGCGAAAATAGGCATGTCTCTTTAGGCAAAAAACTCATTTCTGACAAAGTTGCCCAAATGCATCTCAGAAGTGTGCAACTTGTTCCCTGAGTTAGAAAACGTTGAGAAACGTTCGTTTCTGCTAGCGCTGTGCTTCTACACATGTATTTGCTGAACGGTGAAAGCGCACAGTAATGCACTTTTCTCCCAGCAAATACACTGTTTCTAAGGAAATGGGAACACACTGAGGAGACACTTGTGGGAGCTACTGTGACTAAAACTGAGCTTCCCTACGCACAGGGAAGCAAGAGAAATGCTGATTTCATCAAGCCCAGTTACATACTCAGAATCTGTACTACTGCGCAAATAGGCATGTCTCTGTAGGCAAAAAACTCATTTCTGACAAAGTTGCCCAAATGCATCTCAGAAGTGTGCAACTTGTTCCCTGAGTTAGAAAACGTCGAGAAACGGTCGTTTCTGCTAGCGCTGTGCTTCTACACATGTATTTGCTGAACGGTGAAAGCGCACAGTAATGCACTTTTCTCCCAGCAAATACACTGTTTCTAAGGAAATGGGAACACACTGAGGAGACACTTGTGGGAGCTACTGTGACTAAAAATGAGCTTCCCTACGCACAGGGAAGCAAGAGAAATGCTGATTTCATTAAGCCCAGTTACATACTCAGAATCTGTACTGCTGCGCAAATAGGCATGTCTCTTTAGGCAAAAAACTCATTTCTGACAACGTTGCCCAAATGCATCTCAGAAGTGTGCAACTTGTTCCCTGAGTTAGAAAACGTCGAGAAACGTTCGTTTCTGCCAGCGCTGTGCTTCTACACATGTATTTGCTGAATGGTGAAAGCGCACAGTAATGCACTTTTCTCCCAGCAAATACACTGTTTCTAAGGAAATGGGAACACACTGAGGAGACACTAGTGGGAGCTACTGTGACTAAAACAGAGCTTCCCTACGCACAGGGAAGCAAGAGAAATGCTGATTTCATCAAGCCCAGTTACATACTCAGAATCTGTACTACTGCGCAAATAGGCATGTCTCTTTAGGCAAAAAACTCATTTCTGACAACGTTGCCCAAATGCATCTCAGAAGTGTCCAACTTATTCCCTGAGTTAGAAAACGTCGAGAAACGGTCGTTTCTGCTAGCGCTGTGCTTCTACACATGTATTTGCTGAACGGTGAAAGCGCACAGTAATGCACTTTTCTCCCAGCAAATACACTGTTTCTAAGGAAATGGGAACACACTGAGGAGACACTTGTGGGAGCTACTGTGACTAAAACTGAGATTCCCTACGCACAGGGAAGCAAGAGAAATGCTGATTTCATCAAGCCCAGTTACATACTCAGAATCTGTACTACTGCGCAAATAGGCATGTCTCTTTAGGCAAAAAACTCATTTCTGACAAAGTTGCCCAAATGCATCTCAGAAGTGTGCAACTTGTTCCCTGAGTTAGAAAACGTCGAGAAATGTTCGTTTCTGCCAGCGCTGTGCTTCTACACATGTATTTGCTGAACGGTGAAAGCGCACAGTAATGCACTTTTCTCCCAGCAAATACACTGTTTCTAAGGAAATGGGAACACACTGAGGAGACACTTGTGGGAGCTACTGTGACTAAAACTGAGATTCCCTACGCACAGGGAAGCAAGAGAAATGCTGATTTCATCAAGCCCAGTTACATACTCAGAATCTGTACTACTGCGCAAATAGGCATGTCTCTGTAGGCAAAAAACTCATTTCTGACAAAGTTGCCCAAATGCATCTCAGAAGTGTGCAACTTGTTCCCTGAGTTAGAAAACGTCGAGAAATGTTCGTTTCTGCCAGCGCTGTGCTTCTACACATGTATTTGCTGAACGGTGAAAGCGCACAGTAATGCACTTTTCTCCCAGCAAATACACTGTGTCTAAGGGAATGGGAACACACTGAGGAGACACTTGTGGGAGCTACTGTGACTAAAACTGAGCTTCCCTACGCACAGGGAAGCAAGAGAAATGCTGATTTCATCAAGCCCAGTTACATACTCAGAATCTGTACTACTGCGCAAATAGGCATGTCTCTGTAGGCAAAAAACTCATTTCTGACAAAGTTGCCCAAATGCATCTCAGAAGTGTGCAACTTGTTCCCTGAGTTAGAAAACGTCGAGAAACGGTCGTTTCTGCTAGCGCTGTGCTTCTACACATGTATTTGCTGAACGGTGAAAGCGCACAGTAATGCACTTTTCTCCCAGCAAATACACTGTTTCTAAGGAAATGGGAACACACTGAGCAGACACTTGTGGGAGCTACTGTGACTAAAACTGAGCTTCCCTACGCACAGGGAAGCAAGAGAAATGCTGATTTCATCAAGCCCAGTTACATACTCAGAATCTGTACTGCTGCGCAAATAGGCATGTCTCTGTAGGCAAAAAACTCATTTCTGACAAAGTTGCCCAAATGCATCTCAGAAGTGTGCAACTTATTCCCTGAGTTAGAAAACGTCGAGAAACGGTCGTTTCTGCTAGCGCTGTGCTTCTACACATGTATTTGCTGAACGGTGAAAGCGCACAGTAATGCACTTTTCTCCCAGCAAATACACTGTTTCTAAGGAAATGGGAACACACAGAGGAGACACTTGTGGGAGCTACTGTGACTAAAACTGAGCTTCCCTACGCACAGGGAAGCAAGAGAAATGCTGATTTCATCAAGCCCAGTTACATACTCAGAATCTGTACTGCTGCGCAAATAGGCATGTCTCTTTAGGCAAAAAACTCATTTCTGAAAAAGTTGCCCAAATGCATCTCAGAAGTGTGCAACTTGTTCCCTGAGTTAGAAAACGTCGAGAAACGGTCGTTTCTGCTAGCGCTGTGCTTCTACACATGTATTTGCTGAATGGTGAAAGCGCACAGTAATGCACTTTTCTCCCAGCAAATACACTGTTTCTAAGGAAATGGGAACACACTGAGGAGACACTTGTGGGAGCTACTGTGACTAAAACTGAGCTTCCCTACGCACAAGGAAGCAAGAGATATGCTGATTTCATCAAGCCCAGTTACATACTCAGAATCTGTACTGCTGCGCAAATAGGCATGTCTCATTAGGCAAAAAACTCATTTCTGACAAAGTTGCCCAAATGCATCTCAGAAGTGTGCAACTTATTCCCTGAGTTAGAAAACGTCGAGAATAGGTCGTTTCTGCTAGCACTGTGCTTCTACACATGTATTTGCTGAACGGTGAAAGCGCACAGTAATGCACTTTTCTCCCAGCAAAAACACTGTGTCTAAGGAAATGGGAACACACTGAGGAGACACTTGTGGGAGCTACTGTGACTAAAACTGAGCTTCCCTACGCACAGGGAAGCAAGAGAAATGCTGATTTCATCAAGCCCAGTTACATACTCAGAATCTGTACTGCTGCGCAAATAGGCATGTCTCTTTAGGCAAAAAACTCATTTCTGACAAAGTTGCCCAAATGCATCCCAGAAGGGTGCAACTTATTCCCTGAGTTAGAAAACGTCGAGAAACGGTCGTTTCTGCTAGCGCTGTGCTTCTACACATGTATTTGCTGAACGGTGAAAGCGCACAGTAATGCACATTTCGCCCAGCAAAAACACTGTGTCTAAGGAAATGGGAACACACTGAGGAGACACTTGTGGGAGCTACTGTGACTAAAACTGAGCTTCCCTACGCACAGGGAAGCAAGAGAAATGCTGATTTCATCAAGCCCAGTTACATACTCAGAATCTGTACTACTGCGCAAATAGGCATGTCTCTGTAGGCAAAAAACTCATTTCTGACAAAGTTGCCCAAATGCATCTCAGAAGTGTGCAACTTGTTCCCTGAGTTAGAAAACGTCGAGAAACGGTCGTTTCTGCTAGCGCTGTGCTTCTACAC
This sequence comes from Acomys minous, assembly GCF_964271855.1. Lineage (NCBI taxonomy): Eukaryota > Metazoa > Chordata > Mammalia > Rodentia > Muridae > Acomys > Acomys minous. The sequence goes on along the minus strand of NW_028182169.1, from coordinate 1,182,813 downwards.
ATGTATTTGCTGAACGGTGAAAGCGCACAGTAATGCACTTTTCTCCCAGCAAAAACACTGTGTCTAAGGAAATGGGAACACACTGAGGAGACACTTGTGGGAGCTACTGTGACTAAAACTGAGCTTCCCTACGCACAGGGAAGCAAGAGAAATGCTGATGTCATCAAGCCCAGTTACATACTCAGAATCTGTACTACTGCGCAAATAGGCATGTCTCTTTAGGCAAAAAACTCATTTCTGACAAAGTTGCCCAAATGCATCTCAGAAGTGTGCAACTTGTTCCCTGAGTTAGAAAACGTCGAGAAACGGTCGTTTCTGCTAGCGCTGTGCTTCTACACATGTATTTGCTGAACGGTGAAAGCGCACAGTAATGCACTTTTCTCCCAGCAAATACACTGTTTCTAAGGAAATGGGAACACACTGAGGAGACACTTGTGGGATCTACAGTGACCAAAACTGAGCTTCCCTACGCACCGGGAAGCAAGAGAAATGCTGATTTCATCAAGCCCAGTTACATACTCAGAATTTGTACTACTGCGCAAATAGGCATGTCTCTTTAGGCAAAAAACTCATTTCTGACAAAGTTGCCCAAATGCATCTCAGAAGTGTGCAACTTGTTCCCTGCGGTAGAAAACGTCGAGAAACGTTCGTTTCTGCTAGCGCTGTGCTTCTACACATGTATTTGCTGAACGGTGAAAGCGCATAGTAATGCACTTTTCTCCCAGCAAATACACTGTTTCTAAGGAAATGGGAACACACTGAGGAGACACTTGTGGGAGCTACTGTGACTAAAACTGAGCTTCCCTACGCACAGGGAAGCAAGAGAAATGCTGATTTCATCAAGCCCAGTTACATACTCAGAATCTGAACTGCTGCGCAAATAGGCATGTCTCTTTAGGCAAAAAACTCATTTCTGACAAAGTTGCCCAAATGCATCTCAGAAGTGTGCAACTTGTTCCCTGAGTTAGAAAACGTCGAGAAACGGTCGTTTCTGCTAGCGCTGTGCTTCTACACATGTATTTGCTGAACGGTGAAAGCGCACAGTAATGCACTTTTCTCCCAGCAAATACACTGTTTCTAAGGAAATGGGAACACACTGAGGAGACACTTGTGGGAGCTACTTTGACTAAAACTGAGCTTCACTACGCACAGGGAAGCAAGAGAAATGCTGATTTCATCAAGCCCAGTTATATACTCAGAATCTGTACTACTGCGCAAATAGGCATGTCTCTTTAGGCAAAAAACTCATTTCTGACAAAATTGCCCAAATGCATCTCAGAAGTGTGCAACATGTTCCCTGAGTTAGATAACGTCGAGAAACGGTCGTTTCTGCTTGCGCTGTGCTTCTACACATGTATTTGCTGAACGGTGAAAGCGCACAGTAATGCACTTTTCTCCCAGCAAATACACTGTTTCTAAGGAAATGGGAACACACTGAGGAGACACTTGTGGGAGCTACTGTGACTAAAACTGAGCTTCCCTACGCACAGGGAAGCAAGAGAAATGCTGATTTCATCAAGCCCAGTTACATACTCAGAATCTGTACTACTGCACAAATAGGCATGTCTCTGTAGGCAAAAAACTCATTTCTGACAAAGTTGCCCAAATGCATCTCAGAAGTGTGCAACTTGTTCCCTGAGTTAGAAAACGTCGAGAAACGGTCGTTTCTGCTAGCGCTGTGCTTCTACACATGTATTTGCTGAACGGTGAAAGCGCACATTAATGCACTTTTCTCCCAGCAAATACACTGTTTCTAAGGAAATGGGAACACACTGAGGAGACACTTGTGGGAGCTACTGTGACTAAAACTGAGCTTCCCTACGCACAGGGAAGCAAGAGAAATGCTGATTTCATCAAGCCCAGTTACATACTGAGAATCTGTACTACTGCGCAAATAGGCATGTCTCTGTAGGCAAAAAACTCATTTCTGACAAAGTTGCCCAAATGCATCTCAGAAGTGTGCAACTTATTCCCTGAGTTAGAAAACGTCGAGAAACGGTCGTTTCTGCTAGCGCTGTGCTTCTACACATGTATTTGCTGAACGGTGAAAGCGCACAGTAATGCACTTTTCTCCCAGCAAAAACACTGTGTCTGAGGAAATGGGAACACACTGAGGAGACACTTGTGGGAGCTACTGTGACTAAAACTGAGCTTCCCTACGCACAGGGAAGCAAGAGAAATGCTGATTTCATCAAGCCCAGTTACATACTCAGAATCTGTACTACTGCGCAAATAGGCATGTCTCTTTAGGCAAAAAACTCATTTCTGACAAAGTTGCCTAATGCATCTCAGAAGTGTGCAACTTGTTCCCTGCGGTAGAAAACGTCGAGAAACGTTCGTTTCTGCTAGCGCTGTGCTTCTACACATGTATTTGCTGAACGGTGAAAGCACACAGTAAAGCACTTTTCTCCCATCAAATACACTGTTTATAAGGAAATGGGCACACACTGAGGAGACACTTGTGGGAGCTACTGTGACTAAAACTGAGCTTCCCTACGCACAGGGAAGCAAGATAAATGCTGATTTCATCAAGCCCAGTTACGTACTCAGAATCTGTACTACTGCGCAAATAGGCATGTCTCTTTAGGCAAAAAACTCATTACTGACAAAGTTGCCCAAATGCATCTCAGAAGTGTGCAACTTGTTCCCTGCGGTAGAAAACGTCGAGAAACGTTCGTTTCTGCTAGCGCTGTGCTTCTACACATGTATTTGCTGAACGGTGAAAGCGCATAGTAATGCACTTTTCTCCCAGCAAATACACTGTTTCTAAGGAAATGGGAACACACTGAGGAGACACTTGTGGGAGCTACTGTGACTAAAACTGAGCTTCCCTACGCACAGGGAAGCAAGAGAAATGCTGATTTTATCAAGCCCAGTTACATACTCAGAATCTGTACTACTACGCAAATAGGCATGTCTCTTTAGGCAAAAAACTCATTTCTGAAAAAGTTGCCCAAATGCATCTCAGAAGTGTGCATCTTGTTCCCTGAGTTAGAAAACGTCGAGAAACGGTCGTTTCTGCTAGCGCTGTGCTTCTACACATGTATTTGCTGAACGGTGAAAGCGCACAGTAATGCACTTTTCTCCCAGCAAAAACACTGTGTGTAAGGAAATGGGAACACACTGAGGAGACACTTGTGGGAGCTACTGTGACTAAAACTGAGCTTCCCTACGCACAGGGAAGCAAGAGAAATGCTGATTTCATCAAGCCCAGTTACATACTCAGAATCTGTACTACTGCGAAAATAGGCATGTCTCTTTAGGCAAAAAACTCATTTCTGACAAAGTTGCCCAAATGCATCTCAGAAGTGTGCAACTTGTTCCCTGAGTTAGAAAACGTTGAGAAACGTTCGTTTCTGCTAGCGCTGTGCTTCTACACATGTATTTGCTGAACGGTGAAAGCGCACAGTAATGCACTTTTCTCCCAGCAAATACACTGTTTCTAAGGAAATGGGAACACACTGAGGAGACACTTGTGGGAGCTACTGTGACTAAAACTGAGCTTCCCTACGCACAGGGAAGCAAGAGAAATGCTGATTTCATCAAGCCCAGTCACATACTCAGAATCTGTACTACTGCGCAAATAGGCATGTCTCTGTAGGCAAAAAACTCATTTCTGACAAAGTTGCCCAAATGCATCTCAGAAGTGTGCAACTTGTTCCCTGAGTTAGAAAACGTCGAGAAACGGTCGTTTCTGCTAGCGCTGTGCTTCTACACATGTATTTGCTGAACGGTGAAAGCGCACAGTAATGCACTTTTCTCCCAGCAAATACACTGTTTCTAAGGAAATGGGAACACACTGAGGAGACACTTGTGGGAGCTACTGTGACTAAAACTGAGCTTCCCTACGCACAGGGAAGCAAGAGAAATGCTGATTTCATCAAGCCCAGTTACATACTCAGAATCTGTACTGCTGCGCAAATAGGCATGTCTCTTTAGGCAAAAAACTCATTTCTGACAACGTTGCCCAAATGCATCTCAGAAGTGTGCAACTTGTTCCCTGAGTTAGAAAACGTCGAGAAACGGTCGTTTCTGCTAGCGCTGTGCTTCTACACATGTATTTGCTGAACGGTGAAAGCGCACAGTAATGCACTTTTCTCACAGCAAACACACTGTGTCTAAGGAAATGGGAACACACTGAGGAGACACTTGTGGGAGGTACTGTGACTAAAACTGAGCTTCCCTACGCACAGGGAAGCAAGAGAAATGCTGATTTCATCAAGCCCAGTTACATACTCAGAATCTGTACTACTGCGCAAATAGGCATGTCTCTTTAGGCAAAAAACTCATTTCTGACAAAGTTGCCCAAATGCATCTCAGAAGTGTGCAACTTGTTCCCTGAGTTAGAAAACGTCGAGAAACGTTCGTTTCTGCAAGCGCTGTGCTTCTACACATGTATTTGCTGAACGGTGAAAGCGCACAGTAATGCACTTTTCTCCCAGCAAATACACTGTTTCTAAGGAAATGGGAACACACTGAGGAGACACTAGTGGGAGCTACTGTGACTAAAACAGAGCTTCCCTACGCACAGGGAAGCAAGAGAAATGCTGATTTCATCAAGCCCAGTTACATACTCAGAATCTGTACTACTGCGCAAATAGGCATGTCTCTGTAGGCAAAAACTCATTTCTGACAAAGTTGCCCAAATGCATCTCAGAAGTGTGCAACTTGTTCCCTGAGTTAGAAAACGTGGAGAAACGTTCGTCTCTGCTAGCGCTGTGCTTCTACACATGTATTTGCTGAACGGTGAAAGCGCACAGTAATGCACTTTTCTCCCAGCAAATACACTGTTTCTAAGGAAATGGGAACACACTGAGGAGACACTTGTGGGAGCTACTGTGACTAAAACTGAGCTTCCCTACGCTTAAGGAAGCAAGAGATATGCTGATTTCATCAAGCCCAGTTACATACTCAGAATCTGTACTGCTGCGCATATAGGCATGTCTCTTTAGGCAAAAAACTCATTTCTGACAACGTTGCCCAAATGCATCTCAGAACTGTGCAACTTATTCCCTGAGTTAGAAAACATCGAGAAACGGTCGTTTCTGCTAGCGCTGTGCTTCTACACATGTATTTGCTGAACGGTGAAAGCGCACAGTAATGCACTTTTCTCCCAGCAAATCCACTGTTTCTAAGGAAATGGGAACACACTGAGGAGACACTTGTGGGAGCTACTGTGACTAAAACTGAGCTTCCCTACGGACAGGGAAGCAAGAGAAATGCTGATTTCATCAAGCCCAGTTACATACTCAGAATCTGTACTGCTGCGCAAATAGGCATGTCTCTTTAGGCAAAAAACTCATTTCTGACAAAGTTGCCCAAATGCATCTCAGAAGTGTGCAACTTGTTCCCTGAGTTAGAAAACGTCGAGAAACGGTCGTTTCTGCTAGCACTGTGCTTCTACACATGTATTTGCTGAACGGTGAAAGCGCACAGTAATGCACTTTTCTCCCAGCAAATACACTGTTTCTAAGGAAATGGGAACACACTGAGGAGACACTTGTGGGAGCTACTGTGACTAAAACTGAGCTTCCCTACGCACAAGGAAGCAAGAGATATGCTGATTTCATCAAGCCCAGTTACATACTCAGAATCTGTACTGCTGCGCAAATAGGCATGTCTCTTTAGGCAAAATTCATTTCTGACAAAGTTGCCCAAATGCATCTCAGAAGTGTGCAACTTATTCCCTGAGTTAGAAAACGTCGAGAAACGGTCGTTTCTGCTAGCGCTGTGCTTCTACACATGTATTTGCTGAACGGTGAAAGCGCACAGTAATGCACTTTTCTCCCAGCAAATCACTGTTTCTAAGGAAATGGGAACACACTGAGAAGACACTTGTGGGAGCTACTGTGACTAAAACTGAGCTTCCCTACGCACAAGGAAGCAAGAGATATGCTGATTTCATCAAGCCCAGTTACATACTCAGAATCTGTACTGCTGCGCAAATAGGCATGTCTCTGTAGGCAAAAAAATTAATTTCTGACAAAGTTGCCCAAATGCATCTCAGAAGTGTGCAACTTCTTCCCTGAGTTAGAAAACGTCGAGAAACGGTCGTTTCTGCTAGCGCTGTGCTTCTACACATGTATTTGCTGAACGGTGAAAGCGCACAGTAATGCACTTTTCTCCCAGCAAATAGACTGTTTCTAAGGAAATGGGAACACACTGAGGAGACACTTGTGGGAGCTACTGTGACTAATACTGAGCTTCCCTACGCACAGGGAAGCAAGAGAAATGCTGATTTCATCAAGCCCAGTTACATACTCAGAATCTGTACTACTGCGCAAATAGGCATGTCTCTTTAGGCAAAAAACTCATTTCTGACAAAGTTGCCCAAATGCATCTCAGAAGTGTGCAACTTGTTCCCTGAGTTAGAAAACGTCGAGAAACGGTCGTTTCTGCTAGCGCTGTGCTTCTACACATGTATTTGCTGAACGGTGAAAGCGCACAGTAATGCACTTTTCTCCCAGCAAATCACTGTTTCTAAGGAAATGGGAACACACTGAGGAGACACTTGTGGGAGCTACTGTGACTAAAACTGAGCTTCCCTACGCACAAGGAAGCAAGAGATATGCTGATTTCATCAAGCCCAGTTACATACTCAGAATCTGTACTGCTGCACAAATAGGCATGTCTCTTTAGGCAAAAAACTCATTTCTGACAAAGTTGCCCAAATGCATCTCAGAAGTGTGCAACTTGTTCCCTGAGTTAGATAACGTCGAGAAACGGTCGTTTCTGCTAGCGCTGTGCTTCTACACATGTATTTGCTGAACGGTGAAAGCGCACAGTAATGCACTTTTCTCCCAGCAAATACACTGTTTCTAAGGAAAAGGGAACACACTGAGGAGACACTTGTGGGAGCTACTGTGACTAAAACTGAGCTTCCCTATGCACAGGGAAGCAAGAGAAATGCTGATTTCATCAAGCCCAGTTACATACTCAGAATCTGTACTACTGCGCAAATAGGCATGTCTCTTTAGGCAAAAAACTCATTTCTGACAAAGTCGCCCAAATGCATCTCAGAAGTGTGCAACTTGTTCCCTGAGTTAGAAAACGTCGAGAAATGTTCATTTCTCCTAGCGCTGTGCTTCTACACATGTATTTGCTGAACGGTGAAAGCGCACAGTAATGCACTTTTCTCCCTGCAAATACACTGTTTCTAAGTAAATGGGAACACACTGAGGAGACACTTGTGGGAGCTACTGTGACTAAAAATGAGCTTCCCTACGCACAGGGAAGCAAGAGAAATGCTGATTTCATCAAGCCCAGTTACATACTCAGAATCTGTACTACTGCGCAAATAGGCATGTCTCTTTAGGCAAAAAACTCATTTCTGACAAAGTTGCCTAATGCATCTCAGAAGTGTGCAACTTGTTCCCTGAGTTAGATAACGTCGAGAAACGGTCGTTTCTGCTAGCGCTGTGCTTCTACACATGTATTTGCTGAACGGTGAAAGCGCACAGTAATGCACTTTTCTCCCAGCAAATACACTGTTTCTAAGGAAATGGGAACACACTGAGGAGACACTTGTGGGAGCTACTGTGACTAAAACTGAGCTTCCCTACGCACAGGGAAGCAAGAGAAATGCTGATTTCATCAAGCCCAGTTACATACTCAGAATCTGTACTACTGCGCAAATAGGCATGTCTCTTTAGGCAAAAAACTCATTTCTGACAAAGTTGCCCAAATGCATCTCAGAAGTGTGCAACTTGTTCCCTGAGTTAGAAAACGTCGAGAAACGGTCGTTTCTGCTAGCGCTGTGCTTCTACACATGTATTTGCTGAACGGTGAAAGCACACAGTAATGCACTTTTCTCCCAGCAAATACACTGTGTCTAAGAAAATGGGAACACACTGAGGAGACACTTGTGGGAGCTACTGTGACTAAAACTGAGCTTCCCTACGCACAGGGAAGCAAGAGAAATGCTGATTTCATCAAGCCCAGTTACATACTCAGAATCTGTACTACTGCGCAAATAGGCATGTCTCTTTAGGCAAAAAACTCATTTCTGACAAAGTTGCCCAAATGCATCTCAGAAGTGTGCAACTTGTTCCCTGAGTTAGAAAACGTCGAGAATAGGTCGTTTCTGCTAGCGCTCTGCTTCTACACATGTATTTGCTGAACGGTGAAAGCGCACAGTAATGCACTTTTCTCCCAGCAAATACACTGTTTCTAAGGAAATGGGAACACACTGAGGAGACACTTGTGGGAGCTACTGTGACTAAAACTGAGCTTCCCTACGCACAGGGAAGCAAGAGAAATGCTGATTTCATCAAGCCCAGTTACATACTCAGAATCTGTACTGTTGCGCAAATAGGCATGTCTCTTTAGGCAAAAAACTCATTTCTGTCAAAGTTGCCCAAATGCATCTCAGAAGTGTGCAACTTGTTCCCTGAGTTAGAAAACGTCGAAAAACGTTCGATTCTGCTAGCGCTGTGCTTCTACACATGTATTTGCTGAACGGTGAAAGCGCACAGTAATGCACTTTTCTCCCAGCCAATACACTGTTTCTAAGTAAATGGGAACACACTGAGGAGACACTTGTGGGAGCTACTGTGACTAAAACTGAGCTTCCCTACGCACAGGGAAGCAAGAGAAATGCTGATTTCATCAAGCCCAGTTACATACTCAGAATCTGTACTACTGCGCAAATAGGGATGTCTCTTTAGGCAAAAAACTCATTTCTGACAAAGTTGCCCAAATGCATCTCAGAAGTGTGCAACTTGTTCCCTGAGTTAGAAACCGTCGAGAAACGTTCGTTTCTCCTAGCGCTGTGCTTCTACACATGTATTTGCTGAACGGTGAAAGCGCACAGTAATGCACTTTTCTCCCTGCAAATACACTCTTTCTAAGTAAATGGGAACACACTGAGGAGACAATTGTGGGAGCTACTGTGACTAAAACTGAGCTTCCCTACGCACAGGGAAGCAAGAGAAATGCTGATTTCATCAAGCCCAGTTACATACTCAGAATCTGTACTACTGCGCAAATAGGCATGTCTCTTTAGGCAAAAAACTCATTTCTGACAAAGTTGCCTAATGCATCTCAGAAGTGTGCAACTTGTTCCCTGAGTTAGATAACGTCGAGAAACGGTCGTTTCTGCTAGCGCTGTGCTTCTACACATGTATTTGCTGAACGGTGAAAGCGCACAGTAATGCACTTTTCTCCCAGCAAATACACTGTTTCTAAGGAAATGGGAACACACTGAGGAGACACTTGTGGGAGCTACTGTGACTAAAACTGAGCTTCCCTACGCACAGGGAAGCAAGAGAAATGCTGATTTCATCAAGCCCAGTTACATACTCAGAATCTGTACTACTGCGCAAATAGGCATGTCTCTTTAGGCAAAAAACTCATTTCTGACAAAGTTGCCCAAATGCATCTCAGAAGTGTGCAACTTGTTCCCTGAGTTAGAAAACGTCGAGAAACGGTCGTTTCTGCTAGCGCTGTGCTTCTACACATGTATTTGCTGAACGGTGAAAGCACCCAGTAATGCACTTTTCTCCCAGCAAATACACTGTGTCTAAGAAAATGGGAACACACTGAGGAGACACTTGTGGGAGCTACTGTGACTAAAACTGAGCTTCCCTATGCACAGGGAAGCAAGAGAAATGCTGATTTCATCAAGCCCAGTTACATACTCAGAATCTGTACTACTGTGCAAATAGGCATGTCTCTTTAGGCAAAAAACTCATTTCTGACAAAGTTGCCCAAATGCATCTCAGAAGTGTGCAACTTGTTCCCTGAGTTAGAAAACGTCGAGAAACGGTCGTTTCTGCTAGCGCTGTGCTTCTACACATGTATTTGCTGAACGGTGAAAGCGCACAGTAATGCACTTTTCTCCCAGCAAATACACTGTTTCTAAGGAAATGGGAACACACTGAGGAGACACTTGTGGGAGCTACTGTGACTAAAACTGAGCTTCCCTACGCACAGGGAAGCAAGAGAAATGCTGATTTCATCAAGCCCAGTTACATACTCAGAATCTGTACTGTTGCGCAAATAGGCATGTCTCTTTAGGCAAAAAACTCATTTCTGACAAAGTTGCCCAAATGCATCTCAGAAGTGTGTAACTTGTTCCCTGAGTTAGAAAACGTCGAAAAACGTTCGATTCTGCTAGCGCTGTGCTTCTATACATGTATTTGCTGAACGGTGAAAGCGCACAGTAAAGCACTTTTCTCCCAGCCAACACACTGTTTCTAAGTAAATGGGAACACACTGAGGAGACACTTGTGGGAGCTACTGTGACTAAAACTGAGCTTCCCTACGCACAGGGAAGCAAGAGAAATGCTGATTTCATCAAGCCCAGTTACATACTCAGAATCTGTACTACTGCGCAAATAGGGATGTCTCTTTAGGCAAAAAACTCATTTCTGACAAAGTTGCCCAAATGCATCTCAGAAGTGTGTAACTTGTTCCCTGAGTTAGAAAACGTCGAGAAACGGTCGTTTCTGCTAGCGCTGTGCTTCTACACATGTATTTGCTGAACAGTGAAAGCGCACAGTAATGCACTTTTCTCCCAGCAAATACACTGTTTCTAAGGAAATGGGAACACACTGAGGAGACACTTGTGGGAGCTACTGTGACTAAAACTGAGCTTCCCTACGCACAGGGAAGCAAGAGAAATGCTGATTTCATCAAGCCCAGTTACATACTTAGAATCTGTACTGTTGCGCAAATAGGCATGTCTCTTTAGGCAAAAAACTCATTTCTGACAAAGTTGCCCAAATGCATCTCAGAAGTGTGCAACTTGTTCCCTGAGTTAGAAAACGTCGAAAAACGTTCGATTCTGCTAGCGCTGTGCTTCTACACATGTATTTGCTGAACGGTGAAAGCGCACAGTAATGCACTTTTCTCCCAGCCAATACACTGTTTCTAAGTAAATGGGAACACACTGAGGAGACACTTGTGGGAGCTACTGTGACTAAAACTGAGCTTCCCTACGCACAGGGAAGCAAGAGAAATGCTGATTTCATCAAGCCCAGTTACATACTCAGAATCTGTACTACTGCGCAAATAGGGATGTCTCTTTAGGCAAAAAACTCATTTCTGACAAAGTTGCCCAAATGCATCTCAGAAGTGTGCAACTTGTTCCCTGAGTTAGAAACCGTCGAGAAACGTTCGTTTCTCCTAGCGCTGTGCTTCTACACATGTATTTGCTGAACGGTGAAAGCGCACAGTAATGCACTTTTCTCCCTGCAAATACACTGTTTCTAAGTAAATGGGAACACACTGAGGAGACAATTGTGGGAGCTACTGTGACTAAAAATGAGCTTCCCTACGCACATGGAAGCAAGAGAAATGCTGATTTCATCAAGCCCAGTTACATACTCAGAATCTGTACTACTGCGCAAATAGGCATGTCTCTTTAGGCAAAAAACTCATTTCTGACAAAGTTGCCTAATGCATCTCAGAAGTGTGCAACTTGTTCCCTGAGTTAGATAACGTCGAGAAACGGTCGTTTCTGCTAGCGCTGTGCTTCTACACATGTATTTGCTGAACGGTGAAAGCGCACAGTAATGCACTTTTCTCCCAGCAAATACACTGTTTCTAAGGAAATGGGAACACACTGAGGAGACACTTGTGGGAGCTACTGTGACTAAAACTGAGCTTCCCTACGCACAGGGAAGCAAGAGAAATGCTGATTTCATCAAGCCCAGTTACATACTCAGAATCTGTACTACTGCGCAAATAGGCATGTCTCTTTAGGCAAAAAACTCATTTCTGACAAAGTTGCCCAAATGCATCTCAGAAGTGTGCAACTTGTTCCCTGAGTTAGAAAACGTCGAGAAACGGTCGTTTCTGCTAGCGCTGTGCTTCTACACATGTATTTGCTGAACGGTGAAAGCGCACAGTAATGCACTTTTCTCCCAGCAAATACACTGTGTCTAAGAAAATGGGAACACACTGAGGAGACACTTGTGGGAGCTACTGTGACTAAAACTGAGCTTCCCTACGCACAGGGAAGCAAGAGAAATGCTGATTTCATCAAGCCCAGTTACATACTCAGAATCTGTACTACTGTGCAAATAGGCATGTCTCTTTAGGCAAAAAACTCATTTCTGACAAAGTTGCCCAAATGCATCTCAGAAGTGTGCAACTTGTTCCCTGAGTTAGAAAACGTCGAGAAACGGTCGTTTCTGCTAGCGCTGTGCTTCTACACATGTATTTGCTGAACGGTGAAAGCACACAGTAATGCACTTTTCTCCCAGCAAATACACTGTGTCTAAGAAAATGGGAACACACTGAGGAGACACTTGTGGGAGCTACTGTGACTAAAACTGAGCTTCCCTACGCACAGGGAAGCAAGAGAAATGCTGATTTCATCAAGCCCAGTTACATACTCAGAATCTGTACTACTGTGCAAATAGGCATGTCTCTTTAGGCAAAAAACTCATTTCTGACAAAGTTGCCCAAATGCATCTCAGAAGTGTGCAACTTGTTCCCTGAGTTAGAAAACGTCGAGAAACGGTCGTTTCTGCTAGCGCTGTGCTTCTACACATGTATTTGCTGAACGGTGAAAGCACACAGTAATGCACTTTTCTCCCAGCAAATACACTGTGTCTAAGAAAATGGGAACACACTGAGGAGACACTTGTGGGAGCTACTGTGACTAAAACTGAGCTTCCCTACGCACAGGGAAGCAAGAGAAATGCTGATTTCATCAAGCCCAGTTACATACTCAGAATCTGTACTACTGTGCAAATAGGCATGTCTCTTTAGGCAAAAAACTCATTTCTGACAAAGTTGCCCAAATGCATCTCAGAAGTGTGCAACTTGTTCCCTGAGTTAGAAAACGTCGAGAAACGGTCGTTTCTGCTAGCGCTGTGCTTCTACACATGTATTTGCTGAACGGTGAAAGCGCACAGTAATGCACTTTTCTCCCAGCAAATACACTGTTTCTAAGGAAATGGGAACACACTGAGGAGACACTTGTGGGAGCTACTGTGACTAAAACTGAGCTTCCCTACGCACAGGGAAGCAAGAGAAATGCTGATTTCATCAAGCCCAGTTACATACTCAGAATCTGTACTACTGCGCAAATAGGCATGTCTCTTTAGGCAAAAAACTCATTTCTGACAAAGTTGCCCAAATGCATCTCAGAAGTGTGCAACTTGTTCCCTGAGTTAGAAAACGTCGAGAAACGGTCGTTTCTGCTAGCGCTGTGCTTCTACACATGTATTTGCTGAACGGTGAAAGCGCACAGTAATGCACTTTTCTCCCAGCAAATACACTGTGTCTAAGAAAATGGGAACACACTGAGGAGACACTTGTGGGAGCTACTGTGACTAAAACTGAGCTTCCCTACGCACAGGGAAGCAAGAGAAATGCTGATTTCATCAAGCCCAGTTACATACTCAGAATCTGTACTACTGTGCAAATAGGCATGTCTCTTTAGGCAAAAAACTCATTTCTGACAAAGTTGCCCAAATGCATCTCAGAAGTGTGCAACTTGTTCCCTGAGTTAGAAAACGTCGAGAAACGGTCGTTTCTGCTAGCGCTGTGCTTCTACACATGTATTTGCTGAACGGTGAAAGCGCACAGTAATGCACTTTTCTCCCAGCAAATACACTGTGTCTAAGAAAATGGGAACACACTGAGGAGACACTTGTGGGAGCTACTGTGACTAAAACTGAGCTTCCCTAGGCACAGGGAAGCAAGAGAAATGCTGATTTCATCAAGCCCAGTTACATACTCAGAATCTGTACTACTGTGCAAATAGGCATGTCTCTTTAGGCAAAAAACTCATTTCTGACAAAGTTGCCCAAATGCATCTCAGAAGTGTGCAACTTGTTCCCTGAGTTAGAAAACGTCGAGAAACGGTCGTTTCTGCTAGCGCTGTGCTTCTACACATGTATTTGCTGAACGGTGAAAGCACACAGTAATGCACTTTTCTCCCAGCAAATACACTGTGTCTAAGAAAATGGGAACACACTGAGGAGACACTTGTGGGAGCTACTGTGACTAAAACTGAGCTTCCCTACGCACAGGGAAGCAAGAGAAATGCTGATTTCATCAAGCCCAGTTACATACTCAGAATCTGTACTACTGTGCAAATAGGCATGTCTCTTTAGGCAAAAAACTCATTTCTGACAAAGTTGCCCAAATGCATCTCAGAAGTGTGCAACTTGTTCCCTGAGTTAGAAAACGTCGAGAAACGGTCGTTTCTGCTAGCGCTGTGCTTCTACACATGTATTTGCTGAACGGTGAAAGCGCACAGTAATGCACTTTTCTCCCAGCAAATACACTGTTTCTAAGGAAATGGGAACACACTGAGGAGACACTTGTGGGAGCTACTGTGACTAAAACTGAGCTTCCCTACGCACAGGGAAGCAAGAGAAATGCTGATTTCATCAAGCCCAGTTACATACTCAGAATCTGTACTGTTGCGCAAATAGGCATGTCTCTTTAGGCAAAAAACTCATTTCTGACAAAGTTGCCCAAATGCGTCTCAGAAGTGTGCAACTTGTTCCCTGAGTTAGAAAACGTCGAAAAACGTTCGATTCTGCTAGCGCTGTGCTTCTACACATGTATTTGCTGAACGGTGAAAGCGCACAGTAAAGCACTTTTCTCCCAGCCAATACACTGTTTCTAAGTAAATGGGAACACACTGAGGAGACACTTGTGGGAGCTACTGTGACTAAAACTGAGCTTCCCTACGCACAGGGAAGCAAGAGAAATGCTGATTTCATCAAGCCCAGTTACATACTCAGAATCTGTACTACTGCGCAAATAGGGATGTCTCTTAAGGCAAAAAACTCATTTCTGACAAAGTTGCCCAAATGCATCTCAGAAGTGTGTAACTTGTTCCCTGAGTTAGAAAACGTCGAGAAACGGTCGTTTCTGCTAGCGCTGTGCTTCTACACATGTATTTGCTGAACGGTGAAAGCGCACAGTAATGTACTTTTCTCCCAGCAAATACACTGTTTCTAAGGAAATGGGAACACACTGAGGAGACACTTGTGGGAGCTACTGTGACTAAAACTGAGCTTCCCTACGCACAGGGAAGCAAGAGAAATGCTGATTTCATCAAGCCCAGTTACATACTCAGAATCTGTACTACTGCGCAAATAGGCATGTCTCTTTAGGCAAAAAACTCATTTCTGACAAAGTTGCCTAATGCATCTCAGAAGTGTGCAACTTGTTCCCTGAGTTAGATAACGTCGAGAAACGGTCGTTTCTGCTAGCGCTGTGCTTCTACACATGTATTTGCTGAACGGTGAAAGCGCACAGTAATGCACTTTTCTCCCAGCAAATACACTGTTTCTAAGTAAATGGGAACATACTGAGGAGACACTTGTGGGAGCTACTGTGACTAAAACTGAGCTTCCCTACGCACAGGGAAGCAAGAGAAATGCTGATTTCATCAAGCCCAGTTACATACTCAGACTCTGTACTACTGCGCAAATAGGCATGTCTCTTTAGGCAAAAAACTCATTTCTGACAAAGTTGCCCAAATGCATCTCAGAAGTGAGCAACTTGTTCCCTGAGTTAGAAAACGTCGAGAAACGGTCGTTTCTGCTAGCGCTGTGCTTCTACACATGTATTTGCTGAACGGTGAAAGCGCACAGTAATGCACTTTTCTCCCAGCAAATACACTGTTTCTAAGTAAATGGGAACACACTGAGGAGACACTTGTGGGAGCAACTGTGACTAAAACTGAGCTTCCCTACGCACAGGGAAGCAAGAGAAATGCTGATTTCATCAAGCCCAGTTACATACTCAGAATCTGTACTACTGCGCAAATACGCATGTCTCTGTAGGCAAAAAACTCATTTCTGACAAAGTTGCCCAAATGCATCTCAGAAGTGTGCAACTTGTTCCCTGAGTTAGAAAACGTCGAGAAACGTTCGTTTCTGCTAGCGCTGTGCTTCTACACATGTATTTGCTGAATGGTGAAATCGCACAGTAATGCACTTTTCTCCCAGCAAATACACTGTTTCTAAGGAAATGGGAACACACTGAGGAGACACTTGTGGGAGCTACTGTGACTAAAACTGAGCTTCCCTACGCACAGGGAAGCAAGAGAAATGCTGATTTCATCAAGCCCAGTTACATACTCAGAATCTGTACTACTGCGAAAATAGGCATGTCTCTGTAGGCAAAAAACTCATTTCTGACAAAGTTGCCCAAATGCATCTCAGAAGTGTGCAACTTGTTCCCTGAGTTAGAAAACGTCGAGAAACGTTCGTTTCTGCTAGTGCTGTGCTTCTACACATGTATTTGCTGAACGGTGAAAGCGCACAGTAATGCACTTTTCTCCCAGCAAATACACTGTTTCTAAGGAAATGGGAACACACTGAGGAGACACTTGTGGGAGCTACTGTGACTAAAACTGAGCTTCCCTTCGCACAGGGAAGCAAGAGAAATGCTGATTTCATCAAGCCCAGTTACATACTCAGAATCTGTACTACTGCGCAAATAGGCATGTCTCTGTGGGCAAAAAACTCATTTCTGACACAGTTGCCCAAATGCATCTCAGAAGTGTGCAACTTGTTCCCTGAGTTAGAAAACGTCGAGAAACGGTCGTTTCTGCTAGCGCTGTGCTTCTACACATGTATTTGCTGAACGGTGAAAGCACACAGTAATTCACTTTTCTCCAAGCAAATACAGTGTTTCTAAGGAAATGGGAACACACTGAGGAGACACTTGTGTGAGCTACTGTGACTAAAACTGAGCTTCCCTACGCACAGGGAAGCAAGAGAAATGCTGATTTCATCAAGCCCAGTTACATACTCAGAATCTGTACTACTGCGCAAATAGGCATGTCTCTGTAGGCAAAAAACTCATTTCTGACAACGTTGCCCAAATGCATCTCAGAAGTGTGCAACTTGTTCCCTGAGTTAGAAAACGTCGAGAAACGTTCGTTTCTGCTAGCGCTGTGCTTCTACACATGTATTTGCTGAATGGTGAAAGCGCACAGTAATGCACTTTTCTCCCAGCAAATACACTGTTTCTAAGGAAATGGGAACACACTGAGGAGACACTTGTGGGAGCTACTGTGACTAAAACTGAGCTTCCCTACGCACAGGGAAGCAAGAGAAATGCTGATTTCATCAAGCCCAGTTACATACTCAGAATCTGTACTACTGCGCAAATAGGCATGTCTCTTTAGGCAAAAAACTCAGTTCTGACAAAGTTGCCCAAATGCATCTCAGAAGTGTGCAACTTGTTCCCTGAGTTAGAAAACGTCGAGAAACGTTCGTTTCTGCTAGCGCTGTGCTTCTACACATGTATTTGCTGAACGGTGAAAGCGCAAAGTAATGCACTTTTCTCCCAGCAAATACACTGTTTCTAAGGAAATGGGAACACACTGAGGAGACACTTGTGGGAGCTACTGTGACTAAAACTGAGCTTCCCTACGCACAGGGAAGCAAGAGAAATGCTGATTTCATCAAGCCCATTTACATACTCAGAATCTGTACTACTGCGCAAATAGGCATGTCTCTTTAGGCAAAAAACTCATTTCTGACAAAGTTGCCCAAATGCATCTCAGAAGTGTGCAACTTGTTCCCTGAGTTAGAAAACGTCAAAAAAGGTCGTTTCTGCTAGCGCTGTGCTTTCACACATATATTTGCTGAACGGTGAAAGCGCACAGTAATGCACTTTTCTCCCAGCAAATACACTGTTTCTAAGGAAATGGGAACACACTGAGGAGACACTTGTGGGAGCTACTGTGACTAAAACTTAGCTTCCCTACGCACAGGGAAGCTAGAGAAATGCTGATTTCATCAAGCCCAGTTACATACTCAGAATCTGTACTACTGCGAAAATAGTCATGTCTCTTTAGGCAAAAAACTCATTTCTGACAAAGTTGCCCAAATGCATCTCAGAAGTGTGCAACTTGTTCCCTGAGTTAGAAAACGTCGAGAAACGGTCGTTTCTGCTAGTGCTGTGCTTCTACACATGTATTTGCTGAACGGTGAAAGCGCACAGTAATGCACTTTTCTCCCAGCAAATACACTGTTTCTAAGGAAATGGGAACACACTGAGGAGACACTTGTGGAAGCTACTGTGACTAAAACTGAGCTTCCCTACGCACAGGGAAGCAAGAGAAATGCTGATTTCATCAAGCCCAGTTACATACTCAGAATCTGTACTACTGCACAAATAGGCATGTTTCTGTAGGCAAAAAATTCATTTCTGACAAAGTTGCCCAAATGCATCTCAGAAGTGTGCAACTTGTTCCCTGAGTTAGAAAACGTAGAGAAACATTCGTTTCTGCTAGCGCTGTGCTTCTACACATGTATTTGCTGAACGGTGAAAGCGCACAGTAATGCACTTTTCTCCCAGCAAATACACTGTTTCTAAGGAAATGGGAACACACTGAGGAGACACTTGTGGGAGCTACTGTGACTAAAACTGAGCTTCCCTACGCACAGGGAAGCAAGAGAAATGCTGATTTCATCAAGCCCAGTTACATACTCAGAATCTGTACTACTGCGCAAATAGGCATGTCTCTGTAGGCAAAAAACTCATTCCTGACAAAGTTGCCCAAATGCATCTCAGAAGTGTGCAACTTGTTCCCTGAGTTAGGAAACGTCGAGAAACGGTCGTTTCTGCTAGCGCTGTGCTTCTACACATGTATTTGCTGAACGGTGAAAGCGCACAGTAATGCACTTTTCTCCCAGCAAATACACTGTTTCTAAGGAAATGGGAACACACTGAGGAGACACTTGTGGGAGCTACTGTGACTAAAACTGAGCTTCCCTACGCACAGGGAAGCAAGAGAAATGCTGATTTCATCAAACCGAGTTACATACTCAGAATCTGTACTACTGCACAAATAGGCATGTCTCTTTAGGCAAAAAACTCATTTCTGACAAAGTTGCCCAAATGCATCTCAGAAGTGTGCAACTTGTTCCCTGAGTTAGGAAACGTCGAGAAACGGTCGTTTCTGCTAGCGCTGTGCTTCTACACATGTATTTGCTGAACGATGAAAGCGCACAGTAATGCACTTTTCTCCCAGCAAATACACTGTTTCTAAGGAAATGGGAACACACTGAGGAGACACTTGTGGGAGCTACTGTGACTAAAACTCAGCTTCCCTACGCACAGGGAAGCAAGAGAAATGCTGATTTCATCAAACCGAGTTACATACTCAGAATCTGTACTAGTGCACAAATAGGCATGTCTCTTTAGGCAAAAGACTCATTTCTGACAAAGTTGCCCAAATGCATCTCAGAAGTGTGCAACTTGTTCCCTGAGTTAGAAAACGTCGAGAAACGTTCGTTTCTGCTAGCGCTGTGCTTCTACACATGTATTTGCTGAACGGTGAAAGCGCACAGTAATGCACTTTTCTCCCAGCAAAAACACTGTTTCTAAGGAAATGGGAACACACTGAGGAGACACTTGTGGGAGCTACTGTGACTAAAACTGAGCTTCCCTACGCACAGGGAAGCAAGAGAAATGCTGATTCCATCAAGCCCAGTTACATACTCAGAATCTGTACTACAGCGCAAATAGACATGTCTCTGTAGGCAAAAAACTCATTTCTGACAAAGTTGCCCAAATGCATCTCAGAAGTGTGCAACTTGTTCCCTGAGTTAGAAAACGTCGAGAAACGGTCGTTTCTGCTAGCGTTGTGCTTGTACATATGTATTTCTGAACGGTGAAAGCGCACAGTAATGCACTTTTCTCCCAGCAAATACACTGTTTCTAAGGAAATGGGAACACACTGAGGAGACACTTGTGGGAGCTACTGTGACTAAAACTGAGCTTCACTACGCACAAGGAAGCAAGAGAAATGCTGATTTCATCAAGCCCAGTTACATACTCAGAATCTGTACTACTGCACAAATAGGCATGTCTCTTTAGGCAAAAAACTCATTTCTGACAAAGTTGCCCAAATGCATCTCAGAAGTGTGCAACTTGTTCCCTGAGTTAGAAAACGTGGAGAAACCCTCGTTTCTGCTGGCGCTGTGCTTCTACACATGTATTTGCTGAACGGTGAAAGCGCACAGTAATGCACTTTTCTCCCAGCAAATACACTGTTTCTAAGGAAATGGGAACACACTGAGGAGACACTTGTGGGAGCTACTGTGACTAAAACTGAGCTTCCCTACGCACAGGGAGGCAAGAGAAATGCTGATTTCATCAAGCCCAGTTACATACTCAGAATCTGTACCACTGCGCAAATAGGCATGTCTCTGTAGGCAAAAAACTCATTTCTGACAAAGTTGCCCAAATGCATCTCAGAAGTGTGCAAATTGTTCCCTGAGTTAGACAAAGTCGAGAAACCGTCGTTTCTGCTAGCGCTGTGCTTCTACACATGTATTTGCTGAACGGTGAAAGCGCACAGTAATGCACTTTTCTCCCAGCAAATACACTGTTTCTAAGGAAATGGGAACACACTGAGGAGACACTTGTGGGAGCTACTGTGACTAAAACTGAGCTTCCCTACGCACAGGGAAGCAAGAGAAATGCTGATTTCATCAAGCCCAGTTTCATACTCAGAATCTGTACTACTGCGCAAATAGGCATGTCTCTGTAGGCAAAAAACTCATATCTTACAAAGTTGCCCAAATGCATCTCAGAAGTGTGCAAATTGTTCCCTGAGTTAGAAAACGTCGAGAAATGGTCGTTTCTGCCAGCGCTGTGCTTCTACACATGTATTTGCTGAACGGTGAAAGCGCACAGTAATGCACTTTTCTCCCAGCAAATACACTGTTTCTAAGGAAATGGGAACACACTGAGGAGACACTTGTGGGAGCTACTGTGACTAAAACTGAGCTTCCCTACGCACAGGGAAGCAAGAGAAATGCTGATTTCATCAAGCCCAGTTACATACTCAGAATCTGTACTACTGCGCAAATAGGCATGTCTCCGTAGGCAAGAAACTCATTTCTGACAAAGTTGCCCAAATGCATCTCAGAAGTGTGCAACTTGTTCCCTGAGTTAGAAAACGTCGAGAAACGGTCGTTTCTGCTAGCGCTGTGCTTCTACACAACTATTTGCTGAATGGTGGAAACGCACAGTGATGCACTTTTCTCCCAGCAAATACACTGTTTCTAAGGAAATGGGAACACACTGAGGAGACACTTGTGGGAGCTACTGTGACTAAAACTGAGGTTCCCTACACACAGGGAAGCAAGAGAAATGCTGATTTCATAAAGCCCAGTTACATACTCAGAATCTGTACTACTGCGCAAATAGGCATGTCTCTGTAGGCAAAAAACTCATTTCTGACAAAGTTGCCCAAATGCATCTCAGAAGTGTGCAACTTGTTCCCTGAGTTAGAAAACGTCGAGAAACGGTCGTTTCTGCTAGCGCTGTGCTTCTACACATGTATTTGCTGAACGGTGAAAGCGCACAGTAATGCACTTCTCTCTTAGCAAATACACTGTTTCTAAGGAAATGGGAACACACTGAGGAGACACTTGTGGGAGCTACTGTGACTGAAACTGAGCTTCCCTACGTACAGGGAAGCAAGAGAAATGCTGATTTCATCAAGCCCAGTTACATACTCAGACTCTGTACTACTGCGCAAATAGGCATGTCTCTTTAGGCAAAAAACTCATTTCTGACAAAGTTGCCCAAATGCATCTCAGAAGTGTGCAACTTGTTCCCTGAGTTAGAAAACGTCGAGAAACGGTCGTTTCTGCTAGCGCTGTGCTTCTACACATGTATTTGCTGAACGGTGAAAGCGCACAGTAATGCACTTTTCTCCCAGCAAATACACTGTTTCTAAGGAAATGGGAACACACTGAGGAGACACTTGTGGGAGCTACTGTGACTAAAACTGAGCTTCCCTACGCACAGGGAAGCAAGAGAAATGCTGATTTCATCAAGCCCAGTTACATACTCAGAATCTGTACTACTGCGCAAATAGGCATGTCTCTGTAGGCAAAAAACTCATTTCTGACAAAGTTGCCCAAATGCATCTCAGAAGTTTGCAACTTGTTCCCTGAGTTAGAAAATGTCGAGAAACGGTCATTTCTGCTAGCGTTGTGCTTGAACACATGTATTTGCTGAACGGTGAAAGCGCACAGTAATGCACTTTTCTCCCAGCAAATACACTGTTTCTAAGGAAATGGGAACACACTGAGGAGACACTTGTGGGAGCTACTGTGACTAAAACTGAGCTTCCCTACGCACAGGGAAGCAAGAGAAATGCTGATTTCATCAAGCCCAGTTACATACTCAGAATCTGTACTACTGCGCAAATAGGCATGTCTCTTTAGGCAAAAAACTCATTTCTGACAAAGTTGCCCAAATGCATCTCAGAAGTGTGCAACTTGTTCCCTGAGTTAGAAAATGTCGAGAAACGGTCGTTTCTGCTAGCGCTGTGCTTCTACACATGTATTTGCTGAACGGTGAAAGCACACAGTAATGCACTTCTCTCCCAGCAAATACACTGTTTCTAAGGAAATGGGAACACACTGAGGAGACACTTGTGGGAGCTACTGTGACTAAAACTGAGCTTCCCTACGCACAGGGAAGGAAGAGAAATGCTGATTTCATCAAGCCCAGTTACATACTCAGAATCTGTACTACTGCGCAAATAGGCATGTCTCTGTAGGCAAAAAACTCATTTCTGACAAAGTTGCCCAAATGCATCTCAGATGTGTGCAACTTGTTCCCTGAGTTAGAAAACATCGAGAAACGTTCGTTTCTGCTAGCGCTGTGCTTCTACACATGTATTTGCTGAACGGTGAAAGCGCACAGTAATGCACTTTTCTCCCAGCAAATACACTGTTTCTAAGGAAATGGGAACACACTGAGGAGACACTTGTGGGAGCTACTGTGACTAAAACTGAGCTTCCCCACGCACAGGGAAGCAAGAGAAATGCTGATTTCATCAAACCGAGTTACATACTCAGAATCTGTACTACTGCGCAAACAGGCATGCCTCTGTAGGCAAAAACTCATTTCTGACAAAGTTGCCCAAATGCATCTCAGAAGTGTGCAACTTGTTCCCTGAGTTAGAAAACCTCGAGAAACGTTCGTTTCTGCTAGCGCTGTGCTTCTACACATGTATTTGCTGAACGGTGAAAGCGCACAGTAATGCACTTTTCTCCCAGCAAATACACTGTTTCTAAGGAAATGGGAACACACTGAGGAGACACTTGTGGGAGCTACTGTGACTAAAACTGAGCTTCCCTACGCACAGGGAAGCAAGAGAAATGCTGATTTCATCAAGCCCAGTTACATACTCAGAATCTGTACTACTGCGCAAATAGGCATGTCTCTGTAGGCAAAAAACTCATTTCTGACAAAGTTGCCCAAATGCATCTCAGAAGTGTGCAACTTGTTCACTGAGTTAGAAAACGTCGAGAAACGTTCGTTTCTGCTAGCGCTGTGCTTCTACACATGTATTTGCTGAACGGTGAAAGCGCACAGTAATGCACTTTTCTCCCAGCAAATACACTGTTTCTAAGGAAATGGGAACACACTGAGGAGACACTTGTGGGAGCTACTGTGACTAAAACTGAGCTTCCCTACGCACAGGGAAGCAAGAGAAATGCTGATTTCATCAAGCCCAGTTACATACTCAGAGTCTGTACTACTGCGCAAATAGGCATGTCTCTTTAGGCAAAAAACTCATTTCTGACAAAGTTGCCCAAATGCATCTCAGAAGTGTGCAACTTGTTCCCTGAGTTAGAAAACGTCGAGAAACGGTCGTTTCTGCTAGCGCTGTGCTTCTACACATATATTTGCTGAACGGTGAAAGCACACAGTAATTCACTTTTCTCCCAGCAAATACACGGTTTCTAAGGAAATGGAAACACACTGAGGAGACACTTGTGGGACCTACTGTGACTAAAACTGAGCTTCCCTACACACAGGGAAGCAAGAGAAATGCTGATTTCGTCAAGCCCAGTTACATACTCAGAATCTGTACTACTGCGCAAATAGGCATGTCTCTGTAGGCAAAAAACTCATTTCTGACAAAGTTGCCCAAATGCATCTCATTAGTGTGCAACTTGTTCCCTGAGTTAGAAAACGTCGAGAAACGTTCGTTTCTGCTAGCGCTGTGCTTCTACACATGTATTTGCTGAACGGTGAAAGCGCACAGTAATGCACTTTTCTCCCAGCAAATACACTGTGTCTAAGGAAATGGGAACACACTGAGGAGACACTTGTGGGAGCTACTGTGACTAAAACTGAGCTTCCCCACGCACAGGGAAGCAAGAGAAATGCTGATTTCATCAAGCCCAGTTACATACTCAGAATCTGTACTACTGCGCAAATAGGCATGTCTCTGTAGGCAAAAAACTCATTTCTGACAAAGTTGCCCAAATGCATCTCAGAAGTGTGCCACTTGTTCCCTGAGTTAGAAAACGTCGAGAAACGTTCGTTTCAGCTAGCGCTGTGCTTCTACACATGTATTTGCTGACCGGTGAAAGCGCACAGTAATGCACTTTTCTCCCAGCAAATACACTGTTTCTAAGGAAATGGGAACACACTGAGGAGACACTTGTGGGAGCTACTGTGACTAAAACTGAGCTTCCCTACGCACAGGGAAGCAAGAGAAATGCTGATTTCATCAAGCCCAGTTACATACTCAGAATCTGTACTACTGCGCAAATAGGCATGTCTCTGTAGGCAAAAAACTCATTTCTGACAAAGTTGCCCAAATGCATCTCAGAAGTGTGCAACTTGTTCCCTGAGTTAGAAAACGTCGAGAAACGTTCGTTTCTGCTAGCGCTGTGCTTCTACACATGTATTTGCTGAACGGTGAAAGCGCACAGTAATGCACTTTTCTCCCAGCAAATACACTGTTTCTAAGGAAATGGGAACACACTGAGGAGACACTTGTGGGAGCTACTGTGACTAAAACTGAGCTTCCCTACGCACAGTGAAGCAAGAGAAATGCTGATTTCGTCAAGCCCAGTTACATACTCAGAATCTGTACTACTGCGCAAATAGGCATGTCTCTGTAGGCAAAAAACTCATTTCTGACAAAGTTGCCCAAATACATCTCAGAAGTGTGCAACTTTTTCCCTGAGTTAGAAAACGTCGAGAAACGTTCGTTTCTGCTAGCGCTGTGCTTCTACACATGTATTTGCTGAACGGTGAAAGCGCACAGTAATGCACTTTTCTCCCAGCAAATACACTGTTTCTAAGGAAATGGGAACACACTGAGGAGACACTTGTGGGAGCTACTGTGACTAAAACGCAGCTTCCCTACGCACAGGGAAGCAAGAGAAATGCTGATTTCATCAAGCCCAGTTACATACTCAGAATCTGTACTACTGCGCAAATAGGCATGTCTCTGTAGGCAAAAAACTCATTTCTGACAAAGTTGCCCAAATGCATCTCAGAAGTGTGCAACTTGTTCCCTGAGTTAGAAAACGTCGAGAAACGGTCGTTTCTGCTAGCGCTGTGCTTCTACACATGTATTTGCTGAACGGTGAAAGCGCACAGTAATGCACTTTTCTCCCAGCAAATACACTGTTTCTAAGGAAATGGGAACACACTGAGGAGACACTTGTGGGAGCTACTGTGACTAAAACTGAGCTTCCTTACGCACAGGGAAGCAAGAGAAAGCTGATTTCATCAAGCCCAGTTACATACTCAGAATCTGTACTACTGCGCAAATAGGCATGTCTCTTTAGGCAAAAAACTCATATCTGACAACGTTGCCCAAATGCATCTCAGAAGTGTGCAACTTGTTCCCTGAGTTAGAAAACGTCAGAAACGGTCGTTTCTGCTAGCGCTGTGCTTCTACACATGTATTTGCTGAACGGTGAAAGCGCACAGTAATGCACTTTTCTCCCAGCAAATACACTGTTTCTAAGGAAATGGTAACACACTGAGGAGACACTTGTGGGAGCTACTGTGACTAAAACTGAGCTTCCCTACGCACAGGGAAGCAAGAGAAATGCTGATTTCATCAAGCCCAGTTACATACTCAGAGTCTGTACTACTGCGCAAATAGGCATGTCTCTTTAGGCAAAAAACTCATTTCTGACAAAGTTGCCCAAATGCATCTCAGAAGTGTGCAACTTGTTCCCTGAGTTAGAAAACGTCGAGAAACGGTCGTTTCTGCCAGCGCTGTGCTTCTACACATGTATTTGCTGAACGGTGAAAGCGCACAGTAATTCACTTTTCTCCCAGCAAATACACTGTTTCTAAGGAAATGGGAACACACTGAGGAGACACTTGTGGCACCTACTGTGACTAAAACTGAGCTTCCCTATGCACAGGGAAGCAAGAGAAATGCTGATTTCATCAAGCCCAGTTACATACTCAGAATCTGTACTACTGCGCAAATAGGCATGTCTCTGTAGGCAAATAACTCATTACTGACAAAGTTGCCCAAATGCATCTCAGAAGTGTGCAACTTGTTCCCTGAGTTAGAAAACGTCGAGAAACGGTCGTTTCTGCTAGCGCTGTGCTTCTACACATGTATTTGCTGAACGGTGAAAGCGCACAGTAATGCAGTTTTCTCCCAGCAAATACACTGTTTCTAAGGAAATGGGAACAAACTGAGGAGACACTTGTGGGAGCTACTGTGACTAAAACTGAGCTTCCCAATGCACAGGGAAGCAAGAGAAATGCTGATTTCATCAAGCCCAGTTACATACTCAGAATCTGTACTACTGCGCAAATAGGCATGTCTCTTTAGGCAAAAAACTCATTTCTGACAAAGTTGCCCAAATGCATCTCAGAAGTGTGCAACTTGTTCCCTGAGTTAGAACACGTCGAGAAACGTTCGTTTCTGCTAGCGCTGTGCTTCTACACATGTATTTGCTGAACGGTGAAAGCGCACAGTAATGCACTTTTCTCCCAGCAAATACACTGTTTCTAAGGAAATGGGAACACACTGAGGAGACACTTGTGGGAGCTACTGTGACTAAAACTGAGCTTCCCTACACACAGGGAAGCAAGAGAAAGCTGATTTCATCAAGCCCAGTTACATACTCAGAATCTGTACTACTGCGCAAATAGGCATGTCTCTTTAGGCAAAAAACTCATTTCAGACAAAGTTGCCCAAATGCATCTCAGAAGTGTGCAACTTGTTCCCTGAGTTAGAAAACGTCGAGAAACGTTCGTTTCTGCTAGCGCTGTGCTTCTACACATGTATTTGCTGAACGGTGAAAGCGCACAGTAATGCCCTTTTCTCCCACCAAATACACTGTTTCTAAGGAAATGGGAACACACTGAGGAGACACTTGTGGGAGCTACTGTGACTAAAACTGAGCTTCCCTACGCACAGGGAAGCAAGAGAAATGCTGATGTCATCAAGCCCAGTTACATACTCAGAATCTGTACTACTGGGCAAATAGGCATGTCTCTGTAGGCAAAAAACTCATTTCTGACAAAGTTGCCCAAATGCATCTCAGAAGTGTGCCACTTGTTCCCTGAGTTAGAAAACGTCGAGAAACGGTCGTTTCAGCTAGCGCTGTGCTTCGACACATGTATTTGCTGAACGGTGAAAGCGCACAGTAATGCACTTTTCTCCCACCAAATACACTGTTTCTAAGGAAATGGGAACACACTGAGGAGACACTTGTGGGAGCTACTGTGACTAAAACTGAGCTTCCCTACGCACAGGGAAGCAAGAGAAATGCTGATTTCATCAAGCCCAGTTACATACTCAGAATCTGTACTACTGCGCAAATAGGCATGTCTCTTTAGGCAAAAAACTCATTTCTGACAAAGTTGCCCAAATGCATCTCAGAAGTGTGCAACTAGTTCCCTGAGTTAGAAAACGTCGAGAAACGTTCGTTTCTGCTAGCGCTGTGCTTCTACACATGTATTTGCTGAACGGTGAAAGCGCACAGTGATGCACTTTTCTCCCAGCAAATACACTGTTTCTAAGGAACTGGGAACACACTGAGGAGATACTTGTGGGAGCTACTGTGACTAAAACTGAGCTTCCCTACGCACAGGGAAGCAAGAGAATGCTGATTTCATCAAGCCCAGTTACCTACTCAGAATCTGTACTACTGCACAAATAGGCATGTCTCTGTAGGCAAAAAACTCATTTCTGACAAAGTTGCCCAAATGCATCTCAGAAGTGTGCAACTTGTTCCCTGAGTTAGAAAACGTCGAGAAATGGTCGTTTCTGCTAGCGCTGTGCTTCTACACATGTATTTGCTGGACGGTGAAAGCCCACAGTAATGCACTTTTCTCCCAGCAAATACACTGTTTCTAAGGAAATGGGAACACACTGAGGAGACACTTGTGGGAGCTACTGTGACTAAAACTGAGCTTCCCTACGCACAGGGAAGCAAGAGAAATGCTGATTTCATCAAGCCCAGTTACCTACTCAGAATCTGTACTACTGCGCAAATAGGCATGTCTCTGTAGGCAAAAAACTCATTTCTGACAAAGTTGCCCAAATGCATCTCAGAAGTGTGCAACTTGTTCCCTGAGTTAGAAAACGTCGAGAAACGGTCGTTTCTGCTAGCGCTGTGCTTCTACACATGTATTTGCTGAACGGTGAAAGCGCACAGTAATGCACTTTTCTCCCAGCAAATACACTGTTTCTAAGGAAATGGGAACACACTGAGGAGACACTTGTGGGAGCTACTGTGACTAAAACTGAGCTTCCCTACGCACAGGGAAGCAAGAGAAATGCTGATGTCATGAAGCCCAGTTACATACTCAGAATCTGTACTACTGGGCAAATAGGCATGTCTCTGTAGGCAAAAAACTCATTTCTGACAAAGTTGCCCAAATGCATCTCAGAAGTGTGCCACTTGTTCCCTGAGTTAGAAAACGTCGAGAAACGGTCGTTTCAACTAGCGCTGTGCTTCTACACATGTATTTGCTGAACGGTGAAAGCGCACAGTAATGCACTTTTCTCCCACCAAATACACTGTTTCTAAGGAAATGGGAACACACTGAGGAGACACTTGTGGGAGCTACTGTGATTAAAACTGAGCTTCCCTACGCACAGGGAAACAAGAGAAATGCTGATTTCATCAAGCCCAGTTACATACTCAGAATCTGTACTACTGCGCAAATAGGCATGTCTCTTTAGGCAAAAAACTCATTTCTGACAAAGTTGCCCAAATGCATCTCAGAAGTGTGCAACTAGTTCCCTGAGTTAGAAAACGTCGAGAAACGTTCGTTTCTGCTAGCGCTGTGCTTCTACACATGTATTTGCTGAACGGTGAAAGCGCACAGTAATGCACTTTTCTCCCAGCAAATACACTGTTTCTAAGGAACTGGGAACACACTGAGGAGACACTTGTGGGAGCTACTGTGACTAAAACTGAGCTTCCCTACGCACAGGGAAGCAAGAGAATGCTGATTTCATCAAGCCCAGTTACCTACTCAGAATCTGTACTACTGCGCAAATAGGCATGTCTCTGTAGGCAAAAAACTCATTTTTGACAAAGTTGCCCAAATGCATCTCAGAAGTGTGCAACTTGTTCCCTGAGTTAGAAAACGTCGAGAAACGGTCGTTTATGCTAGCGCTGTGCTTCCACACATGTATTTGCTGAACGGTGAAAGCGCACAGTAATGCACTTTTCTCCCAGCAAATACACTGTTTCTAAGGAAATGGGAACACACTGAGGAGACACTTGTGGGAGCTACTGTGACTAAAACTGAGCTTCCCTACGCACAGGGAAGCAAGAGAAATGCTGATTTCATCAAGCCCAGCTACATACTCAGAATCTGTACTACTGCGCAAATAAGCATGTCTCTGTAGGCAAAAAACTCATTTCTGACAAAGTTGCCCAAATGCATCTCAGAAGTGTGCAACTTGCTCCCTGAGTTAGAAAACGTCGAGAAACGGTCGTTTCTGCTAGAGCTGTGCTTCTACACATGTATTTGCTGAACGGTGAAAGCGCACAGTAATGCACTTTTCTCCCAGCAAATACACTGTTTCTAAGGAAATGGGAACACACTGAGGAGACACTTGTGGGAGCTACTGTGACTAAAACTGAGCTTCCCTAGGCACAGGGAAGCAAGAGAAATGCTGATGTCATCAAGCCCAGTTACATACTCAGAATCTGTACTACTGCGCAAATAGGCATGTCTCTGTAGGCAAAAAACTCATTTCTGACAAAGTTGCCCAAATGCATCTCAGAAGTATGCAACTTGTTCCATGAGTTAGAAAACGTCGAGAAACGGTCGTTTCTGCTAGTGCTGTGCTTCTACACATGTATTTGCTGAACGGTGAAAGCGCACAGTAATGCACTTTTCTCCCAGAAAATACACTGTTTCTAAGGAAATGGGAACACACTGAGGAGACACTTGTGGGAGCTACTGTGACTAAAACTGAGCTTCCCTACGCACAGGGAAGCAAGAGAATGCTGATTTCATCAAGCCCAGTTACATACTCAGAATCTGTACTACTGCGCAAATAGGCATGTCTCTGTAGGCAAAAAACTCATTTCTGACAAAGTTGCCCAAATGCATCTCAGAAGTGTGCAACTTGTTCCCTGAGTTAGAAAACGTCGAGAAATGGTCGTTTCTGCTAGCGCTGTGCTTCTAGACATGTATTTGCTGAACGGTGAAAGCGCACAGTGATACACTTTTCTCCCAGCAAATACACTGTTTCTAAGGAACTGGGAACACACTGAGGAGACACTTGTGGGAGCTACTGTGACTAAAACTGAGCTTCCCTACGCACAGGGCAGCAAGAGAATGCTGATTTCATCAAGCCCAGTTACATACTCAGAATCTGTACTACTGCGCAAATAGGCATGTCTCTGTAGGCAAAAAACTCATTTCTGACCAAGTTGCCCAAATGCATCTCAGAAGTGTACAACTTGTTCCCTGAGTTAGAAAACGTCGAGAAACGGTCGTTTCTGCTTGCGCTGTGCTTCTACACATGTACTTGCTGAACGGTGAAAGCGCACAGTAATGCACTTTTCTGCCAGCAAATACACTGTTTCTAAGGAAATGGGAACACACTGAGGAGACACTTGTGGGAGCTACTGTGACTAAAACTGAGCTTCCCTACGCACAGGGAAGCAAGAGAATGCTGATTTCATCAAGCCCAGTTACATACTCAGAATCTGTACTACTGCGCAAATAGGCATGTCTCTGTAGGCAAAAAACTCATTTCTGACAAAGTTGCCCAAATGCATCTCAGAAGTGTGCAACTTGTTCCCTGAGTTAGAAAACGTCGAGAAACCTTCGTTTCTGCTAGCGCTGTGCTTCTAGACATGTATTTGCTGAACGGTGAAAGCGCACAGTAATGCAGTTTTCTCCCAGCAAATACACTGTTTCTAAGGAAATGGGAACACACTGAGGAGACACTTGTGGGAGCTACTGTGACTAAAACTGAGCTTCCCTACGCACAGGGAAGCAAGAGAAATGCTGATTTCATCAAGCCCAGGTACGTACACAGAATCTGTACTACTGCGCAAATAGGCATGTCTCTGTAGGCAAAAAACTCATTTCTGACAAAGTTGCCCAAATGCATCTCAGAAGTGTGCAACTTGTTCCCTGAGTTAGAAAACGTCGAGAAACGGTCGTTTCTGCTAGCGCTGTGCTTCTACACATGTATTTGCTGAACGGTGAAAGCGCACAGTAATGCACTTTTCTCCCAGCAAATACACTGTTTCTAAGGAAATGGGAACACACTGAGGAGACACTTGTGGGAGCTACTGTGACTAAAACTGAGCTTCCCTACGCACAGGGAAGCAACAGAAATGCTGATTTCATCAAGCCTAGTTACATACTCAGAATCTGTACTACTGCGCAAATAGGCATGTCTCTGTAGGCAAAAAACTCATTTCTGACAAAGTTGCCCAAATGCATCTCAGAAGTGTGCAACTTGTTCCCTGAGTTAGAAAACGTCGAGAAACGTTCGTTTCTGCTAGCGCTGTGCTTCTACACATGTATTTGCTGAACGGTGAAAGCGCACAGTGATGCACTTTTCTCCCAGCAAATACACTGTTTCTAAGGAAATGGGAACACACGGAGGAGACACTTGTGGGAGCTACTTTGACTAAAACTGAGCTTCCCTACGCACAAGGAAGCAAGAGAAATGCTGATTTCATCAAGCCCAGTTACCTACTCAGAATCTGTACTACTGCGCAAATAGGCATGTCTCTGTAGGCAAAAAACTCATTTCTGACAAAGTTGCCCAAATGCATCTCAGAAGTGTGCAACTTGTTCCCTGAGTTAGAAAACTTCAAGAAACGGTCGTTTCTGCTAGCGCTGTGCTTCTACACATGTATTTGCTGAACGGTGAAAGCGCACAGTAATGCACTTTTCTCCCAGCAAATACACTGTTTCTAAGGAAATGGGAACACACTGAGGAGACACTTGTGGGAGCTACTGTGACTAAAACTGAGCTTCCCTACGCACAGGGAAGCAAGAGAATGCTGATTTCATCAAGCCCAGTTACATACTCAGAATCTGTACTACTGCGCAAATAGGCATGTCTCTGTAGGCAAAAAACTCATTTCTGACAAAGTTGCCCAAATGCATCTCAGAAGTGTGCAACTTGTTCCCTGAGTTAGAAAATGTCGAGAAACTTTCGTTTCTGCTAGCGCTGTGCTTCTACACATGTATTTGCTGAACGGTGAAAGCGCACAGTAATGCACATTTCTCCCAGCAAATACACTGTTTCTAAGGAAATGGGAACACACTGAAGAGACACTTGTGGGAGCTACTGTGACTAAAACTGAGCTTCCCTACGCACAGGGAAGCAAGAGAAATGCTGATTTCATCAAGCCCAGTTACATACTCAGAATCTGTACTACTGCGCAAATAGGCATGTCTCTATAGGCAAAAAACTCATTTCGGACAAAGTTGCCCAAATGCATCTCAGAAGTGTGCAACTTGTTCCCTGAGTTAGAAAACGTCGAGAAACGGTCGTTTCTGCTAGCGTTGTGCTTCTACACATGTATTTGCTGAACAGTGAAAGCGCACAGTAATGCACTTTTCTCCCAGCAAAGCACTGTTTCTAAGGAAATGGGAACACACTGAGGAGACACTTGTGGGAGCTACTGTGACTAAAACTCAGCTTCCCTACGCACAGGGAAGCAAGAGAAATGCTGATTTCATCAAGCCCAGTTACATACTCAGAATCTGTACTACTGCGCAAATAGGCATGTCTCTGTAGGCAAAAAACTCATTTCTGACAAAGTTGCCCAAATGCATCTCAGAAGTGTGCAACTTGTTCCCTGAGTTAGAAAACGTCGAGAAACGGTCGTTTCTGCTAGCGTTGTGCTTCTACACATGTATTTGCTGAACGGTGAAAGCGCACAGTAATGCACTTTTCTCCCAGCAAATACACTGTTTCTAAGGAAATGGGAACACACTGAGGAGACACTTGTGTGAGCTACTGTGACTAAAACTGAGCTTCCATACGCACATTGAAGCAAGAGAAATGCTGATTTCATCAAGCCCAGTTTCATACTCCGAATCTGTACTACTGCGCAAATAGGCATGTCTCTGTAGGCAAAAAACTCATTTCTGACAAAGTTGCCCAAATGCATCTCAGAAGTGTGCAACTTGTTCCCTGAGTTAGAAAACGTCGAGAAACGGTCTTTTCTGCTAGCGCTGTGCTTCTACACATGTATTTGCTGAACGGTGAAAGCACACAGTAATGCACATTTCTCCCAGCAAAAACACTGTTTCTAAGGAAATGGGAACACACTGAGGAGACACTTGTGGGAGCTACTGTGACTAAAACTGAGCTTCCCTACGCACAGGGAAGCAAGAGAAATGCTGATTTCATCAAGCCCAGTTACATACTCAGAATCTGTACTACTGCGCAAATAGGCATGTCTCTGTAGGCAAAAAACTCATTTCTGACAAAGTTGCCCAAATGCATCTCAGAAGTGTGCAACTTGTTCCCTGAGTTAGAAAACATCGAGAAACGGTCGTTTCTGCCAGCGCTGTGCTTCTACACATGTATTTGCTGAACGGTGAAAGCGCACAGTAATGCACATTTCTCCCAGCAAAAACACTGTTTCTAAGGAAATGGGAACACACTGAGGAGACACTTGTGGGAGCTACTGTGACTAAAACTAAGCTTCCCTACGCACAGGGAAGCAAGAGAAATGCTGATTTCATCAAGCCCAGTTACATACTCAGAATCTGTACTACTGCGCAAATAGGCATGTCTCTGTAGGCAAAAAACTCATTTCTGACAAAGTTGCCCAAATGCATCTCAGAAGTGTGCAACTTGTTCCCTGAGTTAGAAAACGTCGAGAAACGGTCGTTTCTGCTAGCGCTGTGCTTCTACACATGTATTTGCTGAACGGTGAAAGCGCACAGTAATGCACTTTTCTCCCAGCAAATACACTGTTTCTAAGGAAATGGGAACACACTGAGGAGACACTTGTGGGAGCTACTGTGACTAAAACTGAGCTTCCCTACGCACAGGGAAGCAAGAGAAATGCTGATTTCATCAAGCCCAGTTACATACTCAGAATCTGTACTACTGCGCAAATAGGCATGTCTCTGTAGGCAAAAAACTCATTTCTGACAAAGTTGCCCAAATGCATCTCAGAAGTGTGCAACTTGATCCCTGAGTTAGAAAACGTCGAGAAACGGTCATTTCTGCTAGCGCTGTGCTTCTACACATGTATTTGCTGAACGGTGAAAGCGCACAGTAATGCACTTTTCTCCCAGCAAATACACTGTTTCTAAGGAACTGGGAACACACTGAGGAGACACTTGTGGGAGCTACTGTGACTAAAACTGAGCTTCCCTACGCACAGGGAAGCAAGAGAAATGCTGATTTCATCAAGCCCAGTTACATACTCAGAATCTGTACTACTGCGCAAATAGGCATGTCTCTGTAGGCAAAAAACTCATTTCTGACAAAGTTGCCCAAATGCATCTCAGAAGTGTGCAACTTGTTCCCTGAGTTAGAAAACATCGAGAAACGTTCGTTTCTGCTAGCGCTGTGCTTCTACACATGTATTTGCTGAACGGTGAAAGCGCACAGTAATGCACTTTTCTCCCAGCAAATACACTGTTTCTAAGGAAATGGGAACACACTGAGGAGACACTTGTGGGAGCTACTGTGACTAAAACTGAGCTTCCCTACGCACAGGGAAGCAAGAGAAAGGCTGATTTCATCAAGCCCAGTTACATACTCAGAATCTGTACTACTGCGCAAATAGGCATGTCTCTGTAGGCAAAAAACTCATTTCTGACAAAGTTGCCCAAATGCATCTCAGAAGTGTGCAACTTGTTCCCTGAGTTAGAAAACGTCGAGAAACGGTCGTTTCTGCTAGCGCTGTGCTTCTACACATGTATTTGCTGAACGGTGAAAGCGCACAGTAATGCACTTTTCTCCCAGCAAATACACTGTTTCTAAGGAAATGGGAACACACTGAGGAGACACTTGTGGGAGCTACTGTGACTAAAACTCAGCTTCCCTATGCACAGGGAAGCAAGAGAAATGCTGATTTCATCAAGCCCAGTTACATACTCAGAATCTGTACTACTGCGCAAATAGGCATGTCTCTGTAGGCAAAAAACTCATTTCTGACAAAGTTGCCCAAATGCATCTCAGAAGTGTGCAACTTGTTCCCTGAGTTAGAAAACGTCGAGAAACGGTCGTTTCTGCTAGCGCTGTGCTTCTACACATGTATTTGCTGAACGGTGAAAGCGCACAGTAATGCACATTTCTCCCAGCAAAAACACTGCTTCTAAGGAAATGGGAAAACACTGAGGAGACACTTGTGGGAGCTACTGTGACTAAAACTGAGCTTCCCTACGCACAGGGAAGCAAGAGAAATGCTGATTTCATCAAGCCCAGTTACATACTCAGAATCTGTACTACTGCGCAAATAGGCATGTCTCTGTAGGCAAAAAACTCATTTCTGACAAAGTTGCCCAAATGCATCTCAGAAGTGTGCAACTTGTTCCCTGAGTTAGAAAACGTCGAGAAACGGTCGTTTCTGCTAGCGTTGTGCTTCTACACATGTATTTGCTGAACGGTGAAAGCGCACAGTAATGCACTTTTCTCCCAGCAAATACACTGTTTCTAAGGAACTGGGAACACACTGAGGAGACACTTGTGGGAGCTACTGTGACTAAAACTGAGCTTCCCTACGCACAGGGAAGCAAGAGAAATGCTGATTTCATCAAGCCCAGTTACATACTCAGAATCTGTACTACTGCGCAAATAGGCATGTCTCTTTAGGCAAAAAACTCATTTCTGACAAAGTTGCCCAAATGCATCTCAGAAGTGTGCAACTTGTTCCCTGAGTTAGAAAACGTCGAGAAACGGTCGTTTCTGCTAGCGCTGTGCTTCTACACATGTACGTGCTGAACGGTGAAAGCGCACAGTAATGCACTTTACTCCCAGCAAATACACTGTTTCTAAGGAAATGGAAACACACTGAGGAGACACTTGTGGGAGCTACTGTGACTAAAACTGAGCTTCCCTACGCACAGGGAAGCAAGAGAAATGCTGATTTCATCAAGCCCAGTTACATACTCAGAATCTGTACTACTGCGCAAATAGGCATGTCTCTGTAGGCAAAAAACTCATTTCTGACAAAGTTGCCCAAATGCATCTCAGAAGTGTGCAACTTGTTCCCAGAGTTAGAAAACGTCGAGAAACGGTCGTTTCTGCTAGCGCTGTGCTTCTACACATGTATTTGCTGAACGGTGAAAGCGCACAGTAATGCACTTTTCTCCCAGCAAATACACTGTTTCTAAGGAAATGGGAACACACTGAGGAGACACTTGTGGGAGCTACTGTGACTAAAACTGAGGTTCCCTACGCACAGGGAAGCAAGAGAAATGCTGATTTCATCAAGCCCAGTTACATACTCAGAATCTGTACTACTGCGCAAATAGGCATGTCTCTGTAGGCAAAAAACTCATTTCTGACAAAGTTGCCCAAATGCATCTCAGAAGTGTGCAACTTGTTCCCTGAGTTAGAAAACGTCGAGAAACGGTCGTTTCTGCTAGCGCTGTGCTTCTACACATGTATTTGCTGAACGGTGAAAGCGCGCAGTAATGCACTTTACTCCCAGCAAATACACTGTTTCTAAGGAAATGGGAACACACTGAGGAGACACTTGTGGGAGCTACTGTGACTAAAACTGAGCTTCCGTACGCACAGGGAAGCAAGAGAAATGCTGATTTCATCAAGCCCAGTTACATACTCAGAATCTGTACTACTGCGCAAATAGGCATGTCTCTTTAGGCAAAATCTCATTTCTGACAAAGTTGCCCAAATGCATCTCAGAAGTGTGCAACTTGTTCCCTGAGTTAGAAAACGTCGAGAAACGGTCGTTTCTGCTAGCGCTGTGCTTCTACACATGTATTTGCTGAACGGTGAAAGCGCACAGTAATGCACTTTTCTCCCAGCAAATACACTGTTTCTAAGGAACTGGGAACACACTGAGGAGACACTTGTGGGAGCTACTGTGACTAAAACTCAGCTTCCCTACGCACAGGGAAGCAAGAGAAATGCTGATTTCATCAAGCCCAGTTACATACTCAGAATCTGTACTACTGCGCAAATAGCCATGTCTCTGTAGGCAAAAAACTCATTTCTGACAAAGTTGCCCAAATGCATCTCAGAAGTGTGCAACTTGTTCCCTGAGTTAGAAAACATCGAGAAACGTTCGTTTCTGCTAGCGCTGTGCTTCTACACATGTATTTGCTGAACGGTGAAAGCGCACAGTAATGCACTTTTCTCCCAGCAAATACACTGTTTCTAAGGAACTGGGAACACACTGAGGAGACACTTGTGGGAGCTACTGTGACTAAAACTGAGCTTCCCTACGCACAGGGAAGCAAGAGAAATGCTGATTTCATCAAGCCCAGTTACATACTCAGAATCTGTACTACTGCGCAAATAGGCATGTCTCTGTAGGCAAAAAACTCATTTCTGACAAAGTTGCCCAAATGCATCTCAGAAGTGTGCAACTTGTTCCCTAAGTTAGAAAACGTCGAGAAACGGTCGTTTCTGCTAGCGCTGTGCTTCTACACATGTATTTGCTGAACGGTGAAAGCGCACAGTAATGCACATTTCTCCCAGCAAAAACACTGTTTTTAAGGAAATGGGAACACACTGAGGAGACACTTGTGGGAGCTACTGTGACTAAAACTGAGCTTCCCTACGCACAGGGAAGCAAGAGAAATGCTGATTTCATCAAGCCCAGTTACATACTCAGAATCTGTACTACTGCGCAAATAGGCATGTCTCTGTAGGCAAAAAACTCATTTCTGACAAAGTTGCCCAAATGCATCTCAGAAGTGTGCAACTTGTTCCCTGAGTTAGAAAACGTCGAGAAACGGTCGTTTCTGCTAGCGCTGTGCTTCTACACATGTATTTGCTGAACGGTGAAGGCGCACAGTAATGCACTTTTCTCCCAGCAAATACACTGTTTGTAAGGAAATGGGAACACACTGAGGAGACACTTGTGCGAGCTACTGTGACTAAATCTCAGCTTCCCTACGCACAGGGAAGCAAGAGAAATGCTGATTTCATCAAGCCCAGTTACATACTCAGAATCTGTACTACTGCGCAAATAGGCATGTCTCTGTAGGCAAAAAACTCATTTCTGACAAAGTTGCCCAAATGCATCTCAGAAGTGTGCAACTTGTTCCCTGAGTTAGAAAACATCGAGAAACGTTCGTTTCTGCTAGAGCTATGCTTCTACACATGTATTTGCTGAACGGTGAAAGCGCACAGTAATGCACTTTTCTCCCAGCAAATACACTGTTTCTAAGGAAATGGGAACACACTGAGGAGACACTTGTGGGAGCTACTGTGACTAAAACTGAGCTTCCCTACGCACAGGGAAGCAAGAGAAATGCTGATTTCATCAAGCCCAGTTACATACTCAGAATCTGTACTACTGCGCAAATAGGCATGTCTCTGTAGGCAAAAAACTCATTTCTGACAAAGTTGCCCAAATGCATCTCAGAAGTGTGCAACTTGTTCCCTGAGTTAGAAAACGACGAGAAACGGTCTTTTCTGCTAGCGCTGTGCTTCTACACATGTATTTGCTGAACGGTGAAAGCGCACAGTAGTGCACATTTCTCCCAGCAAAAACACTGTTTCTAAGGAAATGGGAACACACTGAGGAGACACTTGTGGGAGCTACTGTGACTAAAACTGAGCTTCCCTACGCACAGGGAAGCAAGAGAAATGCTGATTTCATCAAGCCCAGTTACATACTCAGAATCTGTACTACTGCGCAAATAGGCATGTCTCTGTAGGCAAAAAACTCATTTTTGACAAAGTTGCCCAAATGCATCTCAGAAGTGTGCAACTTGTTCCCTGAGTTAGAAAACGTCGAGAAACGGTCGTTTCTGCTAGCGTTGTGCTTCTACACATGTATTTGCTGAACGGTGAAAGCGCACAGTAATGCACTTTTCTCCCAGCAAATACACTGTTTCTAAGGAACTGGGAACACACTGAGGAGACACTTGTGGGAGCTACTGTGACTAAAACTGAGCTTCCCTACGCACAGGGAAGCAAGAGAAATGCTGATTTCATCAAGCCCAGTTACATACTCAGAATCTGTACTACTGCGCAAATAGGCATGTCTCTGTAGGCAAAAAACTCATTTCTGACAAATTTGCCCAAATGCATCTCAGAAGTGTGCAACTTCTTCCCTGAGTTAGAAAACATCGAGAAACGTTCGTTTCTGCTAGCGCTGTGCTTCTACACATGTATTTGCTGAACGGTGAAAGCGCACAGTAATGCACTTTTCTCCCAGCAAATACACTGTTTCTAAGGAAATGGGAACACACTGAGGAGACACTTGTGGGAGCTACTGTGACTAAAACTGAGCTTCCCTACGCACAGGGAAGCAAGAGAAATGCTGATTTCATCAAGCCCAGTTACATACTCAGAATCTGTACTACTGCGCAAATAGGCATGTCTCTATAGGCAAAAAACTCATTTCTGACAAAGTTGCCCAAATGCATCTCAGAAGTGTGCAACTTGTTCCCTGAGTTAGAAAACGTCGAGAAACGGTCGTTTCTGCTAGCGCTGTGCTTCTACACATGTATTTGCTGAACGGTGAAAGCGCACAGTAATGCACATTTCTCCCAGCAAAAACACTGTTTCTAAGGAAATGGGAACACACTGAGGAGACACTTGTGGGAGCTACTGTGACTAAAACTGAGCTTCCCTACGCACAGGGAAGCAAGAGAAATGCTGATTTCATCAAGCCCAGTTACATACTCAGAATCTGTACTACTGCGCAAATAGGCATGTCTCTGTAGGCAAAAAACTCATTTCTGACAAAGTTGCCCAAATGCATCTCAGAAGTGTGCAACTTGTTCCCTGAGTTAGAAAACGTCGAGAAACGGTCGTTTCTGCTAGCGCTGTGCTTCTACACATTTATTTGCTGAACGGTGAAAGCGCACAGTAATGCACTTTTCTCCCAGCAAATACACTGTTTCTAAGGAAATGGGAACACACTGAGGAGACACTTGTGGGAGCTACTGTGACTAAAACTCAGCTTCCCTACGCACAGGGAAGCAAGAGAAATGCTGATTTCATCAAGCCCAGTTACATACTCAGAATCTGTACTACTGCGCAAATAGGCATGTCTCTGTAGGCAAAAAACTCATTTCTGACAAAGTTGCCCAAATGCATCTCAGAAGTGTGCAACTTGTTCCCTGAGTTAGAAAACGTTGAGA
This sequence comes from Acomys minous, assembly GCF_964271855.1. Taxonomy (NCBI): domain Eukaryota; kingdom Metazoa; phylum Chordata; class Mammalia; order Rodentia; family Muridae; genus Acomys; species Acomys minous. The sequence goes on along the minus strand of NW_028182169.1, from coordinate 1,142,310 downwards.
AACAGTCTTTTCTGCTAGCGCTGTGCTTCTACACATGTATTTGCTGAACAAAGAAAGCGCACAGTAATGCACTTTCTCCCAGCAAATACACTGTTTCTAAGGAAATGGGAACACACTGAGGAGACAATTGTGGGAGCTACTGTGACTAAAACTGAGCTTCCCTATGCACAGGGAAGCAAGAGAAATGCTGATTTCATCAAGCCCAGTTACATACTCAGAATCTGTACTACTGCGCAAATAGGCATGTCTCTGTAGGCAAAAAACTCATTTCTGACAAAGTTGCCCAAATGCATCTCAGAAGTGTGCAACTTGTTCCCTGAGTTAGAAAACGTCAAGAAACGTTCGTTTCTGCTAGCGTTGTGCTTCTACACATGTATTTGCTGAACGGTGAAAGCGCACAGTAATGCACTTTTCTCCCAGCAAATACACTGTTTCTAAGGAAATGGGAACACACTGAGGAGATACGTGTGGGAGCTACTGTGACTAAAATTGAGCTTCCCTATGCACAGGGAAGCAAGAGAAATGCTGATTTCATCAAGCCCAGTTACATACTCAGAATCTGTACTACTGCGCAAATAGGCATGTCTCTGTAGGCAAAAAACTCATTTCTGACAAAGTTGCCCAAATGCATCTCAGAAGTGTGCAACTTGTTCCCTGAGTTAGAAAACGTCGAGAAACGGTCGTTTCTGCTAGCGCTGTGCTTCTACACATGTATTTGCTGAACGGTGAAAGCGCACAGTAATGCACTTTTCTCCCAGCAAATACACTGTTTCTAAGGAAATGGGAACACACTGAGGAGACACTTGTGGGAGCTACTGTGACTAAAACTCAGCTTCCCTACGCACAGGGAAGCAAGAGAAATGCTGATTTCATCAAGCCCAGTTACATACTCAGAATCTGTACTACTGCGCAAATAGGCATGTCTCTGTAGGCAAAAAACTCATTTCTGACAAAGTTGCCCAAATGCATCTCAGAAGTGTGCAACTTGTTCCCTGAGTTAGAAAACGTTGAGAAACGGTCTTTTCTGCTAGCGCTGTGCTTCTACACATGTATTTGCTGAACGGAGAAAGCGAACAGTAATGCACTTTCTCCCAGCAAATACACTGTTTCTAAGGAAATGGGAACACACTGAGGAGACAATTGTGGGAGCTACTGTGACTAAAACTGAGCTTCCCTATGCACAGGGAAGCAAGAGAAATGCTGATTTCATCAAGCCCAGTTACATACTCAGAATCTGTACTACTGCGCAAATAGGCATGTCTCTGTAGGCAAAAAACTCATTTCTGACAAAGTTGCCCAAATGCATCTCAGAAGTGTGCAACTTGTTCCCTGAGTTAGAAAACGTCAAGAAACGTTCGTTTCTGCTAGCGTTGTGCTTCTACACATGTATTTGCTGAACGGTGAAAGCGCACAGTAATGCACTTTTCTCCCAGCAAATACACTGTTTCTAAGGAACTGGGAACACACTGAGGAGATACGTGTGGGAGCTACTGTGACTAAAATTGAGCTTCCCTACGCACAGGGAAGCAAGAGAAATGCTGATTTCATCAAGCCCAGTTACATACTCAGAATCTGTACTACTGCGCAAATAGGCATGTCTCTGTAGGCAAAAAACTCATTTCGGACAAAGTTGCCCAAATGCATCTCAGAAGTGTGCAACCTGTTCCCTGAGTTAGAAAACGTCGAGAAACGGTCGTTTCTGCTAGCGCTGTGCTTCTACACATGTATTTGCTGAACGGTGAAAGCGCACAGTAATGCACTTTTCTCCCAGCAAATACACTGTTTCTAAGGAACTGGGAACACACTGAGCAGACACTTGTGGGAGCTACTGTGACTAAAACTGAGCTTCCCTACGCACAGGGAAGCAAGAGAAATGCTGATTTCATCAAGCCCAGTTACATACTCAGAATCTGTACTACTGCGCAAATAGGCATGTCTCTGTAGGCAAAAAACTCATTTCTGACAAAGCTGCCCAAATGCATCTCAGAAGTGTGCAACTTGTTCCCTGAGTTAGAAAACGTCGAGAAACGGTCGTTTCTGCTAGCGCTGTGCTTCTACACATGTATTTGCTGAACGGTGAAAGCGCACAGTAATGCACTTTTCTCCCAGCAAATACACTGTTTCTAAGGAAATGGTAACACACTGAGGAGACACTTGTGGGAGCTACTGTGACTAAAACTGAGCTTCCCTACGCACAGGGAAGCAAGAGAAATGCTGATTTCATCCAGCCCAGTTACATACTCAGAATCTGTACTACTGCGCAAATAGGCATGTCTCTGTAGGCAAAAAACTCATTTCTGACAAAGTTGCCCAAATGCATCTCAGAAGTGTGCAACTTGTTCCCTGAGTTAGAAAACATCGAGAAACGTTCGTTTCTGCTAGCGCTGTGCTTCTACACATGTATTTGTTGAACGGTGAAAGCGCACAGTAATGCACTTTTCTCCCAGCAAATACACTGTTTCTAAGGAAATGGGAACACACTGAGGAGACACTTGTGGGAGCTACTGTGACTAAAACTGAGCTTCCCTACGCACAGGGAAGCAAGAGAAATGCTGATTTCATCAAGCCCAGTTACATACTCAGAATCTGTACTATTGCGCAAATAGGCATGTCTCTGTAGGCAAAAAACTAATTTCTGACAAAGTTGCCCAAATGCATCTCAGAATGGGGAACTTGTTCCCTGAGTTAGAAAACGTCGAAAAACGGTCGTTTCTCCTAGCGTTGTGCTTCTACACATGTATTTGCTGAACGGTGAAAGCGCACAGTAATGCACTTTTCTCCCAGCAAATACACTGTTTCTAAGGAACAGGGAACACACTGAGGAGACACTTGTGGGAGCTACTGTGACTAAAACTCAGCTTCCCTACGCACAGGGAAGCAAGAGAAATGCTGATTTCATCAAGCCCAGTTACATACTCAGAATCTGTACTACTGCGCAAATAGGCATGTCTCTGTAGGCAAAAAACTCATTTCTGACAAAGTTGCCCAAATGCATCTCAGAAGTGTGCAACTTGTTCCCTGAATTAGAAAACATCGAGAAACGTTCGTTTCTGCTAGCGCTGTGCTTCTACACACGTATTTGCTGAACGGTGAAAGCGCACAGTAATGCACTTTTCTCCCAGCAAATACACTGTTTCTAAGGAAATGGGAACACACTGAGGAGACACTTGTGGGAGCTACTGTGACTAAAACTGAGCTTCCCTACGCACAGGGAAGCAAGAGAAATGCTGATTTCATCAAGCCCAGTTACGTACTCAGAGTCTGTACTACTGCGCAAATAGGCATGTCTCTGTAGGCAAAAAACTCATTTCTGACAAAGTTGCCCAAATGCATCTCAGAAGTGTGCAACTTGTTCCCTGAGTTAGAAAACGTCGAAAAACGGTCGTTTCTGCTAGCGCTGTGCTTCTACACATATACTTGCTGAAGGTTGAAAGCGCACAGTAATGTACTTTTCTCCCAGCACATACACTGTTTCTAAGGAAATGGGAACACACTGAGGAGACACATGTGGGAGCTACTGTGACTAAAACTGAGCTTCCCTACGCACAGGGAAGCAAGAGAAATGCTGATTTAATCAAGCCCAGCTACATACTCAGAATCTGTACTACTGCGCAAATAGGCATGTCTCTTTAGGCAAAAAACTCATTTCTGACAAAGTTGCCCAAATGCATCTCAGAAGTGTGCAACTTGTTCCCTGAGTTAGAAAACGTCGAGAAACGGTCGTTTCTGCTAGCGCTGTGCTTCTAAACATGTACTTGCTGAACGGTGAAAGCGCACAGTAATGCACTTTTCTCCCAGCAAATACACTGTTTCTAAGGAAATGGGAACACACTGAGGAGACACTTGTGGGAGCTACTGTGACTAAAACTGAGCTTCCCTACGCACAGTGAAGCAAGAGAAATGCTGATTTCATCAAGCCCAGTTACATACTCAGAATCTGTACTACTGCGCAAATAGGCATGTCTCTTTAGGCAAAAAACTCATTTCTGACAAAGTTGCCCAAATGCATCTCAGAAGTGTGCAACTTGTTCTCTGAGTTAGAAAACGTCGAGAAACGGTTGTTTCTGCTAGCGCTGTGCTTCTACACATGTACTTGCTGAACGGTGAAAGCACACAGTAATGCACTTTTCTCCTAGCAAATACACTTTTTCTAAGGAAATGGGAACACACTGAGGAGACACTTGTGGGAGCTACCGTGACTAAAACTGAGCTTCCCTACGCACAGGGAATCAAGAGAAATGCTGATTTCATCAAGCCCAGTTACATACTCAGAATCTGTACTACTGCGCAAATAGGCATGTCTCTTTAGGCAAAAAACTCATTTCTGACAAAGTTGCCCAAATGCATCTCAGAAGTGTGCAACTTGTTCCCTGAGTTAGAAAACGTCGAGAAACGGTCGTTTCTGCTAGCGCTGTGCTTCTACACATGTATTTGCTGAACGGTGAAAGCACACAGGAATGCACTTTTCTCCCAGCAAATACACTGTTTCTAAGGAAATAGGAACACACTGAGGAGACACTTGTGCGAGCTACTGTGACTAAAACTCAGCTTCCCTACGCACAGGGAAGCAAGAGAAATGCTGATTTCATCAAGCCCAGTTACATACTCAGAATCTGTCCTACTGCGCAAATAGGCATGTCTCTTTAGGCATAAAACTCATTTCTGACAAAGTTGCCCAAATGCATCTCAGAAGTGTGCAACTTGTTCCCTGAGTTAGAAAACGTCGAGAAACGGTCCTTTCTGCTAGTGCTGTGCTTCTACACATGTACTTGCTGAACGGTGAAAGCGCACAGTAATGTACTTTTCTCCCAGCAAATACACTGTTTCTAAGGAAATGGGAACACACTGAGGAGACACTTGTGGGAGCTACGGTGACTAAACCTGAGCTTCCCTACGCAAAGGGAAGCAAGAGAAATGCTGATTTCATCAAGCCCAGTTACATACTCAGAATCTGTACTACTGCGCAAATAGGCATGTCTCTGTAGGCAAAAAACTCATTTCTGACAAAGTTGCCCAAATGCATCTCAGAAGTGTGCAACTTGTTCCCTGAGTTAGAAAACGTCGAGAAATGGTCGTTTCTGCTAGCGCTGTGCTTCTACACATGTACTTGCTGAACGGTGAAAGCGCACAGTAATGCACTTTTCTCCCAGCAAATACACTGTTTCTAAGGAAATGGGAACACACTGAGGAGACACTTGTGGGAGCTACTGTGACTAAAACTGAGCTTCCCTACGCACAGGGAAGCAAGAGAAATGCTGATTTCATCAAGCCCAGTTACATACTCAGAATCTGTACTACTGCGCAAATAGGCATGTCTCTTTAGGCAAAAAACTCATTTCTGACAAAGTTGCCCAAATGCATCTCGGAAGTGTGCAACTTGTTCTCTGAGTTAGAAAACGTCGAGAAACGTGCGTTTCTGCTAGCGCTGTGCATCTACACATGTACTTGCTGAACGGTGAAAGCACACAGTAATGCACTTTTCTCCCAGCAAATACACTGTTTCTAGGGAAATGGGAACACACTGAGGAGACACTTGTGGGAGCTACTGTGACTAAAACTGAGCTTCCCTACGCACAGGGAAGCAAGAGAAATGCTGATTTCATCAAGCCCAGTTACATACTCAGAATCTGTACTACTGCGCAAATAGGCATGTCTCTGTAGGCAAAAAACTCATTTCTGAAAAAGTTGCCCAAATGCATCTCAGAAGTGTGCAACTTGTTCCCTGAGTTAGAAAACGTCGAGAAACGGTCGTTTCTGCTAGCGCTGTGCTTCTACACATGTACTTGCTGAACGGTGAGAGCGCACAGTAATGCACTTTTCTCCCAGCAAATACACTGTTTCTAAGGAAATGGGAACACACTGAGGAGACACTTGTGGGAGCTACTGTGACTAAAACTGAGCTTCCCTACGCACAGGGAAGCAAGAGAAATGCTGATTTCATCAAGCCCAGTTACATACTCAGAATCTGTACTACTGCGCAAATAGGCATGTCTCTTTAGGCAAAAAACTCATTTCTGACAAAGTTGCCCAAATGCATCTCAGAAGTGTGCAACTTGTTCCCTGAGTTAGAAAACGTCGAGAAACGGTCGTTTCTGCTAGCGCTGTGCTTCTACACATGTACTTGCTGAACGGTGAAAGCGCACAGTAATGTACTTTTCTCCCAGCAAATACACTGTTTCTAAGGAAATGGGAACACACTGAGGAGACACTTGTGGGACCTACTGTGACTAAAACTGAGCTTCCCTACGCACATGGAAGCAAGAGAAATGCTGATTTCATCAAGCCCAGTTACATACTCAGAATCTGTACTACTGCGCAAATAGGCATGTCTCTGTAGGCAAAAAACTCATTTCTGACAAAGTTGCCCAAATGCATCTCAGAAGTGTGCAACTTGTTCCCTGAGTTAGAAAACATCGAGAAACGTTCGTTTCTGCTAGCGCTGTGCTTCTACACATGTATTTGCTGAACGGTGAAAGCGCACAGTAATGCACTTTTCTCCCAGCAAATACACTGTTTCTAAGGAAATGGGAACACACTGAGGAGACACTTGTGGGAGCTACTGTGACTAAAACTGAGCTTCCCTACGCACAGGGAAGCAAGAGAAATGCTGATTTCATCAAGCCCAGTTACATACTCAGAATCTGTACTACTGCGCAAATAGGCATGTCTCTTTAGGCAAAAAACTCATTTCTGACAAAGTTGCCCAAATGCATCTCAGAAGTGTGCAACTTGTTCCCTGAGTTAGAAAACGTCGAGAAACGGTCGTTTCTGCTAGCGCTGTGCTTCTACACATGTACTTGCTGAACGGTGAAAGCGCACAGTAATGCACTTTACTCCCAGCAAATACACTGTTTCTAAGGAAATGGAAACACACTGAGGAGACACTTGTGGGAGCTACTGTGACTAAAACTGAGCTTCCCTACGCACAGGGAAGCAAGAGAAATGCTGATTTCATCAAGCCCAGTTACATACTCAGAATCTGTACTACTGCGCAAATAGGCATGTCTCTGTAGGCAAAAAACTCATTTCGGACAAAGTTGCCCAAATGCATCTCAGAAGTGTGCAACTTGTTCCCTGAGTTAGAAAACGTCGAGAAACGGTCGTTTCTGCTAGCGCTGTGCTTCTACACATGTATTTGCTGAACGGTGAAAGCGCACAGTAATGCACTTTACTCCCAGCAAATACACTGTTTCTAAGGAAATGGGAACACACTGAGGAGACACTTGTGGGAGCTACTGTGACTAAAACTGAGCTTCCCTACGCACAGGGAAGCAAGAGAAATGCTGATTTCATCAAGCCCAGTTACATACTCAGAATCTGTACTACTGCGCAAATAGGCATGTCTCTTTAGGCAAAATCTCATTTCTGACAAAGTTGCCCAAATGCATCTCAGAAGTGTGCAACTTGTTCCCTGAGTTAGAAAACGTCGAGAAACGGTCGTTTCTGCTAGCGCTGTGCTTCTACACATGTATTTGCTGAACGGTGAAAGCGCACAGTAATGCACTTTTCTCCCAGCAAATACACTGTTTCTAAGGAACTGGGAACACACTGAGGAGACACTTGTGGGAGCTACTGTGACTAAAACTCAGCTTCCCTACGCACAGGGAAGCAAGAGAAATGCTGATTTCATCAAGCCCAGTTACATACTCAGAATCTGTACTACTGCGCAAATAGGCATGTCTCTGTAGGCAAAAAACTCATTTCTGACAAAGTTGCCCAAATGCATCTCAGAAGTGTGCAACTTGTTCCCTGAGTTAGAAAACATCGAGAAACGTTCGTTTCTGCTAGAGCTATGCTTCTACACATGTATTTGCTGAACGGTGAAAGCGCACAGTAATGCACTTTTCTCCCAGCAAATACACTGTTTCTAAGGAACTGGGAACACACTGAGGAGACACTTGTGGGAGCTACTGTGACTAAAACTGAGCTTCCCTACGCACAGGGAAGCAAGAGAAATGCTGATTTCATCAAGCCCAGTTACATACTCAGAATCTGTACTACTGCGCAAATAGGCATGTCTCTGTAGGCAAAAAACTCATTTCTGACAAAGTTGCCCAAATGCATCTCAGAAGTGTGCAACTTGTTCCCTGAGTTAGAAAACGAAGAGAAACGGTCTTTTCTGCTAGCGCTGTGCTTCTACACATGTATTTGCTGAACGGTGAAAGCGCACAGTAGTGCACATTTCTCCCAGCAAAAACACTGTTTCTAAGGAAATGGGAACACACTGAGGAGACACTTGTGGGAGCTACTGTGACTAAAACTGAGCTTCCCTACGCACAGGGAAGCAAGAGAAATGCTGATTTCATCAAGCCCAGTTACATACTCAGAATCTGTACTACTGCGCAAATAGGCATGTCTCTTTAGGCAAAAAACTCATTTCTGACAAAGTTGCCCAAATGCATCTCAGAAGTGTGCAACTTGTTCCCTGAGTTAGAAAACGTCGAGAAACTGTCGTTTCTGCTAGCGCTGTGCTTCTACACATGTACTTGCTGAACGGTGAAAGCGCACAGTAATGTACTTTTCTCCCAGCAAATACACTGTTTCTAAGGAAATGGGAACACACTGAGGAGACACTTGTGGGAGCTACTGTGACTAAAACTGAGCTTCCCTACGCACATGGAAGCAAGAGAAATGCTGATTTCATCAAGCCCAGTTACATACTCAGAATCTGTACTACTGCGCAAATAGGCATGTCTCTGTAGGCAAAAAACTCATTTCTGACAAAGTTGCCCAAATGCATCTCAGAAGTGTGCAACTTGTTCCCTGAGTTAGAAAACATCGAGAAACGTTCGTTTCTGCTAGCGCTGTGCTTCTACACATGTATTTGCTGAACGGTGAAAGCGCACAGTAATGCACTTTTCTCCCAGCAAATACACTGTTTCTAAGGAAATGGGAACACACTGAGGAGACACTTGTGGGAGCTACTGTGACTAAAACTGAGCTTCCCTACGCACAGGGAAGCAAGAGAAATGCTGATTTCATCAAGCCCAGTTACATACTCAGAATCTGTACTACTGCGCAAATAGGCATGTCTCTTTAGGCAAAAAACTCATTTCTGACAAAGTTGCCCAAATGCATCTCAGAAGTTTGCAACTTGTTCCCTGAGTTAGAAAACGTCGAGAAACGGTCGTTTCTGCTAGCGCTGTGCTTCTACACATGTACTTGCTGAACGGTGAAAGCGCACAGTAATGCACTTACTCCCAGCAAATACACTGTTTCTAAGGAAATGGGAACACACTGAGGAGACACTTGTGGGAGCTACTGTGACTAAAACTGAGCTTCCCTACGCACAGGGAAGCAAGAGAAATGCTGATTTCATCAAGCCCAGTTACATACTCAGAATCTGTACTACTGCGCAAATAGGCATGTCTCTTTAGGCAAAATCTCATTTCTGACAAAGTTGCCCAAATGCATCTCAGAAGTGTGCAACTTGTTCCCTGAGTTAGAAAACGTCGAGAAACGGTCGTTTCTGCTAGCGCTGTGCTTCTACACATGTATTTGCTGAACGGTGAAAGCGCACAGTAATGCACTTTTCTCCCAGCAAATACACTGTTTCTAAGGAACTGGGAACACACTGAGGAGACACTTGTGGGAGCTACTGTGACTAAAACTCAGCTTCCCTACGCACAGGGAAGCAAGAGAAATGCTGATTTCATCAAGCCCAGTTACATACTCAGAATCTGTACTACTGCGCAAATAGGCATGTCTCTGTAGGCAAAAAACTCATTTCTGACAAAGTTGCCCAAATGCATCTCAGAAGTGTGCAACTTGTTCCCTGAGTTAGAAAACATCGAGAAACGTTCGTTTCTGCTAGAGCTATGCTTCTACACATGTATTTGCTGAACGGTGAAAGCGCACAGTAATGCACTTTTCTCCCAGCAAATACACTGTTTCTAAGGAACTGGGAACACACTGAGGAGACACTTGTGGGAGCTACTGTGACTAAAACTGAGCTTCCCTACGCACAGGGAAGCAAGAGAAATGCTGATTTCATCAAGCCCAGTTACATACTCAGAATCTGTACTACTGCGCAAATAGGCATGTCTCTGTAGGCAAAAAACTCATTTCTGACAAAGTTGCCCAAATGCATCTCAGAAGTGTGCAACTTGTTCCCTGAGTTAGAAAACGACGAGAAACGGTCTTTTCTGCTAGCGCTGTGCTTCTACACATGTATTTGCTGAACGGTGAAAGCGCACAGTAGTGCACATTTCTCCCAGCAAAAACACTGTTTCTAAGGAAATGGGAACACACTGAGGAGACACTTGTGGGAGCTACTGTGACTAAAACTGAGCTTCCCTACGCACAGGGAAGCAAGAGAAATGCTGATTTCATCAAGCCCAGTTACATACTCAGAATCTGTACTACTGCGCAAATAGGCATGTCTCTGTAGGCAAAAAACTCATTTCTGACAAAGTTGCCCAAATGCATCTCAGAAGTGTGCAACTTGTTCCCTGAGTTAGAAAACGTCGAGAAACGGTCGTTTCTGCTAGCGCTGTGCTTCTACACATGTATTTGCTGAACGGTGAAAGCGCACAGTAATGCACTTTTCTCCCAGCAAATACACTGTTTCTAAGGAAATGGGAACACACTGAGGAGACACTTGTGGGAGCTACTGTGACTAAAACTCAGCTTCCCTACGCACAGGGAAGCAAGAGAAATGCTGATTTCATCAAGCCCAGTTACATACTCAGAATCTGTACTACTGCGCAAATAGGCATGTCTCTGTAGGCAAAAAACTCATTTCTGACAAAGTTGCCCAAATGCATCTCAGAAGTGTGCAACTTGTTCCCTGAGTTAGAAAACGTGGAGAAACGGTCGTTTCTGCTAGCGTTGTGCTTCTACACATGTATTTGCTGAACGGTGAAAGCTCACAGTAATGCACTTTTCTCCCAGCAAATACACTGTTTCTAAGGAACTGGGAACACACTGAGGAGACACTTGTGGGAGCTACTGTGACTAAAACTGAGCTTCCCTACGCACAGGGAAGCAAGAGAAATGCTGATTTCATCAAGCCCAGTTACATACTCAGAATCTGTACTACTGCGCAAATAGGCATGTCTCTGTAGGCAAAAAACTCATTTCTGACAAAGTTGCCCAAATGCATCTCAGAAGTGTGCAACTTGTTCCCTGAGTTAGAAAACGTCGAGAAACGGTCGTTTCTGCTAGCGCTGTGCTTCTACACATGTATTTGCTGAACGGTGAAAGCGCACAGTAATGCACTTTTCTCCCAGCAAATACACTGTTTCTAAGGAAATGGGAACACACTGAGGAGACACTTGTGGGAGCTACTGTGACTAAAACTCAGCTTCCCTACGCACAGGGAAGCAAGAGAAATGCTGATTTCATCAAGCCCAGTTACATACTCAGAATCTGTACTACTGCGCAAATAGGCATGTCTCTGTAGGCAAAAAACTCATTTCTGACAAAGTTGCCCAAATGCATCTCAGAAGTGTGCAACTTGTTCCCTGAGTTAGAAAACGTTGAGAATCGGTCTTTTCTGCTAGCGCTGTGCTTCTACACATGTATTTGCTGAACGGAGAAAGCGCACAGTAATGCACTTTCTCCCAGCAAATACACTGTTTCTAAGGAAATGGGAACACACTGAGGAGACAATTGTGGGAGCTACTGTGACTAAAACTGAGCTTCCCTATGCACAGGGAAGCAAGAGAAATGCTGATTTCATCAAGCCCAGTTACATACTCAGAATCTGTACTACTGCGCAAATAGGCATGTCTCTGTAGGCAAAAAACTCATTTCTGACAAAGTTGCCCAAATGCATCTCAGAAGTGTGCAACTTGTTCCCTGAGTTAGAAAACGTCGAGAAACGGTCGTTTCTGCTAGCGCTGTGCTTCTACACATGTATTTGCTGAACGGTGAAAGCGCACAGTAATGCACTTTTCTCCCAGCAAATACACTGTTTCTAAGGAAATGGGAACACACTGAGGAGACACTTGTGGGAGCTACTGTGACTAAAACTCAGCTTCCCTACGCACAGGGAAGCAAGAGAAATGCTGATTTCATCAAGCCCAGTTACATACTCAGAATCTGTACTACTGCGCAAATAGGCATGTCTCTGTAGGCAAAAAACTCATTTCTGACAAAGTTGCCCAAATGCATCTCAGAAGTGTGCAACTTGTTCCCTGAGTTAGAAAACGTGGAGAAACGGTCGTTTCTGCTAGCGTTGTGCTTCTACACATGTATTTGCTGAACGGTGAAAGCTCACAGTAATGCACTTTTCTCCCAGCAAATACACTGTTTCTAAGGAACTGGGAACACACTGAGGAGACACTTGTGGGAGCTACTGTGACTAAAACTGAGCTTCCCTACGCACAGGGAAGCAAGAGAAATGCTGATTTCATCAAGCCCAGTTACATACTCAGAATCTGTACTACTGCGCAAATAGGCATGTCTCTGTAGGCAAAAAACTCATTTCTGACAAAGTTGCCCAAATGCATCTCAGAAGTGTGCAACTTGTTCCCTGAGTTAGAAAACGTCGAGAAACGGTCGTTTCTGCTAGCGCTGTGCTTCTACACATGTATTTGCTGAACGGTGAAAGCGCACAGTAATGCACTTTTCTCCCAGCAAATACACTGTTTCTAAGGAAATGGGAACACACTGAGGAGACACTTGTGGGAGCTACTGTGACTAAAACTCAGCTTCCCTACGCACAGGGAAGCAAGAGAAATGCTGATTTCATCAAGCCCAGTTACATACTCAGAATCTGTACTACTGCGCAAATAGGCATGTCTCTGTAGGCAAAAAACTCATTTCTGACAAAGTTGCCCAAATGCATCTCAGAAGTGTGCAACTTGTTCCCTGAGTTAGAAAACGTTGAGAATCGGTCTTTTCTGCTAGCGCTGTGCTTCTACACATGTATTTGCTGAACGGAGAAAGCGCACAGTAATGCACTTTCTCCCAGCAAATACACTGTTTCTAAGGAAATGGGAACACACTGAGGAGACAATTGTGGGAGCTACTGTGACTAAAACTGAGCTTCCCTATGCACAGGGAAGCAAGAGAAATGCTGATTTCATCAAGCCCAGTTACATACTCAGAATCTGTACTACTGCGCAAATAGGCATGTCTCTGTAGGCAAAAAACTCATTTCTGACAAAGTTGCCCAAATGCATCTCAGAAGTGTGCAACTTGTTCCCTGAGTTAGAAAACGTCAAGAAACGTTCGTTTCTGCTAGCGTTGTGCTTCTACACATGTATTTGCTGAACGGTGAAAGCGCACAGTAATGCACTTTTCTCCCAGCAAATACACTGTTTCTAAGGAAATGGGAACACACTGAGGAGACACGTGTGGGAGCTACTGTGACTAAAATTGAGCTTCCCTACGCACAGGGAAGCAAGAGAAATGCTGATTTCATCAAGCCCAGTTACATACTCAGAATCTGTACTACTGCGCAAATAGGCATGTCTCTGTAGGCAAAAAACTCATTTCAGACAAAGTTGCCCAAATGCATCTCAGAAGTGTGCAACCTGTTCCCTGAGTTAGAAAACGTCGAGAAACGGTCGTTTCTGCTAGCGCTGTGCTTCTACACATGTTTTTGCTGAACGGTGAAAGCGCACAGTAATGCACTTTTCTCCCAGCAAATACACTGTTTCTAAGGAACTGGGAACACACTGAGGAGACACTTGTGGGAGCTACTGTGACTAAAACTGAGCTTCCCTACGCACAGGGAAGCAAGAGAAATGCTGATTTCATCAAGCCCAGTTACATACTCAGAATCTGTACTACTGCGCAAATAGGCATGTCTCTGTAGGCAAAAAACTCATTTCTGACAAAGCTGCCCAAATGCATCTCAGAAGTGTGCAACTTGTTCCCTGAGTTAGAAAACGTCGAGAAACGGTCGTTTCTGGTAGCGTTGTGCTTCTACACATGTATTTGCTGAACGGTGAAAGCGCACAGTAATGCACTTTTCTCCCAGCAAATACACTGTTTCTAAGGAAATGGGAACACACTGAGGAGACACTTGTGGGAGCTACTGTGACTAAAACTGAGCTTCCCTACGCACAGGGAAGCAAGAGAAATGCTGATTTCATCCAGCCCAGTTACATACTCAGAATCTGTACTACTGCGCAAATAGGCATGTCTCTGTAGGCAAAAAACTCATTTCTGACAAAGTTGCCCAAATGCATCTCAGAAGTGTGCAACTTGTTCCCTGAGTTAGAAAACATCGAGAAACGTTCGTTTCTGCTAGCGCTGTGCTTCTACACATGTATTTGTTGAACGGTGAAAGCGCACAGTAATGCACTTTTCTCCCAGCAAATACACTGTTTCTAAGGAAATGGGAACACACTGAGGAGACACTTGTGGGAGCTACTGTGACTAAAACTGAGCTTCCCTACGCACAGGGAAGCAAGAGAAATGCTGATTTCATCAAGCCCAGTTACATACTCAGAATCTGTACTATTGCGCAAATAGGCATGTCTCTGTAGGCAAAAAACTAATTTCTGACAAAGTTGCCCAAATGCATCTCAGAATGGGGAACTTGTTCCCTGAGTTAGAAAACGTCGAAAAACGGTCGTTTCTCCTAGCGTTGTGCTTCTACACATGTACTTGCTGAACGGTGAAAGCGCACAGTAATGCACTTTTCTCCCAGCAAATACACTGTTTCTAAGGAAATGGGAACACACTGAGGAGACACTTGTGGGAGCTACGGTGACTAAAACTGAGCTTCCCTACGCACAGGGAAGCAAGAGAAATGCTGATTTCATCAAGCCCAGTTACATACTCAGAATCTGTACTACTGCGCAAATAGGCATGTCTCTTTAGGCAAAAAACTCATTTCTGACAAAGTTGCCCAAATGCATCTCAGAAGTGTGCAACTTGTTCTCTGAGTTAGAAAACGTCGCGAAACGGTTGTTTCTGCTAGCGCTGTGCTTCTACACATGTACTTGCTGAACGGTGAAAGCACACAGTAATGCACTTTTCTCCCAGCAAATACACTTTTTCTAAGGAAATGGGAACACACTGAGGAGACACTTGTGGGAGCTACGGTGACTAAAACTGAGCTTCCCTACGCACAGGGAATCAAGAGAAATGCTGATTTCATCAAGCCCAGTTACATACTCAGAATCTGTACTACTGCGCAAATAGGCATGTCTCTTTAGGCAAAAAACTCATTTCTGACAAAGTTGCCCAAATGCATCTCAGAAGTGTGCAACTTGTTCCCTGAGTTAGAAAACGTCGAGAAACGTTCGTTTCTGCTAGCGCTGTGCTTCTACACATGTATTTGCTGAACGGTGAAAGCACACAGGAATGCACTTTTCTCCCAGCAAATACACTGTTTCTAAGGAAATGGGAACACACTGAGGAGACACTTGTGCGAGCTACTGTGACTAAAACTCAGCTTCCCTACGCACAGGGAAGCAAGAGAAATGCTGATTTCATCAAGCCCAGTTACATACTCAGAATCTGTCCTACTGCGCAAATAGGCATATCTCTTTAGGCAAAAAACTCATTTCTGACAAAGTTGCCCAAATGCATCTCAGAAGTTTGCAACTTGTTCCCTGAGTTAGAAAACGTCGAGAAACGGTCGTTTCTGCTAGCGCTGTGCTTCTACACATGTACTTGCTGAACGGTGAAAGCGCACAGTAATGCACTTTTCTCCCAGCAAATACACTTTTTCTAAGGAAATGGGAACACACTGAGGAGACACATGTGGGAGCTACTGTGACTAAAACTGAGCTTCCCTACGCACAGGGAAGCAAGAGAAATGCTGATTTCATCAAGCCCAGTTACATACTCAGAATCTGTACTACTGCGCAAATAGGCATGTCTCTGTAGGCAAAAAACTCATTTCTGACAAAGTTGCCCAAATGCATCTCAGAAGTGTGCAACTTGTTCCCTGAGTTAGAAAACGTCGAGAAACGGTCGTTTCTGCTAGCGCTGTGCTTCTACACATGTACTTGCTGAACGGTGAAAGCGCACAGTAATGCACTTTTCTCCCAGCAAATACACTGTTTCTAAGGAAATGGGAACACACTGAGGAGACACTTGTGGGAGCTACTGTGACTAAAACTGAGCTTCCCTACGCACAGGGAAGCAAGAGAAATGCTGATTTCATCAAGCCCAGTTACATACTCAGAATCTGTACTACTGCGCAAATAGGCATGTCTCTTTAGGCAAAAAACTCATTTCTGACAAAGTTGCCCAAATGCATCTCGGAAGTGTGCAACTTGTTCTCTGAGTTAGAAAACGTCGAGAAACATGCGTTTCTGCTAGCGCTGTGCATCTACACATGTACTTGCTGAACGGTGAAAGCGCACAGTAATGCACTTTTCTCCCAGCAAATACACTGTTTCTAGGGAAATGGGAACACACTGAGGAGACACTTGTGGGAGCTACTGTGACTAAAACTGAGCTTCCCTACGCACAGGGAAGCAAGAGAAATGCTGATTTCATCAAGCCCAGTTACATACTCAGAATCTGTACTACTGCGCAAATAGGCATGTCTCTGTAGGCAAAAAACTCATTTCTGACAAAGTTGCCCAAATGCATCTCAGAAGTGTGCAACTTGTTCCCTGAGTTAGAAAACGTCGAGAAACGGTCGTTTCTGCTAGCGCTGTGCTTCTACACATGTACTTGCTGAACGGTGAAAGCGCACAGTAATGCACTTTTCTCCCAGCAAATACACTGTTTCTAAGGAAATGGGAACACACTGAGGAGACACTTGTGGGAGCTACTGTGACTAAAACTGAGCTTCCCTACGCACAGGGAAGCAAGAGAAATGCTGATTTCATCAAGCCCAGTTACATACTCAGAATCTGTACTACTGCGCAAATAGGCATGTCTCTTTAGGCAAAAAACTCATTTCTGACAAAGTTGCCCAAATGCATCTCAGAAGTGTGCAACTTGTTCCCTGAGTTAGAAAACGTCGAGAAACGGTCGTTTCTGCTAGCGCTGTGCTTCTACACATGTACTTGCTGAACGGTGAAAGCGCACAGTAATGTACTTTTCTCCCAGCAAATACACTGTTTCTAAGGAAATGGGAACACACTGAGGAGACACTTGTGGGAGCTACTGTGACTAAAACTGAGCTTCCCTACGCACATGGAAGCAAGAGAAATGCTGATTTCATCAAGCCCAGTTACATACTCAGAATCTGTACTACTGCGCAAATAGGCATGTCTCTGTAGGCAAAAAACTCATTTCTGACAAAGTTGCCCAAATGCATCTCAGAAGTGTGCAACTTGTTTCCTGAGTTAGAAAACATCGAGAAACGTTCGTTTCTGCTAGCGCTGTGCTTCTACACATGTATTTGCTGAACGGTGAAAGCGCACAGTAATGCACTTTTCTCCCAGCAAATACACTGTTTCTAAGGAAATGGGAACACACTGAGGAGACACTTGTGGGAGCTACTGTGACTAAAACTGAGCTTCCCTACGCACAGGGAAGCAAGAGAAATGCTGATTTCATCAAGCCCAGTTACATACTCAGAATCTGTACTACTGCGCAAATAGGCATGTCTCTTTAGGCAAAAAACTCATTTCTGACAAAGTTGCCCAAATGCATCTCAGAAGTGTGCAACTTGTTCCCTGAGTTAGAAAACGTCGAGAAACGGTCGTTTCTGCTAGCGCTGTGCTTCTACACATGTACTTGCTGAACGGTGAAAGCGCACAGTAATGCACTTTACTCCCAGCAAATACACTGTTTCTAAGGAAATGGAAACACACTGAGGAGACACTTGTGGGAGCTACTGTGACTAAAACTGAGCTTCCCTACGCACAGGGAAGCAAGAGAAATGCTGATTTCATCAAGCCCAGTTACATACTCAGAATCTGTACTACTGCGCAAATAGGCATGTCTCTGTAGGCAAAAAACTCATTTCGGACAAAGTTGCCCAAATGCATCTCAGAAGTGTGCAACTTGTTCCCTGAGTTAGAAAACGTCGAGAAACGGTCGTTTCTGCTAGCGCTGTGCTTCTACACATGTATTTGCTGAACGGTGAAAGCGCACAGTAATGCACTTTACTCCCAGCAAATACACTGTTTCTAAGGAAATGGGAACACACTGAGGAGACACTTGTGGGAGCTACTGTGACTAAAACTGAGCTTCCCTACGCACAGGGAAGCAAGAGAAATGCTGATTTCATCAAGCCCAGTTACATACTCAGAATCTGTACTACTGCGCAAATAGGCATGTCTCTTTAGGCAAAATCTCATTTCTGACAAAGTTGACCAAATGCATCTCAGAAGTGTGCAACTTGTTCCCTGAGTTAGAAAACGTCGAGAAACGGTCGTTTCTGCTAGCGCTGTGCTTCTACACATGTATTTGCTGAACGGTGAAAGCGCACAGTAATGCACTTTTCTCCCAGCAAATACACTGTTTCTAAGGAACTGGGAACACACTGAGGAGACACTTGTGGGAGCTACTGTGACTAAAACTCAGCTTCCCTACGCACAGGGAAGCAAGAGAAATGCTGATTTCATCAAGCCCAGTTACATACTCAGAATCTGTACTACTGCGCAAATAGGCATGTCTCTGTAGGCAAAAAACTCATTTCTGACAAAGTTGCCCAAATGCATCTCAGAAGTGTGCAACTTGTTCCCTGAGTTAGAAAACATCGAGAAACGTTCGTTTCTGCTAGAGCTATGCTTCTACACATGTATTTGCTGAACGGTGAAAGCGCACAGTAATGCACTTTTCTCCCAGCAAATACACTGTTTCTAAGGAACTGGGAACACACTGAGGAGACACTTGTGGGAGCTACTGTGACTAAAACTGAGCTTCCCTACGCACAGGGAAGCAAGAGAAATGCTGATTTCATCAAGCCCAGTTACATACTCAGAATCTGTACTACTGCGCAAATAGGCATGTCTCTGTAGGCAAAAAACTCATTTCTGACAAAGTTGCCCAAATGCATCTCAGAAGTGTGCAACTTGTTCCCTGAGTTAGAAAACGTCGAGAAACGGTCGTTTCTGCTAGCGCTGTGCTTCTACACATGTATTTGCTGAACGGTGAAAGCGCACAGGAATGCACTTTTCTCCCAGCAAATACACTGTTTCTAAGGAAATGGGAACACACTGAGGAGACACTTGTGCGAGCTACTGTGACTAAAACTCAGCTTCCCTACGCACAGGGAAGCAAGAGAAATGCTGATTTCATCAAGCCCAGTTACATACTCAGAATCTGTCCTACTGCGCAAATAGGCATGTCTCTTTAGGCATAAAACTCATTTCTGACAAAGTTGCCCAAATGCATCTCAGAAGTGTGCAACTTGTTCCCTGAGTTAGAAAACGTCGAGAAACGGTCCTTTCTGCTAGTGCTGTGCTTCTACACATGTACTTGCTGAACGGTGAAAGCGCACAGTAATGTACTTTTCTCCCAGCAAATACACTGTTTCTAAGGAAATGGGAACACACTGAGGAGACACTTGTGGGAGCTACGGTGACTAAAACTGAGCTTCCCTACGCACAGGGAAGCAAGAGAAATGCTGATTTCATCAAGCCCAGTTACATACTCAGAATCTGTACTACTGCGCAAATAGGCATATCTCTTTAGGCAAAAAACTCATTTCTGACAAAGTTGCCCAAATGCATCTCAGAAGTTTGCAACTTGTTCCCTGAGTTAGAAAACGTCGAGAAACGGTCGTTTCTGCTAGCGCTGTGCTTCTACACATGTACTTGCTGAACGGTGAAAGCGCACAGTAATGCACTTTTCTCCCAGCAAATACACTTTTTCTAAGGAAATGGGAACACACTGAGGAGACACTTGTGGGAGCTACTGTGACTAAAACTGAGCTTCCCTACGCACAGGGAAGCAAGAGAAATGCTGATTTCATCAAGCCCAGTTACATACTCAGAATCTGTACTACTGCGCAAATAGGCATGTCTCTTTAGGCAAAAAACTCATTTCTGACAAAGTTGCCCAAATGCATCTCAGAAGTGTGCAACTTGTTCCCTGAGTTAGAAAACGTCGAGAAACGGTCGTTTCTGCTAGCGCTGTGCTTCTACACATGTACTTGCTGAACGGTGAAAGCGCACAGTAATGCACTTTTCTCCCAGCAAATACACTGTTTCTAAGGAAATGGGAACACACTGAGGAGACACTTGTGGGAGCTACTGTGATTAAAATTGAGCTTCCCTACGCACAGGGAAGCAAGAGAAATGCTGATTTCATCAAGCCCAGTTACATACTCAGAATCTGTACTACTGCGCAAATAGGCATGTCTCTTTAGGCAAAAAACTCATTTCTGACAAAGTTGCCCAAATGCATCTCGGAAGTGTGCAACTTGTTCTCTGAGTTAGAAAACTTCGAGAAACGTGCGTTTCTGCTAGCGCTGTGCATCTACACATGTACTTGCTGAACGGTGAAAGCGCACAGTAATGCACTTTTCTCCCAGCAAATACACTGTTTCTAGGGAAATGGGAACACACTGAGGAGACACTTGTGGGAGCTACTGTGACTAAAACTGAGCTTCCCTACGCACAGGGAAGCAAGAGAAATGCTGATTTCATCAAGCCCAGTTACATACTCAGAATCTGTACTACTGCGCAAATAGGCATGTCTCTGTAGGCAAAAAACTCATTTCTGACAAAGTTGCCCAAATGCATCTCAGAAGTGTGCAACTTGTTCCCTGAGTTAGAAAACGTCGAGAAACGGTCGTTTCTGCTAGCGCTGTGCTTCTACACATGTACTTGCTGAACGGTGAAAGCGCACAGTAATGCACTTTTCTCCCAGCAAATACACTGTTTCTAAGGAAATGGGAACACACTGAGGAGACACTTGTGGGAGCTACTGTGACTAAAACTGAGCTTCCCTACGCACAGGGAAGCAAGAGAAATGCTGATTTCATCAAGCCCAGTTACATACTCAGAATCTGTACTACTGCGCAAATAGGCATGTCTCTTTAGGCAAAAAACTCATTTCTGACAAAGTTGCCCAAATGCATCTCAGAAGTGTGCAACTTGTTCCCTGAGTTAGAAAACGTCGAGAAACGGTCGTTTCTGCTAGCGCTGTGCTTCTACACATGTACTTGCTGAACGGTGAAAGCGCACAGTAATGTACTTTTCTCCCAGCAAATACACTGTTTCTAAGGAAATGGGAACACACTGAGGAGACACTTGTGGGAGCTACTGTGACTAAAACTGAGCTTCCCTACGCACATGGAAGCAAGAGAAATGCTGATTTCATCAAGCCCAGTTACATACTCAGAATCTGTACTACTGCGCAAATAGGCATGTCTCTGTAGGCAAAAAACTCATTTCTGACAAAGTTGCCCAAATGCATCTCAGAAGTGTGCAACTTGTTCCCTGAGTTAGAAAACATCGAGAAACGTTCGTTTCTGCTAGCGCTGTGCTTCTACACATGTATTTGCTGAACGGTGAAAGCGCACAGTAATGCACTTTTCTCCCAGCAAATACACTGTTTCTAAGGAAATGGGAACACACTGAGGAGACACTTGTGGGAGCTACTGTGACTAAAACTGAGCTTCCCTACGCACAGGGAAGCAAGAGAAATGCTGATTTCATCAAGCCCAGTTACATACTCAGAATCTGTACTACTGCGCAAATAGGCATGTCTCTTTAGGCAAAAAACTCATTTCTGACAAAGTTGCCCAAATGCATCTCAGAAGTGTGCAACTTGTTCCCTGAGTTAGAAAACGTCGAGAAACGGTCGTTTCTGCTAGCGCTGTGCTTCTACACATGTACTTGCTGAACGGTGAAAGCGCACAGTAATGCACTTTACTCCCAGCAAATACACTGTTTCTAAGGAAATGGAAACACACTGAGGAGACACTTGTGGGAGCTACTGTGACTAAAACTGAGCTTCCCTACGCACAGGGAAGCAAGAGAAATGCTGATTTCATCAAGCCCAGTTACATACTCAGAATCTGTACTACTGCGCAAATAGGCATGTCTCTTTAGGCAAAATCTCATTTCTGAAAAAGTTGACCAAATGCATCTCAGAAGTGTGCAACTTGTTCCCTGAGTTAGAAAACGTCGAGAAACGGTCGTTTCTGCTAGCGCTGTGCTTCTACACATGTATTTGCTGAACGGTGAAAGCGCACAGTAATGCACTTTTCTCCCAGCAAATACACTGTTTCTAAGGAACTGGGAACACACTGAGGAGACACTTGTGGGAGCTACTGTGACTAAAACTCAGCTTCCCTACGCACAGGGAAGCAAGAGAAATGCTGATTTCATCAAGCCCAGTTACATACTCAGAATCTGTACTACTGCGCAAATAGGCATGTCTCTGTAGGCAAAAAACTCATTTCTGACAAAGTTGCCCAAATGCATCTCAGAAGTGTGCAACTTGTTCCCTGAGTTAGAAAACATCGAGAAACGTTCGTTTCTGCTAGAGCTATGCTTCTACACATGTATTTGCTGAACGGTGAAAGCGCACAGTAATGCACTTTTCTCCCAGCAAATACACTGTTTCTAAGGAACTGGGAACACACTGAGGAGACACTTGTGGGAGCTACTGTGACTAAAACTGAGCTTCCCTACGCACAGGGAAGCAAGAGAAATGCTGATTTCATCAAGCCCAGTTACATACTCAGAATCTGTACTACTGCGCAAATAGGCATGTCTCTGTAGGCAAAAAACTCATTTCTGACAAAGTTGCCCAAATGCATCTCAGAAGTGTGCAACTTGTTCCCTGAGTTAGAAAACGTCGAGAAACGGTCGTTTCTGCTAGCGCTGTGCTTCTACACATGTATTTGCTGAACGGTGAAAGCGCACAGGAATGCACTTTTCTCCCAGCAAATACACTGTTTCTAAGGAAATGGGAACACACTGAGGAGACACTTGTGCGAGCTACTGTGACTAAAACTCAGCTTCCCTACGCACAGGGAAGCAAGAGAAATGCTGATTTCATCAAGCCCAGTTACATACTCAGAATCTGTCCTACTGCGCAAATAGGCATGTCTCTTTAGGCATAAAACTCATTTCTGACAAAGTTGCCCAAATGCATCTCAGAAGTGTGCAACTTGTTCCCTGAGTTAGAAAACGTCGAGAAACGGTCCTTTCTGCTAGCGCTGTGCTTCTACACATGTACTTGCTGAACGGTGAAAGCGCACAGTAATGTACTTTTCTCCCAGCAAATACACTGTTTCTAAGGAAATGGGAACACACTGAGGAGACACTTGTGGGAGCTACGGTGACTAAAACTGAGCTTCCCTACGCACAGGGAAGCAAGAGAAATGCTGATTTCATCAAGCCCAGTTACATACTCAGAATCTGTACTACTGCGCAAATAGGCATATCTCTTTAGGCAAAAAACTCATTTCTGACAAAGTTGCCCAAATGCATCTCAGAAGTTTGCAACTTGTTCCCTGAGTTAGAAAACGTCGAGAAACGGTCGTTTCTGCTAGCGCTGTGCTTCTACACATGTACTTGCTGAACGGTGAAAGCGCACAGTAATGCACTTTTCTCCCAGCAAATACACTTTTTCTAAGGAAATGGGAACACACTGAGGAGACACTTGTGGGAGCTACTGTGACTAAAACTGAGCTTCCCTACGCACAGGGAAGCAAGAGAAATGCTGATTTCATCAAGCCCAGTTACATACTCAGAATCTGTACTACTGCGCAAATAGGCATGTCTCTTTAGGCAAAAAACTCATTTCTGACAAAGTTGCCCAAATGCATCTCAGAAGTGTGCAACTTGTTCCCTGAGTTAGAAAACGTCGAGAAACGGTCGTTTCTGCTAGCGCTGTGCTTCTACACATGTACTTGCTGAACGGTGAAAGCGCACAGTAATGCACTTTTCTCCCAGCAAATACACTGTTTCTAAGGAAATGGGAACACACTGAGGAGACACTTGTGGGAGCTACTGTGATTAAAATTGAGCTTCCCTACGCACAGGGAAGCAAGAGAAATGCTGATTTCATCAAGCCCAGTTACATACTCAGAATCTGTACTACTGCGCAAATAGGCATGTCTCTTTAGGCAAAAAACTCATTTCTGACAAAGTTGCCCAAATGCATCTCGGAAGTGTGCAACTTGTTCTCTGAGTTAGAAAACTTCGAGAAACGTGCGTTTCTGCTAGCGCTGTGCATCTACACATGTACTTGCTGAACGGTGAAAGCGCACAGTAATGCACTTTTCTCCCAGCAAATACACTGTTTCTAGGGAAATGGGAACACACTGAGGAGACACTTGTGGGAGCTACTGTGACTAAAACTGAGCTTCCCTACGCACAGGGAAGCAAGAGAAATGCTGATTTCATCAAGCCCAGTTACATACTCAGAATCTGTACTACTGCGCAAATAGGCATGTCTCTGTAGGCAAAAAACTCATTTCTGACAAAGTTGCCCAAATGCATCTCAGAAGTGTGCAACTTGTTCCCTGAGTTAGAAAACGTCGAGAAACGGTCGTTTCTGCTAGCGCTGTGCTTCTACACATGTACTTGCTGAACGGTGAAAGCGCACAGTAATGCACTTTTCTCCCAGCAAATACACTGTTTCTAAGGAAATGGGAACACACTGAGGAGACACTTGTGGGAGCTACTGTGACTAAAACTGAGCTTCCCTACGCACAGGGAAGCAAGAGAAATGCTGATTTCATCAAGCCCAGTTACATACTCAGAATCTGTACTACTGCGCAAATAGGCATGTCTCTTTAGGCAAAAAACTCATTTCTGACAAAGTTGCCCAAATGCATCTCAGAAGTGTGCAACTTGTTCCCTGAGTTAGAAAACGTCGAGAAACGGTCGTTTCTGCTAGCGCTGTGCTTCTACACATGTACTTGCTGAACGGTGAAAGCGCACAGTAATGTACTTTTCTCCCAGCAAATACACTGTTTCTAAGGAAATGGGAACACACTGAGGAGACACTTGTGGGAGCTACTGTGACTAAAACTGAGCTTCCCTACGCACATGGAAGCAAGAGAAATGCTGATTTCATCAAGCCCAGTTACATACTCAGAATCTGTACTACTGCGCAAATAGGCATGTCTCTGTAGGCAAAAAACTCATTTCTGACAAAGTTGCCCAAATGCATCTCAGAAGTGTGCAACTTGTTCCCTGAGTTAGAAAACATCGAGAAACGTTCGTTTCTGCTAGCGCTGTGCTTCTACACATGTATTTGCTGAACGGTGAAAGCGCACAGTAATGCACTTTTCTCCCAGCAAATACACTGTTTCTAAGGAAATGGGAACACACTGAGGAGACACTTGTGGGAGCTACTGTGACTAAAACTGAGCTTCCCTACGCACAGGGAAGCAAGAGAAATGCTGATTTCATCAAGCCCAGTTACATACTCAGAATCTGTACTACTGCGCAAATAGGCATGTCTCTTTAGGCAAAAAACTCATTTCTGACAAAGTTGCCCAAATGCATCTCAGAAGTGTGCAACTTGTTCCCTGAGTTAGAAAACGTCGAGAAACGGTCGTTTCTGCTAGCGCTGTGCTTCTACACATGTACTTGCTGAACGGTGAAAGCGCACAGTAATGCACTTTACTCCCAGCAAATACACTGTTTCTAAGGAAATGGAAACACACTGAGGAGACACTTGTGGGAGCTACTGTGACTAAAACTGAGCTTCCCTACGCACAGGGAAGCAAGAGAAATGCTGATTTCATCAAGCCCAGTTACATACTCAGAATCTGTACTACTGCGCAAATAGGCATGTCTCTGTAGGCAAAAAACTCATTTCGGACAAAGTTGCCCAAATGCATCTCAGAAGTGTGCAACTTGTTCCCTGAGTTAGAAAACGTCGAGAAACGGTCGTTTCTGCTAGCGCTGTGCTTCTACACATGTATTTGCTGAACGGTGAAAGCGCACAGTAATGCACTTTTCTCCCAGCAAATACACTGTTTCTAAGGAAATGGGAACACACTGAGGAGACACTTGTGGGAGCTACTGTGACAAAAACTCAGCTTCCCTACGCACAGGGAAGCAAGAGAAATGCTGATTTCATCAAGCCCAGTTACATACTCAGAATCTGTACTACTGCGCAAATAGGCATGTCTCTGTAGGCAAAAAACTCATTTCTGACAAAGTTGCCCAAATGCATCTCAGAAGTGTGCAACTTGTTCCCTGAGTTAGAAAACGACGAGAAACGGTCGTTTCTGCTAGCGCTGTGCTTCTACACATGTATTTGCTGAACGGTGAAAGCGCACAGTAATGCACTTTTCTCCCAGCAAATACACTGTTTCTAAGGAACTGGGAACACACTGAGGAGACACTTGTGGGAGCTACTGTGACTAAAACTGAGCTTCCCTACGCACAGGGAAGCAAGAGAAATGCTGATTTCATCAAGCCCAGTTACATACTCAGAATCTGTACTACTGCGCAAATAGGCATGTCTCTGTAGGCAAAAAACTCATTTCTGACAAAGTTGCCCAAATGCATCTCAGAAGTGTGCAACTTGTTCCCTGAGTTAGAAAACGACGAGAAACGGTCGTTTCTGCTAGCGCTGTGCTTCTACACATGTATTTGCTGAACGGTGAAAGCGCACAGTAGTGCACATTTCTCCCAGCAAAAACACTGTTTCTAAGGAAATGGGAACACACTGAGGAGACACTTGTGGGAGCTACTGTGACTAAAACTGAGCTTCCCTACGCACAGGGAAGCAAGAGAAATGCTGATTTCATCAAGCCCAGTTACATACTCAGAATCTGTACTACTGCGCAAATAGGCATGTCTCTGTAGGCAAAAAACTCATTTCTGACAAAGTTGCCCAAATGCATCTCAGAAGTGTGCAACTTGTTCCCTGAGTTAGAAAACGTCGAGAAACGGTCGTTTCTGCTAGCGCTGTGCTTCTACACATGTACTTGCTGAACGGTGAAAGCGCACAGTAATGCACTTTACTCCCAGCAAATACACTGTTTCTAAGGAAATGGAAACACACTGAGGAGACACTTGTGGGAGCTACTGTGACTAAAACTGAGCTTCCCTACGCACAGGGAAGCAAGAGAAATGCTGATTTCATCAAGCCCAGTTACATACTCAGAATC
Source organism: Acomys minous (assembly GCF_964271855.1). Classification (NCBI taxonomy): domain Eukaryota; kingdom Metazoa; phylum Chordata; class Mammalia; order Rodentia; family Muridae; genus Acomys; species Acomys minous. The sequence goes on along the minus strand of NW_028182169.1, from coordinate 1,115,396 downwards.
TGTACTACTGCGCAAATAGGCATGTCTCTGTAGGCAAAAAACTCATTTCGGACAAAGTTGCCCAAATGCATCTCAGAAGTGTGCAACTTGTTCCCTGAGTTAGAAAACGTCGAGAAACGGTCGTTTCTGCTAGCGCTGTGCTTCTACACATGTATTTGCTGAACGGTGAAAGCGCACAGTAATGCACTTTTCTCCCAGCAAATACACTGTTTCTAAGGAACTGGGAACACACTGAGGAGACACTTGTGGGAGCTACTGTGACTAAAACTCACCTTCCCTACGCACAGGGAAGCAAGAGAAATGCTGATTTCATCAAGCCCAGTTACATACTCAGAATCTGTACTACTGCGCAAATAGGCATGTCTCTGTAGGCAAAAAACTCATTTCTGACAAAGTTGCCCAAATGCATCTCAGAAGTGTGCAACTTGTTCCCTGAGTTAGAAAACATCGAGAAACGTTCGTTTCTGCTAGAGCTATGCTTCTACACATGTATTTGCTGAACGGTGAAAGCGCACAGTAATGCACTTTTCTCCCAGCAAATACACTGTTTCTAAGGAACTGGGAACACACTGAGGAGACACTTGTGGGAGCTACTGTGACTAAAACTGAGCTTCCCTACGCACAGGGAAGCAAGAGAAATGCTGATTTCATCAAGCCCAGTTACATACTCAGAATCTGTACTACTGCGCAAATAGGCATGTCTCTGTAGGCAAAAAACTCATTTCTGACAAAGTTGCCCAAATGCATCTCAGAAGTGTGCAACTTGTTCCCTGAGTTAGAAAACGACGAGAAACGGTCTTTTCTGCTAGCGCTGTGCTTCTACACATGTATTTGCTGAACGGTGAAAGCACACAGTAGTGCACATTTCTCCCAGCAAAAACACTGTTTCTAAGGAAATGGGAACACACTGAGGAGACACTTGTGGGAGCTACTGTGACTAAAACTGAGCTTCCCTACGCACAGGGAAGCAAGAGAAATGCTGATTTCATCAAGCCCAGTTACATACTCAGAATCTGTACTACTGCGCAAATAGGCATGTCTCTGTAGGCAAAAAACTCATTTCTGACAAAGTTGCCCAAATGCATCTCAGAAGTGTGCAACTTGTTCCCTGAGTTAGAAAACATCGAGAAACGTTCGTTTCTGCTAGCGCTGTGCTTCTACACATGTATTTGCTGAACGGTGAAAGCGCACAGTAATGCACTTTTCTCCCAGCAAATACACTGTTTCTAAGGAAATGGGAACACACTGAGGAGACACTTGTGGGAGCTACTGTGACTAAAACTGAGCTTCCCTACGCACAGGGAAGCAAGAGAAATGCTGATTTCATCAAGCCCAGTTACATACTCAGAATCTGTACTACTGCGCAAATAGGCATGTCTCTGTAGGCAAAAAACTCATTTCGGACAAAGTTGCCCAAATGCATCTCAGAAGTGTGCAACTTGTTCCCTGAGTTAGAAAACGTCGAGAAACGGTCGTTTCTGCTAGCGCTGTGCTTCTACACATGTATTTGCTGAACGGTGAAAGCGCACAGTAATGCACTTTTCTCCCAGCAAATACACTGTTTCTAAGGAAATGGGAACACACTGAGGAGACACTTGTGGGAGCTACTGTGACTAAAACTCAGCTTCCCTACGCACAGGGAAGCAAGAGAAATGCTGATTTCATCAAGCCCAGTTACATACTCAGAATCTGTACTACTGCGCAAATAGGCATGTCTCTGTAGGCAAAAAACTCATTTCTGACAAAGTTGCCCAAATGCATCTCAGAAGTGTGCAACTGTTCCCTGAGTTAGAAAACATCGAGAAACGTTCGTTTCTGCTAGAGCTATGCTTCTACACATGTATTTGCTGAACGGTGAAAGCGCACAGTAATGCACTTTTCTCCCAGCAAATACACTGTTTCTAAGGAACTGGGAACACACTGAGGAGACACTTGTGGGAGCTACTGTGACTAAAACTGAGCTTCCCTACGCACAGGGAAGCAAGAGAAATGCTGATTTCATCAAGCCCAGTTACATACTCAGAATCTGTACTACTGCGCAAATAGGCATGTCTCTGTAGGCAAAAAACTCATTTCTGACAAAGTTGCCCAAATGCATCTCAGAAGTGTGCAACTTGTTCCCTGAGTTAGAAAACGTCGAGAAACGGTCGTTTCTGCTAGCGCTGTGCTTCTACACATGTACTTGCTGAACGGTGAAAGCGCACAGTAATGCACTTTACTCCCAGCAAATACACTGTTTCTAAGGAAATGGGAACACACTGAGGAGACACTTGTGGGAGCTACTGTGACTAAAACTGAGCTTCCCTACGCACAGGGAAGCAAGAGAAATGCTGATTTCATCAAGCCCAGTTACATACTCAGAATCTGTACTACTGCGCAAATAGGCATGTCTCTGTAGGCAAAAAACTCATTTCGGACAAAGTTGCCCAAATGCATCTCAGAAGTGTGCAACTTGTTCCCTGAGTTAGAAAACGTCGAGAAACGGTCGTTTCTGCTAGCGCTGTGCTTCTACACATGTATTTGCTGAACGGTGAAAGCGCACAGTAATGCACTTTTCTCCCAGCAAATACACTGTTTCTAAGGAACTGGGAACACACTGAGGAGACACTTGTGGGAGCTACTGTGACTAAAACTCACCTTCCCTACGCACAGGGAAGCAAGAGAAATGCTGATTTCATCAAGCCCAGTTACATACTCAGAATCTGTACTACTGCGCAAATAGGCATGTCTCTGTAGGCAAAAAACTCATTTCTGACAAAGTTGCCCAAATGCATCTCAGAAGTGTGCAACTTGTTCCCTGAGTTAGAAAACATCGAGAAACGTTCGTTTCTGCTAGAGCTATGCTTCTACACATGTATTTGCTGAACGGTGAAAGCGCACAGTAATGCACTTTTCTCCCAGCAAATACACTGTTTCTAAGGAACTGGGAACACACTGAGGAGACACTTGTGGGAGCTACTGTGACTAAAACTGAGCTTCCCTACGCACAGGGAAGCAAGAGAAATGCTGATTTCATCAAGCCCAGTTACATACTCAGAATCTGTACTACTGCGCAAATAGGCATGTCTCTGTAGGCAAAAAACTCATTTCTGACAAAGTTGCCCAAATGCATCTCAGAAGTGTGCAACTTGTTCCCTGAGTTAGAAAACGACGAGAAACGGTCTTTTCTGCTAGCGCTGTGCTTCTACACATGTATTTGCTGAACGGTGAAAGCACACAGTAGTGCACATTTCTCCCAGCAAAAACACTGTTTCTAAGGAAATGGGAACACACTGAGGAGACACTTGTGGGAGCTACTGTGACTAAAACTGAGCTTCCCTACGCACAGGGAAGCAAGAGAAATGCTGATTTCATCAAGCCCAGTTACATACTCAGAATCTGTACTACTGCGCAAATAGGCATGTCTCTGTAGGCAAAAAACTCATTTCTGACAAAGTTGCCCAAATGCATCTCAGAAGTGTGCAACTTGTTCCCTGAGTTAGAAAACATCGAGAAACGTTCGTTTCTGCTAGCGCTGTGCTTCTACACATGTATTTGCTGAACGGTGAAAGCGCACAGTAATGCACTTTTCTCCCAGCAAATACACTGTTTCTAAGGAAATGGGAACACACTGAGGAGACACTTGTGGGAGCTACTGTGACTAAAACTGAGCTTCCCTACGCACAGGGAAGCAAGAGAAATGCTGATTTCATCAAGCCCAGTTACATACTCAGAATCTGTACTACTGCGCAAATAGGCATGTCTCTGTAGGCAAAAAACTCATTTCGGACAAAGTTGCCCAAATGCATCTCAGAAGTGTGCAACTTGTTCCCTGAGTTAGAAAACGTCGAGAAACGGTCGTTTCTGCTAGCGCTGTGCTTCTACACATGTATTTGCTGAACGGTGAAAGCGCACAGTAATGCACTTTTCTCCCAGCAAATACACTGTTTCTAAGGAAATGGGAACACACTGAGGAGACACTTGTGGGAGCTACTGTGACTAAAACTCAGCTTCCCTACGCACAGGGAAGCAAGAGAAATGCTGATTTCATCAAGCCCAGTTACATACTCAGAATCTGTACTACTGCGCAAATAGGCATGTCTCTGTAGGCAAAAAACTCATTTCTGACAAAGTTGCCCAAATGCATCTCAGAAGTGTGCAACTGTTCCCTGAGTTAGAAAACATCGAGAAACGTTCGTTTCTGCTAGAGCTATGCTTCTACACATGTATTTGCTGAACGGTGAAAGCGCACAGTAATGCACTTTTCTCCCAGCAAATACACTGTTTCTAAGGAACTGGGAACACACTGAGGAGACACTTGTGGGAGCTACTGTGACTAAAACTGAGCTTCCCTACGCACAGGGAAGCAAGAGAAATGCTGATTTCATCAAGCCCAGTTACATACTCAGAATCTGTACTACTGCGCAAATAGGCATGTCTCTGTAGGCAAAAAACTCATTTCTGACAAAGTTGCCCAAATGCATCTCAGAAGTGTGCAACTTGTTCCCTGAGTTAGAAAACGACGAGAAACGGTCTTTTCTGCTAGCGCTGTGCTTCTACACATGTATTTGCTGAACGGTGAAAGCGCACAGTAGTGCACATTTCTCCCAGCAAAAACACTGTTTCTAAGGAAATGGGAACACACTGAGGAGACACTTGTGGGAGCTACTGTGACTAAAACTGAGCTTCCCTACGCACAGGGAAGCAAGAGAAATGCTGATTTCATCAAGCCCAGTTACATACTCAGAATCTGTACTACTGCGCAAATAGGCATGTCTCTGTAGGCAAAAAACTCATTTCTGACAAAGTTGCCCAAATGCATCTCAGAAGTGTGCAACTTGTTCCCTGAGTTAGAAAACGTCGAGAAACGGTCGTTTCTGCTAGCGCTGTGCTTCTACACATGTACTTGCTGAACGGTGAAAGCGCACAGTAATGCACTTTACTCCCAGCAAATACACTGTTTCGAAGGAAATGGAAACACACTGAGGAGACACTTGTGGGAGCTACTGTGACTAAAACTGAGCTTCCCTACGCACAGGGAAGCAAGAGAAATGCTGATTTCATCAAGCCCAGTTACATACTCAGAATCTGTACTACTGCGCAAATAGGCATGTCTCTGTAGGCAAAAAACTGATTTCGGACAAAGTTGCCCAAATGCATCTCAGAAGTGTGCAACTTGTTCCCTGAGTTAGAAAACGTCGAGAAACGGTCGTTTCTGCTAGCGCTGTGCTTCTACACATGTATTTGCTGAACGGTGAAAGCGTACAGTAATGCACTTTTCTCCCAGCAAATACACTGTTTCTAAGGAACTGGGAACACACTGAGGAGACACTTGTGGGAGCTACTGTGGCTAAAACTGAGCTTCCCTACGCACAGGGAAGCAAGAGAAATGCTGATTTCATCAAGCCCAGTTACATACTCAGAATCTGTACTACTGCGCAAATAGGCATGTCTCTGTAGGCAAAAAACTCATTTCTGACAAAGTTGCCCAAATGCATCTCAGAAGTGTGCAACTTGTTCCCTGAGTTAGAAAACATCGAGAAACGTTCGTTTCTGCTAGAGCTATGCTTCTACACATGTATTTGCTGAACGGTGAAAGCGCACAGTAATGCACTTTTCTCCCAGCAAATACACTGTTTCTAAGGAACTGGGAACACACTGAGGAGACACTTGTGGGAGCTACTGTGACTAAAACTGAGCTTCCCTATGCACAGGGAAGCAAGAGAAATGCTGATTTCATCGAGCCCAGTTACATACTCAGAATCTGTACTACTGCGCAAATAGGCATGTCTCTGTAGGCAAAAAACTCATTTCTGACAAAGTTGCCCAAATGCATCTCAGAAGTGTGCAACTTGTTCCCTGAGTTAGAAAACGACGAGAAACGGTCTTTTCTGCTAGCGCTGTGCTTCTACACATGTATTTGCTGAACGGTGAAAGCGCACAGTAGTGCACATTTCTCCCAGCAAAAACACTGTTTCTAAGGAAATGGGAACACACTGAGGAGACACTTGTGGGAGCTACTGTGACTAAAACTGAGCTTCCCTACGCACAGGGAAGCAAGAGAAATGCTGATTTCATCAAGCCCAGTTACATACTCAGAATCTGTACTACTGCGCAAATAGGCATGTCTCTGTAGGCAAAAAACTCATTTCTGACAAAGTTGCCCAAATGCATCTCAGAAGTGTGCAACTTGTTCCCTGAGTTAGAAAACGTCGAGAAACGGTCGTTTCTGCTAGCGCTGTGCTTCTACACATGTATTTGCTGAACGGTGAAAGCGCACAGTAATGCACTTTTCTCCCAGCAAATACACTGTTTCTAAGGAAATGGGAACACACTGAGGAGACACTTGTGGGAGCTACTGTGACTAAAACTCAGCTTCCCTACGCACAGGGAAGCAAGAGAAATGCTGATTTCATCAAGCCCAGTTACATACTCAGAATCTGTACTACTGCGCAAATAGGCATGTCTCTGTAGGCAAAAAACTCATTTCTGACAAAGTTGCCCAAATGCATCTCAGAAGTGTGCAACTTGTTCCCTGAGTTAGAAAACGTGGAGAAACGGTCGTTTCTGCTAGCGTTGTGCTTCTACACATGTATTTGCTGAACGGTGAAAGCGCACAGTAATGCACTTTTCTCCCAGCAAATACACTGTTTCTAAGGAAATGGGAACACACTGAGGAGACACTTGTGGGAGCTACTGTGACTAAAACTCAGCTTCCCTACGCACAGGGAAGCAAGAGAAATGCTGATTTCATCAAGCCCAGTTACATACTCAGAATCTGTACTACTGCGCAAATAGGCATGTCTCTGTAGGCAAAAAACTCATTTCTGACAAAGTTGCCCAAATGCATCTCAGAAGTGTGCAACTTGTTCCCTGAGTTAGAAAACGTTGAGAATCGGTCTTTTCTGCTAGCGCTGTGCTTCTACACATGTATTTGCTGAACGGAGAAAGCGCACAGTAATGCACTTTCTCCCAGCAAATACACTGTTTCTAAGGAAATGGGAACACACTGAGGAGACAATTGTGGGAGCTACTGTGACTAAAACTGAGCTTCCCTATGCACAGGGAAGCAAGAGAAATGCTGATTTCATCAAGCCCAGTTACATACTCAGAATCTGTACTACTGCGCAAATAGGCATGTCTCTGTAGGCAAAAAACTCATTTCTGACAAAGTTGCCCAAATGCATCTCAGAAGTGTGCAACTTGTTCCCTGAGTTAGAAAACGTCAAGAAACGTTCGTTTCTGCTAGCGTTGTGCTTCTACACATGTATTTGCTGAACGGTGAAAGCGCACAGTAATGCACTTTTCTCCCAGCAAATACACTGTTTCTAAGGAAATGGGAACACACTGAGGAGACACGTGTGGGAGCTACTGTGACTAAAATTGAGCTTCCCTACGCACAGGGAAGCAAGAGAAATGCTGATTTCATCAAGCCCAGTTACATACTCAGAATCTGTACTACTGCGCAAATAGGCATGTCTCTGTAGGCAAAAAACTCATATCTTACAAAGTTGCCCAAATGCATCTCAGAAGTGTGCAACCTGTTCCCTGAGTTAGAAAACGTCGAGAAACGGTCGTTTCTGCTAGCGCTGTGCTTCTACACATGTTTTTGCTGAACGGTGAAAGCGCACAGTAATGCACTTTTCTCCCAGCAAATACACTGTTTCTAATGAACTGGGAACACACTGAGGAGACACTTGTGGGAGCTACTGTGACTAAAACTGAGCTTCCCTACGCACAGGGAAGCAAGAGAAATGCTGATTTCATCAAGCCCAGTTACATACTCAGAATCTGTACTACTGCGCAAATAGGCATGTCTCTGTAGGCAAAAAACTCATTTCTGACAAAGCTGCCCAAATGCATCTCAGAAGTGTGCAACTTGTTCCCTGAGTTAGAAAACGTCGAGAAACGGTCGTTTCTGCTAGCGCTGTGCTTCTACACATGTATTTGCTGAACGGTGAAAGCGCACAGTAATGCACTTTTCTCCCAGCAAATACACTGTTTCTAAGGAAATGGGAACACACTGAGGAGACACTTGTGGGAGCTACTGTGACTAAAACTGAGCTTCCCTACGCACAGGGAAGCAAGAGAAATGCTGATTTCATCCAGCCCAGTTACATACTCAGAATCTGTACTACTGCGCAAATAGGCATGTCTCTGTAGGCAAAAAACTCATTTCTGACAAAGTTGCCCAAATGCATCTCAGAAGTGTGCAACTTGTTCCCTGAGTTAGAAAACATCGAGAAACGTTCGTTTCTGCTAGCGCTGTGCTTCTACACATGTATTTGTTGAACGGTGAAAGCGCACAGTAATGCACTTTTCTCCCAGCAAATACACTGTTTCTAAGGAAATGGGAACACACTGAGGAGACACTTGTGGGAGCTACTGTGACTAAAACTGAGCTTCCCTACGCACAGGGAAGCAAGAGAAATGCTGATTTCATCAAGCCCAGTTACATACTCAGAATCTGTACTATTGCGCAAATAGGCATGTCTCTGTAGGCAAAAAACTAATTTCTGACAAAGTTGCCCAAATGCATCTCAGAATGGGGAACTTGTTCCCTGAGTTAGATAACGTCGAAAAACGGTCGTTTCTCCTAGCGTTGTGCTTCTACACATGTACTTGCTGAACGGTGAAAGCGCACAGTAATGCACTTTTCTCCCAGCAAATACACTGTTTCTAAGGAAATGGGAACAAACTGAGGAGACACTTGTGGGAGCTACGGTGACTAAAACTGAGCTTCCCTACGCACAGGGAATCAAGAGAAATGCTGATTTCATCAAGCCCAGTTACATACTCAGAATCTGTACTACTGCGCAAATAGGCATGTCTCTTTAGGCAAAAAACTCATTTCTGACAAAGTTGCCCAAATGCATCTCAGAAGTGTGCAACTTGTTCCCTGAGTTAGAAAACGTCGAGAAACGTTCGTTTCTGCTAGCGCTGTGCTTCTACACATGTATTTGCTGAACGGTGAAACCACACAGGAATGCACTTTTCTCCCAGCAAATACACTGTTTCTAAGGAAATGGGAACACACTGAGGAGACACTTGTGCGAGCTACTGTGACTAAAACTCAGCTTCCCTACGCACAGGGAAGCAAGAGAAATGCTGATTTCATCAAGCCCAGTTACATACTCAGAATCTGTCCTACTGCGCAAATAGGCATGTCTCTGTAGGCATAAAACTCATTTCTGACAAAGTTGCCCAAATGCATCTCAGAAGTGTGCAACTTGTTCCCTGAGTTAGAAAACGTCGAGAAACGGTCCTTTCTGCTAGTGCTGTGCTTCTACACATGTACTTGCTGAACGGTGAAAGCGCACAGTAATGTACTTTTCTCCCAGCAAATACACTGTTTCTAAGGAAATGGGAACACACTGAGGAGACACTTGTGGGAGCTACGGTGACTAAAACTGAGCTTCCCTACGCACAGGGAAGCAAGAGAAATGCTGATTTCATCAAGCCCAGTTACATACTCAGAATCTGTACTACTGCGCAAATAGGCATGTCTCTGTAGGCAAAAAACTCATTTCTGACAAAGTTGCCCAAATGCATCTCAGAAGTGTGCAACTTGTTCCCTGAGTTAGAAAACGTCGAGAAACGGTCGTTTCTGCTAGCGCTGTGCTTCTACACATGTATTTGCTGAACGGTGAAAGCGCACAGTAATGCACTTTTCTCCCAGCAAATACACTGTTTCTAAGGAAATGGGAACACACTGAGGAGACACTTGTGGGAGCTACTGTGACTAAAACTCAGCTTCCGTACGCACAGGGAAGCAAGAGAAATGCTGATTTCATCAAGCCCAGTTACATACTCAGAATCTGTACTACTGCGCAAATAGGCATGTCTCTGTAGGCAAAAAACTCATTTCTGACAAAGTTGCCCAAATGCATCTCAGAAGTGTGCAACTTGTTCCCTGAGTTAGAAAACGTGGAGAAACGGTCGTTTCTGCTAGCGTTGTGCTTCTACACATGTATTTGCTGAACGGTGAAAGCGCACAGTAATGCACTTTTCTCCCAGCAAATACACTGTTTCTAAGGAAATGGGAACACACTGAGGAGACACTTGTGGGAGCTACTGTGACTAAAACTCAGCTTCCCTACGCACAGGGAAGCAAGAGAAATGCTGATTTCATCAAGCCCAGTTACATACTCAGAATCTGTACTACTGCGCAAATAGGCATGTCTCTGTAGGCAAAAAACTCATTTCTGACAAAGTTGCCCAAATGCATCTCAGAAGTGTGCAACTTGTTCCCTGAGTTAGAAAACGTTGAGAATCGGTCTTTTCTGCTAGCGCTGTGCTTCTACACATGTATTTGCTGAACGGAGAAAGCGCACAGTAATGCACTTTCTCCCAGCAAATACACTGTTTCTAAGGAAATGGGAACACACTGAGGAGACAATTGTGGGAGCTACTGTGACTAAAACTGAGCTTCCCTATGCACAGGGAAGCAAGAGAAATGCTGATTTCATCAAGCCCAGTTACATACTCAGAATCTGTACTACTGCGCAAATAGGCATGTCTCTGTAGGCAAAAAACTCATTTCTGACAAAGTTGCCCAAATGCATCTCAGAAGTGTGCAACTTGTTCCCTGAGTTAGAAAACGTCAAGAAACGTTCGTTTCTGCTAGCGTTGTGCTTCTACACATGTATTTGCTGAACGGTGAAAGCGCACAGTAATGCACTTTTCTCCCAGCAAATACACTGTTTCTAAGGAAATGGGAACACACTGAGGAGACACGTGTGGGAGCTACTGTGACTAAAATTGAGCTTCCCTTCGCACAGGGAAGCAAGAGAAATGCTGATTTCATCAAGCCCAGTTACATACTCAGAATCTGTACTACTGCGCAAATAGGCATGTCTCTGTAGGCAAAAAACTCATTTCGGACAAAGTTGCCCAAATGCATCTCAGAAGTGTGCAACCTGTTCCCTGAGTTAGAAAACGTCGAGAAACGGTCGTTTCTGCTAGCGCTGTGCTTCTACACATGTTTTTGCTGAACGGTGAAAGCGCACAGTAATGCACTTTTCTCCCAGCAAATACACTGTTTCTAAGGAACTGGGAACACACTGAGGAGACACTTGTGGGAGCTACTGTGACTAAAACTGAGCTTCCCTACGCACAGGGAAGCAAGAGAAATGCTGATTTCATCAAGCCCAGTTACATACTCAGAATCTGTACTACTGCGCAAATAGGCATGTCTCTGTAGGCAAAAAACTCATTTCTGACAAAGCTGCCCAAATGCATCTCAGAAGTGTGCAACTTGTTCCCTGAGTTAGAAAACGTCGAGAAACGGTCGTTTCTGCTAGCGCTGTGCTTCTACACATGTATTTGCTGAACGGTGAAAGCGCACAGTAATGCACTTTTCTCCCAGCAAATACACTGTTTCTAAGGAAATGGGAACACACTGAGGAGACACTTGTGGGAGCTACTGTGACTAAAACTGAGCTTCCCTACGCACAGGGAAGCAAGAGAAATGCTGATTTCATCCAGCCCAGTTACATACTCAGAATCTGTACTACTGCGCAAATAGGCATGTCTCTGTAGGCAAAAAACTCATTTCTGACAAAGTTGCCCAAATGCATCTCAGAAGTGTGCAACTTGTTCCCTGAGTTAGAAAACATCGAGAAACGTTCGTTTCTGCTAGCGCTGTGCTTCTACACATGTATTTGCTGAACGGTGAAAGCGCACAGTAATGCACTTTTCTCCCAGCAAATACACTGTTTCTAAGGAAATGGGAACACACTGAGGAGACACTTGTGGGAGCTACTGTGACTAAAACTGAGCTTCCCTACGCACAGGGAAGCAAGAGAAATGCTGATTTCATCAAGCCCAGTTACATACTCAGAATCTGTACTATTGCGCAAATAGGCATGTCTCTGTAGGCAAAAAACTAATTTCTGACAAAGTTGCCCAAATGCATCTCAGAATGGGGAACTTGTTCCCTGAGTTAGAAAACGTCGAAAAACGGTCGTTTCTCCTAGCGTTGTGCTTCTACACATGTACTTGCTGAACGGTGAAAGCGCACAGTAATGCACTTTTCTCCCAGCAAATACACTGTTTCTAAGGAAATGGGAACAAACTGAGGAGACACTTGTGGGAGCTACGGTGACTAAAACTGAGCTTCCCTACGCACAGGGAATCAAGAGAAATGCTGATTTCATCAAGCCCAGTTACATACTCAGAATCTGTACTACTGCGCAAATAGGCATGTCTCTTTAGGCAAAAAACTCATTTCTGACAAAGTTGCCCAAATGCATCTCAGAAGTGTGCAACTTGTTCCCTGAGTTAGAAAACGTCGAGAAACGTTCGTTTCTGCTAGCGCTGTGCTTCTACACATGTATTTGCTGAACGGTGAAACCACACAGGAATGCACTTTTCTCCCAGCAAATACACTGTTTCTAAGGAAATGGGAACACACTGAGGAGACACTTGTGCGAGCTACTGTGACTAAAACTCAGCTTCCCTACGCACAGGGAAGCAAGAGAAATGCTGATTTCATCAAGCCCAGTTACATACTCAGAATCTGTACTACTGCACAAATAGGCATTTCTCTTTAGGCAAAAAACTCATTTCTGACAAAGTTGCCCAAATGCATCTCAGAAGTGTGCAACTTCTTCCCTGAGTTAGAAAACGTCGAGAAACGGTCGTTTCTGCTAGCGCTGTGCTTCTACACATGTACTTGCTGAACGTTGAAAGCGCACAGTAATGTACTTTTCTCCCAGCATATACACTGTTTCTAAGGAAATGGGAACACACTGAGGAGACACTTGTGGGAGCTACTGTGACTAAAACTGAGCTTCCCTACGCACAGGGAAGCAAGAGAAATGCTGATTTCATCAAGCCCAGCTACATACTCAGAATCTGTACTACTGCGCAAATAGGCATGTCTCTGTAGGCAAAAAACTCATTTCTGACAAAGTTGCCCAAATGCATCTCAGAAGTGTGCAACTTGTTCCCTGAGTTAGAAAACGTCGAGAAACGGTCGTTTCTGCTAGCGCTGTGCTTCTACACATGTACTTGCTGAACGGTGAAAGCGCACAGTAATGCACTTTACTCCCAGTAAATACACTGTTTCTAAGGAAATGGGAACACACTGAGGAGACACTTGTGGGAGCTACTGTGACTAAAACTGAGCTTCCCTACGCACAGGGAAGCAAGAGAAATGCTGATTTCATCAAGCCCAGTTACATACTCAGAATCTGTACTACTGCGCAAATAGGCATGTCTCTGTAGGCAAAAAACTCATTTCGGACAAAGTTGCCCAAATGCATCTCAGAAGTGTGCAACTTGTTCCCAGAGTTAGAAAAGGTCGAGAAACGGTCGTTTCTGCTAGCGCTGTGCTTCTACACATGTATTTGCTGAACGGTGAAAGCGCACAGTAATGCACTTTTCTCCCAGCAAATACACTGTTTGTAAGGAAATGGGAACACACTGAGGAGACACTTGTGCGAGCTACTGTGACTAAAACTCAGCTTCCCTACGCACAGGGAAGCAAGAGAAATGCTGATTTCATCAAGCCCAGTTACCTACTCAGAATTTGTACTACTGCGCAAATAGGCATGTCTCTGTAGGCAAAAAACTCATTTCTGACAAAGTTGCCCAAATGCATCTCAGAAGTGTGCAACTTGTTCCCTGAGTTAGAAAACGTCGAGAAACGGTCGTTTCTGCTAGCGCTGTGCTTCTACACATGTATTTGCTGAACGGTGAAAGCGCACAGTAATGCACTTTACTCCCAGCAAATACACTGTTTCTAAGGAAATGGGAACACACTGAGGAGACACTTGTGGGAGCTACTGTGACTAAAACTGAGCTTCCCTACGCACAGGGAAGCAAGAGAAATGCTGATTTCATCAAGCCCAGTTACATACTCAGAATCTGTACTACTGCGCAAATAGGCATGTCTCTTTAGGCAAAATCTCATTTCTGACAAAGTTGCCCAAATGCATCTCAGAAGTGTGCAACTTGTTCCCTGAGTTAGAAAACGTCGAGAAACGGTCGTTTCTGCTAGCGCTGTGCTTCTACACATGTATTTGCTGAACGGTGAAAGCGCACAGTAATGCACTTTTCTCCCAGCAAATACACTGTTTCTAAGGAACTGGGAACACACTGAGGAGACACTTGTGGGAGCTACTGTGACTAAAACTCAGCTTCCCTATGCACAGGGAAGCAAGAGAAATGCTGATTTCATCAAGCCCAGTTACATACTCAGAATCTGTACTACTGCGCAAATAGGCATGTCTCTGTAGGCAAAAAACTCATTTCTGACAAAGTTGCCCAAATGCATCTCAGAAGTGTGCAACTTGTTCCCTGAGTTAGAAAACATCGAGAAACGTTCGTTTCTGCTAGTGCTGTGCTTCTACACATGTATTTGCTGAACGGTGAAAGCGCACAGTAATGCACTTTTCTCCCAGCAAATACACTGTTTCTAAGGAAATGGGAACACACTGAGGAGACACTTGTGGGAGCTACTGTGACTAAAACTGAGCTTCCCTACGCACAGGGAAGCAAGAGAAATGCTGATTTCATCAAGCCCAGTTACATACTCAGAATCTGTACTACTGCGCAAATAGGCATGTCTCTGTAGGCAAAAAACTCATTTCTGACAAAGTTGCCCAAATGCATCTCAGAAGTGTGCAACTTGTTCCCTGAGTTAGAAAACGTCGAGAAACGGTCGTTTCTGCTAGCGCTGTGCTTCTACACATGTATTTGCTGAACGGTGAAAGCGCACAGTAATGCACTTTACTCCCAGCAAATACACTGTTTCTAAGGAAATGGGAACACACTGAGGAGACACTTGTGGGAGCTACTGTGACTAAAACTGAGCTTCCCTACGCACAGGGAAGCAAGAGAAATGCTGATTTCATCAAGCCCAGTTACATACTCAGAATCTGTACTACTGCGCAAATAGGCATGTCTCTTTAGGCAAAATCTCATTTCTGACAAAGTTGCCCAAATGCATCTCAGAAGTGTGCAACTTGTTCCCTGAGTTAGAAAACGTCGAGAAACGGTCGTTTCTGCTAGCGCTGTGCTTCTACACATGTATTTGCTGAACGGTGAAAGCGCACAGTAATGCACTTTTCTCCCAGCAAATACACTGTTTCTAAGGAACTGGGAACACACTGAGGAGACACTTGTGGGAGCTACTGTGACTAAAACTCAGCTTCCCTACGCACAGGGAAGCAAGAGAAATGCTGATTTCATCAAGCCCAGTTACATACTCAGAATCTGTACTACTGCGCAAATAGCCATGTCTCTGTAGGCAAAAAACTCATTTCTGACAAAGTTGCCCAAATGCATCTCAGAAGTGTGCAACTTGTTCCCTGAGTTAGAAAACATCGAGAAACGTTCGTTTCTGCTAGCGCTGTGCTTCTACACATGTATTTGCTGAACGGTGAAAGCGCACAGTAATGCACTTTTCTCCCAGCAAATACACTGTTTCTAAGGAACTGGGAACACACTGAGGAGACACTTGTGGGAGCTACTGTGACTAAAACTGAGCTTCCCTACCCACAGGGAAGCAAGAGAAATGCTGATTTCATCAAGCCCAGTTACATACTCAGAATCTGTACTACTGCGCAAATAGGCATGTCTCTGTAGGCAAAAAACTCATTTCTGACAAAGTTGCCCAAATGCATCTCAGAAGTGTGCAACTTGTTCCCTGAGTTAGAAAACATCGAGAAACGTTCGTTTCTGCTAGCGCTGTGCTTCTACACATGTATTTGCTGAACGGTGAAAGCGCACAGTAATGCACTTTTCTCCCAGCAAATACACTGTTTCTAAGGAAATGGGAACACACTGAGGAGACACTTGTGGGAGCTACTGTGACTAAAACTGAGCTTCCCTACGCACAGGGAAGCAAGAGAAAGGCTGATTTCATCAAGCCCAGTTACATACTCAGAATCTGTACTACTGCGCAAATAGGCATGTCTCTGTAGGCAAAAAACTCATTTCGGACAAAGTTGCCCAAATGCATCTCAGAAGTGTGCAACTTGTTCCCTGAGTTAGAAAACGTCGAGAAACGGTCGTTTCTGCTAGCGCTGTGCTTCTACACATGTATTTGCTGAACGGTGAAAGCGCACAGTAATGCACTTTTCTCCCAGCAAATACACTGTTTGTAAGGAAATGGGAACACACTGAGGAGACACTTGTGCGAGCTACTGTGACTAAAACTGAGCTTCCCTACGCACAAGGCAGCAAGAGAAATGCTGATTTCATCAAGCCCAGTTACATACTCAGAATCTGTACTACTGCGCAAATAGGCATGTCTCTGTAGGCAAAAAACTCATTTCTGACAAAGTTGCCCAAATGCATCTCAGAAGTGTGCAACTTGTTCCCTGAGTTAGAAAACGTCGAGAAACGGTCGTTTCTGCTAGCGCTGTGCTTCTACACATGTATTTGCTGAACGGTGAAAGCGCACAGTAATGCACATTTCTCCCAGCAAAAACACTGTTTCTAAAAAAATGGGAACACACTGAGGAGACACTTGTGGGAGCTACTGTGACTAAAACTGAGCTTCCCTACGCACAGGGAAGCAAGAGAAATGCTGATTTCATCAAGCCCAGTTACATACTCAGAATCTGTACTACTGCGCAAATAGGCATGTCTCTTTAGCCAAAAAACTCATTTCTGACAAAGTTGCCCAAATGCATCTCAGAAGTGTGCAACTTGTTCCCTGAGTTAGAAAACGTCGAGAAACGGTCGTTTCTGCTAGCGCTGTGCTTCTACACATGTATTTGCTGAACGGTGAAAGCGCACAGTAATGCACTTTTCTCCCAGCAAATCACTGTTTCTAAGGAAATGGGAACACACTGAGGAGACACTTGTGGGAGCTACTGTGACTAAAACTGAGCTTCCCTACGCACAGGGAAGCAAGAGAAATGCTGATTTCATCAAGCCCAGTTACATACTCAGAATCTGTACTACTGCGCAAATAGGCATGTCTCTGTAGGCAAAAAACTCATTTCTGACAAAGTTGCCCAAATGCATCTCAGAAGTGTGCAACTTGTTCCCTGAGTTAGAAAACGTCGAGAAACGGTCGTTTCTGCTAGCGCTGTGCTTCTACACATGTATTTGCTGAACGGTGAAAGCGCACAGTAATGCACATTTCTCCCAGCAAAAACACTGTTTCTAAGGAAATGGGAACACACTGAGGAGACACTTGTGGGAGCTACTGTGACTAAAACTGAGCTTCCCTACGCACAGGGAAGCAAGAGAAATGCTGATTTCATCAAGCCCAGTTACATACTCAGAATCTGTACTACTGCGCAAATAGGCATGTCTCTTTAGGCAAAAAACTCATTTCTGACAAAGTTGCCCAAATGCATCTCAGAAGTGTGCAACTTGTTCCCTGAGTTAGAAAACGTCGAGAAACGGTCGTTTCTGCTAGCGCTGTGCTTCTACACATGTACTTGCTGAACGGTGAAAGCGCACAGTAATGCACTTTACTCCCAGTAAATACACTGTTTCTAAGGAAATGGGAACACACTGAGGAGACACTTGTGGGAGCTACTGTGACTAAAACTGAGCTTCCCTACGCACAGGGAAGCAAGAGAAATGCTGATTTCATCAAGCCCAGTTACATACTCAGAATCTGTACTACTGCGCAAATAGGCATGTCTCTGTAGGCAAAAAACTCATTTCGGACAAAGTTGCCCAAATGCATCTCAGAAGTGTGCAACTTGTTCCCAGAGTTAGAAAAGGTCGAGAAACGGTCGTTTCTGCTAGCGCTGTGCTTCTACACATGTATTTGCTGAACGGTGAAAGCGCACAGTAATGCACTTTTCTCCCAGCAAATACACTGTTTGTAAGGAAATGGGAACACACTGAGGAGACACTTGTGCGAGCTACTGTGACTAAAACTCAGCTTCCCTACGCACAGGGAAGCAAGAGAAATGCTGATTTCATCAAGCCCAGTTACCTACTCAGAATTTGTACTACTGCGCAAATAGGCATGTCTCTGTAGGCAAAAAACTCATTTCTGACAAAGTTGCCCAAATGCATCTCAGAAGTGTGCAACTTGTTCCCTGAGTTAGAAAACGTCGAGAAACGGTCGTTTCTGCTAGCGCTGTGCTTCTACACATGTATTTGCTGAACGGTGAAAGCGCACAGTAATGCACTTTACTCCCAGCAAATACACTGTTTCTAAGGAAATGGGAACACACTGAGGAGACACTTGTGGGAGCTACTGTGACTAAAACTGAGCTTCCCTACGCACAGGGAAGCAAGAGAAATGCTGATTTCATCAAGCCCAGTTACATACTCAGAATCTGTACTACTGCGCAAATAGGCATGTCTCTTTAGGCAAAATCTCATTTCTGACAAAGTTGCCCAAATGCATCTCAGAAGTGTGCAACTTGTTCCCTGAGTTAGAAAACGTCGAGAAACGGTCGTTTCTGCTAGCGCTGTGCTTCTACACATGTATTTGCTGAACGGTGAAAGCGCACAGTAATGCACTTTTCTCCCAGCAAATACACTGTTTCTAAGGAACTGGGAACACACTGAGGAGACACTTGTGGGAGCTACTGTGACTAAAACTCAGCTTCCCTATGCACAGGGAAGCAAGAGAAATGCTGATTTCATCAAGCCCAGTTACATACTCAGAATCTGTACTACTGCGCAAATAGGCATGTCTCTGTAGGCAAAAAACTCATTTCTGACAAAGTTGCCCAAATGCATCTCAGAAGTGTGCAACTTGTTCCCTGAGTTAGAAAACATCGAGAAACGTTCGTTTCTGCTAGTGCTGTGCTTCTACACATGTATTTGCTGAACGGTGAAAGCGCACAGTAATGCACTTTTCTCCCAGCAAATACACTGTTTCTAAGGAAATGGGAACACACTGAGGAGACACTTGTGGGAGCTACTGTGACTAAAACTGAGCTTCCCTACGCACAGGGAAGCAAGAGAAATGCTGATTTCATCAAGCCCAGTTACATACTCAGAATCTGTACTACTGCGCAAATAGGCATGTCTCTGTAGGCAAAAAACTCATTTCTGACAAAGTTGCCCAAATGCATCTCAGAAGTGTGCAACTTGTTCCCTGAGTTAGAAAACGTCGAGAAACGGTCGTTTCTGCTAGCGCTGTGCTTCTACACATGTATTTGCTGAACGGTGAAAGCGCACAGTAATGCACTTTACTCCCAGCAAATACACTGTTTCTAAGGAAATGGGAACACACTGAGGAGACACTTGTGGGAGCTACTGTGACTAAAACTGAGCTTCCCTACGCACAGGGAAGCAAGAGAAATGCTGATTTCATCAAGCCCAGTTACATACTCAGAATCTGTACTACTGCGCAAATAGGCATGTCTCTTTAGGCAAAATCTCATTTCTGACAAAGTTGCCCAAATGCATCTCAGAAGTGTGCAACTTGTTCCCTGAGTTAGAAAACGTCGAGAAACGGTCGTTTCTGCTAGCGCTGTGCTTCTACACATGTATTTGCTGAACGGTGAAAGCGCACAGTAATGCACTTTTCTCCCAGCAAATACACTGTTTCTAAGGAACTGGGAACACACTGAGGAGACACTTGTGGGAGCTACTGTGACTAAAACTCAGCTTCCCTACGCACAGGGAAGCAAGAGAAATGCTGATTTCATCAAGCCCAGTTACATACTCAGAATCTGTACTACTGCGCAAATAGCCATGTCTCTGTAGGCAAAAAACTCATTTCTGACAAAGTTGCCCAAATGCATCTCAGAAGTGTGCAACTTGTTCCCTGAGTTAGAAAACATCGAGAAACGTTCGTTTCTGCTAGCGCTGTGCTTCTACACATGTATTTGCTGAACGGTGAAAGCGCACAGTAATGCACTTTTCTCCCAGCAAATACACTGTTTCTAAGGAACTGGGAACACACTGAGGAGACACTTGTGGGAGCTACTGTGACTAAAACTGAGCTTCCCTACGCACAGGGAAGCAAGAGAAATGCTGATTTCATCAAGCCCAGTTACATACTCAGAATCTGTACTACTGCGCAAATAGGCATGTCTCTGTAGGCAAAAAACTCATTTCTGACAAAGTTGCCCAAATGCATCTCAGAAGTGTGCAACTTGTTCCCTAAGTTAGAAAACGTCGAGAAACGGTCGTTTCTGCTAGCGCTGTGCTTCTACACATGTATTTGCTGAACGGTGAAAGCGCACAGTAATGCACATTTCTCCCAGCAAAAACACTGTTTTTAAGGAAATGGGAACACACTGAGGAGACACTTGTGGGAGCTACTGTGACTAAAACTGAGCTTCCCTACGCACAGGGAAGCAAGAGAAATGCTGATTTCATCAAGCCCAGTTACATACTCAGAATCTGTACTACTGCGCAAATAGGCATGTCTCTGTAGGCAAAAAACTCATTTCTGACAAAGTTGCCCAAATGCATCTCAGAAGTGTGCAACTTGTTCCCTGAGTTAGAAAACGTCGAGAAACGGTCGTTTCTGCTAGCGCTGTGCTTCTACACATGTATTTGCTGAACGGTGAAGGCGCACAGTAATGCACTTTTCTCCCAGCAAATACACTGTTTGTAAGGAAATGGGAACACACTGAGGAGACACTTGTGCGAGCTACTGTGACTAAATCTCAGCTTCCCTACGCACAGGGAAGCAAGAGAAATGCTGATTTCATCAAGCCCAGTTACATACTCAGAATCTGTACTACTGCGCAAATAGGCATGTCTCTGTAGGCAAAAAACTCATTTCTGACAAAGTTGCCCAAATGCATCTCAGAAGTGTGCAACTTGTTCCCTGAGTTAGAAAACATCGAGAAACGTTCGTTTCTGCTAGAGCTATGCTTCTACACATGTATTTGCTGAACGGTGAAAGCGCACAGTAATGCACTTTTCTCCCAGCAAATACACTGTTTCTAAGGAAATGGGAACACACTGAGGAGACACTTGTGGGAGCTACTGTGACTAAAACTGAGCTTCCCTACGCACAGGGAAGCAAGAGAAATGCTGATTTCATCAAGCCCAGTTACATACTCAGAATCTGTACTACTGCGCAAATAGGCATGTCTCTGTAGGCAAAAAACTCATTTCTGACAAAGTTGCCCAAATGCATCTCAGAAGTGTGCAACTTGTTCCCTGAGTTAGAAAACGACGAGAAACGGTCTTTTCTGCTAGCGCTGTGCTTCTACACATGTATTTGCTGAACGGTGAAAGCGCACAGTAGTGCACATTTCTCCCAGCAAAAACACTGTTTCTAAGGAAATGGGAACACACTGAGGAGACACTTGTGGGAGCTACTGTGACTAAAACTGAGCTTCCCTACGCACAGGGAAGCAAGAGAAATGCTGATTTCATCAAGCCCAGTTACATACTCAGAATCTGTACTACTG
The DNA here is from genome assembly GCF_964271855.1 of Acomys minous. Lineage (NCBI taxonomy): Eukaryota > Metazoa > Chordata > Mammalia > Rodentia > Muridae > Acomys > Acomys minous. The sequence continues at coordinate 1,094,103 of NW_028182169.1, read as the reverse complement.
CGCAAATAGGCATGTCTCTGTAGGCAAAAAACTCATTTTTGACAAAGTTGCCCAAATGCATCTCAGAAGTGTGCAACTTGTTCCCTGAGTTAGAAAACGTCGAGAAACGGTCGTTTCTGCTAGCGTTGTGCTTCTACACATGTATTTGCTGAACGGTGAAAGCGCACAGTAATGCACTTTTCTCCCAGCAAATACACTGTTTCTAAGGAACTGGGAACACACTGAGGAGACACTTGTGGGAGCTACTGTGACTAAAACTGAGCTTCCCTACGCACAGGGAAGCAAGAGAAATGCTGATTTCATCAAGCCCAGTTACATACTCAGAATCTGTACTACTGCGCAAATAGGCATGTCTCTGTAGGCAAAAAACTCATTTCTGACAAATTTGCCCAAATGCATCTCAGAAGTGTGCAACTTCTTCCCTGAGTTAGAAAACATCGAGAAACGTTCGTTTCTGCTAGCGCTGTGCTTCTACACATGTATTTGCTGAACGGTGAAAGCGCACAGTAATGCACTTTTCTCCCAGCAAATACACTGTTTCTAAGGAAATGGGAACACACTGAGGAGACACTTGTGGGAGCTACTGTGACTAAAACTGAGCTTCCCTACGCACAGGGAAGCAAGAGAAATGCTGATTTCATCAAGCCCAGTTACATACTCAGAATCTGTACTACTGCGCAAATAGGCATGTCTCTATAGGCAAAAAACTCATTTCTGACAAAGTTGCCCAAATGCATCTCAGAAGTGTGCAACTTGTTCCCTGAGTTAGAAAACGTCGAGAAACGGTCGTTTCTGCTAGCGCTGTGCTTCTACACATGTATTTGCTGAACGGTGAAAGCGCACAGTAATGCACATTTCTCCCAGCAAAAACACTGTTTCTAAGGAAATGGGAACACACTGAGGAGACACTTGTGGGAGCTACTGTGACTAAAACTGAGCTTCCCTACGCACAGGGAAGCAAGAGAAATGCTGATTTCATCAAGCCCAGTTACATACTCAGAATCTGTACTACTGCGCAAATAGGCATGTCTCTGTAGGCAAAAAACTCATTTCTGACAAAGTTGCCCAAATGCATCTCAGAAGTGTGCAACTTGTTCCCTGAGTTAGAAAACGTCGAGAAACGGTCGTTTCTGCTAGCGCTGTGCTTCTACACATTTATTTGCTGAACGGTGAAAGCGCACAGTAATGCACTTTTCTCCCAGCAAATACACTGTTTCTAAGGAAATGGGAACACACTGAGGAGACACTTGTGGGAGCTACTGTGACTAAAACTCAGCTTCCCTACGCACAGGGAAGCAAGAGAAATGCTGATTTCATCAAGCCCAGTTACATACTCAGAATCTGTACTACTGCGCAAATAGGCATGTCTCTGTAGGCAAAAAACTCATTTCTGACAAAGTTGCCCAAATGCATCTCAGAAGTGTGCAACTTGTTCCCTGAGTTAGAAAACGTTGAGAAACAGTCTTTTCTGCTAGCGCTGTGCTTCTACACATGTATTTGCTGAACAAAGAAAGCGCACAGTAATGCACTTTCTCCCAGCAAATACACTGTTTCTAAGGAAATGGGAACACACTGAGGAGACAATTGTGGGAGCTACTGTGACTAAAACTGAGCTTCCCTATGCACAGGGAAGCAAGAGAAATGCTGATTTCATCAAGCCCAGTTACATACTCAGAATCTGTACTACTGCGCAAATAGGCATGTCTCTGTAGGCAAAAAACTCATTTCTGACAAAGTTGCCCAAATGCATCTCAGAAGTGTGCAACTTGTTCCCTGAGTTAGAAAACGTCAAGAAACGTTCGTTTCTGCTAGCGTTGTGCTTCTACACATGTATTTGCTGAACGGTGAAAGCGCACAGTAATGCACTTTTCTCCCAGCAAATACACTGTTTCTAAGGAAATGGGAACACACTGAGGAGATACGTGTGGGAGCTACTGTGACTAAAATTGAGCTTCCCTATGCACAGGGAAGCAAGAGAAATGCTGATTTCATCAAGCCCAGTTACATACTCAGAATCTGTACTACTGCGCAAATAGGCATGTCTCTGTAGGCAAAAAACTCATTTCTGACAAAGTTGCCCAAATGCATCTCAGAAGTGTGCAACTTGTTCCCTGAGTTAGAAAACGTCGAGAAACGGTCGTTTCTGCTAGCGCTGTGCTTCTACACATGTATTTGCTGAACGGTGAAAGCGCACAGTAATGCACTTTTCTCCCAGCAAATACACTGTTTCTAAGGAAATGGGAACACACTGAGGAGACACTTGTGGGAGCTACTGTGACTAAAACTCAGCTTCCCTACGCACAGGGAAGCAAGAGAAATGCTGATTTCATCAAGCCCAGTTACATACTCAGAATCTGTACTACTGCGCAAATAGGCATGTCTCTGTAGGCAAAAAACTCATTTCTGACAAAGTTGCCCAAATGCATCTCAGAAGTGTGCAACTTGTTCCCTGAGTTAGAAAACGTTGAGAAACGGTCTTTTCTGCTAGCGCTGTGCTTCTACACATGTATTTGCTGAACGGAGAAAGCGAACAGTAATGCACTTTCTCCCAGCAAATACACTGTTTCTAAGGAAATAGGAACACACTGAGGAGACACTTGTGCGAGCTACTGTGACTAAAACTCAGCTTCCCTACGCACAGGGAAGCAAGAGAAATGCTGATTTCATCAAGCCCAGTTACATACTCAGAATCTGTCCTACTGCGCAAATAGGCATGTCTCTTTAGGCATAAAACTCATTTCTGACAAAGTTGCCCAAATGCATCTCAGAAGTGTGCAACTTGTTCCCTGAGTTAGAAAACGTCGAGAAACGGTCCTTTCTGCTAGTGCTGTGCTTCTACACATGTACTTGCTGAACGGTGAAAGCGCACAGTAATGTACTTTTCTCCCAGCAAATACACTGTTTCTAAGGAAATGGGAACACACTGAGGAGACACTTGTGGGAGCTACGGTGACTAAACCTGAGCTTCCCTACGCAAAGGGAAGCAAGAGAAATGCTGATTTCATCAAGCCCAGTTACATACTCAGAATCTGTACTACTGCGCAAATAGGCATGTCTCTGTAGGCAAAAAACTCATTTCTGACAAAGTTGCCCAAATGCATCTCAGAAGTGTGCAACTTGTTCCCTGAGTTAGAAAACGTCGAGAAATGGTCGTTTCTGCTAGCGCTGTGCTTCTACACATGTACTTGCTGAACGGTGAAAGCGCACAGTAATGCACTTTTCTCCCAGCAAATACACTGTTTCTAAGGAAATGGGAACACACTGAGGAGACACTTGTGGGAGCTACTGTGACTAAAACTGAGCTTCCCTACGCACAGGGAAGCAAGAGAAATGCTGATTTCATCAAGCCCAGTTACATACTCAGAATCTGTACTACTGCGCAAATAGGCATGTCTCTTTAGGCAAAAAACTCATTTCTGACAAAGTTGCCCAAATGCATCTCGGAAGTGTGCAACTTGTTCTCTGAGTTAGAAAACGTCGAGAAACGTGCGTTTCTGCTAGCGCTGTGCATCTACACATGTACTTGCTGAACGGTGAAAGCACACAGTAATGCACTTTTCTCCCAGCAAATACACTGTTTCTAGGGAAATGGGAACACACTGAGGAGACACTTGTGGGAGCTACTGTGACTAAAACTGAGCTTCCCTACGCACAGGGAAGCAAGAGAAATGCTGATTTCATCAAGCCCAGTTACATACTCAGAATCTGTACTACTGCGCAAATAGGCATGTCTCTGTAGGCAAAAAACTCATTTCTGAAAAAGTTGCCCAAATGCATCTCAGAAGTGTGCAACTTGTTCCCTGAGTTAGAAAACGTCGAGAAACGGTCGTTTCTGCTAGCGCTGTGCTTCTACACATGTACTTGCTGAACGGTGAGAGCGCACAGTAATGCACTTTTCTCCCAGCAAATACACTGTTTCTAAGGAAATGGGAACACACTGAGGAGACACTTGTGGGAGCTACTGTGACTAAAACTGAGCTTCCCTACGCACAGGGAAGCAAGAGAAATGCTGATTTCATCAAGCCCAGTTACATACTCAGAATCTGTACTACTGCGCAAATAGGCATGTCTCTTTAGGCAAAAAACTCATTTCTGACAAAGTTGCCCAAATGCATCTCAGAAGTGTGCAACTTGTTCCCTGAGTTAGAAAACGTCGAGAAACGGTCGTTTCTGCTAGCGCTGTGCTTCTACACATGTACTTGCTGAACGGTGAAAGCGCACAGTAATGTACTTTTCTCCCAGCAAATACACTGTTTCTAAGGAAATGGGAACACACTGAGGAGACACTTGTGGGACCTACTGTGACTAAAACTGAGCTTCCCTACGCACATGGAAGCAAGAGAAATGCTGATTTCATCAAGCCCAGTTACATACTCAGAATCTGTACTACTGCGCAAATAGGCATGTCTCTGTAGGCAAAAAACTCATTTCTGACAAAGTTGCCCAAATGCATCTCAGAAGTGTGCAACTTGTTCCCTGAGTTAGAAAACATCGAGAAACGTTCGTTTCTGCTAGCGCTGTGCTTCTACACATGTATTTGCTGAACGGTGAAAGCGCACAGTAATGCACTTTTCTCCCAGCAAATACACTGTTTCTAAGGAAATGGGAACACACTGAGGAGACACTTGTGGGAGCTACTGTGACTAAAACTGAGCTTCCCTACGCACAGGGAAGCAAGAGAAATGCTGATTTCATCAAGCCCAGTTACATACTCAGAATCTGTACTACTGCGCAAATAGGCATGTCTCTTTAGGCAAAAAACTCATTTCTGACAAAGTTGCCCAAATGCATCTCAGAAGTGTGCAACTTGTTCCCTGAGTTAGAAAACGTCGAGAAACGGTCGTTTCTGCTAGCGCTGTGCTTCTACACATGTACTTGCTGAACGGTGAAAGCGCACAGTAATGCACTTTACTCCCAGCAAATACACTGTTTCTAAGGAAATGGAAACACACTGAGGAGACACTTGTGGGAGCTACTGTGACTAAAACTGAGCTTCCCTACGCACAGGGAAGCAAGAGAAATGCTGATTTCATCAAGCCCAGTTACATACTCAGAATCTGTACTACTGCGCAAATAGGCATGTCTCTGTAGGCAAAAAACTCATTTCGGACAAAGTTGCCCAAATGCATCTCAGAAGTGTGCAACTTGTTCCCTGAGTTAGAAAACGTCGAGAAACGGTCGTTTCTGCTAGCGCTGTGCTTCTACACATGTATTTGCTGAACGGTGAAAGCGCACAGTAATGCACTTTACTCCCAGCAAATACACTGTTTCTAAGGAAATGGGAACACACTGAGGAGACACTTGTGGGAGCTACTGTGACTAAAACTGAGCTTCCCTACGCACAGGGAAGCAAGAGAAATGCTGATTTCATCAAGCCCAGTTACATACTCAGAATCTGTACTACTGCGCAAATAGGCATGTCTCTTTAGGCAAAATCTCATTTCTGACAAAGTTGCCCAAATGCATCTCAGAAGTGTGCAACTTGTTCCCTGAGTTAGAAAACGTCGAGAAACGGTCGTTTCTGCTAGCGCTGTGCTTCTACACATGTATTTGCTGAACGGTGAAAGCGCACAGTAATGCACTTTTCTCCCAGCAAATACACTGTTTCTAAGGAACTGGGAACACACTGAGGAGACACTTGTGGGAGCTACTGTGACTAAAACTCAGCTTCCCTACGCACAGGGAAGCAAGAGAAATGCTGATTTCATCAAGCCCAGTTACATACTCAGAATCTGTACTACTGCGCAAATAGGCATGTCTCTGTAGGCAAAAAACTCATTTCTGACAAAGTTGCCCAAATGCATCTCAGAAGTGTGCAACTTGTTCCCTGAGTTAGAAAACATCGAGAAACGTTCGTTTCTGCTAGAGCTATGCTTCTACACATGTATTTGCTGAACGGTGAAAGCGCACAGTAATGCACTTTTCTCCCAGCAAATACACTGTTTCTAAGGAACTGGGAACACACTGAGGAGACACTTGTGGGAGCTACTGTGACTAAAACTGAGCTTCCCTACGCACAGGGAAGCAAGAGAAATGCTGATTTCATCAAGCCCAGTTACATACTCAGAATCTGTACTACTGCGCAAATAGGCATGTCTCTGTAGGCAAAAAACTCATTTCTGACAAAGTTGCCCAAATGCATCTCAGAAGTGTGCAACTTGTTCCCTGAGTTAGAAAACGAAGAGAAACGGTCTTTTCTGCTAGCGCTGTGCTTCTACACATGTATTTGCTGAACGGTGAAAGCGCACAGTAGTGCACATTTCTCCCAGCAAAAACACTGTTTCTAAGGAAATGGGAACACACTGAGGAGACACTTGTGGGAGCTACTGTGACTAAAACTGAGCTTCCCTACGCACAGGGAAGCAAGAGAAATGCTGATTTCATCAAGCCCAGTTACATACTCAGAATCTGTACTACTGCGCAAATAGGCATGTCTCTTTAGGCAAAAAACTCATTTCTGACAAAGTTGCCCAAATGCATCTCAGAAGTGTGCAACTTGTTCCCTGAGTTAGAAAACGTCGAGAAACTGTCGTTTCTGCTAGCGCTGTGCTTCTACACATGTACTTGCTGAACGGTGAAAGCGCACAGTAATGTACTTTTCTCCCAGCAAATACACTGTTTCTAAGGAAATGGGAACACACTGAGGAGACACTTGTGGGAGCTACTGTGACTAAAACTGAGCTTCCCTACGCACATGGAAGCAAGAGAAATGCTGATTTCATCAAGCCCAGTTACATACTCAGAATCTGTACTACTGCGCAAATAGGCATGTCTCTGTAGGCAAAAAACTCATTTCTGACAAAGTTGCCCAAATGCATCTCAGAAGTGTGCAACTTGTTCCCTGAGTTAGAAAACATCGAGAAACGTTCGTTTCTGCTAGCGCTGTGCTTCTACACATGTATTTGCTGAACGGTGAAAGCGCACAGTAATGCACTTTTCTCCCAGCAAATACACTGTTTCTAAGGAAATGGGAACACACTGAGGAGACACTTGTGGGAGCTACTGTGACTAAAACTGAGCTTCCCTACGCACAGGGAAGCAAGAGAAATGCTGATTTCATCAAGCCCAGTTACATACTCAGAATCTGTACTACTGCGCAAATAGGCATGTCTCTTTAGGCAAAAAACTCATTTCTGACAAAGTTGCCCAAATGCATCTCAGAAGTTTGCAACTTGTTCCCTGAGTTAGAAAACGTCGAGAAACGGTCGTTTCTGCTAGCGCTGTGCTTCTACACATGTACTTGCTGAACGGTGAAAGCGCACAGTAATGCACTTACTCCCAGCAAATACACTGTTTCTAAGGAAATGGGAACACACTGAGGAGACACTTGTGGGAGCTACTGTGACTAAAACTGAGCTTCCCTACGCACAGGGAAGCAAGAGAAATGCTGATTTCATCAAGCCCAGTTACATACTCAGAATCTGTACTACTGCGCAAATAGGCATGTCTCTTTAGGCAAAATCTCATTTCTGACAAAGTTGCCCAAATGCATCTCAGAAGTGTGCAACTTGTTCCCTGAGTTAGAAAACGTCGAGAAACGGTCGTTTCTGCTAGCGCTGTGCTTCTACACATGTATTTGCTGAACGGTGAAAGCGCACAGTAATGCACTTTTCTCCCAGCAAATACACTGTTTCTAAGGAACTGGGAACACACTGAGGAGACACTTGTGGGAGCTACTGTGACTAAAACTCAGCTTCCCTACGCACAGGGAAGCAAGAGAAATGCTGATTTCATCAAGCCCAGTTACATACTCAGAATCTGTACTACTGCGCAAATAGGCATGTCTCTGTAGGCAAAAAACTCATTTCTGACAAAGTTGCCCAAATGCATCTCAGAAGTGTGCAACTTGTTCCCTGAGTTAGAAAACATCGAGAAACGTTCGTTTCTGCTAGAGCTATGCTTCTACACATGTATTTGCTGAACGGTGAAAGCGCACAGTAATGCACTTTTCTCCCAGCAAATACACTGTTTCTAAGGAACTGGGAACACACTGAGGAGACACTTGTGGGAGCTACTGTGACTAAAACTGAGCTTCCCTACGCACAGGGAAGCAAGAGAAATGCTGATTTCATCAAGCCCAGTTACATACTCAGAATCTGTACTACTGCGCAAATAGGCATGTCTCTGTAGGCAAAAAACTCATTTCTGACAAAGTTGCCCAAATGCATCTCAGAAGTGTGCAACTTGTTCCCTGAGTTAGAAAACGACGAGAAACGGTCTTTTCTGCTAGCGCTGTGCTTCTACACATGTATTTGCTGAACGGTGAAAGCGCACAGTAGTGCACATTTCTCCCAGCAAAAACACTGTTTCTAAGGAAATGGGAACACACTGAGGAGACACTTGTGGGAGCTACTGTGACTAAAACTGAGCTTCCCTACGCACAGGGAAGCAAGAGAAATGCTGATTTCATCAAGCCCAGTTACATACTCAGAATCTGTACTACTGCGCAAATAGGCATGTCTCTGTAGGCAAAAAACTCATTTCTGACAAAGTTGCCCAAATGCATCTCAGAAGTGTGCAACTTGTTCCCTGAGTTAGAAAACGTCGAGAAACGGTCGTTTCTGCTAGCGCTGTGCTTCTACACATGTATTTGCTGAACGGTGAAAGCGCACAGTAATGCACTTTTCTCCCAGCAAATACACTGTTTCTAAGGAAATGGGAACACACTGAGGAGACACTTGTGGGAGCTACTGTGACTAAAACTCAGCTTCCCTACGCACAGGGAAGCAAGAGAAATGCTGATTTCATCAAGCCCAGTTACATACTCAGAATCTGTACTACTGCGCAAATAGGCATGTCTCTGTAGGCAAAAAACTCATTTCTGACAAAGTTGCCCAAATGCATCTCAGAAGTGTGCAACTTGTTCCCTGAGTTAGAAAACGTGGAGAAACGGTCGTTTCTGCTAGCGTTGTGCTTCTACACATGTATTTGCTGAACGGTGAAAGCTCACAGTAATGCACTTTTCTCCCAGCAAATACACTGTTTCTAAGGAACTGGGAACACACTGAGGAGACACTTGTGGGAGCTACTGTGACTAAAACTGAGCTTCCCTACGCACAGGGAAGCAAGAGAAATGCTGATTTCATCAAGCCCAGTTACATACTCAGAATCTGTACTACTGCGCAAATAGGCATGTCTCTGTAGGCAAAAAACTCATTTCTGACAAAGTTGCCCAAATGCATCTCAGAAGTGTGCAACTTGTTCCCTGAGTTAGAAAACGTCGAGAAACGGTCGTTTCTGCTAGCGCTGTGCTTCTACACATGTATTTGCTGAACGGTGAAAGCGCACAGTAATGCACTTTTCTCCCAGCAAATACACTGTTTCTAAGGAAATGGGAACACACTGAGGAGACACTTGTGGGAGCTACTGTGACTAAAACTCAGCTTCCCTACGCACAGGGAAGCAAGAGAAATGCTGATTTCATCAAGCCCAGTTACATACTCAGAATCTGTACTACTGCGCAAATAGGCATGTCTCTGTAGGCAAAAAACTCATTTCTGACAAAGTTGCCCAAATGCATCTCAGAAGTGTGCAACTTGTTCCCTGAGTTAGAAAACGTTGAGAATCGGTCTTTTCTGCTAGCGCTGTGCTTCTACACATGTATTTGCTGAACGGAGAAAGCGCACAGTAATGCACTTTCTCCCAGCAAATACACTGTTTCTAAGGAAATGGGAACACACTGAGGAGACAATTGTGGGAGCTACTGTGACTAAAACTGAGCTTCCCTATGCACAGGGAAGCAAGAGAAATGCTGATTTCATCAAGCCCAGTTACATACTCAGAATCTGTACTACTGCGCAAATAGGCATGTCTCTGTAGGCAAAAAACTCATTTCTGACAAAGTTGCCCAAATGCATCTCAGAAGTGTGCAACTTGTTCCCTGAGTTAGAAAACGTCAAGAAACGTTCGTTTCTGCTAGCGTTGTGCTTCTACACATGTATTTGCTGAACGGTGAAAGCGCACAGTAATGCACTTTTCTCCCAGCAAATACACTGTTTCTAAGGAAATGGGAACACACTGAGGAGACACGTGTGGGAGCTACTGTGACTAAAATTGAGCTTCCCTACGCACAGGGAAGCAAGAGAAATGCTGATTTCATCAAGCCCAGTTACATACTCAGAATCTGTACTACTGCGCAAATAGGCATGTCTCTGTAGGCAAAAAACTCATTTCAGACAAAGTTGCCCAAATGCATCTCAGAAGTGTGCAACCTGTTCCCTGAGTTAGAAAACGTCGAGAAACGGTCGTTTCTGCTAGCGCTGTGCTTCTACACATGTTTTTGCTGAACGGTGAAAGCGCACAGTAATGCACTTTTCTCCCAGCAAATACACTGTTTCTAAGGAACTGGGAACACACTGAGGAGACACTTGTGGGAGCTACTGTGACTAAAACTGAGCTTCCCTACGCACAGGGAAGCAAGAGAAATGCTGATTTCATCAAGCCCAGTTACATACTCAGAATCTGTACTACTGCGCAAATAGGCATGTCTCTGTAGGCAAAAAACTCATTTCTGACAAAGCTGCCCAAATGCATCTCAGAAGTGTGCAACTTGTTCCCTGAGTTAGAAAACGTCGAGAAACGGTCGTTTCTGGTAGCGTTGTGCTTCTACACATGTATTTGCTGAACGGTGAAAGCGCACAGTAATGCACTTTTCTCCCAGCAAATACACTGTTTCTAAGGAAATGGGAACACACTGAGGAGACACTTGTGGGAGCTACTGTGACTAAAACTGAGCTTCCCTACGCACAGGGAAGCAAGAGAAATGCTGATTTCATCCAGCCCAGTTACATACTCAGAATCTGTACTACTGCGCAAATAGGCATGTCTCTGTAGGCAAAAAACTCATTTCTGACAAAGTTGCCCAAATGCATCTCAGAAGTGTGCAACTTGTTCCCTGAGTTAGAAAACATCGAGAAACGTTCGTTTCTGCTAGCGCTGTGCTTCTACACATGTATTTGTTGAACGGTGAAAGCGCACAGTAATGCACTTTTCTCCCAGCAAATACACTGTTTCTAAGGAAATGGGAACACACTGAGGAGACACTTGTGGGAGCTACTGTGACTAAAACTGAGCTTCCCTACGCACAGGGAAGCAAGAGAAATGCTGATTTCATCAAGCCCAGTTACATACTCAGAATCTGTACTATTGCGCAAATAGGCATGTCTCTGTAGGCAAAAAACTAATTTCTGACAAAGTTGCCCAAATGCATCTCAGAATGGGGAACTTGTTCCCTGAGTTAGAAAACGTCGAAAAACGGTCGTTTCTCCTAGCGTTGTGCTTCTACACATGTACTTGCTGAACGGTGAAAGCGCACAGTAATGCACTTTTCTCCCAGCAAATACACTGTTTCTAAGGAAATGGGAACACACTGAGGAGACACTTGTGGGAGCTACGGTGACTAAAACTGAGCTTCCCTACGCACAGGGAAGCAAGAGAAATGCTGATTTCATCAAGCCCAGTTACATACTCAGAATCTGTACTACTGCGCAAATAGGCATGTCTCTTTAGGCAAAAAACTCATTTCTGACAAAGTTGCCCAAATGCATCTCAGAAGTGTGCAACTTGTTCTCTGAGTTAGAAAACGTCGCGAAACGGTTGTTTCTGCTAGCGCTGTGCTTCTACACATGTACTTGCTGAACGGTGAAAGCACACAGTAATGCACTTTTCTCCCAGCAAATACACTTTTTCTAAGGAAATGGGAACACACTGAGGAGACACTTGTGGGAGCTACGGTGACTAAAACTGAGCTTCCCTACGCACAGGGAATCAAGAGAAATGCTGATTTCATCAAGCCCAGTTACATACTCAGAATCTGTACTACTGCGCAAATAGGCATGTCTCTTTAGGCAAAAAACTCATTTCTGACAAAGTTGCCCAAATGCATCTCAGAAGTGTGCAACTTGTTCCCTGAGTTAGAAAACGTCGAGAAACGTTCGTTTCTGCTAGCGCTGTGCTTCTACACATGTATTTGCTGAACGGTGAAAGCACACAGGAATGCACTTTTCTCCCAGCAAATACACTGTTTCTAAGGAAATGGGAACACACTGAGGAGACACTTGTGCGAGCTACTGTGACTAAAACTCAGCTTCCCTACGCACAGGGAAGCAAGAGAAATGCTGATTTCATCAAGCCCAGTTACATACTCAGAATCTGTCCTACTGCGCAAATAGGCATATCTCTTTAGGCAAAAAACTCATTTCTGACAAAGTTGCCCAAATGCATCTCAGAAGTTTGCAACTTGTTCCCTGAGTTAGAAAACGTCGAGAAACGGTCGTTTCTGCTAGCGCTGTGCTTCTACACATGTACTTGCTGAACGGTGAAAGCGCACAGTAATGCACTTTTCTCCCAGCAAATACACTTTTTCTAAGGAAATGGGAACACACTGAGGAGACACATGTGGGAGCTACTGTGACTAAAACTGAGCTTCCCTACGCACAGGGAAGCAAGAGAAATGCTGATTTCATCAAGCCCAGTTACATACTCAGAATCTGTACTACTGCGCAAATAGGCATGTCTCTGTAGGCAAAAAACTCATTTCTGACAAAGTTGCCCAAATGCATCTCAGAAGTGTGCAACTTGTTCCCTGAGTTAGAAAACGTCGAGAAACGGTCGTTTCTGCTAGCGCTGTGCTTCTACACATGTACTTGCTGAACGGTGAAAGCGCACAGTAATGCACTTTTCTCCCAGCAAATACACTGTTTCTAAGGAAATGGGAACACACTGAGGAGACACTTGTGGGAGCTACTGTGACTAAAACTGAGCTTCCCTACGCACAGGGAAGCAAGAGAAATGCTGATTTCATCAAGCCCAGTTACATACTCAGAATCTGTACTACTGCGCAAATAGGCATGTCTCTTTAGGCAAAAAACTCATTTCTGACAAAGTTGCCCAAATGCATCTCGGAAGTGTGCAACTTGTTCTCTGAGTTAGAAAACGTCGAGAAACATGCGTTTCTGCTAGCGCTGTGCATCTACACATGTACTTGCTGAACGGTGAAAGCGCACAGTAATGCACTTTTCTCCCAGCAAATACACTGTTTCTAGGGAAATGGGAACACACTGAGGAGACACTTGTGGGAGCTACTGTGACTAAAACTGAGCTTCCCTACGCACAGGGAAGCAAGAGAAATGCTGATTTCATCAAGCCCAGTTACATACTCAGAATCTGTACTACTGCGCAAATAGGCATGTCTCTGTAGGCAAAAAACTCATTTCTGACAAAGTTGCCCAAATGCATCTCAGAAGTGTGCAACTTGTTCCCTGAGTTAGAAAACGTCGAGAAACGGTCGTTTCTGCTAGCGCTGTGCTTCTACACATGTACTTGCTGAACGGTGAAAGCGCACAGTAATGCACTTTTCTCCCAGCAAATACACTGTTTCTAAGGAAATGGGAACACACTGAGGAGACACTTGTGGGAGCTACTGTGACTAAAACTGAGCTTCCCTACGCACAGGGAAGCAAGAGAAATGCTGATTTCATCAAGCCCAGTTACATACTCAGAATCTGTACTACTGCGCAAATAGGCATGTCTCTTTAGGCAAAAAACTCATTTCTGACAAAGTTGCCCAAATGCATCTCAGAAGTGTGCAACTTGTTCCCTGAGTTAGAAAACGTCGAGAAACGGTCGTTTCTGCTAGCGCTGTGCTTCTACACATGTACTTGCTGAACGGTGAAAGCGCACAGTAATGTACTTTTCTCCCAGCAAATACACTGTTTCTAAGGAAATGGGAACACACTGAGGAGACACTTGTGGGAGCTACTGTGACTAAAACTGAGCTTCCCTACGCACATGGAAGCAAGAGAAATGCTGATTTCATCAAGCCCAGTTACATACTCAGAATCTGTACTACTGCGCAAATAGGCATGTCTCTGTAGGCAAAAAACTCATTTCTGACAAAGTTGCCCAAATGCATCTCAGAAGTGTGCAACTTGTTTCCTGAGTTAGAAAACATCGAGAAACGTTCGTTTCTGCTAGCGCTGTGCTTCTACACATGTATTTGCTGAACGGTGAAAGCGCACAGTAATGCACTTTTCTCCCAGCAAATACACTGTTTCTAAGGAAATGGGAACACACTGAGGAGACACTTGTGGGAGCTACTGTGACTAAAACTGAGCTTCCCTACGCACAGGGAAGCAAGAGAAATGCTGATTTCATCAAGCCCAGTTACATACTCAGAATCTGTACTACTGCGCAAATAGGCATGTCTCTTTAGGCAAAAAACTCATTTCTGACAAAGTTGCCCAAATGCATCTCAGAAGTGTGCAACTTGTTCCCTGAGTTAGAAAACGTCGAGAAACGGTCGTTTCTGCTAGCGCTGTGCTTCTACACATGTACTTGCTGAACGGTGAAAGCGCACAGTAATGCACTTTACTCCCAGCAAATACACTGTTTCTAAGGAAATGGAAACACACTGAGGAGACACTTGTGGGAGCTACTGTGACTAAAACTGAGCTTCCCTACGCACAGGGAAGCAAGAGAAATGCTGATTTCATCAAGCCCAGTTACATACTCAGAATCTGTACTACTGCGCAAATAGGCATGTCTCTGTAGGCAAAAAACTCATTTCGGACAAAGTTGCCCAAATGCATCTCAGAAGTGTGCAACTTGTTCCCTGAGTTAGAAAACGTCGAGAAACGGTCGTTTCTGCTAGCGCTGTGCTTCTACACATGTATTTGCTGAACGGTGAAAGCGCACAGTAATGCACTTTACTCCCAGCAAATACACTGTTTCTAAGGAAATGGGAACACACTGAGGAGACACTTGTGGGAGCTACTGTGACTAAAACTGAGCTTCCCTACGCACAGGGAAGCAAGAGAAATGCTGATTTCATCAAGCCCAGTTACATACTCAGAATCTGTACTACTGCGCAAATAGGCATGTCTCTTTAGGCAAAATCTCATTTCTGACAAAGTTGACCAAATGCATCTCAGAAGTGTGCAACTTGTTCCCTGAGTTAGAAAACGTCGAGAAACGGTCGTTTCTGCTAGCGCTGTGCTTCTACACATGTATTTGCTGAACGGTGAAAGCGCACAGTAATGCACTTTTCTCCCAGCAAATACACTGTTTCTAAGGAACTGGGAACACACTGAGGAGACACTTGTGGGAGCTACTGTGACTAAAACTCAGCTTCCCTACGCACAGGGAAGCAAGAGAAATGCTGATTTCATCAAGCCCAGTTACATACTCAGAATCTGTACTACTGCGCAAATAGGCATGTCTCTGTAGGCAAAAAACTCATTTCTGACAAAGTTGCCCAAATGCATCTCAGAAGTGTGCAACTTGTTCCCTGAGTTAGAAAACATCGAGAAACGTTCGTTTCTGCTAGAGCTATGCTTCTACACATGTATTTGCTGAACGGTGAAAGCGCACAGTAATGCACTTTTCTCCCAGCAAATACACTGTTTCTAAGGAACTGGGAACACACTGAGGAGACACTTGTGGGAGCTACTGTGACTAAAACTGAGCTTCCCTACGCACAGGGAAGCAAGAGAAATGCTGATTTCATCAAGCCCAGTTACATACTCAGAATCTGTACTACTGCGCAAATAGGCATGTCTCTGTAGGCAAAAAACTCATTTCTGACAAAGTTGCCCAAATGCATCTCAGAAGTGTGCAACTTGTTCCCTGAGTTAGAAAACGTCGAGAAACGGTCGTTTCTGCTAGCGCTGTGCTTCTACACATGTATTTGCTGAACGGTGAAAGCGCACAGGAATGCACTTTTCTCCCAGCAAATACACTGTTTCTAAGGAAATGGGAACACACTGAGGAGACACTTGTGCGAGCTACTGTGACTAAAACTCAGCTTCCCTACGCACAGGGAAGCAAGAGAAATGCTGATTTCATCAAGCCCAGTTACATACTCAGAATCTGTCCTACTGCGCAAATAGGCATGTCTCTTTAGGCATAAAACTCATTTCTGACAAAGTTGCCCAAATGCATCTCAGAAGTGTGCAACTTGTTCCCTGAGTTAGAAAACGTCGAGAAACGGTCCTTTCTGCTAGTGCTGTGCTTCTACACATGTACTTGCTGAACGGTGAAAGCGCACAGTAATGTACTTTTCTCCCAGCAAATACACTGTTTCTAAGGAAATGGGAACACACTGAGGAGACACTTGTGGGAGCTACGGTGACTAAAACTGAGCTTCCCTACGCACAGGGAAGCAAGAGAAATGCTGATTTCATCAAGCCCAGTTACATACTCAGAATCTGTACTACTGCGCAAATAGGCATGTCTCTTTAGGCAAAAAACTCATTTCTGACAAAGTTGCCCAAATGCATCTCGGAAGTGTGCAACTTGTTCTCTGAGTTAGAAAACGTCGAGAAACATGCGTTTCTGCTAGCGCTGTGCATCTACACATGTACTTGCTGAACGGTGAAAGCGCACAGTAATGCACTTTTCTCCCAGCAAATACACTGTTTCTAGGGAAATGGGAACACACTGAGGAGACACTTGTGGGAGCTACTGTGACTAAAACTGAGCTTCCCTACGCACAGGGAAGCAAGAGAAATGCTGATTTCATCAAGCCCAGTTACATACTCAGAATCTGTACTACTGCGCAAATAGGCATGTCTCTTTAGGCAAAAAACTCATTTCTGACAAAGTTGCCCAAATGCATCTCAGAAGTGTGCAACTTGTTCCCTGAGTTAGAAAACGTCGAGAAACGGTCGTTTCTGCTAGCGCTGTGCTTCTACACATGTACTTGCTGAACGGTGAAAGCGCACAGTAATGCACTTTTCTCCCAGCAAATACACTGTTTCTAAGGAAATGGGAACACACTGAGGAGACACTTGTGGGAGCTACTGTGATTAAAATTGAGCTTCCCTACGCACAGGGAAGCAAGAGAAATGCTGATTTCATCAAGCCCAGTTACATACTCAGAATCTGTACTACTGCGCAAATAGGCATGTCTCTTTAGGCAAAAAACTCATTTCTGACAAAGTTGCCCAAATGCATCTCGGAAGTGTGCAACTTGTTCTCTGAGTTAGAAAACTTCGAGAAACGTGCGTTTCTGCTAGCGCTGTGCATCTACACATGTACTTGCTGAACGGTGAAAGCGCACAGTAATGCACTTTTCTCCCAGCAAATACACTGTTTCTAGGGAAATGGGAACACACTGAGGAGACACTTGTGGGAGCTACTGTGACTAAAACTGAGCTTCCCTACGCACAGGGAAGCAAGAGAAATGCTGATTTCATCAAGCCCAGTTACATACTCAGAATCTGTACTACTGCGCAAATAGGCATGTCTCTGTAGGCAAAAAACTCATTTCTGACAAAGTTGCCCAAATGCATCTCAGAAGTGTGCAACTTGTTCCCTGAGTTAGAAAACGTCGAGAAACGGTCGTTTCTGCTAGCGCTGTGCTTCTACACATGTACTTGCTGAACGGTGAAAGCGCACAGTAATGCACTTTTCTCCCAGCAAATACACTGTTTCTAAGGAAATGGGAACACACTGAGGAGACACTTGTGGGAGCTACTGTGACTAAAACTGAGCTTCCCTACGCACAGGGAAGCAAGAGAAATGCTGATTTCATCAAGCCCAGTTACATACTCAGAATCTGTACTACTGCGCAAATAGGCATGTCTCTTTAGGCAAAAAACTCATTTCTGACAAAGTTGCCCAAATGCATCTCAGAAGTGTGCAACTTGTTCCCTGAGTTAGAAAACGTCGAGAAACGGTCGTTTCTGCTAGCGCTGTGCTTCTACACATGTACTTGCTGAACGGTGAAAGCGCACAGTAATGTACTTTTCTCCCAGCAAATACACTGTTTCTAAGGAAATGGGAACACACTGAGGAGACACTTGTGGGAGCTACTGTGACTAAAACTGAGCTTCCCTACGCACATGGAAGCAAGAGAAATGCTGATTTCATCAAGCCCAGTTACATACTCAGAATCTGTACTACTGCGCAAATAGGCATGTCTCTGTAGGCAAAAAACTCATTTCTGACAAAGTTGCCCAAATGCATCTCAGAAGTGTGCAACTTGTTCCCTGAGTTAGAAAACATCGAGAAACGTTCGTTTCTGCTAGCGCTGTGCTTCTACACATGTATTTGCTGAACGGTGAAAGCGCACAGTAATGCACTTTTCTCCCAGCAAATACACTGTTTCTAAGGAAATGGGAACACACTGAGGAGACACTTGTGGGAGCTACTGTGACTAAAACTGAGCTTCCCTACGCACAGGGAAGCAAGAGAAATGCTGATTTCATCAAGCCCAGTTACATACTCAGAATCTGTACTACTGCGCAAATAGGCATGTCTCTTTAGGCAAAAAACTCATTTCTGACAAAGTTGCCCAAATGCATCTCAGAAGTGTGCAACTTGTTCCCTGAGTTAGAAAACGTCGAGAAACGGTCGTTTCTGCTAGCGCTGTGCTTCTACACATGTACTTGCTGAACGGTGAAAGCGCACAGTAATGCACTTTACTCCCAGCAAATACACTGTTTCTAAGGAAATGGAAACACACTGAGGAGACACTTGTGGGAGCTACTGTGACTAAAACTGAGCTTCCCTACGCACAGGGAAGCAAGAGAAATGCTGATTTCATCAAGCCCAGTTACATACTCAGAATCTGTACTACTGCGCAAATAGGCATGTCTCTTTAGGCAAAATCTCATTTCTGAAAAAGTTGACCAAATGCATCTCAGAAGTGTGCAACTTGTTCCCTGAGTTAGAAAACGTCGAGAAACGGTCGTTTCTGCTAGCGCTGTGCTTCTACACATGTATTTGCTGAACGGTGAAAGCGCACAGTAATGCACTTTTCTCCCAGCAAATACACTGTTTCTAAGGAACTGGGAACACACTGAGGAGACACTTGTGGGAGCTACTGTGACTAAAACTCAGCTTCCCTACGCACAGGGAAGCAAGAGAAATGCTGATTTCATCAAGCCCAGTTACATACTCAGAATCTGTACTACTGCGCAAATAGGCATGTCTCTGTAGGCAAAAAACTCATTTCTGACAAAGTTGCCCAAATGCATCTCAGAAGTGTGCAACTTGTTCCCTGAGTTAGAAAACATCGAGAAACGTTCGTTTCTGCTAGAGCTATGCTTCTACACATGTATTTGCTGAACGGTGAAAGCGCACAGTAATGCACTTTTCTCCCAGCAAATACACTGTTTCTAAGGAACTGGGAACACACTGAGGAGACACTTGTGGGAGCTACTGTGACTAAAACTGAGCTTCCCTACGCACAGGGAAGCAAGAGAAATGCTGATTTCATCAAGCCCAGTTACATACTCAGAATCTGTACTACTGCGCAAATAGGCATGTCTCTGTAGGCAAAAAACTCATTTCTGACAAAGTTGCCCAAATGCATCTCAGAAGTGTGCAACTTGTTCCCTGAGTTAGAAAACGTCGAGAAACGGTCGTTTCTGCTAGCGCTGTGCTTCTACACATGTATTTGCTGAACGGTGAAAGCGCACAGGAATGCACTTTTCTCCCAGCAAATACACTGTTTCTAAGGAAATGGGAACACACTGAGGAGACACTTGTGCGAGCTACTGTGACTAAAACTCAGCTTCCCTACGCACAGGGAAGCAAGAGAAATGCTGATTTCATCAAGCCCAGTTACATACTCAGAATCTGTCCTACTGCGCAAATAGGCATGTCTCTTTAGGCATAAAACTCATTTCTGACAAAGTTGCCCAAATGCATCTCAGAAGTGTGCAACTTGTTCCCTGAGTTAGAAAACGTCGAGAAACGGTCCTTTCTGCTAGCGCTGTGCTTCTACACATGTACTTGCTGAACGGTGAAAGCGCACAGTAATGTACTTTTCTCCCAGCAAATACACTGTTTCTAAGGAAATGGGAACACACTGAGGAGACACTTGTGGGAGCTACGGTGACTAAAACTGAGCTTCCCTACGCACAGGGAAGCAAGAGAAATGCTGATTTCATCAAGCCCAGTTACATACTCAGAATCTGTACTACTGCGCAAATAGGCATATCTCTTTAGGCAAAAAACTCATTTCTGACAAAGTTGCCCAAATGCATCTCAGAAGTTTGCAACTTGTTCCCTGAGTTAGAAAACGTCGAGAAACGGTCGTTTCTGCTAGCGCTGTGCTTCTACACATGTACTTGCTGAACGGTGAAAGCGCACAGTAATGCACTTTTCTCCCAGCAAATACACTTTTTCTAAGGAAATGGGAACACACTGAGGAGACACTTGTGGGAGCTACTGTGACTAAAACTGAGCTTCCCTACGCACAGGGAAGCAAGAGAAATGCTGATTTCATCAAGCCCAGTTACATACTCAGAATCTGTACTACTGCGCAAATAGGCATGTCTCTTTAGGCAAAAAACTCATTTCTGACAAAGTTGCCCAAATGCATCTCAGAAGTGTGCAACTTGTTCCCTGAGTTAGAAAACGTCGAGAAACGGTCGTTTCTGCTAGCGCTGTGCTTCTACACATGTACTTGCTGAACGGTGAAAGCGCACAGTAATGCACTTTTCTCCCAGCAAATACACTGTTTCTAAGGAAATGGGAACACACTGAGGAGACACTTGTGGGAGCTACTGTGATTAAAATTGAGCTTCCCTACGCACAGGGAAGCAAGAGAAATGCTGATTTCATCAAGCCCAGTTACATACTCAGAATCTGTACTACTGCGCAAATAGGCATGTCTCTTTAGGCAAAAAACTCATTTCTGACAAAGTTGCCCAAATGCATCTCGGAAGTGTGCAACTTGTTCTCTGAGTTAGAAAACTTCGAGAAACGTGCGTTTCTGCTAGCGCTGTGCATCTACACATGTACTTGCTGAACGGTGAAAGCGCACAGTAATGCACTTTTCTCCCAGCAAATACACTGTTTCTAGGGAAATGGGAACACACTGAGGAGACACTTGTGGGAGCTACTGTGACTAAAACTGAGCTTCCCTACGCACAGGGAAGCAAGAGAAATGCTGATTTCATCAAGCCCAGTTACATACTCAGAATCTGTACTACTGCGCAAATAGGCATGTCTCTGTAGGCAAAAAACTCATTTCTGACAAAGTTGCCCAAATGCATCTCAGAAGTGTGCAACTTGTTCCCTGAGTTAGAAAACGTCGAGAAACGGTCGTTTCTGCTAGCGCTGTGCTTCTACACATGTACTTGCTGAACGGTGAAAGCGCACAGTAATGCACTTTTCTCCCAGCAAATACACTGTTTCTAAGGAAATGGGAACACACTGAGGAGACACTTGTGGGAGCTACTGTGACTAAAACTGAGCTTCCCTACGCACAGGGAAGCAAGAGAAATGCTGATTTCATCAAGCCCAGTTACATACTCAGAATCTGTACTACTGCGCAAATAGGCATGTCTCTTTAGGCAAAAAACTCATTTCTGACAAAGTTGCCCAAATGCATCTCAGAAGTGTGCAACTTGTTCCCTGAGTTAGAAAACGTCGAGAAACGGTCGTTTCTGCTAGCGCTGTGCTTCTACACATGTACTTGCTGAACGGTGAAAGCGCACAGTAATGTACTTTTCTCCCAGCAAATACACTGTTTCTAAGGAAATGGGAACACACTGAGGAGACACTTGTGGGAGCTACTGTGACTAAAACTGAGCTTCCCTACGCACATGGAAGCAAGAGAAATGCTGATTTCATCAAGCCCAGTTACATACTCAGAATCTGTACTACTGCGCAAATAGGCATGTCTCTGTAGGCAAAAAACTCATTTCTGACAAAGTTGCCCAAATGCATCTCAGAAGTGTGCAACTTGTTCCCTGAGTTAGAAAACATCGAGAAACGTTCGTTTCTGCTAGCGCTGTGCTTCTACACATGTATTTGCTGAACGGTGAAAGCGCACAGTAATGCACTTTTCTCCCAGCAAATACACTGTTTCTAAGGAAATGGGAACACACTGAGGAGACACTTGTGGGAGCTACTGTGACTAAAACTGAGCTTCCCTACGCACAGGGAAGCAAGAGAAATGCTGATTTCATCAAGCCCAGTTACATACTCAGAATCTGTACTACTGCGCAAATAGGCATGTCTCTTTAGGCAAAAAACTCATTTCTGACAAAGTTGCCCAAATGCATCTCAGAAGTGTGCAACTTGTTCCCTGAGTTAGAAAACGTCGAGAAACGGTCGTTTCTGCTAGCGCTGTGCTTCTACACATGTACTTGCTGAACGGTGAAAGCGCACAGTAATGCACTTTACTCCCAGCAAATACACTGTTTCTAAGGAAATGGAAACACACTGAGGAGACACTTGTGGGAGCTACTGTGACTAAAACTGAGCTTCCCTACGCACAGGGAAGCAAGAGAAATGCTGATTTCATCAAGCCCAGTTACATACTCAGAATCTGTACTACTGCGCAAATAGGCATGTCTCTGTAGGCAAAAAACTCATTTCGGACAAAGTTGCCCAAATGCATCTCAGAAGTGTGCAACTTGTTCCCTGAGTTAGAAAACGTCGAGAAACGGTCGTTTCTGCTAGCGCTGTGCTTCTACACATGTATTTGCTGAACGGTGAAAGCGCACAGTAATGCACTTTTCTCCCAGCAAATACACTGTTTCTAAGGAAATGGGAACACACTGAGGAGACACTTGTGGGAGCTACTGTGACAAAAACTCAGCTTCCCTACGCACAGGGAAGCAAGAGAAATGCTGATTTCATCAAGCCCAGTTACATACTCAGAATCTGTACTACTGCGCAAATAGGCATGTCTCTGTAGGCAAAAAACTCATTTCTGACAAAGTTGCCCAAATGCATCTCAGAAGTGTGCAACTTGTTCCCTGAGTTAGAAAACGACGAGAAACGGTCGTTTCTGCTAGCGCTGTGCTTCTACACATGTATTTGCTGAACGGTGAAAGCGCACAGTAATGCACTTTTCTCCCAGCAAATACACTGTTTCTAAGGAACTGGGAACACACTGAGGAGACACTTGTGGGAGCTACTGTGACTAAAACTGAGCTTCCCTACGCACAGGGAAGCAAGAGAAATGCTGATTTCATCAAGCCCAGTTACATACTCAGAATCTGTACTACTGCGCAAATAGGCATGTCTCTGTAGGCAAAAAACTCATTTCTGACAAAGTTGCCCAAATGCATCTCAGAAGTGTGCAACTTGTTCCCTGAGTTAGAAAACGACGAGAAACGGTCGTTTCTGCTAGCGCTGTGCTTCTACACATGTATTTGCTGAACGGTGAAAGCGCACAGTAGTGCACATTTCTCCCAGCAAAAACACTGTTTCTAAGGAAATGGGAACACACTGAGGAGACACTTGTGGGAGCTACTGTGACTAAAACTGAGCTTCCCTACGCACAGGGAAGCAAGAGAAATGCTGATTTCATCAAGCCCAGTTACATACTCAGAATCTGTACTACTGCGCAAATAGGCATGTCTCTGTAGGCAAAAAACTCATTTCTGACAAAGTTGCCCAAATGCATCTCAGAAGTGTGCAACTTGTTCCCTGAGTTAGAAAACGTCGAGAAACGGTCGTTTCTGCTAGCGCTGTGCTTCTACACATGTACTTGCTGAACGGTGAAAGCGCACAGTAATGCACTTTACTCCCAGCAAATACACTGTTTCTAAGGAAATGGAAACACACTGAGGAGACACTTGTGGGAGCTACTGTGACTAAAACTGAGCTTCCCTACGCACAGGGAAGCAAGAGAAATGCTGATTTCATCAAGCCCAGTTACATACTCAGAATCTGTACTACTGCGCAAATAGGCATGTCTCTGTAGGCAAAAAACTCATTTCGGACAAAGTTGCCCAAATGCATCTCAGAAGTGTGCAACTTGTTCCCTGAGTTAGAAAACGTCGAGAAACGGTCGTTTCTGCTAGCGCTGTGCTTCTACACATGTATTTGCTGAACGGTGAAAGCGCACAGTAATGCACTTTTCTCCCAGCAAATACACTGTTTCTAAGGAACTGGGAACACACTGAGGAGACACTTGTGGGAGCTACTGTGACTAAAACTCACCTTCCCTACGCACAGGGAAGCAAGAGAAATGCTGATTTCATCAAGCCCAGTTACATACTCAGAATCTGTACTACTGCGCAAATAGGCATGTCTCTGTAGGCAAAAAACTCATTTCTGACAAAGTTGCCCAAATGCATCTCAGAAGTGTGCAACTTGTTCCCTGAGTTAGAAAACATCGAGAAACGTTCGTTTCTGCTAGAGCTATGCTTCTACACATGTATTTGCTGAACGGTGAAAGCGCACAGTAATGCACTTTTCTCCCAGCAAATACACTGTTTCTAAGGAACTGGGAACACACTGAGGAGACACTTGTGGGAGCTACTGTGACTAAAACTGAGCTTCCCTACGCACAGGGAAGCAAGAGAAATGCTGATTTCATCAAGCCCAGTTACATACTCAGAATCTGTACTACTGCGCAAATAGGCATGTCTCTGTAGGCAAAAAACTCATTTCTGACAAAGTTGCCCAAATGCATCTCAGAAGTGTGCAACTTGTTCCCTGAGTTAGAAAACGACGAGAAACGGTCTTTTCTGCTAGCGCTGTGCTTCTACACATGTATTTGCTGAACGGTGAAAGCACACAGTAGTGCACATTTCTCCCAGCAAAAACACTGTTTCTAAGGAAATGGGAACACACTGAGGAGACACTTGTGGGAGCTACTGTGACTAAAACTGAGCTTCCCTACGCACAGGGAAGCAAGAGAAATGCTGATTTCATCAAGCCCAGTTACATACTCAGAATCTGTACTACTGCGCAAATAGGCATGTCTCTGTAGGCAAAAAACTCATTTCTGACAAAGTTGCCCAAATGCATCTCAGAAGTGTGCAACTTGTTCCCTGAGTTAGAAAACATCGAGAAACGTTCGTTTCTGCTAGCGCTGTGCTTCTACACATGTATTTGCTGAACGGTGAAAGCGCACAGTAATGCACTTTTCTCCCAGCAAATACACTGTTTCTAAGGAAATGGGAACACACTGAGGAGACACTTGTGGGAGCTACTGTGACTAAAACTGAGCTTCCCTACGCACAGGGAAGCAAGAGAAATGCTGATTTCATCAAGCCCAGTTACATACTCAGAATCTGTACTACTGCGCAAATAGGCATGTCTCTGTAGGCAAAAAACTCATTTCGGACAAAGTTGCCCAAATGCATCTCAGAAGTGTGCAACTTGTTCCCTG
Organism: Acomys minous; assembly: GCF_964271855.1. Classification (NCBI taxonomy): domain Eukaryota; kingdom Metazoa; phylum Chordata; class Mammalia; order Rodentia; family Muridae; genus Acomys; species Acomys minous. Next base: position 1,069,013 of record NW_028182169.1, on the reverse strand, counting down.
AGTTAGAAAACGTCGAGAAACGGTCGTTTCTGCTAGCGCTGTGCTTCTACACATGTATTTGCTGAACGGTGAAAGCGCACAGTAATGCACTTTTCTCCCAGCAAATACACTGTTTCTAAGGAAATGGGAACACACTGAGGAGACACTTGTGGGAGCTACTGTGACTAAAACTCAGCTTCCCTACGCACAGGGAAGCAAGAGAAATGCTGATTTCATCAAGCCCAGTTACATACTCAGAATCTGTACTACTGCGCAAATAGGCATGTCTCTGTAGGCAAAAAACTCATTTCTGACAAAGTTGCCCAAATGCATCTCAGAAGTGTGCAACTGTTCCCTGAGTTAGAAAACATCGAGAAACGTTCGTTTCTGCTAGAGCTATGCTTCTACACATGTATTTGCTGAACGGTGAAAGCGCACAGTAATGCACTTTTCTCCCAGCAAATACACTGTTTCTAAGGAACTGGGAACACACTGAGGAGACACTTGTGGGAGCTACTGTGACTAAAACTGAGCTTCCCTACGCACAGGGAAGCAAGAGAAATGCTGATTTCATCAAGCCCAGTTACATACTCAGAATCTGTACTACTGCGCAAATAGGCATGTCTCTGTAGGCAAAAAACTCATTTCTGACAAAGTTGCCCAAATGCATCTCAGAAGTGTGCAACTTGTTCCCTGAGTTAGAAAACGACGAGAAACGGTCTTTTCTGCTAGCGCTGTGCTTCTACACATGTATTTGCTGAACGGTGAAAGCGCACAGTAGTGCACATTTCTCCCAGCAAAAACACTGTTTCTAAGGAAATGGGAACACACTGAGGAGACACTTGTGGGAGCTACTGTGACTAAAACTGAGCTTCCCTACGCACAGGGAAGCAAGAGAAATGCTGATTTCATCAAGCCCAGTTACATACTCAGAATCTGTACTACTGCGCAAATAGGCATGTCTCTGTAGGCAAAAAACTCATTTCTGACAAAGTTGCCCAAATGCATCTCAGAAGTGTGCAACTTGTTCCCTGAGTTAGAAAACGTCGAGAAACGGTCGTTTCTGCTAGCGCTGTGCTTCTACACATGTACTTGCTGAACGGTGAAAGCGCACAGTAATGCACTTTACTCCCAGCAAATACACTGTTTCGAAGGAAATGGAAACACACTGAGGAGACACTTGTGGGAGCTACTGTGACTAAAACTGAGCTTCCCTACGCACAGGGAAGCAAGAGAAATGCTGATTTCATCAAGCCCAGTTACATACTCAGAATCTGTACTACTGCGCAAATAGGCATGTCTCTGTAGGCAAAAAACTGATTTCGGACAAAGTTGCCCAAATGCATCTCAGAAGTGTGCAACTTGTTCCCTGAGTTAGAAAACATCGAGAAACGTTCGTTTCTGCTAGAGCTATGCTTCTACACATGTATTTGCTGAACGGTGAAAGCGCACAGTAATGCACTTTTCTCCCAGCAAATACACTGTTTCTAAGGAACTGGGAACACACTGAGGAGACACTTGTGGGAGCTACTGTGACTAAAACTGAGCTTCCCTATGCACAGGGAAGCAAGAGAAATGCTGATTTCATCGAGCCCAGTTACATACTCAGAATCTGTACTACTGCGCAAATAGGCATGTCTCTGTAGGCAAAAAACTCATTTCTGACAAAGTTGCCCAAATGCATCTCAGAAGTGTGCAACTTGTTCCCTGAGTTAGAAAACGACGAGAAACGGTCTTTTCTGCTAGCGCTGTGCTTCTACACATGTATTTGCTGAACGGTGAAAGCGCACAGTAGTGCACATTTCTCCCAGCAAAAACACTGTTTCTAAGGAAATGGGAACACACTGAGGAGACACTTGTGGGAGCTACTGTGACTAAAACTGAGCTTCCCTACGCACAGGGAAGCAAGAGAAATGCTGATTTCATCAAGCCCAGTTACATACTCAGAATCTGTACTACTGCGCAAATAGGCATGTCTCTGTAGGCAAAAAACTCATTTCTGACAAAGTTGCCCAAATGCATCTCAGAAGTGTGCAACTTGTTCCCTGAGTTAGAAAACGTCGAGAAACGGTCGTTTCTGCTAGCGCTGTGCTTCTACACATGTATTTGCTGAACGGTGAAAGCGCACAGTAATGCACTTTTCTCCCAGCAAATACACTGTTTCTAAGGAAATGGGAACACACTGAGGAGACACTTGTGGGAGCTACTGTGACTAAAACTCAGCTTCCCTACGCACAGGGAAGCAAGAGAAATGCTGATTTCATCAAGCCCAGTTACATACTCAGAATCTGTACTACTGCGCAAATAGGCATGTCTCTGTAGGCAAAAAACTCATTTCTGACAAAGTTGCCCAAATGCATCTCAGAAGTGTGCAACTTGTTCCCTGAGTTAGAAAACGTGGAGAAACGGTCGTTTCTGCTAGCGTTGTGCTTCTACACATGTATTTGCTGAACGGTGAAAGCGCACAGTAATGCACTTTTCTCCCAGCAAATACACTGTTTCTAAGGAAATGGGAACACACTGAGGAGACACTTGTGGGAGCTACTGTGACTAAAACTCAGCTTCCCTACGCACAGGGAAGCAAGAGAAATGCTGATTTCATCAAGCCCAGTTACATACTCAGAATCTGTACTACTGCGCAAATAGGCATGTCTCTGTAGGCAAAAAACTCATTTCTGACAAAGTTGCCCAAATGCATCTCAGAAGTGTGCAACTTGTTCCCTGAGTTAGAAAACGTTGAGAATCGGTCTTTTCTGCTAGCGCTGTGCTTCTACACATGTATTTGCTGAACGGAGAAAGCGCACAGTAATGCACTTTCTCCCAGCAAATACACTGTTTCTAAGGAAATGGGAACACACTGAGGAGACAATTGTGGGAGCTACTGTGACTAAAACTGAGCTTCCCTATGCACAGGGAAGCAAGAGAAATGCTGATTTCATCAAGCCCAGTTACATACTCAGAATCTGTACTACTGCGCAAATAGGCATGTCTCTGTAGGCAAAAAACTCATTTCTGACAAAGTTGCCCAAATGCATCTCAGAAGTGTGCAACTTGTTCCCTGAGTTAGAAAACGTCAAGAAACGTTCGTTTCTGCTAGCGTTGTGCTTCTACACATGTATTTGCTGAACGGTGAAAGCGCACAGTAATGCACTTTTCTCCCAGCAAATACACTGTTTCTAAGGAAATGGGAACACACTGAGGAGACACGTGTGGGAGCTACTGTGACTAAAATTGAGCTTCCCTACGCACAGGGAAGCAAGAGAAATGCTGATTTCATCAAGCCCAGTTACATACTCAGAATCTGTACTACTGCGCAAATAGGCATGTCTCTGTAGGCAAAAAACTCATATCTTACAAAGTTGCCCAAATGCATCTCAGAAGTGTGCAACCTGTTCCCTGAGTTAGAAAACGTCGAGAAACGGTCGTTTCTGCTAGCGCTGTGCTTCTACACATGTTTTTGCTGAACGGTGAAAGCGCACAGTAATGCACTTTTCTCCCAGCAAATACACTGTTTCTAATGAACTGGGAACACACTGAGGAGACACTTGTGGGAGCTACTGTGACTAAAACTGAGCTTCCCTACGCACAGGGAAGCAAGAGAAATGCTGATTTCATCAAGCCCAGTTACATACTCAGAATCTGTACTACTGCGCAAATAGGCATGTCTCTGTAGGCAAAAAACTCATTTCTGACAAAGCTGCCCAAATGCATCTCAGAAGTGTGCAACTTGTTCCCTGAGTTAGAAAACGTCGAGAAACGGTCGTTTCTGCTAGCGCTGTGCTTCTACACATGTATTTGCTGAACGGTGAAAGCGCACAGTAATGCACTTTTCTCCCAGCAAATACACTGTTTCTAAGGAAATGGGAACACACTGAGGAGACACTTGTGGGAGCTACTGTGACTAAAACTGAGCTTCCCTACGCACAGGGAAGCAAGAGAAATGCTGATTTCATCCAGCCCAGTTACATACTCAGAATCTGTACTACTGCGCAAATAGGCATGTCTCTGTAGGCAAAAAACTCATTTCTGACAAAGTTGCCCAAATGCATCTCAGAAGTGTGCAACTTGTTCCCTGAGTTAGAAAACATCGAGAAACGTTCGTTTCTGCTAGCGCTGTGCTTCTACACATGTATTTGTTGAACGGTGAAAGCGCACAGTAATGCACTTTTCTCCCAGCAAATACACTGTTTCTAAGGAAATGGGAACACACTGAGGAGACACTTGTGGGAGCTACTGTGACTAAAACTGAGCTTCCCTACGCACAGGGAAGCAAGAGAAATGCTGATTTCATCAAGCCCAGTTACATACTCAGAATCTGTACTATTGCGCAAATAGGCATGTCTCTGTAGGCAAAAAACTAATTTCTGACAAAGTTGCCCAAATGCATCTCAGAATGGGGAACTTGTTCCCTGAGTTAGATAACGTCGAAAAACGGTCGTTTCTCCTAGCGTTGTGCTTCTACACATGTACTTGCTGAACGGTGAAAGCGCACAGTAATGCACTTTTCTCCCAGCAAATACACTGTTTCTAAGGAAATGGGAACAAACTGAGGAGACACTTGTGGGAGCTACGGTGACTAAAACTGAGCTTCCCTACGCACAGGGAATCAAGAGAAATGCTGATTTCATCAAGCCCAGTTACATACTCAGAATCTGTACTACTGCGCAAATAGGCATGTCTCTTTAGGCAAAAAACTCATTTCTGACAAAGTTGCCCAAATGCATCTCAGAAGTGTGCAACTTGTTCCCTGAGTTAGAAAACGTCGAGAAACGTTCGTTTCTGCTAGCGCTGTGCTTCTACACATGTATTTGCTGAACGGTGAAACCACACAGGAATGCACTTTTCTCCCAGCAAATACACTGTTTCTAAGGAAATGGGAACACACTGAGGAGACACTTGTGCGAGCTACTGTGACTAAAACTCAGCTTCCCTACGCACAGGGAAGCAAGAGAAATGCTGATTTCATCAAGCCCAGTTACATACTCAGAATCTGTCCTACTGCGCAAATAGGCATGTCTCTGTAGGCATAAAACTCATTTCTGACAAAGTTGCCCAAATGCATCTCAGAAGTGTGCAACTTGTTCCCTGAGTTAGAAAACGTCGAGAAACGGTCCTTTCTGCTAGTGCTGTGCTTCTACACATGTACTTGCTGAACGGTGAAAGCGCACAGTAATGTACTTTTCTCCCAGCAAATACACTGTTTCTAAGGAAATGGGAACACACTGAGGAGACACTTGTGGGAGCTACGGTGACTAAAACTGAGCTTCCCTACGCACAGGGAAGCAAGAGAAATGCTGATTTCATCAAGCCCAGTTACATACTCAGAATCTGTACTACTGCGCAAATAGGCATGTCTCTGTAGGCAAAAAACTCATTTCTGACAAAGTTGCCCAAATGCATCTCAGAAGTGTGCAACTTGTTCCCTGAGTTAGAAAACGTCGAGAAACGGTCGTTTCTGCTAGCGCTGTGCTTCTACACATGTATTTGCTGAACGGTGAAAGCGCACAGTAATGCACTTTTCTCCCAGCAAATACACTGTTTCTAAGGAAATGGGAACACACTGAGGAGACACTTGTGGGAGCTACTGTGACTAAAACTCAGCTTCCGTACGCACAGGGAAGCAAGAGAAATGCTGATTTCATCAAGCCCAGTTACATACTCAGAATCTGTACTACTGCGCAAATAGGCATGTCTCTGTAGGCAAAAAACTCATTTCTGACAAAGTTGCCCAAATGCATCTCAGAAGTGTGCAACTTGTTCCCTGAGTTAGAAAACGTGGAGAAACGGTCGTTTCTGCTAGCGTTGTGCTTCTACACATGTATTTGCTGAACGGTGAAAGCGCACAGTAATGCACTTTTCTCCCAGCAAATACACTGTTTCTAAGGAAATGGGAACACACTGAGGAGACACTTGTGGGAGCTACTGTGACTAAAACTCAGCTTCCCTACGCACAGGGAAGCAAGAGAAATGCTGATTTCATCAAGCCCAGTTACATACTCAGAATCTGTACTACTGCGCAAATAGGCATGTCTCTGTAGGCAAAAAACTCATTTCTGACAAAGTTGCCCAAATGCATCTCAGAAGTGTGCAACTTGTTCCCTGAGTTAGAAAACGTTGAGAATCGGTCTTTTCTGCTAGCGCTGTGCTTCTACACATGTATTTGCTGAACGGAGAAAGCGCACAGTAATGCACTTTCTCCCAGCAAATACACTGTTTCTAAGGAAATGGGAACACACTGAGGAGACAATTGTGGGAGCTACTGTGACTAAAACTGAGCTTCCCTATGCACAGGGAAGCAAGAGAAATGCTGATTTCATCAAGCCCAGTTACATACTCAGAATCTGTACTACTGCGCAAATAGGCATGTCTCTGTAGGCAAAAAACTCATTTCTGACAAAGTTGCCCAAATGCATCTCAGAAGTGTGCAACTTGTTCCCTGAGTTAGAAAACGTCAAGAAACGTTCGTTTCTGCTAGCGTTGTGCTTCTACACATGTATTTGCTGAACGGTGAAAGCGCACAGTAATGCACTTTTCTCCCAGCAAATACACTGTTTCTAAGGAAATGGGAACACACTGAGGAGACACGTGTGGGAGCTACTGTGACTAAAATTGAGCTTCCCTTCGCACAGGGAAGCAAGAGAAATGCTGATTTCATCAAGCCCAGTTACATACTCAGAATCTGTACTACTGCGCAAATAGGCATGTCTCTGTAGGCAAAAAACTCATTTCGGACAAAGTTGCCCAAATGCATCTCAGAAGTGTGCAACCTGTTCCCTGAGTTAGAAAACGTCGAGAAACGGTCGTTTCTGCTAGCGCTGTGCTTCTACACATGTTTTTGCTGAACGGTGAAAGCGCACAGTAATGCACTTTTCTCCCAGCAAATACACTGTTTCTAAGGAACTGGGAACACACTGAGGAGACACTTGTGGGAGCTACTGTGACTAAAACTGAGCTTCCCTACGCACAGGGAAGCAAGAGAAATGCTGATTTCATCAAGCCCAGTTACATACTCAGAATCTGTACTACTGCGCAAATAGGCATGTCTCTGTAGGCAAAAAACTCATTTCTGACAAAGCTGCCCAAATGCATCTCAGAAGTGTGCAACTTGTTCCCTGAGTTAGAAAACGTCGAGAAACGGTCGTTTCTGCTAGCGCTGTGCTTCTACACATGTATTTGCTGAACGGTGAAAGCGCACAGTAATGCACTTTTCTCCCAGCAAATACACTGTTTCTAAGGAAATGGGAACACACTGAGGAGACACTTGTGGGAGCTACTGTGACTAAAACTGAGCTTCCCTACGCACAGGGAAGCAAGAGAAATGCTGATTTCATCCAGCCCAGTTACATACTCAGAATCTGTACTACTGCGCAAATAGGCATGTCTCTGTAGGCAAAAAACTCATTTCTGACAAAGTTGCCCAAATGCATCTCAGAAGTGTGCAACTTGTTCCCTGAGTTAGAAAACATCGAGAAACGTTCGTTTCTGCTAGCGCTGTGCTTCTACACATGTATTTGTTGAACGGTGAAAGCGCACAGTAATGCACTTTTCTCCCAGCAAATACACTGTTTCTAAGGAAATGGGAACACACTGAGGAGACACTTGTGGGAGCTACTGTGACTAAAACTGAGCTTCCCTACGCACAGGGAAGCAAGAGAAATGCTGATTTCATCAAGCCCAGTTACATACTCAGAATCTGTACTATTGCGCAAATAGGCATGTCTCTGTAGGCAAAAAACTAATTTCTGACAAAGTTGCCCAAATGCATCTCAGAATGGGGAACTTGTTCCCTGAGTTAGAAAACGTCGAAAAACGGTCGTTTCTCCTAGCGTTGTGCTTCTACACATGTACTTGCTGAACGGTGAAAGCGCACAGTAATGCACTTTTCTCCCAGCAAATACACTGTTTCTAAGGAAATGGGAACAAACTGAGGAGACACTTGTGGGAGCTACGGTGACTAAAACTGAGCTTCCCTACGCACAGGGAATCAAGAGAAATGCTGATTTCATCAAGCCCAGTTACATACTCAGAATCTGTACTACTGCGCAAATAGGCATGTCTCTTTAGGCAAAAAACTCATTTCTGACAAAGTTGCCCAAATGCATCTCAGAAGTGTGCAACTTGTTCCCTGAGTTAGAAAACGTCGAGAAACGTTCGTTTCTGCTAGCGCTGTGCTTCTACACATGTATTTGCTGAACGGTGAAACCACACAGGAATGCACTTTTCTCCCAGCAAATACACTGTTTCTAAGGAAATGGGAACACACTGAGGAGACACTTGTGCGAGCTACTGTGACTAAAACTCAGCTTCCCTACGCACAGGGAAGCAAGAGAAATGCTGATTTCATCAAGCCCAGTTACATACTCAGAATCTGTACTACTGCACAAATAGGCATTTCTCTTTAGGCAAAAAACTCATTTCTGACAAAGTTGCCCAAATGCATCTCAGAAGTGTGCAACTTCTTCCCTGAGTTAGAAAACGTCGAGAAACGGTCGTTTCTGCTAGCGCTGTGCTTCTACACATGTACTTGCTGAACGTTGAAAGCGCACAGTAATGTACTTTTCTCCCAGCATATACACTGTTTCTAAGGAAATGGGAACACACTGAGGAGACACTTGTGGGAGCTACTGTGACTAAAACTGAGCTTCCCTACGCACAGGGAAGCAAGAGAAATGCTGATTTCATCAAGCCCAGCTACATACTCAGAATCTGTACTACTGCGCAAATAGGCATGTCTCTGTAGGCAAAAAACTCATTTCTGACAAAGTTGCCCAAATGCATCTCAGAAGTGTGCAACTTGTTCCCTGAGTTAGAAAACGTCGAGAAATGTTCGTTTCTGCTAGCGCTGTGCTTCTACACATGTATTTGCTGAACGGTGAAAGCGCACAGTAATGCACTTTTCTCCCAGCAAATACACTGTTTCTAAGGAAATGGGAACACACTGAGGAGACACTTGTTGGATCTACAGTGACTAAAACTGAGCTTCCCTACGCACCGGGAAGCAAGAGAAATGCTGATTTCATCAAGCCCAGTTACATACTCAGAATTTGTACTACTGCGCAAATAGGCATGTCTCTTTAGGCAAAAACCTCGTTTCAGACAAAGTTGCCCAAATGCATCTCAGAAGTGTGCAACTTGTTCCCTGAGTTAGAAAACGTCGAGAAACGGTCGTTTCTGCTAGCGCTGTGCTTCTACACATGTATTTGCAGAACGGTGAAAGCGCACAGTAATGCACTTTTCTCCCAGCAAATACACTGTTTATAAGGAAATGGGAACACACTGAGGAGACACTTGTGGGATCTACAGTGACTAAAACTGAGCTTCCCTACGCACCGGGAAGCAAGAGAAATCCTGATTTTATCAAGCCCAGTTACATACTCAGAATTTGTACTACTGCGCAAATAGGCATGTCTCTTTAGGCAAAAACCTCATTTCAGACAAAGTTGCCCAAATGCATCTCAGAAGTGTGCAACTTGTTCCCTGAGTTAGAAAACGTCGAGAAACGGTCGTTTCTGCTAGCGCTGTGCTTCTACACATGTACTTGCTGAACGGTGAAAGCGCACAGTAATGCACTTTTCTCCCAGCAAATACACTGTTTCTAAGGAAATGGGAACACACTGAGGAGACACTTGTGGGAGCTACTGTGACTAAAACTGAGCTTCGCTACGCACAGGGAAGCAAGAGAAATGCTGATTTCATCAAGCCCCTTTACATACTCAGAATCTGTACTACTGCGCAAATAGGCATGTCTCTTTAGGCAAAAAACTCATTTCTGACAAAGGTGCCCAAATGCATCTCAGAAGTGTGCAACTTGTTCCCTGAGTTAGAAAACGTCGAGAAACGGTCGTTTCTGCTAGCGCTGTGCTTCTACACATGTATTTGCTGAACGGTGAAAGCGCACAGTAATGCACATTTCTCCCAGCAAAAACACTGTTTCTAAGGAAATGGGAACACACTGAGGAGACACTTGTGGGAGCTACTGTGACTAAAACTGAGCTTCCCTACGCACAGGGAAGCAAGAGAAATGCTGATTTCATCAAGCCCAGTTACATACTCAGAATCTGTACTACTGCGCAAATAGGCATGTCTCTTTAGGCAAAAAACTCATTTCTGACAAAGTTGCCCAAATGCATCTCAGAAGTGTGCAACTTGTTCCCTGAGTTAGAAAACGTCGAGAAACGGTCGTTTCTGCTAGCGTTGTGCTTCTACACATGTATTTGCTGAACGGTGAAAGCCCACAGTAATGCACTTTTCTCCCAGCAAATACACTGTTTCTAAGGAACTGGGAACACACTGAGGAGACACTTCTGGGAGCTACTGTGACTAAAACTGAGCTTCCCTACCCACAGGGAAGCAAGAGAAATGCTGATTTCATCAAGCCCAGTTACATACTCAGAATCTGTACTACTGCGCAAATAGGCATGTCTCTGTAGGCAAAAAACTCATTTCTGACAAAGTTGCCCAAATGCATCTCAGAAGTGTGCAACTTGTTCCCTGAGTTAGAAAACATCGAGAAACGTTCGTTTCTGCTAGCGCTGTGCTTCTACACATGTATTTGCTGAACGGTGAAAGCGCACAGTAATGCACTTTTCTCCCAGCAAATACACTGTTTCTAAGGAAATGGGAACACACTGAGGAGACACTTGTGGGAGCTACTGTGACTAAAACTGAGCTTCCCTACGCACAGGGAAGCAAGAGAAAGGCTGATTTCATCAAGCCCAGTTACATACTCAGAATCTGTACTACTGCGCAAATAGGCATGTCTCTGTAGGCAAAAAACTCATTTCGGACAAAGTTGCCCAAATGCATCTCAGAAGTGTGCAACTTGTTCCCTGAGTTAGAAAACGTCGAGAAACGGTCGTTTCTGCTAGCGCTGTGCTTCTACACATGTATTTGCTGAACGGTGAAAGCGCACAGTAATGCACTTTTCTCCCAGCAAATACACTGTTTGTAAGGAAATGGGAACACACTGAGGAGACACTTGTGCGAGCTACTGTGACTAAAACTGAGCTTCCCTACGCACAAGGCAGCAAGAGAAATGCTGATTTCATCAAGCCCAGTTACATACTCAGAATCTGTACTACTGCGCAAATAGGCATGTCTCTGTAGGCAAAAAACTCATTTCTGACAAAGTTGCCCAAATGCATCTCAGAAGTGTGCAACTTGTTCCCTGAGTTAGAAAACGTCGAGAAACGGTCGTTTCTGCTAGCGCTGTGCTTCTACACATGTATTTGCTGAACGGTGAAAGCGCACAGTAATGCACATTTCTCCCAGCAAAAACACTGTTTCTAAAAAAATGGGAACACACTGAGGAGACACTTGTGGGAGCTACTGTGACTAAAACTGAGCTTCCCTACGCACAGGGAAGCAAGAGAAATGCTGATTTCATCAAGCCCAGTTACATACTCAGAATCTGTACTACTGCGCAAATAGGCATGTCTCTTTAGCCAAAAAACTCATTTCTGACAAAGTTGCCCAAATGCATCTCAGAAGTGTGCAACTTGTTCCCTGAGTTAGAAAACGTCGAGAAACGGTCGTTTCTGCTAGCGCTGTGCTTCTACACATGTATTTGCTGAACGGTGAAAGCGCACAGTAATGCACTTTTCTCCCAGCAAATCACTGTTTCTAAGGAAATGGGAACACACTGAGGAGACACTTGTGGGAGCTACTGTGACTAAAACTGAGCTTCCCTACGCACAGGGAAGCAAGAGAAATGCTGATTTCATCAAGCCCAGTTACATACTCAGAATCTGTACTACTGCGCAAATAGGCATGTCTCTGTAGGCAAAAAACTCATTTCTGACAAAGTTGCCCAAATGCATCTCAGAAGTGTGCAACTTGTTCCCTGAGTTAGAAAACGTCGAGAAACGGTCGTTTCTGCTAGCGCTGTGCTTCTACACATGTATTTGCTGAACGGTGAAAGCGCACAGTAATGCACATTTCTCCCAGCAAAAACACTGTTTCTAAGGAAATGGGAACACACTGAGGAGACACTTGTGGGAGCTACTGTGACTAAAACTGAGCTTCCCTACGCACAGGGAAGCAAGAGAAATGCTGATTTCATCAAGCCCAGTTACATACTCAGAATCTGTACTACTGCGCAAATAGGCATGTCTCTTTAGGCAAAAAACTCATTTCTGACAAAGTTGCCCAAATGCATCTCAGAAGTGTGCAACTTGTTCCCTGAGTTAGAAAACGTCGAGAAACGGTCGTTTCTGCTAGCGCTGTGCTTCTACACATGTACTTGCTGAACGGTGAAAGCGCACAGTAATGCACTTTACTCCCAGTAAATACACTGTTTCTAAGGAAATGGGAACACACTGAGGAGACACTTGTGGGAGCTACTGTGACTAAAACTGAGCTTCCCTACGCACAGGGAAGCAAGAGAAATGCTGATTTCATCAAGCCCAGTTACATACTCAGAATCTGTACTACTGCGCAAATAGGCATGTCTCTGTAGGCAAAAAACTCATTTCGGACAAAGTTGCCCAAATGCATCTCAGAAGTGTGCAACTTGTTCCCAGAGTTAGAAAAGGTCGAGAAACGGTCGTTTCTGCTAGCGCTGTGCTTCTACACATGTATTTGCTGAACGGTGAAAGCGCACAGTAATGCACTTTTCTCCCAGCAAATACACTGTTTGTAAGGAAATGGGAACACACTGAGGAGACACTTGTGCGAGCTACTGTGACTAAAACTCAGCTTCCCTACGCACAGGGAAGCAAGAGAAATGCTGATTTCATCAAGCCCAGTTACCTACTCAGAATTTGTACTACTGCGCAAATAGGCATGTCTCTGTAGGCAAAAAACTCATTTCTGACAAAGTTGCCCAAATGCATCTCAGAAGTGTGCAACTTGTTCCCTGAGTTAGAAAACGTCGAGAAACGGTCGTTTCTGCTAGCGCTGTGCTTCTACACATGTATTTGCTGAACGGTGAAAGCGCACAGTAATGCACTTTACTCCCAGCAAATACACTGTTTCTAAGGAAATGGGAACACACTGAGGAGACACTTGTGGGAGCTACTGTGACTAAAACTGAGCTTCCCTACGCACAGGGAAGCAAGAGAAATGCTGATTTCATCAAGCCCAGTTACATACTCAGAATCTGTACTACTGCGCAAATAGGCATGTCTCTTTAGGCAAAATCTCATTTCTGACAAAGTTGCCCAAATGCATCTCAGAAGTGTGCAACTTGTTCCCTGAGTTAGAAAACGTCGAGAAACGGTCGTTTCTGCTAGCGCTGTGCTTCTACACATGTATTTGCTGAACGGTGAAAGCGCACAGTAATGCACTTTTCTCCCAGCAAATACACTGTTTCTAAGGAACTGGGAACACACTGAGGAGACACTTGTGGGAGCTACTGTGACTAAAACTCAGCTTCCCTATGCACAGGGAAGCAAGAGAAATGCTGATTTCATCAAGCCCAGTTACATACTCAGAATCTGTACTACTGCGCAAATAGGCATGTCTCTGTAGGCAAAAAACTCATTTCTGACAAAGTTGCCCAAATGCATCTCAGAAGTGTGCAACTTGTTCCCTGAGTTAGAAAACATCGAGAAACGTTCGTTTCTGCTAGTGCTGTGCTTCTACACATGTATTTGCTGAACGGTGAAAGCGCACAGTAATGCACTTTTCTCCCAGCAAATACACTGTTTCTAAGGAAATGGGAACACACTGAGGAGACACTTGTGGGAGCTACTGTGACTAAAACTGAGCTTCCCTACGCACAGGGAAGCAAGAGAAATGCTGATTTCATCAAGCCCAGTTACATACTCAGAATCTGTACTACTGCGCAAATAGGCATGTCTCTGTAGGCAAAAAACTCATTTCTGACAAAGTTGCCCAAATGCATCTCAGAAGTGTGCAACTTGTTCCCTGAGTTAGAAAACGTCGAGAAACGGTCGTTTCTGCTAGCGCTGTGCTTCTACACATGTATTTGCTGAACGGTGAAAGCGCACAGTAATGCACTTTACTCCCAGCAAATACACTGTTTCTAAGGAAATGGGAACACACTGAGGAGACACTTGTGGGAGCTACTGTGACTAAAACTGAGCTTCCCTACGCACAGGGAAGCAAGAGAAATGCTGATTTCATCAAGCCCAGTTACATACTCAGAATCTGTACTACTGCGCAAATAGGCATGTCTCTTTAGGCAAAATCTCATTTCTGACAAAGTTGCCCAAATGCATCTCAGAAGTGTGCAACTTGTTCCCTGAGTTAGAAAACGTCGAGAAACGGTCGTTTCTGCTAGCGCTGTGCTTCTACACATGTATTTGCTGAACGGTGAAAGCGCACAGTAATGCACTTTTCTCCCAGCAAATACACTGTTTCTAAGGAACTGGGAACACACTGAGGAGACACTTGTGGGAGCTACTGTGACTAAAACTCAGCTTCCCTATGCACAGGGAAGCAAGAGAAATGCTGATTTCATCAAGCCCAGTTACATACTCAGAATCTGTACTACTGCGCAAATAGGCATGTCTCTGTAGGCAAAAAACTCATTTGTGACAAAGTTGCCCAAATGCATCTCAGAAGTGTGCAACTTGTTCCCTGAGTTAGAAAACATCGAGAAACGTTCGTTTCTGCTAGTGCTGTGCTTCTACACATGTATTTGCTGAACGGTGAAAGCGCACAGTAATGCACTTTTCTCCCAGCAAATACACTGTTTCTAAGGAAATGGGAACACACTGAGGAGACACTTGTGGGAGCTACTGTGACTAAAACTGAGCTTCCCTACGCACAGGGAAGCAAGAGAAATGCTGATTTCATCAAGCCCAGTTACATACTCAGAATCTGTACTACTGCGCAAATAGGCATGTCTCTGTAGGCAAAAAACTCATTTCTGACAAAGTTGCCCAAATGCATCTCAGAAGTGTGCAACTTGTTCCCTAAGTTAGAAAACGTCGAGAAATGGTCGTTTCTGCTAGTGCTGTGCTTCTACACATGTATTTGCTGAACGGTGAAAGCGCACAGTAGTGCACATTTCTCCCAGCAAAAACACTGTTTTTAAGGAAATGGGAACACACTGAGGAGACACTTGTGGGAGCTACTGTGACTAAAACTGAGCTTCCCTACGCACAGGGAAGCAAGAGAAATGCTGATTTCATCAAGCCCAGTTACATACTCAGAATCTGTACTACTGCGCAAATAGGCATGTCTCTGTAGGCAAAAAACTCATTTCTGACAAAGTTGCCCAAATGCATCTCAGAAGGGTGCAACTTGTTCCCTGAGTTAGAAAACGTCGAGAAACGGTCGTTTCTGCTAGCGCTGTGCTTCTACACATGTATTTGCTGAACGGTGAAGGCGCACAGTAATGCACTTTTCTCCCAGCAAATACACTGTTTGTAAGGAAATGGGAACACACTGAGGAGACACTTGTGCGAGCTACTGTGACTAAATCTCAGCTTCCCTACGCACAGGGAAGCAAGAGAAATGCTGATTTCATCAAGCCCAGTTACATACTCAGAATCTGTACTACTGCGCAAATAGGCATGTCTCTGTAGGCAAAAAACTCATTTCTGACAAAGTTGCCCAAATGCATCTCAGAAGTGTGCAACTTGTTCCCTGAGTTAGAAAACGTCGAGAAACGGTCGTTTCTGCTAGCGCTGTGCTTCTACACATGTATTTGCTGAACGGTGAAAGCGCACAGTAATGCACTTTACTCCCAGCAAATACACTGTTTCTAAGGAAATGGGAACACACTGAGGAGACACTTGTGGGAGCTACTGTGACTAAAACTGAGCTTCCCTACGCACAGGGAAGCAAGAGAAATGCTGATTTCATCAAGCCCAGTTACATACTCAGAATCTGTACTACTGCGCAAATAGGCATGTCTCTTTAGGCAAAATCTCATTTCTGACAAAGTTGCCCAAATGCATCTCAGAAGTGTGCAACTTGTTCCCTGAGTTAGAAAACGTCGAGAAACGGTCGTTTCTGCTAGCGCTGTGCTTCTACACATGTATTTGCTGAACGGTGAAAGCGCACAGTAATGCACTTTTCTCCCAGCAAATACACTGTTTCTAAGGAACTGGGAACACACTGAGGAGACACTTGTGGGAGCTACTGTGACTAAAACTCAGCTTCCCGATGCACAGGGAAGCAAGAGAAATGCTGATTTCATCAAGCCCAGTTACATACTCAGAATCTGTACTACTGCGCAAATAGGCATGTCTCTGTAGGCAAAAAACTCATTTCTGACAAAGTTGCCCAAATGCATCTCAGAAGTGTGCAACTTGTTCCCTGAGTTAGAAAACATCGAGAAACGTTCGTTTCTGCTAGTGCTGTGCTTCTACACATGTATTTGCTGAACGGTGAAAGCGCACAGTAATGCACTTTTCTCCCAGCAAATACACTGTTTCTAAGGAAATGGGAACACACTGAGGAGACACTTGTGGGAGCTACTGTGACTAAAACTGAGCTTCCCTACGCACAGGGAAGCAAGAGAAATGCTGATTTCATCAAGCCCAGTTACATACTCAGAATCTGTACTACTGCGCAAATAGGCATGTCTCTGTAGGCAAAAAACTCATTTCTGACAAAGTTGCCCAAATGCATCTCAGAAGTGTGCAACTTGTTCCCTGAGTTAGAAAACGTCGAGAAACGGTCGTTTCTGCTAGCGCTGTGCTTCTACACATGTATTTGCTGAACGGTGAAAGCGCACAGTAATGCACTTTACTCCCAGCAAATACACTGTTTCTAAGGAAATGGGAACACACTGAGGAGACACTTGTGGGAGCTACTGTGACTAAAACTGAGCTTCCCTACGCACAGGGAAGCAAGAGAAATGCTGATTTCATCAAGCCCAGTTACATACTCAGAATCTGTACTACTGCGCAAATAGGCATGTCTCTTTAGGCAAAATCTCATTTCTGACAAAGTTGCCCAAATGCATCTCAGAAGTGTGCAACTTGTTCCCTGAGTTAGAAAACGTCGAGAAACGGTCGTTTCTGCTAGCGCTGTGCTTCTACACATGTATTTGCTGAACGGTGAAAGCGCACAGTAATGCACTTTTCTCCCAGCAAATACACTGTTTCTAAGGAACTGGGAACACACTGAGGAGACACTTGTGGGAGCTACTGTGACTAAAACTCAGCTTCCCTATGCACAGGGAAGCAAGAGAAATGCTGATTTCATCAAGCCCAGTTACATACTCAGAATCTGTACTACTGCGCAAATAGGCATGTCTCTGTAGGCAAAAAACTCATTTCTGACAAAGTTGCTCAAATGCATCTCAGAAGTGTGCAACTTGTTCCCTGAGTTAGAAAACATCGAGAAACGTTCGTTTCTGCTAGTGCTGTGCTTCTACACATGAATTTGCTGAATGGTGAAAGCGCACAGTAATGCACTTTTCTCCCAGCAAATACACTGTTTCTAAGGAAATGGGAACACACTGAGGAGACACTTGTGGGAGCTACTGTGACTAAAACTGAGCTTCCCTACGCACAGGGAAGCAAGAGAAATGCTGATTTCATCAAGCCCAGTTACATACTCAGAATCTGTACTACTGCGCAAATAGGCATGTCTCTGTAGGCAAAAAACTCATTTCTGACAAAGTTGCCCAAATGCATCTCAGAAGGGTGCAACTTGTTCCCTGAGTTAGAAAACGTCGAGAAACGGTCGTTTCTGCTAGCGCTGTGCTTCTACACATGTATTTGCTGAACGGTGAAGGCGCACAGTAATGCACTTTTCTCCCAGCAAATACACTGTTTGTAAGGAAATGGGAACACACTGAGGAGACACTTGTGCGAGCTACTGTGACTAAATCTCAGCTTCCCTACGCACAGGGAAGCAAGAGAAATGCTGATTTCATCAAGCCCAGTTACATACTCAGAATCTGTACTACTGCGCAAATAGGCATGTCTCTGTAGGCAAAAAACTCATTTCTGACAAAGTTGCCCAAATGCATCTCAGAAGTGTGCAACTTGTTCCCTGAGTTAGAAAACATCGAGAAACGTTCGTTTCTGCTAGAGCTGTGCTTCTACACATGTATTTGCTGAACGGTGAAAGCGCACAGTAATGCACTTTTCTCCCAGCAAATACACTGTTTCTAAGGAAATGGGAACACACTGAGGAGACACTTGTGGGAGCTACTGTGACTAAAACTCAGCTTCCCTACGCACAGGGAAGCAAGAGAAAGGCTGATTTCATCAAGCCCAGTTACATACTCAGAATCTGTACTACTGCGCAAATAGGCATGTCTCTGTAGGCAAAAAACTCATTTCTGACAAAGTTGCCCAAATGCATCTCAGAAGTGTGCAACTTGTTCCCTGAGTTAGAAAACGTTGAGAAACGGTCTTTTCTGCTAGCGCTGTGCTTCTACACATGTATTTGCTGAACGGAGAAACCGCACAGTAATGCACTTTCTCCCAGCAAATACACTGTTTCTAAGGAAATGGGAACACACTGAGGAGACAATTGTGGGAGCTACTGTGACTAAAACTGAGCTTCCCTATGAACAGGGAAGCAAGAGAAATGCTGATTTCATCAAGCCCAGTTACATACTCAGAATCTGTACTACTGCGCAAATAGGCATGTCTCTGTAGGCAAAAAACTCATTTCTGACAAAGTTGCCCAAATGCATCTCAGAAGTGTGCAACTTGTTCCCTGAGTTAGAAAACGTCGAGAAACGGTCGTTTCTGCTAGCGCTGTGCTTCTACACATGTATTTGCTGAACGGTGAAAGCGCACAGTAATGCACTTTACTCCCAGCAAATACACTGTTTCTAAGGAAATGGGAACACACTGAGGAGACACTTGTGGGAGCTACTGTGACTAAAACTGAGCTTCCCTACGCACAGGGAAGCAAGAGAAATGCTGATTTCATCAAGCCCAGTTACATACTCAGAATCTGTACTACTGCGCAAATAGGCATGTCTCTTTAGGCAAAATCTCATTTCTGACAAAGTTGCCCAAATGCATCTCAGAAGTGTGCAACTTGTTCCCTGAGTTAGAAAACGTCGAGAAACGGTCGTTTCTGCTAGCGCTGTGCTTCTACACATGTATTTGCTGAACGGTGAAAGCGCACAGTAATGCACTTTTCTCCCAGCAAATACACTGTTTCTAAGGAAATGGGAACACACTGAGGAGACACTTGTGGGAGCTACTGTGACTAAAACTCAGCTTCCCTATGCACAGGGAAGCAAGAGAAATGCTGATTTCATCAAGCCCAGTTACATACTCAGAATCTGTACTACTGCGCAAATAGGCATGTCTCTGTAGGCAAAAAACTCATTTGTGACAAAGTTGCCCAAATGCATCTCAGAAGTGTGCAACTTGTTCCCTGAGTTAGAAAACATCGAGAAACGTTCGTTTCTGCTAGTGCTGTGCTTCTACACATGTATTTGCTGAACGGTGAAAGCGCACAGTAATGCACTTTTCTCCCAGCAAATACACTGTTTCTAAGGAAATGGGAACACACTGAGGAGACACTTGTGGGAGCTACTGTGACTAAAACTGAGCTTCCCTACGCACAGGGAAGCAAGAGAAATGCTGATTTCATCAAGCCCAGTTACATACTCAGAATCTGTACTACTGCGCAAATAGGCATGTCTCTGTAGGCAAAAAACTCATTTCTGACAAAGTTGCCCAAATGCATCTCAGAAGTGTGCAACTTGTTCCCTAAGTTAGAAAACGTCGAGAAATGGTCGTTTCTGCTAGTGCTGTGCTTCTACACATGTATTTGCTGAACGGTGAAAGCGCACAGTAGTGCACATTTCTCCCAGCAAAAACACTGTTTTTAAGGAAATGGGAACACACTGAGGAGACACTTGTGGGAGCTACTGTGACTAAAACTGAGCTTCCCTACGCACAGGGAAGCAAGAGAAATGCTGATTTCATCAAGCCCAGTTACATACTCAGAATCTGTACTACTGCGCAAATAGGCATGTCTCTGTAGGCAAAAAACTCATTTCTGACAAAGTTGCCCAAATGCATCTCAGAAGGGTGCAACTTGTTCCCTGAGTTAGAAAACGTCGAGAAACGGTCGTTTCTGCTAGCGCTGTGCTTCTACACATGTATTTGCTGAACGGTGAAGGCGCACAGTAATGCACTTTTCTCCCAGCAAATACACTGTTTGTAAGGAAATGGGAACACACTGAGGAGACACTTGTGCGAGCTACTGTGACTAAATCTCAGCTTCCCTACGCACAGGGAAGCAAGAGAAATGCTGATTTCATCAAGCCCAGTTACATACTCAGAATCTGTACTACTGCGCAAATAGGCATGTCTCTGTAGGCAAAAAACTCATTTCTGACAAAGTTGCCCAAATGCATCTCAGAAGTGTGCAACTTGTTCCCTGAGTTAGAAAACGTCGAGAAACGTTCGTTTCTGCTAGCGCTGTGCTTCTACACATGTATTTGCTGAACGGTGAAAGCGCACAGTAATGCACTTTACTCCCAGCAAATACACTGTTTCTAAGGAAATGGGAACACACTGAGGAGACACTTGTGGGAGCTACTGTGACTAAAACTGAGCTTCCCTACGCACAGGGAAGCAAGAGAAATGCTGATTTCATCAAGCCCAGTTACATACTCAGAATCTGTACTACTGCGCAAATAGGCATGTCTCTTTAGGCAAAATCTCATTTCTGACAAAGTTGCCCAAATGCATCTCAGAAGTGTGCAACTTGTTCCCTGAGTTAGAAAACGTCGAGAAACGGTCGTTTCTGCTAGCGCTGTGCTTCTACACATGTATTTGCTGAACGGTGAAAGCGCACAGTAATGCACTTTTCTCCCAGCAAATACACTGTTTCTAAGGAACTGGGAACACACTGAGGAGACACTTGTGGGAGCTACTGTGACTAAAACTCAGCTTCCCGATGCACAGGGAAGCAAGAGAAATGCTGATTTCATCAAGCCCAGTTACATACTCAGAATCTGTACTACTGCGCAAATAGGCATGTCTCTGTAGGCAAAAAACTCATTTCTGACAAAGTTGCCCAAATGCATCTCAGAAGTGTGCAACTTGTTCCCTGAGTTAGAAAACATCGAGAAACGTTCGTTTCTGCTAGTGCTGTGCTTCTACACATGTATTTGCTGAACGGTGAAAGCGCACAGTAATGCACTTTTCTCCCAGCAAATACACTGTTTCTAAGGAAATGGGAACACACTGAGGAGACACTTGTGG
The DNA here is from genome assembly GCF_964271855.1 of Acomys minous. Taxonomy (NCBI): domain Eukaryota; kingdom Metazoa; phylum Chordata; class Mammalia; order Rodentia; family Muridae; genus Acomys; species Acomys minous. Next base: position 1,047,918 of record NW_028182169.1, on the reverse strand, counting down.
GAGCTACTGTGACTAAAACTGAGCTTCCCTACGCACAGGGAAGCAAGAGAAATGCTGATTTCATCAAGCCCAGTTACATACTCAGAATCTGTACTACTGCGCAAATAGGCATGTCTCTGTAGGCAAAAAACTCATTTCTGACAAAGTTGCCCAAATGCATCTCAGAAGTGTGCAACTTGTTCCCTGAGTTAGAAAACGTCGAGAAACGGTCGTTTCTGCTAGCGCTGTGCTTCTACACATGTATTTGCTGAACGGTGAAAGCGCACAGTAATGCACTTTACTCCCAGCAAATACACTGTTTCTAAGGAAATGGGAACACACTGAGGAGACACTTGTGGGAGCTACTGTGACTAAAACTGAGCTTCCCTACGCACAGGGAAGCAAGAGAAATGCTGATTTCATCAAGCCCAGTTACATACTAAGAATCTGTACTACTGCGCAAATAGGCATGTCTCTTTAGGCAAAATCTCATTTCTGACAAAGTTGCCCAAATGCATCTCAGAAGTGTGCAACTTGTTCCCTGAGTTAGAAAACGTCGAGAAACGGTCGTTTCTGCTAGCGCTGTGCTTCTACACATGTATTTGCTGAACGGTGAAAGCGCACAGTAATGCACTTTTCTCCCAGCAAATACACTGTTTCTAAGGAACTGGGAACACACTGAGGAGACACTTGTGGGAGCTACTGTGACTAAAACTCAGCTTCCCTATGCACAGGGAAGCAAGAGAAATGCTGATTTCATCAAGCCCAGTTACATACTCAGAATCTGTACTACTGCGCAAATAGGCATGTCTCTGTAGGCAAAAAACTCATTTCTGACAAAGTTGCTCAAATGCATCTCAGAAGTGTGCAACTTGTTCCCTGAGTTAGAAAACATCGAGAAACGTTCGTTTCTGCTAGTGCTGTGCTTCTACACATGTATTTGCTGAACGGTGAAAGCGCAGAGTAATGCACTTTTCTCCCAGCAAATACACTGTTTCTAAGGAAATGGGAACACACTGAGGAGACACTTGTGGGAGCTACTGTGACTAAAACTGAGCTTCCCTACGCACAGGGAAGCAAGAGAAATGCTGATTTCATCAAGCCCAGTTACATACTCAGAATCTGTACTACTGCGCAAATAGGCATGTCTCTGTAGGCAAAAAACTCATTTCTGACAAAGTTGCCCAAATGCATCTCAGAAGGGTGCAACTTGTTCCCTGAGTTAGAAAACGTCGAGAAACGGTCGTTTCTGCTAGCGCTGTGCTTCTACACATGTATTTGCTGAACGGTGAAGGCGCACAGTAATGCACTTTTCTCCCAGCAAATACACTGTTTGTAAGGAAATGGGAACACACTGAGGAGACACTTGTGCGAGCTACTGTGACTAAATCTCAGCTTCCCTACGCACAGGGAAGCAAGAGAAATGCTGATTTCATCAAGCCCAGTTACATACTCAGAATCTGTACTACTGCGCAAATAGGCATGTCTCTGTAGGCAAAAAACTCATTTCTGACAAAGTTGCCCAAATGCATCTCAGAAGTGTGCAACTTGTTCCCTGAGTTAGAAAACATCGAGAAACGTTCGTTTCTGCTAGAGCTGTGCTTCTACACATGTATTTGCTGAACGGTGAAAGCGCACAGTAATGCACTTTTCTCCCAGCAAATACACTGTTTCTAAGGAAATGGGAACACACTGAGGAGACACTTGTGGGAGCTACTGTGACTAAAACTCAGCTTCCCTACGCACAGGGAAGCAAGAGAAAGGCTGATTTCATCAAGCCCAGTTACATACTCAGAATCTGTACTACTGCGCAAATAGGCATGTCTCTGTAGGCAAAAAACTCATTTCTGACAAAGTTGCCCAAATGCATCTCAGAAGTGTGCAACTTGTTCCCTGAGTTAGAAAACGTTGAGAAACGGTCTTTTCTGCTAGCGCTGTGCTTCTACACATGTATTTGCTGAACGGAGAAACCGCACAGTAATGCACTTTCTCCCAGCAAATACACTGTTTCTAAGGAAATGGGAACACACTGAGGAGACAATTGTGGGAGCTACTGTGACTAAAACTGAGCTTCCCTATGAACAGGGAAGCAAGAGAAATGCTGATTTCATCAAGCCCAGTTACATACTCAGAATCTGTACTACTGCGCAAATAGGCATGTCTCTGTAGGCAAAAAACTCATTTCTGACAAAGTTGCCCAAATGCATCTCAGAAGTGTGCAACTTGTTCCCTGAGTTAGAAAACATCGAGAAACGTTCGTTTCTGCTAGAGCTGTGCTTCTACACATGTATTTGCTGAACGGTGAAAGCGCACAGTAATGCACTTTTCTCCCAGCAAATACACTGTTTCTAAGGAAATGGGAACACACTGAGGAGACACTTGTGGGAGCTACTGTGACTAAAACTCAGCTTCCCTACGCACAGGGAAGCAAGAGAAAGGCTGATTTCATCAAGCCCAGTTACATACTCAGAATCTGTACTACTGCGCAAATAGGCATGTCTCTGTAGGCAAAAAACTCATTTCTGACAAAGTTGCCCAAATGCATCTCAGAAGTGTGCAACTTGTTCCCTGAGTTAGAAAACGTTGAGAAACGGTCTTTTCTGCTAGCGCTGTGCTTCTACACATGTATTTGCTGAACGGAGAAACCGCACAGTAATGCACTTTCTCCCAGCAAATACACTGTTTCTAAGGAAATGGGAACACACTGAGGAGACAATTGTGGGAGCTACTGTGACTAAAACTGAGCTTCCCTATGCACAGGGAAGCAAGAGAAATGCTGATTTCATCAAGCCCAGTTACATACTCAGAATCTGTACTACTGCGCAAATAGGCATGTCTCTGTAGGCAAAAAACTCATTTCTGACAAAGTTGCCCAAATGCATCTCAGAAGTGTGCAACTTGTTCCCTGAGTTATAAAACGTCAAGAAACGTTCATTTCTGCTAGCGTTGTGCTTCTACACATGTATTTGCTGAACGGTGAAAGCGCACAGTAATGCACTTTTCTCCCAGCAAATACACTGTTTCTAAGGAAATGGGAACACACTGAGGAGACACGTGTGGGAGCTACTGTGACTAAAACTCAGCTTCCCTACGCACAGGGAAGCAAGAGAAATGCTGATTTCATCAAGCCCAGTTACATACTCAGAATCTGTACTACTGCGCAAATAGGCATGTCTCTGTAGGCAAAAAACTCATTTCGGACAAAGTTGCCCAAATGCATCTCAGAAGTGTGCAACCTGTTCCCTGAGTTAGAAAACGTCGAGAAACGGTCGTTTCTGCTAGCGCTGTGCTTCTACACATGTATTTGCTGAACGGTGAAAGCGCACAGTAATGCACTTTTCTCCCAGCAAATACACTGTTTCTAAGGAACTGGGAACACACTGAGGAGACACTTGTGGGAGCTACTGTGACTAAAACTGAGCTTCCCTACGCACAGGGAAGCAAGAGAAATGCTGATTTCATCAAGCCCAGTTACATACTCAGAATCTGTACTACTGCGCAAATAGGCATGTCTCTGTAGGCAAAAAACTCATTTCTGACAAAGCTGCCCAAATGCATCTCAGAAGTGTGCAACTTGTTCCCTGAGTTAGAAAACGTCGAGAAACGGTCGTTTCTGGTAGCGTTGTGCTTCTACACATGTATTTGCTGAACGGTGAAAGCGCACAGTAATGCACTTTTCTCCCAGCAAATACACTGTTTCTAAGGAAATGGGAACACACTGAGGAGACACTTGTGGGAGCTACTGTGACTAAAACTGAGCTTCCCTACGCACAGGGAAGCAAGAGAAATGCTGATTTCATCCAGCCCAGTTACATACTCAGAATCTGTACTACTGCGCAAATAGGCATGTCTCTGTAGGCAAAAAACTCATTTCTGACAAAGTTGCCCAAATGCATCTCAGAAGTGTGCAACTTGTTCCCTGAGTTAGAAAACGTTGAGAAACGGTCTTTTCTGCTAGCGCTGTGCTTCTACACATGTATTTGCTGAACGGAGAAACCGCACAGTAATGCACTTTCTCCCAGCAAATACACTGTTTCTAAGGAAATGGGAACACACTGAGGAGACAATTGTGGGAGCTACTGTGACTAAAACTGAGCTTCCCTATGCACAGGGAAGCAAGAGAAATGCTGATTTCATCAAGCCCAGTTACATACTCAGAATCTGTACTACTGCGCAAATAGGCATGTCTCTGTAGGCAAAAAACTCATTTCTGACAAAGTTGCCCAAATGCATCTCAGAAGTGTGCAACTTGTTCCCTGAGTTAGAAAACGTCAAGAAACGTTCATTTCTGCTAGCGTTGTGCTTCTACACATGTATTTGCTGAACGGTGAAAGCGCACAGTAATGCACTTTTCTCCCAGCAAATACACTGTTTCTAAGGAAATGGGAACACACTGAGGAGACACGTGTGGGAGCTACTGTGACTAAAACTCAGCTTCCCTACGCACAGGGAAGCAAGAGAAATGCTGATTTCATCAAGCCCAGTTACATACTCAGAATCTGTACTACTGCGCAAATAGGCATGTCTCTGTAGGCAAAAAACTCATTTCGGACAAAGTTGCCCAAATGCATCTCAGAAGTGTGCAACCTGTTCCCTGAGTTAGAAAACGTCGAGAAACGGTCGTTTCTGCTAGCGCTGTGCTTCTACACATGTATTTGCTGAACGGTGAAAGCGCACAGTAATGCACTTTTCTCCCAGCAAATACACTGTTTCTAAGGAACTGGGAACACACTGAGGAGACACTTGTGGGAGCTACTGTGACTAAAACTGAGCTTCCCTACGCACAGGGAAGCAAGAGAAATGCTGATTTCATCAAGCCCAGTTACATACTCAGAATCTGTACTACTGCGCAAATAGGCATGTCTCTGTAGGCAAAAAACTCATTTCTGACAAAGCTGCCCAAATGCATCTCAGAAGTGTGCAACTTGTTCCCTGAGTTAGAAAACGTCGAGAAACGGTCGTTTCTGGTAGCGTTGTGCTTCTACACATGTATTTGCTGAACGGTGAAAGCGCACAGTAATGCACTTTTCTCCCAGCAAATACACTGTTTCTAAGGAAATGGGAACACACTGAGGAGACACTTGTGGGAGCTACTGTGACTAAAACTGAGCTTCCCTACGCACAGGGAAGCAAGAGAAATGCTGATTTCATCCAGCCCAGTTACATACTCAGAATCTGTACTACTGCGCAAATAGGCATGTCTCTGTAGGCAAAAAACTCATTTCTGACAAAGTTGCCCAAATGCATCTCAGAAGTGTGCAACTTGTTCCCTGAGTTAGAAAACATCGAGAAACGTTCGTTTCTGCTAGCGCTGTGCTTCTACACATGTATTTGCTGAACGGTGAAAGCGCACAGTAATGCACTTTTCTCCCAGCAAATACACTGTTTCTAAGGAAATGGGAACACACTGAGGAGACACGTGTGGGAGCTACTGTGACTAAAACTCAGCTTCCCTACGCACAGGGAAGCAAGAGAAATGCTGATTTCATCAAGCCCAGTTACATACTCAGAATCTGTACTACTGCGCAAATAGGCATGTCTCTGTAGGCAAAAAACTCATTTCGGACAAAGTTGCCCAAATGCATCTCAGAAGTGTGCAACCTGTTCCCTGAGTTAGAAAACGTCGAGAAACGGTCGTTTCTGCTAGCGCTGTGCTTCTACACATGTATTTGCTGAACGGTGAAAGCGCACAGTAATGCACTTTTCTCCCAGCAAATACACTGTTTCTAAGGAACTGGGAACACACTGAGGAGACACTTGTGGGAGCTACTGTGACTAAAACTGAGCTTCCCTACGCACAGGGAAGCAAGAGAAATGCTGATTTCATCAAGCCCAGTTACATACTCAGAATCTGTACTACTGCGCAAATAGGCATGTCTCTGTAGGCAAAAAACTCATTTCTGACAAAGCTGCCCAAATGCATCTCAGAAGTGTGCAACTTGTTCCCTGAGTTAGAAAACGTCGAGAAACGGTCGTTTCTGGTAGCGTTGTGCTTCTACACATGTATTTGCTGAAAGGTGAAAGCGCACAGTAATGCACTTTTCTCCCAGCAAATACACTGTTTCTAAGGAAATGGGAACACACTGAGGAGACACTTGTGGGAGCTACTGTGACTAAAACTGAGCTTCCCTACGCACAGGGAAGCAAGAGAAATGCTGATTTCATCCAGCCCAGTTACATACTCAGAATCTGTACTACTGCGCAAATAGGCATGTCTCTGTAGGCAAAAAACTCATTTCTGACAAAGTTGCCCAAATGCATCTCAGAAGTGTGCAACTTGTTCCCTGAGTTAGAAAACGTCGAGAAACGGTCGTTTCTGCTAGCGCTGTGCTTCTACACATGTACTTGCTGAACGGTGAAAGCGCACAGTAATGCACTTTTCTCCCAGCAAATACACTGTTTCTAAGGAAATGGGAACACACTGAGGAGACACTTGTGGGAGCTACTGTGACTAAAACTGAGCTTCCCTACGCACAGGGAAGCAAGAGAAATGCTGATTTCATCAAGCCCAGTTATATACTCAGAATCTGTACTACTGCGCAAATAGGCATGTCTCTTTAGGCAAAAAACTCATTTCTGACAAAGTTGCCCAAATGCATCTCAGAAGTGTGCAACTTGTTCTCTGAGTTAGAAAACGTCGAGAAACGTTCGTTTCTGCTAGCGCTGTGCATCTACACATGTACTTGCTGAACGGTGAAAGCGCACAGTAATGCACTTTTCTCCCAGCAAATACACTGTTTCTAAGGAAATGGGAACACACTGAGGAGACACTTGTGGGAGCTACGGTGACTAAAACTGAGCTTCCCTACGCACAGGGAAGCAAGAGAAATGCTGATTTCATCAAGCCCAGTTACATACTCAGAATCTGTACTACTGCACAAATAGGCATGTCTCTTTAGGCAAAAAACTCATTTCTGACAAAGTTGCCCAAATGCATCTCAGAAGTGTGCAACTTGTTCTCTGAGTTAGAAAACGTCGAGAAACGGTTGTTTCTGCTAGCGCTGTGCTTCTACACATGTACTTGCTGAACGGTGAAAGCGCACAGTAATGCACTTTTCTCCCAGCAAATACACTTTTTCTAAGGAAATGGGAACACACTGAGGAGACACTTGTGGGAGCTACTGTGACTAAAACTGAGCTTCCCTACGCACAGGGAATCAAGAGAAATGCTGATTTCATCAAGCCCAGTTACATACTCAGAATCTGTACTACTGCGCAAATAGGCATGTCTCTTTAGGCAAAAAACTCATTTCTGACAAAGTTGCCCAAATGCATCTCAGAAGTGTGCAACTTGTTCCCTGAGTTAGAAAACGTCGAGAAACGTTCGTTTCTGCTAGCGCTGTGCTTCTACACATGTATTTGCTGAACGGTGAAAGCGCACAGGAATGCACTTTTCTCCCAGCAAATACACTGTTTCTAAGGAAATGGGAACACACTGAGGAGACACTTGTGCGAGCTACTGTGACTAAAACTCAGCTTCCCTACGCACAGGGAAGCAAGAGAAATGCTGATTTCATCAAGCCCAGTTACATACTCAGAATCTGTCCTACTGCGCAAATAGGCATGTCTCTTTAGGCATAAAACTCATTTCTGACAAAGTTGCCCAAATGCATCTCAGAAGTGTGCAACTTGTTACCTGAGTTAGAAAACGTCGAGAAACGGTCCTTTCTGCTAGTGCTGTGCTTCTACACATGTACTTGCTGAACGGTGAAAGCGCACAGTAATGTACTTTTCTCCCAGCAAATACACTGTTTCTAAGGAAATGGGAACACACTGAGGAGACACTTGTGGGAGCTACGGTGACTAAAACTGAGCTTCCCTACGCACAGGGAAGCAAGAGAAATGCTGATTTCATCAAGCCCAGTTACATACTCAGAATCTGTACTACTGCGCAAATAGGCATATCTCTTTAGGCAAAAAACTCATTTCTGACAAAGTTGCCCAAATGCATCTCAGAAGTGTGCAACTTGTTCCCTGAGTTAGAAAACGTCGAGAAACGGTCGTTTCTGCTAGCGCTGTGCTTCTACACATGTACTTGCTGAACGGTGAAAGCGCACAGTAATGCACTTTTCTCCCAGCAAATACACTTTTTCTAAGGAAATGGGAACACACTGAGGAGACACTTGTGGGAGCTACTGTGACTAAAACTGAGCTTCCCTACGCACAGGGAAGCAAGAGAAATGCTGATTTCATCAAGCCCAGTTACATACTCAGACTCTGTACTACTGCGCAAATAGGCATGTCTCTGTAGGCAAAAAACTCATTTCTGACAAAGTTGCCAAAATGCATCTCAGAAGTGTGCAACTTGTTCCCTGAGTTAGAAAACGTCGAGAAACGGTCGTTTCTGCTAGCGCTGTGCTTCTACACATGTACTTGCTGAACGGTGAAAGCGCACAGTAATGCACTTTTCTCCCAGCAAATACACTGTTTCTAAGGAAATGGGAACACACTGAGGAGACACTTGTGGGAGCTACTGTGACTAAAACTGAGCTTCCCTACGCACAGGGAAGCAAGAGAAATGCTGATTTCATCAAGCCCAGTTACATACTCAGAATCTGTACTACTGCGCAAATAGGCATGTCACTTTAGGCAAAAAACTCATTTCTGACAAAGTTGCCCAAATGCATCTCGGAAGTGTGCAACTTGTTCTCTGAGTTAGAAAACGTCGAGAAACGTGCGTTTCTGCTAGCGCTGTGCATCTACACATGTACTTGCTGAACGGTGAAAGCGCACAGTAATGCACTTTTCTCCCAGCAAATACACTGTTTCTAGGGAAATGGGAACACACTGAGGAGACACTTGTGGGAGCTACTGTGACTAAAACTGAGCTTCCCTACGCACAGGGAAGCAAGAGAAATGCTGATTTCATCAAGCCCAGTTACATACTCAGAATCTGTACTACTGCGCAAATAGGCATGTCTCTTTAGGCAAAAAACTCATTTCTGACAAAGTTGCCCAAATGCATCTCAGAAGTGTGCAACTTGTTCCCTGAGTTAGAAAACGTCGAGAAACGGTCGTTTCTGCTAGCGCTGTGCTTCTACACATGTACTTGCTGAACGGTGAAAGCGCACAGTAATGCACTTTTATCCCAGCAAATACACTGTTTCTAAGGAAATGGGAACACACTGAGGAGACACTTGTGGGAGCTACTGTGACTAAAACTGAGCTTCCCTACGCACAGGGAAGCAAGAGAAATGCTGATTTCATCAAGCCCAGTTACATACTCAGAATCTGTACTACTGCGCAAATAGGCATGTCTCTGTAGGCAAAAAACTCATTTCTGACAAAGTTGCCCAAATGCATCTCAGAAGTGTGCAACTTGTTCCCTGAGTTAGAAAACGTCGAGAAACGGTCGATTCTGCTAGCGCTGTGCTTCTACACATGTACTTGCTGAACGGTGAAAGCGCACAGTAATGCACTTTTCTCCCAGCAAATACACTGTTCCTAAGGAAATGGGAACACACTGAGGAGACACTTGTGGGAGCTACTGTGACTAAAACTGAGCTTCCCTACGCACAGGGAAGCAAGAGAAATGCTGATTTCATCAAGCCCAGTTACATACTCAGAATCTGTACTACTGCGCAAATAGGCATGTCTCTTTAGGCAAAAAACTCATTTCTGACAATGTTGCCCAAATGCATCTCGGAAGTGTGCAACTTGTTCTCTGAGTTAGAAAACGTTGAGAAACGTGCGTTTCTGCTAGCGCTGTGCATCTACACATGTACTTGCTGAACGGTGAAAGCGCAGAGTAATTAACTTTTCTCCCAGCAAATACACTGTTTCTAAGGAAATGGGAACACACTGAGGAGACACTTGTGGGCGCTACGGTGACTAAAACTGAGCTTCCCTACGCACAGGGAAGCAAGAGAAATGCTGATTTCATCAAGCCCAGTTACATACTCAGAATCTGTACTACTGCGCAAATAGGCATGTCTCTGTAGGCAAAAAACTCATTTCTGACAAAGTTGCCCAAATGCATCTCAAAAGTGTGCAACTTGTTCCCTGAGTTAGAAAACGTCGAGAAACGGTCGTTTCTGCTAGCGCTGTGCTTCTACACATGTATTTGCTGAACGGTGAAAGCGCACAGTAATGCACTTTTCTCCCAGCAAATACACTGTTTCTAAGGAAATGGGAACACACTGAGGAGACACTTGTGGGAGCTACTGTGACTAAAACTGAGCTTCCCTACGCACAGGGAAGCCAGAGAAATGCTGATTTCATCAAGCCCAGTTACATACTCAGAATCTGTACTACTGCGCAATTAGGCATGTCTCTTTAGGCAAAAAACTCATTTCTGACAAAGTTGCCCAAATGCATCTCAGAAGTGTGCAAGTTGTTCCCTGAGTTAGAAAACGTCGAGAAACGGTCGTTTCTGCTAGTGCTGTGCTTCTACACATGTACTTGCTGAACGGTGAAAGCGCACAGTAATGCACTTTTCTCCCAGCAAATACACTGTTTCTAAGGAAATGGGAACACACTGAGGAGACACTTGTGTTAGCTACTGTGACTAAAACTGAGCTTCCCTACGCACAGGGAAGCAAGAGAAATGCTGATTTCATCAAGCCCAGTTACATACTCAGAATCTGTACTACTCCGCAAATAGGCATGTCTCTTTAGGCAAAAAACTCATTTCTGACAAAGTTGCCCAAATGCATCTCAGAAGAGTTCAACTTGTTCCCTGAGTTAGAAAACGTCGAGAAACGGTCGTTTCTGCTAGCGCTGTGCTTCTACACATGTACTTGCTGAACAGTGAAAGCTCACAGTAATGCACTTTTCTCCCAGCAAATACACTGTTTCTAAGGAAATGGGAACACACTGAGGAGACACTTGTGGGAGCTACTGTGACTAAAACTGAGCTTCCCTACGCACAGGGAAGCAAGAGAAATGCTGATTTCATCAAGCCCAGTTACATACTCAGAATCTGTACAACTGCGCAAATAGGCATGTCTCTGTAGGCAAAAAACTCATTTCTGACAAAGTTGCCCAAATGCATCTCAGAAGTGTGCAAATTGTTCCCTGAGTTAGAAAACGTCGAGAAACGGTCGTTTCTGCTAGCGCTGTGCTTCTACACATGTACTTGCTGAACGGTGAAAGCGCACAGTAATGCACTTTTCTCCCAGCAAATACACTGTTTCTAAGGAAATGGGAACACACTGTGGAGACACTTGTGGGAGCTACTGTGATTAAAACTGAGCTTCCCTACGCACAGGGAAGCAAGAGAAATGCTGATTTCATCAAGCCCAGTTACATACTCAGAATCTGTACTACTGCGCAAATAGGCATGTCTCTTTAGGCAAAAAACTCATTTCTGACAAAGTTGCCCAAATGCATCTCAGAAGTGTGCAACTTGTTCCCTGAGTTAGAAAACGTCGAGAAACGGTCGTTTCTGCTAGCGCTGTGCTTCTACACATGTACTTGCTGAACGTTGAAAGCACACAGTAATGTACTTTTCTCCCAGCAAATACACTGTTTCTAAGGAAATGGGAACACACTGAGGAGACACTTGTGGGAGCTACTGTGACTAAAACTGAGCTTCCCTACGCACAGGGAAGCAAGAGAAATGCTGATTTCCTCTAGCCCAGCTACATACTCAAAATCTGTACTACTGCGCAAATAGGCATGTCTCTTTAGGCAAAAATTCATTTCTGACAAAGTTGCCCAAATGCATCTCAGAAGTGTGCAACTTGTTCCCTGAGTTAGAAAACGTCGAGAAACGGTCGTTTCTGCTAGCGCTGTGCTTCTACACATGTATTTGCTGAACGGTGAAAGCGCACAGTAATGCACTTTTCTCCCAGCAAATACACTGTTTCTAAGGAAATGGGAACACACTGAGGAGACACTTGTGGGATCTACAGTGACTAAAACTGAGCTTCCCTACGCACCGGGAAGCAAGAGAAATCCTGATTTCATCAAGCCCAGTTACATACTCAGAATTTGTACTACTGCGCAAATAGGCATGTCTCTTTAGGCAAAAACCTCATTTCAGACAAAGTTGCCCAAATGCATCTCAGAAGTGTGCAACTTGTTCCCTGAGTTAGAAAACGTCGAGAAACGGTCGTTTCTGCCTGCGCTGTGCTTCTACACATGTACTTGCTGAACGGTGAAAGCGCACAGTAATGCACTTTTCTCCCAGCAAATACACTGTTTCTAAGGAAATGGGAACACACTGAGGAGACAATTGTGGGAGCTACTGTGACTAAAACTGAGCTTCCCTACGCACAGGGAAGCAAGAGAAATGCTGATTTCATCAAGCCCAGTTACATACTCAGAATCTGTACTACTGCGCAAATAGGCATGTCTCTTTAGGCAAAAAACTCATTTCTGACAAAGGTGCCCAAATGCATCTCAGAAGTGTGCAACTTGTTCCCTGAGTTAGAAAACGTAGAGAAACGGTCGATTCTGCTAGCGCTGTGCTTCTACACATGTATTTGCTGAACGGTGAAAGCGCACAGTAATGCACTTTTCTAACAGCAAATACACTGTTTCTAAGGAAATGGGAACACACTGAGGAGACACTTGTGGGAGCTACTGTGACTAAAACTGAGCTTCCCTACGCACAGGGAAGCAAGAGAAATGCTGATTTCATCAAGCCCAGTTACATACTCAGACTCTGTACTACTGCGCAAATAGGCATGTCTCTTTAGGCAAAAAACTCATTTCTGACAAAGTTGCCCAAATGCATCTCAGAAGTGTGCAACTTGTTCCCTGAGTTAGAAAACGTCGAGAAACGGTCGTTTCTGCTAGCGCTGTGCTTCTACACATGTACTTGCTGAACGGTGAAAGCGCACAGTAATGCACTTTTCTCCCAGCAAATACACTGTTTCTAAGGAAATGGGAACACACTGAGGAGACACTTGTGGGAGCTACTGTGACTAAAACTGAGCTTCCCTACGCACAGGGAAGCAAGAGAAATGCTGATTTCATCAAGCCCAGTTACATACTCAGACTCTGTACTACTGCGCAAATAGGCATGTCTCTTTAGGCAAAAAACTCATTTCTGACAAAGTTGCCCAAATGCATCTCAGAAGTGTGCAACTTGTTCCCTGAGTTAGAAAACGTCGAGAAACGTTCGTTTCTGCTAGCGCTGTGCTTCTACACATGTATTTGCTGAACGGTGAAAGCGCACAGTAATGCACTTTTCTCCCAGCAAATACACTGTTTCAAAGAAATGGGAACACACTGAGGAGACACTTGTGGGATCTACAGTGACTAAAACTGAGCTTCCCTACGCACCGGGAAGCAAGAGACATCCTGATTTCATCAAGCCCAGTTACATACTCAGAATCTGTACTACTGCGCAAATAGGCATGTCTCTTTAGGCAAAAAACTCATTTCTGACAAAGGTGCCCAAATGCATCTCAGAAGTGTGCAACTTGTTCCCTGAGTTAGAAAACGTAGAGAAACGGTCGATTCTGCTAGCGCTGTGCTTCTACACTTGTATTTGCTGAACGGTGAAAGCGCACAGTAATGCACTTTTCTCCCAGCAAATACACTGTTTCTAAAGAAATGGGAACACACTGAGGAGACACTTGTGGGAGCTACTGTGACTAAAACTGAGCTTCCCTACGCACAGGGAAGCAAGAGAAATGCTGATTTCATCAAGCCCAGTTACATACTCAGAATCTGTACTACTGCGCAAATAGGCATGTCTCTTTAGGCAAAAAACTCATTTCTGACAAAGTTGCCCAAATGCATCTCAGAAGTGTGCAACTTGTTCCCTGAGTTAGAAAACGTCGAGAAACGGTCGTTTCTGCTAGCGCTGTGCTTCTACACATGTACTTGCTGAACGGTGAAAGCGCACAGTAATGCACTTTTCTCCCAGCAAATACACTGTTTCTAAGGAAATGGGAACACACTGAGGAGACACTTGTGGGAGCTACTGTGACTAAAACTGAGCTTCCCTACGCACAGGGAAGCAAGAGAAATGCTGATTTCATCAAGCCCAGTTACATACCCAGAATCTGTACTACTGCGCAAATAGGCATGTCTCTTTAGGCAAAAACCTCATTTCAGACAAAGTTGCGCAAATGCATCTCAGAAGTGTGCAACTTGTTCCCTGAGTTAGAAAACGTCGAGAAACGGTCGTTTCTGCTAGCGCTGTGCTTCTACACATGTACTTGCTGAACGGTGAAAGAGCACAGTAATGCACTTTTCTCCCAGCAAATACACTGTTTCTAAGGAAATGGGAACACACTGAGGAGACACTTGTGGGAGCTACTGTGACTAAAACTGAGCTTCCCTACGCACAGAGAATTAAGAGAAATGCTGATTTCATCAAGCCCAGTTACATACTCAGAATCTGTACTACTGCGCAAATAGGCATGTCTCTATAGGGAAAAAACTCATTTCTGACAAAGGTGCCCAAATGCATCTCAGAAGTGTGCAAATTGTTCCCTGAGTTAGAAAACGTCGAGAAACGGTCGATTCTGCTAGCGCTGTGCTTCTACACATGTATTTGCTGAACGGTGAAAGCACACAGTAATGCACTTTTCTCCCAGCAAATACACTGTGTCTAAGGAAATGGGAACACACTGAGGAGACACTTGTGGGAGCTACTGTGACTAAAACTGAGCTTCCCTACGCACAGGGAAGCAAGAGAAATGCTGATTTCATCAAGCCCAGTTACATACTCAGAATCTGTACTACTGCGCAAATAGGCATGTCTCTTTAGGCAAAAAACTCATTTCTGACAAAGTTGCCCAAATGCATCTCAGAAGTGTGCAACTTGTTCTCTGAGTTAGAAAACGTCGAGAAACGGTCGTTTCTGCTAGCGCTGTGCTTCTACACATGTATTTGCTGAATGGTGAAAGCGCACAGTAATGCACTTTTCTCCCAGCAAATACATTGTTTCTAAGGAAATGGGAACACACTGAGGAGACACTTGTGGGAGCTACTGTGACTAAAACTGAGCTTCCCTACGCACAGGGAAGCAAGAGAAATGCAGATTTCATCCAGCCCAGTTACATACTCAGAATCTGTACTACTGCGCAAATAGTCATGTCTCTTTAGGCAAAAAACTCATTTCTGACAAAGTTGACCAAATGCATCTCAGAAGTGTGCAACTTGTTCCCTGAGTTAGAAAACGTCGAGAAACGGTCGTTTCAGCTAGCGCTGTGCTTCTACACATGTATTTGCTGAACGGTGAAAGTGCACAGTAATGCACTTTTCTCCCAGCAAATACACTGTTTCTAAGGAAATGGGAACACACTGAGGAGACACTTGTGGGATCTACAGTGACTAAAACTGAGCTTCCCTACGCACAGGGAAGCAAGAGAAATGCTGATTTCATCATGCCCAGTTACATACTCAGAATTTGTACTACTGCGCAAATAGGCATATCTCTTTAGGCAAAAACCTCGTTTCAGACAAAGTTGCCCAAATGCATCTCAGAAGTGTGCAACTTGTTCCCTGAGTTAGAAAACGTCGAGAAACGGTCGTTTCTGCTAGCGCTGTGCTTCTACACATGTACTTGCTGAACGGTGAAAGCGCACAGTAATGCACTTTTCTCCCAGCAAATACACTGTTTCTAAGGAAATGGGAACACACTGAGGAGACACTTGTGGGAGCTACTGTGACTAAAACTGAGCTTCCCTACGCACAGGGAAGCAAGAGAAATGCTGATTTCATCAAGCCCAGTTACATACTCAGAATCTGTACTACTGCGCAAATAGGCATGTCTCTTTAGGCAAAAAACTCATTTCTGACAAAGTTGTCCAAATGCATCTCAGAAGTGTGCAACTTGTTCCCTGAGTTAGAAAACGTCGAGAAACGGTCGTTTCTGCTAGCGCTGTGCTTCTACACATGTACTTGCTGAACGTTGAAAGCGTACAGTAATGTACTTTTCTCCCAGCAAATACACTGTTTCTAAGGAAATGGGAACACACTGAGGAGACACTTGTGGGAGCTACTGTGACTAAAACTGAGCTTCCCTACGCACAGGGAAGCAAGAGAAATGCTGATTTCATCAAGCCCAGCTACATACTCAGAATCTGTACTACTGCGCAAATAGGCATGTCTCTTTAGGCAAAAAATTCATTTCTGACAAAGGTGCCCAAATGCATCTCAGAAGTGTGCAACTTGTTCCCTGAGTTAGAAAACGTCGAGAAACGGTCGTTTCTGCTAGCGCTGTGCTTCTACACATGTACTTGCTGAACGGTGAAAGCGCACAGTAATGCACTTTTCTCCCAGCAAATACACTGTTTCTAAGGAAATGGGAACACACTGAGGAGACACTTGTGGGAGCTACTGTGACTAAAACTGAGCTTCCCTACGCACAGGGAAGCAAGAGAAATGCTGATTTCATCAAGCCCAGTTACATACTCAGAATCTGTACTACTGCGCAAATAGGCATGTCTCTTTAGGCAAAAAACTCATTTCTGACAAAGTTGCCCAAATGCATCTCAGAAGTGTGCAACTTGTTCCCTGAGTTAGAAAACGTCGAGAAACGTTCGTTTCTGCTAGCGCTGTGCTTCTACACATGTATTTGCTGAACGGTGAAAGCGCACAGCAATGCACTTTTCTCCCAGCAAATACACTGTTTCAAAGAAATGGGAACACACTGAGGAGACACTTGTGGGAGCTACTGTGACTAAAACTGAGCTTCCCTACGCACAGGGAAGCAAGAGAAATGCTGATTTCATCAAGCCCAGCTACATACTCAGAATCTGTACTACTGCGCAAATAGGCATGTCTCTTTAGGCAAAAAATTCATTTCTGACAAAGGTGCTCAAATGCATCTCAGAAGTGTGCAACTTGTTCCCTGAGTTAGAAAACGTCGAGAAACGTTCGTTTCTGCTAGCGCTGTGCTTCTACACATGTATTTGCTGAACGGTGAAAGCGCACAGTAATGCACTTTTCTCCCAGCAAATACACTGTTTCTTAGGAAATGGGAACACACTGAGGAGACACTTGTGGGATCTACAGTGACTAAAACTGAGCTTCCCTACGCACCGGGAAGCAAGAGAAATGCTGATTTCATCAAGCCCAGTTACATACTCAGAATCTGTACTACTGCGCAAATAGGCATGTCTCTTTAGGCAAAAAACTCATTTCAGACAAAGTTGCCCAAATGCATCTCAGAAGTGTGCAACTTGTTCCCTGAGTTAGAAAACGTCGAGAAACGGTCGTTTCTGCTAGCGCTGTGCTTCTACACATGTACTTGCTGAACGTTGAAAGCGCACAGTAATGTACTTTTCTCCCAGCAAATACACTGTTTCTAAGGAAATGGGAACACACTGAGGAGACACTTGTGGGAGCTACTGTGACTAAAACTGAGCTTCCCTACGCACAGGGAATTAAGAGAAATGCTGATTTCATCAAGCCCAGTTACATACTCAGAATCTGTACTACTGCGCAAATAGGCATGTCTCTATAGGGAAAAAACTCATTTCTGACAAAGGTGCCCAAATGCATCTCAGAAGTGTGCAAATTGTTCCCTGAGTTAGAAAACGTCGAGAAACGGTCGATTCTGCTAGCGCTGTGCTTCTACACATGTATTTGCTGAACGGTGAAAGCGCACAGTAATGCACTTTTCTCCCAGCAAATACACTGTGTCTAAGGAAATGGGAACACACTGAGGAGACACTTGTGGGAGCTACTGTGACTAAAACTGAGCTTCGCTACGCACAGGGAAGCAAGAGAAATGCTGATTTCATCAAGCCCAGTTACATACTCAGAATCTGTACTACTGCGCAAATAGGCATGTCTCTTTAGGCAAAAAACACATTTCTGACAAAGTTGCCCAAATGCATCTCAGAAGTGTGCAACTTGTTCTCTGAGTTAGAAAACGTCGAGAAACGGTCGTTTCTGCTAGCGCTGTGCTTCTACACATGTATTTGCTGAACGGTGAAAGCGCACAGTAATGCACTTTTCTCCCAGCAAATACACTGTGTCTAAGGAAATGGGAACACACTGAGGAGACACTTGTGGGAGCTACTGTGACTAAAACTGAGCTTCCCTACGCACAGGGAAGCAAGAGAAATGCTGATTTCATCAAGCCCGGTTACATACTCAGAATCTGTACTACTGCGCAAATAGGCATGTCTCTTTAGGCAAAAAACTCATTTCTGACAAAGTTGCCCAAATGCATCTCAGAAGTGTGCAACTTGTTCTCTGAGTTAGAAAACGTCGAGAAACGTGCGTTTCTGCTAGCGCTGTGCATCTACACATGTACTTGCTGAACGGTGAAAGCGCACAGTAATGCAGTTTTCTCCCAGCAAATACACTGTTTCTAAGGAAATGGGAACACACTGAGGAGACACTTGTGGGAGCTACGGTGACTAAAACTGAGCTTCCCTACGCACAGGGAAGCAAGAGAAATGCTGATTTCATCAAGCACAGTTACATACTCAGAATCTGTACTACTGCGCAAATAGGCATGTCTCTGTAGGCAAAAAACTCATTTCTGACAAAGTTGCCCAAATGCATCTCAGAAGTGTGCAACTTGTTCCCTGAGTTAGAAAACGTCGAGAAACGTTCGTTTCTGCTAGCGCTGTGCTTCTACACAAGTACTTGCTGAACGGTGAAAGCGCACAGTAATGCACTTTTCTCCCAGCAAATACACTGTTTCTAAGGAAATGGGAACACACTGAAGAGACACTTGTAGGAGCTACTGTGACTAAAACTGAGCTTCCCTACGCACTGGGAAGCAAGAGAAATGCTGATTTCATCAAGCCCAGTTACATACTAAGAATCTGTACTACTGAGCAAATAGGCATGTCTCTTTAGGCAAAAAACTCATTTCTGACAAAGTTGCCAAAATGCATCTCAGAAGTGTGCAACTTGTTCTCTGAGTTAGAAAACGTCGAGAAACGGTCGTTTCTGCTAGCGCTGTGCTTCTACACATGTATTTGCTGAACGGTGAAAGCGCACAGTAATGCACTTTTCTCCCAGCAAATACACTGTGTCTAAGGAAATGGGAACACACTGAGGAGACACTTGTGGGAGCTACTGTGACTAAAACTGAGCTTCCCTACGCACAGGGAAGCGAGAGAAATGCTGATTTCATCAAGCCCAGTTACATACTCAGAATCTGTACTACTGCGCAAATAGGCATGTCTCTTTAGGCAAAAAACTCATTTCTGACAAAGTTGCCCAAATGCATCTCAGAAGTGTGCAACTTGTTCTCTGAGTTAGAAAACGTCGAGAAACGGTCGTTTCTGCTAGCGCTGTGCTTCTACACATGTATTTGCTGAACGGTGAAAGCGCACAGTAATGCACTTTTCTCCCAGCAAATACACTGTGTCTAAGGAAATGGGAACACACTGAGGAGACACTTGTGGGAGCTACTGTGACTAAAACTGAGCTTCCCTACGCACAGGGAAGCAAGAGAAATGCTGATTTCATCAAGCCCGGTTACATACTCAGAATCTGTACTACTGCGCAAATAGGCATGTCTCTTTAGGCAAAAAACTCATTTCTGACAAAGTTGCCCAAATGCATCTCAGAAGTGTGCAACTTGTTCTCTGAGTTAGAAAACGTCGAGAAACGTGCGTTTCTGCTAGCGCTGTGCATCTACACATGTACTTGCTGAACGGTGAAAGCGCACAGTAATGCAGTTTTCTCCCAGCAAATACACTGTTTCTAAGGAAATGGGAACACACTGAGGAGACACTTGTGGGAGCTACGGTGACTAAAACTGAGCTTCCCTACGCACAGGGAAGCAAGAGAAATGCTGATTTCATCAAGCACAGTTACATACTCAGAATCTGTACTACTGCGCAAATAGGCATGTCTCTGTAGGCAAAAAACTCATTTCTGACAAAGTTGCCCAAATGCATCTCAGAAGTGTGCAACTTGTTCCCTGAGTTAGAAAACGTCGAGAAACGTTCGTTTCTGCTAGCGCTGTGCTTCTACACAAGTACTTGCTGAACGGTGAAAGCGCACAGTAATGCACTTTTCTCCCAGCAAATACACTGTTTCTAAGGAAATGGGAACACACTGAAGAGACACTTGTAGGAGCTACTGTGACTAAAACTGAGCTTCCCTACGCACTGGGAAGCAAGAGAAATGCTGATTTCATCAAGCCCAGTTACATACTAAGAATCTGTACTACTGAGCAAATAGGCATGTCTCTTTAGGCAAAAAACTCATTTCTGACAAAGTTGCCAAAATGCATCTCAGAAGTGTGCAACTTGTTCTCTGAGTTAGAAAACGTCGAGAAACGGTCGTTTCTGCTAGCGCTGTGCTTCTACACATGTATTTGCTGAACGGTGAAAGCGCACAGTAATGCACTTTTCTCCCAGCAAATACACTGTGTCTAAGGAAATGGGAACACACTGAGGAGACACTTGTGGGAGCTACTGTGACTAAAACTGAGCTTCCCTACGCACAGGGAAGCGAGAGAAATGCTGATTTCATCAAGCCCAGTTACATACTCAGAATCTGTACTACTGCGCAAATAGGCATGTCTCTTTAGGCAAAAAACTCATTTCTGACAAAGTTGCCCAAATGCATCTCAGAAGTGTGCAACTTGTTCCCTGAGTTAGAAAACGTCGAGAAACGGTCGTTTCTGCTAGCGCTGTGCTTCTACACATGTACTTGCTGAACGTTGAAAGCGCACAGTAATGTACTTTTCTCCCAGCAAATACACTGTTTCTAAGGAAATGGGAACACACTGAGGAGACACTTGTGGGAGCTACTGTGACTAAAACTGAGCTTCCCTACGCACAGGGAAGCAAGAGAAATGCTGATTTCATCAAGCCCAGCTACATACTCAGAATCTGTACTACTGCGCAAATAGGCATGTCTCTTTAGGTAAAAAATTCATTTCTGACAAAGGTGCCCAAATGCATCTCAGAAGTGTGCAACTTGTTCCCTGAGTTAGAAAACGTCGAGAAACGTTCGTTTCTGCTAGCGCTGTGCTTCTACACATGTATTTGCTGAACGGTGAAAGCGCACAGTAATGCACTTTACTCCCAGCAAATACACTGTTTCTTAGGAAATGGGAACACACTGAGGAGACACTTGTGGGATCTACAGTGACTAAAACTGAGCTTCCCTACGCACCGGGAAGCAAGAGAAATGCTGATTTCATCAAGCCCAGTTACATACTCAGAATTTGTACTACTGCGCAAATAGGCATGTCTCTTTAGGCAAAAACCTCATTTCAGACAAAGTTGCCCAAATGCATCTCAGAAGTGTGCAACTTGTTCCCTGAGTTAGAAAACGTCGAGAAACGGTCGTTTCTGCTAGCGCTGTGCTTCTACACATGTACTTGCTGAACCGTGAAAGCTCACAGTAATGCACTTTTCTCCCAGCAAATACACTGTTTCTAAGGAAATGGGAACACACTGAGGAGACACTTGTGGGAGCTACTGTGACTAAAACTGAGCTTCCTTACGCACAGGGAAGCAAGAGAAATGCTGATTTCATCAAGCCCAGTTACATACTCAGAATCTGTACTACTGCGCAAATAGGCATGTCTCTGTAGGCAAAAAACTCATTTATGACAAAGTTGCCCAAATGCATCTCAGAAGTGTGCAACTTGTTCCCTGAGTTAGAAAACGTCGAGAAACGTTCGTTTCTGCTAGCGCTGTGCTTCTACACAAGTACTTGCTGAACGGTGAAAGCACACAGTAATGCACTTTTCTCCCAGCAAATACACTGTTTCTAAGGAAATGGGAACACACTGAAGAGACACTTGTAGGAGCTACTGTGACTAAAACTGAGCTTCCCTACGCACAGGGAAGCAAGAGAAATGCTGATTTCATCAAGCCCAGTTACATACTAAGAATCTGTACTACTGAGCAAATAGGCATGTCTCTTTAGGCAAAAAACTCATTTCTGACTAAGTTGCCCAAATGCATCTCAGAAGTGTGCAACTTGTTCTCTGAGTTAGAAAACGTCGAGAAACGGTCGTTTCTGCTAGCGCTGTGCTTCTACACATGTATTTGCTGAACGGTGAAAGCACACAGTAATGCACTTTTCTCCCAGCAAATACACTGTGTCTAAGGAAATGGGAACACACTGAGGAGACACTTGTGGGAGCTACTGTGACTAAAACTGAGCTTCCCTACGCACAGGGAAGCAAGAGAAATGCTGATTTCATCAAGCCCAGTTACATACTCAGAATCTGTACTACTGCGCAAATAGGCATGTCTCTTTAGGCAAAAAACTCATTTCTGACAAAGTTGCCCAAATGCATCTCAGAAGTGTGCAACTTGTTCCCTGAGTTAGAAAACGTCGAGAAACGGTCGTTTCTGCTAGCGCTGTGCTTCTACATATGTACTTGCTGAACGTTGAAAGCGCACAGTAATGTACTTTTCTCCCAGCAAATACACTGTTTCTAAGGAAATGGGAACACACTGAGGAGACACTTGTGGGAGCTACTGTGACTAAAACTGAGCTTCCCTACGCACAGGGAAGCAAGAGAAATGCTGATTTCATCAAGCCCAGCTACATACTCAGAATCTGTACTACTGCGCAAATAGGCATGTCTCTTTAGGCAAAAAATTCATTTCTGACAAAGGTGCCCAAATGCATCTCAGAAGTGTGCAACTTGTTCCCTGAGTTAGAAAACGTCGAGAAACGGTCGTTTCTGCTAGCGCTGTGCTTCTACACATGTACTTGCTGAACCGTGAAAGCTCACAGTAATGCACTTTTCTCCCAGCAAATACACTGTTTCTAAGGAAATGGGAACACACTGAGGAGACACTTGTGGGAGCTACTGTGACTAAAACTGAGCTTCCTTACGCACAGGGAAGCAAGAGAAATGCTGATTTCATCAAGCCCAGTTACATACTCAGAATCTGTACTACTGCGCAAATAGGCATGTCTCTGTAGGCAAAAAACTCATTTCTGACAAAGTTGCCCAAATGCATCTCAGAAGTGTGCAACTTGTTCCCTGAGTTAGAAAACGTCGAGAAACGTTCGTTTCTGCTAGCGCTGTGCTTCTACACAAGTACTTGCTGAACGGTGAATGCGCACAGTAATGCACTTTTCTCCCAGCAAATACACTGTTTCTAAGGAAATGGGAACACACTGAAGAGACACTTGTAGGAGCTACTGTGACTAAAACTGAGCTTCCCTACGCACAGGGAAGCAAGAGAAATGCTGATTTCATCAAGCCCAGTTACATACTAAGAATCTGTACTACTGAGCAAATAGGCATGTCTCTTTAGGCAAAAAACTCATTTCTGACTAAGTTGCCCAAATGCATCTCAGAAGTGTGCAACTTGTTCTCTGAGTTAGAAAACGTCGAGAAACGGTCGTTTCTGCTAGCGCTGTGCTTCTACACATGTATTTGCTGAACGGTGAAAGCACACAGTAATGCACTTTTCTCCCAGCAAATACACTGTGTCTAAGGAAATGGGAACACACAGAGGAGACACGTGTGGGAGCTACTGTGACTAAAACTGAGCTTCCCTACGCACAGGGAAGCAAGAGAAATGCTGATTTCATCAAGCCCAGTTACATACTAAGAATCTGTACTACTGAGCAAATAGGCATGTCTCTTTAGGCAAAAAACTCATTTCTGACAAAGTTGCCCAAATGCATCTCAGAAGTGTGCAACTTGTTCTCTGAGTTAGAAAACGTCAAGAAACGTGCGTTTCTGCTAGCGCTGTGCATCTACACATGTACTTGGTGAACGGTGAAAGCGCACAGTAATGCACTTTTCTCCCAGCAAATACACTGTTTTTAAGGAAATGGGAACACACTGAGGAGACACTTGTGGGAGCTACGGTGACTAAAACTGAGCTTCCCTACGCACAGGGAAGCAAGAGAAATGCTGATTTCATCAAGCCCAGCTACATACTCAGAATCTTTACTACTGCGCAAATAGGCATGTCTCTTTAGGCAAATAACTCATTTCTGACAAAGGTGCCCAAATGCATCTCAGAAGTGTGCAAATTGTTCCCTGAGTTAGAAAACGTCGAGAAACGGTCAATTCTGCTAGCGCTGTGCTTCTACACATGTACTTGCTGAACGGTGAATGCGCACAGTAATGTACTTTTCTCCCAGCAAATACACTGTTTCTAAGGATGGGAACACACTGAGGAGACACTTGTGGGAGCTACTGTGACTAAAACTGAGCTTCCCTACGCACAGGGAAGCAAGAGGAATGCTGATTTCATCAAGCCCAGTTACATACTCAGACTCTGTACTACTGCGCAAATAGGCATGTCTCTTTAGGCAAAAAACTCATTTCTGATAAAGTTGCACAAATGCATCTCAGAAGTGTGCAACTTGTTCCCTGAGTTAGAAAACGTCGAGAAACGTTCGTTTCTGCTAGCGCTGTGCTTCTACACATGTACTTGCTGAACGGTGAAAGCGCACAGTAATGCACTTTTCTCCCAGCAAATACACTGTTTCTAAGGAAATGGGAACACACTGAGGAGACACTTGTGGGAGCTACGGTGACTAAAACTGAGCTTCCCTACGCACAGGGAAGCAAGAGAAATGCTGATTTCATCAAGCCCAGTTACATACTCAGAATCTGTACTACTGCGCAAATAGGCATGTCTCTTTAGGCAAAAAACTCATTTATGACAAAGTTGCACAAATGCATCTCAGAAGTGTGCAACTTGTTCCCTGAGTTAGAAAACGTCGAGAAACGGTCGTTTCTGCTAGCGCTGTGCTTCTACACATGTACTTGCTGAACGTTGAAAGCGCACAGTAATATACTTTTCTCCCAGCAAATACACTGTTTCTAAGGAAATGGGAACACACTGAGGAGACACTTGTGGGAGCTACTGTGACTAAAACTGAGCTTCCCTACGCACAGGGAAGCAAGAGAAATGCTGATTTCATCAAGCCCAGCTACATACTCAGAATCTGTACTACTGCGCAAATAGGCATGTCTCTTTAGGCAAAAAACTCATTTCTGACAAAGGTGCCCAAATGCATCTCAGAAGTGTGCAAATTGTTCCCTGAGTTAGAAAACGTCGAGAAACGGTCGATTCTGCTAGCGCTGTGCTTCTACACATGTATTTGCTGAACGGTGAAGGCGCACAGTAATACACTTTTCTCCCAGCAAATACACTGTTTCTAAGGAAATGGGAACACACTGAGGAGACACTTGTGGGAGCTACTGTGACTAAAACTGAGCTTCCCTACGCACAGGGAAGCAAGAGAAATGCTGATTTCATCAAGCCCAGTTACATACTCAGAATCTGTACTACTGCGCAAATAGGCATGTCTCTATAGGGAAAAAACTCATTTCTGACAAAGGTGCCCAAATGCATTTCAGAAGTGTGCAATTTGTTCCCTGAGTTAGAAAACGTCGAGAAACGGTCGATTCTGCTAGCGCTGTGCTTCTACACATGTATTTGCTGAACGGTGAAGGCGCACAGTAATGCACTTTTCTCCCAGCAAATACACTGTTTCTAAGGAAATGGGAACACACTGAGGAGACACTTGTGGGAGCTACTGTGACTAAAACTGAGCTTCCCTACGCACAGGGAAGCAAGAGAAATGCTGATTTCATCAAGCCCAGTTACATACTCAGAATCTGTACTACTGCGCAAATAGGCATGTCTCTTTAGGCAAAAAACTCATTTCTGACAAAGTTGCCCAAATGCATCTCAGAAGTGTGCAACTTCTTCCCTGAGTTAGAAAACGTCGAGAAACGGTCGTTTCTGCTAGCGCTGTGCTTCTACACATGTACTTGCTGAAGGTTGAAAGCGCACAGTAATGTACTTTTCTCCCAGCAAATACACTGTTTCTAAGGAAATGGGAACACACTGAGGAGACACTTGTGGGAGCTACTGTGACTAAAACTGAGCTTCCCTACGCACAGGGAAGCAAGAGAAATGCTGATTTCATCAAGCCCAGTTACATACTCAGAATCTGTACTACTGCGCAAATAGGCATGTCCATTTAGGCAAAAAACTCATTTCTGACAAAGTTGCCCAAATGCATCTCAGAAGTGTGCAACTTGTTCTCTGAGTTAGAAAACGTCGAGAAACATGCGTTTCTGCTAGCGTTGTGCATCTACACATGTACTTGCTGAACGGTGAAAGCGCACAGTAATGCACTTTTCTCCCAGCAAATACACTGTTTCTAAGGAAATGGGAACACACTGAGGAGACACTTGTGGGAGCTACGGTGACTAAAACTGAGCTTCCCTACACACAGGGAAGCAAGAGAAATGCTGATTTCATCAAGCCCAGTTACATACTCAGAATCTGTACTACTGCGCAAATAGGCATGTCTCTGTAGGCAAAAAACTCATTTCTGACAAAATTGCCCAAATGCATCTCAGAAGTGTGCAACTTGTTCCCTGAGTTAGAAAACGTCGAGAAACGTTCGTTTCTGCTAGCGCTGTGCTTCTACACAAGTACTTGCTGAACGGTGAAAGCGCACAGTAATGCACTTTTCTCCCAGCAAATACACTGTTTCTAAGGAAATGGGAAACACTGAAGAGACACTTGTGGGAGCTACGGTGACTAAAACTGAGCTTCCCTACGCACAGGGAAGCAAGAGAAATGCTGATTTCATCAAGCCCAGTTACATACTCAGAATCTGTACTACTGCGCAAATAGGCATGTCTCTTTAGGCAAAAAACTCATTTATGACAAAGTTGCCCAAATGCATCTCAGAAGTGTGCAACTTGTTCCCTGAGTTAGAAAACGTCGAGAAACGTTCATTTCTGCTAGCGCTGTGCTTCTACACATGTACTTGCTGAACGGTGAAAGCTCACAGTAATGCACTTTTCTCCCAGCAAATACACTGTTTCTAAGGAAATGGGAACACACTGAGGAGACACTTGTGGGAGCTACGGTGACTAAAACTGAGCTTCCCTACGCACAGGGAAGCAAGAGAAAAGCTGATTTCATCAAGCCCAGTTACATACTCAGAATCTGTACTACTGCGCAAATAGGCATGTCTCTTTAGGCAAAAAACTCATTTCTGACAACGTTGCCCAAATGCATCTCAGAAGTGTGCAACTTGTTCCCTGCGTTAGAAAACGTCGAGAAACTGTCGTTTTTGCTAGCGCTGTGCTTCTACACATGTACTTGCTGAACGGTGAAAGCGCACAGTAATGCACTTTTCTCCCAGCAAATACACTGTTTCTAAGGAAATGGGAACACACTGAGGAGACACTTGTGGGAGCTACTGTGACTAAAACTGAGCTTCTCTACGCACAGGGAAGCAAGAGAAATGCTGATTTCATCAAGCCCAGTTACATACTTAGAATCTGTACAACTGCGCAAATAGGCATGTCTCTTTAGGCAAAAAACTCATTTCTGACAAAGTTGCCCAAATGCATCTCAGAAGTGTGCATCTTCTTCCCTGAGTGAGAAAACGTCGAGAAACGTTCGTTTCTGCTAGCGCTGTGCTTCTACACATGTATTTGCTGAACGGTGAAAGCGCAAAGTAATGCACTTTTCTCCCAGCAAATACACTGTTTCTAAGGAAATGGGAACACACTGAGGAGACACTTGTGGGAGCTACGGTGACTAAAACTGAGCTTCCCTACGCACAGGGAAGCAAGAGAAATGCTGATTTCATCAAGCCCAGTTACATACTCAGAATCTGTACTACTGCGCAAATAGGCATGTCTCTTTAGGCAAAAAACTCATTTCTGACAACGTTGCCCAAATGCATCTCAGAAGTGTGCAACTTGTTCCCTGAGTTAGAAAACGTCGAGAAACGGTCGTTTCTGCTAGCGCTGTGCTTCTACACATGTACTTGCTGAACCTTGAAAGCGCACAGTAATATACTTTTCTCCCAGCAAATACACTGTTTCTAAGGAAATGGGAACACACTGAGGAGACACTTGTGGGAGCTACTGTGACTAAAACTGAGCTTCCCTACGCACAGGGAAGCAAGAGAAATGTTGATTTCATCAAGCCCAGTTACATACTCAGAATCTGTACTACTGCGCAAATAGGCATGTCTCTTTAGGCAAAAAACTCAGTTCTGACAAAGTTGCCCAAATGCATCTCAGAAGTGTGCAACTTGTTCCCTGAGATAGAAAACATCGAGAAACGTTCGTTTCTGCTAGCGCTGTGCTTCTACACATGTACTTGCTGAACGGTGAAAGCGCACAGTAATGTACTTTTCTCCCAGCAAATACACTGTTTCTAAGGAAATGGGAACACACTGAGGAGACACTTGTGGGAGCTACTGTGACTAAAACTGAGCTTCCCTAAGCACAGGGAAGCAAGAGAAATGCTGATTTCATCAAGCCCAGTTACATACTCAGAATCTGTACTACTGCGCAAATAGGCATGTCTCTTTAGGCAAAAAACTCATTTCTGACAAAGTTGCCCAAATGCATCTCAGAAGTGTGCAAATTGTTCCCTGAGTTAGAAAACGTAGAGAAATGGTCGTTTCTGCTAGTGCTGTGCTTCTACACATGTATTTGCTGAACGGTGAAGTCGCACAGTAATGCACTTTTCTCCCAGCAAATACACTGTTTCTAAGGAAATGGGAACACACTGAGGAGACACTTGTGGGAGCTACTGTGACTAAAACTGAGCTTCCCTACGCACAGGGAAGCAAGAGAAATGCTGATTTCACCAATCCCAGTTACATACTCAGAATCTGTACTACTGCGCAAATAGGCATGTTTCTTTAGGCAAAAAACTCATTTCTGACATAGTTGCCCAAATGCATCTCAGAAGTGTGCAACTTGTTTTCTGAGTTAGAAAACGTCGAGAAACGGTCGATTCTGCTAGCGCTGTGCTTCTACACATGTACTAGCTGAACGGTGAAAGCGCACAGTAATGCACTTTTCTCCCAGCAA
This sequence comes from Acomys minous, assembly GCF_964271855.1. NCBI lineage: Eukaryota > Metazoa > Chordata > Mammalia > Rodentia > Muridae > Acomys > Acomys minous. Next base: position 1,019,246 of record NW_028182169.1, on the reverse strand, counting down.
ATACACTGTTTCTAAGGAAATGGGAACACACTGAGGAGACACTTGTGGGAGCTACGGTGACTAAAACTGAGCTTCCCTACACACAGGGAAGCAAGAGAAATGCTGATTTCATCAAGCCCAGTTACATACTCAGAATCTGTACTACTGCGCAAATAGGCATGTCTCTGTAGGCAAAAAACTCATTTCTGACAAAATTGCCCAAATGCATCTCAGAAGTGTGCAACTTGTTCCCTGAGTTAGAAAACGTCGAGAAACGTTCGTTTCTGCTAGCGCTGTGCTTCTACACAAGTACTTGCTGAACGGTGAAAGCGCACAGTAATGCACTTTTCTCCCAGCAAATACACTGTTTCTAAGGAAATGGGAAACACTGAAGAGACACTTGTGGGAGCTACGGTGACTAAAACTGAGCTTCCCTACGCACAGGGAAGCAAGAGAAATGCTGATTTCATCAAGCCCAGTTACATACTCAGAATCTGTACTACTGCGCAAATAGGCATGTCTCTTTAGGCAAAAAACTCATTTATGACAAAGTTGCCCAAATGCATCTCAGAAGTGTGCAACTTGTTCCCTGAGTTAGAAAACGTCGAGAAACGTTCATTTCTGCTAGCGCTGTGCTTCTACACATGTACTTGCTGAACGGTGAAAGCTCACAGTAATGCACTTTTCTCCCAGCAAATACACTGTTTCTAAGGAAATGGGAACACACTGAGGAGACACTTGTGGGAGCTACGGTGACTAAAACTGAGCTTCCCTACGCACAGGGAAGCAAGAGAAAAGCTGATTTCATCAAGCCCAGTTACATACTCAGAATCTGTACTACTGCGCAAATAGGCATGTCTCTTTAGGCAAAAAACTCATTTCTGACAACGTTGCCCAAATGCATCTCAGAAGTGTGCAACTTGTTCCCTGCGTTAGAAAACGTCGAGAAACTGTCGTTTTTGCTAGCGCTGTGCTTCTACACATGTACTTGCTGAACGGTGAAAGCGCACAGTAATGCACTTTTCTCCCAGCAAATACACTGTTTCTAAGGAAATGGGAACACACTGAGGAGACACTTGTGGGAGCTACTGTGACTAAAACTGAGCTTCTCTACGCACAGGGAAGCAAGAGAAATGCTGATTTCATCAAGCCCAGTTACATACTTAGAATCTGTACAACTGCGCAAATAGGCATGTCTCTTTAGGCAAAAAACTCATTTCTGACAAAGTTGCCCAAATGCATCTCAGAAGTGTGCATCTTCTTCCCTGAGTGAGAAAACGTCGAGAAACGTTCGTTTCTGCTAGCGCTGTGCTTCTACACATGTATTTGCTGAACGGTGAAAGCGCAAAGTAATGCACTTTTCTCCCAGCAAATACACTGTTTCTAAGGAAATGGGAACACACTGAGGAGACACTTGTGGGAGCTACGGTGACTAAAACTGAGCTTCCCTACGCACAGGGAAGCAAGAGAAATGCTGATTTCATCAAGCCCAGTTACATACTCAGAATCTGTACTACTGCGCAAATAGGCATGTCTCTTTAGGCAAAAAACTCATTTCTGACAACGTTGCCCAAATGCATCTCAGAAGTGTGCAACTTGTTCCCTGAGTTAGAAAACGTCGAGAAACGGTCGTTTCTGCTAGCGCTGTGCTTCTACACATGTACTTGCTGAACCTTGAAAGCGCACAGTAATATACTTTTCTCCCAGCAAATACACTGTTTCTAAGGAAATGGGAACACACTGAGGAGACACTTGTGGGAGCTACTGTGACTAAAACTGAGCTTCCCTACGCACAGGGAAGCAAGAGAAATGTTGATTTCATCAAGCCCAGTTACATACTCAGAATCTGTACTACTGCGCAAATAGGCATGTCTCTTTAGGCAAAAAACTCAGTTCTGACAAAGTTGCCCAAATGCATCTCAGAAGTGTGCAACTTGTTCCCTGAGATAGAAAACATCGAGAAACGTTCGTTTCTGCTAGCGCTGTGCTTCTACACATGTACTTGCTGAACGGTGAAAGCGCACAGTAATGTACTTTTCTCCCAGCAAATACACTGTTTCTAAGGAAATGGGAACACACTGAGGAGACACTTGTGGGAGCTACTGTGACTAAAACTGAGCTTCCCTAAGCACAGGGAAGCAAGAGAAATGCTGATTTCATCAAGCCCAGTTACATACTCAGAATCTGTACTACTGCGCAAATAGGCATGTCTCTTTAGGCAAAAAACTCATTTCTGACAAAGTTGCCCAAATGCATCTCAGAAGTGTGCAAATTGTTCCCTGAGTTAGAAAACGTAGAGAAATGGTCGTTTCTGCTAGTGCTGTGCTTCTACACATGTATTTGCTGAACGGTGAAGTCGCACAGTAATGCACTTTTCTCCCAGCAAATACACTGTTTCTAAGGAAATGGGAACACACTGAGGAGACACTTGTGGGAGCTACTGTGACTAAAACTGAGCTTCCCTACGCACAGGGAAGCAAGAGAAATGCTGATTTCACCAATCCCAGTTACATACTCAGAATCTGTACTACTGCGCAAATAGGCATGTTTCTTTAGGCAAAAAACTCATTTCTGACATAGTTGCCCAAATGCATCTCAGAAGTGTGCAACTTGTTTTCTGAGTTAGAAAACGTCGAGAAACGGTCGATTCTGCTAGCGCTGTGCTTCTACACATGTACTAGCTGAACGGTGAAAGCGCACAGTAATGCACTTTTCTCCCAGCAAATACACTGTTTCTAAGGAAATGGGAACACACTGAGGAGACACTTGTGGGAGCTACGGTGATTAAAACTGAGCTTCCCTGTGCACAGGGAAGCAAGAGAAATGCTGATTTCGTCAAGCCCAGTTACATACTCAGAATCTGTACTACTGCGCAAATAGGCATGTCTCTGTAGGCAAAAAACTCATTTCTGACAAAGTTGCCCATATGCATCTCAGAAGTGTGCAACTTGTTCCCTGAGTTAGAAAACGTCGAGAAACGTTCGTTTCTGCTAGCGCTGTGCTTCTTCACATGTACTTGCTGAACGGTGAAAGCGCACAGTAATGCACTTTTCTCCCAGCAAATACACTGTTTCTAAGGAAATGGGAACACACTGAAGAGACACTTGTGGGAGCTACTGTGACTAAAACTGAGCTTCCCTACGCACAGGGAAGCAAGAGAAATGCTGATTTCATCAAGCCCAGTTACATACTCAGAATCTGTACTACTGCACAAATAGGCATGTCTCTTTAGGCAAAAAATTCATTTCTGACAAAGTTGCCCAAATGCATCTCAGAAGTGTGCAACTTGTTCCCTGAGTTAGAAAACATCGAGAAACGTTCGTTTCTGCTAGCGCTGTGCTTCTACACATGTATTTGCTGAACGGTGAAAGCGCACAGTAGTGCACTTTTCTCCCAGCAAACACACTGTTTCTAATGAAATGGGAACACACTGAGGAGACACTTGTGGGATCTACAGTGACTAAAACTGAACTTCCCTACGCACAGGGAAGCAGAGAAATGCTGAATTCATCAAGCCCAGTTACATACTCAGAATTTGTACTACTGCGCAAATAGGCATGTCTCTTTAGGCAAAAAACTCATTTCAGACAAAGTTGCCCAAATGCATCTCAGAAGTGTTCAACTTGTTCCCTGAGTTAGAAAACATCGAGAAACGGTCGTTTATGCTAACGCTGTGCTTCTACACATGTACTTGCTGAACGGTGAAAGGGCACAGTAATGCACTTTTCACCCAGCAAATACACTGTTTCTAAGGAAATGGGAACACACTGAGGAGACACTTGTGGGAGCTACTGTGACTAAAACTGAACTTCCCTACGCACAGGGAAGCAAGAGAAATGCTGATTTCATCAAGCCCAGTTACATACTCAGAATCTGTACTACTGAGCAAATAGGCATGTCTCTGTAGGCAAAAAACTCATTTCTGACAAAGTTGCCCAAATGCATCTCAGAAGTGTGCAACTTGTTCCCTGAGTTAGAAAACGTCGAGAAACGGTCGTTTCTGCTAGCGCTGTGCTTCTACACATGTACTTGCTGAACGTTGAAAGCGCAGAGTAATGTACTTTTCTCCCAGCAAATACACTGTTTGTAAGGAAATGGGAACACACTGAGGAGACACATGTGGGAGCTACTGTGACTAAAACTGAGCTTCCCTACGCACAGGGAAGCAAGAGAAATGCTGATTTCATCAAGCCCAGTTACATACTCAGAATCTGTACTACTGCCCAAATAGGCATGTCTCTGTAGGCAAAAAACTCATTTCTGACAAAGTTGCCCAAATGCATCTCAGAAGTGTGCAACTTGTATTCTGCGTTAGAAAACGTCGAGAAACTGTCGTTTTTGCTAGCGCTTTGCTTCTACACATGTACTTGCTGAACGGTGAAAGCGCACAGTAATGCACTTTTCTCCCAGCAAATACACTGTTTCTAAGGAAATGGGAACACACTGAGGAGACACTTGTGGGAGCTACTGTGACTAAAACTGAGCTTCCCTACGCACAGGGAAGCAAGAGAAATGCTGATTTCACCAAGCCCAGTTACATAATCAGAATCTGTACTACTGCGCAAATAGGCATGTCTCTTTAGGCAAAAAACTCATTTCTGACAAAGTTGCCCAAATGCATCTCAGAAGTGTGCAACTTGTTCCCTGAGTGAGAAAACGTCGAGAAACGGTCGTTTCTGCTAGCGCTGTGCTTCTACACATGTACTAGCTGAACGGTGAAAGCGCACAGTAATGCACTTTACTCCCAGCAAATACACTGTTTCTAAGGAAATGGGAACACACTGAGGAGACACTTGTGGGAGCTACTGTGACTAAAACTGAGCTTCCCTACGCACAGGGGAGCAAGAGAAATGTTGATTTCATCAAGCCCAGTTACATACTCAGAATCTGTACTACTGCGCAAATAGGCATGTCTCTGTAGGCAAAAAACTCATTTCTGACAAAGTTGCCCAAATGCATCTCAGAAGTGTGCAACTTGTTCCCTGAGTTAGAAAACGTAGAGAAACGGTCGCTTCTGCTAGCGCTGTGCTTCTACATATGTACTTGCTGAACGGTGAAAGCGCACAGTAATGTACTTTTCTCCCAGCAAATACACTGTTTCTAAGGAAATGGGAACACACTGAGGAGACACTTGTGGGAGCTACTGTGACTAAAACTGAGCTTCCCTAAGCACAGGGAAGCAAGAGAAATGCTGATTTCATCAAGCCCAGTTACATACTCAGAATCTGTACTACTGCGCAAATAGGCATGTCTCTTTAGGCAAAAAACTCATTTCTGACAAAGTTGCCCAAATGCATCTCAGAAGTGTGCAACTTGTTCCCTGAGTTAGAAAACGTCGAGAAACGGTCGTTTGTGCTAGCGCTGTGCTTCTACACATGTACTAGCTGAACGGTGAAAGCGCACAGTAATGCACTTTTCTACCAGCAAATACACTGTTTCTAAGGAAATGGGAACACACTGAGGAGACATTTGTGTTAGCTACTGTGACTAAAACTGAGCTTCTCTACGCACAGGGAAGCAAGAGAAATGCTGATTTCATCAAGCCCAGTTACATACTCAGACTCTGTACTACTGCGCAAATAGGCATGTCTCTTTAGGCAAAAAACTCATTTCTGACAAAGTTGTCCGAATGCATCTCAGAAGTGTGCAACTTGTTCCCTGAGTTAGAAAACATCGAGAAACGGTCTTTTCTGCTAGCGGTGTGCTTCTACACATGTATTTGCTGAACGGTGAAAGCGCACAGTAAGGTACTTTTCTCCCAGCAAATACACTGTTTCTAAGGAAATGGGAACACACTGAGGAGACACTTGTGGGAGCTACTGTGACTAAAACTGAGCTTCCCTACGCACAGGGAAGCAAGAGAAATGCTGATTTCATTAAGCCCAGTTACATACTCAAAATCTGTACTACTGCGCAAATAGGCATGTCTCTTTAGGCAAAAAACTCATTTCTGACAAAGTTGCCCAAATGCATCTCAGAAGTGTGCAACTTGTTCCCTGAGTTAGAAAAAGTAGAGAAACGGTCGTTTCTGCTAGCGCTGTGCTTCTACACATGTACTTGCTGAACGGTGAAAGCGCACAGTAATGCACTTTTCTCCCAGCAAATACACTGTTTCTAAGGAAATGGGAACACACTGAGGAGACACTTGTGGGAGCTACTGTGACTAAAACTGAGCTTCCCTAAGCACAGGGAAGCAAGAGAAATGCTGATTTCATCAAGCCCAGTTACATACTCAGAATCTGTACTACTGCGCAAATAGGCTTGTCTCTTTAGGCAAAAAACTCATTTCTGACAAAGTTGCCCAAATGCATCTCAGAAGTGTGCAACTTGTTCCCTGCGTTAGAAAACGTCGAGAAACTGTCGTTTTTGCTAGCGCTTTGCTTCTACACATGTACTTGCTGAACGGTGAAAGCGCACAGTAATGCACTTTTCTCCCAGCAAATACACTGTTTCTAAGGAAATGGGAACACACTGAGGAGACACTTGTGGGAGCTACTGTGACTAAAACTGAGCTTCTCTATGCACAGGGAAGCAAGAGAAATCCTGATTTCATCAAGCCCAGTTACATACTTAGAATCTGTACTACTGCGCAAATAGGCATGTCTCTTTAGGCAAAAAACTCATTTCTGACAAAGTTGCCCAAATGCATCTCAGAAGTGTGCATCTTCTTCCCTGAGTGAGAAAACGTCGAGAAACGTTCGATTCTGCTAGCGCTGTGCTTCTACACATGTATTTGCTGAACGGTGAAAGCGCAAAGTAATGCACTTTTCTCCCAGCAAATACACTGTTTCTAAGGAAATGGGAACACACTGAGGAGACACTTGTGGGAGCTACTGTGACTAAAACTGAGCTTCCCTACGCACAGGGAAGCAAGAGAAATGCTGATTTCCTCAAGCCCAGTTACATACTCAGAATCTGTACTACTGCCCAAATAGGCATGTCTCTGTAGGTAAAAAACTCATTTCTGACAAAGTTGCCCAAATGCATCTCAGAAGTGTGCAACTTGTTCCCTGCGTTAGAAAACGTCGAGAAACTGTCGTTTTTGCTAGCGCTGTGCTTCTACACATGTACTTGCTGAACGGTGAAAGTGCACAGTAATGCACTTTTCTCCCAGCAAATACACTGTTTCTAAGGAAATGGGAAGACACTGAGGAGACACTTGTGGGAGCTACTGTGACTAAAACTGAGCTTCCCTACGCACAGCGAAGCAAGAGAAATGCTGATTTCATCAAGCCCAGTTACATACTCAGACTCTGTACTACTGCGCAAATAGGCATGTCTCTTTAGGCAAAAAACTCATTTCTGACAAAGTTGCCCAAATGCATCTCAGAAGTGTGCAACTTGTTCCCTGAGTTAGAAAACGTCGAGAAACGGTCTTTTCTGCTAGCGCTGTGCTTCTACACATGTATTTGCTGAACGGTGAAAGCGCACAGTAATGTACTTCTCTCCCAGCAAATACACTGTTTCTAAGGAAATGGGAACACACTGAGGAGACACTTGTGGGAGCTACTGTGACTAAAACTGAGCTTCCCTACGCACAGGGAAGCAAGAGAAATGCTGATTTCATCAAGCCCAGTTACATACTCAGAATCTGTACTACTGCGCAAATAGGCATGTCTCTTTAGGCAAAAAACTCATTTCTGACAAAGCTGCCCAAATGCATCTCAGAAGTGTGCAACTTGTTCCCTGAGTTAGAAAACGTCGAGAAACGGTCGTTTCTGGTAGCGCTGTGCTTCTACACATGTATTTGCTGAACGGTGAAAGCGCACAGTAATGCACTTTTCTCCCAGCAAATACACTGTTTCTAAGGAAATGGGAACACACTGAGGAGACACTTGTGGGTGCTACAGTGACTAAAACTGAGCTTCCCTACGCACAGGGAAGCAAGAGAAATGCTGATTTCATCAAGCCCAGTTACGTACTCAGAATCTGTACTACTGCGCAAATAGGCATGTCTCTTTAGGCAAAAAACTAATTACTGACAAAGTTGCCCAAATGCATCTCAGAAGTGTGCAACTTGTTCCCTGAGTTAGAAAATGTCGAGAAACGTTCGTTTCTGCTAGCGCTGTGCTTCTACACATGTATTTGCTGAACGGTGAAAGCGCACAGTAATGTACTTCTCTCCCAGCAAATACACTGTTTCTAAGGAAATGGGAACACACTGAGGAGACACTTGTGGGAGCTACTGTGACTAAAACTGAGCTTCCCTACGCACAGGGAAGCAAGAGAAATGCTGATTTCATCAAGCCCAGTTACATACTCAGAATCTGTACTACTGCGCAAATAGGCATGTCTCTGTAGGCAAAAAACTCATTTCTGACAAAGTTGCCCAAATGCATCTCAGAAGTGTGCAACTTGTTCCCTGAGTTAGAAAACGTCGAGAAACGTTCGTTTCTGCTAGCGCTGTGCTTCTACACATGTATTTGCTGAACGGTGAAAGCGCACAGTAATGCACTTTTCTCCCAGCAAATACACTGTTTCTAAGGAAATGGGAACACACTGAGAAGACACTTGTGTGAGCTACTGTGACTAAAACTGAGATTACCTACGCACAGGGAAGCAAGAGAAATGCTGATTTCATCAAGCCCAGTTACATACTCAGAATCTGTACTATTGCGCAAATAGGCATGTCTCTGTAGGCAAAAAACTCATTTCTGACAAAGTTGCCCAAATGCATCTCAGAAGTGTGCAACTTGTTCCCTGAGTTAGAAAACGTCGATAAACGTTCGTTTTTGCTAGCGCTGTGCTTCTACACATGTATTTGCTGAACGGTGAAAGCGCACAGTAATGCACTTCTCTCCCAGCAAATACACTGTTTCTAAGGAAATGCGAACACACTGAGGAGACACTTGTGGGAGCTACAGTGACTAAAACTGAGCTTCCCTACGCACAGGGAAGCAACAGAAATGCTGATTTCATCAAGCCCAGTTACATACTCAGAATCTGTACTACTGCGCGAATAGGCATGTCTCTTTAGGCAAAAAACTCATTTCTGACAAAGTTGCCCAAATGCATCTCAGAAGTGTGCAACTTGTTCCCTGAGTTAGAAAACGTCCAGAAACGTTCGTTTCTGCTAGCGCTGTGCTTCTACACATGTATTTGCTGAACGGTGAAAGCATACAGTAATGCACTTTTCTCCCAGCAAATACACTGTTTCTAAGGAAATGGGAACACACTGAGAAGACACTTTTGGGAGCTACTGTGACTAAAACTGAGATTACCTACGCACAGGGAAGCAAGAGAAATGCTGATTTCATCAAGCCCAGTTACATACTCAGAATCTGTACTACTGCGCAAATAGGCATGTCTCTTTAGGCAAAAAACTCATTTCTGACAAAGTTGCCCAAATGCATCTCAGAAGTGTGCAACTTGTTCCCTGAGTTAGAAAACGTCGAGAAACGTTCGTTTCTGCTAGCGCTGTGCTTCTTCACATGTATTTGCTGAACGGTGAAAGCGCACAGTAATGCACTTTTCTCCCAGCAAATACACTGTTTCTAAGGAAATGGGAACACACTGAGGAGACACTTGTGGGAGCTACTGTGACTAAAACTGAGCTTCCCTACGCACAGGGAAGCAAGAGAAATGCTGATTTCATCAAGCCCAGTTACATACTCAGAATCTGTACTACTGCGCAAATAGGCATGTCTCTTTAGGCAAAAAACTCATTAATGACAAAGCTGCCCAAATGCATCTCAGAAGTGTGCAACTTGTTCCCTGAGTTAGAAAACGTCGAGAAACGGTCGTTTCTGCTAGCGCTGTGCTTCTACACATGTATTTGCTGAACAGTGAAAGCGCACAGTAATGCACTTTTCTCCCAGCAAATACACTGTTTCTAAGGAATTGGGAACACACTGAGGAGACACTTGTGGGTGCTACAGTGACTAAAACTGAGCTTCCCTACGCACAGGGAAGCAAGAGAAATGCTGATTTCATCAAGCCCAGTTACGTACTCAGAATCTGTAGTACTGCGCAAATAGGCATGTCTCTTTAGGCAAAAAACTCATTACTGACAAAGTTGCCCAAATGCATCTCAGAAGTGTGCAACTTGTTCCCTGAGTTAGAAAATGTCGAGAAACGTTCGTTTCTGCTAGCGCTGTGCTTCTACACATGTATTTGCTGAACGGTGAAAGCGCATAGTAATGCACTTTTCTCCCAGCAAACACATTGTTTCTAAGTAAATGGGAACACACTGAGGAGACACTTGTGGGAGCTACTGTGACTAAAACTGAGCTTCCCTACACATAGGGAAGCAAGAGAAATGCTGATTTCATCAAGCCCAGTTACATACTCAGAATCTGTACTACTGCGCAAATAGGCATGTCTCTTTAGGCAAAAAACTCATTTCTGACAAAGTTGCCCAAAAGCATCTCAGAAGTGTGCAACTTGATCCCTGAGTTAGAAAACGTCGAGAAACGGTCGTATCTGCTAGTGCTGTGCTTCTACACATCTATTTGCTGAACGGTGAAAGCGCACAGTAATGCACTTTTCTCCCAGCAAATACACTGTTTCTGGGGAATTGGGAACACACTGAGGAGACACTTGTGGGTGCTACAGTGACTAAAACTGAGCTTCCCTACGCACAGGGAAGCAAGAGAAATGCTGATTTCATCAAGCCCAGTTACGTACTCAGAATCTGTAGTACTGCGCAAATAGGCATGTCTCTTTAGGCAAAAAACTCATTACTGACAAAGTTGCCCAAATGCATCTCAGAAGTGTGCAACTTGTTCCCTGAGTTAGAAAATGTCGAGAAACGTTCGTTTCTGCTAGCGCTGTGCTTCTACACATGTATTTGCTGAACGGTGAAAGCGCATAGTAATGCACTTTTCTCCCAGCAAACACATTGTTTCTAAGTAAATGGGAACACACTGAGGAGACACTTGTGGGAGCTACTGTGACTAAAACTGAGCTTCCCTACACATAGGGAAGCAAGAGAAATGCTGATTTCATCAAGCCCAGTTACATACTCAGAATCTGTACTACTGCGCAAATAGGCATGTCTCTTTAGGCAAAAAACTCATTTCTGACAAAGTTGCCCAAAAGCATCTCAGAAGTGTGCAACTTGATCCCTGAGTTAGAAAACGTCGAGAAACGGTCGTATCTGCTAGTGCTGTGCTTCTACACATGTATTTGCTGAACGGTGAAAGCGCACAGTAATGCACTTTTCTCCCAGCAAATACACTGTTTCTAAGGAAATGGGAACACACTGAGGAGACACTTGTGGGAGCTACTGTGACTAAAACTGAGCTTCCCTACGCACAGGGAAGCAAGAGACATGCTGATTTCATCAAGCCCAATTACATACTCAGAATCTGTACTACTGCGCAAATAGGCATGTCTCTTTAGGAAAATAACTCATTTCTGACAAAGTTGCCCAAATGCATCTCAGAAGTGTGCAACTTGTTCCCTGAGTTAGAAAACGTTGAGAAACGGTCGTTTCTGCTAGTGCTGTGCTTCTACACATGTATTTGCTGAACAGTAAAAGCGCACAGTAATGCACTTTTCTCCCAGCAAATACACTGTTTCTAAGGAAATGGGAACACACTGAGGAGACACTTGTGGGAGCTACTGTGACTAAAACTGAGCTTCCCTACGCACAGGGAAGCAAGAGACATGCTGATTTCATCAATCCCAGTTACATACTCAGAATCTGTACTACTGCGCAAATAGGCATGTCTCTTTAGGCAAAAAACTCATTTCTGACAAAGTTGCCCAAATGCATCTCAGAAGTGTGCAACTTGTTCCCTGAGTTAGAAAACGTCGAGAAACGGTCTTTTCTGCTAGCGCTGTGCTTCTACACATGTATTTGCTGAACGGATAAAGCACACAATAATGCACTTTTCTCCCAGCAAATACACTGTTTCTAAGGAAATGGGAACACACTGAGGAGACACTTGTGGGAGCTACTGTGACTAAAACTGAGCTTCCCTATGCACAGGGAAGCAAGAGAAATGCTGATTTCATCAAGCCCAGTTACATACTCAGAATCTGTACTCATGCTCAAATAGGCATGTCTCTTTAGGCAAAAAACTCATTACTGACAAAGTTGCCCAAATGCATCTCAGAAGTGTGCAACTTGTTCCCTGAGTTAGAAAACGTCGAGAAACGGTCTTTTCTGCCAGCGCTGTGCTTCTACACATGTATTTGCTGAACGGTGAAAGCGCATAGTAATGCACTTTTCTCCCAGCAAACACATTGTTTCTAAGTAAATGGGAACACACTGAGGAGACACTTGTGGGAGCTACTGTGACTAAAACTGAGCTTCCCTACACATAGGGAAGCAAGAGAAATGCTGATTTCATCAAGCCCAGTTACATACTCAGAATCTGTACTACTGCGCAAATAGGCATGTCTCTTTAGGCAAAAAACTCATTTCTGACAAAGTTGCCCAAAAGCATCTCAGAAGTGTGCAACTTGATCCCTGAGTTAGAAAACGTCGAGAAACGGTCGTATCTGCTAGTGCTGTGCTTCTACACATGTATTTGCTGAACGGTGAAAGCGCACAGTAATGCACTTTTCTCCCAGCAAATACACTGTTTCTAAGGAAATGGGAACACACTGAGGAGACACTTGTGGGAGCTACTGTGACTAAAACTGAGCTTCCCTACGCACAGGGAAGCAAGAGACATGCTGATTTCATCAAGCCCAATTACATACTCAGAATCTGTACTACTGCGCAAATAGGCATGTCTCTTTAGGAAAATAACTCATTTCTGACAAAGTTGCCCAAATGCATCTCAGAAGTGTGCAACTTGTTCCCTGAGTTAGAAAACGTTGAGAAACGGTCGTTTCTGCTAGTGCTGTGCTTCTACACATGTATTTGCTGAACAGTAAAAGCGCACAGTAATGCACTTTTCTCCCAGCAAATACACTGTTTCTAAGGAAATGGGAACACACTGAGGAGACACTTGTGGGAGCTACTGTGACTAAAACTGAGCTTCCCTACGCACAGGGAAGCAAGAGACATGCTGATTTCATCAATCCCAGTTACATACTCAGAATCTGTACTACTGCGCAAATAGGCATGTCTCTTTAGGCAAAAAACTCATTTCTGACAAAGTTGCCCAAATGCATCTCAGAAGTGTGCAACTTGTTCCCTGAGTTAGAAAACGTCGAGAAACGGTCTTTTCTGCTAGCGCTGTGCTTCTACACATGTATTTGCTGAACGGATAAAGCACACAATAATGCACTTTTCTCCCAGCAAATACACTGTTTCTAAGGAAATGGGAACACACTGAGGAGACACTTGTGGGAGCTACTGTGACTAAAACTGAGCTTCCCTATGCACAGGGAAGCAAGAGAAATGCTGATTTCATCAAGCCCAGTTACATACTCAGAATCTGTACTCATGCTCAAATAGGCATGTCTCTTTAGGCAAAAAACTCATTACTGACAAAGTTGCCCAAATGCATCTCAGAAGTGTGCAACTTGTTCCCTGAGTTAGAAAACGTCGAGAAACGGTCTTTTCTGCCAGCGCTGTGCTTCTACACATGTATTTGCTGAACGGTGAAAGCGCACAGTAACGTACTTTTCTCCCAGCAAATACACTGTTTCTAAGGAAATGGGAACACACTGAGGAGACACTTGTCGGTGCTACAGTGACTAAAACTGAACTTCCCTACGCACAGGGAAGCAAGAGAAATGCTGATTTCATCAAGCCCAGTTACGTACTCAGAATGTGTACTACTGCGCAAATAGGCATGTCTCTTTAGGCAAAAAACTCATTACTGACAAAGTTGCCCAAATGCATCTCAGAAGTGTGCAACTTGTTCCCTGAGTTAGAAAATGTCGGGAAACGTTCGTTTCTGCGAGCGCTGTGCTTCTACACATGTATTTGCTGAACGGTGAAGCGCATAGTAATGCACTTTTCTCCCAGCAAACACATTGTTTCTAAGTAAATGGGAACACACTGAGGAGACACTTGTGGGAGCTACTGTGACTAAAACTGAGCTTCCCTACGCACAGGGAAGCAAGAGAAATGCTGATTTCATCAAGCCCAGTTACGTACTCAGAATCTGTACTACTGCGCAAATAGGTATGTCTCTTTAGGCAAAAAACTCATTACTGACAAAGTTGCCCAAATGCATCTCAGAAGTGTGCAACTTGTTCCCTGAGTTAGAAAATGTCGAGAAACGTTCGTTTCTGCTAGCGCTGTGCTTCTACACATGTATTTGCTGAACGGTGAAAGCGCATAGTAATGCACTTTTCTCCCAGCAAACACATTGTTTCTAAGTAAATGGGAACACACTGAGGAGACACTTGTGGGAGCTACTGTGACTAAAACTGAGCTTCCCTACGCACAGGGAAGCAAGAGAAATGCTGATTTCATCAAGCCCAGTTACATACTCAGAATCTGTACTACTGCGCAAATAGGCATGTCTCTTTAGGCAAAAAACTCATTTCTGACAAAGTTGCCCAAATGCATCTCAGAAGTGTGCAACTTGTTCCCTGAGTTAGAAAACGTCGAGAAACGGTCGTATCTGCTAGTGCTGTGCTTCTACACATGTATTTGCTGAACGGTGAAAGCGCACAGTAATGCACTTTTCTCCCAGCAAATACACTGTTTCTAAGGAAATGGGAACACACTGAGGAGACACTTGTGGGAGCTACTGTGACTAAAACTGAGCTTCCCTATGCACAGGGAAGCAAGAGAAATGCTGATTTCATCAAGCCCAGTTACATACTCAGAATCTGTACTCATGCTCAAATAGGCATGTCTCTTTAGGCAAAAAACTCATTACTGACAAAGTTGCCCAAATGCATCTCAGAAGTGTGCAACTTGTTCCCTGAGTTAGAAAACGTCGAGAAACGGTCTTTTCTGCCAGCGCTGTGCTTCTACACATGTATTTGCTGAACGGTGAAAGCGCACAGTAACGTACTTTTCTCCCAGCAAATACACTGTTTCTAAGGAAATGGGAACACACTGAGGAGACACTTGTCGGTGCTACAGTGACTAAAACTGAACTTCCCTACGCACAGGGAAGCAAGAGAAATGCTGATTTCATCAAGCCCAGTTACGTACTCAGAATGTGTACTACTGCGCAAATAGGCATGTCTCTTTAGGCAAAAAACTCATTACTGACAAAGTTGCCCAAATGCATCTCAGAAGTGTGCAACTTGTTCCCTGAGTTAGAAAATGTCGGGAAACGTTCGTTTCTGCGAGCGCTGTGCTTCTACACATGTATTTGCTGAACGGTGAAAGCGCATAGTAATGCACTTTTCTCCCAGCAAACACATTGTTTCTAAGTAAATGGGAACACACAGAGGAGACACTTGTGGGAGCTACTGTGACTAAAACTGAGCTTCCCTACGCACAGGGAAGCAAGAGAAATGCTGATTTCATCAAGCCCAGTTACGTACTCAGAATCTGTACTACTGCGCAAATAGGTATGTCTCTTTAGGCAAAAAACTCATTACTGACAAAGTTGCCCAAATGCATCTCAGAAGTGTGCAACTTGTTCCCTGAGTTAGAAAATGTCGAGAAACGTTCGTTTCTGCTAGCGCTGTGCTTCTACACATGTATTTGCTGAACGGTGAAAGCGCATAGTAATGCACTTTTCTCCCAGCAAACACATTGTTTCTAAGTAAATGGGAACACACTGAGGAGACACTTGTGGGAGCTACTGTGACTAAAACTGAGCTTCCCTACGCACAGGGAAGCAAGAGAAATGCTGATTTCATCAAGCCCAGTTACATACTCAGAATCTGTACTACTGCGCAAATAGGCATGTCTCTTTAGGCAAAAAACTCATTTCTGACAAAGTTGCCCAAATGCATCTCAGAAGTGTGCAACTTGTTCCCTGAGTTAGAAAACGTCGAGAAACGGTCGTATCTGCTAGTGCTGTGCTTCTACACATGTATTTGCTGAACGGTGAAAGCGCACAGTAATGCACTTTTCTCCCAGCAAATACACTGTTTCTAAGGAAATGGGAACACACTGAGGAGACACTTGTGGGAGCTACTGTGACTAAAACTGAGCTTCCCTACGCACAGGGAAGCAAGAGAAATGCTGATTTCATCAAGCCCAGTTACATACTCAGAATCTGTACTCATGCTCAAATAGGCATGTCTTTTTAGGCAAAAAACTCATTTCTGAAAAAGTTGCCCAAATGCATCTCAGAAGTGTGCAACTTGTTCCCTCAGTTAGAAAACGTCGAGAAACGGTCTTTTCTGCCAGCGCTGTACTTCTACACATGTATTTGCTGAACGGTGAAAGCGCACAGTAATGTACTTTTCTCCCAGCAAATACACTGTTTCTAAGGAAATGGGAACACACTGAGGAGACACTTGTGGGTGCTACAGTGACTAAAACTGAGCTTCCCTACGCACAGGGAAGCAAGAGAAATGCTGATTTCATCAAGCCCAGTTACATACTCAGAATCTGTACTACTGCGCAAATAGGCATGTCTCTTTAGGCAAAAAACTCATTACTGACAAAGTTGCCCAAATGCATCTCAGAAGTGTGCAACTTGTTCCCTGAGTTAGAAAATGTCGAGAAACGTTCGTTTCTGCTAGCGCTGTGCTTCTACACATGTATTTGCTGAACGGTGAAAGCGCATAGTAATGCACTTTTCTCCCAGCAAACACATTGTTTCTAAGTAAATGGGAACACACTGAGGAGACACTTGTGGGAGCTACTGTGACTAAAACTGAGCTTCCCTACGCACAGGGAAGCAAGAGAAATGCTGATTTCATCAAGCCCAGTTACATACTCAGAATCTGTACTCATGCGCAAATAGGCATGTCTCTTTAGGCAAAAAACTCATTTCTGACAAAGTTGCCCAAATGCATCTCAGAAGTGTGCAACTTGTTCCCTGAGATAGAAAACGTCGAGAAACGGTCGTATCTGCTAGTGCTGTGCTTCTACACATGTATTTGCTGAACGGTGAAAGCGCACAGTAATGCACTTTTCTCCCAGCAAATACACTGTTTCTAAGGAATTGGGAACACACTGAGGAGACACTTGTGGGTGCTACAGTGACTAAAACTGAGCTTCCCTACGCACAGGGAAGCAAGAGAAATGCTGATTTCATCAAGCCCAGTTACGTACTCAGAATCTGTAGTACTGCGCAAATAGGCATGTCTCTTTAGGCAAAAAACTCATTACTGACAAAGTTGCCCAAATGCATCTCAGAAGTGTGCAACTTGTTCCCTGAGTTAGAAAATGTCGAGAAACGTTCGTTTCTGCTAGCGCTGTGCTTCTACACATGTATTTGCTGAACGGTGAAAGCGCATAGTAATGCACTTTTCTCCCAGCAAACACATTGTTTCTAAGTAAATGGGAACACACTGAGGAGACACTTGTGGGAGCTACTGTGACTAAAACTGAGCTTCCCTACACATAGGGAAGCAAGAGAAATGCTGATTTCATCAAGCCCAGTTACATACTCAGAATCTGTACTACTGCGCAAATAGGCATGTCTCTTTAGGCAAAAAACTCATTTCTGACAAAGTTGCCCAAAAGCATCTCAGAAGTGTGCAACTTGATCCCTGAGTTAGAAAACGTCGAGAAACGGTCGTATCTGCTAGTGCTGTGCTTCTACACATGTATTTGCTGAACGGTGAAAGCGCACAGTAATGCACTTTTCTCCCAGCAAATACACTGTTTCTAAGGAAATGGGAACACACTGAGGAGACACTTGTGGGAGCTACTGTGACTAAAACTGAGCTTCCCTACGCACAGGGAAGCAAGAGACATGCTGATTTCATCAAGCCCAATTACATACTCAGAATCTGTACTACTGCGCAAATAGGCATGTCTCTTTAGGAAAATAACTCATTTCTGACAAAGTTGCCCAAATGCATCTCAGAAGTGTGCAACTTGTTCCCTGAGTTAGAAAACGTTGAGAAACGGTCGTTTCTGCTAGTGCTGTGCTTCTACACATGTATTTGCTGAACAGTAAAAGCGCACAGTAATGCACTTTTCTCCCAGCAAATACACTGTTTCTAAGGAAATGGGAACACACTGAGGAGACACTTGTGGGAGCTACTGTGACTAAAACTGAGCTTCCCTACGCACAGGGAAGCAAGAGACATGCTGATTTCATCAATCCCAGTTACATACTCAGAATCTGTACTACTGCGCAAATAGGCATGTCTCTTTAGGCAAAAAACTCATTTCTGACAAAGTTGCCCAAATGCATCTCAGAAGTGTGCAACTTGTTCCCTGAGTTAGAAAACGTCGAGAAACGGTCTTTTCTGCTAGCGCTGTGCTTCTACACATGTATTTGCTGAACGGATAAAGCACACAATAATGCACTTTTCTCCCAGCAAATACACTGTTTCTAAGGAAATGGGAACACACTGAGGAGACACTTGTGGGAGCTACTGTGACTAAAACTGAGCTTCCCTATGCACAGGGAAGCAAGAGAAATGCTGATTTCATCAAGCCCAGTTACATACTCAGAATCTGTACTCATGCTCAAATAGGCATGTCTCTTTAGGCAAAAAACTCATTACTGACAAAGTTGCCCAAATGCATCTCAGAAGTGTGCAACTTGTTCCCTGAGTTAGAAAACGTCGAGAAACGGTCTTTTCTGCCAGCGCTGTGCTTCTACACATGTATTTGCTGAACGGTGAAAGCGCACAGTAACGTACTTTTCTCCCAGCAAATACACTGTTTCTAAGGAAATGGGAACACACTGAGGAGACACTTGTCGGTGCTACAGTGACTAAAACTGAACTTCCCTACGCACAGGGAAGCAAGAGAAATGCTGATTTCATCAAGCCCAGTTACGTACTCAGAATGTGTACTACTGCGCAAATAGGCATGTCTCTTTAGGCAAAAAACTCATTACTGACAAAGTTGCCCAAATGCATCTCAGAAGTGTGCAACTTGTTCCCTGAGTTAGAAAATGTCGGGAAACGTTCGTTTCTGCGAGCGCTGTGCTTCTACACATGTATTTGCTGAACGGTGAAAGCGCATAGTAATGCACTTTTCTCCCAGCAAACACATTGTTTCTAAGTAAATGGGAACACACTGAGGAGACACTTGTGGGAGCTACTGTGACTAAAACTGAGCTTCCCTACGCACAGGGAAGCAAGAGAAATGCTGATTTCATCAAGCCCAGTTACGTACTCAGAAGCTGTACTACTGCGCAAATAGGTATGTCTCTTTAGGCAAAAAACTCATTACTGACAAAGTTGCCCAAATGCATCTCAGAAGTGTGCAACTTGTTCCCTGAGTTAGAAAATGTCGAGAAACGTTCGTTTCTGCTAGCGCTGTGCTTCTACACATGTATTTGCTGAACGGTGAAAGCGCATAGTAATGCACTTTTCTCCCAGCAAACACATTGTTTCTAAGTAAATGGGAACACACTGAGGAGACACTTGTGGGAGCTACTGTGACTAAAACTGAGCTTCCCTACGCACAGGGAAGCAAGAGAAATGCTGATTTCATCAAGCCCAGTTACATACTCAGAATCTGTACTACTGCGCAAATAGGCATGTCTCTTTAGGCAAAAAACTCATTTCTGACAAAGTTGCCCAAATGCATCTCAGAAGTGTGCAACTTGTTCCCTGAGTTAGAAAACGTCGAGAAACGGTCGTATCTGCTAGTGCTGTGCTTCTACACATGTATTTGCTGAACGGTGAAAGCGCACAGTAATGCACTTTTCTCCCAGCAAATACACTGTTTCTAAGGAAATGGGAACACACTGAGGAGACACTTGTGGGAGCTACTGTGACTAAAACTGAGCTTCCCTATGCACAGGGAAGCAAGAGAAATGCTGATTTCATCAAGCCCAGTTACATACTCAGAATCTGTACTCATGCTCAAATAGGCATGTCTCTTTAGGCAAAAAACTCATTACTGACAAAGTTGCCCAAATGCATCTCAGAAGTGTGCAACTTGTTCCCTGAGTTAGAAAACGTCGAGAAACGGTCTTTTCTGCCAGCGCTGTGCTTCTACACATGTATTTGCTGAACGGTGAAAGCGCACAGTAACGTACTTTTCTCCCAGCAAATACACTGTTTCTAAGGAAATGGGAACACACTGAGGAGACACTTGTCGGTGCTACAGTGACTAAAACTGAACTTCCCTACGCACAGGGAAGCAAGAGAAATGCTGATTTCATCAAGCCCAGTTACGTACTCAGAATGTGTACTACTGCGCAAATAGGCATGTCTCTTTAGGCAAAAAACTCATTACTGACAAAGTTGCCCAAATGCATCTCAGAAGTGTGCAACTTGTTCCCTGAGTTAGAAAATGTCGGGAAACGTTCATTTCTGCGAGCGCTGTGCTTCTACACATGTATTTGCTGAACGGTGAAAGCGCATAGTAATGCACTTTTCTCCCAGCAAACACATTGTTTCTAAGTAAATGGGAACACACTGAGGAGACACTTGTGGGAGCTACTGTGACTAAAACTGAGCTTCCCTACGCACAGGGAAGCAAGAGAAATGCTGATTTCATCAAGCCCAGTTACGTACTCAGAATCTGTACTACTGCGCAAATAGGTATGTCTCTTTAGGCAAAAAACTCATTACTGACAAAGTTGCCCAAATGCATCTCAGAAGTGTGCAACTTGTTCCCTGAGTTAGAAAATGTCGAGAAACGTTCGTTTCTGCTAGCGCTGTGCTTCTACACATGTATTTGCTGAACGGTGAAAGCGCATAGTAATGCACTTTTCTCCCAGCAAACACATTGTTTCTAAGTAAATGGGAACACACTGAGGAGACACTTGTGGGAGCTACTGTGACTAAAACTGAGCTTCCCTACGCACAGGGAAGCAAGAGAAATGCTGATTTCATCAAGCCCAGTTACATACTCAGAATCTGTACTACTGCGCAAATAGGCATGTCTCTTTAGGCAAAAAACTCATTTCTGACAAAGTTGCCCAAATGCATCTCAGAAGTGTGCAACTTGTTCCCTGAGTTAGAAAACGTCGAGAAACGGTCGTATCTGCTAGTGCTGTGCTTCTACACATGTATTTGCTGAACGGTGAAAGCGCACAGTAATGCACTTTTCTCCCAGCAAATACACTGTTTCTAAGGAAATGGGAACACACTGAGGAGACACTTGTGGGAGCTACTGTGACTAAAACTGAGCTTCCCTACGCACAGGGAAGCAAGAGAAATGCTGATTTCATCAAGCCCAGTTACATACTCAGAATCTGTACTCATGCTCAAATAGGCATGTCTTTTTAGGCAAAAAACTCATTTCTGAAAAAGTTGCCCAAATGCATCTCAGAAGTGTGCAACTTGTTCCCTCAGTTAGAAAACGTCGAGAAACGGTCTTTTCTGCCAGCGCTGTACTTCTACACATGTATTTGCTGAACGGTGAAAGCGCACAGTAATGTACTTTTCTCCCAGCAAATACACTGTTTCTAAGGAAATGGGAACACACTGAGGAGACACTTGTGGGTGCTACAGTGACTAAAACTGAGCTTCCCTACGCACAGGGAAGCAAGAGAAATGCTGATTTCATCAAGCCCAGTTACATACTCAGAATCTGTACTACTGCGCAAATAGGCATGTCTCTTTAGGCAAAAAACTCATTACTGACAAAGTTGCCCAAATGCATCTCAGAAGTGTGCAACTTGTTCCCTGAGTTAGAAAATGTCGAGAAACGTTCGTTTCTGCTAGCGCTGTGCTTCTACACATGTATTTGCTGAACGGTGAAAGCGCATAGTAATGCACTTTTCTCCCAGCAAACACATTGTTTCTAAGTAAATGGGAACACACTGAGGAGACACTTGTGGGAGCTACTGTGACTAAAACTGAGCTTCCCTACGCACAGGGAAGCAAGAGAAATGCTGATTTCATCAAGCCCAGTTACATACTCAGAATCTGTACTCATGCGCAAATAGGCATGTCTCTTTAGGCAAAAAACTCATTTCTGACAAAGTTGCCCAAATGCATCTCAGAAGTGTGCAACTTGTTCCCTGAGATAGAAAACGTCGAGAAACGGTCGTATCTGCTAGTGCTGTGCTTCTACACATGTATTTGCTGAACGGTGAAAGCGCACAGTAATGCACTTTTCTCCCAGCAAATACACTGTTTCTAAGGAAATGGGAACACACTGAGGAGACACTTGTGGGAGCTACTGTGACTAAAACTGAGCTTCCCTACGCACAGGGAAGCAAGAGACATGCTGATTTCATCAAGCCCAGTTACATACTCAGAATCTGTACTACTGCGCAAATAGGCATGTCTCTTTAGGCAAAAAACTCATTTCTGACAAAGTTGCCCAAATGCATCTCAGAAGTGTGCAACTTGTTCCCTGAGTTAGAAAACGTCGAGAAACGTTCGTGTCTGCTAGCGCTGTGCTTCTACACATGTATTTCCTGAACGGTGAAAGCGCACAGTAATGCACTTTTCTCCCAGCAAATACATTGTTTCGAAGGAAATAGGAACACACTGAGGAGACACTTGTGGGAGCTACTGTGACTAAAACTGAGCTTCCCTACGCACAGGGAAGCAAGAGAAATGCTGATTTCATCAAGCCCAGTTACATACTCAGAATCTGTACTACTGCGCAAATAGGCACGTCTCTTTAGGCAGAAAACTCATTTCTGACAAAGTTGCCCAAATTCATCTCAGAAGGGTGCACCTTGTTCCCTGAGTTAGAAAACGTCGAGAAACGTTCGTTTCTGCTAGCGCTGTGCTTCTACACATGTATTTGCTGAACTATGAAAGCACACAGTAATGCACTTTTCTCCCAGCAAATACACTGTTTCTAAGGAAATGGGAACACACTGAGGAGACACTTGTGGGAGCTACTGTGACTAAAACTGAGCTTCCCTACGCACAGGAAAGCAAGAGAAATGCTGATTTCATCAAGCCCAGTTACATGCTCAGAATCTGTACTACTGCGCAAATAGGCATGTCTCTTTAGGAAAAAAACTCATTTCTGACAAAGTTGCCCAAATGCATCTCAGAAGTGTGCAACTTGTTCCCTGAGTTAGAAAACGTCGAGAAACGGTCATTTCTGCTAGCGCTGTGCTTCTACACATGTATTTGCTGAACAGTAAAAGCACACAATAATGCACTTTTCTCCCAGCAAATACACTGTTTCTAAGGAAATGGGAACACACTGAAGAGACACTTGTGGGAGCTACTGTGACTAAAACTGAGCTTCCCTACGCACAGGGAAGCAAGAGAAATGCTGATTTCATCAAGCCCAGTTACATACTCAGAATCTGTACTCATGCTCAAATAGGCATGTCTCTTTAGGCAAAAAACTCATTACTGACAAAGTTGCCCAAATGCATCTCAGAAGTGTGCAACTTGTTCCCTCAGTTAGAAAACGTCGAGAAACGGTCTTTTCTGCCAGCGCTGTGCTTCTACACATGTATTTGCTGAACGGTGAAAGCGCACAGTAATGTACTTTTCTCCCAGCAAATACACTGTTTCTAAGGAAATGGGAACACACTGAGGAGACACTTGTGGGTGCTACAGTGACTAAAACTGAGCTTCCCTACGCACAGGGAAGCAAGAGAAATGCTGATTTCATCAAGCCCAGTTACATACTCAGAATCTGTACTACTGCGCAAATAGGCATGTCTCTTTAGGCAAAAAACTCATTTCTGACAAAGTTGCCCAAATGCATCTCAGAAGTGTGCAACTTGTTCCCTGAGTTACAAAATGTCGAGAAACGTTCGTTTCTGCTAGCGCTGTGCTTCTACACATGTATTTGCTGAACGGTGAAAGCGCATAGTAATGCACTTTTCTCCCAGCAAACACATTGTTTCTAAGTAAATGGGAACACACTGAGGAGACACTTGTGGGAGCTACTGTGTCTAAAACTGAGCTTCCCTACGCACAGGGAAGCAAGAGAAATGCTGATTTCATCAAGCCCAGTTACATACTCAGAATCTGTACTACTGCGCAAATAGGCATGTCTCTTTAGGCAAAAAACTCATTTCTGACAAAGTTGCCCAAATGCATCTCAGAAGTGTGCAACTTGTTCCCTGAGTTAGAAAACGTCGAGAAACAGTCGTATCTGCTAGTGCTGTGCTTCTACACATGTATTTGCTGAACGGTGAAAGCGCACAGTAATGCACTTTTCTCCCAGCAAATACACTGTTTCTAAGGAAATGGGAACACACTGAGAAGACACTTGTGGGAGCTACTGTGACTAAAACTGAGCTTCCCTACGCTCAGGGAAGCAAGAGACATGCTGATTTCATCAAGCCCAATTACATACTCAGAATCTGTACTACTGCGCAAATAGGCATGTCTCTTTAGGCAAAAAACTCATTTCTGACAAAGTTGCCCAAATGCATCTCAGAAGTGTGCAACTTGTTCCCTGAGTTAGAAAATGTCGAGAAACGTTCGTTTCTGCTAGCGCTGTGCTTCTACACATGTATTTCCTGAACGGTGAAAGCGCACAGTAATGCACTTTTCTCCCAGCAAATACATTGTTTCGAAAGAAATAGGAACACACTGAGGAGACACTTGTGGGAGCTACTGTGACTAAAACTGAGCTTCCCTACGCACAGGGAAGCACGAGAAATGCTGATTTCATCAAGCCCAGTTACATACTCAGAATCTGTACTACTGCGCAAATAGGCACGTCTCTTTAGGCAAAAAACTCATTTCTGACAAAGTTGCCCAAATGCATCTCAGAAGGGTGCACCTTGTCCCCTGAGTTAGAAAACGTCGAGAAACGTTCGTTTCTGCTAGCGCTGTGCTTCTACACATGTATTTGCTGAACGGTGAAAGCGCACAGTAATGCACTTTTCTCCCAGCAAATACACTGTTTCTAAGGAAATGGGAACACACTGAGGAGACACTTGTGGGAGCTACTGTGACTAAAACTGAGCTTCCCTACGCACAGGGAAGCAAGAGAAATGCTGATTTCATCAAGCCCAGTTACATACTCAGAATCTGTACTACTGCGCAAATAGGCATGTCTCTGTAGGCAAAAAACTCATTTCTGACAAAGTTGCCCAAATGCATCTCAGAAGTGTGCAACTTGTTCCCTGAGTTAGAAAACGTCGAGAAACGGTCGTTTCTGCTAGCGCTGTGCTTCTACACATGTATTTGCTGAACAGTAAAAGCGCACAGTAATGCACTTTTCTCCCAGCAAATACACTGTTTCTAAGGAAATGGGAACACACTGAGGAGACACTTGGGGGAGCTACTGTGACTAAAACTGAGCTTCCCTACGCACAGGGAAGCAAGAGAAATGCTGATTTCATCAAGCCCAGTTACATACTCAGAATCTGTACTACTGCGCAAATAGGCATGTCTCTTTAGGCAAAAAACTCATTTCTGACAAAGTTGCCCAAATGCATCTCAGAAGTGTGCAACTTGTTCCCTGAGTTAGAAAACGTCGAGAAACGGTCGTTTCTGCTAGCGCTGTGCTTCTACACATGTATTTCCTGAACGGTGAAAGCTCACAGTAATGCACTTTTCTCCCAGCAAATACACTGTTTCTAAGGAAGTGGGAAAACACTGAGGAGACACTTTCGGGAACTACTGTGACTGAAACTGAGCTTCCCTACGAACAGGGAAGCAAGAGAAATGCTGATTTCATCAAGCCCAGTTACATACTCAGAATCTGTACTCATGCTCAAATAGGCATGTCTCTTTAGGCAAAAAACTCATTACTGACAAAGTTGCCCAAATGCATCTCAGAAGTGTGCAACTTGTTCCCTGAGTTAGAAAACGTCGAGAAACGGTCGTATCTGCTATCGCTGTGCTTCTACAAATGTATTTGCTGAACGGTGAAAGCACAAAGTAATGCACTTTTTTCCCAGAAAATACACTGTTTCTAAGGAAATGGGAACACACTGAGGAGACACTTGTGGGAGCTACTGTGACTAAAACTGAGCTTCCCTACGCACAGGGAAGCAAGAGAAATGCTGATTTCATCAAGCCCAGTTACATACTCAGAATCTGTACTACTGCGCAAATAGGCATGTCTTTTTAGGCAAAAAACTCATTTCTGACAAAGTTGCCCAACTGCATCTCAGAAGTGTGCAACTTGTTCCCTGAGTTAGAAAACGTCGAGAAACGGACTTTTCTGCTAGCGTTGTGCTTGTACACATGTATTTGCTGAACGGTGAAAGCGCACAGTAATGCACTTTTCTCCCAGCAAATACATTGTTTCTAAGGAAATGGGAACACACTGAGGAGACACTTGTGGGAGCTACTGTGACTAAAACTGAGCTTCCCTACGGACAGGGAAGCAAGAGAAATGCTGATTTCATCAAGCCCAATTACGTACTCAGAATCTGTACTACTGCGCAAATAGGCATGTCTCTTTAGGCAAAAAACTCATTTCTGACAAAGTTGCCCAAATTCATCTCAGAAGGGTGCACCTTGTTCCCTGAGTTAGAAAACGTCGAGAAACGTTCGTTTCTGCTAGCGCTGTGCTTCTACACATGTATTTGCTGAACGGTGAAAGCACAAAGTAATGCACTTTTCTCCCAGCAAATACACTGTTTCTAAGGAAATGGGAACACACTGAGGAGACACTTGTGGGAGCTACTGTGACTAAAACTGAGCTTCCCTACACACAGGGAAGCAAGAGAAATGCTGATTTCATCAAGCCCAGTTACATACTCTGAATCTGTACTACTGCGCAAATAGGCATGTCTCTTTAGGAAAAAAACTCATTTCTGACAAAGTTGCCCAAATGCATCTCAGAAGTGTGCAACTTGTTCGGTGAGTTAGAAAACGTCGAGAAACGGTCGTTTCTGCTAGCGCTGTGCTTCTACACATGTATTTGCTGAACGGTGAAAGCGCACAGTAATGCACTTTTCTCCCAGCAAATACACTGTTTCTAAGGAAATGGGAACACACTGAGGAGACACTTGTGGGAGCTACTGTGACTAAATCTGAGCTTCCCTACGCACAGGGAAGCAAGAGACATGCTGATTTCATCAAGCCAAGTTACATACTCAGAATCTGTACTACTGCGCAAATAGGCATGTCTCTTTAGGCAAAAAACTCATTTCTGACAAAGTTGCCCAAATGCATCTCAGAAGTGTGCAACTTGTTCCCTGAGTTAGAAAACGTCGAGAAACGGTCGTTTCTGCTAGCGCTGTGCTTCTACACATCTATTTCCTGAACGGTGAAAGCTCACAGTAATGCACTTTTCTCCCAGCAAATACACTGTTTCTAAGGAAATGGGAACACACTGAGGAGACACTTTTGGGAGCTACTGTGACTGAAACTGAGCTTCCCTACTCACAGGGAAGCAAGAGAAATGCTGATTTCATCAAGCCCAGTTACATACTCAGAATCTGTACTCATGCTCAAATAAGCATGTCTCTTTAGTCAAAAAACTCATTACTGACAAAGTTGCCCAAATGCATCTCAGAAGTGTGCAACTTGTTCCCTGAGTTAGAAAACGTCGAGAAACGGTCGTATCTGCTAGTGCTGTGCTTCTACACATGTATTTGCTGAACGGTGAAAGCGCACAGTAATGCACTTTTCTCCCAGCAAATACACTGTTTCTAAGGAAATGGTAACACACTGAGGAGACACTTGTGGGAGCTACTGTGACTAAAACTGAGCTTCCCTACGCACAGGGAAGCAAGAGAAATGCTGATTTCATCAAGCCCAGTTACATACTCAGAATCTGTACTCCTGCGCAAATAGGCATGTCTCTTTAGGCAAAAAACTCATTTCTGACAAAGTTGCCCAAATGCATCTCAGAAGTGTGCAACTTGTTCCCTGAGTTAGAAAACGTCGAGAAACGTTCGTTTCTGCTAGCGCTGTGCTTCTACACATGTATTTGCTGAACGGTGAAAGCACACAGTAATGCACTTTTCTCCCAGCAAATACACTGTTTCTAAGGAAGTGGGAACACACTGAGGAGACACTTGTGGAAGCTACTGTGACTAAAACTGAGCTTCCCTATGCACAGGGAAGCAAAGGAATGCTGATTTCATCAAGCCCAGTTACATACTCAGAATCTGTACTGCTGCGCAAATAGGCATGTCTCTTTAGGCAAAAAACTCATTTCTGACAAAGTTGCCCAAATGCATCTCAGAAGTGTGCAACTTGTTCCCTGAGTTAGAAAACGTCGAGAAACGTTCGTTTCTGCTAGCGCTGTGCTTCTACACATGTATTTGCTGAACGGTGAAAGCGCACAGTAATGTACTTTTCTCCCAGCAAATACACTGTTTCTAAGGAAATGGGAACACACTGAGGAGACACTTGTGGGAGCTACTGTGACTAAAACTGAGCTTCCCTACGCACAGGGAAGCAAGAGAAATGCTGATTTCATCAAGCCCAGTTACATACTCAGAATCTGTACTACTGCGCAAATAGGCATGTCTCTGTAGGCAAAAAACTCATTTCTGACAAAGTTGCCCAAATGCATCTCAGAAGTGTGCAACTTGTTCCCTGAGTTAGAAAACGTCGAGAAACGGTCGTTTCTGCTAGCGCTGTGCTTCTACACATGTATTTGCTGAACAGTAAAAGCGCACAGTAATGCACTTTTCTCCCAGCAAATACACTGTTTCTAAGGAAATGGGAACACACTGAGGAGACACTTGTGGGAGCTACTGTGACTAAAACTGAGCTTCCGTACGCACAGGGAAGCAAGAGAAATGCTGATTTCATCAAGCCCAGTTACATACTCAGAATCTGTACTACTGCGCAAATAGGCATGTCTCTTTAGGCAAAAAACTCATTTCTGACAAAGTTGCCCAAATGCATCTCAGAAGTGTGCAACTTGTTCCCTGAGTTAGAAAACGTCGAGAAACGGTCGTTTCTGCTAGCGCTGTGCTTTTACACATGTATTTCCTGAACGGTGAAAGCGCACAGTAATGCACTTTTCTCCCAGCAAATACACTGTTTCTAAGGAAATGGGAAAACACTGAGGAGACACTTTCGGGAACTACTGTGACTGAAACTGAGCTTCCCTACGAACAGGGAAGCAAGAGAAATGCTGATTTCATCAAGCCCAGTTACATACTCAGAATCTGTACTCATGCTCAAATAGGCATGTCTCTTTAGGCAAAAAACTCATTACTGACAAAGTTGCCCAAATGCATCTCAGAAGTGTGCAACTTGTTCCCTGAGTTAGAAAACGTCGAGAAACGGTCGTTTCTGCTAGCGCTGTGCTTCTACACATGTATTTGCTGAACGGTGAAAGCGCACAGTAATGCACTTTTCTCCCAGCAAATACACTGTTTCTAAGGAAATGGGAACACACTGAGGAGACACTTGTGGGAGCTACTGTGACTAAAACTGAGCTTCCCTACGCACAGGGAAGGAAGAGAAATGCTGATTTCATCAAGCCCAGTTACATACTCAGAATCTGTACTACTGCGCAAATAGGCATGTCTCTTTAGTCAAAAAACTCATTACTGACAAAGTTGCCCAAATGCATCTCAGAAGTGTGCAACTTGTTCCCTGAGTTAGAAAACGTCGAGAAACGGTCGTAACTGCTAGCGCTGTGCTTCTACAAATGTATTTGCTGAACGGTGAAAGCGCAAAGTAATGCACTTTTTTCCCAGAAAATACACTGTTTCTAAGGAAATGGGAACACACTGAGGAGACACTTGTGGGAGCTACTGTGACTAAAACTGAGCTTCCCTACGCACAGGGAAGCAAGAGAAATGCTGATTTCATCAAGCCCAGTTACATACTCAGAATCTGTACTACTGCGCAAATAGGCATGTCTTTTTAGGCAAAAAACTCATTTCTGACAAAGTTGCCCAACTGCATCTCAGAAGTGTGCAACTTGTTCCCTGAGTTAGAAAACGTCGAGAAACGGACTTTTCTGCTAGCGTTGTGCTTGTACACATGTATTTGCTGAAAGGTGAAAGCGCACAGTAATGCACTTTTCTCCCAGCAAATACATTGTTTCTAAGGAAATGGGAACACACTGAGGAGACACTTGTGGGAGCTACTGTGACTAAAACTGAGCTTCCCTACGCACAGGGAAGCAAGAGAAATGCTGATTTCATCAAGCCCAATTACGTACTCAGAATCTGTACTACTGCGCAAATAGGCATGTCTCTTTAGGTAAAAAACTCATTTCTGACAAAGTTGCCCAAATTCATCTCAGAAGGGTGCACCTTGTTCCCTGAGTTAGAAAACGTCGAGAAACGTTCGTTTCTGCTAGCGCTGTGCTTCTACACATGTATTTGCTGAACGGTGAAAGCACAAAGTAATGCACTTTTCTCCCAGCAAATACACTGTTTCTAAGGAAATGGGAACACACTGAGGAGACACTTGTGGGAGCTACTGTGACTAAAACTGAGCTTCCCTACGCACAGGGAAGCAAGAGAAATGCTGATTTCATCAAGCCCAGTTACATACTCTGAATCTGTACTACTGCGCAAATAGGCATGTCTCTTTAGGAAAAAAACTCATTTCTGACAAAGTTGCCCAAATGCATCTCAGAAGTGTGCAACTTGTTCGGTGAGTTAGAAAACGTCGAGAAACGGTCGTTTCTGCTAGCGCTGTGCTTCTACACATGTATTTGCTGAACGGTGAAAGCGCACAGTAATGCACTTTTCTCCCAGCAAATACACTGTTTCTAAGGAAATGGGAACACACTGAGGAGACACTTGTGGGAGCTACTGTGACTAAATCTGAGCTTCCCTACGCACAGGGAAGCAAGAGACATGCTGATTTCATCAAGCCAAGTTACATACTCAGAATCTGTACTACTGCGCAAATAGGCATGTCTCTTTAGGCAAAAAACTCATTTCTGACAAAGTTGCCCAAATGCATCTCAGAAGTGTGCAACTTGTTCCCTGAGTTAGAAAACGTCGAGAAACGGTCGTTTCTGCTAGCGCTGTGCTTCTACACATCTATTTCCTGAACGGTGAAAGCTCACAGTAATGCACTTTTCTCCCAGCAAATACACTGTTTCTAAGGAAATGGGAACACACTGAGGAGACACTTTTGGGAGCTACTGTGACTAAAAATGAGCTTCCCTACGCACCGGGAAGCAAGAGAAATGCTGATTTCATCAAGCCCAGTTACATACTCAGAATCTGTACTGCTGCGCAAATAGGCATGTCTCTTTAGGCAAAAAACTCATTTCTGACAAAGTTGCCCAAATGCATCTCAGAAGTGTGCAACTTGTTCCCTGAGTTAGAAAACGTCGAGAAACGTTCGTTTCTGCTAGTGCTGTGCTTCTACACATGTATTTGCTGAACGGTGAAAGCACACAGTAATGCATTTTCTCCCAGCAAATACACTGTTTCTAAGGAAATGGGAACACACTGAGAAGACACTTGTGGGAGCTACTGTGACTAAAACTGAGCTTCCCTACGCACAGGGAAGCAAGAGAAATGCTGATTTCATCAAGCCCAGTTACATACTCAGAATCTGTACTACTGCGCAAATAGGCATGTCTCTGTAGGCAAAAAACTCATTTCTGACAAAGTTGCCCAAATGCATCTCAGAAGTGTGCAACTTGTTCCCTGAGTTAGAAAACGTCGAGAAACGTTCATTTCTGCTAGCGCTGTGCTTCTACACATGTATTTGCTGAACGGTGAAAGCGCACAGTAATGCACTTTTCTCCCAGCAAATACACTGTTTCTAAGGAAATGGGAACACACTGAGGAGACACTTGTGGGAGCTACTGTGACTAAAACTGAGCTTCCCTACGCACAGGGAAGCAAGAGAAATGCTCATTTCATCAAGCCCAGTTACATACTCAGAATCTGTACTACTGCGCAAATAGGCATGTCTCTTTAGGCAAAAAACTCATTTCTGACAAAGTTGCCCAAATGCATCTCAGAAGTGTGCAACTTGTTCCCTGAGTTAGAAAACGTCGAGAAACGTTCGTTTCTGCTAGCGCTGTGCTTCTACACATGTATTTGCTGAACGGTGAAAGCACACAGTAATGCACTTTTCTCCCAGCAAATACACTGTTTCTAAGGAAATGGGAACACACTGAGGAGACACTTGTGGGAGCTACTGTGACTAAAACTGAGCTTCCCTACGCACAGGGAAGCAAGAGAAATGCTGATTTCGTCAAGCCCAGTTACATACTCAGAATCTGTACTACTGCGCAAATAGGCATGTCTCTTTAGGCAAAAAACTCATTTCTGACAAAGTTGCCCAAATGCATCTCAGAAGTGTGCAACTTGTTCCCTGAGTTAGAAAACGTCGAGAAACGGTCGTTTCTGCTAGCGCTGTGCTTCTACACATGTATTTGCTGAACGGTGAAAGCGCAGAGTAATGCACTTTTCTCCCAGCAAATACACTGTTTCTAAGGCAATGGGAACACACTGAGGAGACACTTGTGGGAGCTACTGTGACTAAAACTGAGCTTCCCTACGCACAGGGAAGCAAGAGAAATGCTGATTTCATCAAGCCCAGTTACATACTCAGAATCTGTACTACTGCGCAAATAGGCATGTCTCTGTAGGCAAAAAACTCATTTCTGACAAAGTTGCCCAAATGCATCTCAGAAGTGTGCAACTTGTTCCCTGAGTTAGAGAACGTCGAGAAACGTTCGTTTCTCCTAGCGCTGTGCTTCTACACATGTATTTGCTGAACGGTGAAAGCGCACAGTAATGTACTTTTCTCCCAGCAAATACACTGTTTCTAAGGAAATGGGAACACACTGAGGAGACACTTGTGGGTGCTACAGTGACTAAAACTGAGCTTCCCTACGCACAGGGAAGCAAGAGAAATGCTGATTTCATCAAGCCCAGTTACGTACTCAGAATCTGTACTACTGCGCAAATAGGCATGTCTCTTTAGGCAAAAAACTCATTACTGACAAAGTTGCCCAAATGCATCTCAGAAGTGTGCAACTTGTTCCCTGAGTTACAAAATGTCGAGAAACGTTCGTTTCTGCTAGCGCTGTGCTTCTACACATGTATTTGCTGAACGGTGAAAGCGCATAGTAATGCACTTTTCTCCCAGCAAACACATTGTTTCTAAGTAAATGGGAACACACTGAGGAGACACTTGTGGGAGCTACTGTGTCTAAAACTGAGCTTCCCTACGCACAGGGAAGCAAGAGAAATGCTGATTTCATCAAGCCCAGTTACATACTCAGAATCTGTACTACTGCGCAAATAGGCATGTCTCTTTAGGCAAAAAACTCATTTCTGACAAAGTTGCCCAAATGCATCTCAGAAGTGTGCAACTTGTTCCCTGAGTTAGAAAACGTCGAGAAACAGTCGTATCTGCTAGTGCTGTGCTTCTACACATGTATTTGCTGAACGGTGAAAGCGCACAGTAATGCACTTTTCTCCCAGCAAATACACTGTTTCTAAGGAAATGGGAACACACTGAGAAGACACTTGTGGGAGCTACTGTGACTAAAACTGAGCTTCCCTACGCTCAGGGAAGCAAGAGACATGCTGATTTCATCAAGCCCAATTACATACTCAGAATCTGTACTACTGCGCAAATAGGCATGTCTCTTTAGGCAAAAAACTCATTTCTGACAAAGTTGCCCAAATGCATCTCAGAAGTGTGCAACTTGTTCCCTGAGTTAGAAAATGTCGAGAAACGTTCGTTTCTGCTAGCGCTGTGCTTCTACACATGTATTTCCTGAACGGTGAAAGCGCACAGTAATGCACTTTTCTCCCAGCAAATACATTGTTTCGAAAGAAATAGGAACACACTGAGGAGACACTTGTGGGAGCTACTGTGACTAAAACTGAGCTTCCCTACGCACAGGGAAGCAAGAGAAATGCTGATTTCATCAAGCCCAGTTACATACTCAGAATCTGTACTACTGCGCAAATAGGCATGTCTCTTTAGGCAAAAAACTCATTTCTGACAAAGTTGCCCAAATGCATCTCAGAAGTGTGCAACTTGTTCCCTGAGTTAGAAAACGTCGAGAAACGGTCGTTTCTGCTAGCGCTGTGCTTCTACACATGTATTTCCTGAACGGTGAAAGCTCACAGTAATGCACTTTTCTCCCAGCAAATACACTGTTTCTAAGGAAATGGGAACACACTGAGGAGACACTTTTGGGAACTACTGTGACTGAAACTGAGCTTCCCTACGAACAGGGAAGCAAGAGAAATGCTGATTTCATCAAGCCCAGTTACATACTCAGAATCTGTACTCATGCTCAAATAAGCATGTCTCTTTAGGCAAAAAACTCATTACTGACAAAGTTGCCCAAATGCATCTCAGAAGTGTGCAACTTGTTCCCTGAGTTAGAAAATGTCGAGAAACGGTCGTATCTGCTAGTGCTGTGCTTCTACACATGTATTTGCTGAACGGTGAAAGCGCACAGTAATGCACTTTTCTCCCAGCAAATACACTGTTTCTAAGGAAATGGTAACACACTGAGGAGACACTTGTGGGAGCTACTGTGACTAAAACTGAGCTTCCCTACGCACAGGGAAGCAAGAGAAATGCTGATTTCATCAAGCCCAGTTACATACTCAGAATCTGTACTCCTGCGCAAATAGGCATGTCTCTTTAGGCAAAAAACTCATTTCTGACAAAGTTGCCCAAATGCATCTCAGAAGTGTGCAACTTGTTCCCTGAGTTAGAAAACGTCGAGAAACGTTCGTTTCTGCTAGCGCTGTGCTTCTACACATGTATTTGCTGAACGGTGAAAGCACACAGTAATGCATTTTTCTCCCAGCAAATACACTGTTTCTAAGGAAGTGGGAACACACTGAGGAGACACTTGTGGGAGCTACTGTGAATAAAACTGAGCTTCCCTACGCACAGGGAAGCAAGAGAAATGCTGATTTCATCAAGCCCTGTTACATACTCAGAATCTGTACTGCTGCGCAAATAGGCATGTCTCTGTAGGCAAAAAACTCATTTCTGACAAAGTTGCCCAAATGCATCTCAGAAGTGTGCAACTTGTTCCCTGAGTTAGAAAACGTCGAGAAACGGTCGTTTCTGCTAGCGCTGTGCTTCTACACATGTATTTGCTGAACAGTAAAAGCGCACAGTAATGCACTTTTCTCCCAGCAAATACACTGTTTCTAAGGAAATGGGAACACACTGAGGAGACACTTGTGGGAGCTACTGTGACTAAAACTGAGCTTCCCTACGCACAGGGAAGCAAGAGAAATGCTGATTTCATCAAGCCCAGTTACATACTCAGAATCTGTACTACTGCGCAAATAGGCATGTCTCTTTAGGCAAAAAACTCATTTCTGACAAAGTTGCCCAAATGCATCTCAGAAGTGTGCAACTTGTTCCCTGAGTTAGAAAACGTCGAGAAACGGTCGTTTCTGCTAGCGCTGTGCTTCTACACATGTATTTCCTGAACGGTGAAAGCGCACAGTAATGCACTTTTCTCCCAGCAAATACACTGTTTCTAAGGAAATGGGAAAACACTGAGGAGACACTTTCGGGAACTACTGTGACTGAAACTGAGCTTCCCTACGAACAGGGAAGCAAGAGAAATGCTGATTTCATCAAGCCCAGTTACATACTCAGAATCTGTACTCATGCTCAAATAGGCATGTCTCTTTAGGCAAAAAACTCATTACTGACAAAGTTGCCCAAATGCATCTCAGAAGTGTGCAACTTGTTCCCTGAGTTAGAAAACGTCGAGAAACGGTCGTTTCTGCTAGCGCTGTGCTTCTACACATGTATTTGCTGAACGGTGAAAGCGCACAGTAATGCACTTTTCTCCCAGCAAATACACTGTTTCTAAGGAAATGGGAACACACTGAGGAGACACTTGTGGGAGCTACTGTGACTAAAACTGAGCTTCCCTACGCACAGGGAAGGAAGAGAAATGCTGATTTCATCAAGCCCAGTTACATACTCAGAATCTGTACTACTGCGCAAATAGGCATGTCTCTTTAGTCAAAAAACTCATTACTGACAAAGTTGCCCAAATGCATCTCAGAAGTGTGCAACTTGTTCCCTGAGTTAGAAAACGTCGAGAAACGGTCGTATCTGCTAGCGCTGTGCTTCTACAAATGTATTTGCTGAACGGTGAAAGCGCAAAGTAATGCACTTTTTTCCCAGAAAATACACTGTTTCTAAGGAAATGGGAACACACTGAGGAGACACTTGTGGGAGCTACTGTGACTAAAACTGAGCTTCCCTACACACAGGGAAGCAAGAGAAATGCTGAT
Organism: Acomys minous; assembly: GCF_964271855.1. NCBI lineage: Eukaryota > Metazoa > Chordata > Mammalia > Rodentia > Muridae > Acomys > Acomys minous. Next base: position 983,316 of record NW_028182169.1, on the reverse strand, counting down.
TTCATCAAGCCCAGTTACATACTCAGAATCTGTACTACTGCGCAAATAGGCATGTCTTTTTAGGCAAAAAACTCATTTCTGACAAAGTTGCCCAACTGCATCTCAGAAGTGTGCAACTTGTTCCCTGAGTTAGAAAACGTCGAGAAACGGACTTTTCTGCTAGCGTTGTGCTTGTACACATGTATTTGCTGAACGGTGAAAGCGCACAGTAATGCACTTTTCTCCCAGCAAATACATTGTTTCTAAGGAAATGGGAACACACTGAGGAGACACTTGTGGGAGATACTGTGACTAAAACTGAGCTTCCCTACGCACAGGGAAGCAAGAGAAATGCTGATTTCATCAAGCCCAATTACGTACTCAGAATCTGTACTACTGCGCAAATAGGCATGTCTCTTTAGGTAAAAAACTCATTTCTGACAAAGTTGCCCAAATTCATCTCAGAAGGGTGCACCTTGGTCCCTGAGTTAGAAAACGTCGAGAAACGTTCGTTTCTGCTAGCGCTGTGCTTCTACACATGTATTTGCTGAACGGTGAAAGCACAAAGTAATGCACTTTTCTCCCAGCAAATACACTGTTTCTAAGGAAATGGGAACACACTGAGGAGACACTTGTGGGAGCTACTGTGACTAAAACTGAGCTTCCCTACGCACAGGGAAGCAAGAGAAATGCTGATTTCATCAAGCCCAGTTACATACTCTGAATCTGTACTACTGCGCAAATAGGCATGTCTCTTTAGGAAAAAAACTCATTTCTGACAAAGTTGCCCAAATGCATCTCAGAAGTGTGCAACTTGTTCGGTGAGTTAGAAAACGTCGAGAAACGGTCGTTTCTGCTAGCGCTGTGCTTCTACACATGTATTTGCTGAACGGTGAAAGCGCACAGTAATGCACTTTTCTCCCAGCAAATACACTGTTTCTAAGGAAATGGGAACACACTGAGGAGACACTTGTGGGAGCTACTGTGACTAAATCTGAGCTTCCCTACGCACAGGGAAGCAAGAGACATGCTGATTTCATCAAGCCAAGTTACATACTCAGAATCTGTACTACTGCGCAAATAGGCATGTCTCTTTAGGCAAAAAACTCATTTCTGACAAAGTTGCCCAAATGCATCTCAGAAGTGTGCAACTTGTTCCCTGAGTTAGAAAACGTCGAGAAACGGTCGTTTCTGCTAGCGCTGTGCTTCTACACATCTATTTCCTGAACGGTGAAAGCTCACAGTAATGCACTTTTCTCCCAGCAAATACACTGTTTCTAAGGAAATGGGAACACACTGAGGAGACACTTTTGGGAGCTACTGTGACTGAAACTGAGCTTCCCTACTCACAGGGAAGCAAGAGAAATGCTGATTTCATCAAGCCCAGTTACATACTCAGAATCTGTACTCATGCTCAAATAAGCATGTCTCTTTAGTCAAAAAACTCATTACTGACAAAGTTGCCCAAATGCATCTCAGAAGTGTGCAACTTGTTCCCTGAGTTAGAAAACGTCGAGAAACGGTCGTATCTGCTAGTGCTGTGCTTCTACACATGTATTTGCTGAACGGTGAAAGCGCACAGTAATGCACTTTTCTCCCAGCAAATACACTGTTTCTAAGGAAATGGGAACACACTGAGGAGACACTTGTGGGAGCTACTGTGACTAAAACTGAGCTTCCCTACGCACAGGGAAGCAAGAGAAATGCTGATTTCATCAAGCCCAGTTACATACTCAGAATCTGTACTCCTGCGCAAATAGGCATGTCTCTTTAGGCAAAAAACTCATTTCTGACAAAGTTGCCCAAATGCATCTCAGAAGTGTGCAACTTGTTCCCTGAGTTAGAAAACGTCGAGAAACGTTCGTTTCTGCTAGCGCTGTGCTTCTACACATGTATTTGCTGAACGGTGAAAGCACACAGTAATGCACTTTTCTCCCAGCAAATACACTGTTTCTAAGGAAGTGGGAACACACTGAGGAGACACTTGTGGGAGCTACTGTGACTAAAACTGAGCTTCCCTATGCACAGGGAAGCAAGAGAAATGCTGATTTCATCAAGCCCAGTTACATACTCAGAATCTGTACTGCTGCGCAAATAGGCATGTCTCTTTAGGCAAAAAACTCATTTCTGACAAAGTTGCCCAAATGCATCTCAGAAGTGTGCAACTTGTTCCCTGAGTTAGAAAACGTCGAGAAACGTTCGTTTCTGCTAGCGCTGTGCTTCTACACATGTATTTGCTGAACGGTGAAAGCGCACAGTAATGTACTTTTCTCCCAGCAAATACACTGTTTCTAAGGAAATGGGAACACACTGAGGAGACACTTGTGGGAGCTACTGTGACTAAAACTGAGCTTCCCTACGCACAGGGAAGCAAGAGAAATGCTGATTTCATCAAGCCCAGTTACATACTCAGAATCTGTACTACTGCGCAAATAGGCATGTCTCTTTAGGCAAAAAACTCATTTCTGACAAAGTTGCCTAATGCATCTCAGAAGTGTGCAACTTGTTCCCTGAGTTAGATAACGTCGAGAAACGGTCGTTTCTGCTAGCGCTGTGCTTCTACACATGTATTTGCTGAACGGTGAAAGCGCACAGTAATGCACTTTTCTCCCAGCAAATACACTGTTTCTAAGGAAATGGGAACACACTGAGGAGACACTTGTGGGAGCTACTGTGACTAAAACTGAGCTTCCTTACGCAAAGGGAAGCAAGAGAAATGCTGATTTCATCAAGCCCAGTTACATACTCAGAATCTGTACTGCTGCGCAAATAGGCATGTCTCTTTAGGCAAAAAACTCATTTCTGACAAAGTTGCCCAAATGCATCTCAGAAGTGTGCAACTTGTTCCCTGAGTTAGAAAACGTCGAGAAACGTTCGTTTCTGCTAGCGCTGTGCTTCTACACATGTATTTGCTGAACGTTGAAAGCGCACAGTAATGTACTTTTCTCCCAGCAAATACACTGTTTCTAAGGAACTGGGAACACACTGAGGAGACACTTGTGGGAGCTACTGTGACTAAAATTGAGCTTCCCTACGCACAGGGAAGCAAGAGAAATGCTGATTTCATCAAGCCCAGTTGCATACTCAGAATCTGTACTACTGCGCAAATAGGCATGTGTCTTTAGGCAAAAAACTCATTTCTGACAAAGTTGCCTAATGCATCTCAGAAGTGTGCAACTTGTTCCCTGAGTTAGATAACGTCGAGAAACGGTCGTTTCTGCTAGCGCTGTGCTTCTACACATGTATTTGCTGAACGGTGAAAGCGCACAGTAATGCACTTTTCTCCCAGCAAATACACTGTTTCTAAGGAAATGGGAACACACTGAGGAGACACTTGTGGGAGCTACTGTGACTAAAACTGAGCTTCCCTACGCACAGGGAAGCAAGAGAAATGCTGATTTCATCAAGCCCAGTTACATGCTCAGACTCTGTACTACTGCGCAAATAGGCATGTCTCTTTAGGCAAAAAACTCATTTCTGACAAAGTTGCCCAAATGCATATCAGAAGTGTGCAACTTGTTCCCTGAGTTAGAAAACGTCGAGAAACGGTCATTTCTGCTAGCGCTGTGCTTCTACACATGTATTTGCTGAACGGTGAAAGCGCACAGTAATGCACTTTTCTCCCAGCAAATACACTGTTTCTAAGGAAATGGGAACACACTGAGGAGACACTTGTGGGAGCTACAGTGACTAAAACTGAGCTTCCCTACGCACAGGGAAGCAAGAGAAATGCTGATTTCATCAAGCCCAGTTACATACTCAGAATCTGTACTCCTGCGCAAATAGGCATGTCTCTTTAGGCAAAAAACTCATTTCTGACAAAGTTGCCCAAATGCATCTCAGAAGTGTGCAACTTGTTCCCTGAGTTAGAAAACGTCGAGAAACGTTCGTTTCTGCTAGCGCTGTGCTTCTACACATGTATTTGCTGAACGGTGAAAGCGCACAGTAATGCACTTTTCTCCCCGCAAATACACTGTTTCTAAGGAACAGGGAACACACTGAGGAGACACTTGTGGGAGCTACTGTGACTAAAACTGAGCTTCCCTACGCACAGGGAAGCAAGAGATATGCTGATTTCATCCAGCCCAGTTACATACTCAGAATCTGTACTACTGCGCAAATAGGCATGTCTCTTTAGGCAAAAAACTCATTTCTGACAAAGTTGCCCAAATGCATCTCAGAAGTGTGCAACTTGTTCCCTGAGTTAGAAAACGTCGAGAAACGGTCGTTTCTGCTAGCGCTGTGCTTCTACACATGTATTTGCTGAACGGTGAAAGCGCACAGTAATGCACTTTTCTCCCAGCAAATACACTGTTTCTAAGGAAATGGGAACACACTGAGGAGACACTTGTGGGAGCTACTGTGACTAAAACTGAGCTTCCCTTCGCACAGGGAAGCAAGAGAAATGCTGATTTCGTCAAGCCCAGTTACATACTCAGAATCTGTACTACTGCGCAAATAGGCATGTCTCTGTAGGCAAAAAACTCATTTCTGACAAAGTTGCCCAAATGCATCTCAGAAGTGTGCAACTTGTTCCCTGAGTTAGAAAACGTCGAGAAACGTTCGTTTCTCCTAGCGCTGTGCTTCTACACATGTATTTGCTGAACGGTGAAAGCGCAGAGTAATCCACTTTTCTCCCAGCAAATACACTGTTTCTAAGGCAATAGGAACACACTGAGGAGACACTTGTGGGAGCTACTGTGACTAAAAATGAGCTTCCCTACGCACCGGGAAGCAAGAGAAATGCTGATTTCATCAAGCCCAGTTACATACTCAGAATCTGTACTACTGCGCAAATAGGCATGTCTCTGTAGGCAAAAAACTCATTTCTGACAAAGTTGCCTAATGCATCTCAGAAGTGTGCAACTTGTTCCCTGAGTTAGATAACGTCAAGAAACGGTCGTTTCTGCTAGCGCTGTGCTTCTACACATGTATTTGCTGAAAGGTGAAAGCGCACAGTAATGCACTTTTCTCCCAGCAAATACACTGTTTCTAAGGCAATGGGAACACACTGAGGAGACACTTGTGGGAGCTACTGTGACTAAAACTGAGCTTCCCTACACACAGGGAAGCAAGAGATATGCTGATTTCATCAATCCCAGTTACATACTCAGAATCTGTACTGCTGCGCAAATAGGCATGTCTCTTTAGGCAAAAAACTCATTTCTGACAAAGTTGCCCAAATGCATCTCAGAAGTGTGCAACTTGTTCCCTGAGTTAGAAAACGTCGAGAAACGTTCGTTTCTGCTAGCGCTGTGCTTCTACACATGTATTTGCTGAACGGTGAAAGCACACAGTAATGCATTTTCTCCCAGCAAATACACTGTTTCTAAGGAAATGGGAACACACTGAGAAGACACTTGTGGGAGCTACTGTGACTAAAACTGAGCTTCCCTACGCACAGGGAAGCAAGAGAAATGCTGATTTCATCAAGCCCAGTTACATACTCAGAATCTGTACTACTGCGCAAATAGGCATGTCTCTGTAGGCAAAAAACTCATTTCTGACAAAGTTGCCCAAATGCATCTCAGAAGTGTGCAACTTGTTCCCTGAGTTAGAAAACGTCGAGAAACGTTCATTTCTGCTAGCGCTGTGCTTCTACACATGTATTTGCTGAACGGTGAAAGCGCACAGTAATGCACTTTTCTCCCAGCAAATACACTGTTTCTAAGGAAATGGGAACACACTGAGGAGACACTTGTGGGAGCTACTGTGACTAAAACTGAGCTTCCCTACGCACAGGGAAGCAAGAGAAATGCTCATTTCATCAAGCCCAGTTACATACTCAGAATCTGTACTACTGCGCAAATAGGCATGTCTCTTTAGGCAAAAAACTCATTTCTGACAAAGTTGCCCAAATGCATCTCAGAAGTGTGCAACTTGTTCCCTGAGTTAGAAAACGTCGAGAAACGTTCGTTTCTGCTAGCGCTGTGCTTCTACACATGTATTTGCTGAACGGTGAAAGCACACAGTAATGCACTTTTCTCCCAGCAAATACACTGTTTCTAAGGAAATGGGAACACACTGAGGAGACACTTGTGGGAGCTACTGTGACTAAAACTGAGCTTCCCTACGCACAGGGAAGCAAGAGAAATGCTGATTTCGTCAAGCCCAGTTACATACTCAGAATCTGTACTACTGCGCAAATAGGCATGTCTCTTTAGGCAAAAAACTCATTTCTGACAAAGTTGCCCAAATGCATCTCAGAAGTGTGCAACTTGTTCCCTGAGTTAGAAAACGTCGAGAAACGGTCGTTTCTGCTAGCGCTGTGCTTCTACACATGTATTTGCTGAACGGTGAAAGCGCAGAGTAATGCACTTTTCTCCCAGCAAATACACTGTTTCTAAGGCAATGGGAACACACTGAGGAGACACTTGTGGGAGCTACTGTGACTAAAACTGAGCTTCCCTACGCACAGGGAAGCAAGAGAAATGCTGATTTCATCAAGCCCAGTTACATACTCAGAATCTGTACTACTGCGCAAATAGGCATGTCTCTGTAGGCAAAAAACTCATTTCTGACAAAGTTGCCCAAATGCATCTCAGAAGTGTGCAACTTGTTCCCTGAGTTAGAAAACGTCGAGAAACGTTCATTTCTGCTAGCGCTGTGCTTCTACACATGTATTTGCTGAACGGTGAAAGCGCACAGTAATGCACATTTCTCCCAGCAAATACACTGTTTCTAAGGAAATGGGAACACACTGAGGAGACACTTGTGGGAGCTACTGTGACTAAAACTGAGCTTCCCTACGCACAGGGAAGCAAGAGAAATGCTGATTTCATCAAGCCCAGTTACATACTCAGAATCTGTACTACTGCGCAAATAGGCATGTCTCTTTAGGCAAAAAACTCATTTCTGACAAAGTTGCCCAAATGCATCTCAGAAGTGTGCAACTTGTTCCCTGAGTTAGAAAACGTCGAGAAACGGTCGTTTCTGCTAGCGCTGTGCTTCTACACATGTATTTGCTGAACGGTGAAAGCGCACAGTAATGCACTTTTCTCCCAGCAAATACACTGTTTCTAAGGAAATGGGAACACACTGAGGAGACACTTGTGGGAGCTACTGTGACTAAAACTGAGCTTCCCTACGCACAGGGAAGCAAGGGATATGCTGATTTCATCCAGCCCAGTTACATACTCAGAATCTGTACTACTGCGCAAATAGGCATGTCTCTTTAGGCAAAAAACTCATTTCTGACAAAGTTGCCCAAATGCATCTCAGAAGTGTGCAACTTGTTCCCTGAGTTAGAAAACGTCGAGAAACGGTCGTTTCTGCTAGCGCTGTGCTTCTACACATGTATTTGCTGAACGGTGAAAGCGCACAGTAATGCACTTTTCTCCCAGCAAATACACTGTTTCTAAGGAAATGGGAACACACTGAGGAGACACTTGTGGGAGCTACTGTGACTAAAACTGAGCTTCCCTACACACAGGGAAGCAAGAGAAATGCTGATTTCGTCAAGCCCAGTTACATACTCAGAATCTGTACTACTGCGCAAATAGGCATGTCTCTTTAGGCAAAAAACTCATTTCTGACAAAGTTGCCTAATGCATCTCAGAAGTGTGCAACTTGTTCCCTGAGTTAGATAACGTCGAGAAACGGTCGTTTCTGCTAGCGCTGTGCTTCTACACATGTATTTGCTGAACGGTGAAAGCGCACAGTAATGCACTTTTCTCCCAGCAAATACACTGTTTCTAAGGAAATGGGAACACACTGAGGAGACACTTGTGGGAGCTACTGTGACTAAAACTGAGCTTCCTTACGCAAAGGGAAGCAAGAGAAATGCTGATTTCATCAAGCCCAGTTACATACTCAGAATCTGTACTGCTGCGCAAATAGGCATGTCTCTTTAGGCAAAAAACTCATTTCTGACAAAGTTGCCCAAATGCATCTCAGAAGTGTGCAACTTGTTCCCTGAGTTAGAAAACGTCGAGAAACGTTCGTTTCTGCTAGCGCTGTGCTTCTACACATGTATTTGCTGAACGTTGAAAGCGCACAGTAATGTACTTTTCTCCCAGCAAATACACTGTTTCTAAGGAACTGGGAACACACTGAGGAGACACTTGTGGGAGCTACTGTGACTAAAATTGAGCTTCCCTACGCACAGGGAAGCAAGAGAAATGCTGATTTCATCAAGCCCAGTTGCATACTCAGAATCTGTACTACTGCGCAAATAGGCATGTGTCTTTAGGCAAAAAACTCATTTCTGACAAAGTTGCCTAATGCATCTCAGAAGTGTGCAACTTGTTCCCTGAGTTAGATAACGTCGAGAAACGGTCGTTTCTGCTAGCGCTGTGCTTCTACACATGTATTTGCTGAACGGTGAAAGCGCACAGTAATGCACTTTTCTCCCAGCAAATACACTGTTTCTAAGGAAATGGGAACACACTGAGGAGACACTTGTGGGAGCTACTGTGACTAAAACTGAGCTTCCCTACGCACAGGGAAGCAAGAGAAATGCTGATTTCATCAAGCCCAGTTACATGCTCAGACTCTGTACTACTGCGCAAATAGGCATGTCTCTTTAGGCAAAAAACTCATTTCTGACAAAGTTGCCCAAATGCATATCAGAAGTGTGCAACTTGTTCCCTGAGTTAGAAAACGTCGAGAAACGGTCATTTCTGCTAGCGCTGTGCTTCTACACATGTATTTGCTGAACGGTGAAAGCGCACAGTAATGCACTTTTCTCCCAGCAAATACACTGTTTCTAAGGAAATGGGAACACACTGAGGAGACACTTGTGGGAGCTACAGTGACTAAAACTGAGCTTCCCTACGCACAGGGAAGCAAGAGAAATGCTGATTTCATCAAGCCCAGTTACATACTCAGAATCTGTACTCCTGCGCAAATAGGCATGTCTCTTTAGGCAAAAAACTCATTTCTGACAAAGTTGCCCAAATGCATCTCAGAAGTGTGCAACTTGTTCCCTGAGTTAGAAAACGTCGAGAAACGTTCGTTTCTGCTAGCGCTGTGCTTCTACACATGTATTTGCTGAACGGTGAAAGCGCACAGTAATGCACTTTTCTCCCCGCAAATACACTGTTTCTAAGGAACAGGGAACACACTGAGGAGACACTTGTGGGAGCTACTGTGACTAAAACTGAGCTTCCCTACGCACAGGGAAGCAAGAGATATGCTGATTTCATCCAGCCCAGTTACATACTCAGAATCTGTACTACTGCGCAAATAGGCATGTCTCTTTAGGCAAAAAACTCATTTCTGACAAAGTTGCCCAAATGCATCTCAGAAGTGTGCAACTTGTTCCCTGAGTTAGAAAACGTCGAGAAACGGTCGTTTCTGCTAGCGCTGTGCTTCTACACATGTATTTGCTGAACGGTGAAAGCGCACAGTAATGCACTTTTCTCCCAGCAAATACACTGTTTCTAAGGAAATGGGAACACACTGAGGAGACACTTGTGGGAGCTACTGTGACTAAAACTGAGCTTCCCTTCGCACAGGGAAGCAAGAGAAATGCTGATTTCGTCAAGCCCAGTTACATACTCAGAATCTGTACTACTGCGCAAATAGGCATGTCTCTGTAGGCAAAAAACTCATTTCTGACAAAGTTGCCCAAATGCATCTCAGAAGTGTGCAACTTGTTCCCTGAGTTAGAAAACGTCGAGAAACGTTCGTTTCTCCTAGCGCTGTGCTTCTACACATGTATTTGCTGAACGGTGAAAGCGCAGAGTAATCCACTTTTCTCCCAGCAAATACACTGTTTCTAAGGCAATAGGAACACACTGAGGAGACACTTGTGGGAGCTACTGTGACTAAAAATGAGCTTCCCTACGCACCGGGAAGCAAGAGAAATGCTGATTTCATCAAGCCCAGTTACATACTCAGAATCTGTACTACTGCGCAAATAGGCATGTCTCTGTAGGCAAAAAACTCATTTCTGACAAAGTTGCCTAATGCATCTCAGAAGTGTGCAACTTGTTCCCTGAGTTAGATAACGTCAAGAAACGGTCGTTTCTGCTAGCGCTGTGCTTCTACACATGTATTTGCTGAAAGGTGAAAGCGCACAGTAATGCACTTTTCTCCCAGCAAATACACTGTTTCTAAGGCAATGGGAACACACTGAGGAGACACTTGTGGGAGCTACTGTGACTAAAACTGAGCTTCCCTACACACAGGGAAGCAAGAGATATGCTGATTTCATCAATCCCAGTTACATACTCAGAATCTGTACTGCTGCGCAAATAGGCATGTCTCTTTAGGCAAAAAACTCATTTCTGACAAAGTTGCCCAAATGCATCTCAGAAGTGTGCAACTTGTTCCCTGAGTTAGAAAACGTCGAGAAACGTTCGTTTCTGCTAGCGCTGTGCTTCTACACATGTATTTGCTGAACGGTGAAAGCACACAGTAATGCATTTTCTCCCAGCAAATACACTGTTTCTAAGGAAATGGGAACACACTGAGAAGACACTTGTGGGAGCTACTGTGACTAAAACTGAGCTTCCCTACGCACAGGGAAGCAAGAGAAATGCTGATTTCATCAAGCCCAGTTACATACTCAGAATCTGTACTACTGCGCAAATAGGCATGTCTCTGTAGGCAAAAAACTCATTTCTGACAAAGTTGCCCAAATGCATCTCAGAAGTGTGCAACTTGTTCCCTGAGTTAGAAAACGTCGAGAAACGTTCATTTCTGCTAGCGCTGTGCTTCTACACATGTATTTGCTGAACGGTGAAAGCGCACAGTAATGCACTTTTCTCCCAGCAAATACACTGTTTCTAAGGAAATGGGAACACACTGAGGAGACACTTGTGGGAGCTACTGTGACTAAAACTGAGCTTCCCTACGCACAGGGAAGCAAGAGAAATGCTCATTTCATCAAGCCCAGTTACATACTCAGAATCTGTACTACTGCGCAAATAGGCATGTCTCTTTAGGCAAAAAACTCATTTCTGACAAAGTTGCCCAAATGCATCTCAGAAGTGTGCAACTTGTTCCCTGAGTTAGAAAACGTCGAGAAACGTTCGTTTCTGCTAGCGCTGTGCTTCTACACATGTATTTGCTGAACGGTGAAAGCACACAGTAATGCACTTTTCTCCCAGCAAATACACTGTTTCTAAGGAAATGGGAACACACTGAGGAGACACTTGTGGGAGCTACTGTGACTAAAACTGAGCTTCCCTACGCACAGGGAAGCAAGAGAAATGCTGATTTCGTCAAGCCCAGTTACATACTCAGAATCTGTACTACTGCGCAAATAGGCATGTCTCTTTAGGCAAAAAACTCATTTCTGACAAAGTTGCCCAAATGCATCTCAGAAGTGTGCAACTTGTTCCCTGAGTTAGAAAACGTCGAGAAACGGTCGTTTCTGCTAGCGCTGTGCTTCTACACATGTATTTGCTGAACGGTGAAAGCGCAGAGTAATGCACTTTTCTCCCAGCAAATACACTGTTTCTAAGGCAATGGGAACACACTGAGGAGACACTTGTGGGAGCTACTGTGACTAAAACTGAGCTTCCCTACGCACAGGGAAGCAAGAGAAATGCTGATTTCATCAAGCCCAGTTACATACTCAGAATCTGTACTACTGCGCAAATAGGCATGTCTCTGTAGGCAAAAAACTCATTTCTGACAAAGTTGCCCAAATGCATCTCAGAAGTGTGCAACTTGTTCCCTGAGTTAGAAAACGTCGAGAAACGTTCATTTCTGCTAGCGCTGTGCTTCTACACATGTATTTGCTGAACGGTGAAAGCGCACAGTAATGCACATTTCTCCCAGCAAATACACTGTTTCTAAGGAAATGGGAACACACTGAGGAGACACTTGTGGGAGCTACTGTGACTAAAACTGAGCTTCCCTACGCACAGGGAAGCAAGAGAAATGCTGATTTCATCAAGCCCAGTTACATACTCAGAATCTGTACTACTGCGCAAATAGGCATGTCTCTTTAGGCAAAAAACTCATTTCTGACAAAGTTGCCCAAATGCATCTCAGAAGTGTGCAACTTGTTCCCTGAGTTAGAAAACGTCGAGAAACGGTCGTTTCTGCTAGCGCTGTGCTTCTACACATGTATTTGCTGAACGGTGAAAGCGCACAGTAATGCACTTTTCTCCCAGCAAATACACTGTTTCTAAGGAAATGGGAACACACTGAGGAGACACTTGTGGGAGCTACTGTGACTAAAACTGAGCTTCCCTACGCACAGGGAAGCAAGGGATATGCTGATTTCATCCAGCCCAGTTACATACTCAGAATCTGTACTACTGCGCAAATAGGCATGTCTCTTTAGGCAAAAAACTCATTTCTGACAAAGTTGCCCAAATGCATCTCAGAAGTGTGCAACTTGTTCCCTGAGTTAGAAAACGTCGAGAAACGGTCGTTTCTGCTAGCGCTGTGCTTCTACACATGTATTTGCTGAACGGTGAAAGCGCACAGTAATGCACTTTTCTCCCAGCAAATACACTGTTTCTAAGGAAATGGGAACACACTGAGGAGACACTTGTGGGAGCTACTGTGACTAAAACTGAGCTTCCCTACACACAGGGAAGCAAGAGAAATGCTGATTTCGTCAAGCCCAGTTACATACTCAGAATCTGTACTACTGCGCAAATAGGCATATCTCTTTAGGCAAAAAACTCATTTCTGACAAAGTTCCCCAAATGCATCTCAGAAGTGTGCAACTTGTTCCCTGAGTTAGAAAACGTCGAGAAACGTTCGTTTCTGCTAGCGCTGTGCTTCTACACATGTATTTGCTGAACGGTGAAAGCACACAGTAATGCACTTTTCTCCCAGCAAATACACTGTTTCTAAGGAAATGGGAACACACTGAGGAGACACTTGTGGGAGCTACTGTGACTAAAACTGAGCTTCCCTACGCACAGGGAAGCAAGAGAAATGCTGATTTCATCAAGCCCAGTTACATACTCAGAATCTGTACTACTGCGCAAATAGGCATGTCTCTGTAGGCAAAAAACTCATTGCTGACAAAGTTGCCCAAATGCATCTCAGAAGTGTGCAACTTGTTCCCTGAGTTAGAAAACGTCGAGAAACGTTCGTTTCTCCTAGCGCTGTGCTTCTACACATGTATTGGCTGAACGGTGAAAGCGCACAGTAATGCACTTTTCTCCCAGCAAATACACTGTTTCTAAGGAAATGGGAACACACTGAGGAGACACTTGTGGGAGCTACTGTGACTAAAACTGAGCTTCCCTATGCACAGGGAAGCAAGAGAAATGCTGATTTCATCCAGCCCAGTTACATACTCAGAATCTGTACTACTGCGCAAATAAGCATGTCTCTTTAGGCAAAAAACTCATTTCTGACAAAGTTGCCCAAATGCATCTCAGAAGTGTGCAACTTGTTCCCTGAGTTAGAAAACGTCGAGAAACGGTCGTTTCTGCTAGCGCTGTGCTTCTACACATGTATTTGCTGAACGGTGAAAGCGCACAGTAAAGCACTTTTCTCCCAGCAAATACACTGTTTCTAAGGAAATGGGAACACACTGAGGAGACACTTGTGGGAGCTACTGTGACTAAAACTGAGCTTCCCTACACACAGGGAAGCAAGAGAAATGCTGATTTTGTCAAGACCAGTTACATACTCAGAATCTGTACTACTGCGCAAATAGGCATATCTCTTTAGGCAAAAAACTCATTTCTGACAAAGTTCCCCAAATGCATCTCAGAAGTGTGCAACTTGTTCCCTGAGTTAGAAAACGTCGAGAAACGGTCGTTTCTGCTAGCGCTGTGCTTCTACACATGTATTTGCTGAACGGTGAAAGCGCACAGTAATGCACTTTTCTCCCAGCAAATACACTGTTTCTAAGGAAATGGGAACACACTGAGGAGAAACTTGTGGGAGCTACTGTGACTAAAACTGAGCTTCCCTACGCACAGGGAAGCAAGAGAAATGCTGATTTCATCAAGCCCAGTTACATACTCAGAATCTGTACTCCTGCGCAAATAGGCATGTCTCTTTAGGCAAAAAACTCATTTCTGACAAAGTTGCCCAAATGCATCTCAGAAGTGTGCAACTTGTTCCCTGAGTTAGAAAACGTCGAGAAACGTTCGTTTCTCCTAGCGCTGTGCTTCTACACATGTATTTGCTGAACGGTGAAAGCGCACAGTAATGCACTTTTCTCCCAGCAAATACACTGTTTCTAAGGAAGTGGGAACACACTGAGGAGACACTTGTGGGAGCTACTGTGACTAAAACTGAGCTTCCCTATGCACAGGGAAGCAAGAGAAATGCTGATTTCATCAAGCCCAGTTACATACTCAGAATCTGTACTGCTGCGCAAATAGGCATGTCTCTTTAGGCAAAAAACTCATTTCTGACAAAGTTGCCCAAATGCATCTCAGAAGTGTGCAACTTGTTATCTGAGTTAGAAAACGTCGAGAAACGTTCGTTTCCGCTAGCGCTGTGCTTCTACACATGTATTTGCTGAACGGTGAAAGCGCACAGTAATGTACTTTTCTCCCAGCAAATACACTGTTTCTAAGGAAATGGGAACACACTGAGGAGACACTTGTGGGAGCTACTGTGACTAAAACTGAGCTTCCCTACGCACAGGGAAGCAAGAGAAATGCTGATTTCATCAAGCCCAGTTACATACTCAGAATCTGTACTACTGCGCAAATAGGCATGTCTCTTTAAGCAAAAAACTCATTTCTGACAAAGTTGCCTAATGCATCTCAGAAGTGTGCCACTTGTTCCCTGAGTTAGATAACGTCGAGAAACGGTCGTTTCTGCTAGCGCTGTGCTTCTACACATGTATTTGCTGAACGGTGAAAGCGCACAGTAATGCACTTTTCTCCCAGCAAATACACTGTTTCTAAGGAAATGGGAACACACTGAGGAGACACTTGTGGGAGCTACTGTGACTAAAACTGAGCTTCCCTACGCACAGGGAAGCAAGAGAAATGCTGATTTCATCAAGCCCAGTTACATACTGAGACTCTGTACTACTGCGCAAATAGGCATGTCTCTTTAGGCAAAAAACTCATTTCTGACAAAGTTGCCCAAATGCATATCAGAAGTGTGCAACTTGTTCCCTGAGTTAGAAAACGTCGAGAAACGGTCATTTCTGCTAGCGCTGTGCTTCTACACATGTATTTGCTGAACGGTGAAAGCGCACAGTAATGCACTTTTCTCCCAGCAAATACACTGTTTCTAAGGAAATGGGAACACACTGAGGAGACACTTGTGGGAGCTACAGTGACTAAAACTGAGCTTCCCTACGCACAGGGAAGCAAGAGAAATGCTGATTTCATCAAGCCCAGTTACATACTCAGAATCTGTACTCCTGCGCAAATAGGCATGTCTCTTTAGGCAAAAAACTCATTTCTGACAAAGTTGCCCAAATGCATCTCAGAAGTGTGCAACTTGTTCCCTGAGTTAGAAAACGTCGAGAAACGTTCGTTTCTGCTAGCGCTGTGCTTCTACACATGTATTTGCTGAACGGTGAAAGCGCACAGTAATGCACTTTTCTCCCAGCAAATACACTGTTTCTAAGGAACAGGGAACACACTGAGGAGACACTTGTGGGAGCTACTGTGACTAAAACTGAGCTTCCCTACGCACAGGGAAGCAAGAGATATGCTGATTTCATCCAGCCCAGTTACATACTCAGAATCTGTACTACTGCGCAAATAGGCATGTCTCTTTAGGCAAAAAACTCATTTCTGACAAAGTTGCCCAAATGCATCTCAGAAGTGTGCAACTTGTTCCCTGAGTTAGAAAACGTCGAGAAACGGTCGTTTCTGCTAGCGCTGTGCTTCTACACATGTATTTGCTGAACGGTGAAAGCGCACAGTAATGCACTTTTCTCCCAGCAAATACACTGTTTCTAAGGAAATGGGAACACACTGAGGAGACACTTGTGGGAGCTACTGTGACTAAAACTGAGCTTCCCTACGCACAGGGAAGCAAGAGAAATGCTGATTTCGTCAAGCCCAGTTACATACTCAGAATCTGTACTACTGCGCAAATAGGCATGTCTCTGTAGGCAAAAAACTCATTTCTGACAAAGTTGCCCAAATGCATCTCAGAAGTGTGCAACTTGTTCCCTGAGTTAGAAAACGTCGAGAAACGTTCGTTTCTCCTAGCGCTGTGCTTCTACACATGTATTTGCTGAACGGTGAAAGCGCAGAGTAATCCACTTTTCTCCCAGCAAATACACTGTTTCTAAGGCAATGGGAACACACTGAGGAGACACTTGTGGGAGCTACTGTGACTAAAAATGAGCTTCCCTACGCACCGGGAAGCAAGAGAAATGCTGATTTCATCAAGCCCAGTTACATACTCAGAATCTGTACTACTGCGCAAATAGGCATGTCTCTGTAGGCAAAAAACTCATTTCTGACAAATTTGCCTAATGCATCTCAGAAGTGTGCAACTTGTTCCCTGAGTTAGATAACGTCAAGAAACGGTCGTTTCTGCTAGCGCTGTGCTTCTACACATGTATTTGCTGAAAGGTGAAAGCGCACAGTAATGCACTTTTCTCCCAGCAAATACACTGTTTCTAAGGAAATGGGAACACACTGAGGAGACACTTGTGGGAGCTACTGTGACTAAAACTGAGCTTCCCTACGCACAGGGAAGCAAGAGAAATGCTGATTTCATCAAGCCCAGTTACATACTCAGACTCTGTACTACTGCGCAAATAGGCATGTCTCTTTAGGCAAAAAACTCATTTCTGACAAAGTTGCCCAAATGCATATCAGAAGTGTGCAACTTGTTCCCTGAGTTAGAAAACGTCGAGAAACGGTCATTTCTGCTAGCGCTGTGCTTCTACACATGTATTTGCTGAACGGTGAAAGCGCACAGTAATGCACTTTTCTCCCAGCAAATACACTGTTTCTAAGGAAATGGGAACACACTGAGGAGACACTTGTGGGAGCTACAGTGACTAAAACTGAGCTTCCCTACGCACAGGGAAGCAAGAGAAATGCTGATTTCATCAAGCCCAGTTACATACTCAGAATCTGTACTCCTGCGCAAATAGGCATGTCTCTTTAGGCAAAAAACTCATTTCTGACAAAGTTGCCCAAATGCATCTCAGAAGTGTGCAACTTGTTCCCTGAGTTAGAAAACGTCGAGAAACGTTCGTTTCTGCTAGCGCTGTGCTTCTACACATGTATTTGCTGAACGGTGAAAGCGCACAGTAATGCACTTTTCTCCCAGCAAATACACTGTTTCTAAGGAACAGGGAACACACTGAGGAGACACTTGTGGGAGCTACTGTGACTAAAACTGGGCTTCCCTACGCACAGGGAACCAAGAGATATGCTGATTTCATCCAGCCCAGTTACATACTCAGAATCTGTACTACTGCGCAAATAGGCATGTCTCTTTAGGCAAAAAACTCATTTCTGACAAAGTTGCCCAAATGCATCTCAGAAGTGTGCAACTTGTTCCCTGAGTTAGAAAACGTCGAGAAACGGTCGTTTCTGCTAGCGCTGTGCTTCTACACATGTATTTGCTGAACGGTGAAAGCGCACAGTAATGCACTTTTCTCCCAGCAAATACACTGTTTCTAAGGAAATGGGAACACACTGAGGAGACACTTGTGGGAGCTACTGTGACTAAAACTGAGCTTCCCTACGCACAGGGAAGCAAGAGAAATGCTGATTTCGTCAAGCCCAGTTACATACTCAGAATCTGTACTACTGCGCAAATAGGCATGTCTCTGTAGGCAAAAAACTCATTTCTGACAAAGTTGCCCAAATGCATCTCAGAAGTGTGCAACTTGTTCCCTGAGTTAGAAAACGTCGAGAAACGTTCGTTTCTCCTAGCGCTGTGCTTCTACACATGTATTTGCTGAACGGTGAAAGCGCAGAGTAATCCACTTTTCTCCCAGCAAATACACTGTTTCTAAGGCAATGGGAACACACTGAGGAGACACTTGTGGGAGCTACTGTGACTAAAAATGAGCTTCCCTACGCACCGGGAAGCAAGAGAAATGCTGATTTCATCAAGCCCAGTTACATACTCAGAATCTGTACTACTGCGCAAATAGGCATGTCTCTGTAGGCAAAAAACTCATTTCTGACAAAGTTGCCTAATGCATCTCAGAAGTGTGCAACTTGTTCCCTGAGTTAGATAACGTCAAGAAACGGTCGTTTCTGCTAGCGCTGTGCTTCTACACATGTATTTGCTGAAAGGTGAAAGCGCACAGTAATGCACTTTTCTCCCAGCAAATACACTGTTTCTAAGGCAATGGGAACACACTGAGGAGACACTTGTGGGAGCTACTGTGACTAAAACTGAGCTTCCCTACACACAGGGAAGCAAGAGATATGCTGATTTCATCAATCCCAGTTACATACTCAGAATCTGTACTGCTGCGCAAATAGGCATGTCTCTTTAGGCAAAAAACTCATTTCTGACAAAGTTGCCCAAATGCATCTCAGAAGTGTGCAACTTGTTCCCTGAGTTAGAAAACGTCGAGAAACGTTCGTTTCTGCTAGCGCTGTGCTTCTACACATGTATTTGCTGAACGGTGAAAGCACACAGTAATGCATTTTCTCCCAGCAAATACACTGTTTCTAAGGAAATGGGAACACACTGAGAAGACACTTGTGGGAGCTACTGTGACTAAAACTGAGCTTCCCTACGCACAGGGAAGCAAGAGAAATGCTGATTTCATCAAGCCCAGTTACATACTCAGAATCTGTACTACTGCGCAAATAGGCATGTCTCTGTAGGCAAAAAACTCATTTCTGACAAAGTTGCCCAAATGCATCTCAGAAGTGTGCAACTTGTTCCCTGAGTTAGAAAACGTCGAGAAACGTTCATTTCTGCTAGCGCTGTGCTTCTACACATGTATTTGCTGAACGGTGAAAGCGCACAGTAATGCACTTTTCTCCCAGCAAATACACTGTTTCTAAGGAAATGGGAACACACTGAGGAGACACTTGTGGGAGCTACTGTGACTAAAACTGAGCTTCCCTACGCACAGGGAAGCAAGAGAAATGCTCATTTCATCAAGCCCAGTTACATACTCAGAATCTGTACTACTGCGCAAATAGGCATGTCTCTGTAGGCAAAAAACTCATTTCTGACAAAGTTGCCCAAATGCATCTCAGAAGTGTGCAACTTGTTCCCTGAGTTAGAAAACGTCGAGAAACGGTCGTTTCTGCTAGCGCTGTGCTTCTACACATGTATTTGCTGAACGGTGAAAGCGCAGAGTAATGCACTTTTCTCCCAGCAAATACACTGTTTCTAAGGAAATGGGAACACACTGAGGAGACACTTGTGGGAGCTACTGTGACTAAAACTGAGCTTCCCTACGCACAGGGAAGCAAGAGAAATGCTGATTTCATCAAGCCCAGTTACATACTCAGAATCTGTACTACTGAGCAAATAGGCATGTCTCTGTAGGCAAAAAACTCATTTCTGACAAAGTTGCCCAAATGCATCTCAGAAGTGTGCAACTTGTTCCCTGAGTTAGAAAACGTCGAGAAACGTTCGTTTCTCCTAGCGCTGTGCTTCTACACATGTATTTGCTGAACGGTGAAAGCGCACAGTAATCCACTTTTCTCCCAGCAAATACACTGTTTCTAAGGCAATGGGAACACACTGAGGAGACACTTGTGGGAGCTACTGTGACTAAAAATGAGCTTCCCTACGCACCGGGAAGCAAGAGAAATGCTGATTTCATCAAGCCCAGTTACATACTCAGAATCTGTACTACTGCGCAAATAGGCATGTCTCTGTAGGCAAAAAACTCATTTCTGACAAATTTGCCTAATGCATCTCAGAAGTGTGCAACTTGTTCCCTGAGTTAGATAACGTCGAGAAACGGTCGTTTCTGCTAGCGCTGTGCTTCTACACATGTATTTGCTGAAAGGTGAAAGCGCACAGTAATGCATTTTTCTCCCAGCAAATACACTGTTTCTAAGGCAATGGGAACACACTGAGGAGACACTTGTGGGACCTACTGTGACTCAAACTGAGCTTCCCTACGCACAGGGAAGCAAGAGAAATGCTGATTTCATCAATCCCAGTTACATACTCAGAATCTGTACTGCTGCGCAATAGGCATGTCTCTTTAGGCAAAAAACTCATTTCTGACAAAGTTGCCCAAATGCATCTCAGAAGTGTGCAACTTGTTCCCTGAGTTAGAAAACGTCGAGAAACGTTCGTTTCTGCTAGCGCTGTGCTTCTACACATGTATTTGCTGAACGGTGAAAGCGCACAGTAATGCATTTTCTCCCAGCAAATACACTCTTTCTAAGGAAATGGGAACACACTGAGAAGACACTTGTGGGAGCTACTGTGACTAAAACTGAGCTTACCTACGCACAGGGAAGCAAGAGAAATGCTGATTTCATCAAGCCCAGTTACATACTCAGAATCTGTACTACTGCGCAAATAGGCATGTCTCTGTAGGCAAAAAACTCATTTCTGACAAAGTTGCCCAAATGCATCTCAGAAGTGTGCAACTTGTTCCCTGAGTTAGAAAACGTCGAGAAACGTTCATTTCTGCTAGCGCTGTGCTTCTACACATGTATTTGCTGAACGGTGAAAGCGCACAGTAATGCACATTTCTCCCAGCAAATACACTGTTTCTAAGGAAATGGGAACACACTGAGGAGACACTTGTGGGAGCTACTGTGACTAAAACTGAGCTTCCCTACGCACAGGGAAGCAAGAGAAATGCTGATTTCATCAAGCCCAGTTACATACTCAGAATCTGTACTACTGCGCAAATAGGCATGTCTCTTTAGGCAAAAAACTCATTTCTGACAAAGTTGCCCAAATGCATCTCAGAAGTGTGCAACTTGTTCCCTGAGTTAGAAAACGTCGAGAAACGTTCGTTTCTGCTAGTGCTGTGCTTCTACACATGTATTTGCTGAACGGTGAAAGCGCACAGTAATGCACTTTTCTCCCAGCAAATACACTGTGTCTAAGGAAATGGGAACACACTGAGGAGACACTTGTGGGAGCTACTGTGACTAAAACTGAGCTTCCCTACGCACAGGGAAGCAAGAGATATGCTGATTTCATCCAGCTCAGTTACATACTCAGAATCTGTACTACTGCGCAAATAGGCATGTCTCTTTAGGCAAAAAACTCATTTCTGACAAAGTTGCCCAAATGCATCTCAGAAGTGTGCAACTTGTTCCCTGAGTTAGAAAACGTCGAGAAACGTTCGTTTCTGCTAGCGCTGTGCTTCTACACATGTATTTGCTGAACGGTGAAAGCGCACAGTAATGCACTTTTCTCCCAGCAAATACACTGTTTCTAAGGAAATGGGAACACACTGAGGAGACACTTGTGGGAGCTACTGTGACTAAAACTGAGCTTCCCTACACACAGGGAAGCAAGAGAAATGCTGATTTCGTCAAGCCCAGTTACATACTCAGAATCTGTACTACTGCGCAAATAGGCATATCTCTTTAGGCAAAAAACTCATTTCTGACAAAGTTCCCCAAATGCATCTCAGAAGTGTGCAACTTGTTCCCTGAGTTAGAAAACGTCGAGAAACGTTCGTTTCTGCTAGCGCTGTGCTTCTACACATGTATTTGCTGAACGGTGAAAGCACACAGTAATGCACTTTTCTCCCAGCAAATACACTGTTTCTAAGGAAATGGGAACACACTGAGGAGACACTTGTGGGAGCTACTGTGACTAAAACTGAGCTTCCCTACGCACAGGGAAGCAAGAGAAATGCTGATTTCATCAAGCCCAGTTACATACTCAGAATCTGTACTACTGCGCAAATAGGCATGTCTCTGTAGGCAAAAAACTCATTTCTGACAAAGTTGCCCAAATGCATCTCAGAAGTGTGCAACTTGTTCCCTGAGTTAGAAAACGTCGAGAAACGTTCGTTTCTGCTAGCGCTGTGCTTCTACACATGTATTGGCTGAACGGTGAAAGCGCACAGTAATGCACTTTTCTCCCAGCAAATACACTGTTTCTAAGGAAATGGGAACACACTGAGGAGACACTTGTGGGAGCTACTGTGACTAAAACTGAGCTTCCCTACGCACAGGGAAGCAAGAGAAATGCTGATTTCATCCAGCCCAGTTACATACTCAGAATCTGTACTACTGCGCAAATAGGCATGTCTCTTTAGGCAAAAAACTCATTTCTGACAAAGTTGCCCAAATGCATCTCAGAAGTGTGCAACTTGTTCCCTGAGTTAGAAAACGTCGAGAAACGGTCGTTTCTGCTAGCGCTGTGCTTCTACACATGTATTTGCTGAACGGTGAAAGCGCACAGTAAAGCACTTTTCTCCCAGCAAATACACTGTTTCTAAGGAAATGGGAACACACTGAGGAGACACTTGTGGGAGCTACTGTGACTAAAACTGAGCTTCCCTACACACAGGGAAGCAAGAGAAATGCTGATTTTGTCAAGACCAGTTACATACTCAGAATCTGTACTACTGCGCAAATAGGCATATCTCTTTAGGCAAAAAACTCATTTCTGACAAAGTTGCCCAAATGCATCTCAGAAGTGTGCCACTTGTTCCCTGAGTTAGAAAACGTCGAGAAACGGTCGTTTCTGCTAGCGCTGTGCTTCTACACATGTATTTGCTGAACGGTGAAAGCACACAGTAATGCACTTTTCTCCCAGCAAATACACTGTTTCTAAGGAAATGGGAACACACTGAGGAGACACTTGTGGGAGCTACTGTGACTAAAACTGAGCTTCCCTACGCACAGGGAAGCAAGAGAAATGCTGATTTCATCAAGCCCAGTTACATACTCAGAATCTGTACTACTGCGCAAATAGGCATGTCTCTGTAGGCAAAAAACTCATTTCTGACAAAGTTGCCCAAATGCATCTCAGAAGTGTGCAACTTGTTCCCTGAGTTAGAAAACGTCGAGAAACGTTCGTTTCTCCTAGCGCTGTGCTTCTACACATGTATTTGCTGAACGGTGAAAGCGCACAGTAATGCACTTTTCTCCCAGCAAATACACTGTTTCTAAGGCAATGGGAACACACTGAGGAGACACTTGTGGGAGCTACTGTGACTAAAAATGAGCTTCCCTACGCACCGGGAAGCAAGAGAAATGCTGATTTCATCAATCCCAGTTACATACTCAGAATCTGTACTGCTGCACAAATAGGCATGTCTCTTTAGACAAAAAACTCATTTCTGACAAAGTTGCCCAAATGCATCTCAGAAGTGTGCAACTTGTTCCCTGAGTTAGAAAACGTCGAGAAACGTTCGTTTCTGCTAGCGCTGTGCTTCTACACATGTATTTGCTGAACGGTGAAAGCGCACAGTAATGCATTTGCTCCCAGCAAATACACTGTTTCTAAGGAAATGGGAACACACTGAGAAGACACTTGTGGGAGCTACTGTGACTAAAACTGAGCTTCCCTACGCACAGGGAAGCAAGAGAAATGCTGATTTCATCAAGCCCAGTTACATACTCAGAATCTGTACTACTGCGCAAATAGGCATGTCTCTGTAGGCAAAAAACTCATTTCTGACAAAGTTGCCCAAATGCATATCAGAAGTGTGCAACTTGTTCCCTGAGTTAGAAAACGTCGAGAAACGGTCATTTCTGCTAGCGCTGTGCTTCTACACATGTATTTGCTGAACGGTGAAAGCGCACAGTAATGCACTTTTCTCCCAGCAAATACACTGTTTCTAAGGAAATGGAAACACACTGAGGAGACACTTGTGGGAGCTACTGTGACTAAAACTGAGCTTCCCTACGCACAGGGAAGCAAGAGAAATGCTGATTTCATCAAGCCCAGTTACATACTCAGAATCTGTACTAGTGCGCAAATAGGCATGTCTCTGTAGGCAAAAAACTCATTTCTGACAAAGTTGCCCAAATGCATCTCAGAAGTGTGCAACTTGTTCCCTGAGTTAGAAAACGTCGAGAAACGGTCGTTTCTGCTAGCGCTGTGCTTCTACACATGTATTTGCTGAACGGTGAAAGCGCACAGTAATGCACTTTTCTCCCAGCAAATACACTGTTTCTAAGGAAATGGGAACACACTGAGGAGACACTTGTGGGAGCTACTGTGACTAAAACTGAGCTTCCCTACGCACAGAGAAGCAAGAGAAATGCTGATTTCATCAAGCCCAGTTACATACTCAGAATTTGTACTACTGCGCAAATAGGCATGTCTCTGTAGGCAAAAAACTCATTTCTGACAAAGTTGCCCAAATGCATCTCAGAAGTGTGCCACTTGTTCCCTGAGTTAGAAAACGTCGAGAAACGTTCGTTTCTCCTAGCGCTGTGCTTCTACACATGTATTTGCTGAACGGTGAAAGCGCACAGTAATGTACTTTTCTCCCAGCAAATACACTGTTTCTAAGGAAATGGGAACACACTGAGGAGACAGTTGTGGGAGCTTCTGTGACTAAAACTGAGCTTCCCTACGCACAGGGAAGCAAGAGAAATGCTGATTTCATCAAGCCCAGTTACATACTCAGAATCTGTACTACTGCGCAAATAGGCATTTCTCTTTAGGCAAAAAACTCATTTCTGACAAAGTTGCCCAAATGCATCTCAGAAGTGTGCAACTTGTTCCCTGAGTTAGAAAACATCGAAAAACGTTCATTTCTGCTAGCGCTGTGCTTCTACACATGTATTTGCTGAACGGTGAAAGCACACAGTAATGCACTTTTCTCCCAGCAAATACACTGTTTCTAAGGAAATGGGAACACACTGAGGAGACACTTGTGGGAGCTACTGTGACTAAAACTGAGCTTCCCTACGCACAGGGAAGCAAGAGAAATGCTGATTTCATCAAGCCCAGTTACATACTCAGAATCTGTACTACTGCGCAAATAGACATGTCTCTGTAGGCAAAAAACTCATTTATGACAAAGTTGCCCAAATGCATCTCAGAAGTGTGCAACTTGTTCCCTGAGTTAGAAAACGTCGAGAAACGGTCGTTTCTGCTAGCGCTGTGCTTCTACACATGTATTTGCTGAACGGTGAAAGCATACAGTAATGCACTTTTCTCCCAGCAAATACACTGTTTCTAAGGAAATGGGAACACACTGAGGAGACACTTGTGGGAGCCACTATGACTAAAACTGAGCTTCCCTACACACAGGGAAGCAAGAGAAATGCTGATTTCATCAAGCCCAGTTACATACTCAGAATCTGTACTACTGCGCAAATAGGCATGTCTCTGTAGGCAAAAAACTCATTTCTGACAAAGTTGCCCAAATGCATCTCAGAAGTGTGCCACTTGTTCCCTGAGTTAGAAAACGTCGAGAAACGGTAGTTTCAGCTAGCGCTGTGCTTCTACACATGTATTTGCTGAACGGTGAAAGCGCACAGTAATGCACTTTTCTCCCAGCAAATACACTGTCTCTAAGGAAATGGGAACACACTGAGGAGACACTTGTGGGAGCCACTATGACTAAAACTGACCTTCCCTACACACAGGGAAGCAAGAGAAATGCTGATTTCATCAAGCCCAGTTACATACTCAGAATCTGTACTACTGCGCAAATAGGCATGTCTCTGTAGGCAAAAAACTCATTTCTGACAAAGTTGCCCAAATGCATCTCAGAAGTGTGCAACTTGTTCCCTGAGTTAGAAAATGTCGAGAAACGTTCGTTTCTGCTAGCGCTGTGCTTCTACACATGTATTTGCTGAACGGTGAAAGCGCACAGTAATGCACTTTTCTCCCAGCAAATACATTGTTTCTAAGGAAATGGGAACACACTGAGGAGACACTTGTGGGAGCTACTGGGACTAAAACTGAGCTTCCCTACGCACAGGGAAGCAAGAGAAATGCTGATTTCATCAAGCCCAGTTACATACTCAGAATCTGTACTAGTGCGCAAATAGGCATGTCTCTGTAGGCAAAAAACTCATTTCTGACAAAGTTGCCCAAATGCATCTCAGAAGTGTGCAACTTGTTCCCTGAGTTAGAAAACGTCGAGAAACGGTCGTTTCTCCTAGCGCTGTGCTTCTACACATGTATTTGCTGAACGGTGAAAGCGCACAGTAATGCACTTTTCTCCCAGCAAATACACTGTTTCTAAGGAAATGGGAACACACTGAGGAGACACTTGTGGGAGCTTCTGTGACTAAAAATGAGCTTCCCTACGCACAGGGAAGCAAGAGAAATGCTGATTTCATCAAGCCCAGTTACATACTCAGAATCTGTACTACTGCGCAAATAGGCATGTCTCTTTAGGCAAAAAACTCATTTCTGACAAAGTTCCCTAATGCATCTCAGAAGTGTGCAACTTGTTCCCTGAGTTAGAAAACGTCGAGAAACGGTCGTTTCTGCTAGCGCTGTGCTTCTACACATGAATTTGCTGAACGGTTAAAGCGCACAGTAATGCACTTTTCTCCCAGCAAATACACTGTTTCTAAGGAAATGGGAACACACTGAGGAGACACTTGTGGGAGCTACTGGGACTAAAACTGAGCTTCCCTACGCACAGGGAAGCAAGAGAAATGCTGATTTCATCAAGCCCAGTTACATACTCAGAATCTGTACTAGTGCGCAAATAGGCATGTCTCTGTAGGCAAAAAACTCATTTCTGACAAAGTTGCCCAAATGCATCTCAGAAGTGTGCAACTTGTTCCCTGAGTTAGAAAACGTCGAGAAACGGTCGTTTCTGCTCGCGCTGTGCTTCTACACAGGTATTTGCTGAAGGTGAAAGCGCACAGTAATGCACTTTTCTCCCAGCAAATACACTGTTTCTAAGGAAATGGGAACACACTGAGGAGACACTTGTGGGAGCCACTATGACTAAAACTGAGCTTCCCTACACACAGGGAAGCAAGAGAAATGCTGATTTCATCAAGCCCAGTTACATACTCAGAATCTGTACTACTGCGCAAATAGGCATGTCTCTGTAGGCAAAAAACTCATTTCTGACAAAGTTGCCCAAATGCATCTCAGAAGTGTGCCACTTGTTCCCTGAGTTAGAAAACGTCGAGAAACGGTAGTTTCAGCTAGCGCTGTGCTTCTACACATGTATTTGCTGAACGGTGAAAGCGCACAGTAATGCACTTTTCTCCCAGCAAATACACTGTTTCTAAGGAAATGGGAACACACTGAGGAGACACTTGTGGGAGCTACTGTGACTAAAACTGAGCTTCCCTACGCACAGGGAAGCAAGAGAAATGCTGATTTCATCAAGCCCAGTTACATACTCAGAATCTGTACTACTGCGCAAATAGGCATGTCTCTTTAGGCAAAAAACTCATTTCTGACAAAGTTGCCCAAATGCATCTCAGAAGTGTGCAACTTGTTCCCTGAGTTAGAAAACGTCGAGAAACGGTCGTTTCTGCTAGCGCTGTGCTTCTACACATGTATTTGCTGAACGGTGAAAGCGCACAGTAATGCACTTTTCTCCCAGCAAATACACTGTGTCTAAGGAAATGGGAACACACTGAGGTGACACTTGTGGGAGCTACTGCGACTAAAACTGAGCTTCCCTATGCACAGGGAAGCAAGAGAAATGCTGATTTCATCAAGCCCAGTTACATACTCAGAATCTGTACTACTGCGCAAATAGGCATGTCTCTTTAGGCAAAAAACTCATTTCTGACAAAGTTGCCCAAATGCATCTCAGAAGTGTGCAACTTGTTCCCTGCGTTAGAAAACGTCGAGAAACGTTCGTTTCTGCTAGCGCTGTGCTTCTACACATGTATTTGCTGAACGGTGAAAGCGCACAGTAATGCACTTTTCTCCCAGCAAATACACTGTTTCTAAGGAAATGGGAACACACTGAGGAGACACTTGTGGGAGCTACTGTGACTAAAACTGAGCTTCCCTACGCACAGGGAAGCAAGAGAAATGCTGATTTCATCAAGCCCAGTTACATACTCAGAATCTGTACTGCTGCGCAAATAGGCATGTCTCTGTAGGCAAAAAACTCATTTCTGACAAAGTTGCCCAAATGCATCTCAGAAGTGTGCAACTTGTTCCCTGAGTTAGAAAACGTCGAGAAACGTTCGTTTCTGCCAGCGCTGTGCTTCTACACATGTATTTGCTGAACGGTGAAAGCGCACAGTAATGCACTTTTCTCCCAGCAAATACACTGGTTCTAAGGAAATGGGAACACACTGAGGAGACACTTGTGGGAGCTACTGTGACTAAAACTGAGCTTCCCTACACACAGGGAAGCAAGAGAAATGCTGATTTCATCAAGCCCAGTTACATACTCAGAATCTGTACTACTGCGCAAATAGGCATGTCTCTTTAGGCAAAAAACTCATTTCTGACAAAGTTGCCCAAATGCATCTCAGAAGTGTGCAACTTGTTCCCTGAGTTAGAAAACGTCGAGAAACGGTCGTTTCAGCTAGCGCTGTGCTTCTACACGTGTATTTGCTGAACGGTGAAAGCGCACAGTAATGCACTTTTTTCCCAGCAAATACACTGTTTCTAAGGAAATGGGAACACATTGAGGAGACACTTGTGGGAGGTACTGTGACTAAAACTGAGCTTCCCTACGCACAGGGAAGCAAGAGAAATGCTGATTTCATCAAGCCCAGTTACATACTCAGAATCTGTACTACTGCGCAAATAGGCATGTCTCTGTAGGCAAAAAACTCATTTCTGACAAAGTTGCCCAAATGCATCTCAGAAGTGTGCAACTTGTTCCCTGAGTTAGAAAATGTCGAGAAACGTTCGTTTCTGCTAGCGCTGTGCTTCTACACATGTATTTGCTGAACGGTGAAAGCGCACAGTAATGCACTTTTCTCCCAGCAAATACACTGTTTCTAAGGAAATGGGAACACACTGAGGAGACACTTGCGGGAGCTACTGTGACTAAAACTGAGCTTCCCTACGCACAGGGAAGCAAGAGAAACGCTGATTTCATTAAGACTAGTTACATACTCAGAATCTGTACTACTGCGCAAATAGGCATGTCTCTTTAGGCAAAAAACTCATTTCTGACAATGTTGCCCAAATGCATCTCAGAAGTGTGCAACTTGTTCCCTGAGTTAGAAAACGTCGAGAAACGGTCGTTTCTGCTAGCGCTGTGCTTCTACACATGTATTTGCTGAACGGTGAAAGCGCACAGTAATGCACTTTTCTCCCAGCAAATACACTGTTTCTAAGGAAATGGGAACACACTGAGGAGACACTTGTGGGAGCTACTGTGACTAAAAATGAGCTTCCCTACGCACAGGGAAGCAAGAGAAATGCTGATTTCATCAAGCCCAGTTACATACTCAGAATCTGTACTACTGCGCAAATAGGCATGTCTCTTTAGGCAAAGAACTCATTTCTGACAATGTTGCCCTAATGCATCTCAGAAGTGTGCAACTTGTTCCCTGAGTTAGATAACGTCGAGAAACGGTCGTTTCTGCTAGCGCTGTGCTTCTACACATGTATTTGCTGAACACTGAAAGCGCACAGTAATGCACTTTTCTCCCAGCAAATACACTGTTTCTAAGGAAATGGGAACACACTGAGGAGACACTTGTGGGAGCTACTGTGACTAAAACTGAGCTTCCCTACGCACAGGGAAGCAAGAGAAATGCTGATTTCATCATGCCCAGTTACATACTCAGACTCTGTACTACTGCGCAAATAGGCATGTCTCTTTAGACAAAAAACTCATTTCTGACAAAGTTGCCCAAATGCATCTCAGAAGTGTGCAACTTGTTCCCTGAGTTAGAAAACGTCGAGAAACGTTCGTTTCTACTAGCGCTGTGCTTCTACACATGTATTTGCTGAACGGTGAAAGCGCACAGTAATGCACTTTTCTCCAAGCAAATACACTGTTTCTAAGGAAATGGGAACACACTGAGGAGACACTTGTGGGAGCTACTGTGACTAAAACTGAGCTTCCCTACGCACAGGGAAGCAAGAGAAATGCTGATTTCATCAAGCCCAGCTACATACTCAGAATCTGTACTACTGCGCAAATAGGCATGTCTCTTTAGGCAAAAAACTCATTTCTGACAAAGTTGCCCAAATGCATCTCAGAAGTGTGCAACTTGTTCCCTGAGTTAGAAAACGTCGAGAAACGGTCGTTTCTGCTAGCGCTGTGCTTCTACACATGTATAAGCTGAACGGTGAAAGCGCACAGTAATGCACTTTTCTCCCAGCAAATACACTGTTTCTAAGGAAATGGGAACACACTGAGGAGACACTTGTGGGAGCTACTGTGACTAAAACTGAGCTTCCCTATGCACAGGGAAGCAAGAGATATGCTGATTTCATCAAGCCCAGTTACATACTCAGAATCTGTACTGCTGCGCAAATAGGCATGTCTCTTTAGGCAAAAAACTCATTTCTGACAAAGTTGCCCAAATGCATCTCAGAAGTGTGCAACTTGATCCCTGAGTTAGAAAACGTCGAGAAACGGTCGTTTCTGCTAGCGCTGTGCTTCTACACATGTATTTGCTGAACGGTGAAAGCGCACAGTAATGCACTTTTCTCCCAGCAAATACACTGTTTCTAAGGAAATGGGAACACACTGAGGAGACACTTGTGGGAGCTACTGTGACTAAAACTGAGCTTCCCTACGCACAGGGAAGCAAGAGAAATGCTGATTTCATCAAGCCCAGTTACATACTCAGAATCTGTACTACTGCGCAAATAGGCATGTCTCTTTAGGCAAAAAACTCATTTCTGACAAAGTTGCCCAAATGCATCTCAGAAGTGTGCAACTTGTTCCCTGAGTTAGAAAACGTCGAGAAACGTTCGTTTCTGCTAGCGCTGTGCTTCTACACATGTATTTGCTGAACGGTGAAAGCGCACAGTAATGCACTTTTCTCCCAGCAAATACACTGTGTCTAAGGAAATGGGAACACACTGAGGTGACACTTGTGGGAGCTACTGTGACTAAAACTGAGCTTCCCTACGCACAGGGAAGCAAGAGAAATGCTGATTTCATCAAGCCCAGTTACATACTCAGAATCTGTACTACTGCGCAAATAGGCATGTCTCTTTAGGCAAAAAACTCATTTCTGACAAAGTTGCCCAAATGCATCTCAGAAGTGTGCAACTTGTTCCCTGCGTTAGAAAACGTCGAGAAACGTTCGTTTCTGCTAGCGCTGTGCTTCTACACATGTATTTGCTGAACGGTGAAAGCGCACAGTAATGCACTTTTCTCCCAGCAAATACACTGTTTCTAAGGAAATGGGAACACACTGAGGAGACACTTGTGGGAGCTTCTGTGACTAAAACTGAGCTTCCCTATGCACAGGGAAGCAAGAGATATGCTGATTTCATCAAGCCCAGTTACATACTCAGAATCTGTACTGCTGCGCAAATAGGCATGTCTCTTTAGGCAAAAAACTCATTTCTGACAAAGTTGCCCAAATGCATCTCAGAAGTGTGCAACTTGTTCCCTGAGTTAGAAAACGTCGAGAAACGGTCGTTTCT
Source organism: Acomys minous (assembly GCF_964271855.1). Lineage (NCBI taxonomy): Eukaryota > Metazoa > Chordata > Mammalia > Rodentia > Muridae > Acomys > Acomys minous. The sequence goes on along the minus strand of NW_028182169.1, from coordinate 952,080 downwards.
GCTAGCCCCTGTGCTTCTACACATGTATTTGCTGAACGGTGAAAGCGCACAGTAATGCACTTTTCTCCCAGCAAATACACTGTTTCTAAGGAAATGGGAACACACTGAGGAGACACTTGTGGGAGCTACTGTGACTAAAACTGAGCTTCCCTACACACAGGGAAGCAAGAGAAATGCTGATTTCATCAAGCCCAGTTACATACTCAGAATCTGTACTACTGCGCAAATAGGCATGTCTCTTTAGGCAAAAAACTCATTTCTGACAAAGTTGCCCAAATGCATCTCAGAAGTGTGCCACTTGTTCCCTGAGTTAGAAAACGTCGAGAAACGGTAGTTTCAGCTAGCGCTGTGCTTCTACACATGTATTTGCTGAACGGTGAAAGCGCACAGTAATGCACTTTTCTCCCAGCAAATACACTGTTTCTAAGGAAATGGGAACACATTGAGGAGACACTTGTGGGAGCTACTGTGACTAAAACTGAGCTTCCCTACGCACAGGGAAGCAAGAGAAATGCTGATTTCATCAAGCCCAGTTACATACTCAGAATCTGTACTACTGCGCAAATAGGCATGTCTCTGTAGGCAAAAAACTCATTTCTGACAAAGTTGCCCAAATGCATCTCAGAAGTGTGCAACTTGTTCCCTGAGTTAGAAAATGTCGAGAAACGTTCGTTTCTGCTAGCGCTGTGCTTCTACACATGTATTTGCTGAACGGTGAAAGCGCACAGTAATGCACTTTTCTCCCAGCAAATACATGGTTTCTAAGGAAATGGGAACACACTGAGGAGACACTTGTGGAAGCTACTGGGACTAAAACTAAGCTTCCCTACGCACAGGGAAGCAAGAGAAATGCTGATTTCATCAAGCCCAGTTACATACTCAGAATCTGTACTAGTGCGCAAATAGGCATGTCTCTGTAGGCAAAAAACTCATTTCTGACAAAGTTGCCCAAATGCATCTCAGAAGTGTGCAACTTGTTCCCTGAGTTAGAAAATTCGAGAAACGGTCGTTTCTGCTAGCGCTGTGCTTCTACACATGTATTTGCTGAACGGTGAAAGCGCACAGTAATGCACTTTTCTCCCAGCAAATACACTGTTTCTAAGGAAATGGGAACACACTGAGGAGACACTTGTGGGAGCCACTATGACTAAAACTGAGCTTCCCTACACACAGGGAAGCAAGAGAAATGCTGATTTCATCAAGCCCAGTTACATATTCAGAATCTGTACTACTGCGCAAATAGGCATGTCTCTGTAGGCAAAAAACTCATTTCTGACAAAGTTGCCCAAATGCATCTCAGAAGTGTGCAACTTGTTCCCTGAGTTAGAAAACGTCGAGAAACGGTAGTTTCATCTAGCGCTGTCCTTCTACACATGTATTTGCTGAACGGTGAAAGCGCACAGTAATGCACTTTTCTCCCAGCAAATACACTGTTTCTAAGGAAATGGGAACACACTGAGGAGACACTTGTGGGAGCTACTGTGACTAAAACTGAGCTTCCCTACGCACAGGGAAGCAAGAGAAATGCTGATTTCATCAAGCCCAGTTACATACTCAGAATCTGTACTACTGCGCAAATAGGCATGTCTCTTTAGGCAAAAAACTCATTTCTGACAAAGTTGCCCAAATGCATCTCAGAAGTGTGCAACTTGTTCCCTGAGTTAGAAAACGTAGAGAAACTTTCGTTTCTGCTAGCGCTGTGCTTCTACACATGTATTTGCTGAACGGTGAAAGCACACAGTAATGCACTTTTCTCCCAGCAAATACACTGTTTCTAAGGAAATGGGAACACACTGAGGAGACACTTGTGGGAGCTACTGTGACTAAAACTGAGCTTCCCTACGCACAGGGAAGCTAGAGAAATGCTGATTTAATCAAGCCCAGTTACATACTCAGAATCTGTACTACTGCGCAAATAGGCATGTCTCTGTAGGCAAAAAACTCATTTCTGACAAAGTTGCCTAATGCATCTCAGAAGTGTGCAACTTGTTCCCTGAGTTAGAAAACGTCGAGAAACGGTCGTTTCTGCTAGCGCTGTGCTTCTACACATGTATTTGCTGAACGGTGAAAGCGCACAGTAATGCACTTTTCTCCCAGCAAATACACTGTTTCTAAGGAAATGGGAACACACTGAGGAGACACTTGTGGGAGCTACTGTGACTAAAACTGAGCTTCCCTACGCACAGGGAAGCTAGAGAAATGCTGATTTCATCAAGCCCAATTACATACTCAGAATCTGTACTACTGCGCAAATAGTCATGTCTCTTTAGGCAAAAAACTCATTTCTGACAAAGTTGCCCAAATGCATCTCAGAAGTGTGCAACTTGTTCCCTGAGTTAGAAAACTTCGAGAAACCGTCGTTTCTGCTAGCGCTGTGCTTCTACACATGTATTTGCTGAACGGTGAAAGCGCACAGTAATGCACTTTTCTCCCAGCAAATACACTGTTTCTAAGGAAATGGGAACACACAGAGGAGACACTTGCGGGAGCTACTGTGACTAAAACTGAGCTTCCCTACGCACAGGGAAGCAAGAGAAATGCTGATTTCATCAAGCCCAGTTACATACTCAGACTCTGTACTACTGCGCAAATAGGCATGTCTCTTTAGGCAAAAAACTCATTTCTGACAAAGTTGCCCAAATGCATCTCAGAAGTGTTCAACTTGTTCCCTGAGTTAGAAAACGTCGAGAAACGGTCGTTTCTGCTAGCGCTGTGCTGAACGGTGAAAGCGCACAGTAATGCACTTTTCTCCCAGCAAATACACTGTTTCTAAGGAAATGGGAACACACTGAGGAGACACTTGTGGGAGCTACTGTGACTAAAACTGAGCTTCCCTACGCACAGGGAAGCAAGAGAAATGCTGATTTCATCAAGCCCAGTTACATACTCAGAATCTGTACTACTGCGCAAATAGGCATGTCTCTGTAGGCAAAAAACTCATTTCTGACAAAGTTGCCCAAATGCATCTCAGAAGTGTGCAACTTGTTCCCTGAGTTAGAAAACGTCGAGAAACGGTCGTTTCTGCTAGCGCTGTGCTTCTACACATGTATTTGCTGAACGGTGAAAGCGCACAGTAATGCACTTTTCTCCCAGCAAATACACTGTCTCTAAGGAAATGGGAACACACTGAGGAGACACTTGTGGGAGCCACTATGACTAAAACTGACCTTCCCTACACACAGGGAAGCAAGAGAAATGCTGATTTCATCAAGCCCAGTTACATACTCAGAATATGTACTACTGCGCAAATAGGCATGTCTCTGTAGGCAAAAAACTCATTTCTGACAAAGTTGCCCAAATGCATCTCAGAAGTGTGCCACTTGTTCCCTGAGTTAGAAAACGTCGAGAAACGGTAGTTTCAGCTAGCGCTGTGCTTCTACACATGTATTTGCTGAACGGTGAAAGCGCACAGTAATGCACTTTTCTCCCAGCAAATACACTGTGTCTAAGGAAATGGGAACACACTGAGGAGACACTTGTGGGAGCTACTGTGACTAAAACTGAGCTTCCCTACGCACAGGGAAGCAAGAGAAATGCTGATTTCATCAAGCCCAGTTACATACTCAGAATCTGTACTACTGCGCAAATAGGCATGTCTCTGTAGGCAAAAAACTCATTTCTGACAAAGTTGCCCAAATGCATCTCAGAAGTGTGCAACTTGTTCCCTGAGTTAGAAAACATCGAGAAACGGTCGTTTCTGCTAGCGCTGTGCTTCTACACATGTATTTGCTGAACAGTAAAAGCGCACAGTAATGCACTTTTCTCCCAGCAAATACACTGTTTCTAAGGAAATGGGAACACACTGAGGAGACACTTGTGGGAGCTACTGGGACTAAAACTGAGCTTCCCTACGCACAGGGAAGCAAGAGAAATGCTGATTTCATCAAGCCCAGTTACATACTCAGAATCTGTACTAGTGCGCAAATAGGCATGTCTCTGTAGGCAAAAAACTCATTTCTGACAAAGTTGCCCAAATGCATCTCAGAAGTGTGCAACTTGTTCCCTGAGTTAGAAAATGTCGAGAAACGGTCGTTTCTGCTAGCGCTGTGCTTCTACACATGTATTTGCTGAACGGTGAAAGCACACAGTATGCACTTTTCTCCCAGCAAATACACTGTTTCTAAGGAACTGGGAACACACTGAGGAGACACTTGTGGGAGCTACTGTGACTAAAACTGAGCTTCCCTACGCACAGGGAAGCAAAAGAAATGCTGATTTCATCAAGCCCAGTTACATACTCAGAATCTGTACTACTGCGCAAATAGGCATGTCTCTTTAGGCAAAAAACTCATTTCTGACAAAGTTGCCCAAATGCATCTCAGAAGTGTGCAACTTGTTCCCTGAGTTAGAAAACGTCGAGAAACGTTCGTTTCTGCTAGCGCTGTGCTTCTACACATGTATTTGCTGAACGGTGAAAGCGCACAGTAATGCACTTTTCTCCCAGCAAATACACTGTTTCTAAGGAAATGGGAACACACTGAGGAGACACTTGTGGGAGCTACTGTGACTAAAACTGAGCTTCCCTACGCACAGGGAAGCAAGAGAAATGCTGATTTCATCAAGCCCAGTTACATACTCAGAATCTGTACTACTGCGCAAGTAGGCATGTCTCTGTAGGCAAAAAACTCATTTCTGACGAAGTTGCCCAAATGCATCTCAGAAGTGTGCAACTTGTTCCCTGAGTTAGAAAACGTCGAGAAACGGTCGTTTCTGCTAGCGCTGTGCTTCTACACATGTATTTGCTGAACGGTGAAAGCGCACAGTAATGCACTTTTCTCCCAGCAAATACACTGTCTCTAAGGAAATGGGAACACACTGAGGAGACACTTGTGGGAGCCACTATGACTAAAACTGACCTTCCCTACACACAGGGAAGCAAGAGAAATGCTGATTTCATCAAGCCCAGTTACATACTCAGAATCTGTACTACTGCGCAAATAGGCATGTCTCCGTAGGCAAAAAACTCATTTCTGACCAAGTTGCCCAAATGCATCTCAGAAGTGTGCCACTTGTTCCCTGAGTTAGAAAACGTCGAGAAACGGTCGTTTCTGCTAGCGCTGTGCTTCTACACATGTATTTGCTGAACGGTGAAAGCGCACAGTAATGCACTTTTCTCCCAGCAAATACACTGTTTCTAAGGAAATGGGAACACACTGAGGAGACACTTGTGGGAGCTACTGTGACTAAAACTGAGCTTCCCTACGCACAGGGAAGCAAGAGAAATGCTGATTTCATCAAGCCCAGTTACATACTCAGAATCTGTACTACTGCGCAAATAGGCATGTCTCTGTAGGCAAAAAACTCATTTCTGACAAAGTTGCCCAAATGCATCTCAGAAGTGTGCAACTTGTTCCCTGAGTTAGAAAACGTCGAGAAACGTTCGTTTTTGCTGGCGCTGTGCTTCTACACATGTATTTGCTGAACGGTGAAAGCGCACAGTAATGCACTTTTCTCCCAGCAAATACACTGTGTCTAAGGAAATGGGAACACACTGAGGAGACACTTGTGGGAGCTACTGTGACTAAAACTGAGCTTCCCTGCGCACAGGGAAGCAAGAGAAATGCTGATTTCATCAAGCCCAGTTACATACTCAGAATCTGTACTAGTGCGCAAATAGGCATGTCTCTGTAGGCAAAAAACTCATTTCTGACAAAGTTGCCCAAATGCATCTCAGAAGTGTGCAACTTGTTCCCTGAGTTAGAAAACGTCGAGAAACGGTCGTTTCTGCTAGCGCTGTGCTTCTACACATGTATTTGCTGAACGGTGAAAGCACACAGTAATGCACTTTTCTCCCAGCAAATACACTGTTTCTAAGGAACTGGGAACAAACTGAGGAGACACTTGTGGGAGCTACTGTGACTAAAACTGAGCTTCCCTACGCACAGGGAAGCAAAAGAAATGCTGATTTCATCAAGCCCAGTTACATACTCAGAATCTGTACTACTGCGCAAATAGGCATGTCTCTTTAGGCAAAAAACTCATTTCTGACAAAGTTGCCCAAATGCATCTCAGAAGTGTGCAACTTGTTCCCTGAGTTAGAAAACGTCGAGAAACGTTCGTTTCTGCTAGCGCTGTGCTTCTACACATGTATTTGCTGAACGGTGAAAGCGCACAGTAATGCACTTTTCTCCCAGCAAATACACTGTTTCTAAGGAAATGGGAACACACTGAGGAGACACTTGTGGGAGCTACTGTGACTAAAACTGAGCTTCCCTACGCACAGGGAAGCAAGAGAAATGCTGATTTCATCAAGCCCAGTTACATACTCAGAATCTGTACTACTGCGCAAATAGGCATGTCTCTGTAGGCAAAAAACTCATTTCTGACAAAGTTGCCCAAATGCATCTCAGAAGTGTGCAACTTGTTTCCTGAGTTAGAAAACGTCGAGAAACGGTCGTTTCTGCTAGCGCTGTGCTTCTACACATGTATTTGCTGAACGGTGAAAGCGCACAGTAATGCACTTTTCTCCCAGCAAATACACTGTCGCTAAGGAAATGGGAACACACTGAGGAGACACTTGTGGGAGCCACTATGACTAAAACTGACCTTCCCTACACACAGGGAAGCAAGAGAAATGCTGATTTCATCAAGCCCAGTTACATACTCAGAATCTGTACTACTGCGCAAATAGGCATGTCTCCGTAGGCAAAAAACTCATTTCTGACCAAGTTGCCCAAATGTATCTCAGAAGTGTGCCACTTGTTCCCTGAGTTAGAAAACGTCGAGAAACGGTCGTTTCTGCTAGCGCTGTGCTTCTACACATGTATTTGCTGAACGGTGAAAGCGCACAGTAATGCACTTTTCTCCCAGCAAATACACTGTTTCTAAGGAAATGGGAACACACTGAGGAGACACTTGTGGGAGCTACTGTGACTAAAACTGAGCTTCCCTACGCACAGGGAAGCAAGAGAAATGCTGATTTCATCAAGCCCAGTTACATACTCAGAATCTGTACTACTGCGCAAATAGGCATGTCTCTGTAGGCAAAAAACTCATTTCTGACAAAGTTGCCCAAATGCATCTCAGAAGTGTGCAACTTGTTCCCTGAGTTAGAAAACGTCGAGAAACGTTCGTTTTTGCTGGCGCTGTGCTTCTACACATGTATTTGCTGAACGGTGAAAGCGCACAGTAATGCACTTTTCTCCCAGCAAATACACTGTGTCTAAGGAAATGGGAACACACTGAGGAGACACTTGTGGGAGCTACTGTGACTAAAACTGAGCTTCCCTGCGCACAGGGAAGCAAGAGAAATGCTGATTTCATCAAGCCCAGTTACATACTCAGAATCTGTACTAGTGCGCAAATAGGCATGTCTCTGTAGGCAAAAAACTCATTTCTGACAAAGTTGCCCAAATGCATCTCAGAAGTGTGCAACTTGTTCCCTGAGTTAGAAAACGTCGAGAAACGGTCGTTTCTGCTAGCGCTGTGCTTCTACACATGTATTTGCTGAACGGTGAAAGCACACAGTAATGCACTTTTCTCCCAGCAAATACACTGTTTCTAAGGAACTGGGAACAAACTGAGGAGACACTTGTGGGAGCTACTGTGACTAAAACTGAGCTTCCCTACGCACAGGGAAGCAAAAGAAATGCTGATTTCATCAAGCCCAGTTACATACTCAGAATCTGTACTACTGCGCAAATAGGCATGTCTCTTTAGGCAAAAAACTCATTTCTGACAAAGTTGCCCAAATGCATCTCAGAAGTGTGCAACTTGTTCCCTGAGTTAGAAAACGTCGAGAAACGTTCGTTTCTGCTAGCGCTGTGCTTCTACACATGTATTTGCTGAACGGTGAAAGCGCACAGTAATGCACTTTTCTCCCAGCAAATACACTGTTTCTAAGGAAATGGGAACACACTGAGGAGACACTTGTGGGAGCTACTGTGACTAAAACTGAGCTTCCCTACGCACAGGGAAGCAAGAGAAATGCTGATTTCATCAAGCCCAGTTACATACTCAGGATCTGTACTACTGCGCAAATAGGCATGTCTCTGTAGGCAAAAAACTCATTTCTGACAAAGTTGCCCAAATGCATCTCAGAAGTGTGCAACTTGTTTCCTGAGTTAGAAAACGTCGAGAAACGGTCGTTTCTGCTAGCGCTGTGCTTCTACACATGTATTTGCTGAACGGTGAAAGCGCACAGTAATGCACTTTTCTCCCAGCAAATACACTGTCGCTAAGGAAATGGGAACACACTGAGGAGACACTTGTGGGAGCCACTATGACTAAAACTGACCTTCCCTTCACACAGGGAAGCAAGAGAAATGCTGATTTCATCAAGCCCAGTTACATACTCAGAATCTGTACTACTGCGCAAATAGGCATGTCTCCGTAGGCAAAAAACTCATTTCTGACCAAGTTGCCCAAATGCATCTCAGAAGTGTGCCACTTGTTCCCTGAGTTAGAAAACGTCGAGAAACGGTCGTTTCTGCTAGCGCTGTGCTTCTACACATGTATTTGCTGAACGGTGAAAGCGCACAGTAATGCACTTTTCTCCCAGCAAATACACTGTTTCTAAGGAAATGGGAACACACTGAGGAGACACTTGTGGGAGCTACTGTGACTAAAACTGAGCTTCCCTACGCACAGGGAAGCAAGAGAAATGCTGATTTCATCAAGCCCAGTTACATACTCAGAATCTGTACTACTGCGCAAATAGGCATGTCTCTGTAGGCAAAAAACTCATTTCTGACAAAGTTGCCCAAATGCATCTCAGAAGTGTGCAACTTGTTCCCTGAGTTAGAAAACGTCGAGAAACGTTCGTTTTTGCTGGCGCTGTGCTTCTACACATGTATTTGCTGAACGGTGAAAGCGCACAGTAATGCACTTTTCTCCCAGCAAATACACTGTGTCTAAGGAAATGGGAACACACTGAGGAGACACTTGTGGGAGCTACTGTGACTAAAACTGAGCTTCCCTGCGCACAGGGAAGCAAGAGAAATGCTGATTTCATCAAGCCCAGTTACATACTCAGAATCTGTACTAGTGTGCAAATAGGCATGTCTCTGTAGGCAAAAAACTCATTTCTGACAAAGTTGCCCAAATGCATCTCAGAAGTGTGCAACTTGTTCCCTGAGTTAGAAAACGTCGAGAAACGGTCGTTTCTGCTAGCGCTGTGCTTCTACACATGTATTTGCTGAACGGTGAAAGCACACAGTAATGCACTTTTCTCCCAGCAAATACACTGTTTCTAAGGAACTGGGAACAAACTGAGGAGACACTTGTGGGAGCTACTGTGACTAAAACTGAGCTTCCCTACGCACAGGGAAGCAAAAGAAATGCTGATTTCATCAAGCCCAGTTACATACTCAGAATCTGTACTACTGCGCAAATAGGCATGTCTCTTTAGGCAAAAAACTCATTTCTGACAAAGTTGCCCAAATGCATCTCAGAAGTGTGCAACTTGTTCCCTGAGTTAGAAAACGTCGAGAAACGGTCGTTTCTGCTAGCGCTGTGCTTCTACACATGTATTTGCTGAACGGTGAAAGCGCACAGTAATGCACTTTTCTCCCAGCAAATACACTGTTTCTAAGGAAATGGGAACACACTGAGGAGACACTTGTGGGAGCTACTGTGACTAAAAATGAGCTTCCCTACGCACAGTGAAGCAAGAGAAATGCTGATTTCATCAAGCCCAGTTACATACTCAGAATCTGTACTACTGCGCAAATAGGCATGTCTCTGTAGGCAAAAAACTCATTTCTGACAATGTTGCCCAAATGCATCTCAGAAGTGTGCAACTTGTTCCCTGAGTTAGAAAACGTCGAGAAACGGTCGTTTCTGCTAGCGCTGTGCTTCTACACATGTATTTGCTGAACGGTGAAAGCGCACAGTAATGCACTTTTCTCCCAGCAAATACACTGTCGCTAAGGAAATGGGAACACACTGAGGAGACACTTGTGGGAGCCACTATGACTAAAACTGACCTTCCCTACACACAGGGAAGCAAGAGAAATGCTGATTTCATCAAGCCCAGTTACATACTCAGAATCTGTACTACTGCGCAAATAGGCATGTCTCTGTAGGCAAAAAACTCATTTCTGACAAAGTTGCCCAAATGCATCTCAGAAGTGTGCAACTTGTTCCCTGAGTTAGAAAACGTCGAGAAACGTTCGTTTCTGCTAGCGCTGTGCTTCTACACATGTATTTGCTGAACGGTGAAAGCGCACAGTAATGCACTTTTCTCCCAGCAAATACACTGTTTCTAAGGAAATGGGAACACACTAAGGAGACACTTGTGGGAGCCACTATGACTAAAACTGACCTTCCCTACACACAGGGAAGCAAGAGAAATGCTGATTTCATCAAGCCCAGTTACATACTCAGAATATGTACTACTGCGCAAATAGGCATGTCTCTTTAGGCAAAAAACTCATTTCTGACAAAGTTGCCCAAATGCATCTCAGAAGTGTGCAACTTGTTCCCTGAGTTAGAAAACGTCGAGAAACGGTCGTTTCTGCTAGCGCTGTGCTTCTACACATGTATTTGCTGAACGGTGAAAGCACACAGTAATGCACTTTTCTCCCAGCAAATACACTCTGTCTAAGGAAATGGGAACACACTGAGGAGACACTTGTGGGAGCTACTGTGACTAAAACTGAGCTTCCCTACGCACAGGGAAGCAAGAGAAAGGCTGATTTCATCAAGCCCAGTTACATACTCAGAATCTGTACTACTGCGCAAATAGGCATGTCTCTTTAGGCAAAAAACTCAATTCTGACAAAGTTGCCCAAATGCATCTCAGAAGTGTGCAACTTGTTCCCTGAGTTACAAAACGTCGACAAACGTTCATTTCTGCTAGCGCTGTGCTTCTACACATATATTTGCTGAACGGTGAAAGCACACAGTAATGCACTTTTCTCCCAGCAAATACACTGTTTCTAAGGAAATGGGAACACACTGAGGAGACACTTGTGGGAGCTACTGTGACTAAAACTGAGCTTCCCTACGCACAGCGAAGCAAGAGAAATGCTGATTTCATCAAGCCCAGTTACATACTCAGAATATGTACTACTGCGCAAATAGGCATGTCTCTGTAGGCAAAAAACTCATTTCTGACAAAGTTGCCCAAATGCATCTCAGAAGTGTGCAACTTGTTCCCTGAGTTAGAAAACGTCGAGAAACGGTCGTTTCTGCTAGCGCTGTGCTTCTACACATGTATTTGCTGAACGGTGAAAGCGCACAGTAATGCACTTTTCTCCCAGCAAATACACTGTTCCTAAGGAAATGGGAACACACTGAGGAGACACTTGTGGGAGCTACTGGGACTAAAACTGAGCTTCCCTAAGCACAGGGAAGCAAGAGAAATGCTGATTTCATCAAGCCCAGTTACATACTCAGAATCTGTACTAGTGCGCAAATAGGCATGTCTCTGTAGGCAAAAAACTCATTTCTGACAAAGTTGCCCAAATGCATCTCAGAAGTGTGCAACTTGTTCCCTGAGTTAGAAAACGTCGAGAAACGGTCGTTTCTGCTAGCGCTGTGCTTCTACACAGGTATTTGCTGAACGGTGAAAGCGCACAGTAATGCACTTTTCTCCCAGCAAATACACTGTTTCTAAGGAAATGGGAACACACTAAGGAGACACTTGTGGGAGCCACTATGACTAAAACTGACCTTCCCTACACACAGGGAAGCAAGAGAAATGCTGATTTCATCAAGCCCAGTTACATACTCAGAATATGTACTACTGCGCAAATAGGCATGTCTCTTTAGGCAAAAAACTCATTTCTGACAAAGTTGCCCAAATGCATCTCAGAAGTGTGCAACTTGTTCCCTGAGTTAGAAAACGTCGAGAAACGGTCGTTTCTGCTAGCGCTGTGCTTCTACACATGTATTTGCTGAACGGTGAAAGCGCACAGTAATGCACTTTTCTCCCAGCAAATACACTCTTTCTAAGGAAATGGGAACACACTGAGGAGACACTTGTGGGAGCTACTGTGACTAAAACTGAGCTTCCCTACGCACAGGGAAGCAAGAGAAATGCTGATTTCATCAAGCCCAGGTACATACTCAGAATCTGTACTACTGCGCAAATAGGCATGTCTCTGTAGGCAAAAAACTCATTTCTGACAAAGTTGCCCAAATGCATCTCAGAAGTGTGCAACTTGTTCCCTGAGTTAGAAAACGTCGAGAAACGTTCGTTTCTGCTAGCGCTGTGCTTCTACACATGTATTTGCTGAACGGTGAAAGCGCACAGTAATGCACTTTTCTCCCAGCAAATACACTGTTTCTAAGGAAATGGGAACACACTGAGGAGACACTTGTGGGAGCTACTGGGACTAAAACTGAGCTTCCCTACGCACAGGGAAGCAAGAGAAATGCTGATTTCATCAAGCCCAGGTACATACTCAGAATCTGTACTACTGCGCAAATAGGCATGTCTCTGTAGGCAAAAAACTCATTTCTGACAAAGTTGCCCAAATGCATCTCAGAAGTGTGCAACTTGTTCCCTGAGTTAGAAAACGTCGAGAAACGTTCGTTTCTGCTAGCGCTGTGCTTCTACACATGTATTTGCTGAACGGTGAAAGCGCACAGTAATGCACTTTTCTCCCAGCAAATACACTGTTTCTAAGGAAATGGGAACACACTGAGGAGACACTTGTGGGAGCTACTGGGACTAAAACTGAGCTTCCCTACGCACAGGGAAGCAAGAGAAATGCTGATTTCATCAAGCCCAGTTACATACTCAGAATCTGTACTACTGCGCAAATAGGCATGTCTCTGTAGGCAAAAAACTCATTTCTGACAAAGTTGCCCAAATGCATCTCAGAAGTGTGCAACTTGTTCCCTGAGTTAGAAAACGTCGAGAAATGGTAGTTTCTGCTAGCGCTGTGCTTCTACACATGTATTTGCTGAACGGTGAAAGCACACAGTAATGCACTTTTCTCCCAGCAAATACACTCTTTCTAAGGAAATGGGAACACACTGAGGAGACACTTGTTGGAGCTACTGTGACTAAAACTGAGCTTCCCTACGCACAGGGAAGCAAGAGAAATGCTGATTTCATCAAGCCCAGTTACATACTCAGAATCTGTACTACTGCGCAAATAGGCATCTCTCTGTAGGCAAAAAACTCAGTTCTGACAAAGTTGCCCAAATGCATCTCAGAAGTGTGCAACTTGTTCCCTGAGTTAGAAAACGTCGAGAAACGTTCGTTTCTGCTAGCGCTGTGCTTCTACACATGTATTTGCTGAACGGTGAAAGCGCACAGTAATGCACTTTTCTCCCAGCAAATACACTGTTTCTAAGGAAATGGGAACACACTGAGGAGACACTTGTGGGAGCTACTGTGACTAAAACTGAGCTTCCCTGCGCACAGGGAAGCAAGAGAAATGCTGATTTCATCAAGCCCAGTTTCATACTCAGAATCTGTACTACTGCGCAAATAGGCATGTCTCTGTAGGCAAAAAACTCATTTCTGACAAAGTTGCCCAAATGCATCTCAGAAGTGTGCAACTTGTTCCCTGAGTTAGAAAACGTCGAGAAACGTTCGTTTCTGCTAGCGCTGTGCTTCTACACATGTATTTGCTCAACAGTGAAAGCGCACAGTAATTCACTTTTCTCCCAGCAAATACACTGTTTCTAAGGAAATGGGAACACACTGAGGAGACACTTGTGGGAGCTACTGTGACTAAAACTGAGCTTCCCTACGCACAGGGAAGCAAGAGAAATGCTGATTTCATCAGACTCTGTACTACTGCGCACATAGGCATGTCTCTTTAGGCAAAAAACTCATTTCTGACAAATTTGCCCAAATGCATCTCAGAAGTGTGCAACTTGTTCCCTGAGTTAGAAAACGTCGAGAAACGGTCGTTTCTGCTAGCGCTGTGCTTCTACACATGTATTTGCTGAACGGTGAAAGCACACAGTAATGCACTTTTCTCCCAGCAAATACACTCTGTCTAAGGAAATGGGAACACACTGAGGAGACACTTGTGGGAGCTACTGTGACTAAAACTGAGCTTCCCTACGCACAGGGAAGCAAGAGAAAGGCTGATTTCATCAAGCCCAGTTACATACTCAGAATCTGTACTACTGCGCAAATAGGCATGTCTCTTTAGGCAAAAAACTCAATTCTGACAAAGTTGCCCAAATGCATCTCAGAAGTGTGCAACTTGTTCCCTGAGTTACAAAACGTCGACAAACGTTCATTTCTGCTAGCGCTGTGCTTCTACACATATATTTGCTGAACGGTGAAAGCACACAGTAATGCACTTTTCTCCCAGCAAATACACTGTTTCTAAGGAAATGGGAACACACTGAGGAGACACTTGTGGGAGCTACTGTGACTAAAACTGAGCTTCCCTACGCACAGCGAAGCAAGAGAAATGCTGATTTCATCAAGCCCAGTTACATACTCAGAATATGTACTACTGCGCAAATAGGCATGTCTCTGTAGGCAAAAAACTCATTTCTGACAAAGTTGCCCAAATGCATCTCAGAAGTGTGCAACTTGTTCCCTGAGTTAGAAAACGTCGAGAAACGGTCGTTTCTGCTAGCGCTGTGCTTCTACACATGTATTTGCTGAACGGTGAAAGCGCACAGTAATGCACTTTTCTCCCAGCAAATACACTGTTCCTAAGGAAATGGGAACACACTGAGGAGACACTTGTGGGAGCTACTGGGACTAAAACTGAGCTTCCCTAAGCACAGGGAAGCAAGAGAAATGCTGATTTCATCAAGCCCAGTTACATACTCAGAATCTGTACTAGTGCGCAAATAGGCATGTCTCTGTAGGCAAAAAACTCATTTCTGACAAAGTTGGCCAAATGCATCTCAGAAGTGTGCAACTTGTTCCCTGAGTTAGAAAACGTCGAGAAACGGTCGTTTCTGCTAGCGCTGTGCTTCTACACAGGTATTTGCTGAACGGTGAAAGCGCACAGTAATGCACTTTTCTCCCAGCAAATACACTGTTTCTAAGGAAATGGGAACACACTGAGGAGACACTTGTGAGAGAAACTATGACTAAAACTGAGCTTCCCTACACACAGGGAAGCAAGGGAAATGCTGATTTCATCAAGCCCAGTTACATACTCAGAATCTGTACTACTGCGCAAATAGGCATGTCTCTTTAGGCAAAAAACTCATTTCTGACAAAGTTGCCCAAATGCATCTCAGAAGTGTGCAACTTGTTCCCTGAGTTAGAAAACTTCGAGAAACCGTCGTTTCTGCTAGCGCTGTGCTTCTACACATGTATTTGCTGAACGGTGAAAGCGCACAGTAATGCACTTTTATCCCAGCAAATACACTGTTTCTAAGGAAATGGGAACACACTGAGGAGACACTTGTGGGAGCTACTGGGACTAAAACTGAGCTTCCCTACGCACAGGGAAGCAAGAGAAAGGCTGATTTCATCAAGCCCAGTTACATACTCAGAATCTGTAATACTGCGCAAATAGGCATGTCTCTGTAGGCAAAAAACTCATTTCTGACAAAGTTGCCCAAATGCATCTCAGAAGTGTGCAACTTGTTCCCTGAGTTAGAAAACGTCGAGAAACGTTCGTTTCTGCTAGCGCTGTGCTTCTACACATGTATTTGCTGAATGGTGAAAGCTCACAGTAATGCACTTTTCTCCCAGCAAATACACTGTTTCTAAGGAAATGGGAACACACTGAGGAGACACTTGTGGGAGCTACTGTGACTAAAACTGAGCTTCCCTACGCACAGGGAAGCAAGAGAAATGCTGATTTCATCAAGCCCAGTTACATACTCAGAATCTGTACTACTGCGCAAATAGGCATGTCTCTGTAGGCAAAAAACTCATTTCTGACAAAGTTGCCCAAATGCATCTCAGAAGTGTGCAACTTGTTCCCTGAGTTAGAAAACGTCGAGAAACGTTCGTTTCTGCTAGCGCTGTGCTTCTACACATGTATTTGCTGAACGGTGAAAGCGCACAGTAATGCACTTTTCTCCCAGCAAATACACTGTTTCTAAGGAAATGGGAACACACTGAGGAGACACTTGTGGGAGCTACTGTGACTAAAACTGAGCTTCCCTACGCACAGGGAAGCTAGAGAAAGGCTGATTTCATCAAGCCCAGTTACATACTCAGAATCTGTACTACTGCGCAAATAGGCATGTCTCTTTAGGCAAAAAACTCATTTCTGACAAAGTTGCCCAAATGCATCTCAGAAGTGTGCAACGTGTTCCCTGAGTTAGAAAACGTCGAGAAACGGTCGTTTCTGCTAGTGCTGTGCTTCTACACATGTATTTGCTGAACGGTGAAAGCGCACAGTAATGCACTTTTCTCCCAGCAAATACACTGTTTCTAAGGAAATGGGAACACACTGAGGAGACACTTGTGGGAGCTACTGTGACTAAAACTGAGCTTCCCTGCGCACAGGGAAGCAAGAGAAATGCTGATTTCATCAAGCCCAGTTTCATACTCAGAATCTGTACTACTGCGCAAATAGGCATGTCTCTGTAGGCAAAAAACTCATTTCTGACAAAGTTGCCCAAATGCATCTCAGAAGTGTGCAACTTGTTCCCTGAGTTAGAAAACTTCGAGAAACCGTCGTTTCTGCTAGCGCTGTGCTTCTACACATGTACTTGCTGAACGGTGAAAGCGCACAGTAATGCACTTTTCTCCCAGCAAATACACTGTTTCTAAGGAAATGGGAACACACTGAGGAGACACTTGTGGGAGCTACTGTGACTAAAACTGAGCTTCCCTACGCACAGGGAAGCAAGAGAAATGCTGATTTCATCAAGCCCAGTTACATACTCAGAATCTGTACTACTGCGCAAATAGGCATGTCTCTGTAGGCAAAAAACTCATTTCTGACAAAGTTGCCCAAATGCATCTCAGAAGTGTGCAACTTGTTCCCTGAGTTAGAAAACGTCGAGAAACCGTCGTTTCTGCTAGCGCTGTACTTCAACACATGTATTTGCTGAACGGTGAAAGCGCACAGTAATGCACTGTTCTCCCAGCAAATACACTGTTTCTAAGGAAATGGGAACACACTGAGGAGACACTTGTGGGAGCTACAGTGACTAAAACTGAGCTTCCCTACGCACAGGGAAGCAAGAGAAATGCTGATTTCATCAAGCCCAGTTTCATACTCAGAATCTGTACTACTGCGCATATAGGCATGTCTCTTTAGGCAAAAAACTCATTTCTGACAAAGTTGCCCAAATGCATCTCAGAAGTGTGCAACGTGTTCCCTGAGTTAGAAAACGTCGAGAAACGGTCGTTTCTGCTAGTGCTGTGCTTCTACACATGTATTTGCTGAACGGTGAAAGCGCACAGTAATGCACTTTTCTCCCAGCAAATACACTGTTTCTAAGGAAATGGGAACACACTGAGGAGACACTTGTGGGAGCTACTGTGACTAAAACTGAGCTTCCCTGCGCACAGGGAAGCAAGAGAAATGCTGATTTCATCAAGCCCAGTTTCATACTCAGAATCTGTACTACTGCGCAAATAGGCATGTCTCTTTAGGCAAAAAACTCAATTCTGACAAAGTTGCCCAAATGCATCTCAGAAGTGTGCAACTTGTTCCCTGAGTTAGAAAACGTCCACAAACGTTCATTTCTGCTAGCGCTGTGCTTCTACACATATATTTGCTGAACGGTGAAAGCACACAGTAATGCACTTTTCTCCCAGCAAATACACTGTTTCTAAGGAAATGGGAACACACTGAGGAGACACTTGTGGGAGCTACTGTGACTAAAACTGAGCTTCCCTACGCACAGGGAAGCAAGAGAAATGCTGATTTCATCAAGGCCAGTTACATACTCAGAATCTGTACTACTGCGCAAATAGGCATGTCTCTGTAGGCAAAAAACTCATTTCTGACAAAGTTGCCCAAATGCATCTCAGAAGTGTGCAACTTGTTCCCTGAGTTAGAAAACGTCGAGAAACGTTCGTTTCTGCTAGCGCTGTGCTTCTACACAGGTATTTGCTGAACGGTGAAAGCGCACAGTAATGCACCTTTCTCCCAGCAAATACACTGTTTCTAAGGAAATGGGAACACACTGAGGAGACACTTGTGGGAGCCACTACGACTAAAACTGAGCTTCCCTACACACAGGGAAGCAAGAGAAATGCTGATTTCTTCAAGCCCAGTTACATACTCAGAATCTGTACTACTGCGCAAATAGGCATGTCTCTGTAGGCAAAAAACTCATTTCTGACAAAGTTGCCCAAATGCATCTCAGAAGTGTGCAACTTGTTCCCTGAGTTAGAAAACTTCGAGAAACCGTCGTTTCTGCTAGCGCTGTGCTTCTACACATGTATTTGCTGAACGGTGAAAGCGCACAGTAATGCACTTTTCTCCCAGCAAATACACTGTTTCTAAGGAAATGGGAACACACTGAGGAGACACTTGTGGGAGCTACTGTGACTAAAACTGAGCTTCCCTACGCACAGGGAAGCAAGAGAAATGCTGATTTCATCAAGCCCAGTTACAAATTCAGAATCTGTACTACTGCGCAAATAGGCATGTCTCTGTAGGCAAAAAACTCATTTCTGACAAAGTTGCCCAAATGCATCTCAGAAGTGTGCAACTTGTTCCTTGAGTTAGAAAACGTCGAGAAACGTTCGTTTCTGCTAGCGCTGTGCTTCTACACATGTATTTGCTGAACGGTGAAAGCTCACAGTAATGCACTTTTCTCCCAGCAAATACACTGTTTCTAAGGAAATGGGAACACACTGAGGAGACACTTGTGGGAGCTACTGTGACTAAAACTGAGCTTCTCTACGCACAGGGAAGCAAGAGAAATGCTGATTTCATCAAGCCCAGTTACATACTCAGAATCTGTACTACTGCGCAAATAGGCATGTCTCTGTAGGCAAAAAACTCATTTCTGACAAAGTTGCCCAAATGCATCTCAGAAGTGTGCAACTTGTTCCCTGAGTTAGAAAACGTCGAGAAACCGTCGTTTCTGCTAGCGCTGTGCTTCTACACATGTATTTGCTGAACGGTGAAAGCGCACAGTAATGCACTGTTCTCCCAGCAAATACACTGTTTCTAAGGAAATGGGAACACACTGAGGAGACACTTGTGGGAGCTACTGTGACTAAAACTGAGCTTCCCTACGCACAGGGAAGCAAGAGAAATGCTGATTTCATCAAGCCCAGTTTCATACTCAGAATCTGTACTACTGCGCAAATAGGCATGTCTCTGTAGGCAAAAAACTCATTTCTGACAAAGGTGCCCAAATGCATCTCAGAAGTGTGCAACTTGTTCCCTGAGTTAGAAAACGTCGAGAAACGGTCGTTTCTGCCAGCGATGTGCTTCTACACATGTATTTGCTGAACGGTGAAAGCGCACAGTAATGCACTTTTCTCCCAGCAAATACACTGTTTCTAAGGAAATGGGAACACACTGAGGAGACACTTGTGGGAGCTACTGTGACTAAAACTGAGCTTCCCTACGCACAGGGAAGCAAGAGAAATGCTGATTTCATCAAGCCCAGGTACATACTCAGAATCTGTACTACTGCGCAAATAGGCATGTCTCTGTAGGCAAAAAACTCATTTCTGACAAAGTTGCCCAATTGCATCTCAGAAGTGTGCAACTTGTTCCCTGAGTTAGAAAACATCGAGAAATGGTTGTTTCTGCTAGCGCTGTGCTTCTACACATGTATTTGCTGAACGGTGAATGCGCATAGTAATGCACTTTTCTCCCAGCAAATACACTGTTTCTAAGGAAATGGGAACACACTGAGGAGACACTTGTGGGAGCTACTGTGACTAAAACTGAGCTTCCCTACGCACAGGGAAGCAAGAGAAATGCTGATTTCATCAAGCCCAGTTACATACTCAGACTCTGTACTACTGCGCAAATAGGCATGTCTCTTTAGGCAAAAAACTCATTTCTGACAAAGTTGCCCAAATGCATCTCAGAAGTGTGCAACTTGTTCCCTGAGTTAGAAAACGTCGAGAAACGGTCGTTTCTGCTAGCGCTGTGCTTCTACACATGTATTTGCTGAACGGTGAAAGCACACAGTAATGCACTTTTCTCCCAGCAAATACACTGTGTCTAAGGAAATGGGAACACACTGAGGAGACACTTGTGGGAGCTACAGTGACTAAAACTGAGCTTCCCTACGCACAGGGAAGCAAGAGAAATGCTGATTTCATCAAGCCCAGTTTCATACTCAGAATCTGTACTACTGCGCAAATAGGCATGTCTCTGTAGGCAAAAAACTCATTTCTGACAAAGGTGCCCAAATGCATCTCAGAAGTGTGCAACTTGTTCCCTGAGTTAGAAAACGTCGAGAAACGGTCGTTTCTGCCAGCGATGTGCTTCTACACATGTATTTGCTGAACGGTGAAAGCGCACAGTAATGCACTTTTCTCCCAGCAAATACACTGTTTCTAAGGAAATGGGAACACACTGAGGAGACACTTGTGGGAGCTACTGTGACTAAAACTGAGCTTCCCTACGCACAGGGAAGCAAGAGAAATGCTGATTTCATCAAGCCCAGGTACATACTCAGAATCTGTACTACTGCGCAAATAGGCATGTCTCTGTAGGCAAAAAACTCATTTCTGACAAAGTTGCCCAATTGCATCTCAGAAGTGTGCAACTTGTTCCCTGAGTTAGAAAACATCGAGAAATGGTTGTTTCTGCTAGCGCTGTGCTTCTACACATGTATTTGCTGAACGGTGAATGCGCACAGTAATGCACTTTTCTCCCAGCAAATACACTGTTTCTAAGGAAATGGGAACACACTGAGGAGACACTTGTGGGAGCTACTGTGACTAAAACTGAGCTTCCCTACGCACAGGGAAGCAAGAGAAATGCTGATTTCATCAAGCCCAGTTACATACTCAGACTCTGTACTACTGCGCAAATAGGCATGTCTCTTTAGGCAAAAAACTCATTTCTGACAAAGTTGCCCAAATGCATCTCAGAAGTGTGCAACTTGTTCCCTGAGTTAGAAAACGTCGAGAAACGGTCGTTTCTGCTAGCGCTGTGCTTCTACACATGTATTTGCTGAACGGTGAAAGCACACAGTAATGCACTTTTCTCCCAGCAAATACACTGTGTCTAAGGAAATGGGAACACACTGAGGAGACACTTGTGGGAGCTACAGTGACTAAAACTGAGCTTCCCTACGCACAGGGAAGCAAGAGAAATGCTGATTTCATCAAGCCCATTTACATACTCAGAATCTGTACTACTGCGCAAATAGGCATGTCTCTGTAGGCAAAAAACTCATTTCTGACAAAGTTGCCCAAATGCATCTCAGAAGTGTGCAACTTGTTCCCTGAGTTAGAAAACGTCGAGAAACGTTCGTTCCTGCTAGCGCTGTGCTTCTACACATGTATTTGCTGAACGGTGAAAGCGCACAGTAATGCACTTTTCTCCCAGCAAATACACTGTTTCTAAGGAAATGGGAACACACTGAGGAGACACTTGTGGGAGCTACTGTGACTAAAACTGAGCTTCCCTACGCACAGGGAAGCAAGAGAAATGCTGATTTCATCAAGCCCAGTTACATACTCAGAATCTGTACTACTGCGCAAATAGGCATGTCTCTTTAGGCAAAAAACTCATTTCTGACAAAGTTGCCCAAATGCATCTCAGAAGTGTGCAACTTGTTCCCTGAGTTAGAAAACGTCGAGAACGTTTGTTTCTGCTAGCGCTGTGCTTCTACACATGTATTTGCTGAACGGTGAAAGCGCACAGTAATGCACTTTTCTCCCAGCAAATACACTGTTTCTAAGGAAATGGGAACACACTGAGGAGACACTTGTGGGAGCTACTGTGACTAAAACTGAGCTTCCCTACGCACAGGGAAGCAAGAGAAATGCTGATTTCATCAAGCCCAGTTACATACTCAGACTCTGTACTACTGCGCAAATAGGCATGTCTCTTTAGGCAAAAAACTCATTTCTGACAAAGTTGCCCAAATGCATCTCAGAAGTGTGCCACTTGTTCCCTGAGTTAGAAAACGTCGAGAAACCGTCGTTTCTGCTAGCGCTGTGCTTCTACACATGTATTTGCTGAACGGTGAAAGCGCACAGTAATGCACTTTTCTCCCAGCAAATACACTGTTTCTAAGGAAATGGGAACACACTGAGGAGACACTTGTGGGGGCTACTGTGACTAAAACTGAGCTTCCCTACGCACAGGGAAGCAAGAGAAATGCTGATTTCATCAAGCCCAGTTACATACTCAGAATCTGTACTACTGCGCAAATAGGTATGTCTCTGTAGGCAAAAAACTCATTTCTGACAAAGTTGCCCAAATGCATCCCAGAAGTGTGCAACTTGTTCCCTGAGTTAGAAAACGTCGAGAAACGGTTGTTTCAGCCAGTGCTGTGCTTCTACACATGTATTTGCTGAACGGTGAAAGCGCACAGTAATGCACTTTTCTCCAAGCAAATACACTGTTTCTAAGGAAATGGGAACACACTGAGGAGACACTTGTGGGAGCTACTGTGACTAAAACTGAGCTTCCATACGCACAGGGAAGCAAGAGAAATGCTGATTTCATCAAGCCCAGTTACATACTCAGAATCTGTACTACTGCGCAAATAGGCATGTCTCTGTAGGCAAAAAACTCATTTCTGACAAAGTTGCCCAAATGCATCTCAGAAGTGTGCAACTTGTTCCCTGAGTTAGAAAACGTCGAGAAACGTTCATTTCTGCTAGCGCTGTGCTTCTACACATGTATTTGCTGAACGGTGAAAGCGCACAGTAATGCACTTTTCTCCCAGCAAATACACTGTTTCTAAGGAAATGGGAACACACTGAGGAGACACTTGTGGGAGCTACTGTGACTAAAACTGAGCTTCCCTACGCACAGGGAAGCAAGAGAAATGCTGATTTCATCAAGCCCAGTTACATACTCAGAATCTGTACTACTGCGCAAATAGTCATGTCTCTTTAGGCAAAAAACTCATTTCTGACAAAGTTGACCAAATGCATCTCAGAAGTGTGCAACTTGTTCCCTGAGTTAGAAAACGTCGAGAAACGGTCGTTTCAGCTAGCGCTGTGCTTCTACACATGTATTTGCTGAACGGTGAAAGTGCACAGTAATGCACTTTTCTCCCAGCAAATACACTGTTTCTAAGGAAATGGGAACACACTGAGGAGACACTTGTGTAAGCTACTGTGACTAAAACTCAGCTTCCCTACGCACAGGGAAGCAAGAGAAATGCTGATTTCATCAAGCCCAGTTACATACTCAGAATCTGTACTACTGCGCAAATAGGCATGTCTCTGTAGGCAAAAAACTCATTTCTGACAAAGTTGCCCAAATGCATCTCAGAAGTGTGCAACTTGTTCCCTGAGTTAGAAAACGTCGAGAAACGGTCGTTTCTGCTAGCGCTGTGCTTCTACACATGTGTTTGCTGAACGGTGAAAGCGCACAGTAATGCACTTTTCTCCCAGCAAATACACAGTTTCTAAGGAAATGGGAACACACTGAGGAGACACTTGTGGGGGCTACTGTGACTAAAATTGAGCTTCCCTGCGCACAGGGAAGCAAGAGAAATGCTGATTTCATCAAGCCCAGTTTCATACTCAGAATCTGTACTACTGCGCAAATAGGCATGTCTCTGTAGGCAAAAAACTCATTTCTGACAAAGTTGCCCAAATGCATCTCAGAAGTGTGCAACTTGTTCCCTGAGTTAGAAAACGTCGAGAAACGGTCGTTTCTGCTAGCGCTGTGCTTCTACACATGTATTTGCTGAACGGTGAAAGCGCACAGTAATGCACTTTTCTCCAAGCAAATACACTGTTTCTAAGGAAATGGGAACACACTGAGGAGACACTTGTGGGAGCTACTGTGACTAAAACTGAGCTTCCCTACGCACAGGGAAGCAAGAGAAATGCTGATTTCATCAAGCCCAGTTACATACTCAGAATCTGTACTACTGCGCAAATAGGCATGTCTCTGTAGGCAAAAAACTCATTTCTGACAAAGTTGCCCAAATGCATCTCAGAAGTGTGCAACTTGTTCCCTGAGTTAGAAAACGTCGAGAAACGGTCGTTTCTGCTAGCGCTGTGCTTCTACACATGTATTTGCTGAACGGTGAAAGCGCACAGTAATGCACTTTTCTCCCAGCAAATACACTGTTTCTAAGGAAATGGGAACACACTGAGGAGACACTTGTGGGAGCTACTGTGACTAAAACTGAGCTTCCCTACGCACAGGGAAGCAAGAGAAATGCTGATTTCATCAACCCAGTTACATACTCAGAATCTGTACTACTGCGCAAATAGGCATGTCTCCGTAGGCAAGAAACTCATTTCTGACAAGGTTGCCCAAATGCATCTCAGAAGTGTGCAACTTGTTCCCTGAGTTAGAAAACGTCGAGAAACGTTCGTTTCTGCTAGCGCTGTGCTTCTACACATGTATTTGCTGAACGGTGAAAGCGCACAGTAATGCACTTTTCTCCCAGCAAATACACTGTTTCTAAGGAAATGGGAACACACTGAGGAGACACTTGTGGGGGCTACTGTGACTAAAACTGAGCTTCCCTACGCACAGGGAAGCAAGAGAAATGCTGATTTCATCAAGCCCAGTTACATACTCAGAATCTGTACTACTGCGCAAATAGGTATGTCTCTGTAGGCAAAAAACTCATTTCTGACAAAGTTGCCCAAATGCATCCCAGAAGTGTGCAACTTGTTCCCTGAGTTAGAAAACGTCGAGAAACGGTTGTTTCAGCCAGTGCTGTGCTTCTACACATGTATTTGCTGAACGGTGAAAGCGCACAGTAATGCACTTTTCTCCAAGCAAATACACTGTTTCTAAGGAAATGGGAACACACTGAGGAGAAACTTGTGGGAGCTACTGTGACTAAAACTGAGCTTCCATACGCACAGGGAAGCAAGAGAAATGCTGATTTCATCAAGCCCAGTTACATACTCAGAATCTGTACTACTGCGCAAATAGGCATGTCTCTGTAGGCAAAAAACTCATTTCTGACAAAGTTGCCCAAATGCATCTCAGAAGTGTGCAACTTGTTCCCTGAGTTAGAAAACGTCGAGAAACGTTCATTTCTGCTAGCGCTGTGCTTCTACACATGTATTTGCTGAACGGTGAAAGCGCACAGTAATGCACTTTTCTCCCAGCAAATACACTGTTTCTAAGGAAATGGGAACACACTGAGGAGACACTTGTGGGAGCTACTGTGACTAAAACTGAGCTTCCCTACGCACAGGGAAGCAAGAGAAATGCTGATTTCATCAAGCCCAGTTACATACTCAGAATCTGTACTACTGCGCAAATAGTCATGTCTCTTTAGGCAAAAAACTCATTTCTGACAAAGTTGACCAAATGCATCTCAGAAGTGTGCAACTTGTTCCCTGAGTTAGAAAACGTCGAGAAACGGTCGTTTCAGCTAGCGCTGTGCTTCTACACATGTATTTGCTGAACGGTGAAAGTGCACAGTAATGCACTTTTCTCCCAGCAAATACACTGTTTCTAAGGAAATGGGAACACACTGAGGAGACACTTGTGTAAGCTACTGTGACTAAAACTCAGCTTCCCTACGCACAGGGAAGCAAGAGAAATGCTGATTTCATCAAGCCCAGTTACATACTCAGAATCTGTACTACTGCGCAAATAGGCATGTCTCTGTAGGCAAAAAACTCATTTCTGACAAAGTTGCCCAAATGCATCTCAGAAGTGTGCAACTTGTTCCCTGAGTTAGAAAACGTCGAGAAACGTTCGTTTCTGCTAGCGCTGTGCTTCTACACATGTGTTTGCTGAACGGTGAAAGCGCACAGTAATGCACTTTTCTCCCAGCAAATACACAGTTTCTAAGGAAATGGGAACACACTGAGGAGACACTTGTGGGGGCTACTGTGACTAAAATTGAGCTTCCCTGCGCACAGGGAAGCAAGAGAAATGCTGATTTCATCAAGCCCAGTTTCATACTCAGAATCTGTACTACTGCGCAAATAGGCATGTCTCTGTAGGCAAAAAACTCATTTCTGACAAAGTTGCCCAAATGCATCTCAGAAGTGTGCAACTTGTTCCCTGAGTTAGAAAACGTCGAGAAACGGTCGTTTCTGCTAGCGCTGTGCTTCTACACATGTATTTGCTGAACGGTGAAAGCGCACAGTAATGCACTTTTCTCCAAGCAAATACACTGTTTCTAAGGAAATGGGAACACACTGAGGAGACACTTGTGGGAGCTACTGTGACTAAAACTGAGCTTCCCTACGCACAGGGAAGCAAGAGAAATGCTGATTTCATCAAGCCCAGTTACATACTCAGAATCTGTACTACTGCGCAAATAGGCATGTCTCTGTAGGCAAAAAACTCATTTCTGACAAAGTTGCCCAAATGCATCTCAGAAGTGTGCAACTTGTTCCCTGAGTTAGAAAACGTCGAGAAACGGTCGTTTCTGCTAGCGCTGTGCTTCTACACATGTATTTGCTGAACGGTGAAAGCGCACAATAATGCACTTTTCTCCCAGCAAATACACTGTTTCTAAGGAAATGGGAACACACTGAGGAGACACTTGTGGGAGCTATTGTGACTAAAACTGAGCTTCCCTACGCACAGGGAAGCAAGAGAAATGCTGATTTCATCAAGCCGAGTTACATACTCAGAATCTGTACTACTGCGCAAATAGGCATGTCTCTGTAGGCAAAAAACTCATTTCTGACAAAGTTGCCCAAATGCATCTCAGAAGTGTGCAACTTGTTCCCTGAGTTAGAAAACGTCGAGAAACGTTCGTTTCTGCTAGCGCTGTGCTTCTACACATGTATTTGCTGAACGGTGAAAGCGCACAGTAATGCACTTTTCTCCCAGCAAATACACTGTTTCTAAGGAAATGGGAACACACTGAGGAGACACTTGTGGGAGCTACTGTGACTAAAACTGAGCTTCCCTACGCACAGGGAAGCAAGAGAAATGCTGATTTCATCAACCCAGTTACATACTCAGAATCTGTACTACTGCGCAAATAGGCATGTCTCCGTAGGCAAGAAACTCATTTCTGACAAGGTTGCCCAAATGCATCTCAGAAGTGTGCAACTTGTTCCCTGAGTTAGAAAACGTCGAGAAACGGTCGTTTCTGCTAGCGCTGTGCTTCTACACAACTATTTGCTGAATGGTGAAAACGTACAATGATGCACTTTTCTCCCAGCAAATACACTGTTTCTAAGGAAATGGGAACACACTGAGGAGACACTTGTGGGAGCTACTGTGACTAAAACTGAGCTTCTCTACGCACAGGGAAGCAAGAGCAATGCTGATTTCATCAAGCCCAGTTTCATACTCAGAATCTGTACTACTGCGCAAATAGGCATGTCTCTGTAGGCAAAAAACTCATTTCTGACAAAGTTGCCCAAATGCATCTCAGAAGTGTGCAACTTGTTCCCTGAGTTAGAAAACGTCGAGAAACGGTCGTTTCTGCTAGCGCTGTGCTTCTACACATGTATTTGCTGAACGGTGAAAGCGCACAGTAATGCACTTTTCTCCAAGCAAATACACTGTTTCTAAGGAAATGGGAACACACTGAGGAGACACTTGTGGGAGCTACTGTGACTAAAACTGAGCTTCCCTACGCACAGGGAAGCAAGAGAAATGCTGATTTCATCAAGCCCAGTTACATACTCAGAATCTGTACTACTGCGCAAATAGGCATGTCTCTGTAGGCAAAAAACTCATTTCTGACAAAGTTGCCCAAATGCATCTCAGAAGTGTGCAACTTTTTCCCTGAGTTAGAAAACGTCGAGAAACGGTCGTTTCTGCTAGCGCTGTGCTTCTACACATGTATTTGCTGAACGGTGAAAGTGTACAGTAATGCACTTTTCTCCCAGCAAATACACTGTTTCTAAGGAAATGGGAACACACTGAGGAGACACTTGTGGGAGCTATTGTGACTAAAACTGAGCTTCCCTACGCACAGGGAAGCAAGAGAAATGCTGATTTCATCAAGCCGAGTTACATACTCAGAATCTGTACTACTGCGCAAATAGGCATGTCTCTGTAGGCAAAAAACTCATTTCTGACAAAGTTGCCCAAATGCATCTCAGAAGTGTGCAACTTGTTCCCTGAGTTAGAAAACGTCGAGAAACGTTCGTTTCTGCTAGCGCTGTGCTTCTACACATGTATTTGCTGAACGGTGAAAGCGCACAGTAATGCACTTTTCTCCCAGCAAATACACTGTTTCTAAGGAAATGGGAACACACTGAGGAGACACTTGTGGGAGCTACTGTGACTAAAACTGAGCTTCCCTACGCACAGGGAAGCAAGAGAAATGCTGATTTCATCAAGCCCATTTACATACTCAGAATCTGTACTACTGCGCAAATAGGCATGTCTCTGTAGGCAAAAAACTCA
Source organism: Acomys minous (assembly GCF_964271855.1). NCBI lineage: Eukaryota > Metazoa > Chordata > Mammalia > Rodentia > Muridae > Acomys > Acomys minous. The sequence continues at coordinate 923,812 of NW_028182169.1, read as the reverse complement.
TTTCTGACAAAGTTGCCCAAATGCATCTCAGAAGTGTGCAACTTGTTCCCTGAGTTAGAAAACGTCGAGAAACGTTCGTTCCTGCTAGCGCTGTGCTTCTACACATGTATTTGCTGAACGGTGAAAGCGCACAGTAATGCACTTTTCTCCCAGCAAATACACTGTTTCTAAGGAAATGGGAACACACTGAGGAGACACTTGTGGGAGCTACTGTGACTAAAACTGAGCTTCCCTACGCACAGGGAAGCAAGAGAAATGCTGATTTCATCAAGCCCAGTTACATACTCAGAATCTGTACTACTGCGCAAATAGGCATGTCTCTGTAGGCAAAAAACTCATTTCTGACAAAGTTGCCCAAATGCATCCCAGAAGTGTGCAACTTGTTCCCTGAGTTAGAAAACGTCGAGAAACGGTTGTTTCAGCCAGTGCTGTGCTTCTACACATGTATTTGCTGAACGGTGAAAGCGCACAGTAATGCACTTTTCTCCAAGCAAATACACTGTTTCTAAGGAAATGGGAACACACTGAGGAGACACTTGTGGGAGCTACTGTGACTAAAACTGAGCTTCCCTACGCACAGGGAAGCAAGAGAAATGCTGATTTCATCAAGCCCAGTTACATACTCAGAATCTGTACTACTGCGCAAATAGGCATGTCTCTGTAGGCAAAAAACTCATTTCTGACAAAGTTGCCCAAATGCATCTCAGAAGTGTGCAACTTGTTCCCTGAGTTAGAAAACGTCGAGAAACGGTCGTTTCTGCTAGCGCTGTGCTTCTACACATGTATTTGCTGAACGGTGAAAGCGCACAGTAATGCACTTTTCTCCCAGCAAATACACTGTTTCTAAGGAAATGGGAACACACTGAGGAGACACTTGTGGGAGCTACTGTGACTAAAACTGAGCTTCCCTACGCACAGGGAAGCAAGAGAAATGCTGATTTCATCAAGCCCAGTTACATACTCAGAATCTGTACTACTGCGCAAATAGTCTTGTCTCTTTAGGCAAAAAACTCATTTCTGACAAAGTTGACCAAATGCATCTCAGAAGTGTGCAACTTGTTCCCTGAGTTAGAAAACGTCGAGAAACGGTCGTTTCAGCTAGCGCTGTGCTTCTACACATGTATTTGCTGAACGGTGAAAGTGCACAGTAATGCACTTTTCTCCCAGCAAATACACTGTTTCTAAGGAAATGGGAACACACTGAGGAGACACTTGTGTAAGCTACTGTGACTAAAACTCAGCTTCCCTACGCACAGGGAAGCAAGAGAAATGCTGATTTCATCAAGCCCAATTACATACTCAGAATCTGTACTACTGCGCAAATAGGCATGTCTCTGTAGGCAAAAAACTCATTTCTGACAAAGTTGCCCAAATGCATCTCAGAAGTGTGCAACTTGTTCCCTGAGTTAGAAAACGTCGAGAAACGTTCGTTTCTGCTAGCGCTGTGCTTCTACACATGTGTTTGCTGAACGGTGAAAGCGCACAGTAATGCACTTTTCTCCCAGCAAATACACAGTTTCTAAGGAAATGGGAACACACTGAGGAGACACTTGTGGGGGCTACTGTGACTAAAATTGAGCTTCCCTGCGCACAGGGAAGCAAGAGAAATGCTGATTTCATCAAGCCCAGTTTCATACTCAGAATCTGTACTACTGCGCAAATAGGCATGTCTCTGTAGGCAAAAAACTCATTTCTGACAAAGTTGCCCAAATGCATCTCAGAAGTGTGCAACTTGTTCCCTGAGTTAGAAAACGTCGAGAAACGGTCGTTTCTGCTAGCGCTGTGCTTCTACACATGTATTTGCTGAACGGTGAAAGCGCACAGTAATGCACTTTTCTCCCAGCAAATACACTGTTTCTAAGGAAATGGGAACACACTGAGGAGACACTTGTGGGAGCTACTGTGACTAAAACTGAGCTTCCCTACGCACAGGGAAGCAAGAGAAATGCTGATTTCATCAAGCCCAGTTACATACTCAGAATCTGTACTACTGCGCAAATAGGCATGTCTCTGTAGGCAAAAAACTCATTTCTGACAAAGTTGCCCAAATGCATCTCAGAAGTGTGCAACTTGTTCCCTGAGTTAGAAAACGTCGAGAAACGGTCGTTTCTGCTAGCGCTGTGCTTCTACACATGTATTTGCTGAACGGTGAAAGCACACAATAATGCACTTTTCTCCCAGCAAATACACTGTTTCTAAGGAAATGGGAACACACTGAGGAGACACTTGTGGGAGCTATTGTGACTAAAACTGAGCTTCCCTACGCACAGGGAAGCAAGAGAAATGCTGATTTCATCAAGCCGAGTTACATACTCAGAATCTGTACTACTGCGCAAATAGGCATGTCTCTGTAGGCAAAAAACTCATTTCTGACAAAGTTGCCCAAATGCATCTCAGAAGTGTGCAACTTGTTCCCTGAGTTAGAAAACGTCGAGAAACGTTCGTTTCTGCTAGCGCTGTGCTTCTACACATGTATTTGCTGAACGGTGAAAGCGCACAGTAATGCACTTTTCTCCCAGCAAATACACTGTTTCTAAGGAAATGGGAACACACTGAGGAGACACTTGTGGGAGCTACTGTGACTAAAACTGAGCTTCCCTACGCACAGGGAAGCAAGAGAAATGCTGATTTCATCAACCCAGTTACATACTCAGAATCTGTACTACTGCGCAAATAGGCATGTCTCCGTAGGCAAGAAACTCATATCTGACAAGGTTGCCCAAATGCATCCCAGAAGTGTGCAACTTGTTCCCTGAGTTAGAAAACGTCGAGAAACGGTCGTTTCTGCTAGCGCTGTGCTTCTACACAACTATTTGCTGAATGGTGAAAACGTACAGTGATGCACTTTTCTCCCAGCAAATACACTGTTTCTAAGGAAATGGGAACACACTGAGGAGACACTTGTGGGAGCTACTGTGACTAAAACTGAGCTTCTCTACGCACAGGGAAGCAAGAGCAATGCTGATTTCATCAAGCCCAGTTTCATACTCAGAATCTGTACTACTGCGCAAATAGGCATGTCTCTGTAGGCAAAAAACTCATTTCTGACAAAGTTGCCCAAATGCATCTCAGAAGTGTGCAACTTGTTCCCTGAGTTAGAAAACGTCGAGAAACGGTCGTTTCTGCTAGCGCTGTGCTTCTACACATGTATTTGCTGAACGGTGAAAGCGCACAGTAATGCACTTTTCTCCAAGCAAATACACTGTTTCTAAGGAAATGGGAACACACTGAGGAGACACTTGTGGGAGCTACTGTGACTAAAACTGAGCTTCCCTACGCACAGGGAAGCAAGAGAAATGCTGATTTCATCAAGCCCAGTTACATACTCAGAATCTGTACTACTGCGCAAATAGGCATGTCTCTGTAGGCAAAAAACTCATTTCTGACAAAGTTGCCCAAATGCATCTCAGAAGTGTGCAACTTGTTCCCTGAGTTAGAAAACGTCGAGAAACGGTCGTTTCTGCTAGCGCTGTGCTTCTACACATGTATTTGCTGAACGGTGAAAGCGTACAGTAATGCACTTTTCTCCCAGCAAATACACTGTTTCTAAGGAAATGGGAACACACTGAGGAGACACTTGTGGGAGCTATTGTGACTAAAACTGAGCTTCCCTACGCACAGGGAAGCAAGAGAAATGCTGATTTCATCAAGCCGAGTTACATACTCAGAATCTGTACTACTGCGCAAATAGGCATGTCTCTGTAGGCAAAAAACTCATTTCTGACAAAGTTGCCCAAATGCATCTCAGAAGTGTGCAACTTGTTCCCTGAGTTAGAAAACGTCGAGAAACGTTCGTTTCTGCTAGCGCTGTGCTTCTACACATGTATTTGCTGAACGGTGAAAGCGCACAGTAATGCACTTTTCTCCCAGCAAATACACTGTTTCTAAGGAAATGGGAACACACTGAGGAGACACTAGTGGGAGCTACTGTGACTAAAACTGAGCTTCCCTACGCACAGGGAAGCAAGAGAAATGCTGATTTCATCAAGCCCAGTTACATACTCAGAATCTGTACTACTGCGCAAATAGGCATGTCTCCGTAGGCAAGAAACTCATTTCTGACAAAGTTGCCCAAATGCATCCCAGAAGTGTGCAACTTGTTCCCTGAGTTAGAAAACGTCGAGAAACGGTCGTTTCTGCTAGCGCTGTGCTTCTACACAACTATTTGCTGAATGGTGAAAACGCACAGTGATGCACTTTTCTCCCAGCAAATACACTGTTTCTAAGGAAATGGGAACACACTGAGGAGACACTTGTGGGAGCTACTGTGACTAAAACTGAGCTTCCCTACGCACAGGGAAGCAAGAGAAATGCTGATTTCATCAAGCCCAGGTACATACTCAGAATCTGTACTACTGCGCAAATAGGCATGTCTCTGTAGGCAAAAAACTCATTTCTGACAAAGTTGCCCAAATGCATCTCAGAAGTGTGCAACTTGTTCCCTGAGTTAGAAAACGTCGAGAAACGTTCGTTTCTGCTAGCGCTGTGCTTCTACACATGTATTTGCTGAACGGTGAAAGCGCACAGTAATGCACTTTTCTCCCAGCAAATACACTGTTTCCAAGGAACTGGGAACACACTGAGGAGACACTTGTGGGAGCTACTGTGACTAAAACTGAGCTTCCCTACGCACAGGGAAGCAAGAGAAATGCTGATTTCATCAAGCCCAGTTACATACTCAGAATCTGTACTACTGCGCAAATAGGCATGTCTCCGTAGGCAAGAAACTCATTTCTGACAAAGTTGCCCAAATGCATCCCAGAAGTGTGCAACTTGTTCCCTGAGTTAGAAAACGTCGAGAAACGGTCGTTTCTGCTAGCGCTGTGCTTCTACACAACTATTTGCTGAATGGTGAAAACGCACAGTGATGCACTTTTCTCCCAGCAAATACACTGTTTCTAAGGAAATGGGAACACACTGAGGAGACACTTGTGGGAGCTACTGTGACTAAAACTGAGCTTCCCTACGAACAGGGAAGCAAGAGAAATGCTGATTTCATCAAGCCCAGGTACATACTCAGAATCTGTACTACTGCGCAAATAGGCATGTCTCTGTAGGCAAAAAACTCATTTCTGACAAAGTTGCCCAAATGCATCTCAGAAGTGTGCAACTTGTTCCCTGACTTAGAAAACGTCGAGAAACGTTCGTTTCTGCTAGCGCTGTGCTTCTACACATGTATTTGCTGAACGGTGAAAGCGCACAGTAATGCACTTTTCTCCCAGCAAATACACTGTTTCCAAGGAACTGGGAACACACTGAGGAGACACTTGTGGGAGCTACTGTGACTAAAACTGAGCTTCCCTACGCACAGGGAAGCAAGAGAAATGCTGATTTCATCAAGCCCAGGTACATACTCAGAATCTGTACTACTGCGCAAATAGGCATGTCTCTGTAGGCAAAAAACTCATTTCTGACAAAGTTGCCCAAATGCATCTCAGAAGTGTGCAACTTGTTCCCTGAGTTAGAAAACGTCGAGAAACGGTCGTTTCTGCTAGCGCTGTGCTTCTACACATGTATTTGCTGAACGGTGAAAGCGCACAGTAATGCACTTTTCTCCCAGCAAATACACTGTTTCTAAGGAAATGGGAACACACTGAGGAGACACTTGTGGGAGCTACTGTGACTAAAACTGAGCTTCCCTACGCACAGGGAAGCAAGAGAAATGCTGATTTCATCAAACCGAGTTACATACTCAGAATCTGTACTACTGCGCAAATAGGCATGTCTCTGTAGGCAAAAAACTCATTTCTGACAAAGTTGCCCAAATGCATCTCAGAAGTGTGCAACTTGTTCCCTGAGTTAGAAAACGTCGAGAAACGGTCGTTTCTGCTAGCGCTGTGCTTCTACACATGTATTTGCTGAACGGTGAAAGCGCACAGTAATGCACTTTTCTCCCAGCAAATACACTGTTTCTAAGGAAATGGGAACACACTGAGGAGACACTTGTGGGAGCTACTGTGACTAAAACTGAGCTTCCCTACGCACAGGGAAGCAAGAGAAATGCTGATTTCATCAAGCCCAGTTACATACTCAGAATCTGTACTACTGCGCAAATAGGCATGTCTCCGTAGGCAAGAAACTCATTTCTGACAAAGTTGCCCAAATGCATCCCAGAAGTGTGCAACTTGTTCCCTGAGTTAGAAAACGTCGAGAAACGGTCGTTTCTGCTAGCGCTGTGCTTCTACACAACTATTTGCTGAATGGTGAAAACGCACAGTGATGCACTTTTCTCCCAGCAAATACACTGTTTCTAAGGAAATGGGAACACACTGAGGAGACACTTGTGGGAGCTACTGTGACTAAAACTGAGCTTCCCTACGCACAGGGAAGCAAGAGAAATGCTGATTTCATCAAGCCCAGGTACATACTCAGAATCTGTACTACTGCGCAAATAGGCATGTCTCTGTAGGCAAAAAACTCATTTCTGACAAAGTTGCCCAAATGCATCTCAGAAGTGTGCAACTTGTTCCCTGAGTTAGAAAACGTCGAGAAACGTTCGTTTCTGCTAGCGCTGTGCTTCTACACATGTATTTGCTGAACGGTGAAAGCGCACAGTAATGCACTTTTCTCCCAGCAAATACACTGTTTCTAAGGAAATGGGAACACACTGAGGAGACACTTGTGGGAGCTACTGTGACTAAAACTGAGCTTCCCTACGCACAGGGAAGCAAGAGAAATGCTGATTTCTTCAAGCCCAGTTACATACTCAGAATCTGTACTACTGCGCAAATAGTCATGTCTCTTTAGGCAAAAAACTCATTTCTGACAAAGTTGACCAAATGCATCTCAGAAGTGTGCAACTTGTTCCCTGAGTTAGAAAACGTCGAGAAACGGTCGTTTCAGCTAGCGCTGTGCTTCTACACATGTATTTGCTGAACGGTGAAAGTGCACAGTAATGCACTTTTCTCCCAGCAAATACACTGTTTCTAAGGAAATGGGAACACACTGAGGAGACACTTGTGTAAGCTACTGTGACTAAAACTCAGCTTCCCTACGCACAGGGAAGCAAGAGAAATGCTGATTTCATCAAGCCCTGTTACATACTCAGAATCTGTACTACTGCGCAAATAGGCATGTCTCTGTAGGCAAAAAACTCATTTCTGACAAAGTTGCCCAAATGCATCTCAGAAGTGTGCAACTTGTTCCCTGAGTTAGAAAACGTTGAGAAACGTTCGTTTCTGCTAGCGCTGTGTTTCTACACATGTGTTTGCTGAACGGTGAAAGCGCACAGTAATGCACTTTTCTCCCAGCAAATACACAGTTTCTAAGGAAATGGGAACACACTGAGGAGACACTTGTGGGGGCTACTGTGACTAAAATTGAGCTTCCCTGCGCACAGGGAAGCAAGAGAAATGCTGATTTCATCAAGCCCAGTTTCATACTCAGAATCTGTACTACTGCACAAATAGGCATGTCTCTGTAGGCAAAAAACTCATTTCTGACAAAGTTGCCCAAATGCATCTCAGAAGTGTGCAACTTGTTCCCTGAGTTAGAAAACGTCGAGAAACGGTCGTTTCTGCTAGCGCTGTGCTTCTACACATGTATTTGCTGAACGGTGAAAGCGCACAGTAATGCACTTTTCTCCAAGCAAATACACTGTTTCTAAGGAAATGGGAACACACTGAGGAGACACTTGTGGGAGCTACTGTGACTAAAACTGAGCTTCCCTACGCACAGGGAAGCAAGAGAAATGCTGATTTCATCAAGCCCAGTTACATACTCAGAATCTGTACTACTGCGCAAATAGGCATGTCTCTGTAGGCAAAAAACTCATTTCTGACAAAGTTGCCCAAATGCATCTCAGAAGTGTGCAACTTGTTCCCTGAGTTAGAAAACGTCGAGAAACGGTCGTTTCTGCTAGCGCTGTGCTTCTACACATGTATTTGCTGAACGGTGAAAGCGCACAGTAATGCACTTTTCTCCCAGCAAATACACTGTTTCTAAGGAAATGGGAACACACTGAGGAGACACTTGTGGGAGCTATTGTGACTAAAACTGAGCTTCCCTACGCACAGGGAAGCAAGAGAAATGCTGATTTCATCAAGCCGAGTTACATACTCAGAATCTGTACTACTGCGCAAATAGGCATGTCTCTGTAGGCAAAAAACTCATTTCTGACAAAGTTGCCCAAATGCATCTCAGAAGTGTGCAACTTGTTCCCTGAGTTAGAAAACGTCGAGAAACGTTCGTTTCTGCTAGCGCTGTGCTTCTACACATGTATTTGCTGAACGGTGAAAGCGCACAGTAATGCACTTTTCTCCCAGCAAATACACTGTTTCTAAGGAAATGGGAACACACTGAGGAGACACTTGTGGGAGCTACTGTGACTAAAACTGAGCTTCCCTACGCACAGGGAAGCAAGAGAAATGCTGATTTCATCAAGCCCAGTTACATACTCAGAATCTGTACTACTGCGCAAATAGGCATGTCTCCGTAGGCAAGAAACTCATTTCTGACAAGGTTGCCCAAATGCATCCCAGAAGTGTGCAACTTGTTCCCTGAGTTAGAAAACGTCGAGAAACGGTCGTTTCTGCTAGCGCTGTGCTTCTACACAACTATTTGCTGAATGGTGAAAACGTACAGTGATGCACTTTTCTCCCAGCAAATACACTGTTTCTAAGGAAATGGGAACACACTGAGGAGACACTTGTGGGAGCTACTGTGACTAAAACTGAGCTTCTCTACGCACAGGGAAGCAAGAGCAATGCTGATTTCATCAAGCCCAGTTTCATACTCAGAATCTGTACTACTGCGCAAATAGGCATGTCTCTGTAGGCAAAAAACTCATTTCTGACAAAGTTGCCCAAATGCATCTCAGAAGTGTGCAACTTGTTCCCTGAGTTAGAAAACGTCGAGAAACGGTCGTTTCTGCTAGCGCTGTGCTTCTACACATGTATTTGCTGAACGGTGAAAGCGCACAGTAATGCACTTTTCTCCAAGCAAATACACTGTTTCTAAGGAAATGGGAACACACTGAGGAGACACTTGTGGGAGCTACTGTGACTAAAACTGAGCTTCCCTACGCACAGGGAAGCAAGAGAAATGCTGATTTCATCAAGCCCAGTTACATACTCAGAATCTGTACTACTGCGCAAATAGGCATGTCTCTGTAGGCAAAAAACTCATTTCTGACAAAGTTGCCCAAATGCATCTCAGAAGTGTGCAACTTGTTCCCTGAGTTAGAAAACGTCGAGAAACGGTCGTTTCTGCTAGCGCTGTGCTTCTACACATGTATTTGCTGAACGGTGAATGCGTACAGTAATGCACTTTTCTCCCAGCAAATACACTGTTTCTAAGGAAATGGGAACACACTGAGGAGACACTTGTGGGAGCTATTGTGACTAAAACTGAGCTTCCCTACGCACAGGGAAGCAAGAGAAATGCTGATTTCATCAAGCCGAGTTACATACTCAGAATCTGTACTACTGCGCAAATAGGCATGTCTCTGTAGGCAAAAAACTCATTTCTGACAAAGTTGCCCAAATGCATCTCAGAAGTGTGCAACTTGTTCCCTGAGTTAGAAAACGTCGAGAAACGTTCGTTTCTGCTAGCGCTGTGCTTCTACACATGTATTTGCTGAACGGTGAAAGCGCACAGTAATGCACTTTTCTCCCAGCAAATACACTGTTTCTAAGGAAATGGGAACACACTGAGGAGACACTTGTGGGAGCTACTGTGACTAAAACTGAGCTTCCCTACGCACAGGGAAGCAAGAGAAATGCTGATTTCATCAAGCCCAGTTACATACTCAGAATCTGTACTACTGCGCAAATAGGCATGTCTCCGTAGGCAAGAAACTCATTTCTGACAAAGTTGCCCAAATGCATCCCAGAAGTGTGCAACTTGTTCCCTGAGTTAGAAAACGTCGAGAAACGGTCGTTTCTGCTAGCGCTGTGCTTCTACACAACTATTTGCTGAATGGTGAAAACGCACAGTGATGCACTTTTCTCCCAGCAAATACACTGTTTCTAAGGAAATGGGAACACACTGAGGAGACACTTGTGGGAGCTACTGTGACTAAAACTGAGCTTCCCTACGCACAGGGAAGCAAGAGAAATGCTGATTTCATCAAGCCCAGGTACATATTCAGAATCTGTACTACTGCGCAAATAGGCATGTCTCTGTAGGCAAAAAACTCATTTCTGACAAAGTTGCCCAAATGCATCTCAGAAGTGTGCAACTTGTTCCCTGAGTTAGAAAACGTCGAGAAACGGTCGTTTCTGCTAGCGCTGTGCTTCTACACATGTATTTGCTGAACGGTGAAAGCGCACAGTAATGCACTTTTCTCCCAGCAAATACACTGTTTCTAAGGAAATGGGAACACACTGAGGAGACACTTGTGGGAGCTACTGTGACTAAAACTGAGCTTCCCTACGCACAGGGAAGCAAGAGAAATGCTGATTTCATCAAACCGAGTTACATACTCAGAATCTGTACTACTGCGCAAATAGGCATGTCTCTGTAGGCAAAAAACTCATTTCTGACAAAGTTGCCCAAATGCATCTCAGAAGTGTGCAACTTGTTCCCTGAGTTAGAAAACGTCGAGAAACGGTCGTTTCTGCTAGCGCTGTGCTTCTACACATGTATTTGCTGAACGGTGAAAGCGCACAGTAATGCACTTTTCTCCCAGCAAATACACTGTTTCTAAGGAAATGGGAACACACTGAGGAGACACTTGTGGGAGCTACTGTGACTAAAACTGAGCTTCCCTACGCACAGGGAAGCAAGAGAAATGCTGATTTCATCAAGCCCAGTTACATACTCAGAATCTGTACTACTGCGCAAATAGGCATGTCTCCGTAGGCAAGAAACTCATTTCTGACAAAGTTGCCCAAATGCATCCCAGAAGTGTGCAACTTGTTCCCTGAGTTAGAAAACGTCGAGAAACGGTCGTTTCTGCTAGCGCTGTGCTTCTACACAACTATTTGCTGAATGGTGAAAACGCACAGTGATGCACTTTTCTCCCAGCAAATACACTGTTTCTAAGGAAATGGGAACACACTGAGAAGACACTTGTGGGAGCTACTGTGACTAAAACTGAGCTTCCCTACGCACAGGGAAGCAAGAGAAATGCTGATTTCATCAAGCCCAGGTACATACTCAGAATCTGTACTACTGCGCAAATAGGCATGTCTCTGTAGGCAAAAAACTCATTTCTGACAAAGTTGCCCAAATGCATCTCAGAAGTGTGCAACTTGTTCCCTGAGTTAGAAAACGTCGAGAAACGTTCGTTTCTGCTAGCGCTGTGCTTCTACACATGTATTTGCTGAACGGTGAAAGCGCACAGTAATGCACTTTTCTCCCAGCAAATACACTGTTTCCAAGGAACTGGGAACACACTGAGGAGACACTTGTGGGAGCTACTGTGACTAAAACTGAGCTTCCCTACGCACAGGGAAGCAAGAGAAATGCTGATTTCATCAAGCCCAGGTACATACTCAGAATCTGTACTACTGCGCAAATAGGCATGTCTCTGTAGGCAAAAAACTCATTTCTGACAAAGTTGCCCAAATGCATCTCAGAAGTGTGCAACTTGTTCCCTGAGTTAGAAAACGTCGAGAAACGGTCGTTTCTGCTAGCGCTGTGCTTCTACAATGTATTTGCTGAACGGTGAAAGCGCACAGTAATACACTTTTCTCCCAGCAAATACACTGTTTCTAAGGAAATGGGAACACACTGAGGAGACACTTGTGGGAGCTACTGTGACTAAAACTGAGCTTCCCTACGCACAGGGAAGCAAGAGAAATGCTGATTTCATCAAACCGAGTTACATACTCAGAATCTGTACTACTGCGCAAATAGGCATGTCTCTGTAGGCAAAAAACTCATTTCTGACAAAGTTGCCCAAATGCATCTCAGAAGTGTGCAACTTGTTCCCTGAGTTAGAAAACATCGAGAAACGGTCGTTTCTGCTAGCGCTGTGCTTCTACACATGTATTTGCTGAACGGTGAAAGCGCACAGTAATGCACTTTTCTCCCAGCAAATACACTGTTTCTAAGGAAATGGGAACACACTGAGGAGACACTTGTGGGAGCTACTGTGACTAAAACTGAGCTTCCCTACGCACAGGGAAGCAAGAGAAATGCTGATTTCATCAAGCCCAGTTACATACTCAGAATCTGTACTACTGCGCAAATAGGCATGTCTCTGTAGGCAAAAAACTCATTTCTGACAAAGTTGCCCAAATGCATCTCAGAAGTGTGCAACTTGTTCCCTGAGTTAGACAACATCGAGAAACCGTCGTTTCTGCTAGCGCTCTGCTTCTACACATGTATTTGCTGAACGGTGAAAGCGCACAGTAATGCACTTTTCTCCCAGCAAATACACTGTTTCTAAGGAAATGGGAACACACTGAGGAGACACTTGTGGGAGCTACTGTGACTAAAACTGAGCTTCCCTGCGCACAGGGAAGCAAGAGAAATGCTGATTTTATCAAGCCCAGTTTCATACTCAGAATCTGTACTACTGCGCAAATAGGCATGTCTCTGTAGGCAAAAAACTCATTTCTGACAAAGTTGCCCAAATGCATCTCAGAAGTGTGCAACTTGTTCCCTGAGTTAGAAAACGTCGAGAAACGGTCGTTTCTGCTAGCGTTGTGCTTGTACATATGTATTTCTGAACGGTGAAAGCGCACAGTAATGCACTTTTCTCCCAGCAAATACACTGTTTCTAAGGAAATGGGAACACACTGAGGAGACACTTGTGGGAGCTACTGTGACTAAAACTGAGCTTCCCTACGCACAGGGAAGCAAGAGAAATGCTGATTTCATCAAGCCCAGTTTCATACTCAGAATCTGTACTACTGCGCAAATAGGCATGTCTCCTTAGGCAAAAAACTCATTTCTGACAAAGTTGCCCAAATGCATCTCAGAAGTGTGCAACTTGTTCCCTGAGTTAGAAAACGTCGAGAAACCGTCGTTTCTGCTAGCGCTGTGCTTCTACATATGTATTTGCTGAACGGTGAAAGCGCACAGTAATGCACTTTTCTCCCAGCAAATACACTGTTTCTAAGGAAATGGGAACACACTGAGGAGACAATTGTGGGAGCTACTGTGACTAAAACTGAGCTTCCCTACGCACAGGGAGGCAAGAGAAATGCTGATATCATCAAGCCCAGTTACATACTCAGAATCTGTACTACTGCGCAAATAGGCATGTCTCTGTAGGCAAAAAACTCATTTCTGACAAAGTTGCCCAAATGCATCTCAGAAGTGTGCAACTTGTTCCCTGAGTTAGAAAACGTCGAGAAACGGTCGTTTCTGCTAGCGCTGTGCTTCTACACATGTATTTGCTGAACGGTGAAAGCGCACAGTAATGCACATTTCTCCCAGCAAAAACACTGTTTCTAAGGAAATGGGAACACACTGAGGAGACACTTGTGGGAGCTACTGTGACTAAAACTGAGCTTCCCTACGCACAGGGAAGCAAGAGAAATGCTGATTTCATCAAGCCCAGTTACATATTCAGAATCTGTACTACTGCGCAAATAGGCATGTCTCTGTAGGCAAAAAACTCATTTCTGACAAAGTTGCCCAAATGCATCTCAGAAGTGTGCAACTTGTTCCCTGAGTTAGAAAACGTCGAGAAACGGTCGTTTCTGCTAGCGCTGTGCTTCTACACATGTATTTGCTGAACGGTGAAAGCGCACAGTAATGCACTTTTCTCCCAGCAAATACACTGTTTCTAAGGAAATGGGAACACACTGAGGAGACACTTGTGGGAGCTATTGTGACTAAAACTGAGCTTCCCTACGCACAGGGAAGCAAGAGAAATGCTGATTTCATCAAGCCGAGTTACATACTCAGAATCTGTACTACTGCGCAAATAGGCATGTCTCTGTAGGCAAAAAACTCATTTCTGACAAAGTTGCCCAAATGCATCTCAGAAGTGTGCAACTTGTTCCCTGAGTTAGAAAACGTCGAGAAACGTTCGTTTCTGCTAGCGCTGTGCTTCTACACATGTATTTGCTGAACGGTGAAAGCGCACAGTAATGCACTTTTCTCCCAGCAAATACACTGTTTCTAAGGAAATGGGAACACACTGAGGAGACACTTGTGGGAGCTACTGTGACTAAAACTGAGCTTCCCTACGCACAGGGAAGCAAGAGAAATGCTGATTTCATCAAGCCCAGTTACATACTCAGAATCTGTACTACTGCGCAAATAGGCATGTCTCTGTAGGCAAGAAACTCATTTCTGACAAAGTTGCCCAAATGCATCCCAGAAGTGTGCAACTTGTTCCCTGAGTTAGAAAACGTCGAGAAACGGTCGTTTCTGCTAGCGCTGTGCTTCTACACAACTATTTGCTGAATGGTGAAAACGCACAGTGATGCACTTTTCTCCCAGCAAATACACTGTTTCTAAGGAAATGGGAACACACTGAGGAGACACTTGTGGGAGCTACTGTGACTAAAACTGAGCTTCTCTACGCACAGGGAAGCAAGAGAAATGCTGATTTCATCAAGCCCAGGTACATACTCAGAATCTGTACTACTGCGCAAATAGGCATGTCTCTGTAGGCAAAAAACTCATTTCTGACAAAGTTGCCCAAATGCATCTCAGAAGTGTGCAACTTGTTCCCTGAGTTAGAAAACGTCGAGAAACGTTCGTTTCTGCTAGCGCTGTGCTTCTACACATGTATTTGCTGAACGGTGAAAGCGCACAGTAATGCACTTTTCTCCCAGCAAATACACTGTTTCCAAGGAACTGGGAACACACTGAGGAGACACTTGTGGGAGCTACTGTGACTAAAACTGAGCTTCCCTACGCACAGGGAAGCAAGAGAAATGCTGATTTCATCAAGCCCAGGTACATACTCAGAATCTGTACTACTGCGCAAATAGGCATGTCTCTGTAGGCAAAAAACTCATTTCTGACAAAGTTGCCCAAATGCATCTCAGAAGTGTGCAACTTGTTCCCTGAGTTAGAAAACGTCGAGAAACGGTCGTTTCTGCTAGCGCTGTGCTTCTACACATGTATTTGCTGAACGGTGAAAGCGCACAGTAATGCACTTTTCTCCCAGCAAATACACTGTTTCTAAGGAAATGGGAACACACTGAGGAGACACTTGTGGGAGCTACTGTGACTAAAACTGAGCTTCCCTACGCACAGGGAAGCAAGAGAAATGCTGATTTCATCAAACCGAGTTACATACTCAGAATCTATACTACTGCGCAAATAGGCATGTCTCTGTAGGCAAAAAACTCATTTCTGACAAAGTTGCCCAAATGCATCTCAGAAGTGTGCAACTTGTTCCCTGAGTTAGAAAACGTCGAGAAACGTTCGTTTCTGCTAGCGCTGTGCTTCTACACATGTATTTGCTGAACGGTGAAAGCGCACAGTAATGCACTTTTCTCCCAGCAAATACACTGTTTCTAAGGAAATGGGAACACACTGAGGAGACACTTGTGGGAGCTACTGTGACTAAAACTGAGCTTCCCTACGCACAGGGAAGCAAGAGAAATGCTGATTTCATCAAGCCCAGTTACATACTCAGAATCTGTACTACTGCGCAAATAGGCATGTCTCCTTAGGCAAAAAACTCATTTCTGACAAAGTTGCCCAAATGAATCTCAGAAGTGTGCAACTTGTTCCCTGAGTTAGAAAACGTCGAGAAACGGTCGTTTCTGCTAGCGCTGTGCTTCTACACATGTATTTGCTGAACGGTGAAAGCGCACAGTAATGCACTTTTCTCCCAGCAAATACACTGTTTCTAAGGAAATGGGAACACACTGAGGAGACACTTGTGGGAGCTACTGTGACTAAAACTGAGCTTCCCTACGCACAGGGAAGCAAGAGAAATGCTGATTTCATCAAACCGAGTTACATACTCAGAATCTATACTACTGCGCAAATAGGCATGTCTCTGTAGGCAAAAAACTCATTTCTGACAAAGTTGCCCAAATGCATCTCAGAAGTGTGCAACTTGTTCCCTGAGTTAGAAAACGTCGAGAAACGGTCGTTTCTGCTAGCGCTGTGCTTCTACACATGTATTTGCTGAACGGTGAAAGCGCACAGTAATGCACTTTTCTCCCAGCAAATACACTGTTTCTAAGGAAATGGGAACACACTGAGGAGACACTTGTGGGAGCTACTGTGACTAAAACTGAGCTTCCCTACGCACAGGGAAGCAAGAGAAATGCTGATTTCATCAAGCCCAGTTACATACTCAGAATCTGTACTACTGCGCAAATAGGCATGTCTCCTTAGGCAAAAAACTCATTTCTGACAAAGTTGCCCAAATGAATCTCAGAAGTGTGCAACTTGTTCCCTGAGTTAGAAAACGTCGAGAAACGGTCGTTTCTGCTAGCGCTGTGCTTCTACACATGTATTTGCTGAACGGTGAAAGCGCACAGTAATGCACTTTTCTCCCAGCAAATACACTGTTTCTAAGGAAATGGGAACACACTGAGGAGACACTTGTGGGAGCTACTGTGACTAAAACTGAGCTTCCCTACGCACAGGGAGGCAAGAGAAATGCTGATTTCATCAAGCCCTGTTACATACTCAGAATCTGTACTACTGCGCAAATAGGCATGTCTCTTTAGGCAAAAAACTCATTTCTGACAAAGTTGCCCAAATGCATCTCAGAAGTGTGCAACTTGTTCCCTGAGTTAGAAAACGTCGAGAAACGGTCGTTTCTGCTAGCGCTGTGCTTCTACACATGTATTTGCTGAACGGTGAAAGCGCACAGTAATGCACTTCTCTCCCAGCAAATACACTGTTTCTAAGGAAATGGGAACACACTGAGGAGACACTTGTGGGAGCTACTGTGACTAAAACTGAGCTTCCCTACGCACAGGGAAGCAAGAGAAATGCTGATTTCATCAAGCCCAGTTACATACTCAGAATCTGTACTACTGCGCAAATAGGCATGTCTCTTTAGGCAAAAAACTCATTTCTGACAAAGTTGCCCAAATGCATCTCAGAAGTGTGCAACTTGTTCCCTGAGTTAGAAAACGTCGAGAAACGGTCGTTTCTGGTAGCGCTGTGCTTCTACACATGTATTTGCTGAACGGTGAAAGCGCACAGTAATGCACTTCTCTCCCAGCAAATACACTGTTTCTAAGGAAATGGGAACACACTGAGGAGACACTTGTGGGAGCTACAGTGACTAAAACTGAGCTTCCCTACGCACAGGGAAGCAAGAGAAATGCTGATTTCATCAAGCCCAGTTACATACTCAGAATCTGTACTACTGCGCAAATAGGCATGTCTCTGTAGGCAAAAAACTCATTTCTGACAAAGTTGCCCAAATGCATCTCAGAAGTGTGCAACTTGTTCTGTGAGTTAGAAAACGTCGAGAAACGGTCTTTTCTGCTAGCGCTGTGCTTCTACACATGTACTTGCTGAACGGTGAAAGCGCACCGTAATGCACTTTTCTCCCAGCAAATACAATGTTTCTAAGGAAAGGGGAACACACTGAGGAGACACTTGTGGGAGCTACTGTGACTAAAACTGAGCTTCCCTACGCACAGGGAAGCAAGAGAAATGCTGATTTCATCAAGCCCAGTTACATACACAGAATCTGTACTACTGCGCAAATAGTCATGTCTCTTTAGTCAAAAACTCATTTCTGACAAAGTTGCCCAAATGCATCTCAGAAGTGTGCAACTTGTTCCCTGAGTTAGAAAACGTCGAGAAACGTTCGTTTCTGCTAGCGCTGTGCTTCTACACACTTATTTGCTGAACGGTGAAAGCGCACAGTAATGCACTTCTCTCCCAGCAAATACACTTTTCCTAAGGAAATGGGAACACACTGAGGAGACACTTGTGGGAGCTACTGTGACTAAAACTGAGCTTCCTTACGAACAGGGAAGCAAGAGAAATGCTTATTTCATCAAGCACAGTTACATACTCAGAATCTGTACTACTGCGCGAATAGGCATGTCTCTTTAGGCAAAAAACTCATTTCTGACAAAGTTGCCCAAATGCATCTCACAAGTGTGCAACTTGTTCCCTGAGTTAGAAAACGTCGAGAAACGTTCGTTTCTGCTAGCGCTGTGCTTCTACACATGTATTTGCTGAACGGTGAAAGCGCACAGTAATGCACTTTTCTCACAGCAAATACACTGTTTCTAAGGAAATGGGAACACACTGAGAAGACACTTGTGTGAGCTACTGTGACTAAAACTGAGATTACCTACGCACAGGGAAGTAAGAGAAATGCTGATTTCATCAAGCGCAGTTACATACTCAGAATCTGTATTACTGCGCAAATAGGCATGTCTCTTTAGGCAAAAAACTCATTTCTGACAAAGTTGCCCAAATGCATCTCAGAAGTGTGCAACTTGTTCCCTGAGTTAGAAAACGTCGAGAAACGTTCGTTTTTGCTAGCGCTGTGCTTCTACACATGTATTTGCTGAACAGTGAAAGCGCACAGTAATGCACTTCTCTCCCAGCAAATACATTGTTTCTAAGGAAATAGGAACACACTGAGGAGACACTTGTGGGAGCTACTGTGACTAAAACTGAGCTTCCCTACGCACAGGGAAGCAAGAGAAATGCTGATTTCATCAAGCCCAGTTACATACTCAGAATCTGTACTACTGCGCAAATAATCATGTCTCTTTAGGCACAAAACTCATTTCTGACAAAGCTACCCCAATGCATCTCAGAAGTGTGCAACTTGTTAACTGAGTTAGAAAATGTCGAGAAACGGTCGTTTCTGCCAGCGCTGTGCTTCTACACATGTATTTGCTGAAAGGTGAAAGCGCACAGTAATGCACTTTTCTCCCAGCAAATACACTGTGTCTAAGGAAATGGGAACACACTGAGGAGACACTTGTGGGAGCTACTGTGACTAAAACTGAGCTTCCCTACGCACCGGGAAGCAAGAGAAATGCTGATTTCATCAAGCCCACTTACATACTCAGAATCTGTACTACTGCGCAAATAGGCATGTCTCTTTAGGCAAAAAACTCATTTCTGACAAAGTTGCCCAAATGCATCTCAGAAGTGTGCAACTTGTTCCCTGAGTTAGAAAACTTCGAGAAACGGTCGTTTCTGCTAACGCTGTGCTTCTACACATGTATTTGCTGAACGGTGAAAGCGCACAGTAATGCACTTTTCTCCCATCAAATACACTGTTTCTAAGGAAATGGGAACACACTGAGGAGACACTTGTAGGAGCTACTGTGACTAAAACTGAGCTTCCCTACACACAGGGAAGCAAGAGAAATGCTGATTTCATCAAGCCCAGTTACATACTCAGAATCTGTACTAGTGCGCAAATAGGCATGTCTCTGTAGGCAAAAAACTCATTTCTGACAATGTTGCCCAAATGCATCTCAGAAGTGTGCAACTTGTTCCCTGAGTTAGAAAACGTCGAGAAACGTTCGTTTCTGCTAGCGCTGTGCTTCTACACATGTATTTGCTGAACGGTGAAAGCGCAGAGTAATCCACTTTTCTCCCATCAAATACACTGTTTATAAGGAAATGGGAACACACTGAGGAGACACTTGTGGGAGCTACTGTGACTAAAACTGAGCTTCCCTACGCACAGGGAAGCAAGAGAAATGCTGATTTCATCAAGCCCAGTTACATACTCAGAATCTGTACTACTGCGCAAATAGGCATGTCTCTTTAGGCACAAAACTCATTTCTGACAAAGTTGCCCAAATGCATCTCAGAAGTGTGCAACCTGTTCCCTGAGTTAGAAAACGACGAGAAACCTTACATTCTGCTAGCGCTGTGCTTCTACACATGTATTTGCTGAACGGTGAAAGCACACAGTAATGCACATTTCTCCCAGCAAATACACTGTGTCTAAGGAAATGGGAACACACTGAGGAGACACTTGTGGGAGCTGCTGTGACTAAAACTGAGCTTCCCTACGCACAGGGAAGCAAGAGAAATGCTGATTTCATCATGCCCAGTTACATACTCAGAATCTGTACTACTGCGCAAATAGGCATGTCTCTGTAGGCAAAAAACTCATTTCTGACAATGTTGCCCAAATGCATCTCAGAAGTGTGCAACTTGTTCCCTGAGTTAGAAAACGTCGAGAAATAGTCGTTTCTGCTAGCGCTGTGCTTCTACACATGTATTTGCTGAACGGTGAAAGCGCACAGTAATGCACTTTTCTCCCAGCAAATACACTGTGTCTAAGGAAATGGGAACACACTGAGGAGACACTTGTGGGAGCTACTGTGACTCAAACTGAGCTTCCCTACGCACAGGGAAGCAAGAGAAATGCTGATTTCATCAAGCCCAGTTACATACTCAGAATCTGTACTACTGCGCAAATAGGCATGTCTCTGTAGGCGAAAAACTCATTTCTGACAAAGTTGCTCAAATGCATCTCAGAAGTGTGCAACTTGTTCCCTGAGTTAGAAAACGTCGAGAAACGGTCGTTTCTGCTAGCGCTGTGCTTCTACACATGTATTTGCTGAACGGTGAAAGCGCACAGTAATGTACTTTTCTCCCAGCAAATACACTGTTTCTAAGGAAATGGGAACACACTGAGGAGACACTTGTGGGAGCTACTGTGAATAAAACTGAGCTTCCCTATGCACATGGAAGCAAGAGAAATGCTGATTTCATCGAGCCTAGTTACATACTCAGAATCTGTACTACTACGCGAATAGGCATGTCTCTTTAGGCAAAAAACTCATTTCTGACAATGTTGCCCAAATGCATCTCACAAGTGTGCAACTTGTTCCCTGAGTTAGAAAACGTCGAGAAACGTTCGTTTCTGCTAGCGCTGTGCTTCTACACATGTATTTGCTGAACGGTGAAAGCGCACATTAATGCACTTCTCTCCCAGCAAATACACTGTTTCTAAGGAAATGCGAACACACTGAGGAGACACTTGTGGGAGCTACAGTGACTAAAACTGAGCTTCCCTACGCACAGGGAAGCAAGAGAAATGCTGATTTCATCAAGCCCAGTTACATACTCAGACTCTGTACTACTGCGCAAATAGGCATGTCTCTGTAGGCAAAAAACTCATTTCTGACAAAGTTGCCCAAATGCATCTCAGAAGTGTGCAACTTGTTCCATGAGTTAGAAACCGTCAAGAAACTGTCTTTTCTGCTAGCGATGTGCTTCTACACATGTATTTGCTGAACGGTGAATGCGCACAGTAATGCACTTTTCTCCCAGCAAATACACTGTTTCTAAGGAAATATGGATCACACTGAGTAGACACTTGTGGGAGCTACTGTGACTAAAACTGAGCTTCCCTACGCACAGGGAAGCAAGAGAAATGCTGATTTCATCAAGCCCAGTTACATACTCAGAATCTGTACTACTGCGCAAATAGGCATGTCTCTTTAGGCAAAAAACTCATTTCTGACAAAGTTGCCCAAATGCATCTCAGAAGTGTGCAACTTGTTCCCTCAGTTAGAAAATGTCGAGAAACGGTCGTTTCTGCCAGCGCTGTGCTTCTACACATGTATTTGTTGAAAGGTGAAAGCGCACAGTAATGTACTTTTCTCCCAGTAAATACACTGTGTCTAAGGAAATGGGAACACACTGAGGAGACACTTGTGGGAGCTACTGTGACTAAAACTGAGCTTCCCTACGCACAGGGAAGCAGGAGAAATGCTGATTTCATCAAGCCCTGTTACATACTCAGAATCTGTACTACTGCGCAAATAGGCATGTCTCTTTAGGCAAAAAACTCATTTCTGACAAAGTTGCCCAAATGCATCTCAGAAGTGTGCAACTTGTTCCCTGAGTTAGAAAACGTCGAGAAACGGTCGTTTCTGCTAGCGCTGTGCTTCTACACATGTATTTGCTGAACGGTGAAAGCGCACAGTAATGCACTTCTCTCCCAGCAAATACACTGTTTCTAAGGAAATGGGAACACACTGAGGAGACACTTGTGGGAGCTACTGTGACTAAAACTGAGCTTCCCTACGCACAGGGAAGCAAGAGAAATGCTGATTTCATCAAGCCCAGTTACATACTCAGAATCTGTACTACTGCGCAAATAGGCATGTCTCTTTAGGCAAAAAACTCATTTCTGACAAAGTTGCCCAAATGCATCTCAGAAGTGTGCAACTTGTTCCCTGAGTTAGAAAACGTCGAGAAACGGTCGTTTCTGGTAGCGCTGTGCTTCTACACATGTATTTGCTGAACGGTGAAAGCGCACAGTAATGCACTTCTCTCCCAGCAAATACACTGTTTCTAAGGAAATGGGAACACACTGAGGAGACACTTGTGGGAGCTACAGTGACTAAAACTGAGCTTCCCTACGCACAGGGAAGCAAGAGAAATGCTGATTTCATCAAGCCCAGTTACATACTCAGAATCTGTACTACTGCGCAAATAGGCATGTCTCTGTAGGCAAAAAACTCATTTCTGACAAAGTTGCCCAAATGCATCTCAGAAGTGTGCAACTTGTTCTGTGAGTTAGAAAACGTCGAGAAACGGTCTTTTCTGCTAGCGCTGTGCTTCTACACATGTACTTGCTGAACGGTGAAAGCGCACCGTAATGCACTTTTCTCCCAGCAAATACAATGTTTCTAAGGAAAGGGGAACACACTGAGGAGACACTTGTGGGAGCTACTGTGACTAAAACTGAGCTTCCCTACGCACAGGGAAGCAAGAGAAATGCTGATTTCATCAAGCCCAGTTACATACACAGAATCTGTACTACTGCGCAAATAGTCATGTCTCTTTAGTCAAAAACTCATTTCTGACAAAGTTGCCCAAATGCATCTCAGAAGTGTGCAACTTGTTCCCTGAGTTAGAAAACGTCGAGAAACGTTCGTTTCTGCTAGCGCTGTGCTTCTACACACTTATTTGCTGAACGGTGAAAGCGCACAGTAATGCACTTCTCTCCCAGCAAATACACTTTTCCTAAGGAAATGGGAACACACTGAGGAGACACTTGTGGGAGCTACTGTGACTAAAACTGAGCTTCCTTACGAACAGGGAAGCAAGAGAAATGCTTATTTCATCAAGCACAGTTACATACTCAGAATCTGTACTACTGCGCGAATAGGCATGTCTCTTTAGGCAAAAAACTCATTTCTGACAAAGTTGCCCAAATGCATCTCACAAGTGTGCAACTTGTTCCCTGAGTTAGAAAACGTCGAGAAACGTTCGTTTCTGCTAGCGCTGTGCTTCTACACATGTATTTGCTGAACGGTGAAAGCGCACAGTAATGCACTTTTCTCACAGCAAATACACTGTTTCTAAGGAAATGGGAACACACTGAGAAGACACTTGTGTGAGCTACTGTGACTAAAACTGAGATTACCTACGCACAGGGAAGTAAGAGAAATGCTGATTTCATCAAGCGCAGTTACATACTCAGAATCTGTACTACTGCGCAAATAGGCATGTCTCTTTAGGCAAAAAACTCATTTCTGACAAAGTTGCCCAAATGCATCTCAGAAGTGTGCAACTTGTTCCCTGAGTTAGAAAACGTCGAGAAACGTTCATTTTTGCTAGCGCTGTGCTTCTACACATGTATTTGCTGAACAGTGAAAGCGCACAGTAATGCACTTCTCTCCCAGCAAATACATTGTTTCTAAGGAAATAGGAACACACTGAGGAGACACTTGTGGGAGCTACTGTGACTAAAACTGAGCTTCCCTACGCACAGGGAAGCAAGAGAAATGCTGATTTCATCAAGCCCAGTTACATACTCAGAATCTGTACTACTGCGCAAATAATCATGTCTCTTTAGGCACAAAACTCATTTCTGACAAAGCTGCCCCAATGCATCTCAGAAGTGTGCAACTTGTTAACTGAGTTAGAAAATGTCGAGAAACGGTCGTTTCTGCCAGCGCTGTGCTTCTACACATGTATTTGCTGAAAGGTGAAAGCGCACAGTAATGCACTTTTCTCCCAGCAAATACACTGTGTCTAAGGAAATGGGAACACACTGAGGAGACACTTGTGGGAGCTACTGTGACTAAAACTGAGCTTCCCTACGCACCGGGAAGCAAGAGAAATGCTGATTTCATCAAGCCCACTTACATACTCAGAATCTGTACTACTGCGCAAATAGGCATGTCTCTTTAGGCAAAAAACTCATTTCTGACAAAGTTGCCCAAATGCATCTCAGAAGTGTGCAACTTGTTCCCTGAGTTAGAAAACTTCGAGAAACGGTCGTTTCTGCTAACGCTGTGCTTCTACACATGTATTTGCTGAACGGTGAAAGCGCACAGTAATGCACTTTTCTCCCATCAAATACACTGTTTCTAAGGAAATGGGAACACACTGAGGAGACACTTGTAGGAGCTACTGTGACTAAAACTGAGCTTCCCTACACACAGGGAAGCAAGAGAAATGCTGATTTCATCAAGCCCAGTTACATACTCAGAATCTGTACTAGTGCGCAAATAGGCATGTCTCTGTAGGCAAAAAACTCATTTCTGACAATGTTGCCCAAATGCATCTCAGAAGTGTGCAACTTGTTCCCTGAGTTAGAAAACGTCGAGAAACGTTCGTTTCTGCTAGCGCTGTGCTTCTACACATGTATTTGCTGAACGGTGAAAGCGCAGAGTAATCCACTTTTCTCCCATCAAATACACTGTTTATAAGGAAATGGGAACACACTGAGGAGACACTTGTGGGAGCTACTGTGACTAAAACTGAGCTTCCCTACGCACAGGGAAGCAAGAGAAATGCTGATTTCATCAAGCCCAGTTACATACTCAGAATCTGTACTACTGCGCAAATAGGCATGTCTCTGTAGGCAAAAAACTCATTTCTGACAAAGTTGCCCAAATGCATCTCAGAAGTGTGCAACTTGTTCCCTGAGTTAGAAAACGTCGAGAAACGGTCGTTTCTGCTAGCGCTGTGCTTCTACACATGTATTTGCTGAACGGTGAAAGCGCACAGTAATGCACTTTTCTCCCAGCAAATACACTGTGTCTAAGGAAATGGGAACACACTGAGGAGACACTTGTGGGAGCTACTGTGACTAAAACTGTGCTTCCCTACACAAAGGGAAGCAAGAGAAATGCTGATTTCATCAAGCCCAGTTACATACTCAGAATCTGTACTACTGCACAAATAGGCATGTCTCTTTAGGCAAAAAACTCATTTCTGACAAAGTTGCCCAAATGCATCTCAGAAGTGTGCAACTTGTTCCCTGAGTTAGAAAACGTTGAGAAACGGTCTTTTCTGCTAGCGCTGTGCTTCTACACATGTATTTGCTGAACGGTGAAAGCGCACAGTAATGCAATTTTCTCCCAGCAAATACACTGTTTATAAGGAAATGGGAACACACTGAGGAGACACTTGTGGGAGCTACAGTGACTAAAACTGAGCTTCCCTACGCACAGGGAAGCAAGAGAAATGCTGATTTCATCATGCCCAGTTACATACTCAGAATCTGTACTACTGCGCAAATAGGCATGTCTCTGTCGGCAAAAAACTCAGTTCTGACAAAGTTGCCCAAATGCATCTCAGAAGTGTGCAACTTGTTCCCTGAGTTAGAAAACGTCGAGAAACGGTTGTTTCTGCTAGTGCTGTGGTTCTACACATGTATTTGCTGAACAATGAAAGCGCACAGTATTGCACTTTTCTCCCAGCAAATACACTGTTTCTAAGGAAATGTGAACACACTGAGGAAACACTTGTGGGAGCTACAGTGACTAAAACTGAGCTTCCCTACGCACAGGGAAGCAAGAGAAATGCTGATTTCATCAAGCCCAGTTACATACTCAGAATCTGTACTACTGCACAAATAGGCATGTCTCTGTAGGCAAAAAACTCATTTCTGACAAAGTTGCCCAAATGCATCTCAGAAGTGTGCAACTTGTTCCCTGAGTTAGAAAACGTCGAGAAACGGTCTTTTCTGCTAGCGATGTGCTTCTACACATGTATTTGCTGAACGGTGAATGCGCACAGTAATGCACTTTTCTGCCAGCAAATACACTGTTTCTAAGGAAATGGGAACACACTGAGGAGACACTTGTGGGAGCTACTGTGACTAAAACTGAGCTTCCCTATGCACATGGAACCAAGAGAAATGCTGATTTCATCAAGCCTAGTTACATACTCAGAATCTGTACTACTGCGCGAATAGGCATGTCTCTTTAGGCAAAAAACTCATTTCTGACAAAGTTGCCCAAATGCATTTCAGAAGTGTGCAACTTGTTCCCTGAGTTAGAAAACGTCGAGAAACGTTCGTTTCTGCTAGCGCTGTGCTTCTACACATGTATTTGCTGAACGGTGAAAGCGCACATTAATGCACTTCTCTCCCAGCAAATACACTGTTTCTAAGGAAATGCGAACACACTGAGGAGACACTTGTGGGAGCTACAGTGACTAAAACTGTGCTTCCCTACGCACAGGGAAGCAAGAGAAATGCTGATTTCATCAAGCCCAGTTACATACTCAGAATCTGTACTACTGCGCAAATAGGCATATCTCTGTAGGCAAAAAACTCATTTCTGACAAAGTTGCCCAAATGCATCTCAGAAGGGTGCAACTTGTTCCCTGAGTTAGAAAACGTCGAGAAACGTTCGTTTCTGCTAGCGCTGTGCTTCTACACATGTATTTGCTGAACGGTGAAAGCGCACAGTAATGCACTTTTCTCCCAGCAAATACACTGTTTCTAAGGCAATGGGAACACACTGAGAAGACACTTGTGGGAGCTACTGTGACTAAACCTGAGATTACCTACGCACAGGGAAGTAAGAGAAATGCTGATTTCATCAAGCGCAGTTACATACTCAGAATCTGTACGACTGCGCAAATAGGCATGTCTCTTTAGGCAAAAAACTCATTTCTGACAAAGTTGCCCAAATGCATCTCAGAAGTGTGCAACTTGTTCCCTGAGTTAGAAAACGTCGAGAAACGTTCGTTTCTGCTAGCGCTGTGCTTCTACACATGTATTTGTTGAATGGTGAAAGCGCACAGTAATGCACTTCTCTCCCAGCAAATACACTGATTCTAAGGAAATGCGAACACACTGAGGAGACACTTGTGGGAGCTACAGTGACTAAAACTGAGCTTCCCTACGCACAGGGAAGCAAGAGAAATGCTTATTTCATCAAGCCCAGTTACATACTCATAATCTGTACTACTGCGCAAATAGGCATATCTCTTTAGGCAAAAAACTCATTTCTGACAAAGTTGCCCAAATGCATCTCAGAAGTGTGCAACTTATTCCCTGAGTTAGAAAACGTCGAGAAACGGTCGTTTCTGCTAGCGCTGTGCTTCTACACATGTATTTGCTGGACGGTGAAAGCGCACAGTAATGCACATTTCGCCCAGCAAAAACACTGTGTCTAAGGAAATGGGAACACACTGAGGAGACACTTGTGGGAGCTACTGTGACTAAAACTGAGCTTCCCTACGCACAGGGAAGCAAGAGAAATGCTGATTTCAGCAAGCCCAGTTACATACTCAGAATCTGTACTACTGCGCAAATAGGCATGTCTCTGTAGGCAAAAAACTCATTTCTGACAAAGTTGCCCAAATGCATCTCAGAAGTGTGCAACTTGTTCCCTGAGTTAGAAAACGTCGAGAAACGGTCGTTTCTGCTAGCGCTGTGCTTCTACACATGTATTTGCTGAACGGTGAAAGCGCACAGTAATGCACTTTTCTCCCAGCAAATACACTGTTTCTAAGGAAATGGGAACACACTGAGGAGACACTTGTGGGAGCTACTGTGACTAAAAATGAGCTTCCCTACGCACAGGGAAGCAAGAGAAATGCTGATTTCATCAAGCCCAGTTACATACTCAGAATCTGTACTACTGCGCAAATAGGCATGTCTCTGTAGGCAAAAAACTCATTTCTGACAAAGTTGCCCAAATGCATCTCAGAAGTGTGCAACTTATTCCCTGAGTTAGAAAACGTCGAGAAACGGTCGTTTCTGCTAGCGCTGTGCTTCTACACATGTATTTGCTGAACGGTGAAAGCGCACAGTAATGCACTTTTCTCCCAGCAAATACACTGTTTCTAAGGAAATGGGAACACACTGAGGAGACACTTGTGGGAGCTACTGTGACTAAAAATGAGCTTCCCTACGCACAGGGAAGCAAGAGAAATGCTGATTTCATCAAGCCAAGTTACATACTCAGACTCTGTACTACTGCACAAATAGGCATGTCTCTGTAGGCAAAAAACTCATTTCTGACAAAGTTGCCCAAATGCATCTCAGAAGTGTGCAACTTGTTCCCTGAGTTAGAAAACGTCGAGAAACGGTCGTTTCTGCTAGCGCTGTGCTTCTACACATGTATTTGCTGAACGGTGAAAGCGCACAGTAATGCACTTTTCTCCCAGCAAATACACTGTTTCTGAGGAAATGGGAACACACTGAGGAGACACTTGTGGGAGTTACTGGGACTAAAACTGAGCTTCCCTATGCACAGGGAAGCAAGAGAAATGCTGATTTCATCAAGCCCAGTTACATACTCAGAATCTGTACTAGTGCGCAAATAGGCATGTCTCTGTAGGCAAAAAACTCATTTCTGACAAAGTTGCCCAAATGCATCTCAGAAGTGTGCAACTTGTTCCCTGAGTTAGAAAACGTCGAGAAACGTTCGTTTCTGCTAGCGCTGTGCTTCTACACATGTATTTGCTGAACGGTGAAAGCGCACAGTAATGCACTTTTCTCCCAGCAAATACACTGTTTCTAAGGAAATGGGAACACACTGAGGAGACACTTGTGCGAGCTACTGTGACTAAAACTGAGCTTCCCTATGCACAGGGAAGCAAGAGAAATGCTGATTTCATCAAGCCCAGTTACATACTCAGAATCTGTACTACTGCGCAAATAGGCATGTCTCTTTAGGCAAAAAACTCATTTCTGACAAAGTTGCCCAAATGCATCTCAGAAGTGTGCAACTTGTTCCCTGAGTTAGAAAACGTCGAGAAACGTTCGTTTCTGCTAGCGCTGTGCTTCTACACATGTATTTGCTGAACGGTGAAAGCGCACAGTAATGCACTTTTCTCCCAGCAAATACACTGTTTCTAAGGAAATGGGAACACACTGAGGAGACACTTGTGGGAGCTACTGTGACTAAAACTGAGCTTCCCTACACACAGGGAAGCAAGAGAAATGCTGATTTCATCAAGCCCAGTTACATACTCAGAATCTGTACTACTGCGAAAATAGGCATGTCTCTGTAGGCAAAAAACTCATTTCTGACAAAGTTGCCCAAATGCATCTCAGAAGTGTGCAACTTGTTCCCTGAGTTAGAAAACGTCGAGAAATGTTCATTTCTGCTAGCGCTGTGCTTCTACACATGTATTTGCTGAACGGTGAAAGCGCACAGTAATGCACTTTTCTCCCAGCAAATACACTGTTTCTAAGGAAATGAGAACACACTGAGGAGGCACTTGTGGGAGCTACTGTGACTAAAACTGAGCTTCCCTACGCACAGGGAAGCAAGAGAAATGCTGATTTCATCAAGCCCAGTTACATACTCAGAATCTGTACTACTGCGCAAATAGGCATGTCTCTTTAGGCAAAAAACTCATTTCTTACAAAGTTGCCCAAATGCATCTCAGAAGTGAGCAACTTGTTCCCTGAGTTAGAAAACGTCGAGAAACGGTCGTTTCTGCTAGCGCTGTGCTTCTACACATGTATTTGCTGAACGGTGAAAGCGCACAGTAATGCACTTTTCTCCCAGCAAATACACTGTTTCTAAGGAAATGGGACCACACTGAGGAGACACTTGTGGGAGCTACTGTGACTAAAAATGAGCTTCCCTACGCACAGGGAAGCAAGAGAAATGCTGATTTCATCAAGCCCAGTTACATACTCAGACTCTGTACTACTGCGCAAATAGGCATGTCTCTTTAGGCAAAAAACTCATTTCTGACAAAGTTGCCCAAATGCATCTCAGAAGTGTGCAACTTGTTCCCTGAGTTAGAAAACGTCGAGAAACGTTCGTTTCTGCTAGCGCTGCGCTTCTACACATGTATTTGCTGAACGGTGAAAGCGCACAGTAATGCAATTTTTTCCGAGCAAATACACTGTTTCTAAGGAAATGGGAATACACTGAGGAGACACTTGTGGGAGCTACTGTGACTAAAACTGAGCTTCCCTACGCACAGGGAAGCAAGAGAAATGCTGATTTCATCAAGACCAGTTACATACTCAGAATCTGTACTACTGCGCAAATAGGCATGTCTCTGTAGGCAAAAAACTCATTTCTGACAAAGTTGCCCAAATGCATCTCAGAAGTGTGCAACTTGTTCCCTGAGTTAGAAAACGTCGAGAAAGGGTTCGTTTCTGCTAGCGCTGTGCTTCTACACATGTATTTGCTGAACGGTGAAAGCGCACAGTAATGCACTTTTCTCCCAGCAAATACACTGTTTCTATGGAAATGGGACCACACTGAGGAGACACTTGTGGGAGCTACTGTGACTAAAACTGAGCTTCCCTACGCACAGGGAAGCAAGAGAAATGCTGATTTCATCAAGCCCAGTTACATACTCAGAATCTGTACTACAGCGCAAATAGACATGTCTCTGTAGGCAAAAAACTCATTTCTGACAAAGTTGCCCAAGTGCATCTCAGAAGTGTGCCACTTGTTCCCTGAGTTAGAAAACGTCGAGAAACGGTCGTTTCTGCTAGCGTTGTGCTTGTACATATGTATTTCTGAATGGTGAAAGCGCACAGTAATGCACTTTTCTCCCAGCAAATACACTGTTTCTAAGGAAATGGGAACACACTGAGGAGACACTTGTGGGAGCTACTGTGACTAAAACTGAGCTTCCCTACGCACAGGGAAGCAAGAGAAATGCTGATTTCATCAAGCCCAGTTACATACTCCGAATCTGTACTGTTGCACAAATAGGCATGTCTCTTTAGGCAAAAAACTCATTTCTGACAAAGTTGCCCAAATGCATCTCAGAAGTGTGCAACTTGTTCACTGAGTTACAAAACTTCGAAAAACGTTCGATTCTGCTAGCGCTGTGCTTCTACACATGTATTTGCTGAACGGTGAAAGCGCACAGTAATGCACTTTTCTCCCAGCCAATACACTGTTTCTAAGTAAATGGGAACACACTGAGGAGACACTTGTGGGAGCTACTGTGACTAAAACTGAGCTTCCCTACGCACAGGGAAGCAGGAGAAATGCTGATTTCATCAAGCCCAGTTACATACTCCGAATCTGTACTGTTGCGCAAATAGGCATGTCTCTTTAGGCAAAAAACTCATTTCTGACAAAGTTGCCCAAATGCATCTCAGAAGTGTGCAACTTGTTCCCTGAGTTACAAAATGTCGAAAAACGTTCGATTCTGCTAGCGCTGTGCTTCTACACATGTATTTGCTGAACGGTGAAAGCGCACAGTAATGCACTTTTCTCCCAGCAAATACACTGTTTCTAAGTAAATGGGAACACACTGAGGAGACACTTGTGGGAGCTACTGTGACTAAAACTGAGCTTCCCTACGCACAGGAAAGCAAGAGAAATGCTGATTTCATCAAGCCCAGTTACATACTCAGAATCTGTACTACTGCGCAAATAGGCATGTCTCTTTAGGCAAAAAACTCATTTCTGACAAAGTTGCCCAAATGCATCTCAGAAGTGTGTAACTTGTTCCCTGAGTTAGAAAACGTCGAGAAACGGTCGTTTCTGCTAGCGCTGTGCTTCTACACATGTATTTGCTGAACGGTGAAAGCGCACAGTAATGTACTTTTCTCCCAGCAAATACACTGTTTCTAAGGAAATGGGAACACACTGAGGAGACACTTGTGGGAGCTACTGTGACTAAAACTGAGCTTCCCTACGCACAGGGAAGCAAGAGAAATGCTGATTTCATCAAGCCCAGTTACATACTCAGAATCTGTACTACTGCGCAAATAGGCATGTCTCTGTAGGCAAAAAACGCATTTCTGACAAAGTTGCCCAAATGCATCTCAGAAGTGTGCAACTTGTTCCCTGAGTTAGAAAACGTCGAGAAACGTTCGTTTCTGCTAGCGCTGTGCTTCTACACATGTATTTGCTGAATGGTGAAAGCGCACAGTAATGCACTTTTCTCCCAGCAAATACACTGTTTCTAAGGAAATGGGAACACACTGAGGAGACACTTGTGGGAGCTACTGTGACTAAAACTGAGCTTCCCTACGCACAGGGAAGCAAGAGAAATGCTGATTTCATCAAGCCCAGTTACATACTCAGAATCTGTACTACTGCGCAAATAGGCATGTCTCTGTAGGCAAAAAACTCATTTCTGACAAAGTTGCCCAAATGCATCTCAGAAGTGTGCAACTTGTTCCCTGAGTTAGAAAACGTCGAGAAACGGTCGTTTCTGCTAGCGCTGT
This sequence comes from Acomys minous, assembly GCF_964271855.1. Classification (NCBI taxonomy): domain Eukaryota; kingdom Metazoa; phylum Chordata; class Mammalia; order Rodentia; family Muridae; genus Acomys; species Acomys minous. The sequence goes on along the minus strand of NW_028182169.1, from coordinate 891,612 downwards.
GCTTCTACACATGTATTTGCTGAACGGTGAAAGCGCACAGTAATGCACTTTTATCCCAGCAAATACACTGTTTCTAAGGAAATGGTAACACACAGTGGAGACACTTGTGGGAGCTACTGTGACTAAAACTGAGCTTCCCTACGCACAGGGAAGCAAGAGAAATGCTGATTTCATCAAGCCCAGTTACATACTCAGAGTCTGTACTACTGCGCAAATAGGCATGTCTCTTTAGGCAAAAAACTCATTTCTGACAAAGTTGCCCAAATGCATCTCAGAAGTGTGCAACTTGTTCCCTGAGTTAGAAAACGTCGAGAAACGGTCGTTTCTGCTAGCGCTGTGCTTCTACACATGTATTTGCTGAACGGTGAAAGCGCACAGTAATTCACTTTTCTCCCAGCAAATACACGGTTTCTAAGGAAATGGAAACACACTGAGGAGACACTTGTGGGACCTACTGTGACTAAAACTGAGCTTCCCTACACACAGTGAAGCAAGAGAAATGCTGATTTCGTCATGCCCAGTTACATACTCAGAATCTGTACTACTGCGCAAATAGGCATGTCTCTGTAGGCAAAAAAATCATTTCTGACAAAGTTGCCCAAATGCATCTCAGAAGTGTGCAACTTGTTCCCTGAGTTAGAAAACGTCGAGAAACCTTCGTTTCTGCTAGCGCTGTGCTTCTACACATGTATTTGCTGAACGGTGAAAGCGCACAGTAATGCACTTTTCTCCCAGCAAATACATTGTGTCTAAGGAAATGGGAACACACTGAGGAGACACTTGTGGGAGCTACTGTGACTAAAACTGAGCTTCCCCACGCACAGGGAAGCAAGAGAAATGCTGATTTCATCAAGCCCAGTTACATACTCAGAATCTGTACTACTGCGCAAATAGGCATGTCTCTGTAAGGCAAAATACTCATTTCTGACAAAGTTGCCCAAATGATCTCAGAAGTGTGCCACTTGTTCCCTGAGTTAGAAAACGTCGAGAAACGTTCGTTTCAGCTAGCGCTGTGCTTCTACACATGTATTTGCTGAACGGTGAAAGCGCACAGTAATGCACTTTTCTCCCAGCAAATACACTGTTTCTAAGGAAATGGCAACACACTGAGGAGACACTTGTGGGAGCTACTGTGACTAAAACTGAGCTTCCCTACGCACAGGGAAGCAAGAGAAATGCTGATTTCATCAAGCCCAGTTACATACTCAGAATCTGTACTACTGCGCAAATAGGCATGTCTCTTTAGGCAAAAAACTCATTTCTGACAAAGTTGCCCAAATGCATCTCAGAAGTGTGCAACTTGTTCCCTGAGTTAGAAAACGTCGAGAAACGTTCGTTTCTGCTAGCGCTGTGCTTCTACACATGTATTTGCTGAACGGTGAAAGCGCACAGTAATGCACTTTTCTCCCAGCAAGTACATTGTTTCTAAGGAAATAGGAACAAACTGAGGAGACACTTGTGGGAGCTACTGTGACTAAAACTGAGCTTCCCTACGCATAGGGAAGCAAGAGAAATGCTGATTTCATCAAGCCCAGTTACATACTCAGAATCTGTACTACTGCGCAAATAGGCATGTCTCTTTAGGCAAAAAACTCATTTCTGACAAAGTTGCCCAAATGCATCTCAGAAGTGTGCAACTTGTTCCCTGAGTTAGAAAACCTCGAGAAACGTTCGTTTCTGCAAGCGCTGTGCTTCTACACATGTATTTGCTGAACGGTGAAAGCGCACAGTAATGCACTTTTCTCCCAGCAAATACATTGTTTCTAAGGAAATAGGAACACACTGAGGAGACACTTGTGGGAGCTACTGTGACTAAAACTGAGCTTCCCTACGCACAGGGAAGCAAGAGAAATGCTTATTTCATCAAGCACAGTTACATACTCAGAATCTGTACTACTGCGCAAATAGGCATGTCTCTGTAGGCAAAAAACTCATTTCTGACAAAGTTGCCCAAATGCATCTCAGAAGTGTGCAACTTGTTCCCTGAGTTAGAAAACGTCGAGAAACGGTCGTTTCTGCTAGCGCTGTGCTTCTACACATGTATTTGCTGAACGGTGAAAGCGCACAGTAATGCACTTTTCTCCCAGCAAATACACTGTCTCTAAGGAAATGGGAACACACTGAGGAGACACTTGTGGGAGCTACTGTGACTAAAACTGAGCTTCCCTACGCACAGGGAAGCAAGAGAAATGCTTATTTCATCAAGCACAGTTACATACTCAGAATCTGTACTACTGCGCAAATAGGCATCTCTCTGTAGGCAAAAAACTCAGTTCTGACAAAGTTGCCCAAATGCATCTCAGAAGTGTGCAACTTGTTCCCTGAGTTAGAAAACGTCGAGAAACGGTTGTTTCTGCTAGTGCTGTGCTTCTACACATGTATTTGCAGAACAATGAAAGCGCACAGTAATGCACTTTTCTCCCAGCAAATACACTGTTTCTAAGGAAATGGGAACACACTGAGGAGACACTTGTGGGAGCTACAGTGACTAAAACTGAGCTTCCCTACGCACAGGGAAGCAAGAGAAATGCTGATTTCATCAAGCCCAGTTACATACTCAGAATCTGTACTACTGCACAAATAGGCATGTCTCTGTAGGCAAAAAACTCATTTCTGACAAAGTTGCCCAAATGCATCTCAGAAGTGTGCAACTTGTTCCCTGAGTTAGAAAACGTCGAGAAACGGTCTTTTCTGCTAGCGATGTGCTTCTACACATGTATTTGCTGAACGGTGAAAGCGCACAGTAATGCACTTTTCTCCCAGCAAATACACTGTTTCTAAGGAAATGCGAACACACTGAGGAGACACTTGTGGGAGCTACAGTGACTAAAACTGAGCTTCCCTACGCACAGGGAAGCAAGAGAAATGCTGATTTCATCATGCCCAGTTACATACTCAGAATCTGTACTACTGCGCAAATAGGCATGTCTCTGTCGGCAAAAAACTCAGTTCTGACAAAGTTGCCCAAATGCATCTCAGAAGTGTGCAACTTGTTCCCTGAGTTAGAAAACGTCGAGAAACGGTTGTTTCTGCTAGTGCTGTGGTTCTACACATGTATTTGCTGAACAATGAAAGCGCACAGTAATGCACTTTTCTCCCAGCAAATACACTGTTTCTAAGGAAATGTGAACACACTGAGGAAACACTTGTGGGAGCTACAGTGACTAAAACTGAGCTTCCCTACGCACAGGGAAGCAAGAGAAATGCTGATTTCATCAAGCCCAGTTACATACTCAGAATCTGTACTACTGCACAAATAGGCATGTCTCTGTAGGCAAAAAACTCATTTCTGACAAAGTTGCCCAAATGCATCTCAGAAGTGTGCAACTTGTTCCCTGAGTTAGAAAACGTCGAGAAACGGTCTTTTCTGCTAGCGATGTGCTTCTACACATGTATTTGCTGAACGGTGAATGCGCACAGTAATGCACTTTTCTGCCAGCAAATACACTGTTTCTAAGGAAATGGGAACACACTGAGGAGACACTTGTGGGAGCTACTGTGACTAAAACTGAGCTTCCCTATGCACATGGAACCAAGAGAAATGCTGATTTCATCAAGCCTAGTTACATACTCAGAATCTGTACTACTGCGCGAATAGGCATGTCTCTTTAGGCAAAAAACTCATTTCTGACAAAGTTGCCCAAATGCATCTCAGAAGTGTGCAACTTGTTCCCTGAGTTAGAAAACGTCGAGAAACGTTCGTTTCTGCTAGCGCTGTGCTTCTACACATGTATTTGCTGAACGGTGAAAGCGCACATTAATGCACTTCTCTCCCAGCAAATACACTGTTTCTAAGGAAATGCGAACACACTGAGGAGACACTTGTGGGAGCTACAGTGACTAAAACTGTGCTTCCCTACGCACAGGGAAGCAAGAGAAATGCTGATTTCATCAAGCCCAGTTACATACTCAGAATCTGTACTACTGCGCAAATAGGCATGTCTCTTTAGGCAAAAAACTCATTTCTGACAAAGTTGCCCAAATGCATCTCAGAAGTGTGCAACTTGTTCCCTGAGTTAGAAAACGTCGAGAAACGTTCGTTTCTGCTAGCGCTGTGCTTCTACACATGTATTTGCTGAACGGTGAAAGCGCACAGTAATGCACTTCTCTCCCAGCAAATACACTGCTTCTAATGAAATGCGAACACACTGAGGAGACACTTGTGGGAGCTACAGTGACTAAAACTGAGCTTCCCTACGCACAGGGAAGCAAGAGAAATGCTGATTTCATCAAGCCCAGTTACATACTCAGAATCTGTACTACTGCGCAAATAGGCATATCTCTTTAGGCAAAAAACTCATTTCTGACAAAGTTGCCCAAATGCATCTCAGAAGGGTGCAACTTGTTCCCTGAGTTAGAAAACGTCGAGAAACGTTCGTTTCTGCTAGCGCTGTGCTTCTACACATGTATTTGCTGAACGGTGAAAGCGCACAGTAATGCACTTTTCTCCCAGCAAATACACTGTTTCTAAGGAAATGGCAACACACTGAGGAGACACTTGTGGGAGCTACTGTGACTAAAACTGAGCTTCCCTACGCACAGGGAAGCAAGAGAAATGCTGATTTCATCAAGCCCAGTTACATACTCAGAATCTGTACTACTGCGCAAATAGGCATGTCTCTTTAGGCAAAAAACTCATTTCTGACAAAGTTGCCCAAATGCATCTCAGAAGTGTGCAACTTGTTCCCTGAGTTAGAAAACGTCGAGAAACGTTCGTTTCTGCTAGCGCTGTGCTTCTACACATGTATTTGCTGAACGGTGAAAGCGCACAGTAATGCACTTTTCTCCCAGCAAATACATTGTTTCTAAGGAAATAGGAACAAACTGAGGAGACACTTGTGGGAGCTACTGTGACTAAAACTGAGCTTCCCTACGCATAGGGAAGCAAGAGAAATGCTGATTTCATCAAGCCCAGTTACATACTCAGAATCTGTACTACTGCGCAAATAGGCATGTCTCTTTAGGCAAAAAACTCATTTCTGACAAAGTTGCCCAAATGCATCTCAGAAGTGTGCAACTTGTTTTCTGAGTTAGAAAACCTCGAGAAACGTTCGTTTCTGCAAGCGCTGTGCATCTACACATGTATTTGCTGAACGGTGAAAGCGCACAGTAATGCACTTTTCTCCCAGCAAATACATTGTTTCTAAGGAAATAGGAACACACTGAGGAGACACTTGTGGGAGCTACTGTGACTAAAACTGAGCTTCCCTACGCACAGGGAAGCAAGAGAAATGCTGATTTCATCAAGCCCAGTTACATACTCAGAATCTGTACTACTGCGCAAATAGGCATGTCTCTGTAGGCAAAAAACTCATTTCTGACAAAGTTGCCCAAATGCATCTCAGAAGTGTGCAACTTGTTCCCTGAGTTAGAAAACGTCGAGAAACGGTCGTTTCTGCTAGCGCTGTGCTTCTACACATGTATTTGCTGAACGGTGAAAGCGCACAGTAATGCACTTTTCTCCCAGCAAATACACTGTCTCTAAGGAAATGGGAACACACTGAGGAGACACTTGTGGGAGCTACTGTGACTAAAACTGAGCTTCCCTACGCACAGGGAAGCAAGAGAAATGCTTATTTCATCAAGCACAGTTACATACTCAGAATCTGTACTACTGCGCAAATAGGCATCTCTCTGTAGGCAAAAAACTCAGTTCTGACAAAGTTGCCCAAATGCATCTCAGAAGTGTGCAACTTGTTCCCTGAGTTAGAAAACGTCGAGAAACGGTTGTTTCTGCTAGTGCTGTGCTTCTACACATGTATTTGCAGAACAATGAAAGCGCACAGTAATGCACTTTTCTCCCAGCAAATACACTGTTTCTAAGGAAATGGGAACACACTGAGGAGACACTTGTGGGAGCTACAGTCACTAAAACTGAGCTTCCCTACGCACAGGGAAGCAAGAGAAATGCTGATTTCATCAAGCCCAGTTACATACTCAGAATCTGTACTACTGCACAAATAGGCATGTCTCTGTAGGCAAAAAACTCATTTCTGACAAAGTTGCCCAAATGCATCTCAGAAGTGTGCAACTTGTTCCCTGAGTTAGAAAACGTCGAGAAACGGTCTTTTCTGCTAGCGATGTGCTTCTACACATGTATTTGCTGAACGGTGAAAGCGCACAGTAATGCACTTGTCTCCCAGCATATACACTGTTTCTAAGGAAATGCGAACACACTGAGGAGACACTTGTGGGAGCTACAGTGACTAAAACTTAGCTTCCCTATGCACAGGGAAGCAAGAGAAATGCTGATTTCATCAAGCCCAGTTACATACTCAGAATCTGTACTACTGCGCGAATAGGCATGTCTCTTTAGGCAAAAAACTCAGTTCTGACAAAGTTGCCCAAATGCATCTCAGAAGTGTGCAACTTGTTCCCTGAGTTAGAAAACGTCGAGAAACTGTCGTTTCAGCTAGCGCTGTGCTTCTACACATGTATTTGCTGAACGGTGAAAGCGCACAGTAATGCACTTTTCTCCCAGCAAATACACTGTTTCTAAGGAAATGGGAACACACTGAGGAGACACTTCTGGGAGCTACTGTGACTAAAACTGAGCTTCCCTACGCACAGGGAAGCAAGAGAAATGCTGATGTCATCAAGCCCAGTTACATACTCAGAATCTGTACTACTGCACAAATAGGCATGTCTCTGTAGGCAAAAAACTCATTTCTGACAAAGTTGCCCAAATGCATCTCAGAAGTGTGCAACTTGTTCCCTGAGTTAGAAAACGTCGAGAAACGGTCTTTTCTGCCAGCGCTGTGCTTCTACACATGTACTTGCTGAACGGTGAAAGCGCACAGTAATGCACTTTTCTCCCAGCAAATACATTGTTTCTAAGGAAATAGGAACACACTGAGGAGACACTTGTGGGAGCTACTGTGACTAAAACTGAGCTTCCCTACGCACAGGGAAGCAAGAGAAATGCTGATTTCATCAAGCCCAGTTACATACTCAGAATCTGTACTACTGCGCAAATAGGCATGTCTCTGTAGGCAAAAAACTCATTTCTGACAAAGTTGCCCAAATGCATCTCAGAAGTGTGCAACTTGTTCCCTGAGTTAGAAAACGTCGAGAAACGGTCGTTTCTGCTAGCGCTGTGCTTCTACACATGTATTTGCTGAACGGTGAAAGCGCACAGTAATGCACTTTTCTCCCAGCAAATACACTGTCTCTAAGGAAATGGGAACACACTGAGGAGACACTTGTGGGAGCTACTGTGACTAAAACTGAGCTTCCCTACGCACAGGGAAGCAAGAGAAATGCTTATTTCATCAAGCACAGTTACATACTCAGAATCTGTACTACTGCGCAAATAGGCATCTCTCTGTAGGCAAAAAACTCAGTTCTGACAAAGTTGCCCAAATGCATCTCAGAAGTGTGCAACTTGTTCCCTGAGTTGGAAAACGTCGAGAAACGGTTGTTTCTGCTAGTGCTGTGCTCCTACACATGTATTTGCTGAACAATGAAAGCGCACAGTAATGCACTTTTCTCCCAGCAAATACACTGTTTCTAAGGAAATGGGAACACACTGAGGAGACACTTGTGGGAGCTACAGTGACTAAAACTGAGCTTCCCTACGCACAGGGAAGCAAGAGAAATGCTGATTTCATCAAGCCCAGTTACATACTCAGAATCTGTACTACTGCGCAAATAGGCATATCTCTTTAGGCAAAAAACTCATTTCTGACAAAGTTGCCCAAATGCATCTCAGAAGGGTGGAACTTGTTCCCTGAGTTAGAAAACGTCGAGAAACGTTCGTTTCTGCTAGCGCTGTGCTTCTACACATGTATTTGCTGAACGGTGAAAGCGCACAGTAATGCACTTTTCTCCCAGCAAATACACTGTTTCTAAGGAAATGGGAACACACTGAGGAGACACTTGTGGGAGCTACTGTGACTAAAACTGAGCTTCCCTACGCACAGGGAAGCAAGAGAAATGCTGATTTCATCAAGCACAGTTACATACTCAGAATCTGTACTACTGCGCAAATAGGCATGTCGCTTTAGGCAAAAAACTCATTTCTGACAAAGTTGCCCAAATGCATCTCAGAAGTGTGCAACTTGTTCCCTGAGTTAGAAAACCTCGAGAAACGTTCGTTTCTGCTAGCGCTGTGCTTCTACACATGTATTTGCTGAACGGTGAAAGCGCACAGTAATGCACTTTTCTCCCAGCAAATACATTGTTTCTAAGGAAATAGGAACACACTGAGGAGACACTTGTGGGAGCTACTGTGACTAAAACTGAGCTTCCCTACGCACAGGGAAGCAAGAGAAATGCTTATTTCATCAAGCACAGTTACATACTCAGAATCTGTACTACTGCGCAAATAGGCATGTCTCTGTAGGCAAAAAACTCATTTCTGACAAAGTTGCCCAAATGCATCTCAGAAGTGTGCAACTTGTTCCCTGAGTTAGAAAACGTCGAGAAACGGTCGTTTCTGCTAGCGCTGTGCTTCTACACATGTATTTGCTGAACGGTGAAAGCGCACAGTAATGCACTTTTCTCCCAGCAAATACACTGTCTCTAAGGAAATGGGAACACACTGAGGAGACACTTGTGGGAGCTACTGTGACTAAAACTGAACTTCCCTACGCACAGGGAAGCAAGAGAAATGCTTATTTCATCAAGCACAGTTACATACTCTGAATCTGTACTACTGCGCAAATAGGCATCTCTCTGTAGGCAAAAAACTCAGTTCTGACAAAGTTGCCCAAATGCATCTCAGAAGTGTGCAACTTGTTCCCTGAGTTAGAAAACGTCGAGAAACGGTTGTTTCTGCTAGTGCTGTGCTTCTACACATGTATTTGCAGAACAATGAAAGCGCACAGTAATGCACTTTTCTCCCAGCAAATACACTGTTTCTAAGGAAATGGGAACACACTGAGGAGACACTTGTGGGAGCTACAGTGACTAAAACTGAGCTTCCCTACGCACAGGGAAGCAAGAGAAATGCTGATTTCATCAAGCCCAGTTACATACTCAGAATCTGTACTACTGCACAAATAGGCATGTCTCTGTAGGCAAAAAACTCATTTCTGACAAAGTTGCCCAAATGCATCTCAGAAGTGTGCAACTTGTTCCCTGAGTTAGAAAACGTCGAGAAACGGTCTTTTCTGCCAGCGCTGTGCTTCTACACATGTACTTGCTGAACGGTGAAAGCGCACAGTAATGCACTTTTCTCCCAGCAAATACATTGTTTCTAAGGAAATAGGAACACACTGAGGAGACACTTGTGGGAGCTACTGTGACTAAAACTGAGCTTCCCTACGCACAGGGAAGCAAGAGAAATGCTGATTTCATCAAGCCCAGTTACATACTCAGAATCTGTACTACTGCGCAAATAGGCATGTCTCTGTAGGCAAAAAACTCATTTCTGACAAAGTTGCCCAAATGCATCTCAGAAGTGTGCAACTTGTTCCCTGAGTTAGAAAACGTCGAGAAACGGTCGTTTCTGCTAGCGCTGTGCTTCTACACATGTATTTGCTGAACGGTGAAAGCGCACAGTAATGCACTTTTCTCCCAGCAAATACACTGTCTCTAAGGAAATGGGAACACACTGAGGAGACACTTGTGGGAGCTACTGTGACTAAAACTGAGCTTCCCTACGCACAGGGAAGCAAGAGAAATGCTTATTTCATCAAGCACAGTTACATACTCAGAATCTGTACTACTGCGCAAATAGGCATCTCTCTGTAGGCAAAAAACTCAGTTCTGACAAAGTTGCCCAAATGCATCTCAGAAGTGTGCAACTTGTTCCCTGAGTTAGAAAACGTCGAGAAACGGTTGTTTCTGCTAGTGCTGTGCTTCTACACATGTATTTGCTGAACAATGAAAGCGCACAGTAATGCACTTTTCTCCCAGCAAATACACTGTTTCTAAGGAAATGGGAACACACTGAGGAGACACTTGTGGGAGCTACAGTGACTAAAACTGAGCTTCCCTACGCACAGGGAAGCAAGAGAAATGCTGATTTCATCAAGCCCAGTTACATACTCAGAATCTGTACTACTGCGCAAATAGGCATATCTCTTTAGGCAAAAAACTCATTTCTGACAAAGTTGCCCAAATGCATCTCAGAAGGGTGCAACTTGTTCCCTGAGTTAGAAAACGTCGAGAAACGTTCGTTTCTGCTAGCGCTGTGCTTCTACACATGTATTTGCTGAACGGTGAAAGCGCACAGTAATGCACTTTTCTCCCAGCAAATACACTGTTTCTAAGGAAATGGGAACACACTGAGGAGACACTTGTGGGAGCTACTGTGACTAAAACTGAGCTTCCCTACGCACAGGGAAGCAAGAGAAATGCTGATTTCATCAAGCACAGTTACATACTCAGAATCTGTACTACTGCGCAAATAGGCATGTCGCTTTAGGCAAAAAACTCATTTCTGACAAAGTTGCCCAAATGCATCTCAGAAGTGTGCAACTTGTTCCCTGAGTTAGAAAACCTCGAGAAACGTTCGTTTCTGCTAGCGCTGTGCTTCTACACATGTATTTGCTGAACGGTGAAAGCGCACAGTAATGCACTTTTCTCCCAGCAAATACATTGTTTCTAAGGAAATAGGAACACACTGAGGAGACACTTGTGGGAGCTACTGTGACTAAAACTGAGCTTCCCTACGCACAGGGAAGCAAGAGAAATGCTTATTTCATCAAGCACAGTTACATACTCAGAATCTGTACTACTGCGCAAATAGGCATGTCTCTGTAGGCAAAAAACTCATTTCTGACAAAGTTGCCCAAATGCATCTCAGAAGTGTGCAACTTGTTCCCTGAGTTAGAAAACGTCGAGAAACGGTCGTTTCTGCTAGCGCTGTGCTTCTACACATGTATTTGCTGAACGGTGAAAGCGCACAGTAATGCACTTTTCTCCCAGCAAATACACTGTCTCTAAGGAAATGGGAACACACTGAGGAGACACTTGTGGGAGCTACTGTGACTAAAACTGAACTTCCCTACGCACAGGGAAGCAAGAGAAATGCTTATTTCATCAAGCACAGTTACATACTCAGAATCTGTACTACTGCGCAAATAGGCATCTCTCTGTAGGCAAAAAACTCAGTTCTGACAAAGTTGCCCAAATGCATCTCAGAAGTGTGCAACTTGTTCCCTGAGTTAGAAAACGTCGAGAAACGGTTGTTTCTGCTAGTGCTGTGCTTCTACACATGTATTTGCAGAACAATGAAAGCGCACAGTAATGCACTTTTCTCCCAGCAAATACACTGTTTCTAAGGAAATGGGAACACACTGAGGAGACACTTGTGGGAGCTACAGTGACTAAAACTGAGCTTCCCTACGCACAGGGAAGCAAGAGAAATGCTGATTTCATCAAGCCCAGTTACATACTCAGAATCTGTACTACTGCACAAATAGGCATGTCTCTGTAGGCAAAAAACTCATTTCTGACAAAGTTGCCCAAATGCATCTCAGAAGTGTGCAACTTGTTCCCTGAGTTAGAAAACGTCGAGAAACGGTCTTTTCTGCCAGCGCTGTGCTTCTACACATGTACTTGCTGAACGGTGAAAGCGCACAGTAATGCACTTTTCTCCCAGCAAATACATTGTTTCTAAGGAAATAGGAACACACTGAGGAGACACTTGTGGGAGCTACTGTGACTAAAACTGAGCTTCCCTACGCACAGGGAAGCAAGAGAAATGCTGATTTCATCAAGCCCAGTTACATACTCAGAATCTGTACTACTGCGCAAATAGGCATGTCTCTGTAGGCAAAAAACTCATTTCTGACAAAGTTGCCCAAATGCATCTCAGAAGTGTGCAACTTGTTCCCTGAGTTAGAAAACGTCGAGAAACGGTCGTTTCTGCTAGCGCTGTGCTTCTACACATGTATTTGCTGAACGGTGAAAGCGCACAGTAATGCACTTTTCTCCCAGCAAATACACTGTCTCTAAGGAAATGGGAACACACTGAGGAGACACTTGTGGGAGCTACTGTGACTAAAACTGAGCTTCCCTACGCACAGGGAAGCAAGAGAAATGCTTATTTCATCAAGCACAGTTACATACTCAGAATCTGTACTACTGCGCAAATAGGCATCTCTCTGTAGGCAAAAAACTCAGTTCTGACAAAGTTGCCCAAATGCATCTCAGAAGTGTGCAACTTGTTCCCTGAGTTAGAAAACGTCGAGAAACGGTTGTTTCTGCTAGTGCTGTGCTTCTACACATGTATTTGCTGAACAATGAAAGCGCACAGTAATGCACTTTTCTCCCAGCAAATACACTGTTTCTAAGGAAATGGGAACACACTGAGGAGACACTTGTGGGAGCTACAGTGACTAAAACTGAGCTTCCCTACGCACAGGGAAGCAAGAGAAATGCTGATTTCATCAAGCCCAGTTACATACTCAGAATCTGTACTACTGCACAAATAGGCATGTCTCTGTAGGCAAAAAACTCATTTCTGACAAAGTTGCCCAAATGCATCTCAGAAGTGTGCAACTTGTTCCCTGAGTTAGAAAACGTCGAGAAACGGTCTTTTCTGCTAGCGATGTGCTTCTACACATGTATTTGCTGAACGGTGAATGCGCACAGTAATGCACTTTTCTCCCAGCAAATACACTGTTTCTAAGGAAATGGGAACACACTGAGGAGACACTTGTGGGAGCTACTGTGACTAAAACTGAGCTTCCCTATGCACATGGAAGCAAGAGAAATGCTGATTTCATCAAGCCTAGTTACATACTCAGAATCTGTACTACTGCGCAAATAGGCATGTCTCTGTAGGCAAAAAACTCATTTCTGACAAAGTTGCCCAAATGCATCTCAGAAGTGTGCAACTTGTTCCCTGAGTTAGAAAACGTCGATAAACGTTCGTTTTTGCTAGCGCTGTGCTTCTACACATGTATTTGCTGAACGGTGAAAGCGCACAGTAATGCACTTCTCTCCCAGCAAATACGCTGTTTCTAAGGAAATGCGAACACACTGAGGAGACACTTGTGGGAGCTACAGTGACTAAAACTGAGCTTCCCTACGCACAGGGAAGCAAGAAAAATGCTGATTTCATCAAGCCCAGTTACATCCTCAGAATCTGTACTACTGCGCAAATAGGCATGTCTCTGTAGGCAAAAAACTCATTTCTGACAAAGTTGCCCAAATGCATCTCAGAAGTGTGCAACTTGTTCCCTGAGTTAGAAAACGTCGAGAAATGGTTGTTTCTGCTAGTGCTGTGCTTCTACACATGTATTTGCTGAACAATGAAAGCGCACAGTAATGCACTTTTCTCCCAGCAAATACACTGTTTCTAAGGAAATGGGAACACACTGAGGAGACACTTGTGGGAGCTACAGTGACTAAAACTGAGCTTCCCTACGCACAGGGAAGCAAGAGAAATGCTGATTTCATCAAGCCCAGTTACATACTCAAATCTGTACTACTGCACAAATAGGCATGTCTCTGTAGGCAAAAAACTCGTTTCTGACAAAGTTGCCCAAATGCATCTCAGAAGTGTGCAACTTGTTCCCTGAGTTAGAAAACGTCGAGAAACGGTCTTTTCTGCTAGCGATGTGCTTCTACACATGTATTTGCTGAACGGTGAATGCGCACAGTAATGCACTTTTCTCCCAGCAAATACACTGTTTCTAAGGAAATGGGAACACACTGAGGAGACACTTGTGGGAGCTACTGTGACTAAAACTGAGCTTCCCTTGCACATGGAAGCAAGAGAAATGCTGATTTCATCAAGCCTAGTTACATACTCAGAATCTGTACTACTGCGCAAATAGGCATGTCTCTGTAGGCAAAAAACTCATTTCTGACAAAGTTGCCCAAATGCATCTCAGAAGTGTGCAACTTGTTCCCTGAGTTAGAAAACGTCGATAAACGTTTGTTTTTGCTTGCGCTGTGCTTCTACACATGTATTTGCTGAAAGGTGAAAGCGCACAGTAATGCACTTCTCTCCCAGCAAATACACTGTTTCTATGGAAATGCGAACACACTGAGGAGACACTTGTGGGAGCTACAGTGACTAAAACTGAGCTTCCCTACGCACAGGGAAGCAAGAGAAATGCTGATTTCATCAAGCCCAGTTACATACTCAGAATCTGTACTACTGCGCGAATAGGCATGTCTCTTTAGGCAAAAAACTCATTTCTGACAAAGTTGCCCAAATGCATCTCAGAAGTGTGCAACTTGTTCCCTGAGTTAGAAAACGTCGAGAAACGTTCGTTTCTGCTAGCGCTGTGCTTCTACACATGTATTTGCTGAACGGTGAAAGCGCACAGTAATGTACTTCTCTCCCAGCAAATACACTGTTTCTAAGGAAATGGGAACACACTGAGGAGACACTTGTGGGAGCTACTGTGACTAAAACTGAGCTTCCCTACGCACAGGGAAGCAAGAGAAATGCTGAGTTCATCAAGCCCAGTTACATACTCAGAATCTGTACTACTGCGCAAATAGGCATGTCTCTTTAGGCAAAAAACTCATTTCTGACAAAGTTGCCCAAATGCATCTCAGAAGTGTGCAACTTGTTCCCTGAGTTAGAAAACGTCGAGAAACGTTCGTTTCTGCTAGCGCTGTGCTTCTACACATGTATTTGCTGAACGGTGAAAGCGCACAGTAATGCACTTTTCTCCCAGCAAATACACTGTTTCTAAGGAAATGGGAACACACTGAGAAGACACTTGTGTGAGCTACTGTGACTAAAACTGAGATTACCTACGCACAGGGAAGCAAGAGAAATGCTGATTTCGTCAAGCCCAGTTACATACTCAGAATCTGTACTACTGCGCAAATAGGCATGTCTCTGTAGGCAAAAAACTCATTTCTGACAAAGTTGCCCAAATGCATCTCAGAAGTGTGCAACTTGTTCCCTGAGTTAGAAAACGTCGATAAACGTTCGTTTTTGCTAGCGCTGTGCTTCTACACATGTATTTGCTGAACGGTGAAAGCGCACAGTAATGCACTTTTCTCCCAGCAAATACACTGTTTCTAAGGAAATGGGAACACACTGAGAAGACACTTGTGTGAGCTACTGTGACTAAAACTGAGATTACCTACGCACAGGGAAGCAAGAGAAATGCTGATTTCATCAAGCCCAGTTACATACTCAGAATCTGTACTACTGCGCAAATAGGCATGTCTCTGTAGGCAAAAAACTCATTTCTGACAAAGTTGCCCAAATGCATCTCAGAAGTGTGCAACTTGTTCCCTGAGTTAGAAAACGTCGATAAACGTTCGTTTTTGCTAGCGCTGTGCTTCTACACATGTATTTGCTGAACGGTGAAGGCGCACAGTAATGCACTTCTCTCCCAGCAAATACACTGTTTCTAAGGAAATGCGAACACACTGAGGAGACACTTGTGGGAGCTACAGTGACTAAAACTGAGCTTCCCTACGCACAGGGAAGCAAGAGAAATGCTGATTTCATCAAGCCCAGTTACATACTCAGAATCTGTACTACTGCGCGAATAGGCATGTCTCTTTAGGCAAAAAACTCATTTCTGACAAAGTTGCCCAAATGCATCTCAGAAGTGTGCAACTTGTTCCCTGAGTTAGAAAACGTCCAGAAACGTTCGTTTCTGCTAGCGCTGTGCTTCTACACATGTATTTGCTGAACGGTGAAAGCATACAGTAATGCACTTTTCTCCCAGCAAATACACTGTTTCTAAGGAAATGGGAACACACTGAGAAGACACTTTTGGGAGCTACTGTGACTAAAACTGAGATTACCTACGCACAGGGAAGTAAGAGAAATGCTGATTTCATCAAGCCCAGTTACATACTCAGAATCTGTACTACTGCGCAAATAGGCATGTCTCTTTAGGCAAAAAACTCATTTCTGACAAAGTTGCCCAAATGCATCTCAGAAGTGTGCAACTTGTTCCCTGAGTTAGAAAACGTCGAGAAACGTACGTTTCTGCTAGCGCTGTGCTTCTACACATGTATTTGCTGAACGGTGAAAGCGCACAGTAATGCACTTCTCTCCCAGCAAATACACTGTTTCTAAGGAAATGCGAACACACTGAGGAGACACTTGTGGGAGCTACAGTGACTAAAACTGAGCTTCCCTACGCACAGGGAAGCAAGAGAAATGCTGATTTCATCAAGCCCAGTTACATACTCAGAATCTGTACTACTGCGCAAATAGGCGTATCTCTGTAGGCAAAAAACTCATTTCTGACAAAGTTGCCCAAATGCATCTCAGAAGTGTGCAACTTGTTCCCTGAGTTAGAAAACGTCGAGAAACGTTCGTTTCTGCTAGCGCTGTGCTTCTACACATGTATTTGCTGAAAGGTGAAAGCGCACAGTAATGCACTTTTCTCCCAGCAAATACACTGTTTCTAAGGAAATGGGAACACACTGAGGAGACACTTGTGGGAGCTACTGTGACTAAAACTGAGCTTCCCTACGCACAGGGAAGCAAGAGAAATGCTGATTTCATCAAGCCCAGTTACATACTCAGAATCTGTACTACTGCGCAAATAGGCATGTCTCTTTAGGCAAAAAACTCATTTCTGACAAAGCTGCCCAAATGCATCTCAGAAGTGTGCAACTTGTTCCCTGAGTTAGAAAACGTCGAGAAACGGTCGTTTCTGCTAGTGCTGTGCTTCTACACATGTATTTGCTGAACGGTGAAAGCGCACAGTAATGCACTTTTCTCCCAGCAAATACACTGTTTCTAAGGAAATGGGAACACACTGAGGAGACACTTGTGGGTGCTACAGTGACTAAAACTGAGCTTCCCTACGCACAGGGAAGCAAGAGAAATGCTGATTTCATCAAGCCCAGTTACGTACTCAGAATCTGTACTACTGCGCAAATAGGCATGTCTCTTTAGGCAAAAAACTCATTACTGACAAAGTTGCCCAAATGCATCTCAGAAGTGTGCAACTTGTTCCCTGATTTAGAAAACGTCGAGAAACGGTCGTTTCTGCTAGCGCTGTGCTTCTACACATGTATTTGCTGAACGGTGAAAGCGCACAGTAATGTACTTCTCTCCCAGCAAATACACTGTTTCTCCCAGCAAATACACTGTTTCTAAGGAAATGGGAACACACTGAGGAGACACTTGTGGGAGCTACTGTGACTAAAACTGAGCTTCCCTACGCACAGGGAAGCAAGAGAAATGCTGATTTCATCAAGCCCAGTTACATACTCAGAATCTGTACTACTGCGCAAATAGGCATGTCTCTTTAGGCAAAAAACTCATTTCTGACAAAGTTGCCCAAATGCATCTCAGAAGTGTGCAACTTGTTCCCTGAGTTAGAAAACGTCGAGAAACGTTCGTTTCTGCTAGCGCTGTGCTTCTACACATGTATTTGCTGAACGGTGAAAGCACACAGTAATGCACTTTTCTCCCAGCAAATACACTGTTTCTAAGGAAATGGGAACACACTGAGAAGACACTTGTGTGAGCTACTGTGACTAAAACTGAGATTACCTACGCACAGGGAAGCAAGAGAAATGCTGATTTCATCAAGCCCAGTTACATACTCAGAATCTGTACTACTGCGCAAATAGGCATGTCTCTGTAGGCAAAAAACTCATTTCTGACAAAGTTGCCCAAATGCATCTCAGAAGTGTGCAACTTGTTCCCTGAGTTAGAAAACTTCGATAAACGTTCGTTTTTGCTAGCGCTGTGCTTCTACACATGTATTTGCTGAACGGTGAAAGCGCACAGTAATGCACTTCTCTCCCAGCAAATACACTGTTTCTAAGGAAATGCGAACACACTGAGGAGACACTTGTGGGAGCTACAGTGACTAAAACTGAGCTTCCCTACGCACAGGGAAGCAAGAGAAATGCTGATTTCATCAAGCCCAGTTACATACTCAGAATCTGTACTACTGCGCGAATAGGCATGTCTCTTTAGGCAAAAAACTCATTTCTGACAAAGTTGCCCAAATGCATCTCAGAAGTGTGCAACTTGTTCCCTGAGTTAGAAAACGTCCAGAAACATTCGTTTCTGCTAGCGCTGTGCTTCTACACATGTATTTGCTGAACGGTGAAAGCATACAGTAATGCACTTTTCTCCCAGCAAATACACTGTTTCTAAGGAAATGGGAACACACTGAGAAGACACTTTTGGGAGCTACTGTGACTAAAACTGAGATTACCTACGCACAGGGAAGTAAGAGAAATGCTGATTTCATCAAGCCCAGTTACATACTCAGAATCTGTACTACTGCGCAAATAGGCATGTCTCTTTAGGCAAAAAACTCATTTCTGACAAAGTTGCCCAAATGCATCTCAGAAGTGTGCAACTTGTTCCCTGAGTTAGAAAACGTCGAGAAACGTACGTTTCTGCTAGCGCTGTGCTTCTACACATGTATTTGCTGAACGGTGAAAGCGCACAGTAATGCACTTCTCTCCCAGCAAATACACTGTTTCTAAGGAAATGCGAACACACTGAGGAGACACTTGTGGGAGCTACAGTGACTAAAACTGAGCTTCCCTACGCACAGGGAAGCAAGAGAAATGCTGATTTCATCAAGCCCAGTTACATACTCAGAATCTGTACTACTGCGCAAATAGGCGTATCTCTGTAGGCAAAAAACTCATTTCTGACAAAGTTGCCCAAATGCATCTCAGAAGTGTGCAACTTGTTCCCTGAGTTAGAAAACGTCGAGAAACGTTCGTTTCTGCTAGCGCTGTGCTTCTACACATGTATTTGCTGAAAGGTGAAAGCGCACAGTAATGCACTTTTCTCCCAGCAAATACACTGTTTCTAAGGAAATGGGAACACACTGAGGAGACACTTGTGGGAGCTACTGTGACTAAAACTGAGCTTCCCTACGCACAGGGAAGCAAGAGAAATGCTGATTTCATCAAGCCCAGTTACATACTCAGAATCTGTACTACTGCGCAAATAGGCATGTCTCTTTAGGCAAAAAACTCATTTCTGACAAAGCTGCCCAAATGCATCTCAGAAGTGTGCAACTTGTTCCCTGAGTTAGAAAACGTCGAGAAACGGTCGTTTCTGCTAGCGCTGTGCTTCTACACATGTATTTGCTGAACGGTGAAAGCGCACAGTAATGCACTTTTCTCCCAGCAAATACACTGTTTCTAAGGAATTGGGAACACACTGAGGAGACACTTGTGGGTGCTACAGTGACTAAAACTGAGCTTCCCTACGCACAGGGAAGCAAGAGAAATGCTGATTTCATCAAGCCCAGTTACGTACTCAGAATCTGTACTACTGCGCAAATAGGCATGTCTCTTTAGGCAAAAAACTCATTACTGACAAAGTTGCCCAAATGCATCTCAGAAGTGTGCAACTTGTTCCCTGAGTTAGAAAATGTCGAGAAACGTTCGTTTCTGCTAGCGCTGTGCTTCTACACATGTATTTGCTGAACGGTGAAAGCGCATAGTAATGCACTTTTCTCCCAGCAAACACATTGTTTCTAAGTAAATGGGAACACACTGAGGAGACACTTGTGGGAGCTACTGTAACTAAAACTGAGCTTCCCTACACATAGGGAAGCAAGAGAAATGCTGATTTCATCAAGCCCAGTTACATACTCAGAATCTGTACTACTGCGCAAATAGGCATGTCTCTTTAGGCAAAAAACTCATTTCTGACAAAGTTGCCCAAAAGCATCTCAGAAGTGTGCAACTTGATCCCTGAGTTAGAAAACGTCGAGAAACGGTCGTATCTGCTAGTGCTGTGCTTCTACACATGTATTTGCTGAACGGTGAAAGCGCACAGTAATGCACTGTTCTCCCAGCAAATACACTGTTTCTAAGGAAATGGGAACACACTGAGGAGACACTTGTGGGAGCTACTGTGACTAAAACTGAGCTTCCCTAGCACAGGGAAGCAAGAGACATGCTGATTTCATCAAGCCCAATTACATACTCAGAATCTGTACTACTGCGCAAATAGGCATGTCTCTTTAGGAAAAAAACTCATTTCTGACAAAGTTGCCCAAATGCATCTCAGAAGTGTGCAACTTGTTCCCTGAGTTAGAAAACGTTGAGAAACGGTCGTTTCTGCTAGTGCTGTGCTTCTACACATGTATTTGCTGAACAGTAAAAGCGCACAGTAATGCACTTTTCTCCCAGCAAATACACTGTTTCTAAGGAAATGGGAACACACTGAGGAGACACTTGTGGGAGCTACTGTGACTAAAACTGAGCTTCCCTACGCACAGGGAGGCAAGAGACATGCTGATTTCATCAATCCCAGTTACATACTCAGAATCTGTACTACTGCGCAAATAGGCATGTCTCTGTAGGCAAAAAACTCATTTCTGACAAAGTTGCCCAAATGCATTTCAGAAGTGTGCAACTTGTTCCCTGAGTTAGAAAACGTCGAGAAACGGTCTTTTCTGCTAGCGCTGTGCTTCTACACATGTATTTGCTGAACGGATAAAGCACACAATAATGCACTTTTCTCCCAGCAAATACACTGTTTCTAAGGAAATGGGAACACACTGAGGAGACACTTGTGGGAGCTACTGTGACTAAAACTGAGCTTCCCTATGCACAGGGAAGCAAGAGAAATGCTGATTTCATCAAGCCCAGTTACATACTCAGAATCTGTACTCATGCTCAAATAGGCATGTCTCTTTAGGCAAAAAACTCATTACTGACAAAGTTGCCCAAATGCATCTCAGAAGTGTGCAACTTGTTCCCTGAGTTAGAAAACGTCGAGAAACGGTCTTTTCTGCCAGCGCTGTGCTTCTACACATGTATTTGCTGAACGGTGAAAGCGCACAGTAATGTACTTTTCTCCCAGCAAATACACTGTTTCTAAGGAAATGGGAACACACTGAGGAGACACTTGTCGGTGCTACAGTGACTAAAACTGAACTTCCCTACGCACAGGGAAGCAAGAGAAATGCTGATTTCATCAAGCCCAGTTACGTACTCAGAATCTGTACTACTGCGCAAATAGGCATGTCTCTTTAGGCAAAAAACTCATTACTGACAAAGTTGCCCAAATGCATCTCAGAAGTGTGCAACTTGTTCCCTGAGTTAGAAAATGTCGAGAAACGTTCGTTTCTGCGAGCGCTGTGCTTCTACACATGTATTTGCTGAACGGTGAAAGCGCATAGTAATGCACTTTTCTCCCAGCAAACACATTGTTTCTAAGTAAATGGGAACACACTGAGGAGACACTTGTGGGAGCTACTGTGACTAAAACTGATCTTCCCTACGCACAGGGAAGCAAGAGAAATGCTGATTTCATCAAGCCCAGTTACATACTCAGAATCTGTACTACTGCGCAAATAGGCATGTCTCTTTAGGCAAAAAACTCATTTCTGACAAAGTTGCCCAAATGCATCTCAGAAGTGTGCAACTTGTTCCCTGAGTTAGAAAACGTCGAGAAACGTTCGTATCTGCTAGTGCTGTGCTTCTACACATGTATTTGCTGAACGGTGAAAGCGCACAGTAATGCACTTTTCTCCCAGCAAATACACTGTTTCTAAGGAAATGGGAACACACTGAGGAGACACTTGTGGGAGCTACTGTGACTAAAACTGAGCTTCCCTACGCACAGGGAAGCAAGAGAAATGCTGATTTCATCAAGCCCAGTTACATACTCAGAATCTGTACTCATGCTCAAATAGGCAAGTCTTTTTAGGCAAAAAACTCATTTCTGACAAAGTTGCCCAAATGCATCTCAGAAGTGTGCAACTTGTTCCCTCAGTTAGAAAACGTCGAGAAACGGTCTTTTCTGCCAGCGCTGTACTTCTACACATGTATTTGCTGAACGGTGAAAGCGCACAGTAATGTACTTTTCTCCCAGCAAATACACTGTTTCTAAGGAAATGGGAACACATTGAGGAGACACTTGTGGGTGCTACAGTGACTAAAACTGAGCTTCCCTACGCACAGGGATGCAAGAGAAATGCTGATTTCATCAAGCCCAGTTACGTACTCAGAATCTGTACTACTGCGCAAATAGGCATGTCTCTTTAGGCAAAAAACTCATTCCTGACAAAGTTGACCAAATGCATCTCAGAAGTGTGCAACTTGTTCCCTGAGTTACAAAATGTCGAGAAACGTTCGTTTCTGCTAGCGCTGTGCTTCTACACATGTATTTGCTGAACGGTGAAAGCGCATAGTAATGCACTTTTCTCCCAGCAAACACATTGTTTCTAAGTAAATGGGAACACACTGAGGAGACACTTGTGGGAGCTACTGTGACTAAAACTGAGCTTCCCTACGCACAGGGAATCAAGAGAAATGCTGATTTCATCAAGCCCAGTTACATACTCAGAATCTGTACTCATGCGCAAATAGGCATGTCTCTTTAGGCAAAAAACTCATTTCTGACAAAGTTGCCCAAATACATCTCAGAAGTGTGCAACTTGTTCCCTGATATAGAAAACGTCGAGAAACGGTCGTATCTGCTAGTGCTGTGCTTCTACACATGTATTTGCTGAACGGTGAAAGCGCACAGTAATGCACTTTTCTCCCAGCAAATACACTGTTTCTAAGGAAATGGGAACACACTGAGGAGACACTTGTGGGAGCTACTGTGACTAAAACTGAGCTTCCCTACGCACAGGGAAGCAAGAGAAATGCTGATTTCATCAAGCCCAATTACATACTCAGAATCTGTACTACTGCGCAAATAGGCATGTCTCTTTAGGCAAAAAACTCATTTCTGACAAAGTTGCCCAAATGCATCTCAGAAGTGTGCAACTTGTTCCCTGAGTTAGAAAACGTCGAGAAACGTTCGTGTCTGCTAGCGCTGTGCTTCTACACATGTATTTCCTGAACGGTGAAAGCGCACAGTAATGCACTTTTCTCCCAGCAAATACATTGTTTCGAAGGAAATAGGAACACACTGAGGAGACACTTGTGGGAGCTACTGTGACTAAAACTGAGCTTCCCTACGCACAGGGAAGCAAGAGAAATGCTGATTTCATCAAGCCCAGTTACATACTCAGAATCTGTACTACTGCGCAAATAGGCACGTCTCTTTAGGCAGAAAACTCATTTCTGACAAAGTTGCCCAAATTCATCTCAGAAGGGTGCACCTTGTTCCCTGAGTTAGAAAACGTCGAGAAACGTTCGTTTCTGCTAGCGCTGTGCTTCTACACATGTATTTGCTGAACTATGAAAGCACACAGTAATGCACTTTTCTCCCAGCAAATACACTGTTTCTAAGGAAATGGGAACACACTGAGGAGACACTTGTGGGAGCTACTGTGACTAAAACTGAGCTTCCCTACGCACAGGGAAGCAAGAGAAATGCTGATTTCATCAAGCCCAGTTACATACTCAGAATCTGTACTACTGCGCAAATAGGCATGTCTCTTTAGGCAAAAAACTCATTTCTGACAAAGTTGCCCAAATGCATCTCAGAAGTGTGAAACTTGTTCCCTGAGTTAGAAAACGTCGAGAAACGGTCGTTTCTGCTAGCGCTGTGCTTCTACACATGTATTTGCTGAACAGTAAAAGCGCACAGTAATGCACTTTTCTCCCAGCAAATACACTGTTTCTAAGGAAATGGGAACACACTGAGGAGACACTTGTGGGAGCTACTGTGACTAAAACTGAGCTTCCCTACGCACAGGGAAGCAAGAGAAATGCTGATTTCATCAAGCCCAGTTACATACTCAGAATCTGTACTACTGCGCAAATAGGCATGTCTCTTTAGGCAAAAAACTCATTTCTGACAAAGTTGCCCAAATGCATCTCAGAAGTGTGAAACTTGTTCCATGAGTTAGAAAACGTTGAGAAACGGTCTTTTCTGCTAGCGCTGTGCTTCTACACATGTATTTGCTGAACGGTTAAAGCACACAATAATGCACTTTTCTCCCAGCAAATACACTGTTTCTAAGGAAATGGGAACACACTGAGGAGACACTTGTGGGAGCTACTGTGACTAAAACTGAGCTTCCCTACGCACAGGGAAGCAAGAGAAATGCTGATTTCATCAAGCCCAGTTACATACTCAGAATCTGTACTACTGCGCAAATAGGCATGTCTCTGTAGGCAAAAAACTCATTTCTGACAAAGTTGCCCATATTCATCTCAGAAGGGTGCACCTTGTTCCCTGAGTTAGAAAACGTCGAGAAACGTTCGTTTCTGCTAGCGCTGTGCTTCTACACATGTATTTGCTGAACGGTGAAAGCGCACAGTAATGCACTTCTCTCCCAGCAAATACACTGTTTCTAAGGAAATGCGAACACACTGAGGAGACACTTGTGGGAGCTACAGTGACTAAAACTGAGCTTCCCTACGCACAGGGAAGCAAGAGAAATGCTGATTTCATCAAGCCCAGTTACATACTCAGAATCTGTACTACTGCGCAAATAGGCGTATCTCTGTAGGCAAAAAACTCATTTCTGACAAAGTTGCCCAAATGCATCTCAGAAGTGTGCAACTTGTTCCCTGAGTTAGAAAACGTCGAGAAACGTTCGTTTCTGCTAGCGCTGTGCTTCTACACATGTATTTGCTGAACGGTGAAAGCGCACAGTAATGCACTTTTCTCCCAGCAAATACACTGTTTCTAAGGAAATGGGAACACACTGAGGAGACACTTGTGGGAGCTACTGTGACTAAAACTGAGCTTCCCTACGCACAGGGAAGCAAGAGAAATGCTGATTTCATCAAGCCCAGTTACATACTCAGAATCTGTACTACTGCGCAAATAGGCACGTCTCTTTAGGCAGAAAACTCATTTCTGACAAAGTTGCCCAAATTCATCTCAGAAGGGTGCACCTTGTTCCCTGAGTTAGAAAACGTCGAGAAACGTTCGTTTCTGCTAGCGCTGTGCTTCTACACATGTATTTGCTGAACTATGAAAGCACACAGTAATGCACTTTTCTCCCAGCAAATACACTGTTTCTAAGGAAATGGGAACACACTGAGGAGACACTTGTGGGAGCTACTGTGACTAAAACTGAGCTTCCCTACGCACAGGGAAGCAAGAGAAATGCTGATTTCATCAAGCCCAGTTACATACTCAGAATCTGTACTACTGCGCAAATAGGCATGTCTCTTTAGGCAAAAAACTCATTTCTGACAAAGTTGCCCAAATGCATCTCAGAAGTGTGAAACTTGTTCCCTGAGTTAGAAAACGTCGAGAAACGGTCGTTTCTGCTAGCGCTGTGCTTCTACACATGTATTTGCTGAACGGTGAAAACGCACAGTAATGCACTTCTCTCCCAGCAAATACACTGTTTCTAAGGAAATGCGAACACACTGAGGAGACACTTGTGGGAGCTACAGTGACTAAAACTGAGCTTCCCTACGCACAGGGAAGCAAGAGAAATGCTGATTTCATCAAGCCCAGTTACATACTCAGAATCTGTACTACTGCGCAAATAGGCGTATCTCTGTAGGCAAAAAACTCATTTCTGACAAAGTTGCCCAAATGCATCTCAGAAGTGTGCAACTTGTTCCCTGAGTTAGAAAACGTCGAGAAACGTTCGTTTCTGCTAGCGCTGTGCTTCTACACATGTATTTGCTGAACGGTGAAAGCGCACAGTAATGCACTTTTCTCCCAGCAAATACACTGTTTCTAAGGAAATGGGAACACACTGAGGAGACACTTGTGGGAGCTACTGTGACTAAAACTGAGCTTCCCTACGCACAGGGAAGCAAAAGAAATGCTGATTTCATCAAGCCCAGTTACATACTCAGAATCTGTACTACTGCGCAAATAGGCATGTCTCTTTAGGCAAAAAACTCATTTCTGACAAAGCTGCCCAAATGCATCTCAGAAGTGTGCAACTTGTTCCCTGAGTTAGAAAACGTCGAGAAACGGTCGTTTCTGCTAGCGCTGTGCTTCTACACATGTATTTGCTGAACGGTGAAAGCGCACAGTAATGCACTTTTCTCCCAGCAAATACACTGTTTCTAAGGAATTGGGAACACACTGAGGAGACACTTGTGGGTGCTACAGTGACTAAAACTGAGCTTCCCTACGCACAGGGAAGCAAGAGAAATGCTGATTTCATCAAGCCCAGTTACGTACTCAGAATCTGTACTACTGCGCAAATAGGCATGTCTCTTTAGGCAAAAAACTCATTACTGACAAAGTTGCCCAAATGCATCTCAGAAGTGTGCAACTTGTTCCCTGAGTTAGAAAATGTCGAGAAACGTTCGTTTCTGCTAGCGCTGTGCTTCTACACATGTATTTGCTGAACGGTGAAAGCGCATAGTAATGCACTTTTCTCCCAGCAAACACATTGTTTCTAAGTAAATGGGAACACACTGAGGAGACACTTGTGGGAGCTACTGTGACTAAAACTGAGCTTCCCTACACATAGGGAAGCAAGAGAAATGCTGATTTCATCAAGCCCAGTTACATACTCAGAATCTGTACTACTGCGCAAATAGGCATGTCTCTTTAGGCAAAAAACTCATTTCTGACAAAGTTGCCCAAAAGCATCTCAGAAGTGTGCAACTTGATCCCTGAGTTAGAAAACGTCGAGAAACGGTCGTATCTGCTAGTGCTGTGCTTCTACACATGTATTTGCTGAACGGTGAAAGCGCACAGTAATGCACTGTTCTCCCAGCAAATACACTGTTTCTAAGGAAATGGGAACACACTGAGGAGACACTTGTGGGAGCTACTGTGACTAAAACTGAGCTTCCCTACGCACAGGGAAGCAAGAGACATGCTGATTTCATCAAGCCCAATTACATACTCAGAATCTGTACTACTGCGCAAATAGGCATGTCTCTTTAGGCAAAAAACTCATTTCTGACAAAGTTGCCCAAATGCATCTCAGAAGTGTGCAACTTGTTCCCTGAGTTAGAAAACGTTGAGAAACGGTCGTTTCTGCTAGTGCTGTGCTTCTACACATGTATTTGCTGAACAGTAAAAGCGCACAGTAATGCACTTTTCTCCCAGCAAATACACTGTTTCTAAGGAAATGGGAACACACTGAGGAGACACTTGTGGGAGCTACTGTGACT
Source organism: Acomys minous (assembly GCF_964271855.1). Lineage (NCBI taxonomy): Eukaryota > Metazoa > Chordata > Mammalia > Rodentia > Muridae > Acomys > Acomys minous. Next base: position 864,768 of record NW_028182169.1, on the reverse strand, counting down.
AAAACTGAGCTTCCCTACGCACAGGGAAGCAAGAGACATGCTGATTTCATCAATCCCAGTTACATACTCAGAATCTGTACTACTGCGCAAATAGGCATGTCTCTTTAGGCAAAAAACTCATTTCTGACAAAGTTGCCCAAATGCATCTCAGAAGTGTGCAACTTGTTCCCTGAGTTAGAAAACGTCGAGAAACGGTCTTTTCTGCTAGCGCTGTGCTTCTACACATGTATTTGCTGAACGGATAAAGCACACAATAATGCACTTTTCTCCCAGCAAATACACTGTTTCTAAGGAAATGGGAACACACTGAGGAGACACTTGTGGGAGCTACTGTGACTAAAACTGAGCTTCCCTACGCACAGGGAAGCAAGAGAAATGCTGATTTCATCAAGCCCAGTTACATACTCAGAATCTGTACTACTGCGCAAATAGGCGTATCTCTGTAGGCAAAAAACTCATTTCTGACAAAGTTGCCCAAATGCATCTCAGAAGTGTGCAACTTGTTCCCTGAGTTAGAAAACGTCGAGAAACGTTCGTTTCTGCTAGCGCTGTGCTTCTACACATGTATTTGCTGAACGGTGAAAGCGCACAGTAATGCACTTTTCTCCCAGCAAATACACTGTTTCTAAGGAAATGGGAACACACTGAGGAGACACTTGTGGGAGCTACTGTGACTAAAACTGAGCTTCCCTACGCACAGGGAAGCAAAAGAAATGCTGATTTCATCAAGCCCAGTTACATACTCAGAATCTGTACTACTGCGCAAATAGGCATGTCTCTTTAGGCAAAAAACTCATTTCTGACAAAGCTGCCCAAATGCATCTCAGAAGTGTGCAACTTGTTCCCTGAGTTAGAAAACGTCGAGAAACGGTCGTTTCTGCTAGCGCTGTGCTTCTACACATGTATTTGCTGAACGGTGAAAGCGCACAGTAATGCACTTTTCTCCCAGCAAATACACTGTTTCTAAGGAATTGGGAACACACTGAGGAGACACTTGTGGGTGCTACAGTGACTAAAACTGAGCTTCCCTACGCACAGGGAAGCAAGAGAAATGCTGATTTCATCAAGCCCAGTTACGTACTCAGAATCTGTACTACTGCGCAAATAGGCATGTCTCTTTAGGCAAAAAACTCATTACTGACAAAGTTGCCCAAATGCATCTCAGAAGTGTGCAACTTGTTCCCTGAGTTAGAAAATGTCGAGAAACGTTCGTTTCTGCTAGCGCTGTGCTTCTACACATGTATTTGCTGAACGGTGAAAGCGCATAGTAATGCACTTTTCTCCCAGCAAACACATTGTTTCTAAGTAAATGGGAACACACTGAGGAGACACTTGTGGGAGCTACTGTGACTAAAACTGAGCTTCCCTACACATAGGGAAGCAAGAGAAATGCTGATTTCATCAAGCCCAGTTACATACTCAGAATCTGTACTACTGCGCAAATAGGCATGTCTCTTTAGGCAAAAAACTCATTTCTGACAAAGTTGCCCAAAAGCATCTCAGAAGTGTGCAACTTGATCCCTGAGTTAGAAAACGTCGAGAAACGGTCGTATCTGCTAGTGCTGTGCTTCTACACATGTATTTGCTGAACGGTGAAAGCGCACAGTAATGCACTGTTCTCCCAGCAAATACACTGTTTCTAAGGAAATGGGAACACACTGAGGAGACACTTGTGGGAGCTACTGTGACTAAAACTGAGCTTCCCTACGCACAGGGAAGCAAGAGACATGCTGATTTCATCAAGCCCAATTACATACTCAGAATCTGTACTACTGCGCAAATAGGCATGTCTCTTTAGGCAAAAAACTCATTTCTGACAAAGTTGCCCAAATGCATCTCAGAAGTGTGCAACTTGTTCCCTGAGTTAGAAAACGTTGAGAAACGGTCGTTTCTGCTAGTGCTGTGCTTCTACACATGTATTTGCTGAACAGTAAAAGCGCACAGTAATGCACTTTTCTCCCAGCAAATACACTGTTTCTAAGGAAATGGGAACACACTGAGGAGACACTTGTGGGAGCTACTGTGACTAAAACTGAGCTTCCCTACGCACAGGGAAGCAAGAGACATGCTGATTTCATCAATCCCAGTTACATACTCAGAATCTGTACTACTGCGCAAATAGGCATGTCTCTTTAGGCAAAAAACTCATTTCTGACAAAGTTGCCCAAATGCATCTCAGAAGTGTGCAACTTGTTCCCTGAGTTAGAAAACGTCGAGAAACGGTCTTTTCTGCTAGCGCTGTGCTTCTACACATGTATTTGCTGAACGGATAAAGCACACAATAATGCACTTTTCTCCCAGCAAATACACTGTTTCTAAGGAAATGGGAACACACTGAGGAGACACTTGTGGGAGCTACTGTGACTAAAACTGAGCTTCCCTACGCACAGGGAAGCAAGAGAAATGCTGATTTCATCAAGCCCAGTTACATACTCAGAATCTGTACTCATGCTCAAATAGGCATGTCTCTTTAGGCAAAAAACTCATTACTGACAAAGTTGCCCAAATGCATCTCAGAAGTGTGCAACTTGTTCCCTGAGTTAGAAAACGTCGAGAAACGGTCTTTTCTGCCAGCGCTGTGCTTCTACACATGTATTTGCTGAACGGTGAAAGCGCATAGTAATGTACTTTTCTCCCAGCAAATACACTGTTTCTAAGGAAATGGGAACACACTGAGGAGACACTTGTCGGTGCTACAGTGACTAAAACTGAACTTCCCTACGCACAGGGAAGCAAGAGAAATGCTGATTTCATCAAGCCCAGTTACGTACTCAGAATCTGTACTACTGCGCAAATAGGCATGTCTCTTTAGGCAAAAAACTCATTACTGACAAAGTTGCCCAAATGCATCTCAGAAGTGTGCAACTTGTTCCCTGAGTTAGAAAATGTCGAGAAACGTTCGTTTCTGCGAGCGCTGTGCTTCTACACATGTATTTGCTGAACGGTGAAAGCGCATAGTAATGCACTTTTCTCCCAGCAAACACATTGTTTCTAAGTAAATGGGAACACACTGAGGAGACACTTGTGGGAGCTACTGTGACTAAAACTGAGCTTCCCTACGCACAGGGAAGCAAGAGAAATGCTGATTTCATCAAGCCCAATTACATACTCAGAATCTGTACTACTGCGCAAATAGGCATGTCTCTTTAGGCAAAAAACTCATTTCTGACAAAGTTGCCCAAATGCATCTCAGAAGTGTGCAACTTGTTCCCTGAGTTAGAAAACGTCGAGAAACGGTCGTATCTGCTAGTGCTGTGCTTCTACACATGTATTTGCTGAACGGTGAAAGCGCACAGTAATGCACTTTTCTCCCAGCAAATACACTGTTTCTAAGGAAATGGGAACACACTGAGGAGACACTTGTGGGAGCTACTGTGACTAAAACTGAGCTTCCCTACGCACAGGGAAGCAAGAGAAATGCTGATTTCATCAAGCCCAGTTACATACTCAGAATCTGTACTCATGCGCAAATAGGCATGTCTCTTTAGGCAAAAAACTCATTCCTGACAAAGTTGACCAAATGCATCTCAGAAGTGTGCAACTTGTTCCCTGAGTTACAAAATGTCGAGAAACGTTCGTTTCTGCTAGCGCTGTGCTTCTACACATGTATTTGCTGAACGGTGAAAGCGCATAGTAATGCACTTTTCTCCCAGCAAACACATTGTTTCTAAGTAAATGGGAACACACTGAGGAGACACTTGTGGGAGCTACTGTGACTAAAACTGAGCTTCCCTACGCACAGGGAAGCAAGAGAAATGCTGATTTCATCAAGCCCAGTTACATACTCAGAATCTGTACTCATGCGCAAATAGGCATGTCTCTTTAGGCAAAAAACTCATTTCTGACAAAGTTTCCCAAATGCATCTCAGAAGTGTGCAACTTGTTCCCTGAGATAGAAAACGTCGAGAAACGGTCGTATCTGCTAGTGCTGTGCTTCTACACATGTATTTGCTGAACGGTGAAAGCGCACAGTAATGCACTTTTCTCCCAGCAAATACACTGTTTCTAAGGAAATGGGAACACACTGAGGAGACACTTGTGGGAGCTACTGTGACTAAAACTGAGCTTCCCTACGCACAGGGAGGCAAGAGAAATGCTGATTTCATCAAGCCCAATTACATACTCAGAATCTGTACTACTGCGCAAATAGGCATGTCTCTTTAGGCAAAAAACTCATTTCTGACAAAGTTGCCCAAATGCATCTCAGAAGTGTGCAACTTGTTCCCTGAGTTAGAAAACGTCGAGAAACGTTCGTGTCTGCTAGCGCTGTGCTTCTACACATGTATTTCCTGTACGGTGAAAGCGCACAGTAATGCACTTTTCTCCCAGCAAATACATTGTTTCGAAGGAAATGGGAACACACTGAGGAGACACTTGTGGGATCTACAGTGACTAAAACTGAGCTTCCCTATGCACAGGGAAGCAAGAGAAATGCTGATTTCATCAAGCCCAGTTACATACTCAGAATCTGTACTACTGCGCAAATAGGCATGTCTCTTTAGGCAAAAAACTCATTTCTGACAAAGTTGCACAAATGCATCTCAGAAGTGTGCAACTTGTTCCCTGAGTTAGAAAACGTCGAGAAACGGTCGTTTCTGCTAGCGCTGTGCTTCTACACATGTATTTCCTGAACGGTGAAAGCTCACAGTAATGCACTTTTCTCCCAGCAAATACACTGTTTCTAAGGAAATGGGAACACACTGAGGAGACACTTTTGGGAGCTACTGTGACTGAAACTGAGCTTCCCTACGAACAGGGAAGCAAGAGAAATGCTGATTTCATCAAGCCCAGTTACATACTCAGAATCTGTACTCATGCTCAAATAGGCATGTCTCTTTAGGCAAAAAACTCATTACTGACAAAGTTGCCCAAATGCATCTCAGAAGTGTGCAACTTGTTCCCTGAGTTAGAAAACGTCGAGAAACGGTCGTTTCTGCCAGCGCTGTGCTTCTACACATGTATTTGCTGAACGGTGAAAGTGCACAGTAATGCACTTTTCTCCCAGCAAATACACTGTTTCTAAGGAAATGGGAACACATTGAGGAGACACTTGTGGGTGCTACAGTGACTAAAACTGAGCTTCCCTACGCACAGGAAAGCAAGAGAAATGCTGATTTCATCAAGCCCAGTTACATGCTCAGAATCTGTACTACTGCGCAAATAGGCATGTCTCTTTAGGAAAAAAACTCATTTCTGACAAAGTTGCCCAAATGCATCTCAGAAGTGTGCAACTTGTTCCCTGAGTTAGAAAACGTCGAGAAACGGTCATTTCTGCTAGCGCTGTGCTTCTACACATGTATTTGCTGAACAGTAAAAGCACACAATAATGCACTTTTCTCCCAGCAAATACACTGTTTCTAAGGAAATGGGAACACACTGAGGAGACACTTGTGGGAGCTACTGTGACTAAAACTGAGCTTCCCTACGCACAGGGAAGCAAGAGAAATGCTGATTTCATCAAGCCCAGTTACATACTCAGAATCTGTACTCATGCTCAAATAGGCATGTCTCTTTAGGCAAAAAACTCATTTCTGACAAAGTTGCCCAAATGCATCTCAGAAGTGTGCAACTTGTTCCCTCAGTTAGAAAACGTCGAGAAACGGTCTTTTCTGCCAGCGCTGTGCTTCTACACATGTATTTGCTGAACGGTGAAAGCGCACAGTAATGTACTTTTCTCCCAGCAAATACACTGTTTCTAAGGAAATGGGAACACACTGAGGAGACACTTGTGGGTGCTACAGTGACTAAAACTGAGCTTCCCTACGCACAGGGAAGCAAGAGAAATGCTGATTTCATCAAGCCGAGTTACGTACTCAGAATCTGTACTACTGCGCAAATAGGCATGTCTCTTTAGGCAAATAACTCATTACTGACAAAGTTGCCCAAATGCATCTCAGAAGTGTGCAACTTGTTCCCTGAGTTACAAAATGTCGAGAAACGTTCGTTTCTGCTAGCGCTGTGCTTCTACACATGTATTTGCTGAACGGTGAAAGCGCATAGTAATGCACTTTTCTCCCAGCAAACACATTGTTTCTAAGTAAATGGGAACACACTGAGGAGACACTTGTGGGAGCTACTGTGTCTAAAACTGAGCTTCCCTACGCACAGGGAAGCAAGAGAAATGCTGATTTCATCAAGCCCAGTTACATACTCAGAATCTGTACTACTGCGCAAATAGGCATGTCTCTTTAGGCAAAAAACTCATTTCTGACAAAGTTGCCCAAATGCATCTCAGAAGTGTGCAACTTGTTCCCTGAGTTAGAAAACGTCGAGAAACGGTCGTATCTGCTAGTGCTGTGCTTCTACACATGTATTTGCTGAACGGTGAAAGCGCACAGTAATGCACTTTTCTCCCAGCAAATACACTGTTTCTAAGGAAATGGGAACACACTGAGAAGACACTTGTGGGAGCTACTGTGACTAAAACTGAGCTTCCCTACGCACAGGGAAGCAAGAGAAATGCTGATTTCATCAAGCCCAATTACATACTCAGAATCTGTACTACTGCGCAAATAGGCATGTCTCTTTAGGCAAAAAACTCATTTCTGACAAAGTTGCCCAAATGCATCTCAGAAGTGTGCAACTTGTTCCCTGAGTTAGAAAACGTCGAGAAACGTTCGTTTCTGCTAGCGCTGTGCTTCTACACATGTATTTGCTGAACGGTGAAAGCGCACAGTAATATACTTTTCTCCCAGCAAATACACTGTTTCTAAGGAAATGGGAACACACTGAGGAGACACTTGTGGGAGCTACTGTGACTAAAACTGAGCTTCCCTACGCACAGGGAAGCAAGAGAAATGCTGATTTCATCAAGCCCAGTTACATACTCAGAATCTGTACTACTGCGCAAATAGGCATGTCTCTGTAGGCAAAAAACTCATTTCTGACAAAGTTGCCCAAATGCATCTCAGAAGTGTGCAACTTGTTCCCTGAGTTAGAAAACGTCGAGAAACGGTCGTTTCTGCTAGCGCTGTGCTTCTACACATGTATTTGCTGAACAGTAAAAGCGCACAGTAATGCACTTTTCTCCCAGCAAATACACTGTTTCTAAGGAAATGGGAACACACTGAGGAGACACTTCTGGGAGCTACTGTGACTAAAACTGAGCTTCCCTACGCACAGGGAAGCAAGAGAAATGCTGATTTCATCAAGCCCAGTTACATACTCAGAATCTGTACTACTGCGCAAATAGGCATGTCTCTTTAGGCAAAAAACTCATTTCTGACAAAGTTGCCCAAATGCATCTCAGAAGTGTGCAACTTGTTCCCTGAGTTAGAAAACGTCGAGAAACGGTCGTTTCTGCTAGCGCTGTGCTTCTACACATGTATTTCCTGAACGGTGAAAGCTCACAGTAATGCACTTTTCTCCCAGCAAATACACTGTTTCTAAGGAAATGGGAACACACTGAGGAGACACTTTCGGGAACTACTGTGACTGAAACTGAGCTTCCCTACGAACAGGGAAGCAAGAGAAATGCTGATTTCATCAAGCCCAGTTACATACTCAGAATCTGTACTCATGCTCAAATAGGCATGTCTCTTTAGGCAAAAAACTCATTACTGACAAAGTTGCCCAAATGCATCTCAGAAGTGTGCAACTTGTTCCCTGAGTTAGAAAACGTCGAGAAACGGTAGTTTCTGCTAGCGCTGTGCTTCTACACATGTATTTGCTGAACGGTGAAAGCGCACAGTAATGCACTTTTCTCCCAGCAAATACACTGTTTCTATGGAAATGGGAACACACTGAGGAGAAACTTGTGGGAGCTACTGTGACTAAAACTGAGCTTCCCTACGCACAGGGAAGGAAGAGAAATGCTGATTTCATCAAGCCCAGTTACATACTCAGAATCTGTACTACTGCGCAAATAGGCATGTCTCTTTAGTCAAAAAACTCATTACTGACAAAGTTGCCCAAATGCATCTCAGAAGTGTGCAACTTGTTCCCTGAGTTAGAAAACGTCGAGAAACGGTCGTATCTGCTAGCGCTGTGCTTCTACAAATGTATTTGCTGAACGGTGAAAGCGCAAAGTAATGCACTTTTTTCCCAGAAAATACACTGTTTCTAAGGAAATGGGAACACACTGAGGAGACACTTGTGGGAGCTACTGTGACTAAAACTGAGCTTCCCTACGCACAGGGAAGCAAGAGAAATGCTGATTTCATCAAGCCCAGTTACATACTCAGAATCTGTACTACTGCGCAAATAGGCATGTCTTTTTAGGCAAAAAACTCATTTCTGACAAAGTTGCCCAAATGCATCTCAGAAGTGTGCAACTTGTTCCCTGAGTTAGAAAACGTCGAGAAACGGTCGTTTCTGCTAGCGTTGTGCTTGTACACATGTATTTGCTGAACGGTGAAAGCGCACAGTAATTCACTTTTCTCCCAGCAAATACATTGTTTCTAAGGAAATGGGAACACACTGAGGAGACACTTGTGGGAGCTACTGTGACTAAAACTGAGCTTCCCTACGCACAGGGAAGCAAGAGAAATGCTGATTTCATCAAGCCCAATTACGTACTCAGAATCTGTACTACTGCGCAAATAGGCATGTCTCTTTAGGCAAAAAACTCATTTCTGACAAAGTTGCCCAAATGCATCTCAGAAGTGTGCAACTTGTTCGCTGAGTTAGAAAACGTCGAGAAACGGTCGTTTCTGCTAGCGCTGGGCTTCTACACATGTATTTGCTGAACAGTGAAAGCGCACAGTAATGCACTTTTCTCCCAGCAAATACACTGTTTCTAAGGAAATGGGAACACACTGAGGAGACACTTGTGGGAGCTACTCTGACTAAATCTGAGCTTCCCTATGCACAGGGAAGCAAGAGACATGCTGATTTCATCAAGCCCAGTTACATACTCAGAATCTGTACTACTGCGCAAATAGGCATGTCTCTTTAGGCAAAAAACTCATTTCTGACAAAGTTGCCCAAATGCAACTCAGAAGTGTGCAACTTGTTCCCTGAGTTAGAAAACGTCGAGAAACGGTCGTTTCTGCTAGCGCTGTGCTTCTACACATGTATTTGCTGAACGGTGAAAGCACATAGTAATGCACTTTTCTTCCAGCAAATACACTGTTTCTAAGGAAATGGGAACACACTGAGGAGACACTTGTGGGAGCTACTGTGACTAAAACTGAGCTTCCCTACGCACAGGGAAGCAAGAGAAATGCTGATTTCATCAAGCCCAGTTACATACTCAGAATCTGTACTACTGCGCAAATAGGCATGTCTCTTTAGGCAAAAAACTCATTTCTGACAAAGTTGCCCAAATGCATCTCAGAAGTGTGCAACTTGTTCCCTGAGTTAGAAAACGTCGAGAAACGGTCGTTTCTGCTAGCGCTGTGCTTCTACACATGTATTTGCTGAACGGTGAAAGCGCACAGTAATGCACTTTTCTCCCAGCAAATACACTGTTTCTAAGGAAATGGGAACACACTGAGGAGACACTTGTGGGAGCTACTGGGACTAAAACTGAGCTTCCCTACGCACAGGGAAGCAAGAGAAATGCTGATTTCATCAAGCCCAGTTACATACTCAGAATCCGTACTACTGCGCAAATAGGCATGTCTCTTTAGGCAAAAAACTCATTTCTGACAAAGTTGCCCAAATGCATCTCAGAAGTGTGCAACTTATTCCCTGAGTTAGAAAACGTCGAGAAACGGTCGTTTCCTCTAGCGCTGTGCTTCTACACATGTATTTGCTGAACGGTGAAAGCGCACAGTAATGCACTTTTCTCCCAGCAAATACACTGTTTCTAAGGAAATGGGAACACACTGAGGAGACATTTGTGGGAGCTACTGTCACCGAAACTGAGCTTCCCTACGCACAGGGAAGCAAGAGAAATGCTGATTTCATCAAGCCCAGTTACATACTCAGAATCTGTACTCATGCTCAAATAGGCATGTCTCTTTAGTCAAAAAACTCATTACTGACAAAGTTGCCCAAATGCATCTCAGAAGTGTGCAACTTGTTCCCTGAGTTAGAAAACGTCGAGAAACGGTCGTTTCCTCTAGCGCTGTGCTTCTACACATGTATTTGCTGAACGGTGAAACCGCACAGTAATGCACTTTTCTCCCAGCAAATACACTGTTTCTAAGGAAATGGGAACACACTGAGGAGACATTTGTGGGAGCTACTGTGACCGAAACTGAGATTCCCTACGCACAGGGAAGCAAGAGAAATGCTGATTTCATCAAGCCCAGTTACATACTCAGAATCTGTACTCATGCTCAAATAGGCATGTCTCTTTAGTCAAAAAACTCATTACTGACAAAGTTGCCCAAATGCATCTCAGAAGTGTGCAACTTGTTCCCTGAGTTAGAAAACGTCGAGAAACGGTCGTTTCTGCTAGCGCTGTGCTTCTACACATGTATTTGCTGAACGGTGAAAGCGCACAGTAATGCACTTTTCTCCCAGCAAATACACTGTTTCTAAGGAAATGGGAACACACTGAGGAGACACTTGTGGGAGCTACTGTGACTAAAACTGAGCTTCCCTACGCACAGGGAAGCAAGAGAAATGCTGATTTCATCAAGCCCAGTTACATACTCAGAATCTGTACTGCTGCGCAAATAGGCATGTCTCTTTAGGCAAAAAACTCATTTCTGACAAAGTTGCCCAAATGCATCTCAGAAGTGTGCAACTTGTTCCCTGAGTTAGAAAACGTCGAGAAACGTTCGTTTCTGCTAGCGCTGTGGTTCTACACATGTATTTGCTGAACGGTGAAAGCGCACAGTAATGTACTTTTCTCCCAGCAAATACACTGTTTCTAAGGAAATGGGAACACACTGAGGAGACACTTGTGGGAGCTACTGTGACCGAAACTGAGCTTCCCTACGCACAGGGAAGCAAGAGAAATGCTGATTTCATCAAGCCCAGTTACATACTCAGAATCTGTACTCATGCTCAAATAGGCATGTCTCTTTAGTCAAAAAACTCATTACTGACAAAGTTGCCCAAATGCATCTCAGAAGTGTGCAACTTGTTCCCTGAGTTAGAAAACGTCGAGAAACGGTCGTTTCCTCTAGCGCTGTGCTTCTACACATGTATTTGCTGAACGGTGAAAGCGCACAGCAATGCACTTTTCTCCCAGCAAATACACTGTTTCTAAGGAAATGGGAACACACTGAGGAGACATTTGTGGGAGCTACTGTGACCGAAACTGAGCTTCCCTACGCACAGGGAAGCAAGAGAAATGCTGATTTCATCAAGCCCAGTTACATACTCAGAATCTGTACTCATGCTCAAATAGGCATGTCTCTTTAGTCAAAAAACTCATTACTGACAAAGTTGCCCAAATGCATCTCAGAAGTGTGCAACTTGTTCCCTGAGTTAGTAAACGTCGAGAAACGTTCGTTTCTGCCAGCGCTGTGCTTCTACACATGTATTTGCTGAACGGTGAAAGCGCACAGTAATGCACTTTTCTCCCAGCAAATACACTGTTTCTAAGGAAATGGGAACACACTGAGGAGACACTTGTGGGAGCTACTGTGACTAAAACTGAGCTTCCCTACGCACAGGGAAGCAAGAGAAATGCTGATTTCATCAAGCCCAGTTACATACTCAGAATCTGTACTACTGCGCAAATAGGCATGTCTCTTTAGGCAAAAAACTCATTTCTGACAAAGTTGCCTAATGCATCTCAGAAGTGTGCAACTTGTTCCCTGAGTTAGATAACGTCGAGAAACGGTCATTTCTGCTAGCGCTGTGCTTCTACACATGTATTTGCTGAACGGTGAAAGCGCACAGTAATGCACTTTTCTCCCAGCAAATACACTGTTTCTAAGGAAATGGGAACACACTGAGGAGACACTTGTGGGAGCTACTGTGACTAAAACTGAGCTTCGCTACGCACAGGGAAGCAAGAGAAATGCTGATTTCATCAAGCCCAGTTACATACTCAGAATCTGTACTCCTGCGCAAATAGGCAAGTCTCTTTAGGCAAAAAACTCATTTCTGACAAAGTTGCCCAAATGCATCTCAGAAGTGTGCAACTTGTTCCCTGAGTTAGAAAACGTCGAGAAACGTTCGTTTCTGCTAGCGCTGTGCTTCTACACATGTATTTGCTGAACGGTGAAAGCACACAGTAATGCACTTTTCTCCCAGCAAATACACTGTTTCTAAGGAAATGGGAACACACTGAGGAGACACTTGTGGGAGCTACTGTGACTAAAACTGAGCTTCCCTATGCACAGGGAAGCAAGAGAAATGCTGATTTCATCAAGCCCAGTTACATACTCAGAATCTGTACTACTGCGCAAATAGGCATGTCTCTTTAGGCAAAAAACTCATTTCTGACAAAGTTGCCCAAATGCATCTCAGAAGTGTGCAACTTGTTCCCTGAGTTAAAAAACGTCGAGAAACGTTCGTTTCTGCTAGCGCTGTGCTTCTACACATGTATTTGCTGAAAGTTGAAAGCGCACAGTAATGTACTTTTCTCCCAGCAAATACACTGTTTCTAAGGAAATGGGAACACACTGAGGAGACACTTGTGGGAGCTACTGTGACTAAAACTGAGCTTCCCTACGCACAGGGAAGCAAGAGAAATGCTGATTTCATCAAGCCCAGTTACATACTCAGAATCTGTACTACTGCGCAAATAGGCATGTCTCTTTAGGCAAAAAACTCATTTCTGACAAAGTTGCACAAATGCATCTCAGAAGTGTGCAACTTGTTCCCTGAGTTAGAAAACGTCGAGAAACGGTCGTTTCTGCCAGCGCTGTGCTTCTACACATGTATTTGCTGAACGGTGAAAGTGCACAGTAATGCACTTTTCTCCCAGCAAATACACTGTTTCTAAGGAAATGGGAACACATTGAGGAGACACTTGTGGGTGCTACAGTGACTAAAACTGAGCTTCCCTACGCACAGGAAAGCAAGAGAAATGCTGATTTCATCAAGCCCAGTTACATGCTCAGAATCTGTACTACTGCGCAAATAGGCATGTCTCTTTAGGAAAAAAACTCATTTCTGACAAAGTTGCCCAAATGCATCTCAGAAGTGTGCAACTTGTTCCCTGAGTTAGAAAACGTCGAGAAACGGTCATTTCTGCTAGCGCTGTGCTTCTACACATGTATTTGCTGAACAGTAAAAGCACACAATAATGCACTTTTCTCCCAGCAAATACACTGTTTCTAAGGAAATGGGAACACACTGAGGAGACACTTGTGGGAGCTACTGTGACTAAAACTGAGCTTCCCTACGCACAGGGAAGCAAGAGAAATGCTGATTTCATCAAGCCCAGTTACATACTCAGAATCTGTACTCATGCTCAAATAGGCATGTCTCTTTAGGCAAAAAACTCATTTCTGACAAAGTTGCCCAAATGCATCTCAGAAGTGTGCAACTTGTTCCCTCAGTTAGAAAACGTCGAGAAACGGTCTTTTCTGCCAGCGCTGTGCTTCTACACATGTATTTGCTGAACGGTGAAAGCGCACAGTAATGTACTTTTCTCCCAGCAAATACACTGTTTCTAAGGAAATGGGAACACACTGAGGAGACACTTGTGGGTGCTACAGTGACTAAAACTGAGCTTCCCTACGCACAGGGAAGCAAGAGAAATGCTGATTTCATCAAGCCGAGTTACGTACTCAGAATCTGTACTACTGCGCAAATAGGCATGTCTCTTTAGGCAAATAACTCATTACTGACAAAGTTGCCCAAATGCATCTCAGAAGTGTGCAACTTGTTCCCTGAGTTACAAAATGTCGAGAAACGTTCGTTTCTGCTAGCGCTGTGCTTCTACACATGTATTTGCTGAACGGTGAAAGCGCATAGTAATGCACTTTTCTCCCAGCAAACACATTGTTTCTAAGTAAATGGGAACACACTGAGGAGACACTTGTGGGAGCTACTGTGTCTAAAACTGAGCTTCCCTACGCACAGGGAAGCAAGAGAAATGCTGATTTCATCAAGCCCAGTTACATACTCAGAATCTGTACTACTGCGCAAATAGGCATGTCTCTTTAGGCAAAAAACTCATTTCTGACAAAGTTGCCCAAATGCATCTCAGAAGTGTGCAACTTGTTCCCTGAGTTAGAAAACGTCGAGAAACGGTCGTATCTGCTAGTGCTGTGCTTCTACACATGTATTTGCTGAACGGTGAAAGCGCACAGTAATGCACTTTTCTCCCAGCAAATACACTGTTTCTAAGGAAATGGGAACACACTGAGAAGACACTTGTGGGAGCTACTGTGACTAAAACTGAGCTTCCCTACGCACAGGGAAGCAAGAGAAATGCTGATTTCATCAAGCCCAATTACATACTCAGAATCTGTACTACTGCGCAAATAGGCATGTCTCTTTAGGCAAAAAACTCATTTCTGACAAAGTTGCCCAAATGCATCTCAGAAGTGTGCAACTTGTTCCCTGAGTTAGAAAACGTCGAGAAACGTTCGTTTCTGCTAGCGCTGTGCTTCTACACATGTATTTGCTGAACGGTGAAAGCGCACAGTAATATACTTTTCTCCCAGCAAATACACTGTTTCTAAGGAAATGGGAACACACTGAGGAGACACTTGTGGGAGCTACTGTGACTAAAACTGAGCTTCCCTACGCACAGGGAAGCAAGAGAAATGCTGATTTCATCAAGCCCAGTTACATACTCAGAATCTGTACTACTGCGCAAATAGGCATGTCTCTGTAGGCAAAAAACTCATTTCTGACAAAGTTGCCCAAATGCATCTCAGAAGTGTGCAACTTGTTCCCTGAGTTAGAAAACGTCGAGAAACGGTCGTTTCTGCTAGCGCTGTGCTTCTACACATGTATTTGCTGAACAGTAAAAGCGCACAGTAATGCACTTTTCTCCCAGCAAATACACTGTTTCTAAGGAAATGGGAACACACTGAGGAGACACTTCTGGGAGCTACTGTGACTAAAACTGAGCTTCCCTACGCACAGGGAAGCAAGAGAAATGCTGATTTCATCAAGCCCAGTTACATACTCAGAATCTGTACTACTGCGCAAATAGGCATGTCTCTTTAGGCAAAAAACTCATTTCTGACAAAGTTGCCCAAATGCATCTCAGAAGTGTGCAACTTGTTCCCTGAGTTAGAAAACGTCGAGAAACGGTCGTTTCTGCTAGCGCTGTGCTTCTACACATGTATTTCCTGAACGGTGAAAGCTCACGGTAATGCACTTTTCTCCCAGCAAATACACTGTTTCTAAGGAAATGGGAACACACTGAGGAGACACTTTCGGGAACTACTGTGACTGAAACTGAGCTTCCCTACGAACAGGGAAGCAAGAGAAATGCTGATTTCATCAAGCCCAGTTACATACTCAGAATCTGTACTCATGCTCAAATAGGCTTGTCTCTTTAGGCAAAAAACTCATTACTGACAAAGTTGCCCAAATGCATCTCAGAAGTGTGCAACTTGTTCCCTGAGTTAGAAAACGTCGAGAAACGGTAGTTTCTGCTAGCGCTGTGCTTCTACACATGTATTTGCTGAACGGTGAAAGCGCACAGTAATGCACTTTTCTCCCAGCAAATACACTGTTTCTATGGAAATGGGAACACACTGAGGAGAAACTTGTGGGAGCTACTGTGACTAAAACTGAGCTTCCCTACGCACAGGGAAGGAAGAGAAATGCTGATTTCATCAAGCCCAGTTACATACTCAGAATCTGTACTACTGCGCAAATAGGCATGTCTCTTTAGTCAAAAAACTCATTACTGACAAAGTTGCCCAAATGCATCTCAGAAGTGTGCAACTTGTTCCCTGAGTTAGAAAACGTCGAGAAACGGTCGTATCTGCTAGCGCTGTGCTTCTACAAATGTATTTGCTGAACGGTGAAAGCGCAAAGTAATGCACTTTTTTCCCAGAAAATACACTGTTTCTAAGGAAATGGGAACACACTGAGGAGACACTTGTGGGAGCTACTGTGACTAAAACTGAGCTTCCCTACGCACAGGGAAGCAAGAGAAATGCTGATTTCATCAAGCCCAGTTACATACTCAGAATCTGTACTACTGCGCAAATAGGCATGTCTTTTTAGGCAAAAAACTCATTTCTGACAAAGTTGCCCAAATGCATCTCAGAAGTGTGCAACTTGTTCCCTGAGTTAGAAAACGTCGAGAAACGGTCGTTTCTGCTAGCGTTGTGCTTGTACACATGTATTTGCTGAACGGTGAAAGCGCACAGTAATTCACTTTTCTCCCAGCAAATACATTGTTTCTAAGGAAATGGGAACACACTGAGGAGACACTTGTGGGAGCTACTGTGACTAAAACTGAGCTTCCCTACGCACAGGGAAGCAAGAGAAATGCTGATTTCATCAAGCCCAATTACGTACTCAGAATCTGTACTACTGCGCAAATAGGCATGTCTCTTTAGGCAAAAAACTCATTTCTGACAAAGTTGCCCAAATGCATCTCAGAAGTGTGCAACTTGTTCGCTGAGTTAGAAAACGTCGAGAAACGGTCGTTTCTGCTAGCGCTGGGCTTCTACACATGTATTTGCTGAACAGTGAAAGCGCACAGTAATGCACTTTTCTCCCAGCAAATACACTGTTTCTAAGGAAATGGGAACACACTGAGGAGACACTTGTGGGAGCTACTCTGACTAAATCTGAGCTTCCCTATGCACAGGGAAGCAAGAGACATGCTGATTTCATCAAGCCCAGTTACATACTCAGAATCTGTACTACTGCGCAAATAGGCATGTCTCTTTAGGCAAAAAACTCATTTCTGACAAAGTTGCCCAAATGCAACTCAGAAGTGTGCAACTTGTTCCCTGAGTTAGAAAACGTCGAGAAACGGTCGTTTCTGCTAGCGCTGTGCTTCTACACATGTATTTGCTGAACGGTGAAAGCACATAGTAATGCACTTTTCTTCCAGCAAATACACTGTTTCTAAGGAAATGGGAACACACTGAGGAGACACTTGTGGGAGCTACTGTGACTAAAACTGAGCTTCCCTACGCACAGGGAAGCAAGAGAAATGCTGATTTCATCAAGCCCAGTTACATACTCAGAATCTGTACTACTGCGCAAATAGGCATGTCTCTTTAGGCAAAAAACTCATTTCTGACAAAGTTGCCCAAATGCATCTCAGAAGTGTGCAACTTGTTCCCTGAGTTAGAAAACGTCGAGAAACGGTCGTTTCTGCTAGCGCTGTGCTTCTACACATGTATTTGCTGAACGGTGAAAGCGCACAGTAATGCACTTTTCTCCCAGCAAATACACTGTTTCTAAGGAAATGGGAACACACTGAGGAGACACTTGTGGGAGCTACTGGGACTAAAACTGAGCTTCCCTACGCACAGGGAAGCAAGAGAAATGCTGATTTCATCAAGCCCAGTTACATACTCAGAATCCGTACTACTGCGCAAATAGGCATGTCTCTTTAGGCAAAAAACTCATTTCTGACAAAGTTGCCCAAATGCATCTCAGAAGTGTGCAACTTATTCCCTGAGTTAGAAAACGTCGAGAAACGGTCGTTTCCTCTAGCGCTGTGCTTCTACACATGTATTTGCTGAACGGTGAAAGCGCACAGTAATGCACTTTTCTCCCAGCAAATACACTGTTTCTAAGGAAATGGGAACACACTGAGGAGACATTTGTGGGAGCTACTGTCACCGAAACTGAGCTTCCCTACGCACAGGGAAGCAAGAGAAATGCTGATTTCATCAAGCCCAGTTACATACTCAGAATCTGTACTCATGCTCAAATAGGCATGTCTCTTTAGTCAAAAAACTCATTACTGACAAAGTTGCCCAAATGCATCTCAGAAGTGTGCAACTTGTTCCCTGAGTTAGAAAACGTCGAGAAACGGTCGTTTCCTCTAGCGCTGTGCTTCTACACATGTATTTGCTGAACGGTGAAACCGCACAGTAATGCACTTTTCTCCCAGCAAATACACTGTTTCTAAGGAAATGGGAACACACTGAGGAGACATTTGTGGGAGCTACTGTGACCGAAACTGAGATTCCCTACGCACAGGGAAGCAAGAGAAATGCTGATTTCATCAAGCCCAGTTACATACTCAGAATCTGTACTCATGCTCAAATAGGCATGTCTCTTTAGTCAAAAAACTCATTACTGACAAAGTTGCCCAAATGCATCTCAGAAGTGTGCAACTTGTTCCCTGAGTTAGAAAACGTCGAGAAACGGTCGTTTCTGCTAGCGCTGTGCTTCTACACATGTATTTGCTGAACGGTGAAAGCGCACAGTAATGCACTTTTCTCCCAGCAAATACACTGTTTCTAAGGAAATGGGAACACACTGAGGAGACACTTGTGGGAGCTACTGTGACTAAAACTGAGCTTCCCTACGCACAGGGAAGCAAGAGAAATGCTGATTTCATCAAGCCCAGTTACATACTCAGAATCTGTACTGCTGCGCAAATAGGCATGTCTCTTTAGGCAAAAAACTCATTTCTGACAAAGTTGCCCAAATGCATCTCAGAAGTGTGCAACTTGTTCCCTGAGTTAGAAAACGTCGAGAAACGTTCGTTTCTGCTAGCGCTGTGGTTCTACACATGTATTTGCTGAACGGTGAAAGCGCACAGTAATGTACTTTTCTCCCAGCAAATACACTGTTTCTAAGGAAATGGGAACACACTGAGGAGACACTTGTGGGAGCTACTGTGACCGAAACTGAGCTTCCCTACGCACAGGGAAGCAAGAGAAATGCTGATTTCATCAAGCCCAGTTACATACTCAGAATCTGTACTCATGCTCAAATAGGCATGTCTCTTTAGTCAAAAAACTCATTACTGACAAAGTTGCCCAAATGCATCTCAGAAGTGTGCAACTTGTTCCCTGAGTTAGAAAACGTCGAGAAACGGTCGTTTCCTCTAGCGCTGTGCTTCTACACATGTATTTGCTGAACGGTGAAAGCGCACAGCAATGCACTTTTCTCCCAGCAAATACACTGTTTCTAAGGAAATGGGAACACACTGAGGAGACATTTGTGGGAGCTACTGTGACCGAAACTGAGCTTCCCTACGCACAGGGAAGCAAGAGAAATGCTGATTTCATCAAGCCCAGTTACATACTCAGAATCTGTACTCATGCTCAAATAGGCATGTCTCTTTAGTCAAAAAACTCATTACTGACAAAGTTGCCCAAATGCATCTCAGAAGTGTGCAACTTGTTCCCTGAGTTAGTAAACGTCGAGAAACGTTCGTTTCTGCCAGCGCTGTGCTTCTACACATGTATTTGCTGAACGGTGAAAGCGCACAGTAATGCACTTTTCTCCCAGCAAATACACTGTTTCTAAGGAAATGGGAACACACTGAGGAGACACTTGTGGGAGCTACTGTGACTAAAACTGAGCTTCCCTACGCACAGGGAAGCAAGAGAAATGCTGATTTCATCAAGCCCAGTTACATACTCAGAATCTGTACTACTGCGCAAATAGGCATGTCTCTTTAGGCAAAAAACTCATTTCTGACAAAGTTGCCTAATGCATCTCAGAAGTGTGCAACTTGTTCCCTGAGTTAGATAACGTCGAGAAACGGTCATTTCTGCTAGCGCTGTGCTTCTACACATGTATTTGCTGAACGGTGAAAGCGCACAGTAATGCACTTTTCTCCCAGCAAATACACTGTTTCTAAGGAAATGGGAACACACTGAGGAGACACTTGTGGGAGCTACTGTGACTAAAACTGAGCTTCGCTACGCACAGGGAAGCAAGAGAAATGCTGATTTCATCAAGCCCAGTTACATACTCAGAATCTGTACTCCTGCGCAAATAGGCAAGTCTCTTTAGGCAAAAAACTCATTTCTGACAAAGTTGCCCAAATGCATCTCAGAAGTGTGCAACTTGTTCCCTGAGTTAGAAAACGTCGAGAAACGTTCGTTTCTGCTAGCGCTGTGCTTCTACACATGTATTTGCTGAACGGTGAAAGCACACAGTAATGCACTTTTCTCCCAGCAAATACACTGTTTCTAAGGAAATGGGAACACACTGAGGAGACACTTGTGGGAGCTACTGTGACTAAAACTGAGCTTCCCTATGCACAGGGAAGCAAGAGAAATGCTGATTTCATCAAGCCCAGTTACATACTCAGAATCTGTACTACTGCGCAAATAGGCATGTCTCTTTAGGCAAAAAACTCATTTCTGACAAAGTTGCCTAATGCATCTCAGAAGTGTGCAACTTGTTCCCTGAGTTAGATAACGTCGAGAAACGGTCATTTCTGCTAGCGCTGTGCTTCTACACATGTATTTGCTGAACGGTGAAAGCGCACAGTAATGCACTTTTCTCCCAGCAAATACACTGTTTCTAAGGAAATGGGAACACACTGAGGAGACACTTGTGGGAGCTACTGTGACTAAAACTGAGCTTCGCTACGCACAGGGAAGCAAGAGAAATGCTGATTTCATCAAGCCCAGTTACATACTCAGAATCTGTACTCCTGCGCAAATAGGCAAGTCTCTTTAGGCAAAAAACTCATTTCTGACAAAGTTGCCCAAATGCATCTCAGAAGTGTGCAACTTGTTCCCTGAGTTAGAAAACGTCGAGAAACGTTCGTTTCTGCTAGCGCTGTGCTTCTACACATGTATTTGCTGAACGGTGAAAGCACACAGTAATGCACTTTTCTCCCAGCAAATACACTGTTTCTAAGGAAATGGGAACACACTGAGGAGACACTTGTGGGAGCTACTGTGACTAAAACTGAGCTTCCCTACGCACAGGGAAGCAAGAGAAATGCTGATTTCGTCAAGCCCAGTTACATACTCAGAATCTGTACTACTGCGCAAATAGGCATGTCTCTGTAGGCAAAAAACTCATTTCTGACAAAGTTGCCCAAATGCATCTCAGAAGTGTGCAACTTGTTCCCTGAGTTAGAAAACGTCGAGAAACGTTCGTTTCTGCTAGCGCTGTGCTTCTACACATGTATTTGCTGAACGGTGAAAGCGCACAGTAATGCACTTTTCTCCCAGCAAATACACTGTTTCTAAGGAAATGGGAACACACTGAGGAGACACTGTGGGAGCTACTGTGACTAAAACTGAGCTTCCCTACGCACAGGGAAGCAAGAGAAATGCTGATTTCATCAAGCCCAGTTACATACTCAGAATCTGTACTACTGCGCAAATAGGCATGTCTCTTTAGGCAAAAAATTCATTTCTGACAAGGTTGCCCAAATGCATCTCAGAAGTGTGCAACTTGTTCCCTGAGTTAGAAAACGTCGAGAAACGTTCGTTTCTGCTAGCGCTGTGCTTCTACACATGTATTTGCTGAACGGTGAAAGCGCACAGTAATGCACTTTTCTCCCAGCAAATACACTGTTTCTAAGGAAATGGGAACACACTGAGGAGACACTTGTGGGAGCTACTGTGACTAAAACTGAGCTTCCCTACGCACAGGGAAGCAAGAGAAATGCTGATTTCGTCAAGCCCAGTTACATACTCAGAATCTGTACTACTGCGCAAATAGGCATGTCTCTTTAGGCAAAAAACTCATTTCTGACAAAGTTGCCCAAATGCATCTCAGAAGTGTGCAACTTGTTCCCTGAGTTAGAAAACGTCGAGAAACGGTCGTTTCTGCTAGCGCTGTGCTTCTACACATGTATTTGCTGAACGGTGAAAGCGCAGAGTAATGCACTTTTCTCCCAGCAAATACACTGTTTCTAAGGAAATGGGAACACACTGAGGAGACACTTGTGGGAGCTACTGTGACTAAAACTGAGCTTCCCTACGCACAGGGAAGCAAGAGAAATGCTGATTTCATCAAGCCCAGTTACATACTCAGAATCTGTACTACTGCGCAAATAGGCATGTCTCTGTAGGCAAAAAACTCATTTCTGACAAAGTTGCCCAAATGCATCTCAGAAGTGTGCAACTTGTTCCCTGAGTTAGAAAACGTCGAGAAACGTTCGTTTCTCCTAGCGCTGTGCTTCTACACATGTATTTGCTGAACGGTGAAAGCGCACAGTAATCCACTTTTCTCCCAGCAAATACACTGTTTCTAAGGCAATGGGAACACACTGAGGAGACACTTGTGGGAGCTACTGTGACTAAAAATGAGCTTCCCTACGCACCGGGAAGCAAGAGAAATGCTGATTTCATCAAGCCCAGTTACATACTCAGAATCTGTACTACTGCGCAAATAGGCATGTCTCTGTAGGCAAAAAACTCATTTCTGACAAATTTGCCTAATGCATCTCAGAAGTGTGCAACTTGTTCCCTGAGTTAGATAACGTCGAGAAACGGTCGTTTCTGCTAGCGCTGTGCTTCTACACATGTATTTGCTGAAATGTGAAAGCGCACAGTAATGCATTTTTCTCCCAGCAAATACACTGTTTCTAAGGCAATGGGAACACACTGAGGAGACACTTGTGGGACCTACTGTGACTCAAACTGAGCTTCCCTACGCACAGGGAAGCAAGAGAAATGCTGATTTCATCAATCCCAGTTACATACTCAGAATCTGTACTGCTGCGCAATAGGCATGTCTCTTTAGGCAAAAAACTCATTTCTGACAAAGTTGCCCAAATGCATCTCAGAAGTGTGCAACTTGTTCCCTGAGTTAGAAAACGTCGAGAAACGTTCGTTTCTGCTAGCGCTGTGCTTCTACACATGTATTTGCTGAACGGTGAAAGCGCACAGTAATGCATTTTCTCCCAGCAAATACACTCTTTCTAAGGAAATGGGAACACACTGAGAAGACACTTGTGGGAGCTACTGTGACTAAAACTGAGCTTACCTACGCACAGGGAAGCAAGAGAAATGCTGATTTCATCAAGCCCAGTTACATACTCAGAATCTGTACTACTGCGCAAATAGGCATGTCTCTGTAGGCAAAAAACTCATTTCTGACAAAGTTGCCCAAATGCATCTCAGAAGTGTGCAACTTGTTCCCTGAGTTAGAAAACGTCGAGAAACGTTCATTTCTGCTAGCGCTGTGCTTCTACACATGTATTTGCTGAACGGTGAAATCGCACAGTAATGCACATTTCTCCCAGCAAATACACTGTTTCTAAGGAAATGGGAACACACTGAGGAGACACTTGTGGGAGCTACTGTGACTAAAACTGAGCTTCCCTACGCACAGGGAAGCAAGAGAAATGCTGATTTCATCAAGCCCAGTTACATACTCAGAATCTGTACTACTGCGCAAATAGGCATGTCTCTTTAGGCAAAAAACTCATTTCTGACAAAGTTGCCCAAATGCATCTCAGAAGTGTGCAACTTGTTCCCTGAGTTAGAAAACGTCGAGAAACGTTCGATTCTGCTAGTGCTGTGCTTCTACACATGTATTTGCTGAACGGTGAAAGCGCACAGTAATGCACTTTTCTCCCAGCAAATACACTGTTTCTAAGGAAATGGGAACACACTGAGGAGACACTTGTGGGAGCTACTGTGACTAAAACTGAGCTTCCCTACGCACAGGGAAGCAAGAGATATGCTGATTTCATCAAGCCCAGTTACATACTCAGAATCTGTACTACTGCGCAAATAGGCATGTCTCTTTAGGCAAAAAACTCATTTCTGACAAAGTTGCCTAATGCATCTCAGAAGTGTGCAACTTGTTCCCTGAGTTAGATAACGTCGAGAAACGGTCATTTCTGCTAGCGCTGTGCTTCTACACATGTATTTGCTGAACGGTGAAAGCGCACAGTAATGCACTTTTCTCCCAGCAAATACACTGTTTCTAAGGAAATGGGAACACACTGAGGAGACACTTGTGGGAGCTACTGTGACTAAAACTGAGCTTCGCTACGCACAGGGAAGCAAGAGAAATGCTGATTTCATCAAGCCCAGTTACATACTCAGAATCTGTACTGCTGCGCAATAGGCATGTCTCTTTAGGCAAAAAACTCATTTCTGACAAAGTTGCCCAAATGCATCTCAGAAGTGTGCAACTTGTTCCCTGAGTTAGAAAACGTCGAGAAACGTTCGTTTCTGCTAGCGCTGTGCTTCTACACATGTATTTGCTGAACGGTGAAAGCGCACAGTAATGCATTTTCTCCCAGCAAATACACTCTTTCTAAGGAAATGGGAACACACTGAGAAGACACTTGTGGGAGCTACTGTGACTAAAACTGAGCTTACCTACGCACAGGGAAGCAAGAGAAATGCTGATTTCATCAAGCCCAGTTACATACTCAGAATCTGTACTACTGCGCAAATAGGCATGTCTCTGTAGGCAAAAAACTCATTTCTGACAAAGTTGCCCAAATGCATCTCAGAAGTGTGCAACTTGTTCCCTGAGTTAGAAAACGTCGAGAAACGTTCATTTCTGCTAGCGCTGTGCTTCTACACATGTATTTGCTGAACGGTGAAATCGCACAGTAATGCACATTTCTCCCAGCAAATACACTGTTTCTAAGGAAATGGGAACACACTGAGGAGACACTTGTGGGAGCTACTGTGACTAAAACTGAGCTTCCCTACGCACAGGGAAGCAAGAGAAATGCTGATTTCATCAAGCCCAGTTACATACTCAGAATCTGTACTACTGCGCAAATAGGCATGTCTCTTTAGGCAAAAAACTCATTTCTGACAAAGTTGCCCAAATGCATCTCAGAAGTGTGCAACTTGTTCCCTGAGTTAGAAAACGTCGAGAAACGTTCGATTCTGCTAGTGCTGTGCTTCTACACATGTATTTGCTGAACGGTGAAAGCGCACAGTAATGCACTTTTCTCCCAGCAAATACACTGTTTCTAAGGAAATGGGAACACACTGAGGAGACACTTGTGGGAGCTACTGTGACTAAAACTGAGCTTCCCTACGCACAGGGAAGCAAGAGATATGCTGATTTCATCAAGCCCAGTTACATACTCAGAATCTGTACTACTGCGCAAATAGGCATGTCTCTTTAGGCAAAAAACTCATTTCTGACAAAGTTGCCTAATGCATCTCAGAAGTGTGCAACTTGTTCCCTGAGTTAGATAACGTCGAGAAACGGTCATTTCTGCTAGCGCTGTGCTTCTACACATGTATTTGCTGAACGGTGAAAGCGCACAGTAATGCACTTTTCTCCCAGCAAATACACTGTTTCTAAGGAAATGGGAACACACTGAGGAGACACTTGTGGGAGCTACTGTGACTAAAACTGAGCTTCGCTACGCACAGGGAAGCAAGAGAAATGCTGATTTCATCAAGCCCAGTTACATACTCAGAATCTGTACTCCTGCGCAAATAGGCAAGTCTCTTTAGGCAAAAAACTCATTTCTGACAAAGTTGCCCAAATGCATCTCAGAAGTGTGCAACTTGTTCCCTGAGTTAGAAAACGTCGAGAAACGTTCGTTTCTGCTAGCGCTGTGCTTCTACACATGTATTTGCTGAACGGTGAAAGCACACAGTAATGCACTTTTCTCCCAGCAAATACACTGTTTCTAAGGAAATGGGAACACACTGAGGAGACACTTGTGGGAGCTACTGTGACTAAAACTGAGCTTCCCTATGCACAGGGAAGCAAGAGAAATGCTGATTTCATCAAGCCCAGTTACATACTCAGAATCTGTACTACTGCGCAAATAGGCATGTCTCTTTAGGCAAAAAACTCATTTCTGACAAAGTTGCCCAAATGCATCTCAGAAGTGTGCAACTTGTTCCCTGAGTTAAAAAACGTCGAGAAACGTTCGTTTCTGCTAGCGCTGTGCTTCTACACATGTATTTGCTGAAAGTTGAAAGCGCACAGTAATGTACTTTTCTCCCAGCAAATACACTGTTTCTAAGGAAATGGGAACACACTGAGGAGACACTTGTGGGAGCTACTGTGACTAAAACTGAGCTTCCCTACGCACAGGGAAGCAAGAGAAATGCTGATTTCATCAAGCCCAGTTACATACTCAGAATCTGTACTACTGCGCAAATAGGCATGTCTCTTTAGGCAAAAAACTCATTTCTGACAAAGTTGCCTAATGCATCTCAGAAGTGTGCAACTTGTTCCTTGAGTTAGATAACGTCGAGAAACGGTCGTTTCTGCTAGCGCTGTGCTTCTACACATGTATTTACTGAACGGTGAAAGCGCACGGTAATGCACTTTTCTCCCAGCAAATACACTGTTTCTAAGGAAATGGGAACACACTGAGGAGACACTTGTGGGAGCTACTGTGACTAAAACTGAGCTTCCCTACGCACAGGGAAGCAAGAGAAATGCTGATTTCATCAAGCCCAGTTACATACTCAGACTCTGTACTACTGCGCAAATAGGCATGTCTCTTTAGGCAAAAAACTCATTTCTGACAAAGTTGCCCAAATGCATATCAGAAGTGTGCAACTTGTTCCCTGAGTTAGAAAACGTCGAGAAACGGTCATTTCTGCTAGCGCTGTGCTTCTACACATGTATTTGCTGAACGGTGAAAGCGCACAGTAATGCACTTTTTTCCCAGCAAATACACTGTTTCTAAGGAAATGGGAACACACTGAGGAGACACTTGTGGGAGCTACAGTGACTAAAACTGAGCTTCCCTATGCACAGGGAAGCAAGAGAAATGCTGATTTCATCAAGCCCAGTTACATACTCAGAATCTGTACTCCTGCGCAAATAGGCATGTCTCTTTAGGCAAAAAACTCATTTCTGACAAAGTTGCCCAAATGCATCTCAGAAGTGTGCAACTTGTTCCCTGAGTTAGAAAACGTCGACAAACGTTCGTTTCTGCTAGCGCTGTGCTTCTACACATGTATTTGCTGAACGGTGAAAGCACACAGTAATGCACTTTTCTCCCAGCAAATACACTGTTTCTAAGGAACAGGGAACACACTGAGGAGACACTTGTGGGAGCTACTGTGACTAAAACTGAGCTTCCCTACGCACAGGGAAGCAAGAGATATGCTGATTTCATCCAGCCCAGTTACATACTCAGAATCTGTACTACTGCGCAAATAGGCATGTCTCTTTAGGCAAAAAACTCATTTCTGACAAAGTTGCCCAAATGCATCTCAGAAGTGTGCAACTTGTTCCCTGAGTTAGAAAACGTCGAGAAACGGTCGTTTCTGCTAGCGCTGTGCTTCTACACATGTATTTGCTGAACAGTAAAAGCGCACAGTAATGCACTTTTCTCCCAGCAAATACACTGTTTCTAAGGAAATGGGAACACACTGAGGAGACACTTGTGGGAGCTACTGTGACTAAAACTGAGCTTCCCTACGCACAGGGAAGCAAGAGAAATGCTGATTTCGTCAAGCCCAGTTACATACTCAGAATCTGTACTACTGCGCAAATAGGCATGTCTCTGTAGGCAAAAAACTCATTTCTGACAAAGTTGCCCAAATGCATCTCAGAAGTGTGCAACTTGTTCCCTGAGTTAGAAAACGTCGAGAAACGTTCGTTTCTCCTAGCGCTGTGCTTCTACACATGTATTTGCTGAACGGTGAAAGCGCACAGTAATCCACTTTTCTCCCAGCAAATACACTGTTTCTAAGGCAATGGGAACACACTGAGGAGACACTTGTGGGAGCTACTGTGACTAAAAATGAGCTTCCCTACGCACCGGGAAGCAAGAGAAATGCTGATTTCATCAAGCCCAGTTACATACTCAGAATCTGTACTACTGCGCAAATAGGCATGTCTCTGTAGGCAAAAAACTCATTTCTGACAAATTTGCCTAATGCATCTCAGAAGTGTGCAACTTGTTCCCTGAGTTAGATAACGTCAAGAAACGGTCGTTTCTGCTAGCGCTGTGCTTCTACACATGTATTTGCTGAAAGGTGAAAGCGCACAGTAATGCACTTTTCTCCCAGCAAATACACTGTTTCTAAGGCAATGGGCACACACTGAGGAGACACTTGTGGGAGCTACTGTGACTAAAACTGAGCTTCCCTACACACAGGGAAGCAAGAGATATGCTGATTTCATCAATCCCAGTTACATACTCAGAATCTGTACTGCTGCGCAAATAGGCATGTCTCTTAAGGCAAAAAACTCATTTCTGACAAAGTTGCCCAAATGCATCTCAGAAGTGTGCAACTTGTTCCCTGAGTTAGAAAACGTCGAGAAACGTTCGTTTCTGCCAGCGCTGTGCTTCTACACATGTATTTGCTGAACGGTGAAAGCACACAGTAATGCATTTTCTCCCAGCAAATACACTGTTTCTAAGGAAATGGGAACACACTGAGAAGACACTTGTGGGAGCTACTGTGACTAAAACTGAGCTTCCCTACGCACAGGGAAGCAAGAGAAATGCTGATTTCATCAAGCCCAGTTACATACCCAGAATCTGTACTACTGCGCAAATAGGCATGTCTCTGTAGGCAAAACTCATTTCTGACAAAGTTGCCCAAATGCATCTCAGAAGTGTGCAACTTGTTCCCTGAGTTAGAAAACGTCGAGAAACGTTCATTTCTGCTAGCGCTGTGCTTCTACACATGTATTTGCTGAACGGTGAAAGCGCACAGTAATGCACTTTTCTCCCAGCAAATACACTGTTTCTAAGGAAATGGGAACACACTGAGGAGACACTGTGGGAGCTACTGTGACTAAAACTGAGCTTCCCTACGCACAGGGAAGCAAGAGAAATGCTGATTTCATCAAGCCCAGTTACATACTCAGAATCTGTACTACTGCGCAAATAGGCATGTCTCTTTAGGCAAAAAATTCATTTCTGACAAGGTTGCCCAAATGCATCTCAGAAGTGTGCAACTTGTTCCCTGAGTTAGAAAACGTCGAGAAACGTTCGTTTCTGCTAGCGCTGTGCTTCTACACATGTATTTGCTGAACGGTGAAAGCGCACAGTAATGCACTTTTCTCCCAGCAAATACACTGTTTCTAAGGAAATGGGAACACACTGAGGAGACACTTGTGGGAGCTACTGTGACTAAAACTGAGCTTCCCTACGCACAGGGAAGCAAGAGAAATGCTGATTTCGTCAAGCCCAGTTACATACTCAGAATCTGTACTACTGCGCAAATAGGCATGTCTCTTTAGGCAAAAAACTCATTTCTGACAAAGTTGCCCAAATGCATCTCAGAAGTGTGCAACTTGTTCCCTGAGTTAGAAAACGTCGAGAAACGGTCGTTTCTGCTAGCGCTGTGCTTCTACACATGTATTTGCTGAACGGTGAAAGCGCAGAGTAATGCACTTTTCTCCCAGCAAATACACTGTTTCTAAGGAAATGGGAACACACTGAGGAGACACTTGTGGGAGCTACTGTGACTAAAACTGAGCTTCCCTACGCACAGGGAAGCAAGAGAAATGCTGATTTCATCAAGCCCAGTTACATACTCAGAATCTGTACTACTGCGCAAATAGGCATGTCTCTGTAGGCAAAAAACTCATTTCTGACAAAGTTGCCCAAATGCATCTCAGAAGTGTGCAACTTGTTCCCTGAGTTAGAAAACGTCGAGAAACGTTCGTTTCTCCTAGCGCTGTGCTTCTACACATGTATTTGCTGAACGGTGAAAGCGCACAGTAATCCACTTTTCTCCCAGCAAATACACTGTTTCTAAGGCAATGGGAACACACTGAGGAGACACTTGTGGGAGCTACTGTGACTAAAAATGAGCTTCCCTACGCACCGGGAAGCAAGAGAAATGCTGATTTCATCAAGCCCAGTTACATACTCAGAATCTGTACTACTGCGCAAATAGGCATGTCTCTGTAGGCAAAAAACTCATTTCTGACAAATTTGCCTAATGCATCTCAGAAGTGTGCAACTTGTTCCCTGAGTTAGATAACGTCGAGAAACGGTCGTTTCTGCTAGCGCTGTGCTTCTACACATGTATTTGCTGAAATGTGAAAGCGCACAGTAATGCATTTTTCTCCCAGCAAATACACTGTTTCTAAGGCAATGGGAACACACTGAGGAGACACTTGTGGGACCTACTGTGACTCAAACTGAGCTTCCCTACGCACAGGGAAGCAAGAGAAATGCTGATTTCATCAATCCCAGTTACATACTCAGAATCTGTACTGCTGCGCAATAGGCATGTCTCTTTAGGCAAAAAACTCATTTCTGACAAAGTTGCCCAAATGCATCTCAGAAGTGTGCAACTTGTTCCCTGAGTTAGAAAACGTCGAGAAACGTTCGTTTCTGCTAGCGCTGTGCTTCTACACATGTATTTGCTGAACGGTGAAAGCGCACAGTAATGCATTTTCTCCCAGCAAATACACTCTTTCTAAGGAAATGGGAACACACTGAGAAGACACTTGTGGGAGCTACTGTGACTAAAACTGAGCTTACCTACGCACAGGGAAGCAAGAGAAATGCTGATTTCATCAAGCCCAGTTACATACTCAGAATCTGTACTACTGCGCAAATAGGCATGTCTCTGTAGGCAAAAAACTCATTTCTGACAAAGTTGCCCAAATGCATCTCAGAAGTGTGCAACTTGTTCCCTGAGTTAGAAAACGTCGAGAAACGTTCATTTCTGCTAGCGCTGTGCTTCTACACATGTATTTGCTGAACGGTGAAATCGCACAGTAATGCACATTTCTCCCAGCAAATACACTGTTTCTAAGGAAATGGGAACACACTGAGGAGACACTTGTGGGAGCTACTGTGACTAAAACTGAGCTTCCCTACGCACAGGGAAGCAAGAGAAATGCTGATTTCATCAAGCCCAGTTACATACTCAGAATCTGTACTACTGCGCAAATAGGCATGTCTCTTTAGGCAAAAAACTCATTTCTGACAAAGTTGCCCAAATGCATCTCAGAAGTGTGCAACTTGTTCCCTGAGTTAGAAAACGTCGAGAAACGTTCGATTCTGCTAGTGCTGTGCTTCTACACATGTATTTGCTGAACGGTGAAAGCGCACAGTAATGCACTTTTCTCCCAGCAAATACACTGTTTCTAAGGAAATGGGAACACACTGAGGAGACACTTGTGGGAGCTACTGTGACTAAAACTGAGCTTCCCTACGCACAGGGAAGCAAGAGATATGCTGATTTCATCCAGCCCAGTTACATACTCAGAATCTGTACTACTGCGCAAATAGGCATGTCTCTTTAGGCAAAAAACTCATTTCTGACAAAGTTGCCCAAATGCATCTCAGAAGTGTGCAACTTGTTCCCTGAGTTAGAAAACGTCGAGAAACGGTCGTTTCTGCTAGCGCTGTGCTTCTACACATGTATTTGCTGAACGGTGAAAGCGCACAGTAATGCACTTTTCTCCCAGCAAATACACTGTTTCTAAGGAAATGGGAACACACTGAGGAGACACTTGTGGGAGCTACTGTGACTAAAACTGAGCTTCCCTACACACAGGGAAGCAAGAGAAATGCTGATTTCGTCAAGCCCAGTTACATACTCAGAATCTGTACTACTGCGCAAATAGGCATGTCTCTGTAGGCAAAAAACTCATTTCTGACAAAGTGGCCCAAATGCATCTCAGAAGTGTGCAACTTGTTCCCTGAGTTAGAAAACGTCGAGAAACGTTCGTTTCTGCTAGCGCTGTGCTTCTACACATGTATTTGCTGAACGGTGAAAGCGCACAGTAATGCACTTTTCTCCCAGCAAATACACTGTTTCTAAGGAAATGGGAACACACTGAGGAGACACTTGTGGGAGCTACTGTGACTAAAACTGAGCTTCCCTACGCACAGGGAAGCAAGAGAAATGCTGATTTCATCCAGCCCAGTTACATACTCAGAATCTGTACTACTGCGCAAATAGGCATGTCTCTTTAGGCAAAAAACTCATTTCTGACAAAGTTCCCCAAATGCATCTCAGAAGTGTGCAACTTGTTCCCTGAGTTAGAAAACGTCGAGAAACGGTCGTTGCTGCTAGCGCTGTGCTTCTACACATGTATTTGCTGAACGGTGAAAGCGCACAGTAATGCACTTTTCTCCCAGCAAATACACTGTTTCTAAGGAAATGGGAACACACTGAGGAGACACTTGTGGGAGCTACTGTGACTAAAACTGAGCTTCCCTACGCACAGGGAAGCAAGAGAAATGCTGATTTCATCAAGCCCAGTTACATACTCAGAATCTGTACTACTGCGCAAATAGGCATGTCTCTGTAGGCAAAAAACTCATTTCTGACAAAGTTGCCCAAATGCATCTCAGAAGTGTGCAACTTGTTCCCTGAGTTAGAAAACGTCGAGAAACGTTCGTTTCTCCTAGCGCTGTGCTTCTACACATGTATTTGCTGAACGGTGAAAGCGCACAGTAATGCACTTTTCTCCCAGCAAATACACTGTTTCTAAGGCAATGGGAACACACTGAGGAGACACTTGTGGGAGCTACTGTGACTAAAACTGAGCTTCCCTACGCACCGGGAAGCAAGAGAAATGCGGATTTCATCAAGCCCAGTTACATACTCAGAATCTGTACTACTGCGCAAATAGGCATGTCTCTGTAGGCAAAAAACTCAGTTCTGACAAATTTGCCTAATGCATCTCAGAAGTGTGCAACTTGTTCCCTGAGTTAGATAACGTCGAGAAACGGTCGTTTCTGCTAGCGCTGTGCTTCTACACATGTATTTGCTGAAAGGTGAAAGCGCACAGTAATGCACTTTTCTCCCAGCAAATACACTGTTTCTAAGGAAATGGGAACACACTTAGGAGACACTTGTGGGAGCTACTGTGACTAAAACTGAGCTTCCCTACACACAGGGAAGCAAGAGATATGCTGATTTCATCAATCCCAGTTACATACTCAGAATCTGTACTGCTGCGCAAATAGGCATGTCTCTTTAGGCAAAAAACTCATTTCTGACAAAGTTGCCCAAATGCATCTCAGAAGTGTGCAACTTGTTCCCTGAGTTAGAAAACGTCGAGAAACGTTCGTTTCTGCTAGCGCTGTGCTTCTACACATGTATTTGCTGAACGGTGAAAGCGCACAGTAATGCATTTTCTCCCAGCAAATACACTGTTTCTAAGGAAATGGGAACACACTGAGAAGACACTTGTGGGAGCTACTGTGACTAAAACTGAGCTTCCCTACGCACAGGGAAGCAAGAGAAATGCTGATTTCATCAAGCCCAGTTACATACTCAGAATCTGTACTACTGCGCAAATAGGCATGTCTCTTTAGGCAAAAAACTCATTTCTGACAAAGTTGCCCAAATGCATCTCAGAAGTGTGCAACTTGTTCCCTGAGTTAGAAAACGTCGAGAAACGTTCATTTCTGCTAGCGCTGTGCTTCTACACATGTATTTGCTGAACGGTGAAAGCGCACAGTAATGCACTTTTCTCCCAGCAAATACACTGTTTCTAAGGAAATGGGAACACACTGAGGAGACACTTGTGGGAGCTACTGTGACTAAAACTGAGCTTCCCTACGCACAGGGAAGCAAGAGAAATGCTGATTTCATCAAGCCCAGTTACATACTCAGAATCTGTACTACTGCGCAAATAGGCATGTCTCTTTAGGCAAAAAACACATTTCTGACAAAGTTGCCCAAATGCATCTCAGAAGTGTGCAACTTGTTCCCTGAGTTAGAAAACGTCGAGAAACGGTCGTTTCTGCTAGCGCTGTGCTTCTACACATGTATTTGCTGAACGGTGAAAGCGCACAGTAATGCACTTTTCTCCCAGCAAATACACTGTTTCTAAGGAAATGGGAACACACTGAGGAGACACTTGTGGGAGCTACTGTGACTAAAACTGAGCTTCCCTACGCACAGAGAAGCAAGAGAAATGCTGATTTCATCAAGCCCAGTTACATACTCAGAATCTGTACTACTGCGCAAATAGGCATGTCTCTGTAGGCAAAAAACTCATTTCTGACAAAGTTGCCCAAATGCATCTCAGAAGTGTGCAACTTGTTCCCTGAGTTAGAAAACATCGAGAAACGTTCGTTTCTCCTAGCGCTGTGCTTCTACACATGTATTCGCTGAACGGTGAAAGCGCACAGTAATGCACTTTTCTCCCAGCAAATACACTGTTTCTAAGGAAATGGGAACACACTGAGGAGACAGTTGTGGGAGCTTCTGTGACTAAAACTGAGCTTCCCTACGCACAGGGAAGCAAGAGAAATGCTGATTTCATCAAGCCCAGTTACATACTCAGAATCTGTACTACTGCGCAAATAGGCATGTCTCTTTAGGCAAAAAACTCATTTCTGACAAAGTTGCCCAAATGCATCTCAGAAGTGTGCAACTTGTTCCCTGAGTTAGAAAACGTCGAGAAACGTTCGATTCTGCTAGTGCTGTGCTTCTACACATGTATTTGCTGAACGGTGAAAGCGCACAGTAATGCACTTTTCTCCCAGCAAATACACTGTTTCTAAGGAAATGGGAACACACTGAGGAGACACTTGTGGGAGCTACTGTGACTAAAACTGAGCTTCCCTACGCACAGGGAAGCAAGAGATATGCTGATTTCATCCAGCCCAGTTACATACTCAGAATCTGTACTACTGCGCAAATAGGCATGTCTCTTTAGGCAAAAAACTCATTTCTGACAAAGTTGCCCAAATGCATCTCAGAAGTGTGCAACTTGTTCCCTGAGTTAGAAAACGTCGAGAAACGGTCGTTTCTGCTAGCGCTGTGCTTCTACACATGTATTTGCTGAACGGTGAAAGCGCACAGTAATGCACTTTTCTCCCAGCAAATACACTGTTTCTAAGGAAATGGGAACACACTGAGGAGACACTTGTGGGAGCTACTGTGACTAAAACTGAGCTTCCCTACACACAGGGAAGCAAGAGAAATGCTGATTTCGTCAAGCCCAGTTACATACTCAGAATCTGTACTACTGCGCAAATAGGCATGTCTCTGTAGGCAAAAAACTCATTTCTGACAAAGTGGCCCAAATGCATCTCAGAAGTGTGCAACTTGTTCCCTGAGTTAGAAAACGTCGAGAAACGGTCGTTTCTGCTAGCGCTGTGCTTCTACACATGTATTTGCTGAACGGTGAAAGCGCACAGTAATGCACTTTTCTCCCAGCAAATACACTGTTTCTAAGGAAATGGGAACACACTGAGGAGACACTTGTGGGAGCTACTGTGACTAAAACTGAGCTTCCCTACGCACAGGGAAGCAAGAGAAATGCTGATTTCATCCAGCCCAGTTACATACTCAGAATCTGTACTACTGCGCAAATAGGCATGTCTCTTTAGGCAAAAAACTCATTTCTGACAAAGTTCCCCAAATGCATCTCAGAAGTGTGCAACTTGTTCCCTGAGTTAGAAAACGTCGAGAAACGGTCGTTGCTGCTAGCGCTGTGCTTCTACACATGTATTTGCTGAACGGTGAAAGCGCACAGTAATGCACTTTTCTCCCAGCAAATACACTGTTTCTAAGGAAATGGGAACACACTGAGGAGACACTTGTGGGAGCTACTGTGACTAAAACTGAGCTTCCCTACGCACAGGGAAGCAAGAGAAATGCTGATTTCATCAAGCCCAGTTACATACTCAGAATCTGTACTACTGCGCAAATAGGCATGTCTCTGTAGGCAAAAAACTCATTTCTGACAAAGTTGCCCAAATGCATCTCAGAAGTGTGCAACTTGTTCCCTGAGTTAGAAAACGTCGAGAAACGTTCGTTTCTCCTAGCGCTGTGCTTCTACACATGTATTTGCTGAACGGTGAAAGCGCACAGTAATGCACTTTTCTCCCAGCAAATACACTGTTTCTAAGGCAATGGGAACACACTGAGGAGACACTTGTGGGAGCTACTGTGACTAAAACTGAGCTTCCCTACGCACCGGGAAGCAAGAGAAATGCGGATTTCATCAAGCCCAGTTACATACTCAGAATCTGTACTACTGCGCAAATAGGCATGTCTCTGTAGGCAAAAAACTCAGTTCTGACAAATTTGCCTAATGCATCTCAGAAGTGTGCAACTTGTTCCCTGAGTTAGATAACGTCGAGAAACGGTCGTTTCTGCTAGCGCTGTGCTTCTACACATGTATTTTCTGAAAGGTGAAAGCGCACAGTAATGCACTTTTCTCCCAGCAAATACACTGTTTCTAAGGAAATGGGAACACACTTAGGAGACACTTGTGGGAGCTACTGTGACTAAAACTGAGCTTCCCTACGCACAGGGAAGCAAGAGATATGCTGATTTCATCAATCCCAGTTACATACTCAGAATCTGTACTGCTGCGCAAATAGGCATGTCTCTTTAGGCAAAAAACTCATTTCTGACAAAGTTGCCCAAATGCATCTCAGAAGTGTGCAACTTGTTCCCTGAGTTAGAAAACGTCGAGAAACGTTCGTTTCTGCTAGCGCTGTGCTTCTACACATGTATTTGCTGAACGGTGAAAGCGCACAGTAATGCATTTTCTCCCAGCAAATACACTGTTTCTAAGGAAATGGGAACACACTGAGAAGACACTTGTGGGAGCTACTGTGACTAAAACTGAGCTTCCCTACGCACAGGGAAGCAAGAGAAATGCTGATTTCATCAAGCCCAGTTACATACTCAGAATCTGTACTACTGCGCAAATAGGCATGTCTCTGTAGGCAAAAAACTCATTTCTGACAAAGTTGCCCAAATGCATCTCAGAAGTGTGCAACTTGTTCCCTGAGTTAGAAAACGTCGAGAAACGTTCATTTCTGCTAGCGCTGTGCTTCTACACATGTATTTGCTGAACGGTGAAAGCGCACAGTAATGCACTTTTCTCCCAGCAAATACACTGTTTCTAAGGAAATGGGAACACACTGAGGAGACACTTGTGGGAGCTACTGTGACTAAAACTGAGCTTCCCTACGCACAGGGAAGCAAGAGAAATGCTGATTTCATCAAGCCCAGTTACATACTCAGAATCTGTACTACTGCGCAAATAGGCATGTCTCTTTAGGCAAAAAACACATTTCTGACAAAGTTGCCCAAATGCATCTCAGAAGTGTGCAACTTGTTCCCTGAGTTAGAAAACGTCGAGAAACGGTCGTTTCTGCTAGCGCTGTGCTTCTACACATGTATTTGCTGAACGGTGAAAGCGCACAGTAATGCACTTTTCTCCCAGCAAATACACTGTTTCTAAGGAAATGGGAACACACTGAGGAGACACTTGTGGGAGCTACTGTGACTAAAACTGAGCTTCCCTACGCACAGAGAAGCAAGAGAAATGCTGATTTCATCAAGCCCAGTTACATACTCAGAATCTGTACTACTGCGCAAATAGGCATGTCTCTGTAGGCAAAAAACTCATTTCTGACAAAGTTGCCCAAATGCATCTCAGAAGTGTGCAACTTGTTCCCTGAGTTAGAAAACATCGAGAAACGTTCGTTTCTCCTAGCGCTGTGCTTCTACACATGTATTCGCTGAACGGTGAAAGCGCACAGTAATGCACTTTTCTCCCAGCAAATACACTGTTTCTAAGGAAATGGGAACACACTGAGGAGACAGTTGTGGGAGCTTCTGTGACTAAAACTGAGCTTCCCTACGCACAGGGAAGCAAGAGAAATGCTGATTTCATCAAGCCCAGTTACATACTCAGAATCTGTACTACTGCGCAAATAGGCATTTCTCTTTAGGCAAAAAACTCATTTCTGACAAAGTTGCCCAAATGCATCTCAGAAGTGTGCAACTTGTTCCCTGAGTTAGAAAACATCGAGAAACGTTCATTTCTGCTAGCGCTGTGCTTCTACACATGTATTTGCTGAACGGTGAAAGCGCACAGTAATGCACTTTTCTCCCAGCAAATACACTGTTTCTAAGGAAATGGGAACACACTGAGGAGACACTTGTGGGAGCTACTGTGACTAAAACTGAGCTTCCCTACGCACAGGGAAGCAAGAGAAATGCTGATTTCATCAAGCCCAGTTACATACTCAGAATCTGTACTACTGCGCAAATAGGCATGTCTCTGTAGGCAAAAAACTCATTTCTGACAAAGTTGCCCAAATGCATCTCAGAAGTGTGCAACTTGTTCCCTGAGTTAGAAAACGTCGAGAAACGGTCGTTTCTGCTAGCGCTGTGCTTCTACACATGTATTTGCTGAACGGTGAAAGCGCACAGTAATGCACTTTTCTCCCAGCAAATACACTTTTTCTAAGGAAATGGGAACACACTGAGGAGACACTTGTGGGAGCTACTGGGACTAAAACTGAGCTTCCCTACGCACAGGGAAGCAAGAGAAATGCTGATTTCATCAAGCCCAGTTACATACTCAGAATCTGTACTAGTGCGCAAATAGGCATGTCTCTGTAGGCAAAAAACTCATTTCTGACAAAGTTGCCCAAATGCATCTCAGAAGTGTGCAACTTGTTCCCTGAGTTAGAAAACGTCGAGAAACTGTCGTTTCTGCTCACGCTGTGCTTCTACACAGGTATTTGCTGAACGGTGAAAGCGCACAGTAATGCACTTTTCTCCCAGCAAATACACTGTTTCTAAGGAAATGGGAACACACTGAGGAGACACTTGTGGGAGCCACTATGAGTAAAACTGAGCTTCCCTACACACAGGGAAGCAAGAGAAATGCTGATTTCATCAAGCCCAGTTACATACTCAGAATCTGTACTACTGCGCAAATAGGCATGTCTCTGTAGGCAAAAAACTCATTTCTGACAAAGTTGCCCAAATGCATCTCAGAAGTGTGCCACTTGTTCCCTGAGTTAGAAAACGTCGAGAAACGGTAGTTTCAGCTAGCGCTGTGCTTCTACACATGTATTTGCTGAACGGTGAAAGCGCACAGTAATGCACTTTTCTCCCAGCAAATACACTGTTTCTAAGAAAATGGGAACACACTGAGGAGACACTTGTGGGAGCTACTGTGACTAAAACTGAGCTTCCCTGCGCACAGGGAAGCAAGAGAAATGCTGATTTCATCAAGCCCAGTTACATTTTCAGACTCTGTACTACTGCGCAAATAGGCATGTCTCTTTAGGCAAAAAACTCATTTCTGACAAAGTTGCCCAAATGCATCTCAGAAGTGTGCAACTTGTTCCCTGAGTTAGAAAACGTCGAGAAACGGTCGTTTCTGCTAGCGCTGTGCTTCTACACATGTATTTGCTGAACGGTGAAAGCGCACAGTAATGCACTTTTCTCCCAGCAAATACACTGTTTCTAAGGAAATGGGAACACACTGAGGAGACACTTGTGGGAGCTACTGTGACTAAAACTGAGCTTCCCTACGCACAGGGAAGCAAGAGAAATGCTGATTTCATCAAGCCCAGTTACATACTCAGAATCTGTACTACTGCGCAAATAGGCATGTCTCTTTAGGCAAAAAACTCATTTCTGACAAAGTTGCCCAAATGCATCTCAGAAGTGTGCAACTTGTTCCCTGAGTTAGAAAACGTCGAGAAACGGTCGTTTCTGCTAGCGCTGTGCTTCTACACATGTATTTGCTGAACGGTGAAAGCGCACAGTAATGCACTTTTCTCCCAGCAAATACACTGTGTCTAAGGAAAGGGGAACACACTGAGGTGACACTTGTGGGAGCTACTGCGACTAAAACTGAGCTTCCCTACGCACAGGGAAGCAAGAGAAATGCTGATTTCATCAAGCCCAGTTACATACTCAGAATCTGTACTACTGCGCAAATAGGCATGTCTCTTTAGGCAAAAAACTCATTTCTGACAAAGTTGCCCAAATGCATCTCAGAAGTGTGCAACTTGTTCCCTGAGTTAGAAAACGTCGAGAAACGGTCGTTTCTGCTAGCGCTGTGCTTCTACACATGTATTTGCTGAACGGTGAAAGCGCAGAGTAATGCACTTTTCTCCCAGCAAATACACTGTTTCTAAGGAAATGGGAACACACTGAGGAGACACTTGTGGGAGCTACTGTGACTAAAACTGAGCTTCCCTACGCACAGGGAAGCAAGAGAAATGCTGATTTCATCAAGCCCAGTTACATACTCAGAATCTGTACTACTGCGCAAATAGGCATGTCTCTGTAGGCAAAAAACTCATTTCTGACAAAGTTGCCCAAATGCATCTCAGAAGTGTGCAACTTGTTCCCTGAGTTAGAAAACGTCGAGAAACGTTCGTTTCTCCTAGCGCTGTGCTTCTACACATGTATTTGCTGAACGGTGAAAGCGCACAGTAATGCACTTTTCTCCCAGCAAATACACTGTTTCTAAGGCAATGGGAACACACTGAGGAGACACTTGTGGGAGCTACTGTGACTAAAAATGAGCTTCCCTACGCACCGGGAAGCAAGAGAAATGCTGATTTCATCAAGCCCAGTTACATACTCAGAATCTGTACTACTGCGCAAATAGGCATGTCTCTGTAGGCAAAAAACTCATTTCTGACAAATTTGCCTAATGCATCTCAGAAGTGTGCAACTTGTTCCCTGAGTTAGATAACGTCGAGAAACGGTCGTTTCTGCTAGCGCTGTGCTTCTACACATGTATTTGCTAAAATGTGAAAGCGCACAGTAATGCATTTTTCTCCCAGCAAATACACTGTTTCTAAGGCAATGGGAACACACTGAGGAGACACTTGTGGGACCTACTGTGACTCAAACTGAGCTTCCCTACGCACAGGGAAGCAAGAGAAATGCTGATTTCATCAATCCCAGTTACATACTCAGAATCTGTACTGCTGCGCAATAGGCATGTCTCTTTAGGCAAAAAACTCATTTCTGACAAAGTTGCCCAAATGCATCTCAGAAGTGTGCAACTTGTTCCCTGAGTTAGAAAACGTCGAGAAACGTTCGTTTCTGCTAGCGCTGTGCTTCTACACATGTATTTGCTGAACGGTGAAAGCGCACAGTAATGCATTTTCTCCCAGCAAATACACTCTTTCTAAGGAAATGGGAACACACTGAGAAGACACTTGTGGGAGCTACTGTGACTAAAACTGAGCTTACCTACGCACAGGGAAGCAAGAGAAATGCTGATTTCATCAAGCCCAGTTACATACTCAGAATCTGTACTACTGCGCAAATAGGCATGTCTCTGTAGGCAAAAAACTCATTTCTGACAAAGTTGCCCAAATGCATCTCAGAAGTGTGCAACTTGTTCCCTGAGTTAGAAAACGTCGAGAAACGTTCATTTCTGCTAGCGCTGTGCTTCTACACATGTATTTGCTGAACGGTGAAATCGCACAGTAATGCACATTTCTCCCAGCAAATACACTGTTTCTAAGGAAATGGGAACACACTGAGGAGACACTTGTGGGAGCTACTGTGACTAAAACTGAGCTTCCCTACGCACAGGGAAGCAAGAGAAATGCTGATTTCATCAAGCCCAGTTACATACTCAGAATCTGTACTACTGCGCAAATAGGCATGTCTCTTTAGGCAAAAAACTCATTTCTGACAAAGTTGCCCAAATGCATCTCAGAAGTGTGCAACTTGTTCCCTGAGTTAGAAAACGTCGAGAAACGTTC
This sequence comes from Acomys minous, assembly GCF_964271855.1. NCBI lineage: Eukaryota > Metazoa > Chordata > Mammalia > Rodentia > Muridae > Acomys > Acomys minous. Next base: position 823,700 of record NW_028182169.1, on the reverse strand, counting down.
GTTTCTGCTAGTGCTGTGCTTCTACACATGTATTTGCTGAACGGTGAAAGCGCAGAGTAATGCACTTTTCTCCCAGCAAATACACTGTTTCTAAGGAAATGGGAACACACTGAGGAGACACTTGTGGGAGCTACTGTGACTAAAACTGAGCTTCCCTACGCACAGGGAAGCAAGAGATATGCTGATTTCATCCAGCCCAGTTACATACTCAGAATCTGTACTACTGCGCAAATAGGCATGTCTCTTTAGGCAAAAAACTCATTTCTGACAAAGTTGCCCAAATGCATCTCAGAAGTGTGCAACTTGTTCCCTGAGTTAGAAAACGTCGAGAAACGGTCGTTTCTGCTAGCGCTGTGCTTCTACACATGTATTTGCTGAACGGTGAAAGCGCACAGTAATGCACTTTTCTCCCAGCAAATACACTGTTTCTAAGGAAATGGGAACACACTGAGGAGACACTTGTGGGAGCTACTGTGACTAAAACTGAGCTTCCCTACACACAGGGAAGCAAGAGAAATGCTGATTTCGTCAAGCCCAGTTACATACTCAGAATCTGTACTACTGCGCAAATAGGCATGTCTCTGTAGGCAAAAAACTCATTTCTGACAAAGTGGCCCAAATGCATCTCAGAAGTGTGCAACTTGTTCCCTGAGTTAGAAAACGTCGAGAAACGGTCGTTTCTGCTAGCGCTGTGCTTCTACACATGTATTTGCTGAACGGTGAAAGCGCACAGTAATGCACTTTTCTCCCAGCAAATACACTGTTTCTAAGGAAATGGGAACACACTGAGGAGACACTTGTGGGAGCTACTGTGACTAAAACTGAGCTTCCCTACGCACAGGGAAGCAAGAGAAATGCTGATTTCATCCAGCCCAGTTACATACTCAGAATCTGTACTACTGCGCAAATAGGCATGTCTCTTTAGGCAAAAAACTCATTTCTGACAAAGTTCCCCAAATGCATCTCAGAAGTGTGCAACTTGTTCCCTGAGTTAGAAAACGTCGAGAAACGGTCGTTGCTGCTAGCGCTGTGCTTCTACACATGTATTTGCTGAACGGTGAAAGCGCACAGTAATGCACTTTTCTCCCAGCAAATACACTGTTTCTAAGGAAATGGGAACACACTGAGGAGACACTTGTGGGAGCTACTGTGACTAAAACTGAGCTTCCCTACGCACAGGGAAGCAAGAGAAATGCTGATTTCATCAAGCCCAGTTACATACTCAGAATCTGTACTACTGCGCAAATAGGCATGTCTCTGTAGGCAAAAAACTCATTTCTGACAAAGTTGCCCAAATGCATCTCAGAAGTGTGCAACTTGTTCCCTGAGTTAGAAAACGTCGAGAAACGTTCGTTTCTCCTAGCGCTGTGCTTCTACACATGTATTTGCTGAACGGTGAAAGCGCACAGTAATGCACTTTTCTCCCAGCAAATACACTGTTTCTAAGGCAATGGGAACACACTGAGGAGACACTTGTGGGAGCTACTGTGACTAAAACTGAGCTTCCCTACGCACCGGGAAGCAAGAGAAATGCGGATTTCATCAAGCCCAGTTACATACTCAGAATCTGTACTACTGCGCAAATAGGCATGTCTCTGTAGGCAAAAAACTCAGTTCTGACAAATTTGCCTAATGCATCTCAGAAGTGTGCAACTTGTTCCCTGAGTTAGATAACGTCGAGAAACGGTCGTTTCTGCTAGCGCTGTGCTTCTACACATGTATTTGCTGAAAGGTGAAAGCGCACAGTAATGCACTTTTCTCCCAGCAAATACACTGTTTCTAAGGAAATGGGAACACACTTAGGAGACACTTGTGGGAGCTACTGTGACTAAAACTGAGCTTCCCTACACACAGGGAAGCAAGAGATATGCTGATTTCATCAATCCCAGTTACATACTCAGAATCTGTACTGCTGCGCAAATAGGCATGTCTCTTTAGGCAAAAAACTCATTTCTGACAAAGTTGCCCAAATGCATCTCAGAAGTGTGCAACTTGTTCCCTGAGTTAGAAAACGTCGAGAAACGTTCGTTTCTGCTAGCGCTGTGCTTCTACACATGTATTTGCTGAACGGTGAAAGCGCACAGTAATGCATTTTCTCCCAGCAAATACACTGTTTCTAAGGAAATGGGAACACACTGAGAAGACACTTGTGGGAGCTACTGTGACTAAAACTGAGCTTCCCTACGCACAGGGAAGCAAGAGAAATGCTGATTTCATCAAGCCCAGTTACATACTCAGAATCTGTACTACTGCGCAAATAGGCATGTCTCTGTAGGCAAAAAACTCATTTCTGACAAAGTTGCCCAAATGCATCTCAGAAGTGTGCAACTTGTTCCCTGAGTTAGAAAACGTCGAGAAACGTTCATTTCTGCTAGCGCTGTGCTTCTACACATGTATTTGCTGAACGGTGAAAGCGCACAGTAATGCACTTTTCTCCCAGCAAATACACTGTTTCTAAGGAAATGGGAACACACTGAGGAGACACTTGTGGGAGCTACTGTGACTAAAACTGAGCTTCCCTACGCACAGGGAAGCAAGAGAAATGCTGATTTCATCAAGCCCAGTTACATACTCAGAATCTGTACTACTGCGCAAATAGGCATGTCTCTTTAGGCAAAAAACTCATTTCTGACAAAGTTGCCCAAATGCATCTCAGAAGTGTGCAACTTGTTCCCTGAGTTAGAAAACGTCGAGAAACGGTCGTTTCTGCTAGCGCTGTGCTTCTACACATGTATTTGCTGAACGGTGAAAGCGCACAGTAATGCACTTTTCTCCCAGCAAATACACTGTTTCTAAGGAAATGGGAACACACTGAGGAGACACTTGTGGGAGCTACTGTGACTAAAACTGAGCTTCCCTACGCACAGGGAAGCAAGAGAAATGCTGATTTCATCAAGCCCAGTTACATACTCAGAATCTGTACTACTGCGCAAATAGGCATGTCTCTGTAGGCAAAAAAACTCATTTCTGACAAAGTTGCCCAAATGCATCTCAGAAGTGTGCAACTTGTTCCCTGAGTTAGAAAACGTCGAGAAACGTTCGTTTCTGCTAGCGCTGTGCTTCTACACATGTATTTGCTGAACGGTGAAAGCGCACAGTAATGCACTTTTCTCCCAGCAAATACACTGTTTCTAAGGAAATGGGAACACACTGAGGAGACACTTGTGGGAGCTACTGTGACTAAAACTGAGCTTCCCTACGCACAGGGAAGCAAGAGAAATGCTGATTTCATCAAGCCCAGTTACATACTCAGAATCTGTACTACTGCGCAAATAGGCATGTCTCTTTAGGCAAAAAACTCATTTCTGACAAAGTTGCCCAAATGCATCTCAGAAGTGTGCAACTTGTTCCCTGAGTTAGAAAACGTCGAGAAACGTTCGTTTCTGCTAGCGCTGTGCTTCTACACATGTATTTGCTGAACGGTGAAAGTGCACAGTAATGCACTTTTCTCCCAGCAAATACACTGTTTCTAAGGAAATGGGAACACACTGAGGAGACACTTGTGGGAGCTACTGTGACTAAAACTGAGCTTCCCTACGCACAGGGAAGCAAGAGAAATGCTGATTTCATCAAGCCCAGTTACATACTCAGAATCTGTACTACTGAGCAAATAGGCATGTCTCTTTAGGCAAAAAACTCATTTCTGACAAAGTTGCCCAAATGCATCTCAGAAGTGTGCAACTTGTTCCCTGAGTTAGAAAACGTCGAGAAACGGTCGTTTCTGCTAGCGCTGTGCTTCTACACATGTATTTGCTGAACGGTGAAAGCGCACAGTAATGCACTTTTCTCCCAGGAAATACACTGTGTCTAAGGAAATGGGAACACACTGAGGTGACACCTGTGGGAGCTACTGTGACTAAAACTGAGCTTCCCTACGCACAGGGAAGCAAGAGAAATGCTGATTTCATCAAGCCCAGTTACATACTCAGAATCTGTACTACTGCGCAAATAGGCATGTCTCTTTAGGCAAAAAACTCATTTCTGACAAAGTTGCCCAAATGCATCTCAGAAGTGTGCAACTTGTTCCCTGCGTTAGAAAACGTCGAGAAACGTTCATTTCTGCTAGCGCTGTGCTTCTACACATGTATTTGCTGAACGGTGAAAGCGCACAGTAATGCACTTTTCTCCCAGCAAATACACTGTTTCTAAGGAAATGGGAACACACTGAGGAGACACTTGTGGGAGCTACTGGGACTAAAACTGAGCTTCCCTATGCACAGGGAAGCAAGAGATATGCTGATTTCATCAAGCCCAGTTACATACTCAGAATCTGTACTGCTGCGCAAATAGGCATGTCTCTTTAGGCAAAAAACTCATTTCTGACAAAGTTGCCCAAATGCATCTCAGAAGTGTGCAACTTGTTCCCTGAGTTAGAAAACGTCGAGAAACGTTCGTTTCTGCTAGCGCTGTGCTTCTACACATGTATTTGCTGAATGGTGAAAGCGCACAGTAATGCACTTTTCTCCCAGCAAATACACTGTTTCTAAGGAAATGGGAACACACTGAGGAGACACTTGTGGGAGCTACTGTGACTAAAACTGAGCTTCCCTACACACAGGGAAGCAAGAGAAATGCTGATTTCATCAAGCCCAGTTACATACTCAGAATCTGTACTACTGCGCAAATAGGCATGTCTCTTTAGGCAAAAAACTCATTTCTGACAAAGTTGCCCATATGCATCTCAGAAGTGTGCCACTTGTTCCCTGAGTTAGAAAACGTCGAGAAACGGTAGTTTCAGCTAGCGCTGTGCTTCTACACATGTATTTGCTGAACGGTGAAAGCGCACAGTAATGCACTTTTCTCCCAGCAAATACACTGTTTCTAAGGAAATGGGAACACATTGAGGAGACACTTGTGGGAGCTACTGTGACTAAAACTGAGCTTCCCTACGCACAGGGAAGCAAGAGAAATGCTGATTTCATCCAGCCCAGTTACATACTCAGAATCTGTACTACTGCGCAAATAGGCATGTCTCTGTAGGCAAAAAACTCATTTCTGACAAAGTTGCCCAAATGCATCTCAGAAGTGTGCAACTTGTTCCCTGAGTTAGAAAATGTCGAGAAACGTTCGTTTCTGCTAGCGCTGTGCTTCTACACATGTATTTGCTGAACGGTGAAAGCGCACAGTAATGCACTTTTCTCCCAGCAAATACATGGTTTCTAAGGAAATGGGAACACACTGAGGAGACACTTGTGGGAGCTTCTGGGACTAAAACTGAGCTTCCCTACGCACAGGGAAGCAAGAGAAATGCTGATTTCATCAAGCCCAGTTACATACTCAGAATCTGTACTAGTGCGCAAATAGGCATGTCTCTGTAGGCAAAAAACTCATTTCTGACAAAGTTGCCCAAATGCATCTCAGAAGTGTGCAACTTGTTCCCTGAGTTAGAAAACGTCGAGAAACGGTCGTTTCTGCTAGCGCTGTGCTTCTACACATGTATTTGCTGAACGGTGAAAGCGCACAGTAATGCACTTTTCTCCCAGCAAATACACTGTTTCTAAGGAAATGGGAACACACTGAGGAGACACTTGTGGGAGCCACTATGACTAAAACTGAGCTTCCCTACACACAGGGAAGCAAGAGAAATGCTGATTTCATCAAGCCCAGTTACATATTCAGAATCTGTACTACTGCGCAAATAGGCATGTCTCTGTAGGCAAAAAACTCATTTCTGACAAAGTTGCCCAAATGCATCTCAGAAGTGTGCCACTTGTTCCCTGAGTTAGAAAACGTCGAGAAACGGTAGTTTCAGCTAGCGCTGTGCTTCTACACATGTATTTGCTGAACGGTGAAGGCGCACAGTAATGCACTTTTCTCCCAGCAAATACACTGTTTCTAAGGAAATGGGAACACACTGAGGAGACACTTGTGTGAGCTACTGTGACTAAAACTGAGCTTCCCTACGCACAGGGAAGCAAGAGAAATGCTGATTTCATCAAGCCCAGTTACATACTCAGAATCTGTACTACTGCGCAAATAGGCATGTCTCTTTAGGCAAAAAACTCATTTCTGACAAAGATGCCCAAATGCATCTCAGAAGTGTGCAACTTGTTCCCTGAGTTAGAAAACGTAGAGAAACTTTCGTTTCTGCTAGCGCTGTGCTTCTACACATGTATTTGCTGAACGGTGAAAGCACACAGTAATGCACTTTTCTCCCAGCAAATACACTGTTTCTAAGGAAATGGGAACACACTGAGGAGACACTTGTGGGAGCTACTGTGACTAAAACTGAGGTTCCCTACGCACAGGGAAGCAAGAGAAATGCTGATTTCATCAAACCCAGTTACATACTCAGAATCTGTACTACTGCGCAAATAGGCATGTCTCTGTAGGCAAAAAACTCATTTCTGACAAAGTTGCCCAAATGCATCTCAGAAGTGTGCCACTTGTTCCCTGAGTTAGAAAACGTCGAGAAACGGTAGTTTCAGCTAGCGCTGTGCTTCTACACATGTATTTGCTGAACGGTGAAAGCGCACAGTAATGCACTTTTCTCCCAGCAAATACACTGTGTCTAAGGAAATGGGAACACACTGAGGAGACACTTGTGGGAGCTACTGTGACTAAAACTGAGCTTCCCTATGCACAGGGAAGCAAGAGAAATGCTGATTTCATCAAGCCCAGTTACATACTCAGAATCTGTACTACTGCGCAAATAGGCATGTCTATGTAGGCAAAAAACTCATTTCTGACAAAGTTGCCCAAATGCATCTCAGAAGTGTGCAACTTGTTCCCTGAGTTAGAAAACGTCGAGAAACGGTCGTTTCTGCTAGCGCTGTGCTTCTACACATGTATTTGCTGAACGGTGAAAGCGCACAGTAATGCACTTTTCTCCCAGCAAATACACTGTTTCTAAGGAAATGGGAACACACTGAGGAGACACTTGTGGGAGCTACTGTGACTAAAACTGAGCTTCCCTACGCACAGGGAATCTAGAGAAATGCTGATTTCATCAAGCCCAGTTACATACTCAGAATCTGTACTACTGCGCAAATAGTCATGTCTCTTTAGGCAAAAAACTCATTTCTGACAAAGTTGCCCAAATGCATCTCAGAAGTGTGCAACTTGTTCCCTGAGTTAGAAAACTTCGAGAAACCGTCGTTTCTGCTAGCGCTGTGCTTCTACACATGTATTTGCTGAACGGTGAAAGCGCACAGTAATGCACTTTTCTCCCAGCAAATACACTGTTTCTAAGGAAATGGGAACACACTGAGGAGACACTTGTGGGAGCTACTGTGACTAAAACTGAGCTTCCCTACGCACAGGGAAGCAAGAGAAATGCTGATTTCATCAAGCCCAGTTACATACTCAGAATCTGTACTACTGCGCAAATAGTCATGTCTCTTTAGGCAAAAAACTCATTTCTGACAAAGTTGCCCAAATGCATCTCAGAAGTGTGCAACTTGTTCCCTGAGTTAGAAAACTTTGAGAAACCGTCGTTTCTGCTAGCGCTGTGCTTCTACACATGTATTTGCTGAACGGTGAAAGCGCACAGTAATGCACTTTTCTCCCAGCAAATACACTGTTTCTAAGGAAATGGGAAAACACTGAGGAGACACTTGCGGGAGCTACTGTGACTAAAACTGAGCTTCCCTATGCACAGGGAAGCAAGAGAAATGCTGATTTCATCAAGCCCAGTTACATACTCCGACTCTGTACTACTGCGCAAATAGGCATGTCTCTTTAGGCAAAAAACTCATTTCTGACAAAGTTGCCCAAATGCATCTCAGAAGTGTTCAACTTGTTCCCTGAGTTAGAAAACGTCGAGAAACGGTCGTTTCTGCTAGCGCTGTGCTGAACGGTGAAAGCGCACAGTAATGCACTTTTCTCCCAGCAAATACACTGTTTCTAAGGAAATGGGAACACACTGAGGAGACACTTGTGGGAGCTACTGTGACTAAAAATGAGCTTCCCTACGCACACGGAAGCAAGAGAAATGCTGATTTCATCAAACCCAGTTACATACTCAGAATCTGTACTACTGCGCAAATAGGCATGTCTCTGTAGGCAAAAAACTCATTTCTGACAAAGTTGCCTAATGCATCTCAGAAGTGTGCAACTTGTTCCCTGAGTTAGATAACGTCGAGAAACGGTCGTTTCTGCTAGCGCTGTGCTTCTACACATGTATTTGCTGAACGGTGAAAGCGCACAGTAATGCACTTTTCTCCCAGCAAATACACTGTTTCTAAGGAAATGGGAACACACTGAGGAGACACTTGTGGGAGCTACTGTGACTAAAACTGAGCTTCCCTACGCATAGGGAAGCAAGAGAAATGCTGATTTCATCAAGCCCAGTTACATACTCAGAATCTGTACTACTGCGCAAATAGTCATGTCTCTTTAGGCAAAAAACTCATTTCTGACAAAGTTGCCCAAATGCATCTCAGAAGTGTGGAACTTGTTCCCTGAGTTAGAAAACGTCGAGAAACGATCGTTTCTGCTAGCGCTGTGCTTCTACACATGTATTTGCTGAACGGTGAAAGCGCACAGTAATGCACTTTTCTCCCAGCAAATACACTGTTTCTAAGGAAATGGGAACACACTGAGGAGACACTTGTGGGAGCTACTGTGACTAAAACTGAGCTTCCCTACGCACAGGGAAGCAAGAGAAATGCTGATTTCATCATTCCAGTTACATACTCAGAATCTGTACTACTGCGCAAATAGGCATGTCTCTGTAGGCAAAAAACTCATTTCTGACAAAGTTGCCCAAATGCATCTCAGAAGTGTGCAACTTGTTCCCTGAGTTAGAAAACGTCGAGAAACGGTCGTTTCTGCTAGCGCTGTGCTTCTACACATGTATTTGCTGAATGGTGAAAGCGCACAGTAATGCACTTTTCTCCCAGCAAATACACTGTCTCTAAGGAAATGGGAACACACTGAGGAGACACTTGTGGGAGCCACTATGACTAAAACTGACCTTCCCTACACACAGGGAAGCAAGAGAAATGCTGATTTCATCAAGCACAGTTACATACTCAGAATATGTACTACTGCGCAAATAGGCATGTCTCTGTAGGCAAAAAACTCATTTCTGACAAAGTTGCCCAAATGCATCTCAGAAGTGTGCCACTTGTTCCCTGAGTTAGAAAACGTCGAGAAACGGTAGTTTCAGCTAGCGCTGTGCTTCTACACATGTATTTGCTGAACGGTGAAAGCGCACAGTAATGCACTTTTCTCCCAGCAAATACACTCTTTCTAAGGAAATGGGAACACACTGAGGAGACACTTGTGGGAGCTACTGTGACTAAAACTGAGCTTCCCTACGCACAGGGAAGCCAGAGAAATGCTGATTTCATCAAGCCCAGTTACATACTCAGAATCTGTACTACTGCGCAAATAGGCATGTCTCTTTAGGCAAAAAACTCATTTCTGACAAAGTTGCCCAAATGCATCTCAGAAGTGTGCAACTTGTTCCCTGAGTTAGAAAATGTCGAGAAACGGTCGTTTCTGCTAGCGCTGTGCTTCTACACATGTATTTGCTGAACGGTGAAAGCACACAGTAATGCACTTTTCTCCCAGCAAATACACTGTTTCTAAGGAACTGGGAACACACTGAGGAGACACTTGTGGGAGCTACTGTGACTAAAACTGAGCTTCCCTACGCACAGGGAAGCAAAAGAAATGCTGATTTCATCAAGCCCAGTTACATACTCAGAATCTGTACTACTGCGCAAATAGGCATGTCTCTTTAGGCAAAAAACTCATTTCTGACAAAGTTGCCCAAATGCATCTCAGAAGTGTGCAACTTGTTCCCTGAGTTAGAAAACGTCGAGAAACGTTCGTTTCTGCTAGCGCTGTGCTTCTACACATGTATTTGCTGAACGGTGAAAGCGCACAGTAATGCACTTTTCTCCCAGCAAATACACTGTTTCTAAGGAAATGGGAACACACTGAGGAGACACTTGTGGGAGCTACTGTGACTAAAACTGAGCTTCCCTACGCACAGGGAAGCAAGAGAAATGCTGATTTCATCAAGCCCAGTTACATACTCAGAATCTGTACTACTGCGCAAGTAGGCATGTCTCTGTAGGCAAAAAACTCATTTCTGACAAAGTTGCCCAAATGCATCTCAGAAGTGTGCAACTTGTTCCCTGAGTTAGAAAACGTTGAGAAACGGTCGTTTCTGCTAGCGCTGTGCTTCTACACATGTATTTGCTGAACGGTGAAAGCGCACAGTTATGCACTTTTCTCCCAGCAAATACACTGTCTCTAAGGAAATGGGAACACACTGAGGAGACACTTGTGGGAGCCACTATGACTAAAACTGACCTTCCCTACACACAGGGAAGCAAGAGAAATGCTGATTTCATCAAGCCCAGTTACATACTCAGAATCTGTACTACTGCGCAAATAGGCATGTCTCTGTAGGCAAAAAACTCATTTCTGACCAAGTTGCCCAAATGCATCTCAGAAGTGTGCCACTTGTTCCCTGAGTTAGAAAACGTCGAGAAACGGTCGTTTCTGCTAGCGCTGTGCTTCTACACATGTATTTGCTGAACGGTGAAAGCGCACAGTAATGCACTTTTCTCCCAGCAAATACACTGTTTCTAAGGAAATGGGAACACACTGAGGAGACACTTGTGGGAGCTACTGGGACTAAAACTGAGCTTCCCTACGCACAGGGAAGCAAAAGAAATGCTGATTTCATCAAGCCCAGTTACATACTCAGAATCTGTACTACTGCGCAAATAGGCATGTCTCTTTAGGCAAAAAACTCATTTCTGACAAAGTTGCCCAAATGCATCTCAGAAGTGTGCAACTTGTTCCCTGAGTTAGAAAACGTCGAGAAACGGTCGTTTCTGCTAGCGCTGTGCTTCTACACATGTATTTGCTGAACGGTGAAAGCGCACAGTAATGCACTTTTCTCCCAGCAAATACACTCTTTCTAAGGAAATGGGAACACACTGAGGAGACACTTGTGGGAGCTACTGTGACTAAAACTGAGCTTCCCTACGCACAGGGAAGCAAGAGAAATGCTGATTTCATCAAGCCCAGTTACATACTCAGAATCTGTACTGCTGCGCAAATAGGCATGTCTCTGTAGGCAAAAAACTCATTTCTGACAAAGTTGCCCAAATGCATCTCAGAAGTGTGCAACTTGTTCCCTGAGTTAGAAAACGTCGAGAAACGTTCGTTTCTGCTAGCGCTGTGCTTCTACACATGTATTTGCTGAACGGTGAAAGCGCACAGTAATGCACTTTTCTCCCAGCAAATACACTGTTTCTAAGGAAATGGGAACACACTGAGGAGACACTTGTGGGAGCTACTGGGACTAAAACTGAGCTTCCCTACGCATAGGGAAGCAAGAGAAATGCTGATTTCATCAAGCCCAGTTACATACTCAGAATCTGTACTACTGCGCAAATAGGCATGTCTCTGTAGGCAAAAAAACTCATTTCTGACAAAGTTGCCCAAATGCATCTCAGAAGTGTGCAACTTGTTCCCTGAGTTAGAAAACGTCGAGAAACGGTCGTTTCTGCTAGCGCTGTGCTTCTACACATGTATTTGCTGAACGGTGAAAGCGCACAGTAATGCACTTTTCTCCCAGCAAATACACTGTTTCTAAGGAAATGGGAACACACTGAGGAGACACTTGTGGGAGCTACTGTGACTAAAACTGAGCTTCCCTACGCACAGGGAAGCAAGAGAAATGCTGATTTCATCAAGCCCAGTTACATACTCAGACTCTGTACTACTGCGCAAATAGGCATGTCTCTGTAGGCAAAAAACTCATTTCTGACAAAGTTGCCCAAATGCATCTCAGAAGTGTGCAACTTGTTCCCTGAGTTAGAAAACGTCGAGAAACGTTCGTTTCTGCTAGCGCTGTGCTTCTACACATGTATTTGCTGAACGGTGAAAGCGCACAGTAATGCACTTTTCTCCCAGCAAATACACTGTTTCTAAGGAAATGGGAACACACTGAGGAGACACTTGTGGGAGCTACTGGGACTAAAACTGAGCTTCCCTACGCACAGGGAAGCAAGAGAAATGCTGATTTCATCAAGCCCAGTTACATACCCAGAATCTGTACTACTGCGCAAATAGGCATGTCTCTTTAGGCAAAAAACTCATTTCTGACAAAGTTGCCCAAATGCATCTCAGAAGTGTGCAACTTGTTCCCTGAGTTAGATAACGTCGAGAAACGGACGTTTCTGCTAGCGCTGTGCTTCTACACATGTATTTGCTGAATGGTGAAAGCGCACAGTAATGCACTTTTCTCCCAGCAAATACACTGTGTCTAAGGAAATGGGAACACACTGAGGAGACACTTGTGGGAGCTACTGTGACTAAAACTGAGCTTCCCTACGCACAGGGAAGCAAGAGAAATGCTGATTTCATCAAGCCCAGTTACATACTCAGACTCTGTACTACTGCGCAAATAGGCATGTCTCTGTAGGCAAAAAACTCATTTCTGACAAAGTTGCCCAAATGCATCTCAGAAGTGTGCAACTTGTTCCCTGAGTTAGAAAACGTCGAGAAACGGTCGTTTCTGCTAGCGCTGTGCTTCTACACATGTATTTGCTGAACGGTGAAAGCACACAGTAATGCACTTTTCTCCCAGCAAATACACTGTGTCTAAGGAAATGGGAACACACTGAGGAGACACTTGTGGGAGCTACTGTGACTAAAACTGAGCTTCCCTACGCACAGGGAAGCAAGAGATATGCTGATTTCATCAAGCCCAGTTACATACTCAGACTCTGTACTACTGCGCAAATAGGCATGTCTCTGTAGGCAAAAAACTCATTTCTGACAAAGTTGCCCAAATGCATCTCAGAAGTGTGCAACTTGTTCCCTGAGTTAGAAAACGTCGAGAAACGGTCGTTTCTGCTAGCGCTGTGCTTCTACACATGTATTTGCTGAACGGTGAAAGCGCACAGTAATGCACTTTTCTCCCAGCAAATACACTGTTTCTAAGGGAATGGGAACACACTGAGGAGACATTTGTGGGACCTACTGTGACTAAAACTGAGCTTCCCTATGCACAGGGAAGCAAGAGAAATGCTGATTTCATCAAGCCCAGTTACATACTCAGAATCTGTACTACTGCGCAAATAGGCATGTCTCTGTAGGCAAAAAACTCATTTCTGACAAAGTTGCCCAAATGCATCTCAGAAGTGTGCAACTTGTTCCCTGAGTTAGAAAACGTCGAGAAACGGTCGTTTCTGCTAGCGCTGTGCTTCTACACATGTATTTGCTGAACGGTGAAAGCGCACAGTAATGCACTTCTCTCCCAGCAAATACACTGTTTCTAAGGAAATGGGAACACACTGAGGAGACACTTGTGGGAGCTACTGTGACTAAAACTGAGCTTCCCTACGCACAGGGAAGCAAGAGAAATGCTGATTTCATCAAGCCCAGTTACATACTCAGAATCTGTACTACTGCGCAAATAGGCATGTCTCTGTAGGCAAAAAACTCATTTCTGACAAAGTTGCCCAAATGCATCTCAGATGTGTGCAACTTGTTCCCTGAGTTAGAAAATGTCGAGAAACGTTCGTTTCTGCTAGCGCTGTGCTTCTACACATGTATTTGCTGAACGGTGAAAGCGCACAGTAATGCACTTTTCTCCCAGCAAATACACTGTTTCTAAGGAAATGGGAACACACTGAGGAGACACTTGTGGGAGCTACTGTGACTAAAACTGAGCTTCCCTACGCACAGGGAAGCAAGAGAAATGCTGATTTCATCAAGCCCAGTTACATACTCAGACTCTGTACTACTGCGCAAATAGGCATGTCTCTGTAGGCAAAAAACTCATTTCTGACAAAGTTGCCCAAATGCATCTCAGAAGTGTGCAACTTGTTCCCTGAGTTAGAAAACGTCGAGAAACGTTCGTTTCTGCTAGCGCTGTGCTTCTACACATGTATTTGCTGAACGGTGAAAGCGCACAGTAATGCACTTTTCTCCCAGCAAATACACTGTTTCTAAGGAAATGGGAACACACTGAGGAGACACTTGTGGGAGCTACTGGGACTAAAACTGAGCTTCCCTATGCACAGGGAAGCAAGAGAAATGCTGATTTCATCAAGCCCAGTTACATACTCAGAATCTGTACTAGTGGGCAAATAGGCATGTCTCTGTAGGCAAAAAACTCATTTCTGACAAAGTTGCCCAAATGCATCTCAGAAGTGTGCAACTTGTTCCCTGAGTTAGAAAACGTCGAGAAACGGTCGTTTCTGCTAGCGCTGTGCTTCTACACATGTATTTGCTGAACCGTGAAAGCACACAGTAATGCACTTTTCTCCCAGCAAATACACTCTTTCTAAGGAAATGGGAACACACTGAGGAGACACTTGTTGGAGCTACTGTGACTAAAACTGAGCTTCCCTACGCACAGGGAAGCAAGAGAAATGCTGATTTCATCAAGCCCAGTTACATACTCAGAATCTGTACTACTGCGCAAATAGGCATCTCTCTGTAGCCAAAAAACTCAGTTCTGACAAAGTTGCCCAAATGCATCTCAGAAGTGTGCAACTTGTTCCCTGAGTTAGAAAACGTCGAGAAACGTTCATTTCTGCTAGCGCTGTGCTTCTACACATGTATTTGCTGAACGGTGAAAGCGCACAGTAATGCACTTTTCTCCCAGCAAATACACTGTTTCTAAGGAAATGGGAACACACTGAGGAGACACTTGTGGGAGCTACTGGGACTAAAACTGAGCTTCCCTATGCACAGGGAAGCAAGAGAAATGCTGATTTCATCAAGCCCAGTTACATACCCAGAATCTGTACTACTGCGCAAATAGGCATGTCTCTTTAGGCAAAAAACTCATTTCTGACAAAGTTGCCCAAATGCATCTCAGAAGTGTGCAACTTGTTCCCTGAGTTAGATAACGTCGAGAAACGGACGTTTCTGCTAGCGCTGTGCTTCTACACATGTATTTGCTGAATGGTGAAAGCGCACAGTAATGCACTTTTCTCCCAGCAAATACACTGTGTCTAAGGAAATGGGAACACACTGAGGAGACACTTGTGGGAGCTACTGTGACTAAAACTGAGCTTCCCTACGCACAGGGAAGCAAGAGAAATGCTGATTTCATCAAGCCCAGTTACATACTCAGACTCTGTACTACTGCGCAAATAGGCATGTCTCTGTAGGCAAAAAACTCATTTCTGACAAAGTTGCCCAAATGCATCTCAGAAGTGTGCAACTTGTTCCCTGAGTTAGAAAACGTCGAGAAACGGTCGTTTCTGCTAGCGCTGTGCTTCTACACATGTATTTGCTGAACGGTGAAAGCACACAGTAATGCACTTTTCTCCCAGCAAATACACTGTGTCTAAGGAAATGGGAACACACTGAGGAGACACTTGTGGGAGCTACTGTGACTAAAACTGAGCTTCCCTACGCACAGGGAAGCAAGAGATATGCTGATTTCATCAAGCCCAGTTACATACTCAGAATCTGTACTACTGCGCAAATAGGCATGTCTCTTTAGGCAAAAAACTCATTTCTGACAAAGTTGCCCAAATGCATCTCAGAAGTGTGCAACTTGTTCCCTGAGTTAGAAAACGTCGAGAAACGGTCGTTTCTGCTAGCGCTGTGCTTCTACACATGTATTTGCTGAACGGTGAAAGCGCACAGTAATGCACTTTTCTCCCAGCAAATACACTGTTTCTAAGGAAATGGGAACACACTGAGGAGACACTTGTGGGAGCTACTGTGACTAAAACTGAGCTTCCCTGCGCACAGGGAAGTAAGAGAAATGCTGATTTCATCAAGCCCAGTTTCATACTCAGAATCTGTACTACTGCGCAAATAGGCATGTCTCTGTAGGCAAAAAACTCATTTCTGACAAAGTTGCCCAAATGCATCTCAGAAGTGTGCAACTTGTTCCCTGAGTTAGAAAACGTCGAGAAACGGTCGTTTCTGCCAGCGCTGTGCTTCTACACATGTATTTGCTGAACGGTAAAAGCGCACAGTAATGCACTTTTCTCCCAGCAAATACACTGTTTCTAAGGAAATGGGAACACACTGAGGAGACATTTGTGGGAGCTACTGTGACTAAAACTGAGCTTCCCTACGCACAGGGAAGCAAGAGAAAGGCTGATTTCATCAAGCCCAGTTACATACTCAGAATCTGTACTACTGCGCAAATAGGCATGTCTCTTTAGGCAAAAAACTCAATTCTGACAAAGTTGCCCAAATGCATCTCAGAAGTGTGCAACTTGTTCCCTGAGTTACAAAACGTCGACAAACGTTCATTTCTGCTAGCGCTGTGCTTCTACACATATATTTGCTGAACGGTGAAAGCACACAGTAATGCACTTTTCTCCCAGCAAATACACTGTTTCTAAGGAAATGGGAACACACTGAGGAGACACTTGTGGGAGCTACTGTGACTAAAACTGAGCTTCCCTACGCACAGCGAAGCAAGAGAAATGCTGATTTCATCAAGCCCAGTTACATACTCAGAATATGTACTACTGCGCAAATAGGCATGTCTCTTTAGGCAAAAAACTCATTTCTGACAAAGTTGCCCAAATGCATCTCAGAAGTGTGCAACTTGTTCCCTGAGTTAGAAAACTTCGAGAAACCGTCGTTTCTGCTAGCGCTGTGCTTCTACACATGTATTTGCTGAACGGTGAAAGCGCACAGTAATGCACTTTTCTCCCAGCAAATACACTGTTTCTAAGGAAATGGGAACACACTGAGGAGACACTTGTGGGAGCTACTGGGACTAAAACTGAGCTTCCCTACGCACAGGGAAGCAAGAGAAAGGCTGATTTCATCAAGCCCAGTTACATACTCAGAATCTGTACTACTGCGCAAATAGGCATGTCTCTGTAGGCAAAAAACTCATTTCTGACAAAGTTGCCCAAATGCATCTCGGAAGTGTGCAACTTGTTCCCTGAGTTAGAAAACGTCGAGAAACGTTCGTTTCTGCTAGCGCTGTGCTTCTACACATGTATTTGCTGAATGGTGAAAGCTCACAGTAATGCACTTTTCTCCCAGCAAATACACTGTTTCTAAGGAAATGGGAACACACTGAGGAGACACTTGTGGGAGCTACTGTGACTAAAACTGAGCTTCCCTACGCACAGGGAAGCAAGAGAAATGCTGATTTCATCAAGCCCAGTTACATACTCAGAATCTGTACTACTGCGCAAATAGGCATGTCTCTTTAGGCAAAAAACTCATTTCTGACAAAGTTGCCCAAATGCATCACAGAAGTGTGCAACTTGTTCCCTGAGTTAGAAAACGTCGAGAAACGTTCGTTTCTGCTAGCGCTGTGCTTCTACACATGTATTTGCTGAACGGTGAAAGCGCACAGTAATGCACTTTTCTCCCAGCAAATACACTGTTTCTAAGGAAATGGGAACACACTGAGGAGACACTTGTGGGAGCTACTGTGACTAAAACTGAGCTTCCCTACGCACAGGGAAGCTAGAGAAAGGCTGATTTCATCAAGCCCAGTTACATACTCAGAATCTGTACTACTGCGCAAATAGTCATGTCTCTTTAGGCAAAAAACTCATTTCTGACAAAGTTGCCCAAATGCATCTCAGAAGTGTGCAACGTGTTCCCTGAGTTAGAAAACGTCGAGAAACGGTCGTTTCTGCTAGTGCTGTGCTTCTACACATGTATTTGCTGAACGGTGAAAGCGCACAGTAATGCACTTTTCTCCCAGCAAATACACTGTTTCTAAGGAAATGGGAACACACTGAGGAGACACTTGTGGGAGCTACTGTGACTAAAACTGAGCTTCCCTGCGCACAGGGAAGCAAGAGAAATGCTGATTTCATCAAGCCCAGTTTCATACTCAGAATCTGTACTACTGCGCAAATAGGCATGTCTCTTTAGGCAAAAAACTCAATTCTGACAAAGTTGCCCAAATGCATCTCAGAAGTGTGCAACTTGTTCCCTGAGTTAGAAAACGTCCACAAACGTTCATTTCTGCTAGCGCTGTGCTTCTACACATATATTTGCTGAACGGTGAAAGCACACAGTAATGCACTTTTATCCCAGCAAATACACTGTTTCTAAGGAAATGGGAACACACTGAGGAGACACTTGTGGGAGCTACTGTGACTAAAACTGAGCTTCCCTACGCACAGGGAAGCAAGAGAAATGCTGATTTCATCAAGCCCAGTTACATACTCAGAATCTGTACTAGTGCGCAAATAGGCATGTCTCTGTAGGCAAAAAATCATTTCTGACAAAGTTGCCCAAATGCATCTCAGAAGTGTGCAATTTGTTCCCTGAGTTAGAAAACGTCGAGAAACGGTCGTTTCTGCTAGCGCTGTGCTTCTACACAGGTATTTGCTGAACGGTGAAAGCGCACAGTAATGCACCTTTCTCCCAGCAAATACACTGTTTCTAAGGAAATGGGAACACACTGAGGAGACACTTGTGGGAGCCACTACGACTAAAACTGAGCTTCCCTACACACAGGGAAGCAAGAGAAATGCTGATTTCTTCAAGCCCAGTTACATACTCAGAATCTGTACTACTGCGCAAATAGGCATGTCTCTGTAGGCAAAAAACTCATTTCTGACAAAGTTGCCCAAATGCATCTCAGAAGTGTGCAACTTGTTCCCTGAGTTAGAAAACGTCGAGAAACGTTCGTTTCTGCTAGCGCTGTGCTTCTACACATGTATTTGCTGAATGGTGAAAGCTCACAGTAATGCACTTTTCTCCCAGCAAATACACTGTTTCTAAGGAAATGGGAACACACTGAGGAGACACTTGTGGGAGCTACTGTGACTAAAACTGAGCTTCCCTACGCACAGGGAAGCAAGAGAAATGCTGATTTCATCAAGCCCAGTTACATACTCAGAATCTGTACTAGTGCGCAAATAGGCATGTCTCTGTAGGCAAAAAATCATTTCTGACAAAGTTGCCCAAATGCATCTCAGAAGTGTGCAATTTGTTCCCTGAGTTAGAAAACGTCGAGAAACGGTCGTTTCTGCTAGCGCTGTGCTTCTACACAGGTATTTGCTGAACGGTGAAAGCGCACAGTAATGCACCTTTCTCCCAGCAAATACACTGTTTCTAAGGAAATGGGAACACACTTAGGAGACACTTGTGGGAGCCACTACGACTAAAACTGAGCTTCCCTACACACAGGGAAGCAAGAGAAATGCTGATTTCTTCAAGCCCAGTTACATACTCAGAATCTGTACTACTGCGCAAATAGGCATGTCTCTGTAGGCAAAAAACTCATTTCTGACAAAGTTGCCCAAATGCATCTCAGAAGTGTGCAACTTGTTCCCTGAGTTAGAAAACGTCGAGAAACCGTCGTTTCTGCTAGCGCTGTGCTTCTACACATGTATTTGCTGAACGGTGAAAGCGCACAGTAATGCACTGTTCTCCCAGCAAATACACTGTTTCTAAGGAAATGGGAACACACTGAGGAGACACTTGTGGGAGCTACAGTGACTAAAACTGAGCTTCCCTACGCACAGGGAAGCAAGAGAAATGCTGATTTCATCAAGCCCAGTTTCATACTCAGAATCTGTACTACTGCGCATATAGGCATGTCTCTTTAGGCAAAAAACTCATTTCTGACAAAGTTGCCCAAATGCATCTCAGAAGTGTGCAACGTGTTCCCTGAGTTAGAAAACGTCCACAAACATTCATTTCTGCTAGCGCTGTGCTTCTACACATATATTTGCTGAACGGTGAAAGCACACAGTAATGCACTTTTCTCCCAGCAAATACACTGTTTCTAAGGAAATGGGAACACACTGAGGAGACACTTGTGGGAGCTACTGTGATTAAAACTGAGCTTCCCTACGCACAGGGAAGCAAGAGAAATGCTGATTTCATCAAGCCCAGTTACATACTCAGAATCTGTACTACTGCGCAAATAGGCATGTCTCTGTAGGCAAAAAACTCATTTCGGACAAAGTTGCCCAAATGCATCTCAGAAGTGTGCAACTTGTTCCCTGAGTTAGAAAACGTCGAGAAAAGTTCGTTTCTGCTAGCGCTGTGCTTCTACACATGTATTTGCTCAACGGTGAAAGCGCACAGTAATGCAATTTTCTCCCAGCAAATACACTGTTTCTAAGGAAATGGGAACACACTGAGGAGACACTTGTGGGAGCTACTGGGACTAAAACTGAGCTTCCCTACGCACAGGGAAGCAAGAGAAATGCTGATTTCATCAAGCCCAGTTACATACTCAGAATCTGTACTAGTGCGCAAATAGGCATGTCTCTGTAGGCAAAAAATCATTTCTGACAAAGTTGCCCAAATGCATCTCAGAAGTGTGCAATTTGTTCCCTGAGTTAGAAAACGTCGAGAAATGGTCGTTTCTGCTAGCGCTGTGCTTCTACACAGGTATTTGCTGAACGGTGAAAGCGCACAGTAATGCACCTTTCTCCCAGCAAATACACTGTTTCTAAGGAAATGGGAACACATTGAGGAGACACTTGTGGGAGCCACTACGACTAAAACTGAGCTTCCCTACACACAGGGAAGCAAGAGAAATGCTGATTTCTTCAAGCCCAGTTACATACTCAGAATCTGTACTACTGCGCAAATAGGCATGTCTCTGTAGGCAAAAAACTCATTTCTGACAAAGTTGCCCAAATGCATCTCAGAAGTGTGCAACTTGTTCCCTGAGTTAGAAAACTTCGAGAAACCGTCGTTTCTGCTAGCGCTGTGCTTCTACACATGTATTTGCTGAACGGTGAAAGCGCACAGTAATGCACTTTTCTCCTAGCAAATACACTGTTTCTAAGGAAATGGGAACACACTGAGGAGACACTTGTGGGAGCTACTGTGACTAAAACTGAGCTTCCCTATGCACAGGGAAGCAAGAGAAATGCTGATTTCATCAAGCCCAGTTACAAAGTCAGAATCTGTACTACTGCGCAAATAGGCATGTCTCTGTAGGCAAAAAACTCATTTCTGACAAAGTTGCCCAAATGCATCTCAGAAGTGTGCAACTTGTTCCCTGAGTTAGAAAACGTCGAGAAACGTTCGTTTCTGCTAGCGCTGTGCTTCTACACATGTATTTGCTGAATGGTGAAAGCTCACAGTAATGGACTTATCTCCCAGCAAATACACTGTTTCTAAGGAAATGGGAACACACTGAGGAGACACTTGTGGGAGCTACTGTGACTAAAACTGAGCTTCCCTACGCACAGGGAAGCAAGAGAAATGCTGATTTCATCAAGCCCAGTTTCATACTCAGACTCTGTACTACTGCGCAAATAGGCATGTCTCTGTAGGCAAAAAACTCATTTCTGACAAAGTTGCCCAAATGCATCTCAGAAGTGTGCAACTTGTTCCCGGAGTTAGAAAACGTCGAGAAACTGTCGTTTCTGCCAGCGATGTGCTTCTACACATGTATTTGCTGAACGGTGAAAGCGCACAGTAATGCACTTTTCTCCCAGCAAATACACTGTTTCTAAGGAAATGGGAACACACTGAGGAGACATTTGTGGGAGCTACTGTGACTAAAACTGAGATTCCCTACGCACAGGGAAGCAAGAGAAATGCTGATTTCATCAAGCCCAGGTACATACTCAGAATCTGTACTACTGCGCAAATAGGCTTGTCTCTGTAGGCAAAAAACTCATTTCTGACAAAGTTGCCCAATTGCATCTCAGAA
Source organism: Acomys minous (assembly GCF_964271855.1). Lineage (NCBI taxonomy): Eukaryota > Metazoa > Chordata > Mammalia > Rodentia > Muridae > Acomys > Acomys minous. Next base: position 802,135 of record NW_028182169.1, on the reverse strand, counting down.
GTGTGCAACTTGTTCCCTGAGTTAGAAAACATCGAGAAATGGTCGTTTCTGCTAGCGCTGTGCTTCTACACATGTATTTGCTGAACGGTGAATGCGCACAGTAATGTACTTTTCTCCCAGCAAATACACTGTTTCTAAGGAACTGGGAACACACTGAGGAGACACTTGTGGGAGCTACTGTGACTAAAACTGAGCTTCCCTACGCACAGGGAAGCAAGAGAAATGCTGATTTCATCAAGCCCAGTTACATACTCAGACTCTGTACTACTGCGCAAATAGGCATGTCTCTTTAGGCAAAAAACTCATTTCTGACAAAGTTGCCCAAATGCATCTCAGAAGTGTGCAACTTGTTCCCTGAGTTAGAAAACGTCGAGAAACGGTCGTTTCTGCTAGCGCTGTGCTTCTACACATGTATTTGCTGAACGGTGAAAGCACACAGTAATGCACTTTTCTCCCAGCAAATACACTGTGTCTAAGGAAATGGGAACACACTGAGGAGACACTTGTGGGAGCTACTGTGACTAAAACTGAGCTTCCCTACGCACAGGTTGGCAAGAGAAATGCTGATTTCATCAAGCCCAGTTACATACTCAGAATCTGTACTAATGCGCAAATAGTCATGTCTCTTTAGGCAAAAAACTCATTTCTGACAAAGTTGCCCAAATGCATCTCAGAAGTGTGCAACGTGTTCCCTGAGTTAAAAAACGTCGAGAAACGGTCGTTTCTGCTAGTGCTGTGCTTCTACACATGTATTTGCTGAACGGTGAAAGCGCACAGTAATGCACTTTTCTCCCAGCAAATACACTGTTTCTAAGGAAATGGGAACACACTGAGGAGACACTTTTGGGAGCTACTGTGACTAAAACTGAGCTTCCCTGCGCACAGGGAAGCAAGAGAAATGCTGATTTCATCAAGCCCAGTTTCATACTCAGAATCTGTACTACTGCGCAAATAGGCATGTCTCTTTAGGCAAAAAACTCAATTCTGACAAAGTTGCCCAAATGCATCTCAGAAGTGTGCAACTTGTTCCCTGAGTTAGAAAACGTCCACAAACGTTCATTTCTGCTAGCGCTGTGCTTCTACACATATATTTGCTGAACGGTGAAAGCACACAGTAATGCACTTTTATCCCAGCAAATACACTGTTTCTAAGGAAATGGGAACACACTGAGGAGACACTTGTGGGAGCTACTGTGACTAAAACTGAGCTTCCCTACGCACAGGGAAGCAAGAGAAATGCTGATTTCATCAAGCCCAGTTACATACTCAGAATCTGTACTAGTGCGCAAATAGGCATGTCTCTGTAGGCAAAAAATCATTTCTGACAAAGTTGCCCAAATGCATCTCAGAAGTGTGCAATTTGTTCCCTGAGTTAGAAAACGTCGAGAAACGGTCGTTTCTGCTAGCGCTGTGCTTCTACACAGGTATTTGCTGAACGGTGAAAGCGCACAGTAATGCACCTTTCTCCCAGCAAATACACTGTTTCTAAGGAAATGGGAACACACTGAGGAGACACTTGTGGGAGCCACTACGACTAAAACTGAGCTTCCCTACACACAGGGAAGCAAGAGAAATGCTGATTTCTTCAAGCCCAGTTACATACTCAGAATCTGTACTACTGCGCAAATAGGCATGTCTCTGTAGGCAAAAAACTCATTTCTGACAAAGTTGCCCAAATGCATCTCAGAAGTGTGCAACTTGTTCCCTGAGTTAGAAAACGTCGAGAAACGTTCGTTTCTGCTAGCGCTGTGCTTCTACACATGTATTTGCTGAATGGTGAAAGCTCACAGTAATGCACTTTTCTCCCAGCAAATACACTGTTTCTAAGGAAATGGGAACACACTGAGGAGACACTTGTGGGAGCTACTGTGACTAAAACTGAGCTTCCCTACGCACAGGGAAGCAAGAGAAATGCTGATTTCATCAAGCCCAGTTACATACTCAGAATCTGTACTAGTGCGCAAATAGGCATGTCTCTGTAGGCAAAAAATCATTTCTGACAAAGTTGCCCAAATGCATCTCAGAAGTGTGCAATTTGTTCCCTGAGTTAGAAAACGTCGAGAAACGGTCGTTTCTGCTAGCGCTGTGCTTCTACACAGGTATTTGCTGAACGGTGAAAGCGCACAGTAATGCACCTTTCTCCCAGCAAATACACTGTTTCTAAGGAAATGGGAACACACTGAGGAGACACTTGTGGGAGCTACTGTGATTAAAACTGAGCTTCCCTACGCACAGGGAAGCAAGAGAAATGCTGATTTCATCAAGCCCAGTTACATACTCAGAATCTGTACTACTGCGCAAATAGGCATGTCTCTGTAGGCAAAAAACTCATTTCTGACAAAGTTGCCCAAATGCATCTCAGAAGTGTGCAACTTGTTCCCTGAGTTAGAAAACGTCGAGAAACGTTCGTTTCTGCTAGCGCTGTGCTTCTACACATGTATTTGCTCAACGGTGAAAGCGCACAGTAATGCAATTTTCTCCCAGCAAATACACTGTTTCTAAGGAAATGGGAACACACTGAGGAGACACTTGTGGGAGCTACTGGGACTAAAACTGAGCTTCCCTACGCACAGGGAAGCAAGAGAAATGCTGATTTCATCAAGCCCAGTTACATACTCAGAATCTGTACTAGTGCGCAAATAGGCATGTCTCTGTAGGCAAAAAATCATTTCTGACAAAGTTGCCCAAATGCATCTCAGAAGTGTGCAATTTGTTCCCTGAGTTAGAAAACGTCGAGAAATGGTCGTTTCTGCTAGCGCTGTGCTTCTACACAGGTATTTGCTGAACGGTGAAAGCGCACAGTAATGCACCTTTCTCCCAGCAAATACACTGTTTCTAAGGAAATGGGAACACACTGAGGAGACACTTGTGGGAGCCACTACGACTAAAACTGAGCTTCCCTACACACAGGGAAGCAAGAGAAATGCTGATTTCTTCAAGCCCAGTTACATACTCAGAATCTGTACTACTGCGCAAATAGGCATGTCTCTGTAGGCAAAAAACTCATTTCTGACAAAGTTGCCCAAATGCATCTCAGAAGTGTGCAACTTGTTCCCTGAGTTAGAAAACTTCGAGAAACCGTCGTTTCTGCTAGCGCTGTGCTTCTACACATGTATTTGCTGAACGGTGAAAGCGCACAGTAATGCACTTTTCTCCTAGCAAATACACTGTTTCTAAGGAAATGGGAACACACTGAGGAGACACTTGTGGGAGCTACTGTGACTAAAACTGAGCTTCCCTATGCACAGGGAAGCAAGAGAAATGCTGATTTCATCAAGCCCAGTTACAAAGTCAGAATCTGTACTACTGCGCAAATAGGCATGTCTCTGTAGGCAAAAAACTCATTTCTGACAAAGTTGCCCAAATGCATCTCAGAAGTGTGAAACTTGTTCCCTGAGTTAGAAAACGTCGAGAAACGTTCGTTTCTGCTAGCGCTGTGCTTCTACACATGTATTTGCTGAATGGTGAAAGCTCACAGTAATGGACTTATCTCCCAGCAAATACACTGTTTCTAAGGAAATGGGAACACACTGAGGAGACACTTGTGGGAGCTACTGTGACTAAAACTGAGCTTCTCTACGCACAGGGAAGCAAGAGAAATGCTGATTTCATCAAGCCCAGTTACATACTCAGAATCTGTACTACTGCGCAAATAGGCATGTCTCTGTAGGCAAAAAACTCATTTCTGACAAAGTTGCCCAAATGCATCTCAGAAGTGTGCAACTTGTTCCCTGAGTTAGAAAACGTCGAGAAACCGTCGTTTCTGCTAGCGCTGTGCTTCTACACATGTATTTGCTGAACGGTGAAAGCGCACAGTAATGCACTGTTCTCCCAGCAAATACACTGTTTCTAAGGAAATGGGAACACACTGAGGAGACACTTGTGGGAGCTACTGTGACTAAAACTGAGCTTCCCTACGCACAGGGAAGCAAGAGAAATGCTGATTTCATCACGCCCAGTTTCATACTCAGACTCTGTACTACTGCGCAAATAGGCATGTCTCTGTAGGCAAAAAACTCATTTCTGACAAAGTTGCCCAAATGCATCTCAGAAGTGTGCAACTTGTTCCCTGAGTTAGAAAACGTCGAGAAACTGTCGTTTCTGCCAGCGATGTGCTTCTACACATGTATTTGCTGAACGGTGAAAGCGCACAGTAATGCACTTTTCTCCCAGCAAATACACTGTTTCTAAGGAAATGGGAACACACTGGGGAGACATTTGTGGGAGCTACTGTGACTAAAACTGAGATTCCCTACGCACAGGGAAGCAAGAGAAATGCTGATTTCATCAAGCCCAGGTACATACTCAGAATCTGTACTACTGCGCAAATAGGCTTGTCTCTGTAGGCAAAAAACTCATTTCTGACAAAGTTGCCCAATTGCATCTCAGAAGTGTGCAACTTGTTCCCTGAGTTAGAAAACATCGAGAAATGGTCGTTTCTGCTAGCGCTGTGCTTCTACACATGTATTTGCTGAACGGTGAATGCGCACAGTAATGTACTTTTCTCCCAGCAAATACACTGTTTCTAAGGAAATGGGAACACACTGAGGAGACACTTGTGGGAGCTACTGTGACTAAAACTGAGCTTCCCTACGCACAGGGAAGCAAGAGAAATGCTGATTTCATCAAGCCCAGTTACATACTCAGACTCTGTACTACTGCGCAAATAGGCATGTCTCTTTAGGCAAAAAACTCATTTCTGACAAAGTTGCCCAAATGCATCTCAGAAGTGTGCAACTTGTTCCCTGAGTTAGAAAACGTCGAGAAACGGTCGTTTCTGCTAGCGCTGTGCTTCTACACATGTATTTGCTGAACGGTGAAAGCACACAGTAATGCACTTTTCTCCCAGCAAATACACTGTGTCTAAGGAAATGGGAACACACTGAGGAGACACTTGTGGGAGCTACTGTGACTAAAACTGAGCTTCCCTACGCACAGGGAAGCAAGAGAAATGCTGATTTCATCAAGCCCAGTTTCATACTCAGACTCTGTACTACTGTGCAAATAGGCATGTCTCTGTAGGCAAAAAACTCATTTCTGACAAAGTTGCCCAAATGCATCTCAGAAGTGTGCAACTTGTTCCCTGAGTTAGAAAACGTCGAGAAACTGTCGTTTCTGCCAGCGATGTGCTTCTACACATGTATTTGCTGAACGGTGAAAGCGCACAGTAATGCACTTTTCTCCCAGCAAATACACTGTTTCTAAGGAAATGGGAACACACTGAGGAGACATTTGTGGGAGCTACTGTGACTAAAACTGAGCTTCCCTACGCACAGGGAAGCAAGAGAAATGCTGATTTCATCAAGCCCAGGTACATACTCAGAATCTGTACTACTGCGCAAATAGGCATGTCTCTGTAGGCAAAAAACTCATTTCTGACAAAGTTGCCCAATTGCATCTCAGAAGTGTGCAACTTGTTCCCTGAGTTAGAAAACATCGAGAAATGGTCGTTTCTGCTAGCGCTGTGCTTCTACACATGTATTTGCTGAACGGTGAATGCGCACAGTAATGCACTTTTCTCCCAGCAAATACACTGTTTCTAAGGAAATGGGAACACACTGAGGAGACACTTGTGGGAGCTACTGTGACTAAAACTGAGCTTCCCTACGCACAGGGAAGCAAGAGAAATGCTGATTTCATCAAGCCCAGTTACATACTCAGACTCTGTACTCTTGCGCAAATAGGCATGTCTCTTTACGCAAAAAACTCATTTCTGACAAAGTTGCCCAAATGCATCTCAGAAGTGTGCAACTTGTTCCCTGAGTTAGAAAACGTCGAGAAACGGTCGTTTCTGCTAGCGCTGTGCTTCTACACATGTATTTGCTGAACGGTGAAAGCACACAGTAATGCACTTTTCTCCCAGCAAATACACTGTGTCTAAGGAAATGGGAACACACTGAGGAGACACTTGTGGGAGCTACTGTGACTAAAACTGAGCTTCCCTACGCACAGGGAAGCAAGAGAAATGCTGATTTCATCAAGCCCAGTTACATACTCAGACTCTGTACTACTGCGCAAATAGGCATGTCTCTGTAGGCAAAAAACTCATTTCTGACAAAGTTGCCCAAATGCATCTCAGAAGTGTGCAACTTGTTCCCTGAGTTAGAAAACGTCGAGAAACGGTCGTTTCTGCTAGCGCTGTGCTTCTACACATGTATTTGCTGAACGGTGAAAGCGCACAGTAATGCACTTTTCTCCCAGCAAATACACTGTTTCTAAGGAAATGGGAACACACTGAGGAGACACTTGTGGGAGCTACTGTGACTAAAACTGAGCTTCCCTACGCACAGGGAAGCAAGAGAAATGCTGACTTCATCAAGCCCAGTTACATACTCAGAATCTGTACTACTGCGCAAATAGGCATGTCTCTTTAGGCAAAAAACTCATTTCTGACAAAGTTGCCCAAATGCATCTCAGAAGTGTGCAACTTGCTCCCTGAGTTAGAAAATGTCGAGAAACGTTCGTTTCTGCTAGCGCTGTGCTTCTACACGTGTATTTGCTGAACGGTGAAAGCGCACAGTAATGCACTTTTCTCCCAGCAAATACACTGTTTCTAAGGAAATGGGAACACACTGAGGAGACACTTGTGGGAGCTACTGTGACTAAAACTGAGCTTCCCTACGCACAGGGAAGCAAGAGAAATGCTGATTTCATCAAGCCCATTTACATACTCAGAATCTGTACTACTGCGCAAATAGGCATGTCTCTGTAGGCAAAAAACTCATTTCTGACAAAGTTGCCCAAATACATCTCAGAAGTGTGCAACTTGTTCCCTGAGTTAGAAAACGTCGAGAAACGTTCGTTTCTGCTAGCGGTGTGCTTCTACACATGTATTTGCTGAACGGTGAAAGCGCACAGTAATGCACTTTTCTCCCAGCAAATACACTGTTTCTAAGGAAATGGGAACACACTGAGGAGACACTTGTGGGAGCTACTGTGACTAAAACTGAGCTTCCCTACGCACAGGGAAGCAAGAGAAATGCTGATTTCATCAAGCCCAGTTACATACTCAGAATCTGTACTAGTGCGCAAATAGGCATGTCTCTGTAGGCAAAAAACTCATTTCTGACAAAGTTGCCCAAATGCATCTCAGAAGTGTGCAACTTGTTCCCTGAGTTAGAAAACGTCGAGAAACGGTCGTTTCTGCTAGCGCTGTGCTTTTACACATGTATTTGCTGAACGGTGAAAGCGCACATTAATGCACTTTTCTCTGAGCAAATACACTGTTTCTAAGGAAATGGGAACACACTGAGGAGACACTTGTGGGAGCTACTGTGACTAAAACTGAGCTTCCCTACGCACAGGGAAGCTAGAGAAATGCTGATTTAATCAAGCCCAGTTAAATACTCAGAATCTGTACTACTGCGCAAATAGGCATGTCTCTTTAGGCAAAAAACTCATTTCTGACAAAGTTGCCCAAATGCATCTCAGAAGTGTGCCACTTGTTCCCTGAGTTAGAAAACGTCGAGAAACGGTAGTTTCAGCTAGCGCTGTGCTTCTACACATGTATTTGCTGAACGGTGAAAGCGCACAGTAATGCACTTTTCTCCCAGCAAATACACTGTTTCTAAGGAAATGGGAACACACTGAGGAGACACTTGTGGGAGCTACTGTGACTAAAACTGAGCTTCCCTACGCACAGGGAAGCCAGAGAAATGCTGATTTCATCAAGCCCAGTTACATACTCAGAGTCTGTACTACTGCGCAAATAGGCATGTCTCTTTAGGCAAAAAACTCATTTCTGACAAAGTTGCCCAAATACATCTCAGAAGTGTGCAACTTGTTCCCTGAGTTAGAAAACGTCGAGAAACGTTCGTTTCTGCTAGCGCTGTGCTTCTACACATGTATTTGCTGAACGGTGAAAGCGCACAGTAATGCACTTTTCTCCCAGCAAATACACTGTTTCTAAGGAAATGGGAACACACTGAGGAGACACTTGTGGGAGCTACTGTGACTAAAACTGAGCTTCCCTACGCACAGGGAAGCAAGAGAAATGCTGATTTCATCAAGCCCATTTACATACTCAGAATCTGTACTACTGCGCAAATAGGCATGTCTCTTTAGGCAAAAAACTCATTTCTGACAAAGTTGCCCAAATGTATCTCAGAAGTGTGCAACTTGTTCCCTGAGTTAGAAAACGTCGAGAAACGTTCGTTCCTGCTAGCGCTGTGCTTCTACACATGTATTTGCTGAACGGTGAAAGCGCACAGTAATGCACTTTTCTCCCAGCAAATACACTGTTTCTAAGGAAATGGGAACACACTGAGGAGACACTTGTGGGAGCTACTGTGACTAAAACTGAGCTTCCCTACGCACAGGGAAGCAAGAGAAATGCTGATTTCATCAAGCCCAGTTACATACTCAGAATCTGTACTACTGCGCAAATAGGCATGTCTCTTTAGGCAAAAAACTCATTTCTGACAAAGTTGCCCAAATGCATCTCAGAAGTGTGCAACTTGTTCCCTGAGTTAGAAAACGTCGAGAACGTTTGTTTCTGCTAGCGCTGTGCTTCTACACATGTATTTGCTGAACGGTGAAAGGGCACAGTAATGCACTTTTCTCCCAGCAAATACACTGTTTCTAAGGAAATGGGAACACACTGAGGAGACACTTGTGGGAGCTACTGTGACTAAAACTGAGCTTCCCTACGCACAGGGAAGCAAGAGTAATGCTGATTTCATCAAGCCCAGTTACATACTCAGACTCTGTACTACTGCGCAAATAGGCATGTCTCTTTAGGCAAAAAACTCATTTCTGACAAAGTTGCCCAAATGCATCTCAGAAGTGTGCCACTTGTTCCCTGAGTTAGGAAACGTCGAGAAACAGTCGTTTCTGCTAGCGCTGTGCTTCTACACATGTATTTGCTGAACGGTGAAAGCGCACAGTAATGCACTTTTCTCCCAGCAAATACACTGTTTCTAAGGAAATGGGAACACACTGAGGAGACACTTGTGGGGGCTACTGTGACTAAAACTGAGCTTCCCTACGCACAGGGAAGCAAGAGAAATGCTGATTTCATCAAGCCCAGTTTCATACTCAGAATCTGTACTACTGCGCAAATAGGTATGTCTCTGTAGGCAAAAAACTCATTTCTGACAAAGTTGCCCAAATGCATCCCAGAAGTGTGCAACTTGTTCCCTGAGTTAGAAAACGTCGAGAAACGGTCGTTTCTGCCAGCGCTGTGCTTCTACACATGTATTTGCTGAACGGTGAAAGCGCACAGTAATGCACTTATCTCCCAGCAAATACACTGTTTCTAAGGAAATGGGAACACACTGAGGAGACACTTGTGGGAGCTACTGTGACTAAAACTGAGCTTCCCTACGCACAGGGAAGCAAGAGAAATGCTGATTTCATCAAGCCCAGTTACATACTCAGAATCTGTACTACTGCGCAAATAGGCATGTCTCTTTAGGCAAAAAACTCATTTCTGACAAAGTTGCCCAAATGCATCTCAGAAGTGTGCAACTTGTTCCCTGAGTTAGAAAACGTCGAGAACGTTTGTTTCTGCTAGCGCTGTGCTTCTACACTTGTATTTGCTGAACGGTGAAAGGGCACAGTAATGCACTTTTCTCCCAGCAAATACACTGTTTCTAAGGAAATGGGAACACACTGAGGAGACACTTGTGGGAGCTACTGTGACTAAAACTGAGCTTCCCTACGCACAGGGAAGCAAGAGAAATGCTGATTTCATCAAGCCCAGTTACATACTCAGACTCTGTACTACTGCGCAAATAGGCATGTCTCTTTAGGCAAAAAACTCATTTCTGACAAAGTTGCCCAAATGCATCTCAGAAGTGTGCCACTTGTTCCCTGAGTTAGAAAACGTCGAGAAACGGTCGTTTCTGCCAGCGCTGTGCTTCTACACATGTATTTGCTGAACGGTGAAAGCGCACAGTAATGCACTTTTCTCCAAGCAAATACACTGTTTCTAAGGAAATGGGAACACACTGAGGAGACACTTGTGGGAGCTACTGTGACTAAAACTGAGCTTCCCTATGCACAGGGAAGCAAGAGAAATGCTGATTTCATCAAGCCCAGTTACATACTCAGAATCTGTACTACTGCGCAAATAGGCATGTCTCTGTAGGCAAAAAACTCATTTCTGACAAAGTTGCCCAAATGCATCTCAGAAGTGTGCAACTTGTTCCCTGAGTTAGAAAACGTCGAGAAACGTTCGTTTCTGCTAGCGCTGTGCTTCTACACATGTATTTGCTGAACCGTGAAAGCGCACAGTAATGCACTTTTCTCCCAGCAAATACACTGTTTCTAAGGAAATGGGAACACACTGAGGAGACACTTGTGGGAGCTACTGTGACTAAAACTGAGCTTCCCTACGCACAGGGAAGCAAGAGAAATGCAGATTTCATCAAGCCCAGTTACATACTCAGAATCTGTACTACTGCGCAAATAGTCATGTCTCTTTAGGCAAAAAACTCATTTCTGACAAAGTTGCCCAAATGTATCTCAGAAGTGTGCAACTTGTTCCCTGAGTTAGAAAACGTCGAGAAACGTTCGTTCCTGCTAGCGCTGTGCTTCTACACATGTATTTGCTGAACGGTGAAAGCGCACAGTAATGCACTTTTCTCCCAGCAAATACACTGTTTCTAAGGAAATGGGAACACACTGAGGAGACACTTGTGGGAGCTACTGTGACTAAAACTGAGCTTCCCTACGCACAGGGAAGCAAGAGAAATGCTGATTTCATCAAGCCCAGTTACATACTCAGAATCTGTACTACTGCGCAAATAGGCATGTCTCTTTAGGCAAAAAACTCATTTCTGACAAAGTTGCCCAAATGCATCTCAGAAGTGTGCAACTTGTTCCCTGAGTTAGAAAACGTCGAGAACGTTTGTTTCTGCTAGCGCTGTGCTTCTACACATGTATTTGCTGAACGGTGAAAGGGCACAGTAATGCACTTTTCTCCCAGCAAATACACTGTTTCTAAGGAAATGGGAACACACTGAGGAGACACTTGTGGGAGCTACTGTGACTAAAACTGAGCTTCCCTACGCACAGGGAAGCAAGAGTAATGCTGATTTCATCAAGCCCAGTTACATACTCAGACTCTGTACTACTGCGCAAATAGGCATGTCTCTTTAGGCAAAAAACTCATTTCTGACAAAGTTGCCCAAATGCATCTCAGAAGTGTGCCACTTGTTCCCTGAGTTAGGAAACGTCGAGAAACAGTCGTTTCTGCTAGCGCTGTGCTTCTACACATGTATTTGCTGAACGGTGAAAGCTCACAGTAATGCACTTTTCTCCCAGCAAATACACTGTTTCTAAGGAAATGGGAACACACTGAGGAGACACTTGTGGGGGCTACTGTGACTAAAACTGAGCTTCCCTACGCACAGGGAAGCAAGAGAAATGCTGATTTCATCAAGCCCAGTTTCATACTCAGAATCTGTACTACTGCGCAAATAGGTATGTCTCTGTAGGCAAAAAACTCATTTCTGACAAAGTTGCCCAAATGCATCCCAGAAGTGTGCAACTTGTTCCCTGAGTTAGAAAACGTCGAGAAACGGTCGTTTCTGCCAGCGCTGTGCTTCTACACATGTATTTGCTGAACGGTGAAAGCGCACAGTAATGCACTTATCTCCCAGCAAATACACTGTTTCTAAGGAAATGGGAACACACTGAGGAGACACTTGTGGGAGCTACTGTGACTAAAACTGAGCTTCCCTACGCACAGGGAAGCAAGAGAAATGCTGATTTCATCAAGCCCAGTTACATACTCAGAATCTGTACTACTGCGCAAATAGGCATGTCTCTTTAGGCAAAAAACTCATTTCTGACAAAGTTGCCCAAATGCATCTCAGAAGTGTGCAACTTGTTCCCTGAGTTAGAAAACGTCGAGAACGTTTGTTTCTGCTAGCGCTGTGCTTCTACACTTGTATTTGCTGAACGGTGAAAGGGCACAGTAATGCACTTTTCTCCCAGCAAATACACTGTTTCTAAGGAAATGGGAACACACTGAGGAGACACTTGTGGGAGCTACTGTGACTAAAACTGAGCTTCCCTACGCACAGGGAAGCAAGAGAAATGCTGATTTCATCAAGCCCAGTTACATACTCAGACTCTGTACTACTGCGCAAATAGGCATGTCTCTTTAGGCAAAAAACTCATTTCTGACAAAGTTGCCCAAATGCATCTCAGAAGTGTGCCACTTGTTCCCTGAGTTAGAAAACGTCGAGAAACGGTCGTTTCTGCCAGCGCTGTGCTTCTACACATGTATTTGCTGAACGGTGAAAGCGCACAGTAATGCACTTTTCTCCAAGCAAATACACTGTTTCTAAGGAAATGGGAACACACTGAGGAGACACTTGTGGGAGCTACTGTGACTAAAACTGAGCTTCCCTATGCACAGGGAAGCAAGAGAAATGCTGATTTCATCAAGCCCAGTTACATACTCAGAATCTGTACTACTGCGCAAATAGGCATGTCTCTGTAGGCAAAAAACTCATTTCTGACAAAGTTGCCCAAATGCATCTCAGAAGTGTGCAACTTGTTCCCTGAGTTAGAAAACGTCGAGAAACGTTCGTTTCTGCTAGCGCTGTGCTTCTACACATGTATTTGCTGAACCGTGAAAGCGCACAGTAATGCACTTTTCTCCCAGCAAATACACTGTTTCTAAGGAAATGGGAACACACTGAGGAGACACTTGTGGGAGCTACTGTGACTAAAACTGAGCTTCCCTACGCACAGGGAAGCAAGAGAAATGCAGATTTCATCAAGCCCAGTTACATACTCAGAATCTGTACTACTGCGCAAATAGTCATGTCTCTTTAGGCAAAAAACTCATTTCTGACAAAGTTGAACAAATGCATCTCAGAAGTGTGCAACTTGTTCCCTGAGTTAGAAAACGTCGAGAAACGGTCGTTTCAGCTAGCGCTGTGCTTCTACACATGTATTTGCTGAACGGTGAAAGTGCACAGTAATGCACTTTTCTCCCAGCAAATACACTGTTTCTAAGGAAATGGGAACACACTGAGGAGACACTTGTGGAAGCTACTGTGACTAAAACTCAGCTTCCCTACGCACAGGGAAGCAAGAGAAATGCTGATTTCATCAAGCCCAGTTACATACTCAGAATCTGTACTACTGCGCAAATAGGCATGTCTCTGTAGGCAAAAAACTCATTTCTGACAAAGTTGCCCAAATGCATCTCAGAAGTGTGCAACTTGTTCCCTGAGTTAGAAAACGTCGAGAAACGTTCGTTTCTGCTAGCGCTGTGCTTCTACACATGTGTTTGCTGAACGGTGAAAGCGCACAGTAATGCACTTTTCTCCCAGCAAATACACAGTTTCTAAGGAAATGGGAACACACTGAGGAGACACTTGTGGGGGCTACTGTGACTAAAATTGAGCTTCCCTGCGCACAGGGAAGCAAGAGAAATGCTGATTTCATCAAGCCCAGTTTCATACTCAGAATCTGTACTACTGCGCAAATAGGCATGTCTCTGTAGGCAAAAAACTCATTTCTGAAAAAGTTGCCCAAATGCATCTCAGAAGTGTGCAACTTGTTCCCTGAGTTAGAAAACGTCGAGAAACGGTCGTTTCTGCTAGCGCTGTGCTTCTACACATATATTTGCTGAACGGTGAAAGCACACAGTAATGCACTTTTCTCCCAGCAAATACACTGTTTCTAAGGAAATGGGAACACACTGAGGAGACACTTGTGGGAGCTATTGTGACTAAAACTGAGCTTCCCCACGCACAGGGAAGCAAGAGAAATGCTGATTTCATCAAGCCGAGTTACATACTCAGAATCTGTACTACTGTGCAAATAGGCATGTCTCTGTAGGCAAAAAACTCATTTCTGACAAAGTTGCCCAAATGCATCTCAGAAGTGTGCAACTTGTTCCCTGAGTTAAAAAACGTCGAGAAACGTTCGTTTCTGCTAGCGCTGTGCTTCTACACATGTATTTGCTGAACGGTGAAAGCGCACAGTAATGCACTTTTCTCCCAGCAAATACACTGTTTCTAAGGAAATGGGAACACACTGAGGAGACACTTGTGGGAGCTACTGTGACTAAAACTGAGCTTCCCTACGCACAGGGAAGCAAGAGAAATGCTGATTTCATCAAGCCCAGTTACATACTCAGAATCTGTACTACTGCGCAAATAGGCATGTCTCTGTAGGCAAAAAACTCATTTCTGACAAAGTTGCCCAAATGCATCTCAGAAGTGTGCAACTTGTTCCCTGAGTTAGAAAACGTGGAGAAACGGTCGTTTCTGCTAGCGCTGTGCTTCTACACATGTATTTGCTGAACGGTGAAAGCGCACAGTAATGCACTTTTCTCCCAGCAAATACACTGTTTCTAAGGAAATGGGAACACACTGAGGAGACACTTGTGGGAGCTATTGTGACTAAAACTGAGCTTCCCTACGCACAGGGAAGCAAGAGAAATGCTGATTTCATCAAGCCGAGTTACGTACTCAGAATCTGTACTACTGCGCAAATAGGCATGTCTCTGTAGGCAAAAAACTCATTTCTGACAAAGTTGCCCAAATGCATCTCAGAAGTGTGCAACTTGTTCCCTGAGTTAGAAAACGTCGAGAAACGTTCGTTTCTGCTAGCGCTGTGCTTCTACACATGTATTTGCTGAACGGTGAAAGCGCACAGTAATGCACTTTTCTCCCAGCAAATACACTGTTTCTAAGGAAATGGGAACACACTGAGGAGACACTTGTGGGAGCTACTGTGACTAAAACTGAGCTTCCCTACGCACAGGGAAGCAAGAGAAATGCTGATTTCATCAAGCCCAGTTACATACTCAGAATCTGTACTACTGCGCAAATAGGCATGTCTCCGTAGGCAAGAAACTCATTTCTGACAAAGTTGCCCAAATGCATCCCAGAAGTGTGCAACTTGTTCCCTGAGTTAGAAAACGTCGAGAAACGGTCGTTTCTGCTAGCGCTGTGCTTCTACACAACTATTTGCTGAATGGTGAAAACGCACAGTGATGCACTTTTCTCCCAGCAAATACACTGTTTCTAAGGAAATGGGAACACACTGAGGAGACACTTGTGGGAGCTACTGTGACTAAAACTGAGCTTCTCTACGCACAGGGAAGCAAGAGAAATGCTGATTTCATCAAGCCCAGGTACATACTCAGAATCTGTACTACTGCGTAAATAGGCATGTCTCTGTAGGCAAAAAACTCATTTCTGACAAAGTTGCCCAAATGCATCTCAGAAGTGTGCAACTTGTTCCCTGAGTTAGAAAACGTCGAGAAACGTTCGTTTCTGCTAGCGCTGTGCTTCTACACATGTATTTGCTGAACGGTGAAAGCGCACAGTAATGCACTTTTCTCCCAGCAAATACACTGTTTCCAAGGAACTGGGAACACACTGAGGAGACACTTGTGGGAGCTACTGTGACTAAAACTGAGCTTCCCTACGCACAGGGAAGCAAGAGAAATGCTGATTTCATCAAGCCCAGGTACATACTCAGAATCTGTACTACTGCGCAAATAGGCATGTCTCTGTAGGCAAAAAACTCATTTCTGACAAAGTTGCCCAAATGCATCTCAGAAGTGTGCAACTTGTTCCCTGAGTTAGAAAACGTCGAGAAACGGTCGTTTCTGCTAGCGCTGTGCTTCTACACATGTATTTGCTGAACGGTGAAAGCGCACAGTAATGCACTTTTCTCCCAGCAAATACACTGTTTCTAAGGAAATGGGAACACACTGAGGAGACACTTGTGGAAGCTACTGGGACTAAAACTGAGCTTCCCTACGCACAGGGAAGGAAGAGAAATGCTGATTTCATCAAGCCCAGTTACATACTCAGAATCTGTACTACTGCGCAAATAGGCATGTCTCCTTAGGCAAAAAACTCATTTCTGACAAAGTTGCCCAAATGAATCTCAGAAGTGTGCAACTTGTTCCCTGAGTTAGAAACCGTCGAGAAACGGTCTTTTCTGCTAGCGCTGTGCTTCTACACATGTATTTGCTGAACGGTGAAAGCGCACAGTAATGCACTTTTCTCCCAGCAAATACACTGTTTCTAAGGAAATGGGAACACACTGAGGAGACACTTGTGGGAGCTACTGTGACTAAAACTGAGCTTCCCTACGCACAGGGAAGCAAGAGAAATGCTGATTTCATCAAGCCCAGTTACATACTCAGAATCTGTACTACTGCGCAAATAGGCATGTCTCCTTAGGCAAAAAACTCATTTCTGACAAAGTTGCCCAAATGCATCTCAGAAGTGTGCAACTTGTTCCCTGAGTTAGAAAACGTCGAGAAACCGTCGTTTCTGCTAGCGCTGTGCTTCTACACATGTATTTGCTGAACGGTGAAAGCGCACAGTAATGCACTTTTCTCCCAGCAAATACACTGTTTCTAAGGAAATGGGAACACACTGAGGAGACACTTGTGGGAGCTACTGTGACTAAAACTGAGCTTCCCTACGCACAGGGAAGCAAGAGAAATGCTGATTTCATCAAGCCCAGTTACATACTCAGAATCTGTACTACTGCGCAAATAGACATGTCTCTGTAGGCAAAAAACTCATTTCTGACAAAGTTGCCCAAATGCATCTCAGAAGTGTGCAACTTGTTCCCTGAGTTAGAAAACGTCGAGAAACGGTCGTTTCTGCTAGCGTTGTGCTTGTACATATGTATTTCTGAACGGTGAAAGCGCACAGTAATGCACTTTTCTCCCAGCAAATACACTGTTTCTAAGGAAATGGGAACACACTGAGGAGACACTTGTGGGAGCTACTGTGACTAAAACTGAGCTTCCCTACGCACAGGGAAACAAGAGAAATGCTGATTTCATCAAGCCCAGTTTCATACTCAGAATCTGTACTACTGCGCAAATAGGCATGTCTCTGTAGGCAAAAAACTCATTTCTGACAAAGTTGCCCAAATGCATCTCAGAAGTGTGCAACTTGTTCCCTGAGTTAGAAAACGTCGAGAAACGGTCGTTTCTGCTAGCGCTGTGCTTCTACACATGTATTTGCTGAACGGTGAAAGCGCACAGTAATGCACTTTTCTCCCAGCAAATACACTGTTTCTAAGGAAATGGGAACACACTGAGGAGACACTTGTGGGAGCTATTGTGACTAAAACTGAGCTTCCCTACGCACAGGGAAGCAAGAGAAATGCTGATTTCATCAAGCCGAGTTACATACTCAGAATCTGTACTACTGCGCAAATAGGCATGTCTCTGTAGGCAAAAAACTCATTTCTGACAAAGTTGCCCAAATGCATCTCAGAAGTGTGCAACTTGTTCCCTGAGTTAGAAAACGTTGAGAAACGTTCGTTTCTGCTAGCGCTGTGCTTCTACACATGTATTTGCTGAACGGTGAAAGCGCACAGTAATGCACTTTTCTCCCAGCAAATACACTGTTTCTAAGGAAATGGGAACACACTGAGGAGACACTTGTGGGAGCTACTGTGACTAAAACTGAGCTTCCCTACGCACAGGGAAGCAAGAGAAATGCTGATTTCATCAAGCCCAGTTACATACTCAGAATCTGTACTACTGCGCAAATAGGCATGTCTCCGTAGGCAAGAAACTCATTTCTGACAAAGTTGCCCAAATGCATCCCAGAAGTGTGCAACTTGTTCCCTGAGTTAGAAAACGTCGAGAAACGGTCGTTTCTGCTAGCGCTGTGCTTCTACACAACTATTTGCTGAATGGTGAAAACGCACAGTGATGCACTTTTCTCCCAGCAAATACACTGTTTCTAAGGAAATGGGAACACACTGAGGAGACACTTGTGGGAGCTACTGTGACTAAAACTGAGCTTCTCTACGCACAGGGAAGCAAGAGAAATGCTGATTTCATCAAGCCCAGGTACATACTCAGAATCTGTACTACTGCGTAAATAGGCATGTCTCTGTAGGCAAAAAACTCATTTCTGACAAAGTTGCCCAAATGCATCTCAGAAGTGTGCAACTTGTTCCCTGAGTTAGAAAACGTCGAGAAACGTTCGTTTCTGCTAGCGCTGTGCTTCTACACATGTATTTGCTGAACGGTGAAAGCGCACAGTAATGCACTTTTCTCCCAGCAAATACACTGTTTCCAAGGAACTGGGAACACACTGAGGAGACACTTGTGGGAGCTACTGTGACTAAAACTGAGCTTCCCTACGCACAGGGAAGCAAGAGAAATGCTGATTTCATCAAGCCCAGGTACATACTCAGAATCTGTACTACTGCGCAAATAGGCATGTCTCTGTAGGCAAAAAACTCATTTCTGACAAAGTTGCCCAAATGCATCTCAGAAGTGTGCAACTTGTTCCCTGAGTTAGAAAACGTCGAGAAACGGTCGTTTCTGCTAGCGCTGTGCTTCTACACATGTATTTGCTGAACGGTGAAAGCGCACAGTAATGCACTTTTCTCCCAGCAAATACACTGTTTCTAAGGAAATGGGAACACACTGAGGAGACACTTGTGGGAGCTACTGTGACTAAAACTGAGCTTCCCTACGCACAGGGAAGCAAGAGAAATGCTGATTTCATCAAACCGAGTTACATACTCAGAATCTGTACTACTGCGCAAATAGGCATGTCTCTGTAGGCAAAAAACTCATTTCTGACAAAGTTGCCCAAATGCATCTCAGAAGTGTGCAACTTGTTCCCTGAGTTAGAAAACGTCGAGAAACGGTCGTTTCTGCTAGCGCTGTGCTTCTACACATGTATTTGCTGAACGGTGAAAGCGCACAGTAATGCACTTTTCTCCCAGCAAATACACTATTTCTAAGGAAATGGGAACACACTGAGGAGACACTTGTGGGAGCTACTGTGACTAAAACTGAGCTTCCCTACGCACAGGGAAACAAGAGAAATGCTGATTTCATCAAGCCCAGTTACATACTCAGAATCTGTACTACTGCGCAAATAGGCATGTCTCCTTAGGCAAAAAACTCATTTCTGACAAAGTTGCCCAAATGCATCTCAGAAGTGTGCAACTTGTTCCCTGAGTTAGAAAACGTCGAGAAACCGTCGTTTCTGCTAGCGCTGTGCTTCTACACATGTATTTGCTGAATGGTGAAAGCTCACAGTAATGCACTTTTCTCCCAGCAAATACACTGTTTCTAAGGAAATGGGAACACACTGAGGAGACACTTGTGGGATCTACAGTGACTAAAACTGAGATTCTCTGCGCACAGGGAAGCAAGAGAAATGCTGATTTCATCAAGCCCAGTTACATACTCAGAATCTGTACTACTGCGCAAATAGGCATGTCTCTGTAGGCAAAAAACTCATTTCTGACAAAGTTGCCCAAATGCATCTCAGAAGTGTGCAACTTGTTCCCTGAGTTAGACAACGTCGAGAAACCGTCGTTTCTGCTAGCGCTGTGCTTCTACACATGTATTTGCTGAACGGTGAAAGCACACAGTAATGCACTTTTCTCCCAGCAAATACACTGTTTCTAAGGAAATGGGAACACACTGAGGAGACACTTGTGGGAGCTACTGTGACTAAAACTGAGCTTCCCTACGCACAGGGAAGCAAGAGAAATGCTGATTTCATCAAGCCCAGTTTCATACTCAGAATCTGTACTACTGCGCAAATAGGCATGTCTCTGTAGGCAAAAAACTCATTTCTGACAAAGTTGCCCAAATGCATCTCAGAAGTGTGCAACTTGTTCCCTGAGTTAGAAAACGTCGAGAAACGGTCGTTTCTGCTAGCGTTGTGCTTGTACATATGTATTTCTGAACGGTGAAAGCGCACAGTAATGCACTTTTCTCCCAGCAAATACACTGTTTCTAAGGAAATGGGAACACACTGAGGAGACACTTGTGGGAGCTACTGTGACTAAAACTGAGCTTCCCTACGCACAGGGAAGCAAGAGAAATGCTGATTTCATCAAGCCCAGTTTCATACTCAGAATCTGTACTACTGCGCAAATAGGCATGTCTCTGTAGGCAAAAAACTCATTTCTGACAAAGTTGCCCAAATGCATCTCAGAAGTGTGCAACTTGTTCCCTGAGTTAGAAAACGTCGAGAAACGGTCGTTTCTGCTAGCGTTGTGCTTGTACATATGTATTTCTGAACGGTGAAAGCGCACAGTAATGCACTTTTCTCCCAGCAAATACACTGTTTCTAAGGAAATGGGAACACACTGAGGAGACACTTGTGGGAGCTACTGTGACTAAAACTGAGCTTCCCTACGCACAGGGAAGCAAGAGAAATGCTGATTTCATCAAGCCCAGTTTCATACTCAGAATCTGTACTACTGCGCAAATAGGCATGTCTCCTTAGGCAAAAAACTCATTTCTGACAAAGTTGCCCAAATGCATCTCAGAAGTGTGCAACTTGTTCCCTGAGTTAGAAAACGTCGAGAAACCGTCGTTTCTGCTAGCGCTGTGCTTCTACATATGTATTTGCTGAACGGTGAAAGCGCACAGTAATGCACTTTTCGCCCAGCAAATACACTGTTTCTAAGGAAATGGGAACACACTGAGGAGACACTTGTGGGAGCTACTGTGACTAAAACTGAGCTTCCCTACGCACAGGGAGGCAAGAGAAATGCTGATTTCATCAAGCCCAGTTACATACTCAGAATCTGTACTACTGCGCAAATAGGCATGTCTCTGTAGGCAAAAAACTCATTTCTGACAAAGTTGCCCAAATGCATCTCAGAAGTGTGCAACTTGTTCCCTGAGTTAGAAAACGTCGAGAAACGTTCGTTTCTGCTAGCGCTGTGCTTCTACACATGTATTTGCTGAACGGTGAAAGCGCACAGTAATGCACATTTCTCCCAGCAAAAACACTGTTTCTAAGGAAATGGGAACACAGTGAGGAGACTCTTGTGGGAGCTACTGTGACTAAACCTGAGCTTCCCTATGCACAGGGAAGCAAGAGAAATGCTGATTTCATCAAGCCCAGTTACATACTCAGAATCTGTACTACTGCGCAAATAGGCATGTCTCTGTAGGCAAAAAATTCATTTCTGACAAAGTTGCCCAAATGCATCTCAGAAGTGTGCAACTTGTTCCCTGAGTTAGAAAACGTCGAGAAACGGTCTTTTCTGCTAGCGCTGTGCTTCTACACATGTATTTGCTGAACGGTGAAAGCGCACAGTAATGCACATTTCTCCCAGCAAAAACACTGTTTCTAAGGAACTGGGAACACACTGAGGAGACACTTGTGGGAGCTACTGTGACTAAAACTTAGCTTCCCTACGCACAGGGAAGCAAGAGAAATGCTGATTTCATCAAGCCCAGTTACATACTCAGAATCTGTACTACTGCGCAAATAGGCATGTCTCTGTAGGCAAAAAACTCATTTCTGACAAAGTTGCCCAAATGCATCTCAGAAGTGTGCAACTTGTTCCCCTAGTTAGAAAACGTCGAGAAACGGTCTTTTCTGCTAGCGCTGTGCTTCTACACATGTATTTGCTGAACGGTGAAAGTGCACAGTAATGCACATTTCTCCCAGCAAAAACACTGTTTCTAAGGAAATGGGAACACACTGAGGAGACACTTGTGGGAGCTACTGTGACTAAAACTGAGCTTCCCTACGCACAGGGAAGCAAGAGAAAGGCTGATTTCATCAAGCCCAGTTACATACTCAGAATCTGTACTACTGCGCAAATAGGCATGTCTCTGTAGGCAAAAAATTCATTTCTGACAAAGTTGCCTAAATGTATCTCAGAAGTGTGCAACTTGTTCCCTGAGTTAGAAAACGTCGAGAAACGGTCTTTTCTGCTAGCGCTGTGCTTCTACACATGTATTTGCTGAACGGTGAAAGCGCACAGTAATGCACATTTCTCCCAGCAAAAACACTGTTTCTAAGGAAATGGGAACACACTGAGGAGACACTTGTGGGAGCTACTGTGACTAAAACTGAGCTTCCCTACGCACAGGAAAGCAAGAGAAATGCTGATTTCATCAAGCCCAGTTACATACTCAGAATCTGTACTACTGCGCAAATAGGCATGTCTCCTTAGGCAAAAAACTCATTTCTGACAAAGTTGCCCAAATGCATCTCAGAAGTGTGCAACTTGTTCCCTGAGTTAGAAAACGTCGAGAAACGGTCGTTTCTGCTAGCGTTGTGCTTCTACACATGTATTTGCTGAACGGTGAATGCGCACAGTAATGCACTTTTCTCCCAGCAAATACACTGTTTCTAAGGAAATGGGAACGCAGTGAGGAGACACTTGTGGGAGCTACTGTGACTAAAACTGAGCTTCCCTACGCACAGGGAAGCAAGAGAAAGGCTGATTTCATCAAGCCCAGTTACATACTCAGAATCTGTACTACTGCGCAAATAGGCATGACTCTGTAGGCAAAAAACTCATTTCTGACAAAGTTGCCCAAATGCATCTCAGAAGTGTGCAACTTGTTCCCTGAGTTAGAAAACGTCGAGAAACGGTCGTTTCTGCTAGCGCTGTGCATCTACACATGTATTTGCTGAACGGTGAAAGCGCACAGTAATGCACTTTACTCCCAGCAAATACACTGTTTCTAAGGAAATGGGAACACACTGAGCAGACACTTGTGGGAGCTACTGTGACTAAAACTGAGCTTCCCTACGCACAGGGAAGCAAGAGAAATGCTGATTTCATCAAGCCCAGTTACAAAGTCAGAATCTGTACTACTGCGGAAATAGGCATGTCTCTGTAGGCAAAAAACTCATTTCTGACAAAGTTGCCCAAATGCATCTCAGAAGTGTGCAACTTGTTCCCTGAGTTAGAAAACGTCGAGAAACGGTCGTTTCTGCTAGCGCTGTGCTTCTACACATGTATTTGCTGAACGGTGAAAGCGCACAGTAATGCACTTTTCTCCCAGCAAATACACTGTTTCTAAGGAAATGGGAACACACTGAGGAGACACTTGTGCGAGCTACTGTGACTAAAACTCAGCTTCCCTACGCACAGGGAAGCAAGAGAAATGCTGATTTCATCAAGTCCAGTTACATACTCAGAATCTGTACTACTGCGCAAATAGGCATGTCTCTGTAGGCAAAAAACTCATTTCTGACAAAGTTGCCCAAATGCATATCAGAAGGGTGCAACTTGTTCCCTGAGTTAGACAACATCGAGAAACGTTCGTTTCTGCTAGCGCTGTGCTTCTACACATGTATTTGCTGAACGGTGAAAGCGCACAGTAATGCACATTTCTCCCAGCAAAAACACTGTTTCTAAGGAAATGGGAACACACTGAGGAGACACTTGTGGGAGCTACTGTGACTAAAACTGAGCTTCCCTATGCACAGGGAAGCAAGAGAAATGCTGATTTCATCAAGCCCAGTTACATACTCAGAATCTGTACTACTGCGCAAATAGGCATGTCTCTGTAGGCAAAAAACTCATTTCTGACAAAGTTGCCCAAATGCATCTCAGAAGTGTGCAACTTGTTCCCTGAGTTAGAAAACGTCGAGAAACGGTTTTTTCTGCTAGCGCTGTGCTTCTACACATGTATTTGCTGAACGGTGAAAGCGCACAGTAATGCACATTTCTCCCAGCAAAAACACTGTTTCTAAGGAAATGGGAACACACTGAGGAGACACTTGTGGGAGCTACTGTGACTAAAACTGAGCTTCCCTATGCAGAGGGAAGCAAGAGAAATGCTGATTTCATCAAGCCCAGTTACATACTCAGAATCTGTACTACTGCGCAAATAGGCATGTCTCTGTAGGCAAAAAACTCATTTCTGACAAAGTTGCCCAAATGCATCTCAGAAGTGTGCAACTTGTTCCCTGAGTTAGAAAACGTCGAGAAACGGTCGTTTCTGCTAGCGCTGTGCTTCTACACATGTATTTGCTGAACGGTGAAAGCGCACAGTAATGTACTTTTCTCCCAGCAAATACACTGTTTCTAAGGAAATGGGAACACACTGAGGAGACACTTGTGCGAGCTACTGTTACGAAAACTGAGCTTCCCTACGCACAGGGAAGCAAGAGAAATGCTGATTTCATCAAGCCCAGTTACATACTCAGAATCTGTACTACTGCACAAATAGGCATGTCTCTGTAGGCAAAAAATTCATTTCTGACAAAGTTGCCAAATGCATCTCAGAAGTGTGCAACTTGTTCCCTGAGTTAGAAAACGTCGAGAAACGGTCTTTTCTGCTAGCGCTGTGCTTCTACACATGTATTTGCTGAACGGTGAAAGCACACAGTAATGCACATTTCTCCCAGCAAAAACACTGTTTCTAAGGAAATGGGAACACACTGAGGAGACACTTGTGGGAGCTACTGTGACTAAAACTGAGCTTCCCTACGCATAGGGAAGCACGAAAAATGCTGATTTCATCAAACCGAGTTACATACTCAGAATCTGTACTACTGCAGAAATAGGCATGTCTCTGTAGGCAAAAAACTCATTTCTGACAAAGTTGCCCAAATGCATCTCAGAAGTGTGCAACTTGTTCCCTGAGTTAGAAAACGTCGAGAAACGATCGTTTCTGCTAGCGCTGTGCTTCTACACATGTATTTGCTGAACGGTGAAAGCGCACAGTAATGCACTTTTCTCCCAGCAAATACACTGTTTCTAAGGAAATGGGAACACACTGAGGAGACACTTGTGGGATCTACAGTGACTAAAACTGAGATTCTCTGCGCACAGGGAAGCAAGAGAAATGCTGATTTCATCAAGCCCAGTTACATAATCAGAATCTGTACTACTGCGCAAATAGGCGTGTCTCTTTAGGCAAAAAACTCATTTCTGACAAAGTTGCCCAAATGCATCTCAGAAGTGTGCAACTTGTTCCCTGAATTAGAAAACGTCGAGAAACGTTCGTTTCTGCTAGCGCTGTGCTTCTACACATGTATTTGCTGAACGGTGAAAGCGCACAGTAATGCACTTTTCTCCCAGCAAATACACTGTTTCTAAGGAAATGGGAACACACTGAGGAGACACTTGTGGGAGCTATTGGGACTAAAACTGAGCTTCCCTACGCACAGGGATGCAAGAGAAATGCTGATTTCATCAAGCCCAGTTACATACTCAGAATCTGTACTACTGCGCAAATAGGCATGTCTCTGTAGGCAAAAAACTCATTTCTGACAAAGTTGCCCAAATGCATCTCAGAAGTGTGCAACTTGTTACCTGAGTTAGAAAACGTCGAGAAACGGTCGTTTCTGCTAGCGCTGTGCTTCTACACATGTATTTGCTGAACGGTGAAAGCGCACAGTAATGCACTTTTCTCCCAGCAAATACACTGTTTCTAAGGAAATGGGAACACACTGAGGAGACACTTGTGGGAGCTACTGTGACTAAAACTGAGCTTCCCTACGCACAGGGAAGCAAGAGAAATGCTGATTTCATCAAGCCCAGTTACATACTCAGAAACTGTACTACTGCGCAAATAGGCATGTCTCTTTAGGCAAAAAACTCATTTCTGACAAAGTTGCCCAAATGCATCTCAGAAGTGTGCAACTTGTTCCCTGAGTTAGAAAACGTCGAGAAACAGTCGTTTCTGCTAGCGCTGTGCTTCTACACATGTATTTGCTGAATGGTGAAAGCTCACAGTAATGCACTTTTCTCCCAGGAAATACACTGTTTCTAAGGAAATGGGAACACACTGAGGAGACACTTGTGGGATCTACAGTGACTAAAACTGAGATTCTCTGCGCACAGGGAAGCAAGAGAAATGCTGATTTCTTCAAGCCCAGTTACATACTCAGAATCTGTACTACTGCGCAAATAGGCATGTCTCTTTAGGCAAAAAACTCATTTCTGACAAAGTTGCCCAAATGCATCTCAGAAGTGTGCAACTTGTTCCCTGAATTAGAAAACGTCGAGAAACGTTCGTTTCTGCTAGCGCTGTACTTCTACACATGTATTTGCTGAACGGTGAAAGCGCACAGTAATGCACTTTTCTCCTAGCAAATACACTGTTTCTAAGGAAATGGGCACACACTGAGGAGACACTTGTGGGAGCTACTGTGACTAAAACTGAGCTTCCCTACGCACAGAAAAGCAAGAGATATGGTGATTTCATCAAGCCCAGTTACATACTCAGATTCTGTACTGCTGCGCAAATAGGCATGTCTCTTTAGGCAAAAAACTCATTTCTGACAAAGTTGCCCAAATGCATCTCAGAAGTGTGCAACTTGTTACCTGAGTTAGATAACGTTGAGAAACGGTCGTTTCTGCGAGCGCTGTGCTTCTACACATTTATTTGCTGAACGGTGAAAGCGCACAGTAATGCACTTTTTTCCCAGCAAATACACTGTTTCTAAGGAAATGGGAACACACTGAGGAGACACTTCTGGGAGCTACTGTGACTAAAACTGAGCTTCCCTACGCACAGGGAAGCAAGAGAAATGCTGATTTCATCAAGCCCAGTTACATACTCAGAATCTGTACTACTGCGCAAATAGGCATGTCTCTGTAGGCAAAAAACTCATTTCTGACAAAGTTGCCCAAATGCATCTCAGAAGTGTGCAACTTGTTCCCTGAGTTAGAAAACGTCGAGAAACGTTCGTTTCTGCTAGCGCTGTGCTTCTACACATGTATTTGCTGAACGGTGAAAGCGCACAGTAATGCACTTTTCTCCCAGCAAATACACTGTTTCTAAGGAAATGGGAACACACTGAGGAGACACTTGTGGGAGCTACTGTGACTAAAACTGAGATTCTCTGCGCACAGGGAAGCAAGAGAAATACTGATTTCATCAAGCCCAGTTACATACTCAGAATCTGTACTACTGCGCAAATAGGCATGTCTCTTTAGGCAAAAAACTCATTTCTGACAAAGTTGCCCAAATGCATCTCAGAAGTGTGCAACTTGTTCCCTGAATTAGAAAACGTCGAGAAACGTTCGTTTCTGCTAGCGCTGTGCTTCTACACATGTATTTGCTGAACGGTGAAAGCGCACAGTAATGCACTTTTCTCCCAGAAAATACACTGTTTCTAAGGAAATGGGAACACACTGTGGAGACACTTGTGGGAGCTATTGGGACTAAAACTGAGCTTCCCTACGCACAGGGATGCAAGAGAAATGCTGATTTCATCAAGCCCAGTTACATACTCAGAATCTGTAATACTGCGCAAATAGGCATGTCTCTGTAGGCAAAAAACTCATTTCTGACAAAGTTGCCCAAATGCATCTCAGAAGTGTGCAACTTGTTCCCGGAGTTAGAAAACGTCGAGAAACGGTCGTTTCTGCTAGCGCTGTGCTTCTACACATGTATTTGCTGAACGGTGAAAGCGCACAGTAATGCACTTTTCTCCCAGCAAATACACTGTTTCTAAGGAAATGGGCACACACTGAGGAGACACTTGTGGGAGCTACTGTGACTAAAACTGAGCTTCCCTACGCACAGGGAAGCAAGAGAAATGCTGATTTCATCAAGCCCAGTTACATACTCAGAATCTGTACTACTGCGCAAATAGGCATGTCTCTTTAGGCAAAAAACTCATTTCTGACAAAGTTGCCCAAATGCATCTCAGAAGTGTGCAACTTGTTCCCTGAGTTAGAAAACGTCGAGAAACGGTCGTTTCTGCTAGCGCTGTGCTTCTACACATGTATTTGCTGAATGGTGAAAGCTCACAGTAATGCACTTTTCTCCCAGCAAATACACTGTTTCTAAGGAAATGGGAACACACTGAGGAGACACTTGTGGGATCTACAGTGACTAAAACTGAGATTCTCTGCGCACAGGGAAGCAAGAGAAATGCTGATTTCATCAAGCCCAGTTACATACTCAGAATCTGTACTACTGCGCAAACAGGCATGTCTCTGTAGGCAAAAAACTCATTTCTGACAAAGTTGCCCAAATGCATCTCAGAAGTGTGCAACTTGTTCCCTGAGTTAGAAAACGTCGAGAAACGTTCGTTTCTGCTAGCGCTGTGCTTCTCCACATGTATTTGCTGAACGGTGAAAGAGCACAGTAATGCACTTTTCTCCCAGCAAAAACACTGTTTCTAAGGAAATGGGAACACACTGAGGAGACACTTGTGGGAGCTACTGTGACTAAAACTGAGCTTCCCTACGCACAGGGAAGCAAGAGAAATGCTGATTTCATCAAGCCCAGTTACATACTCAGAATCTGTACTACTGCGCAAATAGGCATGTCTCTGTAGGCAAAAAACTCATTTCGGACAAAGTTGCCCAAATGCATCTCAGAAGTGTGCAACTTGTTCCCTGAGTTAGAAAACGTCGAGAAACGTTCGTTTCTGCTAGCGCAGTGCTTCTACACATGTATTTGCTGAACGGTGAAAGCGCACAGTAATGCACTTTTCTCCCAGCAAATACACTGTTTCTAAGGAAATGGGAACACACTGAGGAGACACTTGTGGGAGCTACTGTGACTAAAACTGAGCTTCCCTACGCACAGGGAAGCAAGAGAAATGCTGATTTCATCAAGCCCAGTTACATACTCAGAATCTGTACTACTGCGCAAATAGGCATGTCTCTTTAGGCAAAAAACTCATTTCTGACAAAGTTGCCCAAATGCATCTCAGAAGTGTGCAACTTGTTCCCGGAGTTAGAAAACGTCGAGAAACGGTCGTTTCTGCTAGCGCTGTGTTTCTACACATGTATTTGCTGAACTGTGAAAGCGCACAGTGATGCACTTTTCTCCTAGCAAATACACTGTTTCTAAGGAAATGGGCACACACTGAGGAGACACTTGTGGGAGCTACTGTGACTAAAACTGAGCTTCCCTACGCACAGGGAAGCAAGAGAAATGCTGATTTCATCAAGCCCAGTTTCATACTCAGAATCTGTACTACTGCGCAAATAGGCATGTCTCTGTAGGCAAAAAACTCATTTCTGACAAAGTTGCCCAAATGCATCTCAGAAGTGTGCAACTTGTTCCCTGAGTTAGAAAACGTCGAGAAACGGTCGTTTCTGCTAGCGCTGTGCTTCTACACATGTATTTGCTGAACGGTGAAAGCGCACAGTAATGCACTTTTCTCCCAGCAAATACACTGTTTCTAAGGAAATGGGAACACACTGAGGAGACACTTGTGGGATCTACAGTGACTAAAACTGAGATTCTCTGCGCACAGGGAAGCAAGAGAAATGCTGATTTCATCAAGCCCAGTTACATACTCAGAATCTGTACTACTGCGCAAATAGGCGTGTCTCTTTAGGCAAAAAACTCATTTCTGACAAAGTTGCCCAAATGCATCTCAGAAGTGTGCAACTTGTTCCCTGAATTAGAAAACGTCGAGAAACGTTCGTTTCTGCTAGCGCTGTGCTTCTACACATGTATTTGCTGAACGGTGAAAGCGCACAGTAATGCACTTTTCTCCCAGCAAATACACTGTTTCTAAGGAAATGGGAACACACTGAGGAGACACTTGTGGGAGCTATTGGGACTAAAACTGAGCTTCCCTACGCACAGGGATGCAAGAGAAATGCTGATTTCATCAAGCCCAGTTACATACTCAGAATCTGTAATACTGCGCAAATAGGCATGTCTCTGTAGGCAAAAAACTCATTTCTGACAAAGTTGCCCAAATGCATCTCAGAAGTATGCAACTTGTTCCCGGAGTTAGAAAACGTCGAGAAACGGTCGTTTCTGCTAGCGCTGTGCTTCTACACATGTATTTGCTGAACGGTGAAAGCGCACAGTAATGCACTTTTCTCCTAGCAAATACACTGTTTCTAAGGAAATGGGCACACACTGAGGAGACACTTGTGGGAGCTACTGTGACTAAAACTGAGCTTCCCTACGCACAGAAAAGCAAGAGATATGCTGATTTCATCAAGCCCAGTTACATACTCAGAATCTGTACTGCTGCGCAAATAGGCATGTCTCTTTAGGCAAAAAACTCATTCTGACAAAGTTGCCCAAATGCATCTCAGAAGTGTGCAACTTGTTACCTGAGTTAGATAACGTTGAGAAACGGTCTTTTCTGCTAGCGCTGTGCTTCTACACATGTATTTGCTGAACGGTGAAAGCGCACAGTAATGCACTTTTCTCCCAGCAAATACACTGTTTCTAAAGAAATGGGAACACACTGAGGAGACACTTGTGGGAGCTACTGTGACTAAAACTGAGCTTACCTACGCACAGGGAAGCAAGAGAAATGCTGATTTCATCAAGCCCAGTTACATACTCAGAAACTGTACTACTGCGCAAATAGGCATGTCTCTTTAGGCAAAAAACTCATTTCTGACAAAGTTGCCCAAATGCATCTCAGAAGTGTGCAACTTGTTCCCTGAGTTAGAAAACGTCGAGAAACGGTCGTTTCTGCTAGCGCTGTGCTTCTACACATGTATTTGCTGAATGGTGAAAGCTCACAGTAATGCACTTTTCTCCCAGCAAATACACTGTTTCTAAGGAAATGGGAACACACTGAGGAGACACTTGTGGGATCTACAGTGACTAAAACTGAGATTCTCTGCGCACAGGGAAGCAAGAGAAATGCTGATTTCATCAAGCCCAGTTACATACTCAGAATCTGTACTACTGCGCAAATAGGCATGTCTCTTTAGGCAAAAAACTCATTTCTGACAAAGTTGCCCAAATGCATCTCAGAAGTGTGCAACTTGTTCCCTGAATTAGAAAACGTCGAGAAACGTTCGTTTCTGCTAGCGCTGTACTTCTACACATGTATTTGCTGAACGGTGAAAGCGCACAGTAATGCACTTTTCTCCCAGCAAATACACTGTTTCTATGGAAATGGGAACACACTGAGGAGACACTTCTGGGAGCTACTGGGACTAAAACTGAGCTTCCCTACGCACAGGGAAGCAAGAGAAATGCTGATTTCATCAAGCCCAGTTACATACTCAGAATCTGTAATACTGCGCAAATAGGCATGTCTCTGTAGGCAAAAAACTCATTTCTGACAAAGTTGCCCAAATGCATCTCAGAAGTGTGCAACTTATTACCTGAGTTAGAAAACGTCGAGAAACGGTCGTTTCTGCTAGCGCTGTGCTTCTACACATGTATTTGCTGAACGGTGAAAGCGCACAGTAATGCACTTTTCTCCCAGCAAATACACTGTTTCTAAGGAAATGGGAACACACTGAGGAGACACTTGTGGGAGCTACTGTGACTAAAACTGAGCTTCCCTACACACAGGGAAGCAAGAGAAATGCTGATTTCATCAAGCCCAGTTACATACTCAGAATCTGTACTACTGAGCAAATAGGCATGTCTCTGTAGGCAAAAAACTCATTTCTGACAAAGTTGCCCAAATGCATCTCAGAAGTGTGCCACTTGTTCGCTGAGTTAGAAAACATCGAGAAATGTTCGTTTCTGCTAGCGCTGTGCTTCTACACATGTATTTGCTGAACGGTGAAGGCGCACAGTAATGCACTTTTCTCCCAGCAAATACACTGTTTCTAAGGAAATGGGAACACACTGAGGAGACACTTGTGGGAGCTACTGTGACTAAAACTGAGCTTCCCTACGCACAGGGAAGCAAGAGAAATGCTGATTTCATCAAGCCCAGTTACATACTCAGAATCTGTACTACTGCGCAAATAGGCATGTCTCTTTAGGCAAAAAACTCATTTCTGACAAAGTTGCCCAAATGCATCTCAGAAGTGTGCAACTTGTTCCCTGAGTAAGAAAACGTCGAGAAACGTTCGTTTCTGCTAGCTCTGTGCTTCTACACATGTATTTATTGAACGGTGAAAGCGCACAGTAATGCACTTTTCTCCCAGCAAATACAGTGTTTCTAAGGAAATGGGAACACACTGAGGAGACACTTGTGGGAGCTACTGTGACTAAAACTGAGCTTCCCTACGCACAGGGAACCAAGAGAAATGCTGATTTCATCAAGCCCAGTTACATACTCAGAATCTGTACTACTGCGCAAATAGGCATGTCTCTGTAGGCAAAAAACTCATTTCGGACAAAGTTGCCCAAATGCATCTCAGAAGTGTGCAACTTGTTCCCTGAGTTAGAAAACGTCGAGAAACGGTCATTTCTGCTAGCGCTTTGCTTCTACACATGTATTTGCTGAACGGTGAAAGCGCACAGTAATGCACTTTTCTCCCAGCAAATACACTGTTTCTTAGGAAATGGGAACACACTGAGGAGACACTTGTGGGAGCTACTGTGACTAAAACTGAGCTTCCCTATGCACAGGGAAGCTAGAGAAATGCTGATTTCATTAAGCCCAGTTACATACTCAGAAGCTGTACTACTGCGCAAATAGGCATGTCTCAATAGGCAAAAAACTCATTCCTGACAAAGTTGACCAAATGCATCTCAGAAGTGTGCAACTTGTTCCCTGAGTTAAAAACGTCGAGAAACGTTCATTTCTGCTAGCGCTGTGCTTCTACACATGTATTTGCTGAACGGTGAAAGCGCACAGTAATGCACTTTTCTCCCAGCAAATACACTGTTTCTAAGGAAATGGGAACACACTGAGGAGACACTTGTGGGAGCTACTGTGACTAAAACTGAGCTTCCCTACGCATAGGGAAGCACGAAAAATGCTGATTTCATCAAACCGAGTTACATACTCAGAATCTGTACTACTGCAGAAATAGGCATGTCTCTGTAGGCAAAAAACTCATTTCTGACAAAGTTGCCCAAATGCATCTCAGAAGTGTGCAACTTGTTCCCTGAGTTAGAAAACGTCGAGAAACGGTCGTTTCTGCTAGCGCTGTGCTTCTACACATGTATTTGCTGAACGGTGAAAGCGCACAGTAATGCACTTTTCTCCCAGCAAATACACTGTTTCTAAGGAAATGGGAACACACTGAGGAGACACTTGTGGGATCTACAGTGACTAAAACTGAGATTCTCTGCGCACAGGGAAGCAAGAGAAATGCTGATTTCATCAAGCCCAGTTACATAATCAGAATCTGTACTACTGCGCAAATAGGCGTGTCTCTTTAGGCAAAAAACTCATTTCTGACAAAGTTGCCCAAATGCATCTCAGAAGTGTGCAACTTGTTCCCTGAATTAGAAAACATCGAGAAACGTTCGTTTCTGCTAGCGCTGTGCTTCTACACATGTATTTGCTGAACGGTGAAAGCGCACAGTAATGCACTTTTCTCCCAGCAAATACACTGTTTCTAAGGAAATGGGAACACACTGAGGAGACACTTGTGGGAGCTACTGTGACTAAAAGTGAGCTTCCCTACGCACAGGGAAGCAAGAGAAATGCTGATTTCATCAAGCCCAGTTACATACTCAGAAACTGTACTACTGCGCAAATAGGCATGTCTCTGTAGGCAAAAAACTCATTTCGGACAAAGTTGCCCAAATGCATCTCAGAAGTGTGCAACTTGTTCCCTGAGTTAGAAAACGTCGAGAAACAGTCGTTTCTGCTAGCGCTGTGCTTCTACACATGTATTTGCTGAATGGTGAAAGCTCACAGTAATGCACTTTTCTCCCAGGAAATACACTGTTTCTAAGGAAATGGGAACACACTGAGGAGACACTTGTGGGATCTACAGTGACTAAAACTGAGATTCTCTGCGCACAGGGAAGCAAGAGAAATGCTGATTTCTTCAAGCCCAGTTACATACTCAGAATCTGTACTACTGCGCAAATAGGCATGTCTCTTTAGGCAAAAAACTCATTTCTGACAAAGTTGCCCAAATGCATCTCAGAAGTGTGCAACTTGTTCCCTGAATTAGAAAACGTCGAGAAACGTTCGTTTCTGCTAGCGCTGTACTTCTACACATGTATTTGCTGAACGGTGAAAGCGCACAGTAATGCACTTTTCTCCCAGCAAATACACTGTTTCTATGGAAATGGGAACACACTGAGGAGACACTTCTGGGAGCTACTGGGACTAAAACTGAGCTTCCCTACGCACAGGGAAGCAAGAGAAATGCTGATTTCATCAAGCCCAGTTACATACTCAGAATCTGTAATACTGCGTAAATAGGCATGTCTCTGTAGGCAAAAAACTCATTTCTGACAAAGTTGCCCAAATGCATCTCAGAAGTGTGCAACTTGTTACCTGAGTTAGAAAACGTCGAGAAACGGTCGTTTCTGCTAGCGCTGTGCTTCTACACATGTATTTGCTGAACGGTGAAAGCGCACAGTAATGCACTTTTCTCCCAGCAAATACACTGTTTCTAAGGAAATGGGAACACACTGAGGAGACACTTGTGGGAGGTACTGTGACTAAAACTGAGCTTCCCTACACACAGGGAAGCAAGAGAAATGCTGATTTCATCAAGCCCAGTTACATACTCAGAATCTGTACTACTGAGCAAATAGGCATGTCTCTTTAGGCAAAAAACTCATTTCTGACAAAGTTGCCCAAATGCATCTCAGAAGTGTGCCACTTGATCGCTGAGTTAGAAAACGTCGAGAAATGTTCGTTTCTGCTAGCGCTGTGCTTCTACACATGTATTTGCTGAACGGTGAAAGCGCACAGTAATGCACTTTTCTCCCAGCAAATACACTGTTTCTAAGGAAATGGGAACACACTGAGGAGACACTTGTGGGAGCTACTGTGACTAAAACTGAGCTTCCCTACACACAGGGAAGCAAGAGAAATGCTGATTTCATCAAGCCCAGTTACATACTCAGAATCTGTACTACTGCGCAAATAGGCATGTCTCTTTAGGCAAAAAACTCATTTCTGACAAAGTTGCCCAAATGCATCTCAGAAGTGTGCAACTTGTTCCCTGAGTAAGAAAACGTCGAGAAACGTTCGTTTCTGCTAGCTCTGTGCTTCTACACATGTATTTATTGAACGGTGAAAGCGCACAGTAATGCACTTTTCTCCCAGCAAATACAGTGTTTCTAAGGAAATGGGCACACACTGAGGAGACACTTGTGGGAGCTACTGTGACTAAAACTGAGCTTCCCTACGCACAGGGAATCAAGAGAAATGCTGATTTCATCAAGCCCAGTTACATACTCAGAATCTGTACTACTGCGCAAATAGGCATGTCTCTGTAGGCAAAAAACTCATTTCGGACAAAGTTGCCCAAATGCATCTCAGAAGTGTGCAACTTGTTCCCTGAGTTAGAAAACGTCGAGAAACGGTCATTTCTGCTAGCGCTGTGCTTCTACACATGTATTTGCTGAACGGTGAAAGCGCACAGTAATGCACTTTTCTCCCAGCAAATACACTGTTTCTAAGGAAATGGGAACACACTGAGGAGACACTTGTGGGAGCTACTGTGACTAAAACTGAGCTTCCCTATGCACAGGGAAGCTAGAGAAATGCTGATTTCATTAAGCCCAGTTACATACTCAGAAGCTGTACTACTGCGCAAATAGGCATGTCTCAATAGGCAAAAAACTCATTCCTGACAAAGTTGACCAAATGCATCTCAGAAGTGTGCAACTTGTTCCCTGAGTTAAAACGTCGAGAAACGTTCATTTCTGCTAGCGCTGTGCTTCTACACATGTATTTGCTGAACGGTGAAAGCGCACAGTAATGCACTTTTATCCCAGCAAATACACTGTTTCTAAGGAAATCGGAACACACTGAGGAGACACTTGTGGGAGCTACTGTGACTAAAACTGAGCTTCCCTACGTATAGGGAAGCACGAAAAATGCTGATTTCATCAAACCGAGTTACATACTCAGAATCTGTACTACTGCAGAAATAGGCATGTCTCTGTAGGCAAAAAACTCATTTCTGAAAAAGTTGCCCAAATGCATCTCAGAAGTGTGCAACTTGTTCCCTAAGTTAGAAAACGTCGAGAAACCGACGTTTCTGCTAGCGCTGTGCTTCTACACATGTATTTGCTGAACGGTGAAAGCGCACAGTAATGCACTTTTCTCCCAGCAAATACACTGTTTCTAAGGAAATGGGAACACACTGAGGAGACACTTGTGGGAGCTACTGTGACTAAAACTGAGCTTCCCTATGCACAGGGAAGCAAGAGAAATGCTGATTTCATCAAGCCCAGTTACATACTCAGAATCTGTACTACAGCGCAAACAGGCATGTCTCTGTAGGCAAAAAACTCATTTCGGACAAAGTTGCCCAAATGCATCTCAGATGTGTGCAACTTGTTCCCTGAGTTAGAAAACATCGAGAAACGGTCGTTTCTGCTAGCTCTGTGCTTCTACACATGTATTTGCTGAACGGTGAGAGCGCACAGTAATGCACTTTTCTCCCAGCAAATACACTGTTTCTAAGGAAATGGGAACACACTGAGGAGACACTTGTGGGAGCTACTGTGACTAAAACTGAGCTTACCTACGCACAGGGAAGCAAGAGAAATGCTGATTTCATCAAGCCCAGTTACATACTCAGAATCTGTACTACTGCGCAAATAGGCATGAATCTGTAGGCAAAAAACTCATTTCTGACAAAGTTGCCCAAATGCATCTCAGAAGTGTGCAACTTGTTCCCTGAGTTAGAAAACGTCGAGAAACGTTCATTTCTGCTAGCGCTGTGCTTCTACACATGTATTTGCTGAACAGTGAAAGCGCACAGTAATGCACTTTTCTCCCAGCAAATACACTGTTTCTAAGGAAATGGGAACACACTGAGGAGACACTTGTGGGAGCTACTGTGACTAAAACTGAGCTTCCCTACACACAGGGAAGCAAGAGAAATGCTGATTTCATCAATCGCAGTTACATACTCTGAATGTGTACTACTGCGCAAATAGGCATGTCTCTTTAGGCAAAAAACTCATTTCTGACAAAGTTGCCCAAATGCATCTCAAAAGTGTGCAACTTGTTCCCTGAGTTAGAAAACGTCGAGAAACGGTCGTTTCTGCTAGCGCTGTGCTTCTACACATGTATTTGCTGAACGGTGAAAGCGCACAGTAATGCACTTTTCTC
Source organism: Acomys minous (assembly GCF_964271855.1). Taxonomy (NCBI): domain Eukaryota; kingdom Metazoa; phylum Chordata; class Mammalia; order Rodentia; family Muridae; genus Acomys; species Acomys minous. Next base: position 765,530 of record NW_028182169.1, on the reverse strand, counting down.
CCAGCAAATACACTGTTTCTAAGGAAATGGGAACACACTGAGGAGACACTTGTGGGAGCTACTGTGACTAAAACTGAGCTTCCCTATGCACAGGGAAGCAAGAGAAATGCTGATTTCATCAAACCGAGTTACATACTCAGAATCTGTACTACTGTGCAAATAGGCATGTCTCTGTAGGCAAAAAAACTCATTTCTGACAAAGTTGCCCAAATGCATCTCAGAAGTGTGCAACTTGTTCCCTGAGTTAGAAATCGTCGAGAAACGTTCGTTTCTGCTAGCACTGTGCTTCTACACTTGTATTTGCTGAACGGTGAAAGCGCACAGTAATGCACATTTCTCCCAGCAAATACACTGTTTCTAAGGAAATGGGAACACACTGAGGAGACACTTGTGGGAGCTACTGTGACTAAAACTGAGCTTCCCTACGCACAGGGAAGCAAGAGAAATGCTGATTTCATCAAGCCCAGTTACATACTCAGAATCTGTACTACTGCGCAAATAGGCATGTCTCTGTAGGCAAAAAACTCATTTCTGACAAAGTTGCCCAAATGCATCTCAGAAGTGTGCAACTTGTTCCCTGAGTTAGAAAACGTCGAGAAACCATCGTTTCTGCTAGCGCTATGCTTCTACACATGTATTTGCTGAACGGTGAAAGCGCACAGTAATGCACTTTTCTCCCAGCAAATACACTGTTTCTAAGGAAATGGGAACACACTGAGGAGACGCTTGTGGGAGCTACGGTGACTAAAACTGAGCTTCCCTACGCACAGGGAAGCAAGAGAAATGCTGATTTCATCAAGCCCAGTTACATACTCAGAATCTGTACTACTGCGCAAATAGGCATGTCTCTGTAGGCAAAAAACTCATTTCTGACAAAGTTGCCCAAATGCATCTCAGAAGTGTGCAACTTGTTCCCTGAGTTAGAAAACGTCGAGAAACGTTCGTTTCTGCTAGCGCTGTGCTTCTACACATGTATTTGCTGAACGGTGAAAGCGCACAGTAATGCACTTTTCTCCCAGCAAATACACTGTTTCTAAGGAAATGGGAACACACTGAGGAGACACTTGTGGGAGCTACTGTGACTAAAACTGAGCTTCCCTACGCACAGGGAAGCAAGAGAAATGCTGGTTTCATCAAGCCCAGTTACATACTCAGAATCTGTACTAGTGCGCAAATAGGCATGTCTCTGTAGGCAAAAAACTCATTTCTGACAAAGTTGCCCAAATGCATCTCAGAAGTGTCCAACTTGTTCCCTGAGTTAGAAAACGTCGAGAAACCGTCGTTTCTGCTAGCGCTGTGCTTCTACACATGTATTTGCTGAACGGTGAAAGCGCACAGTAATGCACTTTTCTCCCAGCAAATACACTGTTTCTAAGGAAATGGGAACACACTGAGGAGACACTTGTGGGAGCTACTGTGACTAAAACTGAGCTTCCCTCCGCACAGGGAAGCAAGAGAAATGCTGATTTCATCAAGCGCAGTTACATACTCTGAATGTGTACTACTGCGCAAATAGGCATGTCTCTGTAGGCAAAAAACTCATTTCTGACAAAGTTGCCCAAATGCATCTCAGAAGTGTGCAACTTGTTCCCTGAGTTAGAAAACGTCGAGAAACGGTCGTTTCTGCTAGCGCTGTGCTTCTACACATGTATTTGCTGAATGGTGAAAGCGCACAGTAATGCACTTTTCTCCCAGCAAATACACTGTTCCTAAGGAAATGGGAACACACTGAGGAGACACTTGTGGGAGCTACTGTGATTAAACTGAGCTTCCCTACGCACAGGGAAGCAAGAGAAATGCTGATTTCATCAAGCCCAGTTACATACTCAGAATCTGTACTACTGCGCAAATAGGCATGTCTCTGTAGGCAAAAAACTCATTTCTGACAAAGTTGCCCAAATGCATCTCAGAAGTGTGCAACTTGTTTACTGAGTTAGAAAACGTCGAGAAACGTTCATTTCTGCTAGCGCTGTGCTTCTACACATGTATTTGCTGAACGGTGAAAGCGCACAGTAATGCACTTTTCTCCCAGCAAATACACTGTTTCTAAGGAAATGGGAACACACTGAGGAGACACTTGTGGGAGCTACTGTGACTAAAACTGAGCTTCCCTACACACAGGGAAGCAAGAGAAATGCTGATTTCATCAAGCGCAGTTACATAGTCTGAATGTGTACTACTGCGCAAATAGGCATGTCTCTGTAGGCAAAAAACTCATTTCTGACAAAGTTGCCCAAATGCATCTCAGAAATGTGCAACTTGTTCCCTGAGTTAGAAAACGTCGAGAAACCGTCGTTTCTGCTAGCGCTGTGCTTCTACACATGTATTTGCTGAACGGTGAAAGCGCACAGTAATGCACTTTTCTCCCACAAATACACTGTTTCTAAGGAAATGGGAAAACACTGAGGAGACACTTGTGGGAGCTACTGTGACTAAAACTGAGCTTCCCTACGCACAGGGAAGCAAGAGAAATGCTGATTTCATCAAGCCCAGTTACATACTCAGAATCTGTACTACTGCGCAAATAGGCATGTCTCTGTAGGCAAAAAACTCATTTCTGACAAAGTTGCCCAAATGCATCTCAGAAGTGTGCAACTTGTTCCCTGAGTTAGAAAACGTCGAGAAACTGTCGTATCGGCTAGCGCTGTGCTTCTACACATGTATTTGCTGAACGGTGAAAGCGCACAGTAATGCACTTTTCTCCCAGCAAATACACTGTTTCTAAGGAAACGGGAACACACTGAGGAGACACTTGTGGGAGCTACTGTGACTAAAACTGAGCTTCCCTACGCACAGGGAAGCAAGAGAAATGCTGATTTCATCAAGCCCAGTTACATACTCAGAATCTGTACTACTGCGCAAATAGGCATGTCTCTGTAGGCAAAAAACTCATTTCGGACAAAGTTGCCCAAATGCATCTCAGAAGTGTGCAACTTGTTCCCTGAGTTAGAAAACGTCGAGAAACGGTCATTTCTGCTAGCGCTGTGCTTCTACACATGTATTTGCTGAACGGTGAAAGCGCACAGTAATGCACTTTTCTCCCAGCAAATACACTGTTTCTAAGGAAATGGGAACACACTGAGGAGACACTTGTGGGAGCTACTGTGACTAAAACTGAGCTTCCCTATGCACAGGGAAGCTAGAGAAATGCTGATTTCATTAAGCCCAGTTACATACTCAGAAGCTGTACTACTGCGCAAATAGGCATGTCTCAATAGGCAAAAAACTCATTCCTGACAAAGTTGACCAAATGCATCTCAGAAGTGTGCAACTTGTTCCCTGAGTTAAAACGTCGAGAAACGTTCATTTCTGCTAGCGCTGTGCTTCTACACATGTATTTGCTGAACGGTGAAAGCGCACAGTAATGCACTTTTATCCCAGCAAATACACTGTTTCTAAGGAAATCGGAACACACTGAGGAGACACTTGTGGGAGCTACTGTGACTAAAACTGAGCTTCCCTACGCATAGGGAAGCACGAAAAATGCTGATTTCATCAAACCGAGTTACATACTCAGAATCTGTACTACTGCAGAAATAGGCATGTCTCTGTAGGCAAAAAACTCATTTCTGAAAAAGTTGCCCAAATGCATCTCAGAAGTGTGCAACTTGTTCCCTAAGTTAGAAAACGTCGAGAAACCGTCGTTTCTGCTAGCGCTGTGCTTCTACACATGTATTTGCTGAACGGTGAAAGCGCACAGTAATGCACTTTTCTCCCAGCAAATACACTGTTTCTAAGGAAATGGGACCACACTGAGGAGACACTTGTGGGAGCTACTGTGACTAAAACTGAGCTTCCCTATGCACAGGGAAGCAAGAGAAATGCTGATTTCATCAAGCCCAGTTACATACTCAGAATCTGTACTACAGCGCAAACAGGCATGTCTCTGTAGGCAAAAAACTCATTTCGGACAAAGTTGCCCAAATGCATCTCAGAAGTGTGCAACTTGTTCCCTGAGTTAGAAAACATCGAGAAACGGTCGTTTCTGCTAGCTCTGTGCTTCTACACATGTATTTGCTGAACGGTGAGAGCGCACAGTAATGCACTTTTCTCCCAGCAAATAAACTGTTTCTAAGGAAATGGGAACACACTGAGGAGACACTTGTGGGAGCTACTGTGACTAAAACTGAGCTTACCTACGCACAGGGAAGCAAGAGAAATGCTGATTTCATCAAGCCCAGTTACATACTCAGAATCTGTACTACTGCGCAAATAGGCATGAATCTGTAGGCAAAAAACTCATTTCTGACAAAGTTGCCCAAATGCATCTCAGAAGTGTGCAACTTGTTCCCTGAGTTAGAAAACGTCGAGAAACGTTCATTTCTGCTAGCGCTGTGCTTCTACACATGTATTTGCTGAACAGTGAAAGCGCACAGTAATGCACTTTTCTCCCAGCAAATACACTGTTTCTAAGGAAATGGGAACACACTGAGGAGACACTTGTGGGAGCTACTGTGACTAAAACTGAGATTCTCTGCGCACAGGGAAGCAAGAGAAATACTGATTTCATCAAGCCCAGTTACATACTCAGAATCTGTACTACTGCGCAAATAGGCATGTCTCTTTAGGCAAAAAACTCATTTCTGACAAAGTTGCCCAAATGCATCTCAGAAGTGTGCAACTTGTTCCCTGAATTAGAAAACGTCGAGAAACGTTCGTTTCTGCTAGCGCTGTGCTTCTACACATGTATTTGCTGAACGGTGAAAGCGCACAGTAATGCACTTTTCTCCCAGAAAATACACTGTTTCTAAGGAAATGGGAACACACTGTGGAGACACTTGTGGGAGCTATTGGGACTAAAACTGAGCTTCCCTACGCACAGGGATGCAAGAGAAATGCTGATTTCATCAAGCCCAGTTACATACTCAGAATCTGTAATACTGCGCAAATAGGCATGTCTCTGTAGGCAAAAAACTCATTTCTGACAAAGTTGCCCAAATGCATCTCAGAAGTGTGCAACTTGTTCCCGGAGTTAGAAAACGTCGAGAAACGGTCGTTTCTGCTAGCGCTGTGCTTCTACACATGTATTTGCTGAACGGTGAAAGCGCACAGTAATGCACTTTTCTCCCAGCAAATACACTGTTTCTAAGGAAATGGGCACACACTGAGGAGACACTTGTGGGAGCTACTGTGACTAAAACTGAGCTTCCCTACGCACAGGGAAGCAAGAGAAATGCTGATTTCATCAAGCCCAGTTACATACTCAGAATCTGTACTACTGCGCAAATAGGCATGTCTCTTTAGGCAAAAAACTCATTTCTGACAAAGTTGCCCAAATGCATCTCAGAAGTGTGCAACTTGTTCCCTGAGTTAGAAAACGTCGAGAAACGGTCGTTTCTGCTAGCGCTGTGCTTCTACACATGTATTTGCTGAATGGTGAAAGCTCACAGTAATGCACTTTTCTCCCAGCAAATACACTGTTTCTAAGGAAATGGGAACACACTGAGGAGACACTTGTGGGATCTACAGTGACTAAAACTGAGATTCTCTGCGCACAGGGAAGCAAGAGAAATGCTGATTTCATCAAGCCCAGTTACATACTCAGAATCTGTACTACTGCGCAAACAGGCATGTCTCTGTAGGCAAAAAACTCATTTCTGACAAAGTTGCCCAAATGCATCTCAGAAGTGTGCAACTTGTTCCCTGAGTTAGAAAACGTCGAGAAACGTTCGTTTCTGCTAGCGCTGTGCTTCTCCACATGTATTTGCTGAACGGTGAAAGAGCACAGTAATGCACTTTTCTCCCAGCAAAAACACTGTTTCTAAGGAAATGGGAACACACTGAGGAGACACTTGTGGGAGCTACTGTGACTAAAACTGAGCTTCCCTACGCACAGGGAAGCAAGAGAAATGCTGATTTCATCAAGCCCAGTTACATACTCAGAATCTGTACTACTGCGCAAATAGGCATGTCTCTGTAGGCAAAAAACTCATTTCGGACAAAGTTGCCCAAATGCATCTCAGAAGTGTGCAACTTGTTCCCTGAGTTAGAAAACGTCGAGAAACGTTCGTTTCTGCTAGCGCAGTGCTTCTACACATGTATTTGCTGAACGGTGAAAGCGCACAGTAATGCACTTTTCTCCCAGCAAATACACTGTTTCTAAGGAAATGGGAACACACTGAGGAGACACTTGTGGGAGCTACTGTGACTAAAACTGAGCTTCCCTACGCACAGGGAAGCAAGAGAAATGCTGATTTCATCAAGCCCAGTTACATACTCAGAATCTGTACTACTGCGCAAATAGGCATGTCTCTTTAGGCAAAAAACTCATTTCTGACAAAGTTGCCCAAATGCATCTCAGAAGTGTGCAACTTGTTCCCGGAGTTAGAAAACGTCGAGAAACGGTCGTTTCTGCTAGCGCTGTGTTTCTACACATGTATTTGCTGAACTGTGAAAGCGCACAGTGATGCACTTTTCTCCTAGCAAATACACTGTTTCTAAGGAAATGGGCACACACTGAGGAGACACTTGTGGGAGCTACTGTGACTAAAACTGAGCTTCCCTACGCACAGGGAAGCAAGAGAAATGCTGATTTCATCAAGCCCAGTTACATAATCAGAATCTGTACTACTGCGCAAATAGGCATGTCTCTTTAGGCAAAAAACTCATTTCTGACAAAGTTGCCCAAATGCATCTCAGAAGTGTGCAACTTGTTCCCTGAGTTAGAAAACGTCGAGAAACGGTCGTTTCTGCTAGCGCTGTGCTTCTACACATGTATTTGCTGAACGGTGAAAGCGCACAGTAATGCACTTTTCTCCCAGCAAATACACTGTTTCTAAGGAAATGGGAACACACTGAGGAGACACTTGTGGGATCTACAGTGACTAAAACTGAGATTCTCTGCGCACAGGGAAGCAAGAGAAATGCTGATTTCATCAAGCCCAGTTACATACTCAGAATCTGTACTACTGCGCAAATAGGCGTGTCTCTTTAGGCAAAAAACTCATTTCTGACAAAGTTGCCCAAATGCATCTCAGAAGTGTGCAACTTGTTCCCTGAATTAGAAAACGTCGAGAAACGTTCGTTTCTGCTAGCGCTGTGCTTCTACACATGTATTTGCTGAACGGTGAAAGCGCACAGTAATGCACTTTTCTCCCAGCAAATACACTGTTTCTAAGGAAATGGGAACACACTGAGGAGACACTTGTGGGAGCTATTGGGACTAAAACTGAGCTTCCCTACGCACAGGGATGCAAGAGAAATGCTGATTTCATCAAGCCCAGTTACATACTCAGAATCTGTAATACTGCGCAAATAGGCATGTCTCTGTAGGCAAAAAACTCATTTCTGACAAAGTTGCCCAAATGCATCTCAGAAGTATGCAACTTGTTCCCGGAGTTAGAAAACGTCGAGAAACGGTCGTTTCTGCTAGCGCTGTGCTTCTACACATGTATTTGCTGAACGGTGAAAGCGCACAGTAATGCACTTTTCTCCTAGCAAATACACTGTTTCTAAGGAAATGGGCACACACTGAGGAGACACTTGTGGGAGCTACTGTGACTAAAACTGAGCTTCCCTACGCACAGAAAAGCAAGAGATATGCTGATTTCATCAAGCCCAGTTACATACTCAGAATCTGTACTGCTGCGCAAATAGGCATGTCTCTTTAGGCAAAAAACTCATTCTGACAAAGTTGCCCAAATGCATCTCAGAAGTGTGCAACTTGTTACCTGAGTTAGATAACGTTGAGAAACGGTCTTTTCTGCTAGCGCTGTGCTTCTACACATGTATTTGCTGAACGGTGAAAGCGCACAGTAATGCACTTTTCTCCCAGCAAATACACTGTTTCTAAAGAAATGGGAACACACTGAGGAGACACTTGTGGGAGCTACTGTGACTAAAACTGAGCTTACCTACGCACAGGGAAGCAAGAGAAATGCTGATTTCATCAAGCCCAGTTACATACTCAGAAACTGTACTACTGCGCAAATAGGCATGTCTCTTTAGGCAAAAAACTCATTTCTGACAAAGTTGCCCAAATGCATCTCAGAAGTGTGCAACTTGTTCCCTGAGTTAGAAAACGTCGGGAAACGGTCGTTTCTGCTAGCGCTGTGCTTCTACACATGTATTTGCTGAATGGTGAAAGCTCACAGTAATGCACTTTTCTCCCAGCAAATACACTGTTTCTAAGGAAATGGGAACACACTGAGGAGACACTTGTGGGATCTACAGTGACTAAAACTGAGATTCTCTGCGCACAGGGAAGCAAGAGAAATGCTGATTTCATCAAGCCCAGTTACATACTCAGAATCTGTACTACTGCGCAAATAGGCATGTCTCTTTAGGCAAAAAACTCATTTCTGACAAAGTTGCCCAAATGCATCTCAGAAGTGTGCAACTTGTTCCCTGAATTAGAAAACGTCGAGAAACGTTCGTTTCTGCTAGCGCTGTACTTCTACACATGTATTTGCTGAACGGTGAAAGCGCACAGTAATGCACTTTTCTCCCAGCAAATACACTGTTTCTATGGAAATGGGAACACACTGAGGAGACACTTCTGGGAGCTACTGGGACTAAAACTGAGCTTCCCTACGCACAGGGAAGCAAGAGAAATGCTGATTTCATCAAGCCCAGTTACATACTCAGAATCTGTAATACTGCGCAAATAGGCATGTCTCTGTAGGCAAAAAACTCATTTCTGACAAAGTTGCCCAAATGCATCTCAGAAGTGTGCAACTTGTTACCTGAGTTAGAAAACGTCGAGAAACGGTCGTTTCTGCTAGCGCTGTGCTTCTACACATGTATTTGCTGAACGGTGAAAGCGCACAGTAATGCACTTTTCTCCCAGCAAATACACTGTTTCTAAGGAAATGGGAACACACTGAGGAGACACTTGTGGGAGCTACTGTGACTAAAACTGAGCTTCCCTACACACAGGGAAGCAAGAGAAATGCTGATTTCATCAAGCCCAGTTACATACTCAGAATCTGTACTACTGAGCAAATAGGCATGTCTCTGTAGGCAAAAAACTCATTTCTGACAAAGTTGCCCAAATGCATCTCAGAAGTGTGCCACTTGTTCGCTGAGTTAGAAAACATCGAGAAATGTTCGTTTCTGCTAGCGCTGTGCTTCTACACATGTATTTGCTGAACGGTGAAAGCGCACAGTAATGCACTTTTCTCCTAGCAAATACACTGTTTCTAAGGAAATGGGCACACACTGAGGAGACACTTGTGGGAGCTACTGTGACTAAAACTGAGCTTCCCTACGCACAGAAAAGCAAGAGATATGCTGATTTCATCAAGCCCAGTTACATACTCAGAATCTGTACTGCTGCGCAAATAGGCATGTCTCTTTAGGCAAAAAACTCATTCTGACAAAGTTGCCCAAATGCATCTCAGAAGTGTGCAACTTGTTACCTGAGTTAGATAACGTTGAGAAACGGTCTTTTCTGCTAGCGCTGTGCTTCTACACATGTATTTGCTGAACGGTGAAAGCGCACAGTAATGCACTTTTCTCCCAGCAAATACACTGTTTCTAAAGAAATGGGAACACACTGAGGAGACACTTGTGGGAGCTACTGTGACTAAAACTGAGCTTACCTACGCACAGGGAAGCAAGAGAAATGCTGATTTCATCAAGCCCAGTTACATACTCAGAAACTGTACTACTGCGCAAATAGGCATGTCTCTTTAGGCAAAAAACTCATTTCTGACAAAGTTGCCCAAATGCATCTCAGAAGTGTGCAACTTGTTCCCTGAGTTAGAAAACGTCGAGAAACGGTCGTTTCTGCTAGCGCTGTGCTTCTACACATGTATTTGCTGAATGGTGAAAGCTCACAGTAATGCACTTTTCTCCCAGCAAATACACTGTTTCTAAGGAAATGGGAACACACTGAGGAGACACTTGTGGGATCTACAGTGACTAAAACTGAGATTCTCTGCGCACAGGGAAGCAAGAGAAATGCTGATTTCATCAAGCCCAGTTACATACTCAGAATCTGTACTACTGCGCAAATAGGCATGTCTCTTTAGGCAAAAAACTCATTTCTGACAAAGTTGCCCAAATGCATCTCAGAAGTGTGCAACTTGTTCCCTGAATTAGAAAACGTCGAGAAACGTTCGTTTCTGCTAGCGCTGTACTTCTACACATGTATTTGCTGAACGGTGAAAGCGCACAGTAATGCACTTTTCTCCCAGCAAATACACTGTTTCTATGGAAATGGGAACACACTGAGGAGACACTTCTGGGAGCTACTGGGACTAAAACTGAGCTTCCCTACGCACAGGGAAGCAAGAGAAATGCTGATTTCATCAAGCCCAGTTACATACTCAGAATCTGTAATACTGCGCAAATAGGCATGTCTCTGTAGGCAAAAAACTCATTTCTGACAAAGTTGCCCAAATGCATCTCAGAAGTGTGCAACTTGTTACCTGAGTTAGAAAACGTCGAGAAACGGTCGTTTCTGCTAGCGCTGTGCTTCTACACATGTATTTGCTGAACGGTGAAAGCGCACAGTAATGCACTTTTCTCCCAGCAAATACACTGTTTCTAAGGAAATGGGAACACACTGAGGAGACACTTGTGGGAGCTACTGTGACTAAAACTGAGCTTCCCTACACACAGGGAAGCAAGAGAAATGCTGATTTCATCAAGCCCAGTTACATACTCAGAATCTGTACTACTGAGCAAATAGGCATGTCTCTGTAGGCAAAAAACTCATTTCTGACAAAGTTGCCCAAATGCATCTCAGAAGTGTGCCACTTGTTCGCTGAGTTAGAAAACATCGAGAAATGTTCGTTTCTGCTAGCGCTGTGCTTCTACACATGTATTTGCTGAACGGTGAAGGCGCACAGTAATGCACTTTTCTCCCAGCAAATACACTGTTTCTAAGGAAATGGGAACACACTGAGGAGACACTTGTGGGAGCTACTGTGACTAAAACTGAGCTTCCCTACGCACAGGGAAGCAAGAGAAATGCTGATTTCATCAAGCCCAGTTACATACTCAGAATCTGTACTACTGCGCAAATAGGCATGTCTCTTTAGGCAAAAAACTCATTTCTGACAAAGTTGCCCAAATGCATCTCAGAAGTGTGCAACTTGTTCCCTGAGTAAGAAAACGTCGAGAAACGTTCGTTTCTGCTAGCTCTGTGCTTCTACACATGTATTTATTGAACGGTGAAAGCGCACAGTAATGCACTTTTCTCCCAGCAAATACAGTGTTTCTAAGGAAATGGGAACACACTGAGGAGACACTTGTGGGAGCTACTGTGACTAAAACTGAGCTTCCCTACGCACAGGGAACCAAGAGAAATGCTGATTTCATCAAGCCCAGTTACATACTCAGAATCTGTACTACTGCGCAAATAGGCATGTCTCTGTAGGCAAAAAACTCATTTCGGACAAAGTTGCCCAAATGCATCTCAGAAGTGTGCAACTTGTTCCCTGAGTTAGAAAACGTCGAGAAACGGTCATTTCTGCTAGCGCTTTGCTTCTACACATGTATTTGCTGAACGGTGAAAGCGCACAGTAATGCACTTTTCTCCCAGCAAATACACTGTTTCTTAGGAAATGGGAACACACTGAGGAGACACTTGTGGGAGCTACTGTGACTAAAACTGAGCTTCCCTATGCACAGGGAAGCTAGAGAAATGCTGATTTCATTAAGCCCAGTTACATACTCAGAAGCTGTACTACTGCGCAAATAGGCATGTCTCAATAGGCAAAAAACTCATTCCTGACAAAGTTGACCAAATGCATCTCAGAAGTGTGCAACTTGTTCCCTGAGTTAAAAACGTCGAGAAACGTTCATTTCTGCTAGCGCTGTGCTTCTACACATGTATTTGCTGAACGGTGAAAGCGCACAGTAATGCACTTTTCTCCCAGCAAATACACTGTTTCTAAGGAAATGGGAACACACTGAGGAGACACTTGTGGGAGCTACTGTGACTAAAACTGAGCTTCCCTACGCATAGGGAAGCACGAAAAATGCTGATTTCATCAAACCGAGTTACATACTCAGAATCTGTACTACTGCAGAAATAGGCATGTCTCTGTAGGCAAAAAACTCATTTCTGACAAAGTTGCCCAAATGCATCTCAGAAGTGTGCAACTTGTTCCCTGAGTTAGAAAACGTCGAGAAACGGTCGTTTCTGCTAGCGCTGTGCTTCTACACATGTATTTGCTGAACGGTGAAAGCGCACAGTAATGCACTTTTCTCCCAGCAAATACACTGTTTCTAAGGAAATGGGAACACACTGAGGAGACACTTGTGGGATCTACAGTGACTAAAACTGAGATTCTCTGCGCACAGGGAAGCAAGAGAAATGCTGATTTCATCAAGCCCAGTTACATAATCAGAATCTGTACTACTGCGCAAATAGGCGTGTCTCTTTAGGCAAAAAACTCATTTCTGACAAAGTTGCCCAAATGCATCTCAGAAGTGTGCAACTTGTTCCCTGAATTAGAAAACATCGAGAAACGTTCGTTTCTGCTAGCGCTGTGCTTCTACACATGTATTTGCTGAACGGTGAAAGCGCACAGTAATGCACTTTTCTCCCAGCAAATACACTGTTTCTAAGGAAATGGGAACACACTGAGGAGACACTTGTGGGAGCTACTGTGACTAAAAGTGAGCTTCCCTACGCACAGGGAAGCAAGAGAAATGCTGATTTCATCAAGCCCAGTTACATACTCAGAAACTGTACTACTGCGCAAATAGGCATGTCTCTGTAGGCAAAAAACTCATTTCGGACAAAGTTGCCCAAATGCATCTCAGAAGTGTGCAACTTGTTCCCTGAGTTAGAAAACGTCGAGAAACGTTCGTTTCTGCTAGCGCTGTGCTTCTACACATGTATTTGCTGAACGGTGAAAGCGCACAGTAATGCACTTTTCTCCCAGCAAATACACTGTTTCTAAGGAAATGGGAACACACTGAGGAGACACTTGTGGGAGCTACTGTGACTAAAACTGAGCTTCCCTACGCACAGGGAAGCAAGAGAAATGCTGGTTTCATCAAGCCCAGTTACATACTCAGAATCTGTACTAGTGCGCAAATAGGCATGTCTCTGTAGGCAAAAAACTCATTTCTGACAAAGTTGCCCAAATGCATCTCAGAAGTGTCCAACTTGTTCCCTGAGTTAGAAAACGTCGAGAAACCGTCGTTTCTGCTAGCGCTGTGCTTCTACACATGTATTTGCTGAACGGTGAAAGCGCACAGTAATGCACTTTTCTCCCAGCAAATACACTGTTTCTAAGGAAATGGGAACACACTGAGGAGACACTTGTGGGAGCTACTGTGACTAAAACTGAGCTTCCCTCCGCACAGGGAAGCAAGAGAAATGCTGATTTCATCAAGCGCAGTTACATACTCTGAATGTGTACTACTGCGCAAATAGGCATGTCTCTGTAGGCAAAAAACTCATTTCTGACAAAGTTGCCCAAATGCATCTCAGAAGTGTGCAACTTGTTCCCTGAGTTAGAAAACGTCGAGAAACGGTCGTTTCTGCTAGCGCTGTGCTTCTACACATGTATTTGCTGAATGGTGAAAGCGCACAGTAATGCACTTTTCTCCCAGCAAATACACTGTTCCTAAGGAAATGGGAACACACTGAGGAGACACTTGTGGGAGCTACTGTGATTAAACTGAGCTTCCCTACGCACAGGGAAGCAAGAGAAATGCTGATTTCATCAAGCCCAGTTACATACTCAGAATCTGTACTACTGCGCAAATAGGCATGTCTCTGTAGGCAAAAAACTCATTTCTGACAAAGTTGCCCAAATGCATCTCAGAAGTGTGCAACTTGTTTACTGAGTTAGAAAACGTCGAGAAACGTTCATTTCTGCTAGCGCTGTGCTTCTACACATGTATTTGCTGAACGGTGAAAGCGCACAGTAATGCACTTTTCTCCCAGCAAATACACTGTTTCTAAGGAAATGGGAACACACTGAGGAGACACTTGTGGGAGCTACTGTGACTAAAACTGAGCTTCCCTACACACAGGGAAGCAAGAGAAATGCTGATTTCATCAAGCGCAGTTACATAGTCTGAATGTGTACTACTGCGCAAATAGGCATGTCTCTGTAGGCAAAAAACTCATTTCTGACAAAGTTGCCCAAATGCATCTCAGAAATGTGCAACTTGTTCCCTGAGTTAGAAAACGTCGAGAAACCGTCGTTTCTGCTAGCGCTGTGCTTCTACACATGTATTTGCTGAACGGTGAAAGCGCACAGTAATGCACTTTTCTCCCACAAATACACTGTTTCTAAGGAAATGGGAAAACACTGAGGAGACACTTGTGGGAGCTACTGTGACTAAAACTGAGCTTCCCTACGCACAGGGAAGCAAGAGAAATGCTGAGTTCATCAAGCCCAGTTACATACTCAGAATCTGTACTACTGCGCAAATAGGCATGTCTCTGTAGGCAAAAAACTCATTTCTGACAAAGTTGCCCAAATGCATCTCAGAAGTGTGCAACTTGTTCCCTGAGTTAGAAAACGTCGAGAAACGGTCGTTTCTGCTAGCGCTGTGCTTCTACACATGTATTTGCTGAACGGTGAAAGCGCACAGTAATGCACTTTTCTCCCAGCAAATACACTGTTTCTAAGGAAACGGGAACACACTGAGGAGACACTTGTGGGAGCTACTGTGACTAAAACTGAGCTTCCCTACGCACAGGGAAGCAAGAGAAATGCTGATTTCATCAAGCCCAGTTACATACTCAGAATCTGTACTACTGCGCAAATAGGCATGTCTCTGTAGGCAAAAAACTCATTTCGGACAAAGTTGCCCAAATGCATCTCAGAAGTGTGCAACTTGTTCCCTGAGTTAGAAAACGTCGAGAAACGGTCATTTCTGCTAGCGCTGTGCTTCTACACATGTATTTGCTGAACGGTGAAAGCGCACAGTAATGCACTTTTCTCCCAGCAAATACACTGTTTCTAAGGAAATGGGAACACACTGAGGAGACACTTGTGGGAGCTACTGTGACTAAAACTGAGCTTCCCTATGCACAGGGAAGCTAGAGAAATGCTGATTTCATTAAGCCCAGTTACATACTCAGAAGCTGTACTACTGCGCAAATAGGCATGTCTCAATAGGCAAAAAACTCATTCCTGACAAAGTTGACCAAATGCATCTCAGAAGTGTGCAACTTGTTCCCTGAGTTAAAACGTCGAGAAACGTTCATTTCTGCTAGCGCTGTGCTTCTACACATGTATTTGCTGAACGGTGAAAGCGCACAGTAATGCACTTTTATCCCAGCAAATACACTGTTTCTAAGGAAATCGGAACACACTGAGGAGACACTTGTGGGAGCTACTGTGACTAAAACTGAGCTTCCCTACGCATAGGGAAGCACGAAAAATGCTGATTTCATCAAACCGAGTTACATACTCAGAATCTGTACTACTGCAGAAATAGGCATGTCTCTGTAGGCAAAAAACTCATTTCTGAAAAAGTTGCCCAAATGCATCTCAGAAGTGTGCAACTTGTTCCCTAAGTTAGAAAACGTCGAGAAACCGTCGTTTCTGCTAGCGCTGTGCTTCTACACATGTATTTGCTGAACGGTGAAAGCGCACAGTAATGCACTTTTCTCCCAGCAAATACACTGTTTCTAAGGAAATGGGACCACACTGAGGAGACACTTGTGGGAGCTACTGTGACTAAAACTGAGCTTCCCTATGCACAGGGAAGCAAGAGAAATGCTGATTTCATCAAGCCCAGTTACATACTCAGAATCTGTACTACAGCGCAAACAGGCATGTCTCTGTAGGCAAAAAACTCATTTCGGACAAAGTTGCCCAAATGCATCTCAGAAGTGTGCAACTTGTTCCCTGAGTTAGAAAACATCGAGAAACGGTCGTTTCTGCTAGCTCTGTGCTTCTACACATGTATTTGCTGAACGGTGAGAGCGCACAGTAATGCACTTTTCTCCCAGCAAATAAACTGTTTCTAAGGAAATGGGAACACACTGAGGAGACACTTGTGGGAGCTACTGTGACTAAAACTGAGCTTACCTACGCACAGGGAAGCAAGAGAAATGCTGATTTCATCAAGCCCAGTTACATACTCAGAATCTGTACTACTGCGCAAATAGGCATGAATCTGTAGGCAAAAAACTCATTTCTGACAAAGTTGCCCAAATGCATCTCAGAAGTGTGCAACTTGTTCCCTGAGTTAGAAAACGTCGAGAAACGTTCATTTCTGCTAGCGCTGTGCTTCTACACATGTATTTGCTGAACAGTGAAAGCGCACAGTAATGCACTTTTCTCCCAGCAAATACACTGTTTCTAAGGAAATGGGAACACACTGAGGAGACACTTGTGGGAGCTACTGTGACTAAAACTGAGATTCTCTGCGCACAGGGAAGCAAGAGAAATACTGATTTCATCAAGCCCAGTTACATACTCAGAATCTGTACTACTGCGCAAATAGGCATGTCTCTTTAGGCAAAAAACTCATTTCTGACAAAGTTGCCCAAATGCATCTCAGAAGTGTGCAACTTGTTCCCTGAATTAGAAAACGTCGAGAAACGTTCGTTTCTGCTAGCGCTGTGCTTCTACACATGTATTTGCTGAACGGTGAAAGCGCACAGTAATGCACTTTTCTCCCAGAAAATACACTGTTTCTAAGGAAATGGGAACACACTGTGGAGACACTTGTGGGAGCTATTGGGACTAAAACTGAGCTTCCCTACGCACAGGGATGCAAGAGAAATGCTGATTTCATCAAGCCCAGTTACATACTCAGAATCTGTAATACTGCGCAAATAGGCATGTCTCTGTAGGCAAAAAACTCATTTCTGACAAAGTTGCCCAAATGCATCTCAGAAGTGTGCAACTTGTTCCCGGAGTTAGAAAACGTCGAGAAACGGTCGTTTCTGCTAGCGCTGTGCTTCTACACATGTATTTGCTGAACGGTGAAAGCGCACAGTAATGCACTTTTCTCCCAGCAAATACACTGTTTCTAAGGAAATGGGCACACACTGAGGAGACACTTGTGGGAGCTACTGTGACTAAAACTGAGCTTCCCTACGCACAGGGAAGCAAGAGAAATGCTGATTTCATCAAGCCCAGTTACATACTCAGAATCTGTACTACTGCGCAAATAGGCATGTCTCTTTAGGCAAAAAACTCATTTCTGACAAAGTTGTCCAAATGCATCTCAGAAGTGTGCAACTTGTTCCCTGAGTTAGAAAACGTCGAGAAACGGTCGTTTCTGCTAGCGCTGTGCTTCTACACATGTATTTGCTGAATGGTGAAAGCTCACAGTAATGCACTTTTCTCCCAGCAAATACACTGTTTCTAAGGAAATGGGAACACACTGAGGAGACACTTGTGGGATCTACAGTGACTAAAACTGAGATTCTCTGCGCACAGGGAAGCAAGAGAAATGCTGATTTCATCAAGCCCAGTTACATACTCAGAATCTGTACTACTGCGCAAACAGGCATGTCTCTGTAGGCAAAAAACTCATTTCTGACAAAGTTGCCCAAATGCATCTCAGAAGTGTGCAACTTGTTCCCTGAGTTAGAAAACGTCGAGAAACGTTCGTTTCTGCTAGCGCTGTGCTTCTCCACATGTATTTGCTGAACGGTGAAAGAGCACAGTAATGCACTTTTCTCCCAGCAAAAACACTGTTTCTAAGGAAATGGGAACACACTGAGGAGACACTTGTGGGAGCTACTGTGACTAAAACTGAGCTTCCCTACGCACAGGGAAGCAAGAGAAATGCTGATTTCATCAAGCCCAGTTACATACTCAGAATCTGTACTACTGCGCAAATAGGCATGTCTCTGTAGGCAAAAAACTCATTTCGGACAAAGTTGCCCAAATGCATCTCAGAAGTGTGCAACTTGTTCCCTGAGTTAGAAAACGTCGAGAAACGTTCGTTTCTGCTAGCGCAGTGCTTCTACACATGTATTTGCTGAACGGTGAAAGCGCACAGTAATGCACTTTTCTCCCAGCAAATACACTGTTTCTAAGGAAATGGGAACACACTGAGGAGACACTTGTGGGAGCTACTGTGACTAAAACTGAGCTTCCCTACGCACAGGGAAGCAAGAGAAATGCTGATTTCATCAAGCCCAGTTACATACTCAGAATCTGTACTACTGCGCAAATAGGCATGTCTCTTTAGGCAAAAAACTCATTTCTGACAAAGTTGCCCAAATGCATCTCAGAAGTGTGCAACTTGTTCCCGGAGTTAGAAAACGTCGAGAAACGGTCGTTTCTGCTAGCGCTGTGTTTCTACACATGTATTTGCTGAACTGTGAAAGCGCACAGTGATGCACTTTTCTCCTAGCAAATACACTGTTTCTAAGGAAATGGGCACACACTGAGGAGACACTTGTGGGAGCTACTGTGACTAAAACTGAGCTTCCCTACGCACAGGGAAGCAAGAGAAATGCTGATTTCATCAAGCCCAGTTACATAATCAGAATCTGTACTACTGCGCAAATAGGCATGTCTCTTTAGGCAAAAAACTCATTTCTGACAAAGTTGCCCAAATGCATCTCAGAAGTGTGCAACTTGTTCCCTGAGTTAGAAAACGTCGAGAAACGGTCGTTTCTGCTAGCGCTGTGCTTCTACACATGTATTTGCTGAACGGTGAAAGCGCACAGTAATGCACTTTTCTCCCAGCAAATACACTGTTTCTAAGGAAATGGGAACACACTGAGGAGACACTTGTGGGATCTACAGTGACTAAAACTGAGATTCTCTGCGCACAGGGAAGCAAGAGAAATGCTGATTTCATCAAGCCCAGTTACATACTCAGAATCTGTACTACTGCGCAAATAGGCGTGTCTCTTTAGGCAAAAAACTCATTTCTGACAAAGTTGCCCAAATGCATCTCAGAAGTGTGCAACTTGTTCCCTGAATTAGAAAACGTCGAGAAACGTTCGTTTCTGCTAGCGCTGTGCTTCTACACATGTATTTGCTGAACGGTGAAAGCGCACAGTAATGCACTTTTCTCCCAGCAAATACACTGTTTCTAAGGAAATGGGAACACACTGAGGAGACACTTGTGGGAGCTATTGGGACTAAAACTGAGCTTCCCTACGCACAGGGATGCAAGAGAAATGCTGATTTCATCAAGCCCAGTTACATACTCAGAATCTGTAATACTGCGCAAATAGGCATGTCTCTGTAGGCAAAAAACTCATTTCTGACAAAGTTGCCCAAATGCATCTCAGAAGTATGCAACTTGTTCCCGGAGTTAGAAAACGTCGAGAAACGGTCGTTTCTGCTAGCGCTGTGCTTCTACACATGTATTTGCTGAACGGTGAAAGCGCACAGTAATGCACTTTTCTCCTAGCAAATACACTGTTTCTAAGGAAATGGGCACACACTGAGGAGACACTTGTGGGAGCTACTGTGACTAAAACTGAGCTTCCCTACGCACAGAAAAGCAAGAGATATGCTGATTTCATCAAGCCCAGTTACATACTCAGAATCTGTACTGCTGCGCAAATAGGCATGTCTCTTTAGGCAAAAAACTCATTCTGACAAAGTTGCCCAAATGCATCTCAGAAGTGTGCAACTTGTTACCTGAGTTAGATAACGTTGAGAAACGGTCTTTTCTGCTAGCGCTGTGCTTCTACACATGTATTTGCTGAACGGTGAAAGCGCACAGTAATGCACTTTTCTCCCAGCAAATACACTGTTTCTAAAGAAATGGGAACACACTGAGGAGACACTTGTGGGAGCTACTGTGACTAAAACTGAGCTTACCTACGCACAGGGAAGCAAGAGAAATGCTGATTTCATCAAGCCCAGTTACATACTCAGAAACTGTACTACTGCGCAAATAGGCATGTCTCTTTAGGCAAAAAACTCATTTCTGACAAAGTTGCCCAAATGCATCTCAGAAGTGTGCAACTTGTTCCCTGAGTTAGAAAACGTCGAGAAACGGTCGTTTCTGCTAGCGCTGTGCTTCTACACATGTATTTGCTGAATGGTGAAAGCTCACAGTAATGCACTTTTCTCCCAGCAAATACACTGTTTCTAAGGAAATGGGAACACACTGAGGAGACACTTGTGGGATCTACAGTGACTAAAACTGAGATTCTCTGCGCACAGGGAAGCAAGAGAAATGCTGATTTCATCAAGCCCAGTTACATACTCAGAATCTGTACTACTGCGCAAATAGGCATGTCTCTTTAGGCAAAAAACTCATTTCTGACAAAGTTGCCCAAATGCATCTCAGAAGTGTGCAACTTGTTCCCTGAATTAGAAAACGTCGAGAAACGTTCGTTTCTGCTAGCGCTGTACTTCTACACATGTATTTGCTGAACGGTGAAAGCGCACAGTAATGCACTTTTCTCCCAGCAAATACACTGTTTCTATGGAAATGGGAACACACTGAGGAGACACTTCTGGGAGCTACTGGGACTAAAACTGAGCTTCCCTACGCACAGGGAAGCAAGAGAAATGCTGATTTCATCAAGCCCAGTTACATACTCAGAATCTGTAATACTGCGCAAATAGGCATGTCTCTGTAGGCAAAAAACTCATTTCTGACAAAGTTGCCCAAATGCATCTCAGAAGTGTGCAACTTGTTACCTGAGTTAGAAAACGTCGAGAAACGGTCGTTTCTGCTAGCGCTGTGCTTCTACACATGTATTTGCTGAACGGTGAAAGCGCACAGTAATGCACTTTTCTCCCAGCAAATACACTGTTTCTAAGGAAATGGGAACACACTGAGGAGACACTTGTGGGAGCTACTGTGACTAAAACTGAGCTTCCCTACACACAGGGAAGCAAGAGAAATGCTGATTTCATCAAGCCCAGTTACATACTCAGAATCTGTACTACTGAGCAAATAGGCATGTCTCTGTAGGCAAAAAACTCATTTCTGACAAAGTTGCCCAAATGCATCTCAGAAGTGTGCCACTTGTTCGCTGAGTTAGAAAACATCGAGAAATGTTCGTTTCTGCTAGCGCTGTGCTTCTACACATGTATTTGCTGAACGGTGAAAGCGCACAGTAATGCACTTTTCTCCTAGCAAATACACTGTTTCTAAGGAAATGGGCACACACTGAGGAGACACTTGTGGGAGCTACTGTGACTAAAACTGAGCTTCCCTACGCACAGAAAAGCAAGAGATATGCTGATTTCATCAAGCCCAGTTACATACTCAGAATCTGTACTGCTGCGCAAATAGGCATGTCTCTTTAGGCAAAAAACTCATTCTGACAAAGTTGCCCAAATGCATCTCAGAAGTGTGCAACTTGTTACCTGAGTTAGATAACGTTGAGAAACGGTCTTTTCTGCTAGCGCTGTGCTTCTACACATGTATTTGCTGAACGGTGAAAGCGCACAGTAATGCACTTTTCTCCCAGCAAATACACTGTTTCTAAAGAAATGGGAACACACTGAGGAGACACTTGTGGGAGCTACTGTGACTAAAACTGAGCTTACCTACGCACAGGGAAGCAAGAGAAATGCTGATTTCATCAAGCCCAGTTACATACTCAGAAACTGTACTACTGCGCAAATAGGCATGTCTCTTTAGGCAAAAAACTCATTTCTGACAAAGTTGCCCAAATGCATCTCAGAAGTGTGCAACTTGTTCCCTGAGTTAGAAAACGTCGAGAAACGGTCGTTTCTGCTAGCGCTGTGCTTCTACACATGTATTTGCTGAATGGTGAAAGCTCACAGTAATGCACTTTTCTCCCAGCAAATACACTGTTTCTAAGGAAATGGGAACACACTGAGGAGACACTTGTGGGATCTACAGTGACTAAAACTGAGATTCTCTGCGCACAGGGAAGCAAGAGAAATGCTGATTTCATCAAGCCCAGTTACATACTCAGAATCTGTACTACTGCGCAAATAGGCATGTCTCTTTAGGCAAAAAACTCATTTCTGACAAAGTTGCCCAAATGCATCTCAGAAGTGTGCAACTTGTTCCCTGAATTAGAAAACGTCGAGAAACGTTCGTTTCTGCTAGCGCTGTACTTCTACACATGTATTTGCTGAACGGTGAAAGCGCACAGTAATGCACTTTTCTCCCAGCAAATACACTGTTTCTATGGAAATGGGAACACACTGAGGAGACACTTCTGGGAGCTACTGGGACTAAAACTGAGCTTCCCTACGCACAGGGAAGCAAGAGAAATGCTGATTTCATCAAGCCCAGTTACATACTCAGAATCTGTAATACTGCGCAAATAGGCATGTCTCTGTAGGCAAAAAACTCATTTCTGACAAAGTTGCCCAAATGCATCTCAGAAGTGTGCAACTTGTTACCTGAGTTAGAAAACGTCGAGAAACGGTCGTTTCTGCTAGCGCTGTGCTTCTACACATGTATTTGCTGAACGGTGAAAGCGCACAGTAATGCACTTTTCTCCCAGCAAATACACTGTTTCTAAGGAAATGGGAACACACTGAGGAGACACTTGTGGGAGCTACTGTGACTAAAACTGAGCTTCCCTACACACAGGGAAGCAAGAGAAATGCTGATTTCATCAAGCCCAGTTACATACTCAGAATCTGTACTACTGAGCAAATAGGCATGTCTCTGTAGGCAAAAAACTCATTTCTGACAAAGTTGCCCAAATGCATCTCAGAAGTGTGCCACTTGTTCGCTGAGTTAGAAAACATCGAGAAATGTTCGTTTCTGCTAGCGCTGTGCTTCTACACATGTATTTGCTGAACGGTGAAGGCGCACAGTAATGCACTTTTCTCCCAGCAAATACACTGTTTCTAAGGAAATGGGAACACACTGAGGAGACACTTGTGGGAGCTACTGTGACTAAAACTGAGCTTCCCTACGCACAGGGAAGCAAGAGAAATGCTGATTTCATCAAGCCCAGTTACATACTCAGAATCTGTACTACTGCGCAAATAGGCATGTCTCTTTAGGCAAAAAACTCATTTCTGACAAAGTTGCCCAAATGCATCTCAGAAGTGTGCAACTTGTTCCCTGAGTAAGAAAACGTCGAGAAACGTTCGTTTCTGCTAGCTCTGTGCTTCTACACATGTATTTATTGAACGGTGAAAGCGCACAGTAATGCACTTTTCTCCCAGCAAATACAGTGTTTCTAAGGAAATGGGAACACACTGAGGAGACACTTGTGGGAGCTACTGTGACTAAAACTGAGCTTCCCTACGCACAGGGAACCAAGAGAAATGCTGATTTCATCAAGCCCAGTTACATACTCAGAATCTGTACTACTGCGCAAATAGGCATGTCTCTGTAGGCAAAAAACTCATTTCGGACAAAGTTGCCCAAATGCATCTCAGAAGTGTGCAACTTGTTCCCTGAGTTAGAAAACGTCGAGAAACGGTCATTTCTGCTAGCGCTTTGCTTCTACACATGTATTTGCTGAACGGTGAAAGCGCACAGTAATGCACTTTTCTCCCAGCAAATACACTGTTTCTTAGGAAATGGGAACACACTGAGGAGACACTTGTGGGAGCTACTGTGACTAAAACTGAGCTTCCCTATGCACAGGGAAGCTAGAGAAATGCTGATTTCATTAAGCCCAGTTACATACTCAGAAGCTGTACTACTGCGCAAATAGGCATGTCTCAATAGGCAAAAAACTCATTCCTGACAAAGTTGACCAAATGCATCTCAGAAGTGTGCAACTTGTTCCCTGAGTTAAAAACGTCGAGAAACGTTCATTTCTGCTAGCGCTGTGCTTCTACACATGTATTTGCTGAACGGTGAAAGCGCACAGTAATGCACTTTTCTCCCAGCAAATACACTGTTTCTAAGGAAATGGGAACACACTGAGGAGACACTTGTGGGAGCTACTGTGACTAAAACTGAGCTTCCCTACGCATAGGGAAGCACGAAAAATGCTGATTTCATCAAACCGAGTTACATACTCAGAATCTGTACTACTGCAGAAATAGGCATGTCTCTGTAGGCAAAAAACTCATTTCTGACAAAGTTGCCCAAATGCATCTCAGAAGTGTGCAACTTGTTCCCTGAGTTAGAAAACGTCGAGAAACGGTCGTTTCTGCTAGCGCTGTGCTTCTACACATGTATTTGCTGAACGGTGAAAGCGCACAGTAATGCACTTTTCTCCCAGCAAATACACTGTTTCTAAGGAAATGGGAACACACTGAGGAGACACTTGTGGGATCTACAGTGACTAAAACTGAGATTCTCTGCGCACAGGGAAGCAAGAGAAATGCTGATTTCATCAAGCCCAGTTACATAATCAGAATCTGTACTACTGCGCAAATAGGCGTGTCTCTTTAGGCAAAAAACTCATTTCTGACAAAGTTGCCCAAATGCATCTCAGAAGTGTGCAACTTGTTCCCTGAATTAGAAAACATCGAGAAACGTTCGTTTCTGCTAGCGCTGTGCTTCTACACATGTATTTGCTGAACGGTGAAAGCGCACAGTAATGCACTTTTCTCCCAGCAAATACACTGTTTCTAAGGAAATGGGAACACACTGAGGAGACACTTGTGGGAGCTACTGTGACTAAAAGTGAGCTTCCCTACGCACAGGGAAGCAAGAGAAATGCTGATTTCATCAAGCCCAGTTACATACTCAGAAACTGTACTACTGCGCAAATAGGCATGTCTCTGTAGGCAAAAAACTCATTTCGGACAAAGTTGCCCAAATGCATCTCAGAAGTGTGCAACTTGTTCCCTGAGTTAGAAAACGTCGAGAAACAGTCGTTTCTGCTAGCGCTGTGCTTCTACACATGTATTTGCTGAATGGTGAAAGCTCACAGTAATGCACTTTTCTCCCAGGAAATACACTGTTTCTAAGGAAATGGGAACACACTGAGGAGACACTTGTGGGATCTACAGTGACTAAAACTGAGATTCTCTGCGCACAGGGAAGCAAGAGAAATGCTGATTTCTTCAAGCCCAGTTACATACTCAGAATCTGTACTACTGCGCAAATAGGCATGTCTCTTTAGGCAAAAAACTCATTTCTGACAAAGTTGCCCAAATGCATCTCAGAAGTGTGCAACTTGTTCCCTGAATTAGAAAACGTCGAGAAACGTTCGTTTCTGCTAGCGCTGTACTTCTACACATGTATTTGCTGAACGGTGAAAGCGCACAGTAATGCACTTTTCTCCCAGCAAATACACTGTTTCTATGGAAATGGGAACACACTGAGGAGACACTTCTGGGAGCTACTGGGACTAAAACTGAGCTTCCCTACGCACAGGGAAGCAAGAGAAATGCTGATTTCATCAAGCCCAGTTACATACTCAGAATCTGTAATACTGCGTAAATAGGCATGTCTCTGTAGGCAAAAAACTCATTTCTGACAAAGTTGCCCAAATGCATCTCAGAAGTGTGCAACTTGTTACCTGAGTTAGAAAACGTCGAGAAACGGTCGTTTCTGCTAGCGCTGTGCTTCTACACATGTATTTGCTGAACGGTGAAAGCGCACAGTAATGCACTTTTCTCCCAGCAAATACACTGTTTCTAAGGAAATGGGAACACACTGAGGAGACACTTGTGGGAGGTACTGTGACTAAAACTGAGCTTCCCTACACACAGGGAAGCAAGAGAAATGCTGATTTCATCAAGCCCAGTTACATACTCAGAATCTGTACTACTGAGCAAATAGGCATGTCTCTTTAGGCAAAAAACTCATTTCTGACAAAGTTGCCCAAATGCATCTCAGAAGTGTGCCACTTGATCGCTGAGTTAGAAAACGTCGAGAAATGTTCGTTTCTGCTAGCGCTGTGCTTCTACACATGTATTTGCTGAACGGTGAAAGCGCACAGTAATGCACTTTTCTCCCAGCAAATACACTGTTTCTAAGGAAATGGGAACACACTGAGGAGACACTTGTGGGAGCTACTGTGACTAAAACTGAGCTTCCCTACGCACAGGGAAGCAAGAGAAATGCTGATTTCATCAAGCCCAGTTACATACTCAGAATCTGTACTACTGCGCAAATAGGCATGTCTCTTTAGGCAAAAAACTCATTTCTGACAAAGTTGCCCAAATGCATCTCAGAAGTGTGCAACTTGTTCCCTGAGTAAGAAAACGTCGAGAAACGTTCGTTTCTGCTAGCTCTGTGCTTCTACACATGTATTTATTGAACGGTGAAAGCGCACAGTAATGCACTTTTCTCCCAGCAAATACAGTGTTTCTAAGGAAATGGGCACACACTGAGGAGACACTTGTGGGAGCTACTGTGACTAAAACTGAGCTTCCCTACGCACAGGGAATCAAGAGAAATGCTGATTTCATCAAGCCCAGTTACATACTCAGAATCTGTACTACTGCGCAAATAGGCATGTCTCTGTAGGCAAAAAACTCATTTCGGACAAAGTTGCCCAAATGCATCTCAGAAGTGTGCAACTTGTTCCCTGAGTTAGAAAACGTCGAGAAACGGTCATTTCTGCTAGCGCTGTGCTTCTACACATGTATTTGCTGAACGGTGAAAGCGCACAGTAATGCACTTTTCTCCCAGCAAATACACTGTTTCTAAGGAAATGGGAACACACTGAGGAGACACTTGTGGGAGCTACTGTGACTAAAACTGAGCTTCCCTATGCACAGGGAAGCTAGAGAAATGCTGATTTCATTAAGCCCAGTTACATACTCAGAAGCTGTACTACTGCGCAAATAGGCATGTCTCAATAGGCAAAAAACTCATTCCTGACAAAGTTGACCAAATGCATCTCAGAAGTGTGCAACTTGTTCCCTGAGTTAAAACGTCGAGAAACGTTCATTTCTGCTAGCGCTGTGCTTCTACACATGTATTTGCTGAACGGTGAAAGCGCACAGTAATGCACTTTTATCCCAGCAAATACACTGTTTCTAAGGAAATCGGAACACACTGAGGAGACACTTGTGGGAGCTACTGTGACTAAAACTGAGCTTCCCTACGTATAGGGAAGCACGAAAAATGCTGATTTCATCAAACCGAGTTACATACTCAGAATCTGTACTACTGCAGAAATAGGCATGTCTCTGTAGGCAAAAAACTCATTTCTGAAAAAGTTGCCCAAATGCATCTCAGAAGTGTGCAACTTGTTCCCTAAGTTAGAAAACGTCGAGAAACCGACGTTTCTGCTAGCGCTGTGCTTCTACACATGTATTTGCTGAACGGTGAAAGCGCACAGTAATGCACTTTTCTCCCAGCAAATACACTGTTTCTAAGGAAATGGGAACACACTGAGGAGACACTTGTGGGAGCTACTGTGACTAAAACTGAGCTTCCCTATGCACAGGGAAGCAAGAGAAATGCTGATTTCATCAAGCCCAGTTACATACTCAGAATCTGTACTACAGCGCAAACAGGCATGTCTCTGTAGGCAAAAAACTCATTTCTGACAAAGTTGCCCAAATGCATCTCAGATGTGTGCAACTTGTTCCCTGAGTTAGAAAACATCGAGAAACGGTCGTTTCTGCTAGCTCTGTGCTTCTACACATGTATTTGCTGAACGGTGAGAGCGCACAGTAATGCACTTTTCTCCCAGCAAATACACTGTTTCTAAGGAAATGGGAACACACTGAGGAGACACTTGTGGGAGCTACTGTGACTAAAACTGAGCTTACCTACGCACAGGGAAGCAAGAGAAATGCTGATTTCATCAAGCCCAGTTACATACTCAGAATCTGTACTACTGCGCAAATAGGCATGAATCTGTAGGCAAAAAACTCATTTCTGACAAAGTTGCCCAAATGCATCTCAGAAGTGTGCAACTTGTTCCCTGAGTTAGAAAACGTCGAGAAACGTTCATTTCTGCTAGCGCTGTGCTTCTACACATGTATTTGCTGAACAGTGAAAGCGCACAGTAATGCACTTTTCTCCCAGCAAATACACTGTTTCTAAGGAAATGGGAACACACTGAGGAGACACTTGTGGGAGCTACTGTGACTAAAACTGAGCTTCCCTACACACAGGGAAGCAAGAGAAATGCTGATTTCATCAATCGCAGTTACATACTCTGAATGTGTACTACTGCGCAAATAGGCATGTCTCTTTAGGCAAAAAACTCATTTCTGACAAAGTTGCCCAAATGCATCTCAAAAGTGTGCAACTTGTTCCCTGAGTTAGAAAACGTCGAGAAACGGTCGTTTCTGCTAGCGCTGTGCTTCTACACATGTATTTGCTGAACGGTGAAAGCGCACAGTAATGCACTTTTCTCCCAGCAAATACACTGTTTCTAAGGAAATGGGAACACACTGAGGAGACACTTGTGGGAGCTACTGTGACTAAAACTGAGCTTCCCTATGCACAGGGAAGCAAGAGAAATGCTGATTTCATCAAACCGAGTTACATACTCAGAATCTGTACTACTGTGCAAATAGGCATGTCTCTGTAGGCAAAAAAACTCATTTCTGACAAAGTTGCCCAAATGCATCTCAGAAGTGTGCAACTTGTTCCCTGAGTTAGAAATCGTCGAGAAACGTTCGTTTCTGCTAGCACTGTGCTTCTACACTTGTATTTGCTGAACGGTGAAAGCGCACAGTAATGCACATTTCTCCCAGCAAATACACTGTTTCTAAGGAAATGGGAACACACTGAGGAGACACTTGTGGGAGCTACTGTGACTAAAACTGAGCTTCCCTACGCACAGGGAAGCAAGAGAAATGCTGATTTCATCAAGCCCAGTTACATACTCAGAATCTGTACTACTGCGCAAATAGGCATGTCTCTGTAGGCAAAAAACTCATTTCTGACAAAGTTGCCCAAATGCATCTCAGAAGTGTGCCACTTGTTCCCTGAGTTAGAAAACGTCGAGAAACCATCGTTTCTGCTAGCGCTATGCTTCTACACATGTATTTGCTGAACGGTGAAAGCGCACAGTAATGCACTTTTCTCCCAGCAAATACACTGTTTCTAAGGAAATGGGAACACACTGAGGAGACGCTTGTGGGAGCTACGGTGACTAAAACTGAGCTTCCCTACGCACAGGGAAGCAAGAGAAATGCTGATTTCATCAAGCCCAGTTACATACTCAGAATCTGTACTACTGCGCAAATAGGCATGTCTCTGTAGGCAAAAAACTCATTTCTGACAAAGTTGCCCAAATGCATCTCAGAAGTGTGCAACTTGTTCCCTGAGTTAGAAAACGTCGAGAAACGTTCGTTTCTGCTAGCGCTGTGCTTCTACACATGTATTTGCTGAACGGTGAAAGCGCACAGTAATGCACTTTTCTCCCAGCAAATACACTGTTTCTAAGGAAATGGGAACACACTGAGGAGACACTTGTGGGAGCTACTGTGACTAAAACTGAGCTTCCCTACGCACAGGGAAGCAAGAGAAATGCTGGTTTCATCAAGCCCAGTTACATACTCAGAATCTGTACTAGTGCGCAAATAGGCATGTCTCTGTAGGCAAAAAACTCATTTCTGACAAAGTTGCCCAAATGCATCTCAGAAGTGTCCAACTTGTTCCCTGAGTTAGAAAACGTCGAGAAACCGTCGTTTCTGCTAGCGCTGTGCTTCTACACATGTATTTGCTGAACGGTGAAAGCGCACAGTAATGCACTTTTCTCCCAGCAAATACACTGTTTCTAAGGAAATGGGAACACACTGAGGAGACACTTGTGGGAGCTACTGTGACTAAAACTGAGCTTCCCTCCGCACAGGGAAGCAAGAGAAATGCTGATTTCATCAAGCGCAGTTACATACTCTGAATGTGTACTACTGCGCAAATAGGCATGTCTCTGTAGGCAAAAAACTCATTTCTGACAAAGTTGCCCAAATGCATCTCAGAAGTTTGCAACTTGTTCCCTGAGTTAGAAAACGTCGAGAAACGGTCGTTTCTGCTAGCGCTGTGCTTCTACACATGTATTTGCTGAATGGTGAAAGCGCACAGTAATGCACTTTTCTCCCAGCAAATACACTGTTCCTAAGGAAATGGGAACACACTGAGGAGACACTTGTGGGAGCTACTGTGATTAAACTGAGCTTCCCTACGCACAGGGAAGCAAGAGAAATGCTGATTTCATCAAGCCCAGTTACATACTCAGAATCTGTACTACTGCGCAAATAGGCATGTCTCTGTAGGCAAAAAACTCATTTCTGACAAAGTTGCCCAAATGCATCTCAGAAGTGTGCAACTTGTTTACTGAGTTAGAAAACGTCGAGAAACGTTCATTTCTGCTAGCGCTGTGCTTCTACACATGTATTTGCTGAACGGTGAAAGCGCACAGTAATGCACTTTTCTCCCAGCAAATACACTGTTTCTAAGGAAATGGGAACACACTGAGGAGACACTTGTGGGAGCTACTGTGACTAAAACTGAGCTTCCCTACACACAGGGAAGCAAGAGAAATGCTGATTTCATCAAGCGCAGTTACATAGTCTGAATGTGTACTACTGCGCAAATAGGCATGTCTCTGTAGGCAAAAAACTCATTTCTGACAAAGTTGCCCAAATGCATCTCAGAAATGTGCAACTTGTTCCCTGAGTTAGAAAACGTCGAGAAACCGTCGTTTCTGCTAGCGCTGTGCTTCTACACATGTATTTGCTGAACGGTGAAAGCGCACAGTAATGCACTTTTCTCCCACAAATACACTGTTTCTAAGGAAATGGGAAAACACTGAGGAGACACTTGTGGGAGCTACTGTGACTAAAACTGAGCTTCCCTACGCACAGGGAAGCAAGAGAAATGCTGAGTTCATCAAGCCCAGTTACATACTCAGAATCTGTACTACTGCGCAAATAGGCATGTCTCTTTAGGCAAAAAACTCATTTCTGACAAAGTTGCCCAAATGCATCTCAGAAGTGTGCAACTTGTTCCCTGAGTTAGAAAACGTCGAGAAACGGTCGTTTCTGCTAGCGCTGTGCTTCTACACATGTATTTGCTGAACGGTGAAAGCGCACAGTAATGCACTTTTCTCCCAGCAAATACACTGTTTCTAAGGAAACGGGAACACACTGAGGAGACACTTGTGGGAGCTACTGTGACTAAAACTGAGCTTCCCTACGCACAGGGAAGCAAGAGAAATGCTGATTTCATCAAGCCCAGTTACATACTCAGAATCTGTACTACTGCGCAAATAGGCATGTCTCTGTAGGCAAAAAACTCATTTCGGACAAAGTTGCCCAAATGCATCTCAGAAGTGTGCAACTTGTTCCCTGAGTTAGAAAACGTCGAGAAACGGTCATTTCTGCTAGCGCTGTGCTTCTACACATGTATTTGCTGAACGGTGAAAGCGCACAGTAATGCACTTTTCTCCCAGCAAATACACTGTTTCTAAGGAAATGGGAACACACTGAGGAGACACTTGTGGGAGCTACTGTGACTAAAACTGAGCTTCCCTATGCACAGGGAAGCTAGAGAAATGCTGATTTCATTAAGCCCAGTTACATACTCAGAAGCTGTACTACTGCGCAAATAGGCATGTCTCAATAGGCAAAAAACTCATTCCTGACAAAGTTGACCAAATGCATCTCAGAAGTGTGCAACTTGTTCCCTGAGTTAAAACGTCGAGAAACGTTCATTTCTGCTAGCGCTGTGCTTCTACACATGTATTTGCTGAACGGTGAAAGCGCACAGTAATGCACTTTTATCCCAGCAAATACACTGTTTCTAAGGAAATCGGAACACACTGAGGAGACACTTGTGGGAGCTACTGTGACTAAAACTGAGCTTCCCTACGCATAGGGAAGCACGAAAAATGCTGATTTCATCAAACCGAGTTACATACTCAGAATCTGTACTACTGCAGAAATAGGCATGTCTCTGTAGCCAAAAAACTCATTTCTGAAAAAGTTGCCCAAATGCATCTCAGAAGTGTGCAACTTGTTCCCTAAGTTAGAAAACGTCGAGAAACCGTCGTTTCTGCTAGCGCTGTGCTTCTACACATGTATTTGCTGAACGGTGAAAGCGCACAGTAATGCACTTTTCTCCCAGCAAATACACTGTTTCTAAGGAAATGGGACCACACTGAGGAGACACTTGTGGGAGCTACTGTGACTAAAACTGAGCTTCCCTATGCACAGGGAAGCAAGAGAAATGCTGATTTCATCAAGCCCAGTTACATACTCAGAATCTGTACTACAGCGCAAACAGGCATGTCTCTGTAGGCAAAAAACTCATTTCGGACAAAGTTGCCCAAATGCATCTCAGAAGTGTGCAACTTGTTCCCTGAGTTAGAAAACATCGAGAAACGGTCGTTTCTGCTAGCTCTGTGCTTCTACACATGTATTTGCTGAACGGTGAGAGCGCACAGTAATGCACTTTTCTCCCAGCAAATAAACTGTTTCTAAGGAAATGGGAACACACTGAGGAGACACTTGTGGGAGCTACTGTGACTAAAACTGAGCTTACCTACGCACAGGGAAGCAAGAGAAATGCTGATTTCATCAAGCCCAGTTACATACTCAGAATCTGTACTACTGCGCAAATAGGCATGAATCTGTAGGCAAAAAACTCATTTCTGACAAAGTTGCCCAAATGCATCTCAGAAGTGTGCAACTTGTTCCCTGAGTTAGAAAACGTCGAGAAACGTTCATTTCTGCTAGCGCTGTGCTTCTACACATGTATTTGCTGAACAGTGAAAGCGCACAGTAATGCACTTTTCTCCCAGCAAATACACTGTTTCTAAGGAAATGGGAACACACTGAGGAGACACTTGTGGGAGCTACTGTGACTAAAACTGAGCTTCCCTACACACAGGGAAGCAAGAGAAATGCTGATTTCATCAAGCGCAGTTACATACTCTGAATGTGTACTACTGCGCAAATAGGCATGTCTCTTTAGGCAAAAAACTCATTTCTGACAAAGTTGCCCAAATGCATCTCAAAAGTGTGCAACTTGTTCCCTGAGTTAGAAAACGTCGAGAAACGGTCGTTTCTGCTAGCGCTGTGCTTCTACACATGTATTTGCTGAACGGTGAAAGCGCACAGTAATGCACTTTTCTCCCAGCAAATACACTGTTTCTAAGGAAATGGGAACACACTGAGGAGACACTTGTGGGAGCTACTGTGACTAAAACTGAGCTTCCCTACGCACCTGGAAGCTAGAGAAATGCTGATTTCATCAAGCCCAGTTACATACTCAGAATCTGTACTACTGCAAAAATAGGCATGTCTCTTTAGGCAAAAAACTCATTCCTGACAAAGTTGACCAAATGCATCTCAGAAGTGTGCAACTTGTTCCCTGAGTTAAAAACGTCGAGAAACGTTCGTTTCTGCTAGCGCTGTGCTTCTACACATGTATTTGCTGAACGGTGAAAGCGCACAGTAATGCACTTTTCTCCCAGCAAATACACTGTTTCTAAGGAAATGGGAACACACTGAGGAGACACTTGTGGGAGCTACTGTGACTAAAACTGAGCTTCCCTATGCACAGGGAAGCAAGAGAAATGCTGATTTCATCAAACCGAGTTACATACTCAGAATCTGTACTACTGTGCAAATAGGCATGTCTCTGTAGGCAAAAAAACTCATTTCTGACAAAGTTGCCCAAATGCATCTCAGAAGTGTGCAACTTGTTCCCTGAGTTAGAAATCGTCGAGAAACGTTCGTTTCTGCTAGCACTGTGCTTCTACACTTGTATTTGCTGAACGGTGAAAGCGCACAGTAATGCACTTTTCTCCCAGCAAATACACTGTTTCTAAGGAAATGGGAACACACTGAGGAGACTCTTGTGGGAGCTACTGTGACTAAAACTGAGCTTCCCTACGCACAGGGAAGCAAGAGAAATGCTGATTTCATCAAGCCCAGTTACATACTCAGAATCTGTACTACTGCGCAAATAGGCATGTCTCTGTAGGCAAAAAACTCATTTCTGACAAAGTTGCCCAAATGCATCTCAGAAGTGTGCAACTTGTTCCCTGAGTTAGAAAACGTCGAGAAACCGTCGTTTCTGCTAGCGCTATGCTTCTACACATGTATTTGCTGAACGGTGAAAGCGCACAGTAATGCACTTTTCTCCCAGCAAATACACTGTTTCTAAGGAAATGGGAATACACTGAGGAGACGCTTGTGGGAGCTACGGTGACTAAAACTGAGCTTCCCTACGCACAGGGAAGCAAGAGAAATGCTGATTTCATCAAGCCCAGTTACATACTCAGAATCTGTACTACTGCGCAAATAGGCATGTCTCTGTAGGCAAAAAACTCATTTCTGACAAAGTTGCCCAAATGCATCTCAGAAGTGTGCAACTTGTTCCCTGAGTTAGAAAACGTCGAGAAACGTTCGTTTCTGATAGCGCTGTGCTTCTACACATGTATTTGCTGAACGGTGAAAGCGCACAGTAATGCACTTTTCTCCCAGCAAATACACTGTTTCTAAGGAAATGGGAACACACTGAGGAGACACTTGTGGGAGCTACTGTGACTAAAACTGAGCTTCCCTACGCACAGGGAAGCAAGAGAAATGCTGGTTTCATCAAGCCCAGTTACATACTCAGAATCTGTACTACTGCGCAAATAGGCATGTCTCTGTAGGCAAAAAACTCATTTCTGACAAAGTTGCCCAAATGCATCTCAGAAGTGTGCAACTTGTTCCCTGAGTTAGAAAACGTCGAGAAACCGTCGTTTCTGCTAGCGCTGTGATTCTACACATGTATTTGCTGAACGGTGAAAGCGCACAGTAATGCACTTTTCTCCCAGCAAATACACTGTTTCTAAGGAAATGGGAACACACTGAGGAGACACTTGTGGGAGCTACTGTGACTAAAACTGAGCTTCCCTCCGCACAGGGAAGCAAGAGAAATGCTGATTTCATCAAGCGCAGTTACATACTCTGAATGTGTACTACTGCGCAAATAGGCATGTCTCTGTAGGCAAAAAACTCATTTCTGACAAAGTTGCCCAAATGCATCTCAGAAGTGTGCAACTTGTTCCCTGAGTTAGAAAACGTCGAGAAACGGTCGTTTCTGCTAGCGCTGTGCTTCTACACATGTATTTGCTGAATGGTGAAAGCGCACAGTAATGCACTTTTCTCCCAGCAAATACACTGTTCCTAAGGAAATGGGAACACACTGAGGAGACACTTGTGGGAGCTACTGTGATTAAACTGAGCTTCCCTATGCACAGGGAAGCAAGAGAAATGCTGATTTCATCAAGCCCAGTTACATACTCAGAATCTGTACTACTGCGCAAATAGGCATGTCTCTGTAGGCAAAAAACTCATTTCTGACAAAGTTGCCCAAATGCATCTCAGAAGTGTGCAACTTGTTTACTGAGTTAGAAAACGTCGAGAAACGTTCATTTCTGCTAGCGCTGTGCTTCTACACATGTATTTGCTGAACGGTGAAAGCGCACAGTAATGCACTTTTCTCCCAGCAAATACACTGTTTCTAAGGAAATGGGAACACACTGAGGAGACACTTGTGGGAGCTACTGTGACTAAAACTGAGCTTCCCTACACACAGGGAAGCAAGAGAAATGCTGATTTCATCAAGCGCAGTTACATAGTCTGAATGTGTACTACTGCGCAAATAGGCATGTCTCTGTAGGCAAAAAACTCATTTCTGACAAAGTTGCCCAAATGCATCTCAGAAATGTGCAACTTGTTCCCTGAGTTAGAAAACGTCGAGAAACCGTCGTTTCTGCTAGCGCTGTGCTTCTACACATGTATTTGCTGAACGGTGAAAGCGCACAGTAATGCACTTTTCTCCCACAAATACACTGTTTCTAAGGAAATGGGAAAACACTGAGGAGACACTTGTGGGAGCTACTGTGACTAAAACTGAGCTTCCCTACGCACAGGGAAGCAAGAGAAATGCTGAGTTCATCAAGCCCAGTTACATACTCAGAATCTGTACTACTGCGCAAATAGGCATGTCTCTGTAGGCAAAAAACTCATTTCTGACAAAGTTGCCCAAATGCATCTCAGAAGTGTGCAACTTGTTCCCTGAGTTAGAAAACGTCGAGAAACGGTCGTTTCTGCTAGCGCTGTGCTTCTACACATGTATTTGCTGAACGGTGAAAGCGCACAGTAATGCACTTTTCTCCCAGCAAATACACTGTTTCTAAGGAAACGGGAACACACTGAGGAGACACTTGTGGGAGCTACTGTGACTAAAACTGAGCTTCCCTACGCACAGGGAAGCAAGAGAAATGCTGATTTCATCAAGCCCAGTTACATACTCAGAATCTGTACTACTGCGCAAATAGGCATGTCTCTGTAGGCAAAAAACTCATTTCTGACAAATTTGCCCAAATGCATCTCAGAAGTGTGCAACTTCTTCCCTGAGTTAGAAAACGTCGAGAAACGGTCGTTTCTGCTAGCGCTGTGCTTCTACACATGTATTTGCTGAACGGTGAAAGCGCACAGTAATGCACTTTTCTCCTAGCAAATACACTGTTTCTAAGGAAATGGGAACACACTGAGGAGACACTTGTGGGAGCTACTGTGACTAAAACTGAGCTTCCCTACGCGCAGGGGAGCAAGAGAAATGCTGATTTCATCAAGCCCAGTTACATACTCAGAATCTGTACTACTGCGCAAATAGGCATGTCTCTGTAGGCAAAAAACTCATTTCTGACAAATTTGCCCAAATGCATCTCAGAAGTGTGCAACTTCTTCCCTGAGTTAGAAAACGTCGAGAAACGGTCGTTTCTGCTAGCGCTGTGCTTCTACACATGTATTTGCTGAACGGTGAAAGCGCACAGTAATGCACTTTTCTCCTAGCAAATACACTGTTTCTAAGGAAATGGGAACACACTGAGGAGACACTTGTGGGAGCTACTGTGAC
Organism: Acomys minous; assembly: GCF_964271855.1. Classification (NCBI taxonomy): domain Eukaryota; kingdom Metazoa; phylum Chordata; class Mammalia; order Rodentia; family Muridae; genus Acomys; species Acomys minous. Next base: position 728,978 of record NW_028182169.1, on the reverse strand, counting down.
TAAAACTGAGCTTCCCTACGCGCAGGGGAGCAAGAGAAATGCTGATTTCATCAAGCCCAGTTACATACTCAGAATCTGTACTACTGCGCAAATAGGCATGTCTCTGTAGGCAAAAAACTCATTTCTGACAAAGTTGCCCAAATGCATCTCAGAAGTGTGCAACTTGTTTACTGAGTTAGAAAACGTCGAGAAACGTTCATTTCTGCTAGCGCTGTGCTTCTACACATGTATTTGCTGAACGGTGAAAGCGCACAGTAATGCACTTTTCTCCCAGCAAATACACTGTTTCTAAGGAAATGGGAACACACTGAGGAGACACTTGTGGGAGCTACTGTGACTAAAACTGAGCTTCCCTACACACAGGGAAGCAAGAGAAATGCTGATTTCATCAAGCGCAGTTACATAGTCTGAATGTGTACTACTGCGCAAATAGGCATGTCTCTGTAGGCAAAAAACTCATTTCTGACAAAGTTGCCCAAATGCATCTCAGAAATGTGCAACTTGTTCCCTGAGTTAGAAAACGTCGAGAAACCGTCGTTTCTGCTAGCGCTGTGCTTCTACACATGTATTTGCTGAACGGTGAAAGCGCACAGTAATGCACTTTTCTCCCACAAATACACTGTTTCTAAGGAAATGGGAAAACACTGAGGAGACACTTGTGGGAGCTACTGTGACTAAAACTGAGCTTCCCTACGCACAGGGAAGCAAGAGAAATGCTGAGTTCATCAAGCCCAGTTACATACTCAGAATCTGTACTACTGCGCAAATAGGCATGTCTCTGTAGGCAAAAAACTCATTTCTGACAAAGTTGCCCAAATGCATCTCAGAAGTGTGCAACTTGTTCCCTGAGTTAGAAAACGTCGAGAAACGGTCGTTTCTGCTAGCGCTGTGCTTCTACACATGTATTTGCTGAACGGTGAAAGCGCACAGTAATGCACTTTTCTCCCAGCAAATACACTGTTTCTAAGGAAACGGGAACACACTGAGGAGACACTTGTGGGAGCTACTGTGACTAAAACTGAGCTTCCCTACGCACAGGGAAGCAAGAGAAATGCTGATTTCATCAAGCCCAGTTACATACTCAGAATCTGTACTACTGCGCAAATAGGCATGTCTCTGTAGGCAAAAAACTCATTTCTGACAAATTTGCCCAAATGCATCTCAGAAGTGTGCAACTTCTTCCCTGAGTTAGAAAACGTCGAGAAACGGTCGTTTCTGCTAGCGCTGTGCTTCTACACATGTATTTGCTGAACGGTGAAAGCGCACAGTAATGCACTTTTCTCCTAGCAAATACACTGTTTCTAAGGAAATGGGAACACACTGAGGAGACACTTGTGGGAGCTACTGTGACTAAAACTGAGCTTCCCTACGCGCAGGGGAGCAAGAGAAATGCTGATTTCATCAAGCCCAGTTACATACTCAGAATCTGTACTACTGCGCAAATAGGCATGTCTCTGTAGGCAAAAAACTCATTTCTGACAAATTTGCCCAAATGCATCTCAGAAGTGTGCAACTTCTTCCCTGAGTTAGAAAACGTCGAGAAACGGTCGTTTCTGCTAGCGCTGTGCTTCTACACATGTATTTGCTGAACGGTGAAAGCGCACAGTAATGCACTTTTCTCCTAGCAAATACACTGTTTCTAAGGAAATGGGAACACACTGAGGAGACACTTGTGGGAGCTACTGTGACTAAAACTGAGCTTCCCTACGCGCAGGGGAGCAAGAGAAATGCTGATTTCATCAAGCCCAGTTACATACTCAGAATCTGTACTACTGCGCAAATAGGCATGTCTCTGTAGGCAAAAAACTCATTTCTGACAAAGTTGTCCAAATGCATCTCAGAAGTGTGCAACTTGTTCCCTGAGTTAGAAAACGTCGAGAAACGGTCGTTTCTGCTAGCACTGTACTTCTACACATGTATTTGCTGAACGGTGAAAGCGCACAGTAATGCACTTTTCTCCCAGCAAATACACTGTTTCTAAGGAAATGGGAACACACTGAGAAGACACTTGTGGGAGCTACTGTGACTAAAACTGAGCTTCCCTACGCACAGGGAAGCAAGTGAAATGCTGATTTCATCAAGCCCAGTTACATACTCAGAATCTGTACTACTGTGCAAATAGGCATGTCTCTGTAGGCAAAAAACTCATTTCTGACAAAGTTGCCCAAATGCATCTCAGAAGTGTGCAACTTGTTCCCTGAGTTAGAAAACGTCTAGAAACGGTCGTTTCTGCTAGCGTTGTGCTTCTACACATGTATTTGCTGAACGGTGAAAGCGCACAGTAATGCACTTTTCTCCCAGCAAATACACTGTTTCTAAGGAAATGGGAACACACTGAGGAGACACTTGTGGGAGCTACTGTGACTAAAACTGAGCTTACCTACGCACAGGGAAGCAAGAGAAATGCTGATTTCATCAAGCCCAGTTACATACTCAGAATCTGTACTACTGCGCAAATAGGCATGTCTCTGTAGGCCAAAAACTCATTTCGGACAAAGTTGCCTAAGTGCATCTCAGAAGTGTGCAACTTGTTCCCTGAGTTAGAAAACGTCGAGAAACGTTCGTTTCAGCTAGCGCTGTGCTTCTACACATGTATTTGCTGAACGGTGAAAGTGCACAGTAATGTACTTTTCTCCCAGCAAATACACTGTTTCTAACGAACTGGGAACACACTGAGGAGACACTTGTGGGAGCTACTGTGACTAAAACTGAGCTTCCCTACGCACAGGGAAGCTAGAGAAATGCTGATTTCATCAAGCCCAGTTACATACTCAGAATCTGTACTACTGCGCAAATAGGCATGTCTCTGTAGGCAAAAACTCATTTCTGACAAAGTTGCCCAAATGCATCTCAGAAGTGTGCAACTTGTTCCCTGAGTTAGAAAACGTCGAGAAACGGTCGTTTCTGCTAGCGCTGTGCTTCTACACATGTACTTGCTGAACCTTGAAAGCGCACAGTAATATACTTTTCTCCCAGCAAATACACTGTTTCTAAGGAAATGGGAACACACTGAGGAGACACTTGTGGGAGCTACTGTGACTAAAACTGAGCTTCCCTACGCACAGGGAAGCAAGAGAAATGCTGATCTCATCAAGCCCAGGTACATACTCAGAATCTGTACTACTGCGCAAATAGGCATGTCTCTGTAGGCAAAAAACTCATTTCTGACAAATTTGCCCAAATGCATCTCAGAAGTGTGCAACTTCTTCCCTGAGTTAGAAAACGTCGAGAAACGTTCGTTTCTGCTAGCGCTGTGCTTCTACACATGTATTTGCTGAACGGTGAAAGCGCACCGTAATGCACTTTTCTCCCAGCAAATACACTGTTTCTAAGGAAATGGGAACACACTGAGGAGACACTTGTGGGAGCTACTGTGACTAAAACTGAGCTTCCCTACGCACAGGGAAGCAAGAGAAATGCTGATTTCATCAAGCCCAGTTACATACTCAGAATCTGTACTACTGTGCAAATAGGCATGTCTCTGTAGGCAAAAAACTCATTTCTGACAAAGTTGCCCAAATGCATCTCAGAAGTGTGCAACTTGTTCCCTGAGTTAGAAATCGTCGAGAAACTTTCGTTTCTGCTAGCGCTGTGCTTCTACACTTGTATTTGCTGAACGGTGAAAGCGCACAGTAATGCACTTTTCTCCCAGCAAATACACTGTTTCTAAGGAAATGGGAACACACTGAGGAGACACTTGTGGGAGCTACTGTGACTAAAACTGAGCTTACCTACGCACAGGGAAGCAAGAGAAATGCTGATTTCATCAAGCCCAGTTACATACTCAGAATCTGTACTACTGCGCAAATAGGCATGTCTCTGTAGGCCAAAAACTCATTTCGGAAAAAGTTGCCTAAGTGCATCTCAGAAGTGTGCAACTTGTTCCCTGAGTTAGAAAACGTCGAGAAACGTTCGTTTCAGCTAGCGCTGTGCTTCTACACATGTATTTGCTGAACGGTGAAAGTGCACAGTAATGTACTTTTCTCCCAGCAAATACACTGTTTCTAACGAACTGGGAACACACTGAGGAGACACTTGTGGGAGCTACTGTGACTAAAACTGAGCTTCCCTACGCACAGGGAAGCTAGAGAAATGCTGATTTCATCAAGCCCAGTTACATACTCAGAATCTGTACTACTGCGCAAATAGGCATGTCTCTGTAGGCAAAAACTCATTTCTGACAAAGTTGCCCAAATGCATCTCAGAAGTGTGCAACTTGTTCCCTGAGTTAGAAAACGTCGAGAAACGGTCGTTTCTGCTAGCGCTGTGCTTCTACACATGTACTTGCTGAACCTTGAAAGCGCACAGTAATATACTTTTCTCCCAGCAAATACACTGTTTCTAAGGAAATGGGAACACACTGAGGAGACACTTGTGGGAGCTACTGTGACTAAAACTGAGCTTCCCTACGCACAGGGAAGCAAGAGAAATGCTGATCTCATCAAGCCCAGGTACATACTCAGAATCTGTACTACTGCGCAAATAGGCATGTCTCTGTAGGCAAAAAACTCATTTCTGACAAATTTGCCCAAATGCATCTCAGAAGTGTGCAACTTCTTCCCTGAGTTAGAAAACGTCGAGAAACGTTCGTTTCTGCTAGCGCTGTGCTTCTACACATGTATTTGCTGAACGGTGAAAGCGCACCGTAATGCACTTTTCTCCCAGCAAATACACTGTTTCTAAGGAAATGGGAACACACTGAGGAGACACTTGTGGGAGCTACTGTGACTAAAACTGAGCTTCCCTACGCACAGGGAAGCAAGAGAAATGCTGATTTCATCAAGCCCAGTTACATACTCAGAATCTGTACTACTGTGCAAATAGGCATGTCTCTGTAGGCAAAAAACTCATTTCTGACAAAGTTGCCCAAATGCATCTCAGAAGTGTGCAACTTGTTCCCTGAGTTAGAAATCGTCGAGAAACTTTCGTTTCTGCTAGCGCTGTGCTCCTACACTTGTATTTGCTGAACGGTGAAAGCGCACAGTAATGCACTTTTCTCCCAGCAAATACACTGTTTCTAAGGAAATGGGAACACACTGAGGAGACACTTGTGGGAGCTACGGTGACTAAAACTGAGCTTCCCTACGCACAGGGAAGCAAGAGAAATGCTGATTTCATCAAGCCCAGTTACATACTCAGAATCTGTACTACTGCGCAAATAGGCATGTCTCTGTAGGCAAAAAACTCATTTCTGACAAAGTTGCCCAAATGCATCTCAGAAGTGTGCAACTTGTTCCCTGAGTTAGAAAACGTCGAGAAACGTTCGTTTCTGCTAGCGCTGTGCTTCTACACATGTATTTGCTGAACGGTGAAAGCGCACAGTAATGCACTTTTCTCCCAGCAAATACCCTGTTTCTAAGGAAATGGGAACACACTGAGGAGACACATGTGGGAGCTACTGTGACTAAAACTGAGCTTCCCTACGCACAGGGAAGCAAGAGAAATGCTGATTTAATCAAGCCCAGTTACATACTCAGAATCTGTACTACTGCGCAAATAGGCATGTCTCTGTAGGCAAAAACTCATTTCTGACAAAGTTGCCCAAATGCATCTCAGAAGTGTGCAACTTGTTCCCTGAGTTAGAAAATGTCGAGAAACGGTCGTTTCTGCTAGCGCTGTGCTTCTACACATGTATTTGCAGAACGGTGAAAGCGCACAGTAATGCACTTTTCTCCCAGCAAATACACTGTTTCTAAGGAAATGGGAACACACTGAGGAGACACTTGTGGGAGCTACTGTGACTAAAACTGAGCTTCCCTACGCACAGGGAAGCAAGAGAAATGCTGATCTCATCAAGCCCAGGTACATACTCAGAATCTGTACTACTGCGCAAATAGGCATGTCTCTGTAGGCAAAAAACTCATTTCTGACAAATTTGCCCAAATGCATCTCAGAAGTGTGCAACTTCTTCCCTGAGTTAGAAAACGTCGAGAAACGTTCGTTTCTGCTAGCGCTGTGCTTCTACACATGTATTTGCTGAACGGTGAAAGCGCACCGTAATGCACTTTTCTCCCAGCAAATACACTGTTTCTAAGGAAATGGGAACACACTGAGGAGACACTTGTGGGAGCTACTGTGACTAAAACTGAGCTTCCCTACGCACAGGGAAGCAAGAGAAATGCTGATTTCATCAAGCCCAGTTACATACTCAGAATCTGTACTACTGCGCAAATAGGCATGTCTCTGTAGGCAAAAAACTCATTTCTGACAAATTTGCCCAAATGCATCTCAGAAGTGTGCAACTTCTTCCCTGAGTTAGAAAACGTCGAGAAACGTTCGTTTCTGCTAGCGCTGTGCTTCTACACATGTATTTGCTGAACGGTGAAAGCGCACAGTAATGCACTTTTCTCCCAGCAAATACACTGTTTCTAAGGAAATGGGAACACACTGAGGAGACACTTGTGGGAGCTACTGTGACTAAAACTGAGCTTCCCTACGCGCAGGGGAGCAAGAGAAATGCTGATTTCATCAAGCCCAGTTACATACTCAGAATCTGTACTACTGCGCAAATAGGCATGTCTCTGTAGGCAAAAAACTCATTTCGGACAAAGTTGCCCAAATGCATCTCAGAAGTGTGCAACTTGTTCCCTGAGTTAGAAAACGTTGAGAAACGGTCGTTTCTGCTAGCACTGTACTTCTACGCATGTATTTGCTGAACGGTGAAAGCGCACAGTAATGCACTTTTCTCCCAGCAAATACACTGTTTCTAAGGAAATGGGAACACACTGAGAAGACACTTGTGGGAGCTACTGTGACTAAAACTGAGCTTCCCTACGCACAGGGAAGCAAGAGAATTGCTGATTTCATCAAGCCCAGTTACATACTCAGAATCTGTACTACTGTGCAAATAGGCATGTCTCTGTAGGCAAAAAACTCATTTCTGACAAAGTTGCCCAAATGCATCTCAGAAGTGTGCAACTTGTTCCCTGAGTTAGAAATCGTCGAGAAACTTTCGTTTCTGCTAGCGCTGTGCTTCTACACTTGTATTTGCTGAACGGTGAAAGCGCACAGTAATGCAGTTTTCTCCCAGCAAATACACTGTTTCTAAGGAAATGGGAACACACTGAGGAGACACTTGTGGGAGCTACGGTGACTAAAACTGAGCTTCCCTACGCACAGGGAAGCAAGAGAAATGCTGATTTCATCAAGCCCAGTTACATACTCAGAATCTGTACTACTGCGCAAATAGGCATGTCTCTGTAGGCAAAAAACTCATTTCTGACAAAGTTGCCCAAATGCATCTCAGAAGTGTGCAACTTGTTCCCTGAGTTAGAAAACGTCGAGAAACGGTTGTTTGTAATAGCGCTGTGCTTCTACACATGTATTTGCTGAACGGTGAAAGCGCACAGTAATGCACTTTTCTCCCAGCAAATACCCTGTTTCTAAGGAAATGGGAACACACTGAGGAGACACATGTGGGAGCTACTGTGACTAAAACTGAGCTTCCCTACGCACAGGGAAGCAAGAGAAATGCTGGTTTCATCAAGCCCAGTTACATACTCAGAATCTGTACTACTGCGCAAATAGGCATGTCTCTGTAGGCAAAAAACTCATTTCTGACAAAGTTGCCCAAATGCATCTCAGAAGTGTGCAACTGGTTCCCTGAGTTAGAAAACGTCGAGAAACGGTCGTTTCTGCTAGCGCTGTGCTTCTACACATGTATTTGCTGAACGGTGAAAGCGCACAGTAATGCACTTTTCTCCCAGCAAATACACTGTTTCTAAGGAAACGGGAACACACTGAGGAGACACTTGTGGGAGCTACTGTGACTAAAACTGAGCTTCCCTACGCACAGGGAAGCAAGAGAAATGCTGATTTCATCAAGCCCAGTTACATACTCAGAATCTGTACTACTGCGCAAATAGGCATGTCTCTGTAGGCAAAAAACTCATTTCTGACAAATTTGCCCAAATGCATCTCAGAAGTGTGCAACTTCTTCCCTGAGTTAGAAAACGTCGAGAAACGGTCGTTTCTGCTAGCGCTGTGCTTCTACACATGTATTTGCTGAACGGTGAAAGCGCACAGTAATGCACTTTTCTCCCAGCAAATACACTGTTTCTAAGGAAACGGGAACACACTGAGGAGACACTTGTGGGAGCTACTGTGACTAAAACTGAGCTTCCCTACGCGCAGGGGAGCAAGAGAAATGCTGATTTCATCAAGCCCAATTACATACTCAGAATCTGTACTAGTGCGCAAATAGGCATGTCTCTGTAGGCAAAAAACTCATTTTGACAAAGTTGTCCAAATGCATCTCAGAAGCGTGCAACTTGTTCCCTGAGTTAGAAAACGTCGAGAAACGGTCGTTTCTGCTAGCACTGTACTTCTACACATGTATTTGCTGAACGGTGAAAGCGCACAGTAATGCACTTTTCTCCCAGCAAATACACTGTTTCTAAGGAAATGGGAACACACTGAGAAGACACTTGTGGGAGCTACTGTGACTAAAACTGAGCTTCCCTACGCACAGGGAAGCAAGAGAAATGCTGATTTCATCAAGCCCAGTTACATACTCAGAATCTGTACTACTGTGCAAATAGGCATGTCTCTGTAGGCAAAAAACTCATTTCTGACAAAGTTGCCCAAATGCATCTCAGAAGTGTGCAACTTGTTCCCTGAGTTAGAAAACGTCGAGAAACGGTCGTTTCTGCTAGCGTTGTGCTTCTACACATGTATTTGCTGAACGGTGAATGCGCACAGTAATGCACTTTTCTCCCAGCAAATACACTGTTTCTAAGGAAATGGGAACACACTGAGGAGACACTTGTGGGAGCTACTGTGACTAAAACTGAGCTTCCCTACGCACAGGGAAGCTAGAGAAATGCTGATTTCATCAAGCCCAGTTACATACTCAGAATCTGTACTACTGCGCAAATAGGCATGTCTCTGTAGGCAAAAACTCATTTCTGACAAAGTTGCCCAAATGCATCTCAGAAGTGTGCAACTTGTTCCCTGAGTTAGAAAACGTCGAGAAACGGTCGTTTCTGCTAGCGCTGTGCTTCTACACATGTATTTGCAGAACGGTGAAAGCGCACAGTAATGCACTTTTCTCCCAGCAAATACACTGTTTCTAAGGAAATGGGAACACACTGAGGAGACACTTGTGGGAGCTACTGTGACTAAAACTGAGCTTCCCTACGCACAGGGAAGCAAGAGAAATGCTGATTTCATCAAGCCCAGTTACATACTCAGAATCTGTACTACTGCGCAAATAGGCATGTCTCTGTAGGCAAAAAACTCATTTCTGAAAAATTTGCCCAAATGCATCTCAGAAGTGTGCAACTTCTTCCCTGAGTTAGAAAACGTCGAGAAACGTTCGTTTCTGCTAGCGCTGTGCTTCTACACATGTATTTGCTGAACGGTGAAAGCGCACAGTAATGCACTTTTCTCCCAGCAAATACACTGTTTCTAAGGAAATGGGAACACACTGAGGAGACACTTGTGGGAGCTACTGTGACTAAAACTGAGCTTCCCTACGCGCAGGGGAGCAAGAGAAATGCTGATTTCATCAAGCCCAGTTACATACTCAGAATCTGTACTACTGCGCAAATAGGCATGTCTCTGTAGGCAAAAAACTCATTTCTGACAAATTTGCCCAAATGCATCTCAGAAGTGTGCAACTTCTTCCCTGAGTTAGAAAACGTCGAGAAACGGTCGTTTCTGCTAGCGCTGTGCTTCTACACATGTATTTGCTGAACGGTGAAAGCGCACAGTAATGCACTTTTCTCCCAGCTAATACACTGTTTCTAAGGAAATGGGAACACACTGAGGAGACACTTGTGGGAGCTACTGTGACTAAAACTGAGCTTCCCTACGCGCAGGGGAGCAAGAGAAATGCTGATTTCATCAAGCCCAGTTACATACTCAGAATCTGTACTAGTGCGCAAATAGGCATGTCTCTGTAGGCAAAAAACTCATTTCTGACAAAGTTGTCCAAATGCATCTCAGAAGTGTGCAACTTGTTCCCTGAGTTAGAAAACGTCGAGAAACGGTCGTTTCTGCTAGCACTGTACTTCTACACATGTATTTGCTGAACGGTGAAAGCACACAGTAATGCACTTTTCTCCCAGCAAAAACACTGTTTCTAAGGAAATGGGAACACACTGAGGAGACACTTGTGGGAGCTACTGTGACTGAAACTGAGCTTCCCTACGCACAGGGAAGAAAGAGAAATGCTGATTTCATCAAGCCCAGTTACATACTCAGAATCTGTACTACTGCGCAAATAGGCATGTCTCTGTAGGCAAAAAACTCATTTCTGACAAAGATGCCCAAGTGCATCTCAGAAGAGTGCAACTTGTTCCCTGAGTTAGAAAACGTCGAGAAATGTTCGTTTCTGCTAGCGCTGTGCTTCTACACATGTATTTGCTGAACGGTGAAAGCGCACAGTAATGCACTTTTCTCCCAGCAAATACACTGTTTCTAAGGAAATGGGAACACACTGAGGAGACACTTGTGGGATCTACTGTGACTAAAACTGAGCTTCCCTATGCACAGGGAAGCAAGAGAAATGCTGATTTCATCAAGCCCAGTTACATACTCAGAATCTGTACTACTGCGCAAATAGGCATGTCTCTGTAGGCAAAAAACTCATTTCTGACAAAGTTGCCCAAATGCATCTCAGAAGTGTGCAACTTGTTCCCTGAGTTAGAAAACGTGGAGAAACGGTCGTTTCTGCTAGCACTGTACTTCTACACATGTATTTGCTGAACGGTGAAAGCGCACAGTAATGCACTTTTCTCCCAGCAAATACACTGTTTCTAAGGAAATGGGAACACACTGAGGAGACACTTGTGGGAGCTACTGTGACTGAAACTGAGCTTCCCTACGCACAGGGAAGCAAGAGAAATGCTGATCTCATCAAGCCCAGGTACATACTCAGAATCTGTACTACTGCGCAAATAGGCATGTCTCTGTAGGCAAAAAACTCATTTCTGACAAAGTTGCCCAAATGCATCTCAGAAGTGTGCAACTTTTTCCCTGAGTTAGAAAACGTCGAGAAACGTTCGTTTCTGCTAGCGCTGTGCTTCTACACATGTATTTGCTGAACGGTGAAAGCGCACAGTAATGCACTTTTCTCCCAGCAAATACACTGTTTCTAAGGAAATGGGAACACACTGAGGAGACACTTGTGGGAGCTACTGTGACTAAAACTGAGCTTCCCTACGCACAGGGAAGCAAGAGAAATGCTGATTTCATCAAGCCCAGTTACATACTCAGAATCTGTACTATTGCGCAAATAGGCATGTCTCTGTAGGCAAAAAACTCATTTCTGACAAAGTTGCCCAAATGCATCTCAGAAGTGTGCAACTTGTTCCCGGAGTTAGAAAACGTCGAGAAAAGGTCGTTTCTGCTAGCGCTGTGCTTCTACACATGTATTTGCTGAACGGTGAAAGCGCACAGTAATGCACTTTTCTCCCAGGAAATACACTGTTTCTAAGGAAATGGGAACACACTGAGGAGACACTTGTGGGAGCTACTGTGACTAAAACTGAGCTTCCCTACGCACAGGGAAGCAAGAGAAATGCTGATTTCATCAAGCCCAGTTACATACTCAGAATCTGTACTACTGCGCAAATAGGCATGTCTCTGTAGGCAAAAAACTCATTTCTGACAAAGTTGCCCAAATGCATCTCAGAAGTGTGCAACTTATTCCCAGAGTTAGAAAACATCGAGAAACGTTCGTTTCTGCTAGCGCTGTGCTTCTACACATGTATTTGCTGAACAGTGAAAGCGCACAGTAATCCACTTTTCTCCCAGCAAATACACTGTTTCTAAGGAAATGGGAACACACTGAGGAGACACTTGTGGGAGCTACTGTGACTAAAACTGAGCTTCCCTACGCACAGGGAAGCAAGAGAAATGCTGATTTCATCAAGCCCAGTTACATACTCAGAATCTGTACTACTGCGCAAATAGGCATGTCTCTGTAGGCAAAAAACTCATTTCTGACAAAGTTGCCCAAATGCATCTCAGAAGTGTGCAACTTGTTCCCTGAGTTAGAAAACGTCGAGAAACTGTCGTATCGGCTAGCGCTGTGCTTCTACACATGTATTTGCTGAACGGTGAAAGCGCACAGTAATGCACTTTTCTCCCAGCAAATACACTGTTTCTAAGGAAATGGGAACACACTGAGGAAACACTTGTGGGTGCTACAGTGACTAAAACTGAGCTTCCCTACGCACAGGGAAGCAAGAGAAATGCTGATTTCATCAAGCCCAGTTACATACTCAGAATCTGTACTACTGCGCAAATAGGCATGTCTCTGTAGGCAAAAAACTCATTTCTGACAAAGTTGCCCAAATGCATCTCAGAAGTGTGCAACTTGTTCCCTGAGTTAGAAAACGTCGAGAAACGTTCGTTTCTGCTAGCGCTGTGCTTCTACACATGTATTTGCTGAACGGTGAAAGCGCACAGTAATGCACTTTTCTCCCAGCAAATACACTGTTTCTAAGGAACTGGGAACACACTGAGGAGACACTTGTGGGAGCTACTGTGACTAAAACTGAGCTTCCCTACGCACTGGGAACCAAGAGAAATGCTGATTTCATCAAGCCCAGGTACATACTCAGAATCTGTACTATTGCGCAAATAGGCATGTCTCTGTAGGCAAAAAACTCATTTCTGACAAAGTTGCCCAAATGCATCTCAGAAGTGTGCAACTTGTTCCCTGAGTTAGAAAACGTCGAGAAACGTTCGTTTCTGCTAGCGCTGTGCTTCTACACATGTATTTGCTGAACGGTGAAAGCTCACAGTAATGCACTTTTCTCCCAGCAAATACACTGTTTCTAAGGAAATGGGAACACACTGAGGAGACACTTGTGGGAGCTACTGTGACTAAAACTGAGCTTACCTACGCACAGGGAAGCAAGAGAAATGCTGATTTCATCAAGCCCAGTTACATACTCAGAATCTGTACTACTGCGCAAATAGGCATGTCTCTTTAGGCAAAAAACTCATTTCTGACAAAGTTGCCCAAATGCATCTCAGAAGTGTGCAACTTGTTCCCTGAGTTAGAAAACGTCGAGAAACGGTCGTTTCTCCTAGCACTGTGCTTCTACACATGGATTTGCTGAACGGTGAAAGCGCACAGTAATGCACTTTTCTCCCAGCAAAAACACTGTTTCTAAGGAAATGGGAACACACTGAGGAGACACTTGTGGGAGCTACTGTGACTAAAACTGAGCTTCCCTACGCACAGGGAAGCAAGAGAAATGCTGATTTCATCAAGCCCAGTTACATACTCAGAATCTGTACTACTGCGCAAATAGGCATGTCTCTTTAGGCAAAAAACTAATTCCTGACGAAGTTGACCAAATGCATCTCAGAAGTGTGCAACTTATTCCCTGAGTTAGAAAACATCGAGAAACGTTCGTTTCTGCTAGCGCTGTGCTTCTACACATGTATTTGCCGAACGGAGAAAGCGCACAGTAATGCACTTTTCTCCCAGCAAATACACTGTTTCTAAGGAAATGGGAACACACTGAGGAGACACTTGTGGGAGCTACTGTGACTAAAACTGAGCTTCCCTATGCACAGGGAAGGAAGAGAAATGCTGATTTCATCAAGCCCAGTTACATAATCAGAATCTGTACTACTGCGCAAATAGGCATGTCTCTGTAGGCAAAAAACTCATTTCTGACAAAGATGCCCAAGTGCATCTCAGAAGTGTGCAACTTGTTCCCTGAGTTAGAAAACATCGAGAAACGTTCGTTTCTGCTAGCACTGTGCTTCTACACATGTATTTGCTGAACAGTGAAAGCGCACAGTAATGCACTTTTCTCCCAGCAAATACACTGTTTCTAAGGAAATGGGAATACACTGAGGAAACACTTGTGGGAGCTACTGTGACTAAAACTGAGCTTCCCTACGCACAGGGAAGCAAGAGAAATGCTGATTTCTTCAAACCCAGTTACATACTCAGAATCTGTACTATTGCGCAAATAGGCATGTCTCTGTAGGCAAAAAACTAATTCCTGACAAAGTTGACCAAATGCATCTCAGAAGTGTGGAACTTGTTCCCTGAGCTAGAAAACGTCGAGAAACGTTCGTTTCTGCTAGCGCTGTGCTTCTACACATGTATTTGCTGAACGGTGAAAGCGCACAGTAATGCACTTTTCTCCCAGCAAATACACTGTTTCTAAGGAAATGGGAACACACTGAGGAGACACTTGTGGGAGCTACTGTGACTAAAACTGAGCTTCCCTACGCACAGGGAAGCAAGAGAAATGCTGATTTCATCAAGCCCAGTTACATACTCAGAATCTGTACTACTGCGCAAATAGGCATGTCTCTGTAGGCAAAAAACTCATTTCTGACAAAGTTGCCCAAATGCATCTCAGAAGTGTGCAACTTATTCCCTGAGTTAGAAAACATCGAGAAACGTTCGTTTCTGCTAGCGCTGTGCTTCTACACATGTATTTGCTGAACGGTGAAAGCGCACAGTAATGCACTTTTCTCCCAGCAAATACACTGTTTCTAAGGAAATGGGAACACACTGAGGAGACACTTGTGGGAGCTACTGTGACTAAAACTGATCTTCCCTACACACAGGGAAGCAAGAGAAATGCTGATTTCATCAAGCCCAGTTACATACTCAGAATCTGTACTACTGCGCAAATAGGCATGTCTCTGTAGGCAAAAAACTCATTTCTGACAAAGTTGCCCAAATGCATCTCAGAAGTGTGCAACTTGTTCCCTGAGTTAGAAAACGTCGAGAAACTGTCGTATCGGCTAGCGCTGTGCTTCTACACATGTATTTGCTGAACGGTGAAAGCGCACAGTAATGCACTTTTCTCCCAGCAAATACACTGTTTCTAAGGAAATGGGAACACACTGAGGAGACACTTGTGGGAGCTACTGTGACTAAAACTGAGCTTCCCTACGCACAGGGAAGCAAGAGAAATGCTGATTTCATCAAGCCCAGTTACATACTCAGAATCTGTACTACTGCGCAAATAGGCATGTCTCTGTAGGCAAAAAAACTCATTTCTGACAAAGTTGCCCAAATGCATCTCAGAAGTGTGCAACTTGTTCCCTGAGTTAGAAAACGTCGAGAAACGGTCGTTTCAGCTAGCGCTGTGCTTCTGCACATGTATTTGCTGAACGTTGAAAGCGCACAGTAATGCACTTTTCTCCCAGCAAAAACACTGTTTCTAAGGAAATGGGAACACACTGAGGAGACACTTGTGGGAGCTACTGTGACTAAAACTGAGCTTCCCTACGCACAGGGAAGCAAGAGAAATGCTGATTTCATCAAGCCCAGTTACATACTCAGAATCTGTACTACTGCGCAAATAGGCATGTCTCTGTAGGCAAAAAACTCATTTCTGACAAAGTTGCCCAAATGCATCTCAGAAGTGTGCAACTTGTTCCCTGAGTTAGAAAACGTCGAGAAACTGTCGTATCGGCTAGTGCTGTGCTTCTACACATGTATTTGCTGAACGGTGAAAGCGCACAGTAATGCACTTTTCTCCCAGCAAATACACTGTTTCTAAGGAAATGGGAACACACTGAGGAGACACTTGTGGGAGCTACTGTGACTAAAACTGAGCTTCCCTACGCACAGGGAAGCAAGAGAAATGCTGATTTCATCAAGCCCAGTTACATACTCAGAATCTGTACTACTGCGCAAATAGGCATGTCTCTGTAGGCAAAAAAACTCATTTCTGACAAAGTTGCCCAAATGCATCTCAGAAGTGTGCAACTTGTTCCCTGAGTTAGAAAACGTCGAGAAACGGTCGTTTCAGCTAGCGCTGTGCTTCTGCACATGTATTTGCTGAACGTTGAAAGCGCACAGTAATGCACTTTTCTCCCAGCAAAAACACTGTTTCTAAGGAAATGGGAACACACTGAGGAGACACTTGTGGGAGCTACTGTGACTAAAACTGAGCTTCCCTACGCACAGGGAAGCAAGAGAAATGCTGATTTCATCAAGCCCAGTTACATACTCAGAATCTGTACTACTGCGCAAATAGGCATGTCTCTGTAGGCAAAAAACTCATTTCTGACAAAGTTGCCCAAATGCATCTCAGAAGTGTGCAACTTGTTCCCTGAGTTAGAAAACGTCGAGAAACGTTCGTTTCTGCTAGCGCTGTGCTTCTACACATGTATTTGCTGAACGGTGAAAGCGCACAGTAATGCACTTTTCTCCCAGCAAATACACTGTTTCTAAGGAAATGGGAACACACTGAGGAGACACTTGTGGGAGCTACTGTGACTAAAACTGAGCTTCCCTACGCACAGGGAAGCAAGAGAAATGCTGATTTCATCAAGCCCAGTTACATACTCAGAATCTGTACTACTGCGCAAATAGGCATGTCTCTGTAGGCAAAAAACTCATTTCTGACAAAGTTGCCCAAATGCATCTCAGAAGTGTGCAACTTATTCCCTGAGTTAGAAAACATCGAGAAACGTTCGTTTCTGCTAGCGCTGTGTTTCTACACATGTATTTGCTGAACGGTGAAAGCGCACAGTAATGCAATTTTCTCCCAGCAAATACACTGTTTCTAAGGAAATGGGAACACACTGAGGAGACACTTGTGGGAGCTACTGTGACTAAAACTGATCTTCCCTACACACAGGGAAGGAAGAGAAATGCTGACTTCATCAAGCCCAGTTACATACTCAGAATCTGTACTACTGCGCAAATAGGCATGTCTCTGTAGGCAAAAAACTCATTTCTGACAAAGTTGCCCAAATGCATCTCAGAAGTGTGCAACTTGTTCCCTGAGTTAGAAAACGTCGAGAAACGGTCGTTTCAGCTAGCGCTGTGCTTCTGCACATGTATTTGCTGAACGTTGAAAGCGCACAGTAATGCACTTTTCTCCCAGCAAAAACACTGTTTCTAAGGAAATGGGAACACACTGAGGAGACACTTGTGGGAGCTACTGTGACTAAAACTGAGCTTCCCTACGCACAGGGAAGCAAGAGAAATGCTGATTTCATCAAGCCCAGTTACATACTCAGAATCTGTACTACTGCGCAAATAGGCATGTCTCTGTAGGCAAAAAACTCATTTCTGACAAAGTTGCCCAAATGCATCTCAGAAGTGTGCAACTTGTTCCCTGAGTTAGAAAACGTCGAGAAACGTTCGTTTCTGCTAGCGCTGTGCTTCTACACATGTATTTGCTGAACGGTGAAAGCGCACAGTAATGCACTTTTCTCCCAGCAAATACACTGTTTCTAAGGAAATGGGAACACACTGAGGAGACACTTGTGGGAGCTACTGTGACTAAAACTGAGCTTCCCTACGCACAGGGAAGCAAGAGAAATGCTGATTTCATCAAGCCCAGTTACATACTCAGAATCTGTACTACTGCGCAAATAGGCATGTCTCTGTAGGCAAAAAACTCATTTCTGACAAAGTTGCCCAAATGCATCTCAGAAGTGTGCAACTTATTCCCTGAGTTAGAAAACATCGAGAAACGTTCGTTTCTGCTAGCGCTGTGTTTCTACACATGTATTTGCTGAACGGTGAAAGCGCACAGTAATGCAATTTTCTCCCAGCAAATACACTGTTTCTAAGGAAATGGGAACACACTGAGGAGACACTTGTGGGAGCTACTGTGACTAAAACTGATCTTCCCTACACACAGGGAAGGAAGAGAAATGCTGACTTCATCAAGCCCAGTTACATACTCAGAATCTGTACTACTGCGCAAATAGGCATGTCTCTGTAGGCAAAAAACTCATTTCTGACAAAGTTGCCCAAATGCATCTCAGAAGTGTGCAACTTGTTCCCTGAGTTAGAAAACGTCGAGAAACTGTCGTATCGGCTAGCGCTGTGCTTCTACACACGTATTTGCTGAACGGTGAAAGCGCACAGTAATGCACTTTTCTCCCAGCAAATACACTGTTTCTAAGGAAATAGGAACACACTGAGGAGACACTTGTGGGAGCTACTGTGACTAAAACTGAGTTTCCCTACGCACAGGGAAGCAAGAGAAATGCTGATTTCATCAAGCCCAGTTACATACTCAGAATCTGTACTACTGCGCAAATAGGCATGTCTCTGTAGGCAAAAAAACTCATTTCTGACAAAGTTGCCCAAATGCATCTCAGAAGTGTGCAACTTGTTCCCTGAGTTAGAAAACGTCGAGAAACGGTCTTTTCAGCTAGCGCTGTGCTTCTGCACATGTATTTGCTGAACGTTGAAAGAGCACAGTAATGCACTTTTCTCCCAGCAAAAACACTGTTTCTAAGGAAATGGGAACACACTTAGGAGACACTTGTGGGAGCTACTGTGACTAAAACTGAGCTTCCCTACGCACAGGGAAGCAAGAGAAATGCTGATTTCATCAAGCCCAGTTACATACTCAGAATCTGTACTACTGCGCAAATAGGCATGTCTCTTTAGGCAAAAAACTCATTTCAGACAAAGTTGCCCAAATGCATCTCAGAAGTGTGCAACCTGTTCCCTGAGTTAGAAAACGTCGAGAAACGTTCGTTTCTGCTAACGCTGTGCTTCTACACATGTATTTGCTGAACGGTGAAAGCGCACAGTAATGCACTTTTCTCCCAGCAAATACACTGTTTCTAAGGAAATGGGAACACACTGAGGAGACACTTGTGGGAGCTACTGTGACTAAAACTGAGCTTCCCTACGCACAGGGAAGCAAGAGAAATGCTGATTTCATAAAGCTCAGTTACATACTCAGAATCTGTACTACTGCGCAAACAGACATGTCTCTGTAGGCAAAAAACTCATTTCTGACAAAGTTGCCCAAATGCATCTCAGAAGTGTGCAACCTGTTCCCTGAGTTAGAAAACGTCGAGAAACATTCTTTTCTGCTAGCGCTGTGCTTCTACACATGTATTTGCTGAATGGTGAAAGCGCACAGTAATGCACTTTTCTCCCAGCAAAAACACTGTTTCTAAGGAAATGGGAACAAACTGAGGAGACACTTGTGGGAGCTACTGTGACTAAAACTGAGCTTCCCTACGCACAGGGATGCAAGAGAAATGCTGATTTCATCAAGCCCAGTTACATACTCAGAATCTGTACTACTGCGCAAATAGGCATGTCTCTGTAGGCAAAAAACCCATTTCTGACAAAGATGCCCAAGTGCATCTCAGAAGTGTGCAACTTGTTCCCTGAGTTAGAAAACATCGAGAAACGTTCGTTTCTGCTGGCACTGTGCTTCTACACATGTATTTGCTGAACGGTGAAAGCGCACAGTAATGCACTTTTCTCCCAGCAAATACACTGTTTCTAAGGAAATGGGAATACACTGAGGAAACACTTGTGGGAGCTACTGTGACTAAAACTGAGCTTCCCTACGCACAGGGAAGCAAGAGAAATGCTGATTTCATCAAGCCCAGTTACATACTCAGAATCTGTACTATTGCGCAAATAGGCATGTCTCTGTAGGCAAAAAACTCATTTCTGACAAAGTTGCCCAAATGCATCTCAGAAGTGTGCAACTTGTTCCCTGAGTTAGAACACGTCGAGAAAGTTCATTTCTGCTAGCGCTGTGCTTCTACACATGTATTTGCTGAACGGTGAAAGCGCACAGTAATGCACTTTTCTCCCAGCAAATACACTGTTTCTAAGGAAATGGGAACACACTGAGGAGACACTTGTGGGAGCTACTGTGACTAAAACTGAGCTTCCCTACGCACAGGGAAGCAAGAGAAATGCTGATTTCATCAAGCCCAGTTACATACTCAGAATCTGTACTACTGCGCAAATAGGCATGTCTCTGTAGGCAAAAAACTCATTTCTGACAAAGTTGCCCAAATGCATCTCAGAAGTGTGCAACTTATTCCCTGAGTTAGAAAACATCGAGAAACGTTCGTTTCTGCTAGCGCTGTGCTTCTACACATGTATTTGCTGAACGGTGAAAGCGCACAGTAATGCACTTTTCTCCCAGAAAATACACTGTTTCTAAGGAAATGGGAACACACTGAGGAGACACTTGTGGGAGCTACTGTGACTAAAACTGAGCTTCCCTACGCACAGGGAAGCAAGAGAAATGCTGATTTCATCAAGCCCAGTTATGAACTCAGAATCTGTACTACTGCGCAAATAGGCATGTCTCTGTAGGCAAAAAAACTCATTTCTGACAAAGTTGCCCAAATGCATCTCAGAAGTGTGCATCTTCTTCCCTGATTTAGAAAACGTCGAGAAACGGTCGTTTCTGCTAGCGCTGTGCTTCTACACATGTATTTGCTGAACGGTGAAAGCGCACAGTAATGCACTTTTCTCCCAGCAAATACACTGTTTCTAAGGAAATGGGAACACACTGAGGAGACACTTGTGGGAGCTACTGTGACTAAAACTGAGCTTCCCTACGCACAGGGAAGCAAGAGAAATGCTGATTTCATCAAGCCCAGTTACATACTCAGAATCTGTACTACTGCGCGAACAGACATGTCTCTGTAGGCAAAAAACTCATTTCTGACAAAGTTGCCCAAATGCATCTCAGAAGTGTGCAACCTGTTCCCTGAGTTAGAAAACGTCGAGAAACATTCTTTTCTGCTAGCGCTGTGCTTCTACACATGTATTTGCTGAATGGTGAAAGCGCACAGTAATGCACTTTTCTCCCAGCAAATACACTGTTTCTAAGGAAATGGGAACACACTGAGGAGACACTTGTGGGAGCTAATGTGACTAAAACTGAGCTTCCCTACGCACTGGGAAGCAAGAGAAATGCTGATTTCATCAAACCCAGTTACATACTCAGAATCTGTACTACTGCGCAAATAGGCATGTCTCTTTAGGGAAAAAACTCATTTCTGACAAAGTTGCCCAA
Source organism: Acomys minous (assembly GCF_964271855.1). Classification (NCBI taxonomy): domain Eukaryota; kingdom Metazoa; phylum Chordata; class Mammalia; order Rodentia; family Muridae; genus Acomys; species Acomys minous. Next base: position 708,222 of record NW_028182169.1, on the reverse strand, counting down.
ATGCATCTCAGAAGTGAGCAACTTGTTCCCTGAGTTAGAAAACGTCGAGAAACGGTCGTTTCTGCTAGCACTGTGATTCTACACATGTATTTGCTGAACGGTGAAAGCACACAGTAATGCACTTTTCTCCCAGCAAATACACTGTTTCTAAGGAAATGGGAACACACTGAGGAGACACTTGTGGGAGCTAATGTGACTAAAACTGAGCTTCCCTACGCACTGGGAAGCAAGAGAAATGCTGATTTCATCAAACCCAGTTACATACTCAGAATCTGTACTACTGCGCAAATAGGCATGTCTCTTTAGGGAAAAAACTCATTTCTGACAAAGTTGCCCAAATGCATCTCAGAAGTGAGCAACTTGTTCCCTGAGTTAGAAAACGTCGAGAAACGGTCGTTTCTGCTAGCACTGTGATTCTACACATGTATTTGCTGAACGGTGAAAGCGCACAGTAATGCACTTTTCTCCCAGCAAATACACTGTTTCTAAGGAAATGGGAACAAACTGAGGAGACACTTGTGGGAGCTACTGTGACTAAAACTGAGCTTCCCTACGCACAGGGATGCAAGAGAAATGCTGATTTCATCAAGCCCAGTTACATACTCAGAATCTGTACTACTGCGCAAATAGGCATGTCTCTGTAGGCAAAAAACCCATTTCTGACAAAGATGCCCAAGTGCATCTCAGAAGTGTGCAACTTGTTCCCTGAGTTAGAAAACATCGAGAAACGTTCGTTTCTGCTGGCACTGTGCTTCTACACATGTATTTGCTGAACGGTGAAAGCGCACAGTAATGCACTTTTCTCCCAGCAAATACACTGTTTCTAAGGAAATGGGAATACACTGAGGAAACACTTGTGGGAGCTACTGTGACTAAAACTGAGCTTCCCTACGCACAGGGAAGCAAGAGAAATGCTGATTTCATCAAGCCCAGTTACATACTCAGAATCTGTACTATCTGTAGGCAAAAAACTCATTTCTGACAAAGTTGCCCAAATGCATCTCAGAAGTGTGCAACTTGTTCCCTGAGGTAGAACACGTCGAGAAAGTTCATTTCTGCTAGCGCTGTGCTTCTACACATGTATTTGCTGAACGGTGAAAGCGCACAGTAATGCACTTTTCTCCCAGCAAATACACTGTTTCTAAGGAAATGGGAACACACTGAGGAGACACTTGTGGGAGCTACTGTGACTAAAACTGAGCTTCCCTACGCACAGGGAAGCAAGAGAAATGCTGATTTCATCAAGCCCAGTTACATACTCAGAATCTGTACTACTGCGCAAATAGGCATGTCTCTGTAGGCAAAAAACTCATTTCTGACAAAGTTGCCCAAATGCATCTCAGAAGTGTGCAACTTATTCCCTGAGTTAGAAAACATCGAGAAACGTTCGTTTCTGCTAGCGCTGTGCTTCTACACATGTATTTGCTGAACGGTGAAAGCGCACAGTAATGCACTTTTCTCCCAGAAAATACACTGTTTCTAAGGAAATGGGAACACACTGAGGAGACACTTGTGGGAGCTACTGTGACTAAAACTGAGCTTCCCTACGCACAGGGAAGCAAGAGAAATGCTGATTTCATCAAGCCCAGTTATGAACTCAGAATCTGTACTACTGCGCAAATAGGCATGTCTCTGTAGGCAAAAAAACTCATTTCTGACAAATTTGCCCAAATGCATCTCAGAAGTGTGCATCTTCTTCCCTGATTTAGAAAACGTCGAGAAACGGTCGTTTCTGCTAGCGCTGTGCTTCTACACATGTATTTGCTGAACGGTGAAAGCGCACAGTAATGCACTTTTCTCCCAGCAAATACACTGTTTCTAAGGAAATGGGAACACACTGAGGAGACACTTGTGGGAGCTACTGTGACTAAAACTGAGCTTCCCTACGCACAGGGAAGCAAGAGAAATGCTGATTTCATCAAGCCCAGTTACATACTCAGAATCTGTACTACTGCGCGAACAGACATGTCTCTGTAGGCAAAAAACTCATTTCTGACAAAGTTGCCCAAATGCATCTCAGAAGTGTGCAACCTGTTCCCTGAGTTAGAAAACGTCGAGAAACATTCTTTTCTGCTAGCGCTGTGCTTCTACACATGTATTTGCTGAATGGTGAAAGCGCACAGTAATGCACTTTTCTCCCAGCAAATACACTGTTTCTAAGGAAATGGGAACACACTGAGGAGACACTTGTGGGAGCTAATGTGACTAAAACTGAGCTTCCCTACGCACTGGGAAGCAAGAGAAATGCTGATTTCATCAAACCCAGTTACATACTCAGAATCTGTACTACTGCGCAAATAGGCATGTCTCTTTAGGGAAAAAACTCATTTCTGACAAAGTTGCCCAAATGCATCTCAGAAGTGAGCAACGTGTTCCCTGAGTTAGAAAACGTCGAGAAACGGTCGTTTCTGCTAGCACTGTGATTCTACACATGTATTTGCTGAACGGTGAAAGCGCACAGTAATGCACTTTTCTCCCAGCAAATACACTGTTTCTAAGGAAATGGGAACAAACTGAGGAGACACTTGTGGGAGCTACTGTGACTGAAACTGAGCTTCCCTACGCACAGGGAAGCAAGAGAAATGCTGATTTCATCAAGCCCAGTTACATACTCAGAATCTGTACTACTGCGCAAATAGGCATGTCTCTGTAGGCAAAAAACTCATTTCTGACAAAGTTGCCCAAATGCATCTCAGAAGTGTGCAACTTGTTCCCTGAGTTAGAGAACGTCGAGAAACGGTCGTATCGGCTATCGCTGTGCTTCTACACATGTATTTGCTGAACGGTGAAAGCGCACAGTAAGGCACTTTTCTCCCAGCAAATACACTGTTTCTAAGGAAATGGGAACACACTGAGGAAACACTTGTGGGAGCTACTGTGACTAAAACTGAGCTTCCCTACGCACAGGGAAGCAAGAGAAATGCTGATTTCATCAAGCCCAGTTACATACTCAGAATCTGTACTACTTCGCAAATAGGCATGTCTCTGTAGACAAAAAACTCATTTCTGACAAAGTTGCCCAAATGCATCTCAGAAGTGTGCAACTTATTCCCTGAGTTAGAAAACATCGAGAAACGTTCGTTTCTGCTAGCGCTGTGTTTCTACACATGTATTTGCTGAACGGTGAAAGCGCACAGTAATGCACTTTTCTCCCAGCAAATACACTGTTTCTAAGGAAATGGGAACACACTGAGGAGACACTTGTGGGAGCTACTGTGACTAAAACTGATCTTCCCTACGCACAGGGAAGGAAGAGAAATGCTGATTTCATCAAGCCCAGTTACATACTCAGAATCTGTACTACTGCGCAAATAGGCATGTCTCTGTAGGCAAAAAACTCATTTCTGACAAAGTTGCCCAAATGCATCTCAGAAGTGTGCAACTTGTTCCCTGAGTTAGAAAACGTCGAGAAACTGTCGTATCGGCTAGCGCTGTGCTTCTACACACGTATTTGCTGAACGGTGAAAGCGCACAGTAATGCACTTTTCTCCCAGCAAATACACTGTTCCTAAGGAAATAGGAACACACTGAGGAGACACTTGTGGGAGCTACTGTGACTAAAACTGAGCTTCCCTACGCACAGGGAAGCAAGAGAAATGCTGATTTCATCAAGCCCAGTTACATACTCAGAATCTGTACTACTGCGCAAATAGGCATGTCTCTGTAGGCAAAAAAACTCATTTCTGACAAAGTTGCCCAAATGCATCTCAGAAGTGTGCAACTTGTTCCCTGAGTTAGAGAACGTCGAGAAACGGTCGTATCGGCTAGCGCTGTGCTTCTACACATGTATTTGCTGAACGGTGAAAGCGCACAGTAATGCACTTTTCTCCCAGCAAATACACTGTTTCTAAGGAAATGGGAACACACTGAGGAAACACTTGTGGGAGCTACTGTGACTAAAACTGAGCTTCCCTACGCACAGGGAAGCAAGAGAAATGCTAATTTCATCAAGCCCAGTTACATTCTCAGAATCTGTACTACTGCGCAAATAGGCATGTCTCTGTAGGCAAAAAACTCATTTCTGACAAAGTTGCCCAAATGCATCTCAGAAGTGTGCAACTTATTCCCTGAGTTAGAAAACGTCGAGAAACGTTCGTTTCTGCTAGCGTTGTGCTTCTACACATGTATTTGCTGAACGGTGAAAGCGCACAGTAATGCACTTTTCTCCCAGCAAATACACTGTTTCTAAGGAAATGGGAACACACTGAGGAGATACTTGTGGGAGCTACTGTGACTAAAACTGAGCTTCCCTACGCACAGGGAAGCAAGAGAAATGCTGATTTCATCAAGCCCAGTTACATACTCAGAATCTGTACTACTGCGCAAATAGGCATGTCTCTGTAGGCAAAAAACTCATTTCTGACAAAGTTGCCCAAATGCATCTCAGAAGTGTGCAACTTGTTCCCTGAGTTAGAGAACGTCGAGAAACGGTCATATCGACTAGCGCTGTGCTTCTACACATGTATTTGCTGAACGGTGAAAGCGCACAATAATGCACTTTTCTCCCAGCAAATACACTGTTTCTAAGGAAATGGGAACACACTGAGGAGACACTTGTGGGAGCTACTGTGACTAAAACTGAGCTTCCCTACGCACAGGGAAGCAAGAGAATGCTGATTTCATCAAGCCCAGTTACATACTCAGAATCTGTACTACTGCGCAAATAGGCATGTCTCTGTAGGCAAAAAACTCATTTCTGACAAAGTTGCCCAAATGCATCTCAGAAGTGTGCAACTTGTTCCCTGAGTTAGAAAACGTCGAGAAACGTTCGTTTCTGCTAGCGCTGTGCTTCTACACATGTATTTGCTGAAAGGTGAAAGCGCACAGTAATGCACTTTTCTCCCAGCAAATACACTGTTTCTAAGGAAATGGGAACACACTGAGGAGACACTTGTGGGAGCTACTGTGACTAAAACTGAGCTTCCCTACGCACAGGGAAGCAAGAGAAATGCAGATTTCATCCAGCCCAGTTACATACTCAGAATCTGTACTACTGCGCAAATAGGCATATCTCTATAGGCAAAAAACTCATTTCTGACAAAGTTGCCCAAATGCATCTCAGAAGTTTGCAACTTGTTCCCTGAGTTAGAAAACGTCGAGAAACGTTCGTTTCTGCTAGCGCTGTGCTTCTACACATGTATTTGCTGAAGGGTGAAAGCGCACAGTAATGCACTTTTCTCCCAGCAAATACACTGTTTCTAAAGAAATGGGAACACACTGAGACACTTGTGGGAGCTACTGTGACTAAAACTGAGATTCCCTATGCACAGGGAAGCAAGAGAAATGCTGATTTCATCAAGCCCAGTTACATACTCAGAATCTGTACTACTGCGCAAATAGGCATGTCTCTTTAGGCAAAAAACTCATTTCTGACAAAGTTGCCCAAATGCATCTCAGAAGTGTGCAACTTGTTCCCTGAGTTAGAAAACGTCGAGAAACGGTCGTTTCTGCTAGCGCTATGCTTCTACACATGTATTTGCTGAACGGTGAAAGCGTACAGTAATGCACTTTTCTCCCAGCAAATACACTGTTTCTAAGGAAATGGGAACACACTGAGGAGACACTTGTGGGAGCTACTGTGACTAAAACTGAGCTTCCCTACGCAAAGCGAAGCAAGAGAATGCTGATTTCATCAAGCCCAGTTACATACTCAGAATCTGTACTACTGCGCAAATATGCATGTCTCTGTAGGCAAAAAACTCATTTCTGACAAAGTTGCCCAAATGCAACTCAGAAGTGTGCAACTTGTTCCCTGAGTTAGAAAACGTCGAGAAACGTTCGTTTCTGCTAGCGCTGTGCTTCTACACATGTATTTGCTGAAAGGTGAAAGCGCACAGTAATGCACTTTTCTCCCAGCAAATACAGTGTTTCTAAGGAAATGGGAACACACTGAGACACTTGTGGGAGCTCCAGTGACTAAAACTGAGCTTCCCTACGCACAGGGAAGCAAGAGAAATGCTGATTTCATCAAGCCCAGTTACATACTCAGAATCTGTACTACTGCGCAAATAGGCATGTCTCTTTAGGCAAAAAACTCATTTCTGACAAAGTTGCCCAAATGCATCTCAGAAGTGTACAACTTGTTCCCTGAGTTAGAAAACGTCGAGAAACGGTCGTTTCTGCTAGCGCTATGCTTCTACACATGTATTTGCTGAACGGTGAAAGCGCACAGTAATGCACTTTTCTCCCAGCAAATACACTCTTTCTAAGGAAATGGGAACACACTGAGGAGACACTTGTGGGAGCTACTGTGACTAAAACTGAGCTTCCCTACGCAAAGCGAAGCAAGAGAATGCTGATTTCATCAAGCCCAGTTACATACTCAGAATCTGTACTACTGCGCAAATATGCATGTCTCTGTAGGCAAAAAACTCATTTCTGACAAAGTTGCCCAAATGCAACTCAGAAGTGTGCAACTTGTTCCCTGAGTTAGAAAACGTCGAGAAACGTTCGTTTCTGCTAGCGCTGTGCTTCTACACATGTATTTGCTGAAAGGTGAAAGCGCACAGTAATGCACTTTTCTCCCAGCAAATACAGTGTTTCTAAGGAAATGGGAACACACTGAGACACTTGTGGGAGCTCCAGTGACTAAAACTGAGCTTCCCTACGCACAGGGAAGCAAGAGAAATGCTGATTTCATCAAGCCCAGTTACATACTCAGAATCTGTACTACTGCGCAAATAGGCATGTCTCTTTAGGCAAAAAACTCATTTCTGACAAAGTTGCCCAAATGCATCTCAGAAGTGTACAACTTGTTCCCTGAGTTAGAAAACGTCGAGAAACGGTCGTTTCTGCTAGCGCTATGCTTCTACACATGTATTTGCTGAACGGTGAAAGCGCACAGTAATGCACTTTTCTCCCAGCAAATACACTCTTTCTAAGGAAATGGGAACACACTGAGGAGACACTTGTGGGAGCTACTGTGACTAAAACTGAGCTTCCCTACGCAAAGCGAAGCAAGAGAATGCTGATTTCATCAAGCCCAGTTACATACTCAGAATCTGTACTACTGCGCAAATATGCATGTCTCTGTAGGCAAAAAACTCATTTCTGACAAAGTTGCCCAAATGCAACTCAGAAGTGTGCAACTTGTTCCCTGAGTTAGAAAACGTCGAGAAACGGTCGATTCTGCTAGCGCTGTGCTTCTACACATGTATTTGCTGAAAGGTGAAAGCGCACAGTAATGCACATTTCTCCAAGCAAATACACTGTTTCTAAGGAAATGGGAACACACTGAGGAGACACTTGTGGGAGCTACTGTGACTAAAACTGAGCTTCCCTACGCACAGGGAAGCAAGAGAAATGCAGATTTCACCCAGCCCAGTTACATACTCAGAATCTGTACTACTGCGCAAATAGGCAGATCTCTATAGGCAAAAAACTCATTTCTGACAAAGTTGCCCAAATGCATCTCAGAAGTTTGCAACTTGTTCCCTGAGTTAGAAAACGTCGAGAAACGTTCGTTTCTGCTAGCGCTGTGCTTCTACACATGTATTTGCTGAAAGGTGAAAGCGCACAGTAATGCACTTTTCTCCCAGCAAATACAGTGTTTCTAAGGAAATGGGAACACACTGAGACACTTGTGGGAGCTCCAGTGACTAAAACTGAGCTTCCCTACGCACAGGGAAGCAAGAGAAATGCTGATTTCATCAAGCCCAGTTACATACTCAGAATCTGTACTACTGCGCAAATAGGCATGTCTCTGTAGGCAAAAAACTCATTTCTGACAAAGTTGCCCAAATGCATCTCAGAAGTGTACAACTTGTTCCCTGAGTTAGAAAACGTCGAGAAACGGTCGTTTCTGCTAGCGCTATGCTTCTACACATGTATTTGCTGAACGGTGAAAGCGCACAGTAATGCACTTTTCTCCCAGCAAATACACTCTTTCTAAGGAAATGGGAACACACTGAGGAGACACTTGTGGGAGCTACTGTGACTAAAACTGAGCTTCCCTACGCAAAGCGAAGCAAGAGAATGCTGATTTCATCAAGCCCAGTTACATACTCAGAATCTGTACTACTGCGCAAATATGCATGTCTCTGTAGGCAAAAAACTCATTTCTGACAAAGTTGCCCAAATGCAACTCAGAAGTGTGCAACTTGTTCCCTGAGTTAGAAAACGTCGAGAAACGGTCGATTCTGCTAGCGCTGTGCTTCTACACATGTATTTGCTGAAAGGTGAAAGCGCACAGTAATGCACTTTTCTCCCAGCAAATACACTGTTTCTAAGGAAATGGGAACACACTGAGGAGACACTTGTGGGAGCTACTGTGACTAAAACTGAGCTTCCCTACGGACAGGGAAGCAAGAGAAATGCAGATTTCACCCAGCCCTGTTACATACTCAGAATCTGTACTACTGCGCAAATAGGCAGATCTCTATAGGCAAAAAACTCATTTCTGACAAAGTTGCCCAAATGCATCTCAGAAGTGTGCAACTTGTTCCCTGAGTTAGAAAACGTCGAGAAACGTTCGTTTCTGCTAGCGCTGCGCTTCTACACATGTATTTGCTGAACGGTGAAAGCGCACAGTAATGCACGTTTCTCCCAGCTAATACACTGTTTCTAAGGAAATGGGAACACACTGAGACACTTGTGGGAGCTACAGTGACTAAAACTGAGCTTACCTACGCACAGGGAAGCAAGAGAAATGCTGATTTCATCAAGCCCAGTTACATACTCAGAATCTGTACTACTGCGCAAATAGGCATGTCTCTTTAGGCAAAAAACTCATTTCTGACAAAGTTGCCCAAATGCATCTCAGAAGTGTGCAACTTGTTCCCTGAGTTAGAAAACGTCGAGAAACGGTCGTTTCTGCTAGCGCTATGCTTCTACACATGTATTTGCTGAACGGTGAAAGCGTACAGTAATGCACTTTTCTCCCAGCAAATACACTGTTTCTAAGGAAATGGGAACACACTGAGGAGACACTTGTGGGAGCTACTGTGACTAAAACTGAGCTTCCCTACGCAAAGGGAAGCAAGAGAATGCTGATTTCATCAAGCCCAGTTACATACTCAGAATCTGTACTACTGCGCAAATATGCATGTCTCTGTAGGCAAAAAACTCATTTCTGACAAAGTTGCCCAAATGCAACTCAGAAGTGTGCAACTTGTTCCCTGAGTTAGAAAACGTCGAGAAACGTTCGTTTCTGCTAGCGCTGTGCTTCTACACATGTATTTGCTGAAAGGTGAAAGCGCACAGTAATGCACTTTTCTCCCAGCAAATACAGTGTTTCTAAGGAAATGGGAACACACTGAGACACTTGTGGGAGCTCCAGTGACTAAAACTGAGCTTCCCTACGCACAGGGAAGCAAGAGAAATGCAGATTTCACCCAGCCCAGTAACATACTCAGAATCTGTACTACTGCGCAAATAGGCAGATCTCTATAGGCAAAAAACTCATTTCTGACAAAGTTGCCCAAATGCATCTCAGAAGTTTGCAACTTGTTCCCTGAGTTAGAAAACGTCGAGAAACGTTCGTTTCTGCTAGCGCTGTGCTTCTACACATGTATTTGCTGAAAGGTGAAAGCGCACAGTAATGCACTTTTCTCCCAGCAAATACAGTGTTTCTAAGGAAATGGGAACACACTGAGACACTTGTGGGAGCTCCAGTGACTAAAACTGAGCTTCCCTACGCACAGGGAAGCAAGAGAAATGCTGATTTCATCAAGCCCAGTTACATACTCAGAATCTGTACTACTGCGCAAATAGGCATGTCTCTTTAGGCAAAAAACTCATTTCTGACAAAGTTGCCCAAATGCATCTCAGAAGTGTACAACTTGTTCCCTGAGTTAGAAAACGTCGAGAAACGGTCGTTTCTGCTAGCGCTATGCTTCTACACATGTATTTGCTGAACGGTGAAAGCGCACAGTAATGCACTTTTCTCCCAGCAAATACACTCTTTCTAAGGAAATGGGAACACACTGAGGAGACACTTGTGGGAGCTACTGTGACTAAAACTGAGCTTCCCTACGGACAGGGAAGCAAGAGAAATGCAGATTTCACCCAGCCCTGTTACATACTCAGAATCTGTACTACTGCGCAAATAGGCAGATCTCTATAGGCAAAAAACTCATTTCTGACAAAGTTGCCCAAATGCATCTCAGAAGTTTGCAACTTGTTCCCTGAGTTAGAAAACGTCGAGAAACGTTCGTTTCTGCTAGCGCTGCGCTTCTACACATGTATTTGCTGAACGGTGAATGCGCACAGTAATGCACGTTTCTCCCAGCTAATACACTGTTTCTAAGGAAATGGGAACACACTGAGACACTTGTGGGAGCTACAGTGACTAAAACTGAGCTTACCTACGCACAGGGAAGCAAGAGAAATGCTGATTTCATCAAGCCCAGTTACATACTCAGAATCTGTACTACTGCGCAAATAGGCATGTCTCTTTAGGCAAAAAACTCATTTCTGACAAAGTTGCCCAAATGCATCTCAGAAGTGTGCAACTTGTTCCCTGAGTTAGAAAACGTCGAGAAACGGTCGTTTCTGCTAGCGCTATGCTTCTACACATGTATTTGCTGAACGGTGAAAGCGTACAGTAATGCACTTTTCTCCCAGCAAATACACTGTTTCTAAGGAAATGGGAACACACTGAGGAGACACTTGTGGGAGCTACTGTGACTAAAACTGAGCTTCCCTACGCAAAGGGAAGCAAGAGAATGCTGATTTCATCAAGCCCAGTTACATACTCAGAATCTGTACTACTGCGCAAATAGGCATGTCTCTGTAGGCAAAAAACTCATTTCTGACAAAGTTGCCCAAATGCATCTCAGAAGTGTGCAACTTGTTCCCTGAGTTAGAAAACGTCGAGAAACGTTCGTTTCTGCTAGCGCTGTGCTTCTACACATGTATTTGCTGAACGTTGAAAGCGCACAGTAATGCACTTTTCTCCCAGGAAATACACTGTTCTAAGGAAATGGGAACACACTGAGGAGACACTTGTGGGAGCTACTGTGACTAAAACTGAGCTTCCCTACGCACAGGGAAGCAAGAGAAATGCTGATTTCATCAAGCCCAGTTACATACTCAGACTCTGTACTACTGCGCAAATAGGCATGTCTCTTTAGGCAAAAAACTCATTTCTGACAAAGTTGCCCAAATGCATCTCAGAAGAGTGCAACTTGTTCCCTGAGTTAGAAAACGTCGAGAAACGGTCGTTTCTGCTAGCGCTGTGCTTCTACACATGTATTTGCTGAACGGTGAAAGCGCACAGTAATGCACTTTTCTCCCAGCAAATACAATGTTTCTAAGGAAATGGGAACACACTGAGGAAACACTTGTGGGAGCTACTGTGACTAAAACTGAGCTTCCCTACGCACAGGGAAGCAAGAGAAATGCTGATTTCATCAAGCCAAGTTACATACTCAGACTCTGTACTACTGCGCAAATAGGCATGTCTCTTTAGGCAAAAAACTCATGTCTGACAAAGTTGCCCAAATGCATCTCTGAAGTGTGCAACTTGTTCCCTGAGTTAGAAAACGTCGAGAAACGGTCGTTTCTGCTAGCGCTATGCTTCTACAAATGTATTTGCTGAACGGTGAAAGCGTACAATAATGCACTTTTCTCCCAGCAAATACACTGTTTCTAAGGAAATGGGAACACACTGAGGAGACACTTGTGGGAGCTACTGTGACTAAAACTGAGCTTCCCTACACACAGGGAAGCAAGAGAAATGCTGATTTCATCAAGCCCAGTTACATACTCAGAATCTGTACTACTGCGCAAATATGCATGTCTCTGTAGGCAAAAAACTCATTTCTGACAAAGTTGCACAAATGCAACTCAGAAGTGTGCAACTTGTTCCCTGAGTTAGAAAACGTCGAGAAACGTTCGTTTCTGCTAGCGCTGTGCTTCTACACATGTATTTGCTGAAAGGTGAAAGCGCACAGTAATGCACTTCTCTCCCTGCAAATACACTGTTTCTAAGGAAATGGGAACACACTGAGACACTTGTGGGAGCTACAGTGACTAAAACTGAGCTTCCCTACGCACAGGGAAGCAAGAGAAATGCTGATTTCATCAAGCCCAGTTACATACTCAGAATCTGTACTACTGCGCAAATAGGCATGTCTCTTTAGGCAAAAAACTCATTTCTGACAAAGTTGCCCAAATGCATCTCAGAAGTGTACAACTTGTTCCCTGAGTTAGAAAACGTCGAGAAACGGTCGTTTCTGCTAGCGCTATGCTTCTACACATGTATTTGCTGAACGGTGAAAGCGTACAGTAATGCACTTTTCTCCCAGCAAATACACTCTTTCTAAGGAAATGTGAACACACTGAGGAGACACTTGTGGGAGCTACTGTGACTAAAACTGAGCTTCCCTACGCAAAGCGAAGCAAGAGAATGCTGATTTCATCAAGCCCAGTTACATACTCAGAATCTGTACTACTGCGCAAATAGGCATGAATCTGTAGGCAAAAAACTCATTTCTGACAAAGTTGCCCAAATGCAACTCAGAAGTGTGCAACTTGTTCCCTGAGTTAGAAAACGTCGAGAAACGGTCGATCCTGCTAGCGCTGTGCTTCTACACATGTATTTGCTGAAAGGTGAAAGCGCACAGTAATGCACTTTTCTCCCAGCTAATACACTGTTTCTAAGGAAATGGGAACACACTGAGACACTTGTGGGAGCTACAGTGACTAAAACTGAGCTTACCTACGCACAGGGAAGCAAGAGAAATGCTGATTTCATCAAGCCCAGTTACATACTCAGAATCTGTACTACTGCGCAAATAGGCATGTCTCTTTAGGCAAAAAACTCATTTCTGACAAAGTTGCCCAAATGCATCTCAGAAGTGTGCAACTTGTTCCCTGAGTTAGAAAACGTCGAGAAACGGTCGTTTCTGCTAGCGCTATGCTTCTACACATGTATTTGCTGAACGGTGAAAGCGTACAGTAATGCACTTTTCTCCCAGCAAATACACTCTGTCTAAGCAAATGGGAACACACTGAGGAGACACTTGTGGGAGCTACTGTGACTAAAACTGAGCTTCCCTACGCAAAGGGAAGCAAGAGAATGCTGATTTCATCAAGCCCAGTTACATACTCAGAATCTGTACTACTGCGCAAATAGGCATGTCTCTGTAGGCAAAAAACTCATTTCTGACAAAGTTGCCCAAATGCATCTCAGAAGTGTGCAACTTGTTCCCTGAGTTAGAAAACGTCGAGAAACGTTCGTTTCTGCTAGCGCTGTGCTTCTACACATGTATTTGCTGAACGTTGAGAGCGCACAGTAATGCACTTTTCTCCCAGGAAATACACTGTTCTAAGGAAATGGGAACACACTGAGGAGACACTTGTGGGAGCTACTGTGACTAAAACTGAGCTTCCCTACGCACAGGGAAGCAAGAGAAATGCTGATTTCATCAAGCCCAGTTACATACTCAGACTCTGTACTACTGCGCAAATAGGCATGTCTCTTTAGGCAAAAAACTCATTTCTGACAAAGTTGCCCAAATGCATCTCAGAAGAGTGCAACTTGTTCCCTGAGTTAGAAAACGTCGAGAAACGGTCGTTTCTGCTAGCGCTGTGCTTCTACACAGGTATTTGCTGAACGGTGAAAGCGCACAGTAATGCACTTTTCTCCCAGCAAATACAATGTTTCTAAGGAAATGGGAACACACTGAGGAAACACTTGTGGGAGCTACTGTGACTAAAACTGAGCTTCCCTACGCACAGGGAAGCAAGAGAAATGCTGATTTCATCAAGCCCAGTTACATACTCAGAATCTGTACTACTGCGCAAATAGGCATGTCTCTTTAGGCAAAAAACTCATTTCTGACAAAGTTGCCCAAATGCATCTCAGAAGTGTGCAACTTGTTCCCTGAGTTAGAAAACGTCGAGAAACGGTCGTTTCTGCTAGCGCTATGCTTCTACACATGTATTTGCTGAACCGTGAAAGCGTACAGTAATGCACTTTTCTCCCAGCAAATACACTGTTTCTAAGGAAATGGGAACACACTGAGGAGACACTTGTGGGAGCTACTGTGACTAAAACTGAGCTTCCCAACACACAGGGAAGCAAGAGAAATGCTGATTTCATCAAGCCCAGTTACATACTCAGAATCTGTACTACTGCGCAAATATGCATGTCTCTGTAGGCAAAAAACTCATTTCTGACAAAGTTGCCCAAATGCAACTCAGAAGTGTGCAACTTGTTCCCTGAGTTAGAAAACGTCGAGAAACGTTCGTTTCTGCTAGCGCTGTGCTTCTACACATGTATTTGCTGAAAGGTGAAAGCGCACAGTAATGCACTTTTCTCCCAGCAAATACACTGTTTCTAAGGAAATGGGAACACACTGAGACACTTGTGGGAGCTACTGTGACTAAAACTGAGCTTCCCTACGCACAGGGAAGCAAGAGAAATGCTGATTTCATCAGGCCCAGTTACATACTCAGAATCTGTACTACTGCGCAAATAGGCATGTCTCTTTAGGTAAAAAACTCATTTCTGACAAAGATGCCCAAATGCATCTCAGAAGTGTACAACTTGTTCCCTGAGTTAGAAAACGTCGAGAAACGGTCGTTTCTGCTAGCGCTATGCTTCTACACATGTATTTGCTGAACGGTGAAAGCGTACAGTAAAGCACTTTTCTCCCAGCAAATACACTCTTTCTAAGGAAATGGGAACACACTGAGGAGACACTTGTGGGAGCTACTGTGACTAAAACTGAGCTTCCCTACGCAAAGCGAAGCAAGAGAATGCTGATTTCATCAAGCCCAGTTACATACTCAGAATCTGTACTACTGCGCAAATATGCATGTCTCTGTAGGCAAAAAACTCATTTCTGACAAAGTTGCCCAAATGCAACTCAGAAGTGTGCAACTTGTTCCCTGAGTTAGAAAACGTCGAGAAACGGTCGATTCTGCTAGCGCTGTGCTTCTACACATGTATTTGCTGAAAGGTGAAAGCGCACAGTAATGCACTTTTCTCCCAGCAAATTCACTGTTTCTAAGGAAATGGGAACACACTGAGGAGACACTTGTGGGAGCTACTGTGACTAAAACTGAGCTTCCCTACGCAAAGGGAAGCAAGAGAATGCTGATTTCATCAAGCCCAGTTACATACTCAGAATCTGTACTACTGCGCAAATAGGCATGTCTCTGTAGGCAAAAAACTCATTTCTGACAAAGTTGCCCAAATGCATCTCAGAAGTGTGCAACTTGTTCCCTGAGTTAGAAAACGTCGAGAAACGTTCGTTTCTTCTAGCGCTGTGCTTCTACACATGTATTTGCTGAACGTTGAAAGCGCACAGTAATGCACATTTCTCCCAGCAAATACACTGTTCTAAGGAAATGGGAACACACTGAGGAGACACTTGTGGGAGCTACTGTGACTAAAACTGAGCTTCCCTACGCACAGGGAAGCAAGAGAAATGCTGATTTCATCAAGCCCAGTTACATACTCAGAATCTGTACTACTGCGCAAATAGGCATGTCTCTTTAGGCAAAAAACTCATTTCTGACAAAGTTGCCCAAATGCATCTCAGAAGAGTGCAACTTGTTCCCTGAGTTAGAAAACGTCGAGAAACGGTCGTTTCTGCTAGCGCTGTGCTTCTACACATGTATTTGCTGAACGGTGAAAGCGCACAGTAATGCACTTTTCTCCCAGCAAATACAATGTTTCTAAGGAAATGGGAACACACTGAGGAAACACTTGTGGGAGCTACAGTGACTAAAACTGAGCTTCCCTACGCACAGGGAAGCAAGAGAAATGCTGATTTCATCAAGCCCAGTTACATACTCAGAATCTGTACTACTGCGCAAATAGGCATGTCTCTTTAGGCAAAAAACTCATTTCTGACAAAGTTGCCCAAATGCATCTCAGAAGTGTGCAACTTGTTCCCTGAGTTAGAAAACGTCGAGAAACGGTTGTTTGTAATAGCGCTGTGCTTCTACACATGTATTTGCTGAACGGTGAAAGCGTACAGTAATGCACTTTTCTCCCAGCAAAAACACTGTTTCTAAGGAAATGGGAACACACTGAGGAGACACTTGTGGGAGCTACTGTGACTAAAACTGAGCTTCCCTACGCAAAGGGAAGCAAGAGAATGCTGATTTCATCAAGCCCAGTTACATACTCAGAATCTGTACTACTGCGCAAATATGCATGTCTCTGTAGGCAAAAAACTCATTTCTGACAAAGTTGCCCAAATGCAACTCAGAAGTGTGCAACTTGTTCCCTGAGTTAGAAAACGTCGAGAAACGGTCGATCCTGCTAGCGCTGTGCTTCTACACATGTATTTGCTGAAAGGTGAAAGCGCACAGTAATGCACTTTTCTCCCAGCTAATACACTGTTTCTAAGGAAATGGGAACACACTGAGACACTTGTGGGAGCTACAGTGACTAAAACTGAGCTTACCTACGCACAGGGAAGCAAGAGAAATGCTGATTTCATCAAGCCCAGTTACATACTCAGAATCTGTACTACTGCGCAAATAGGCATGTCTCTTTAGGCAAAAAACTCATTTCTGACAAAGTTGCCCAAATGCATCTCAGAAGTGTGCAACTTGTTCCCTGAGTTAGAAAACGTCGAGAAACGGTCGTTTCTGCTAGCGCTATGCTTCTACACATGTATTTGCTGAAAGGTGAAAGCGTAGAGTAATGCACTTTTCTCCCAGCAAATACACTCTGTCTAAGCAAATGGGAACACACTGAGGAGACACTTGTGGGAGCTACTGTGACTAAAACTGAGCTTCCCTACGCAAAGGGAAGCAAGAGAATGCTGATTTCATCAAGCCCAGTTACATACTCAGAATCTGTACTACTGCGCAAATAGGCATGTCTCTGTAGGCAAAAAACTCATTTCTGACAAAGTTGCCCAAATGCATCTCAGAAGTGTGCAACTTGTTCCCTGAGTTAGAAAACGTCGAGAAACGTTCGTTTCTGCTAGCGCTGTGCTTCTACACATGTATTTGCTGAACGTTGAGAGCGCACAGTAATGCACTTTTCTCCCAGGAAATACACTGTTCTAAGGAAATGGGAACACACTGAGGAGACACTTGTGGGAGCTACTGTGACTAAAACTGAGCTTCCCTACGCACAGGGAAGCAAGAGAAATGCTGATTTCATCAAGCCCAGTTACATACTCAGAATCTGTACTACTGCGCAAATAGGCATGTCTCTTTAGGCAAAAAACTCATTTCTGACAAAGTTGCCCAAATGCATCTCAGAAGAGTGCAACTTGTTCCCTGAGTTAGAAAACGTCGAGAAACGGTCGTTTCTGCTAGCGCTGTGCTTCTACACATGTATTTGCTGAACGGTGAAAGCGCACAGTAATGCACTTTTCTCCCAGCAAATACAATGTTTCTAAGGAAATGGGAACACACTGAGGAAACACTTGTGGGAGCTACTGTGACTAAAACTGAGCTTCCCTACGCACAGGGAAGCAAGAGAAATGCTGATTTCATCAAGCCCAGTTACATACTCAGAATCTGTACTACTGCGCAAATAGGCATGTCTCTTTAGGCAAAAAACTCATTTCTGACAAAGTTGCCCAAATGCATCTCAGAAGTGTGCAACTTGTTCCCTGAGTTAGAAAACGTCGAGAAATGGTCGTTTCTGCTAGCGCTATGCTTCTACACATGTATTTGCTGAACCGTGAAAGCGTACAGTAATGCACTTTTCTCCCAGCAAATACACTGTTTCTAAGGAAATGGGAACACACTGAGGAGACACTTGTGGGAGCTACTGTGACTAAAACTGAGCTTCCCTACACACAGGGAAGCAAGAGAAATGCTGATTTCATCAAGCCCAGTTACATACTCAGAATCTGTACTACTGCGCAAATATGCATGTCTCTGTAGGCAAAAAACTCATTTCTGACAAAGTTGCCCAAATGCAACTCAGAAGTGTGCAACTTGTTCCCTGAGTTAGAAAACGTCGAGAAACGGTCGTTTCTGCTAGCGCTGTGCTTCTACACATGTATTTGCTGAACGGTGAAAGCGCACAGTAATGCACTTTTCTCCCAGCAAATACAATGTTTCTAAGGAAATGGGAACACACTGAGGAAACACTTGTGGGAGCTACTGTGACTAAAACTGAGCTTCCCTACGCACAGGGAAGCAAGAGAAATGCTGATTTCATCAAGCCCAGTTACATACTCAGAATCTGTACTACTGCGCAAATAGGCATGAATCTGTAGGCAAAAAACTCATTTCTGACAAAGTTGCCCAAATGCATCTCAGAAGTGTGCAACTTGTTCCCTGAGTTAGAAAACGTCGAGAAACGGTTGTTTGTAATAGCGCTGTGCTTCTACACATGTATTTGCTGAACAGTGAAAGCGTACAGTAATGCACTTTTCTCCCAGCAAATACACTGTTTCTAAGGAAATGGGAACACACTGAGGAGACACTTGTGGGAGCTACTGTGACTAAAACTGAGCTTCCCTACGCAAAGGGAAGCAAGAGAATGCTGATTTCATCAAGCCCAATTACATACTGAGATTCTGTACTACTGCACAAATAGGCATGTCTCTGTAGGCAAAAAACTCATTTCTGACAAAGTTGCCCAAATGCATCTCAGAAGTGTGCAACTTGTTCATGGAGTTAGAAAACGTCGAGAAACGTTCGTTTCTGCTAGCGCTGTGCTTCTACACATGTATTTGCTGAACGGTGAAAGCGCACAGTAATGCACTTTTCTCCCAGCAAATACACTGTTTCTGAGGAAATGGGAACACACTGAGGAGACACTTGTGGGAGCTACTGTGACTAAAACTGAGCTTCCCTACGCACAGGGAAGCAAGAGAAATGCTGATTTCATCAAGCCCAGTTACATACTCAGAATCTGTACTACTGCGCAAATAGGCATGTCTCTTTAGGCAAAAAACTCATTTCTGACAAAGTTGCTCAAATGCATCTCAGAAGAGTGCAACTTGTTCCCTGAGTTAGAAAACGTCGAGAAACGGTCATTTCTGCTAGCGCTGTGCTTCTACACATGTATTTGCTGAACGGTGAAAGCGCACAGTAATGCACTTTTCTCCCAGCACATACACTGTTTCTAAGGAAATGGGAACACACTGAGACACTTGTGGGAGCTACAGTGACTAAAACTGAGCTTCCCTACGCACAGGGAAGCAAGAGAAATGCTGATTTCATCAAGCCCAGTTACATACTCAGAATCTGTACTACTGCGCAAATAGGCATGTCTCTTTAGGCAAAAAACTCATTTCTGACAAAGTTGCCCAAATGCATCTCAGAAGTGTGCAACTTGTTCCCTGAGTTAGAAAACGTCGAGAAACGTTCGTTTCTGCTAGCGCTGTGCTTCTACACATGTATTTGCTGAAAGGTGAAAGCGCACTGTAATGCACTTTTCTCCCAGCAAATACACTGTTTCTAAGGAAATGGAACACACTGAGACACTTGTTGGAGCTACAGTGACTAAAAGTGAGCTTCCCTACGCACAGGGAAGCAAGAGAATGCTGATTTCATCCAGCCTAGTTACATACTCAGAATCTGTACTACTGCGCAAATAGGCATGTCTCTGTAGGCAAAAAACTCATTTCTGACAAAGTTGCCCAAATGCATCTCAGAAGTGTGCAACTTGTTCCCTGAGTTAGAAAACGTTGAGAAACGTTTGTTTCTGCTAGCGCTGTGCTTCTACACATGTATTTGCTGAACGGTGAAAGCGCACAGTAATGCACTTTTCTCCCAGCAAATCCACTGTTTCTAAGGAAATGGGAACACACTGAGGAGACACTTGTGGGAGCTACTGGGACTAAAACTGAGCTTCCCTACGCACAGGGAAGCAAGATAAATGCTGATTTCATCAAGCCCAGTTACATACTCAGAATCTGTACTACTGCGCAAATAGGCATGTCTCTGTAGGCAGAAAACTCATTTCTGACAAAGTTGCCCAAATGCATCTCAGAAGTGTGCAACTTGTTCCCTGAGTTAGAAAACGTCGAGAAACGTTCGTTTCTGCTAGCGCTGTGCTTCTACACATGTATTTGCTGAACGGTGAAAGCGCACAGTAATGCACTTTTCTCCCAGCAAATACACTGTTTCTAAGGAAATGGGAACACACTGAGGAGACACTTGTGGGAGCTACTGTGACTAAAACTGAGCTTCCCTACGCACAGGGAAGCAAGAGAAATGCTGATTTCATCAAGCCCAGTTACATACTCAGAATCTGTACTACTGCGCAAATAGGCATGAATCTGTAGGCAAAAAACTCATTTCTGACAAAGTTGCCCAAATGCATCTCAGAAGTGTGCAACTTGTTCCCTGAGTTAGAAAATGTCTAGAAACGTTCGTTTCTGCTAGCGCTGTGCTTCTACACATGTATTTGCTGAACGGTGAAAGCGCACAGTAATGCACTTTTCTCCCAGCAAATACACTGTTTCTAAGGAACTGGGAACACACTGAGGAGACACTTATGGGAGCTACTGTGACTAAAACTGAGCTTCCCTACGCACAGGGAAGCAAGAGAAATGCTGATTTCATCAAGCCCAGTTACATACCCAGAATCTGTACTACTGCGCAAATAGGCATGTCTCTTTAGGCAAAAAACTCATTTCTGACAAAGTTGCCCAAATGCATCTCAGAAGTGTGCAACTTGTTCCCTGAGTTAGAAAACGTCGAGAAACGTTCGTTTCTGCTAGCGCTGTGCTTTTACACATGTATTTGCTGAACGGTGAAAGCACACAGTAATGCACTTTTCTCCCAGCAAATACACTGTTTCTAAGGAAATGGGAACACACTGAGGAGACACTTGTGGGAGGTACTGTGACTAAAACTGAGCTTCCCTACGCACAGGGAAGCAAGAGAAATGCTGATTTCATCAAGCCCAGTTACATACTCAGAATCTGAACTACTGCGCAAATAGGCATGTCTCTGTAGGCAAAAACCTCATTTCTGACAAAGTTGCCCAAATGAATCTCAGAAGTGTGCAACTTGTTCCCTGAGTTAGAAAACGTCGAGAAACTGTCGTTTCTACTAGCGCTGTGCTTCTACACATGTATTTGCTGAACAGTGAAAGCGTACAGTAATGCACTTTTCCCCCAGCAAATACACTGTTTCTAAGGAAATGGGAACACACTGAGGAGACACTTGTGGGAGCTACTGTGACTAAAACTGAGCTTCCCTACGCAAAGGGAAGCAAGATAATGCTGATTTCATCAAGCCCAATTACATACTGAGAATCTGTACTACTGCACAAATAGGCATGTCTCTGTAGGCAAAAAACTCATTTCTGACAAAGTTGCCCAAATGCATCTCAGAAGTGTGCCACTTGTTCTCTGAGTTAGAAAACGTCGAGAAACGTTCGTTTCTTCTAGCGCTGTGCTTCTACACATGTATTTGCTGAACGGTGAAAGCGCACAGTAATGCACTTTTCTCCCAGCAAATACACTGTTTCTAAGGAAATGGGAACACACTGAGGAGACACTTGTGGGAGCTACTGTGACTAACACTGAGCTTCCCTACGCACAGGGAAGCAAGAGAAATGCTGATTTCATCAAGCCCAGTTACATACTCAGAATCTGTACTACTGCGCAAATAGGCATGTCTCTTTAGGCAAAAAACTCATTTCTGACAAAGTTGCCCAAATGCATCTCAGAAGTGTGCAACTTGTTCCCTGAGTTAGAAAACGTCGAGAAACGGTCGTTTCTGCTAGCGCTGTGCTTCTACACATGTATTTGCTGAACGGTGAAAGCGCACAGTAATGCACTTTTATCCCAGCAAATACACTGTTTCTAAGGAAATGGGAACACACTGAGGAGACACTTGTGGGAGCTACTGTGACTAAAACTGAGCTTCCCTACGCACAGGGAAGCAAGAGAAATGCTGATTTCATCAAGCCCAGTTACATACTCAGAATCTGTACTACTGCGCAAATAGGCATATCTCTGTAGACAAAAAACTCATTTCTGACAAAGTTGCCCAAATGCATCTCAGAAGTTTGCAACTTGTTCCCTGAGTTAGAAAACGTCGAGAAACGTTCGTTTCTGCTAGCGCTGTGCTTCTACACATGTATTTGCTGAACGGTGAAAGCGCACAGTAATGCACTTTTCTCCCAGCAAATACACTGTTTCTAAGGAAATGGGAACACACTGAGACACTTGTGGGAGCTACAGTGACTAAAACTGAGCTTCCCTACGCACAGGGAAGCAAGAGAAATGCTGATTTCATCAAGCCCAGTTACATACTCAGAATCTGTACTACTGCGCAAATAGGCATGTCTCTGTAGGCAAAAAACTCATTTCTGACAAAGTTGCCCAAATGCATCTGAGAAGTGTGCAACTTGTTCCCTGAGTTAGAAAACGGCGAGAAACGGTCGTTTCTGCTAGCGCTGTGCTTCTACACATGTACTTGCTGAACGGTGAAAGCACACAGTAATGCACTTTTCTCCCAGCAAATACACTGTTTCTAAGGAAATGGGAACACACTGAGACACTTGTGGGAGCTACAGAGACTAAAACTGAGCTTCCCTACGCACAGGGAAGCAAGAGAAATGCTGATTTCATCAAGCCCAGTTACATACTCAGAATCTGTACTACTGCGCAAATAGGCATGTCTCTTTAGGCAAAAAACTCATTTCTGACAAAGTTGCCCAAATGCATCTCAGAAGTGTGCAACTTGTTCCCTGATTTAGAAAACGTCGAGAAACGGTCGTTTCTACTAGCGCTGTGCTTCTACACATGTATTTGCTGAACAGTGAAAGAGTACAGTAATGCACTTTTCTCCCAGCAAATACACTGTTTCTAAGGAAATGGGAACACACTGAGGAGACACTTGTGGGAGCTACTGTGACTAAAACTGAGCTTCCCTACGCACAGGGAAGCAAGAGAAATGCTGATTTCATCAAGCCCAGTTACATACTCAGAATCTGTACTACTGCGCAAATAGGCATGTCTCTTTAGGCAAAAAACTCATTTCTGACAAAGTTGCTCAAATGCATCTCAGAAGAGTGCAACTTGTTCACTGAGTTAGAAAACGTCGAGAAACGGTCATTTCTGCTAGCGCTGTGCTTCTACACATGTATTTGCTGAACGGTGAAAGCGCACAGTAATGCACTTTTCTCCCAGCACATACATTGTGTCTAAGGAAATGGGAACACACTGAGACACTTGTGGGAGCTACTGTGACTAAAACTGAGCTTCCCTACGCACAGGGAAGCAAGAGAAATGCTGATTTCATCAAGCCCAGTTACATACTCAGAATCTGTACTACTGCGCAAATAGGCATGTCTCTTTAGGCAAAAAACTCATTTCTGACAAAGTTGCCCAAATGCATCTCAGAAGTGTGCAACTTGTTCCCTGAGTTAGAAAACGTCGAGAAACGTTCGTTTCTGCTAGCGCTGTGCTTCTACACATGTATTTGCTGAACGGTGAAAGCGTACAGTAATGCACTTTTCTCCCAGCAAATACACTGTTTCTAAGGAACTGGGAACACACTGAGGAGACACTTGTGGGAGCTACTGTGACTAAAACTGAGCTTCCCTACGCACAGGGAAGCAAGAGAAATGCTGATTTCATCCAGCCCAGTTACATACTCAGAATCTGTACTACTGCGCAAATAGGCATGTCTCTGTAGGCAAAAAACTCATTTCTGACAAAGTTGCCCAAATGCATCTCAGAAGTGTGCAACTTGTTCCCTGAGTTAGAAAACGTCGAGAAACGTTCGTTTCTGCTAGCGCTGTGCTTCTACACATGTATTTGCTGAAAGGCGAAAGCGCACAGTAATGCACTTTTCTCCCAGCAAATACACTGTTTCTAAGGAAATGGAACACACTGAGACACTTGTGGGAGCTACAGTGACTAAAACTGAGCTTCCCTACGCACAGGGAAGCAAGAGAATGCTGATTTCATCCAGCCTAGATACATACTCAGAATCTGTACTACTGCGCAAATAGGCATGTCTCTGTAGGCAAAAAACTCATTTCTGACAAAGTTGCTCAAATGCATCTCAGAAGTGTGCCACTTGTTCCCTGAGTTAGAAAACGTCGAGAAACGTTCGTTTCTGCTAGCGCTGTGCTTCTATACATGTATTTGCTGAACGGTGAAAGCGCACAGTAATGCACTTTTCTCCCAGCAAATACACTGTTTCTAAGGAAATGGGAACACACTGAGGAGACACTTGTGGGAGCTACTGTGACTAAAACTGAGCTTCCCTACGCACAGGGAAGCAAGAGAAATGCTGATTTCATCAAGCCCAGTTACATACTCAGAATCTGTACTACTGCGCAAATAGGCATGTCTCTTTAGGCAAAAAACTCATTTCTGACAAAGTTGCTCAAATGCATCTCAGAAGAGTGCAACTTGTTCACTGAGTTAGAAAACGTCGAGAAACGGTCATTTCTGCTAGTGCTGTGCTTCTACACATGTATTTGCTGAACGGTGAAAGCGCACAGTAATGCACTTTTCTCCCAGCACATACATTGTTTCTTAGGAAATGGGAACACACTGAGACACTTGTGGGAGCTACTGTGACTAAAACTGAGCTTCCCTACGCACAGGGAAGCAAGAGAAATGCTGATTTCATCAAGCCCAGTTACATACTCAGAATCTGTACTACTGCGCAAATAGGCATGTCTCTTTAGGCAAAAAACTCATTTCTGACAAAGTTGCCCAAATGCATCTCAGAAGTGTGCAACTTGTTCCCTGAGTTAGAAAACGTCGAGAAACGGTCGTTTCTGCTAGCGCTGTGCTTCTACACATGTATTTGCTGAACGGTGAAAGCGTACAGTAATGCACTTTTCTCCCAGCAAATACACTGTTTCTAAGGAAATGGGAACACACTGAGGAGACACTTGTGGGAGCTACTGTGACTAAAACTGAGCTTCCCTACGCACAGGGAAGCAAGAGAATGCTGATTTCATCATGCCCAGTTACATACTCAGAATCTGTACTACTGCGCAAATAGGCATGTCTCTTTAGGCAAAAAACTCATTTCTGACAAAGTTGCCCAAATGCATCTCAGAAGTGTGCAACTTGTTCCCTGAGTTAGAAAACGTCGAGAAACGTTCGTTTCTGCTAGCGCTGTGCTTCTACACATGTATTTGCTGAACGGTGAATGCGCACAGTAATGCACTTTTCTCCCAGCAAATACACTGTTTCTAATGAACTGGGAACACACTGAGGAGACACTTGTGGGAGCTACTGTGACTAAAACTGAGCTTCCCTACGCACAGGGAAGCAAGAGAAATGCTGATTTCATCCAGCCCAGTTACATACTCAGAATCTGTACTACTGCGCAAATAGGCATGTCTCTGTAGGCAAAAAACTCATTTCTGACAAAGTTGCCCAAATGCATCTCAGAAGTGTGCAACTTGTTCCCTGAGTTAGAAAACGTTGAGAAACGTTTGTTTCTGCTAGCGCTGTGCTTCTACACATGTATTTGCTGAACGGTGAAAGCGCACAGTAATGCACTTTTCTCCCAGCAAATACACTGTTTCTAAGGAAATGGGAACACACTGAGGAGACACTTTGGGAGCTACTGTGACTAAAACTGAGCTTCCCTACGCACAGGGAAGCAAGAGAAATGCTGATTTCATCCAGCCCAGTTACATACTCAGAATCTGTACTACTGCCCAAATAGGCATGTCTCTTTAGGCAAAAAACTCATTTCTGACAAAGTTGCCCAAATGCATCTCAGAAGTGTGCAACCTGTTCCCTGAGTTAGAAAACATCGAGAAACGGTCGTTTCTGCTAGCGCTGTGCTTCTACACATGTATTTGCTGAACGGTGAAAGCGCACAGTAATGCACTTTTCTCCCAGCAAATACACTGTGTCTAAGGAAATGGGAACACACTGAGGAGACACTTGTGGGAGCTACTGTGACTAAAACTGAGCTTCCCTACACACAGGGAAGCAAGAGAAATGCTGATTTCATCAAGCACAGTTACATACTCAGAATCTGTACTACTGCGCAAATAGGCATGTCTCTGTAAACAAAAAACTCATTTCTGACAAAGTTGCCCAAATGCATCTCAGAAGTGTGCAACTTGTTCCCTGAGTTAGAAAACGTCGAGAAACGTTCGTTTCTGCTAGCGCTCTGCTTCTACACATGTATTTGTTGAACGGTGAAAGCGCACAGTAATGCACTTTTCTCCCAGCAAATACACTGTTTCTAAGGAAATGGGAACACACTGAGGAGACACTTGTGGGAGCTACTGTGACTAAAACTGAGCTTCCCTACACACAGGGAAGCAAGAGAAATGCTGATTTCATCAAGCCCAGTTACATACTCAGAATCTGTACTACTGCGCGAATAGGCATGTCTCTTTAGGCAAAAAACTCATTTCTGACAAAGTTGCCCAAATGCATCTCAGAAGTGTGCAACTTGTTCCCTGTGTTAGAAAACGTCGAGAAACGTTGGTTTCTGCTAGCGCTGTGCTTCTACACATGTATTTGCTGAACGGTGAAAGCGCACAGTAATGCACTTTTCTCCCAGCAAATACACTGTTTCTAAGGAAATGGGAACACACTGAGGAGACACTTGTGGGAGCTACTGTGACTAAAACTGAGCTTCCCTACGCACAGGGAAGCAAGAGAAATGCTGATTTCATCAAGCCCTGTTACATACTCAGAATCTGTACTACTGCGCAAATAGGCATGTCTCTGTAGGCAAAAAACTCATTTCTGAAAAAGTTGCCAAAATGCATCTCAGAAGTGTGCAACTTGTTCCCTGAGTTAGAAAACGTCGAGAAACGTTCGTTTCTGCTAGCGCTGTGCTTCTACACATGTATTTGCTGAACGGTGAAAGCGCACAGTAATGCACTTTTCTCCCAGCAAATACACTGTTTCTAAGGAACTGGGAACACACTGAGGAGACACTTGTGGGAGCTACTGTGACTAAAACTGAGCTTCCCTACGCACAGGGAAGCAAGAGAAATGCTGATTTCATCAAGCACAGTTACATACTCAGAATCTGTACTACTGCGCAAATAGGCATGTCTCTGTAGGCAAAAAACTCATTTCTGACAAAGTTGCCCAAATGCATCTCAGAAGTGTGCAACTTGTTCCCTGAGTTAGAATACGTCGAGAAACGGTCGTTTCTGCTAGCGCTGTGCTTCTACCCATGTATTTGCTGAACGGTGAAAGCGCACAGTAATGCACTTTTCTCCCAGCAAATACACTGTTTCTAAGGAACTGGGAACACACTGAGGAGACACTTGTGGGAGCTACTGTGACTAAAACTTAGCTTCCCTACGCACAGGGAAGCAAGAGAAATGCTGATTTCATCAAGCCCAGTTACATACTCAGAATCTGTACTACTGCGCAAATAGGCATGAATCTGTAGGCAAAAAACTCATTTCTGACAAAGTTGCCCAAATGCATCTCAGAAGTGTCCAACTTGTTCTCTGAGTTAGAAAACGTCGAGAAACGTTCGTTTCTGCTAGCGCTGTGCTTCTATACATGTATTTGCTGAACGGTGAAAGCGCACAGTAATGCACATTTCTCCCAGCAAAAACACTGTTTCTAAGGAAATGGGAACACACTGAGGAGACACTTGTGGGAGCTACTGTGACTAAAACTGAGCTTCCCTACGCACAGGGAAGCAAGAGAAATGCTGATTTCATCAAGCCCAGTTACATACTCAGAATCTGTACTACTGCCCAAATAGGCATGTCTCTTTAGGCAAAAAACTCATTTCTGACAAAGTTGCCCAAATGCATCTCAGAAGTGTGCAACCTGTTCCCTGAGTTAGAAAACATCGAGAAACGGTCGTTTCTGCTAGCGCTGTGCTTCTACACATGTATTTGCTGAACGGTGAAAGCGCACAGTAATGCACTTTTCTCCCAGCAAATACACTGTTTCTAAGGAAAAGGGAACACACTGCGGAGACACTTGTGGGAGCTACTGTGACTAAAACTGAGCTTCCCTACGCACAGGGAAGCAAGAGAAATGCTGATTTCATCAAGCCCAGTTACATACTCAGAATCTGTACTACTGTGCAAATAGGCATGTCTCTTTAGGCAAAAAACTCATTTCTGACAAAGTTGCCCAAATGCATCACAGAAGTGTGCAACTTGTTCCCTGAGTTAGAAAACGTCGAGAAACGTTCGTTTCTGCTAGCGCTGTGCTTCTACACATGTATTTGCTGAACGGTGAAAGCGCACAGTAATGCACTTATCTCCCAGCAAATACACTGTTTCTAAGGAAATGGGAACACACTGAGGAGACACTTGTGGGAGCTACTGTGACTAAAACTGAGCTTCCCTGCGCACAGGGAAGCAAGAGAAATGCTGATTTCATCAAGCCCAGTTACATACTCAGAATCTGTACTACTGCGCAAATAGGCATGTCTCTTTAGGCAAAAAACTCATTTCTGACAAAGTTGCCAAATGCATCTCAGAAGTGTGCAACTTGTTCCCTGAGTTAGAAAACGTCGAGAAACGGTCTTTTCTGCTAGCGCTGTGCTTCTACACATGTACTAGCTGAACGGTGAAAGCGCACAGTAATGCACTTTTCTCCCAGCAAATACACTGTTTCTAAGGAAATGGGAACACACTGAGGAGACACGTGTGGGAGCTACTGTGACTAAAACTGAGCTTCCCTACACACAGGGAAGCAAGAGAAATGCTGATTTCATCAAGCCCAGTTACATACTCAGAATCTGTACTACTGCGCAAATAGGCATGTCTCTTTAGGCAAAAAACTCATTTCTGACAAAGTTGCCAAATGCATCTCAGAAGTGTGCAACTTGTTCCCTGAGTTAGAAAACGACCAGAAACGGTCTTTTCTGCTAGGGCTGTGCTTCTACACATGTACTAGCTGAACGGTGAAAGCGCACAGTAATGCACTTTTCTCCCAGCAAATACACTGTTTCAAAGGAAATGGGAACACACTGAGGAGACACTTGTGGGAGCTACTGTGAATAAACTGAGCTTCCCTACGCACAGGGAAGCAAGAGAAATGCTGATTTCATCAAGCCCAGTTACATACTCAGAATCTGTACTACTGCGCAAATAGGCATGTCTCTTTAGGCAAAAAACTCATTTCTGACAAAGTTGCCCAAATGCATCTCAGAAGTGTGCAACTTGTTCCCTGAGTTAGAAAACGTGGAGAAACGTTCGTTTCTGCTAGCGCTGTGCTTCTACACATGTATTTGCTGAACGGTGAAAGCGCACAGTAATGCACTTTTCTCCCAGCAAATACACTGTGTCTAAGCAAATGGGAACACACTGAGGAGACACTTGTGGGAGCTACTGTGACTAAAACTGAGCTTCCCTACGCACAGGGAAGCAAGAGAAATGCTGATTTCATCAAGCCCAGTTACATACTCAGAATCTGTACTACTGCTCAAATAGGCATGTCTCTTTAGGCAAAAAACTCATTTCTGACAAAGTTGCCCAAATTCATCTCAGAAGTGTGCAACTTGTTCCCTGAGTTAGAAAACGTCGAGAAACATTCGTTTCTGCTAGCGCTGTGCTTCTACACATGTATTTGCTGAACGGTGAAAGCGCACAGTAATGCACTTTTCTCCCTGCAAATACACTGTTTCTAAGGAAATGGGAACACACTGAGGAGACACTTGTGGGAGCTACTGTGACTAAAACTGAGCTTCCCTACGGACAGGGAAGCAAGAGAAATGCTGATTTCATCAAGCCCAGTTACATACTCAGAATCTGTACTACTGCGCAAATAGGCATGTCTCTTTAGGCAAAAAACTCATTTCTGACAAAGTTGCCCAAATGCATCTCAGAAGTGTGCAACCTGTTCCCTGAGTTAGAAAACGGCGAGAAACGGTCGTTTCTGCAAGCGCTGTGCTTCTACACATGTATTTGCTGAACGGTGAAAGCGCACAGTAATGCACTTTTCTCCCAGCAAATACACTGTTTCTAAGGAAATGGGAACACACTGAGGAGACACTTGTGGGAGCTACTGTGACTAAAACTGAGCTTCCCTACGAACAGGGAAGCAAGAGAAATGCTGATTTCATCAAGCCCAGTTACATACTCAGAATCTGTACTACTGCGCAAATAGGCATGTCTCTTTAGGCAAAAAACTCATTTCTGAAAAAGTTGCCCAAATGCATCTCAGAAGTGTGCAACTTGTTCCCTGAGTTAGAAAACGTCGAGAAACGGTCGTTTCTGCTAGCGCTGTGCTTCTACACATGTATTTGCTGAACGGTGAAAGCGCACAGTAATGCACTTTTCTCCCAGCAAATACACTGTTTCTAAGGAAATGGGAACACACTGAGGAGACACTAGTGGGAGCTACTGTGACTAAAACTGAGCTTCCCTACGCACAGGGAAGCAAGAGAAATGCTTATTTCATCAAACCCAGTTACATACTCAGAATCTGTTCTACTGCGCAAATAGGCATGTCTCTTTAGGCAAAAAACTCATTTCTGACAAAGTTGCCCAAATACATCTCAGAAGTGTGCAACCTGTTCCCTGAGTTAGAAAACGTCGAGGAACGTTCGTTTCTGCTAGCGCTGTGCTTCTACACATGTACTTGCTGAACGGTGAAAGCGCACAGTAATGCACTTTTCTCCCAGCAAATACACTGTTTCTAAGGAAATGGGAACACACTGCGGAGACACTTGTGGGAGCTACTGTGACTAAAACTGAGCTTCCCTACCCACAGGGAAGCAAGAGAAATGCTCATTTCATCAAGCCCAGTTACATACTCAGAATCT
The DNA here is from genome assembly GCF_964271855.1 of Acomys minous. Taxonomy (NCBI): domain Eukaryota; kingdom Metazoa; phylum Chordata; class Mammalia; order Rodentia; family Muridae; genus Acomys; species Acomys minous. Next base: position 677,631 of record NW_028182169.1, on the reverse strand, counting down.
GTACTACTGCGCAAATAGGCATGTCTCTTTAGGCAAAAAAATCATTTCTGACAAAGTTGCCCAAATGCATCTCAGAAGTGTGCAACTTGTTCCCTGAGTTAGAAAACGTGGAGAAACGTTCGTTTCTGCTAGCGCTGTGCTTCTACACATGTATTTGCTGAACGGTGAAAGCGCACAGTAATGCACTTTTCTCCCAGCAAATACACTGTGTCTAAGCAAATGGGAACACACTGAGGAGACACTTTTGGGAGCTACTGTGACTAAAACTGAGCTTCCCTACGCACAGGGAAGCAAGAGAAATGCTGATTTCATCAAGCCCAGTTACATACTTAGAATCTGTACTACTGCGCAAATAGGCATGTCTCTTAAGGCAAAAAAATCATTTCTGACAAAGTTGCCCAAATGCATCTCAGAAGTGTGCAACTTCTTCCCTGAGTTAGAAAACGTCGAGAAACGGTCGTTTCTGCTAGCGCTGTGCTTCTACACATGTATTTGCTGAACGGTGAAAGCGCACCGTAATGCACTTTTCTCCCAGCAAATACACTGTTTCTAAGGAAATGGGAACACACTGAGGAGACACTTGTGGGAGCTACTGTGACTAAAACTGAGCTTCCCTACGCACAGGGAAGCAAGAGAAATGCTGATTTCATCAAGCCCAGTTACATACTCAGAATCTGTACTACTGCGCAAACAGGCATGTCTCTTTAGGCAAAAAACTCATTTCTGACAAAGTTGCCCAAATGCATCTCAGAAGTGTGCAACTTGTTCCCTGAGTTAGAAAACGTCGAGAAACGTTCGTTTCTGCTAGCGCTGTGCTTCTACACATGTATTTGCTGAACGGTGAAAGCGCACAGTAATGCACTTTTCTCCCAGCAAATACACTGTTTCTAAGGAAATGGGAACACACTGAGGAGACACTTGTGGGAGCTACTGTGACTAAAACTGAGCTTCCCTACGCACAGGGAAGCAAGAGAAATGCTGATTTCATCAAGCCCAGTTACATACTCAGAATCTGTACTACTGCGCAAATAGGCATGTCTCTTTAGGCAAAAAACTCATTTCTGACAAAGTTGCCCAAATGCATCTCAGAAGTGTGCAACCTGTTCCCTGAGTTAGAAAACGTCGAGAAACGGTCGTTTCTGCAAGCGCTGTGCTTCTACAGATGTATTTGCTGAACGGTGAAAGTGCACAGTAATGCACTTTTCTCCCAGCAAATACACTGTTTCTAAGGAAATGGGAACACACTGAGGAGACACTTGTGGGAACTACTGTGACTAAAACTGAGCTTCCCTACGCACAGTGAAGAAAGAGAAATGCTGATTTCATCAAGCCCAGTTACATACTCAGAATCTGTACTACTGCGCAAATAGGCATGTCTCTTTAGGCAAAAAACTCATTTCTGAAAAAGTTGCCCAAATGCATCTCAGAAGTGTGCAACTTGTTCCCTGAGTTAGAAAACGTCAAGAAACGTTCGTTTCTGCTAGCGCTGTGCTTCTACACATGTATTTGCTGAACGGTGAAAGCGCACAGTAATTCAATTTTCTCCCAGCAAATACACTGTGTCTAAGCAAATGGGAACACACTGAGGAGACACTTGTGGGAGCTACTGTGACTACAACTGAGCTTCCCTACGCACAGGGAAGCAAGAGAAATGCTGATTTCATCAAGCCCAGTTACATACTCAGAATCTGTACTACTGCGCAAACAGGCGTGTCTCTTTAGGCAAAAAACTCATTTCTGACAAAGTTGCCCAAATGCATCTCAGAAGTGTGCAACTTGTTCCCTGAGTTAGAAAATGTCGAGAAACGTTCGTTTCTGCTAGCGCTGTGCTTCTACACATGTATTTGCTGAACAGTGAAAGCGCACAGTAATGCACTTTTCTCCCTGCAAATACACTGTTTCTAAGGAAATGGGAATACACTGAGGAGAAACTTGTGGGAGCTACTGTGACTAAAACTGAGCTTCCCTACGCACAGGGAAGCAAGAGAAATGCTGATTTCATCAAGCCCAGTTACATACTCAGAATCTGTACTACTGCGCAAATAGGCATGTCTCTTTAGGCAAAAAACTCATTTCTGACAAAGTTGCCCAAATGCATCTCAGAAGTGTGCAACCTGTTCCCTGAGTTAGAAAACGTCGAGAAACGGTCGTTTCTGCAAGCGCTGTGCTTCTACACATGTATTTGCTGAACGGTGAAAGTGCACAGTAATGCACTTTTCTCCCAGCAAATACACTGTTTCTAAGGAAATGGGAACACACTGAGGAGACACTTGTGGGAGCTACTGTGACTAAAACTGAGCTTCCCAACGCACAGGGAAGCAAGAGAAATGCTGATTTCATCAAGCCCAGTTACATACTCAGAATCTGTACTACTGCGCAAATAGGCATGTCTCTTAAGGCAAAAAAATCATTTCTGACACAGTTGCCCAAATGCATCTCAGAAGTGTGCAACTTGTTCCCTGAGTTAGATAACGTCGAGAAACGGTCGTTTCTGCTAGCGCTGTGCTTCTACACATGTATTTGCTGAACGGTGAAAGCGCACAGTAATGCACTTTTCTCCCAGCAAATACACTGTTTCTAAGGAAATGGGAACACACTGAGGAGACACTTGTGGGAGCTACTGTGACTAAAACTGAGCTTCCCTACGCACAGGGAAGCAAGAGAAATGCTGATTTCATCAAGCCCAGTTACATACTCAGACTCTGTACTACTGAGCAAATAGGCATGTCTCTGTAGGCAAAAAACTCATTTCTGACAAAGTTGCCCAAATGCATCTCAGAAGTGTGCAACTTGTTCCCTGAGTTAGAAAACGTCGAGAAACGGTCGTTTCTGCTAGCGCTGTGCTTCTACACATGTATTTGCTGAACGGTGAAAGCGCACAGTAATGCACTTTTCTCCCAGCAAATACACTGTTTCTAAGGAAATGGGAACACACTGAGGAGACACTTGTGGGAGCTACTGTGACTAAAACTGAGCTTCCCTACGCACAGGGAAGCAAGAGAAATGCTGATTTCATCAAGCCCAGTTACATACTCAGAATCTGTACTACTGCGCAAATAGGCATGTCTCTGTAGGCAAAAAACTCATTTCTGACAAAGTTGCCCAAATGCATCTCAGAAGTGTGCAACTTGTTCCCTGAGTTAGAAAACGTCGAGAAACGGTCGTTTCTGCTAGCGCTGTGCTTCTACACATGTATTTGCTGAACGGTGAAAGCGCACAGTAATGCACTTTTCTCCCAGCAAATACACTGTGTCTAAGGAAATGGGAACACACTGAGGAGACACTTGTGGGAGCTACTGTGACTAAAACTGAGCTTCCCTACGCACAGGGAAGCAAGAGAAATGCTGATTTCATCAAGCCCAGTTACATACTCAGAATCTGTACTACTGCGCAAACAGGCATGTCTCTTTAGGCAAAAAACTCATTTCTGACAAAGTTGCCCAAATGCATCTCAGAAGTGTGCAACTTGTTCCCTGAGTTAGAAAACGTGGAGAAACGTTCGTTTCTGCTAGCGCTGTGCTTCTACACATGTATTTGCTGAACGGTGAAAGCGCACAGTAATGCACTTTTCTCCCAGCAAATACACTGTGTCTAAGCAAATGGGAACACACTGAGGAGACACTTGTGGGAGCTACTGTGACTAAAACTGAGCTTCCCTACGCACAGGGAAGCAAGAGAAATGCTGATTTCATCAAGCCCAGTTACATACTCAGAATCTGTACTACTGCGCAAATAGGCATGTCTCTTTAGGCAAAAAACTCATTTCTGAAAAAGTTGCCCAAATGCATCTCAGAAGTGTGCAACTTGTTCCCTGAGTTAGAAAACGTCGAGAAACGGTCGTTTCTGCTAGCGCTGTGCTTCTACACATGTATTTGCTGAACGGTGAAAGCGCACAGTAATGCACTTTTCTCCCAGCAAATACACTGTTTCTAAGGAAATGGGAACACACTGAGGAGACACTTGTGGGAGCTACTGTGACTAAAACTGAGCTTCCCTACGCACAGGGAAGCAAGAGAAATGCTGATTTCATCAAGCCCAGTTACATACTCAGACTCTGTACTACTGAGCAAATAGGCATGTCTCTGTAGGCAAAAAACTCATTTCTGACAAAGTTGCCCAAATGCATCTCAGAAGTGTGCAACTTGTTCCCTGAGTTAGAAAACGTCGAGAAACGGTCGTTTCTGCTAGCGCTGTGCTTCTACACATGTATTTGCTGAACGGTGAAAGCGCACAGTAATGCACTTTTCTCCCAGCAAATACACTGTTTCTAAGGAAATGGGAACACACTGAGGAGACACTTGTGGGAGCTACTGTGACTAAAACTGAGCTTCCCTACGCACAGGGAAGCAAGAGAAATGCTGATTTCATCAAGCCCAGTTACATACTCAGAATCTGTACTACTGCGCAAATAGGCATGTCTCTGTAGGCAAAAAACTCATTTCTGACAAAGTTGCCCAAATGCATCTCAGAAGTGTGCAACTTGTTCCCTGAGTTAGAAAACGTCGAGAAACGGTCGTTTCTGCTAGCGCTGTGCTTCTACACATGTATTTGCTGAACGGTGAAAGCGCACAGTAATGCACTTTTCTCCCAGCAAATACACTGTGTCTAAGGAAATGGGAACACACTGAGGAGACACTTGTGGGAGCTACTGTGACTAAAACTGAGCTTCCCTACGCACAGGGAAGCAAGAGAAATGCTGATTTCATCAAGCCCAGTTACATACTCAGAATCTGTACTACTGCGCAAACAGGCATGTCTCTTTAGGCAAAAAACTCATTTCTGACAAAGTTGCCCAAATGCATCTCAGAAGTGTGCAACTTGTTCCCTGAGTTAGAAAACGTGGAGAAACGTTCGTTTCTGCTAGCGCTGTGCTTCTACACATGTATTTGCTGAACGGTGAAAGCGCACAGTAATGCACTTTTCTCCCAGCAAATACACTGTGTCTAAGCAAATGGGAACACACTGAGGAGACACTTGTGGGAGCTACTGTGACTAAAACTGAGCTTCCCTACGCACAGGGAAGCAAGAGAAATGCTGATTTCATCAAGCCCAGTTACATACTCAGAATCTGTACTACTGCGCAAATAGGCATGTCTCTTTAGGCAAAAAACTCATTTCTGAAAAAGTTGCCCAAATGCATCTCAGAAGTGTGCAACTTGTTCCCTGAGTTAGAAAACGTCGAGAAACGGTCGTTTCTGCTAGCGCTGTGCTTCTACACATGTATTTGCTGAACGGTGAAAGCGCACAGTAATGCACTTTTCTCCCTGCGAATACACTGTTTCTAAGGAAATGGGAATACACTGAGGAGACACTTGTAGGAGCTACTGTGACTAAAACTGAGCTTCCCTACGCACAGGAAAGCAAGAGAAATGCTGATTTCATCAAGCCCAGTTACATACTCAGAATCTGTACTACTGCGCAAATAGGCATGTCTCTTTAGGCAAAAAACTCATTTCTGACAAAGTTGCCCAAATGCATCTCAGAAGTGTGCAACCTGTTCCCTGAGTTAGAAAACGTCGAGAAACGGTCGTTTCTGCAAGCGCTGTGCTTCTACGCATGTATTTGCTGAACGGTGAAAGTGCACAGTAATGCACTTTTCTCCCAGCAAATACACTGTTTCTAAGGAAATGGGAACACACTGAGGAGACACTTGTGGGAACTACTGTGACTAAAACTGAGCTTCCCTACGCACAGGGAAGCAAGAGAAATGCTGATTTCATCAAGCCCAGTTACATACTCAGAATCTGTACTACTGCGCAAATAGGCATGTCTCTTTAGGCAAAAAACTCATTTCTGACAAAGTTGCCCAAATGCATCTCAGAAGTGTGCAACTTGTTCCCTGAGTTAGAAAACGTCAAGAAACGTTCGTTTCTGCTAGCGCTGTGCTTCTACACATGTATTTGCTGAACGGTGAAAGCGCACAGTAATTCAATTTTCTCCCAGCAAATACACTGTGTCTAAGCAAATGGGAACACACTGAGGAGACACTTGTGGGAGCTACTGTGACTACAACTGAGCTTCCCTACGCACAGGGAAGCAAGAGAAATGCTGATTTCATCAAGCCCAGTTACATACTCAGAATCTGTACTACTGCGCAAACAGGCGTGTCTCTTTAGGCAAAAAACTCATTTCTGACAAAGTTGCCCAAATGCATCTCAGAAGTGTGCAACTTGTTCCCTGAGTTAGAAAATGTCGAGAAACGTTCGTTTCTGCTAGCGCTGTGCTTCTACACATGTATTTGCTGAACGATGGTAGCGCACAGTAATGCACTTTTCTCCCTGCAAATACACTGTTTCTAAGGAAATGGGAATACACTGAGGAGAAACTTGTGGGAGCTACTGTGACTAAAACTGAGCTTCCCTACGCACAGGGAAGCAAGAGAAATGCTGATTTCATCAAGCCCAGTTACATACTCAGAATCTGTACTACTGCGCAAACAGGCATGTCTCTTTAGGCAAAAAACTCATTTCTGACAAAGTTGCCCAAATGCATCTCAGAAGTGTGCAACTTGTTCCCTGAGTTAGAAAACGTCGAGAAACGTTCGTTTCTGCTAGCGCTGTGCTTCTACACATGTATTTGCTGAACGGTGAAAGCGCACAGTAATGCACTTTTCTCCCAGCAAATACACTGTTTCTAAGGAAATGGGAACACACTGAGGAGACACTTGTGGGAGCTACTGTGACTAAAACTGAGCTTCCCTACGCACAGGGAAGCAAGAGAAATGCTGATTTCATCAAGCCCAGTTACATACTCAGAATCTGTACTACTGCGCAAATAGGCATGTCTCTTTAGGCAAAAAACTCATTTCTGACAAAGTTGCCCAAATGCATCTCAGAAGTGTGCCACTTGTTCCCTGAGTTAGAAAACGTCGAGAAACGGTCGTTTCTGCAAGCGCTGTGCTTCTACAGATGTATTTGCTGAACGGTGAAAGTGCACAGTAATGCACTTTTCTCCCAGCAAATACACTGTTTCTAAGGAAATGGGAACACACTGAGGAGACACTTGTGGGAACTACTGTGACTAAAACTGAGCTTCCCTACGCACAGGGAAGCAAGAGAAATGCTGATTTCATCAAGCCCAGTTACATACTCAGAATCTGTACTACTGCGCAAATAGGCATGTCTCTTTAGGCAAAAAACTCATTTCTGAAAAAGTTGCCCAAATGCATCTCAGAAGTGTGCAACTTGTTCCCTGAGTTAGAAAACGTCAAGAAACGTTCGTTTCTGCTAGCGCTGTGCTTCTACACATGTATTTGCTGAACGGTGAAAGCGCACAGTAATTCAATTTTCTCCCAGCAAATACACTGTGTCTAAGCAAATGGGAACACACTGAGGAGACACTTGTGGGAGCTACTGTGACTACAACTGAGCTTCCCTACGCACAGGGAAGCAAGAGAAATGCTGATTTCATCAAGCCCAGTTACATACTCAGAATCTGTACTACTGCGCAAACAGGCGTGTCTCTTTAGGCAAAAAACTCATTTCTGACAAAGTTGCCCAAATGCATCTCAGAAGTGTGCAACTTGTTCCCTGAGTTAGAAAATGTCGAGAAACGTTCGTTTCTGCTAGCGCTGTGCTTCTACACATGTATTTGCTGAACGATGGTAGCGCACAGTAATGCACTTTTCTCCCTGCAAATACACTGTTTCTAAGGAAATGGGAATACACTGAGGAGAAACTTGTGGGAGCTACTGTGACTAAAACTGAGCTTCCCTACGCACAGGGAAGCAAGAGAAATGCTGATTTCATCAAGCCCAGTTACATACTCAGAATCTGTACTACTGCGCAAACAGGCATGTCTCTTTAGGCAAAAAACTCATTTCTGACAAAGTTGCCCAAATGCATCTCAGAAGTGTGCAACTTGTTCCCTGAGTTAGAAAACGTCGAGAAACGTTCGTTTCTGCTAGCGCTGTGCTTCTACACATGTATTTGCTGAACGGTGAAAGCGCACAGTAATGCACTTTTCTCCCAGCAAATACACTGTTTCTAAGGAAATGGGAACACACTGAGGAGACACTTGTGGGAGCTACTGTGACTAAAACTGAGCTTCCCTACGCACAGGGAAGCAAGAGAAATGCTGATTTCATCAAGCCCAGTTACATACTCAGAATCTGTACTACTGCGCAAATAGGCATGTCTCTTTAGGCAAAAAACTCATTTCTGACAAAGTTGCCCAAATGCATCTCAGAAGTGTGCAACCTGTTCCCTGAGTTAGAAAACGTCGAGAAACGGTCGTTTCTGCAAGCGCTGTGCTTCTACAGATGTATTTGCTGAACGGTGAAAGTGCACAGTAATGCACTTTTCTCCCAGCAAATACACTGTTTCTAAGGAAATGGGAACACACTGAGGAGACACTTGTGGGAACTACTGTGACTAAAACTGAGCTTCCCTACGCACAGGGAAGCAAGAGAAATGCTGATTTCATCAAGCCCAGTTACATACTCAGAATCTGTACTACTGCGCAAATAGGCATGTCTCTTTAGGCAAAAAACTCATTTCTGAAAAAGTTGCCCAAATGCATCTCAGAAGTGTGCAACTTGTTCCCTGAGTTAGAAAACGTCAAGAAACGTTCGTTTCTGCTAGCGCTGTGCTTCTACACATGTATTTGCTGAACGGTGAAAGCGCACAGTAATTCAATTTTCTCCCAGCAAATACACTGTGTCTAAGCAAATGGGAACACACTGAGGAGACACTTGTGGGAGCTACTGTGACTACAACTGAGCTTCCCTACGCACAGGGAAGCAAGAGAAATGCTGATTTCATCAAGCCCAGTTACATACTCAGAATCTGTACTACTGCGCAAACAGGCGTGTCTCTTTAGGCAAAAAACTCATTTCTGACAAAGTTGCCCAAATGCATCTCAGAAGTGTGCAACTTGTTCCCTGAGTTAGAAAATGTCGAGAAACGTTCGTTTCTGCTAGCGCTGTGCTTCTACACATGTATTTGCTGAACGGTGAAAGCGCACAGTAATGCACTTTTCTCCCTGCAAATACACTGTTTCTAAGGAAATGGGAATACACTGAGGAGAAACTTGTGGGAGCTACTGTGACTAAAACTGAGCTTCCCTACGCACAGGGAAGCAAGAGAAATGCTGATTTCATCAAGCCCAGTTACATACTCAGAATCTGTACTACTGCGCAAATAGGCATGTCTCTTTAGGCAAAAAACTCATTTCTGACAAAGTTGCCCAAATGCATCTCAGAAGTGTGCAACCTGTTCCCTGAGTTAGAAAACGTCGAGAAACGGTCGTTTCTGCAAGCGCTGTGCTTCTACACATGTATTTGCTGAACGGTGAAAGTGCACAGTAATGCACTTTTCTCCCAGCAAATACATTGTTTCTAAGGAAATGGGAACACACTGAGGAGACACTTGTGGGAGCTACTGTGACTAAAACTGAGCTTCCCAACGCACAGGGAAGCAAGAGAAATGCTGATTTCATCAAGCCCAGTTACATACTAAGAATCTGTACTACTGCGCAAATAGGCATGTCTCTTAAGGCAAAAAAATCATTTCTGACACAGTTGCCCAAATGCATCTCAGAAGTGTGCAACTTGTTCCCTGAGTTAGATAACGTCGAGAAACGGTCGTTTCTGCTAGCGCTGTGCTTCTACACATGTATTTGCTGAACGGTGAAAGCGCACAGTAATGCACTTTTCTCCCAGCAAATACACTGTTTCTAAGGAAATGGGAACACACTGAGGAGACACTTGTGGGAGCTACTGTGACTAAAACTGAGCTTCCCTACGCACAGGGAAGCAAGAGAAATGCTGATTTCATCAAGCCCAGTTACATACTCAGACTCTGTACTACTGAGCAAATAGGCATGTCTCTGTAGGCAAAAAACTCATTTCTGACAAAGTTGCCCAAATGCATCTCAGAAGTGTGCAACTTGTTCCCTGAGTTAGAAAACGTCGAGAAACGGTCGTTTCTGCTAGCGCTGTGCTTCTACACATGTATTTGCTGAACGGTGAAAGCGCACAGTAATGCACTTTTCTCCCAGCAAATACACTGTTTCTAAGGAAATGGGAACACACTGAGGAGACACTTGTGGGAGCTACTGTGACTAAAACTGAGCTTCCCTACGCACAGGGAAGCAAGAGAAATGCTGATTTCATCAAGCCCAGTTACATACTCAGAATCTGTACTACTGCGCAAATAGGCATGTCTCTGTAGGCAAAAAACTCATTTCTGACAAAGTTGCCCAAATGCATCTCAGAAGTGTGCAACTTGTTCCCTGAGTTAGAAAACGTCGAGAAACGGTCGTTTCTGCTAGCGCTGTGCTTCTACACATGTATTTGCTGAACGGTGAAAGCGCACAGTAATGCACTTTTCTCCCAGCAAATACACTGTGTCTAAGGAAATGGGAACACACTGAGGAGACACTTGTGGGAGCTACTGTGACTAAAACTGAGCTTCCCTACGCACAGGGAAGCAAGAGAAATGCTGATTTCATCAAGCCCAGTTACATACTCAGAATCTGTACTACTGCGCAAACAGGCATGTCTCTTTAGGCAAAAAACTCATTTCTGACAAAGTTGCCCAAATGCATCTCAGAAGTGTGCAACTTGTTCCCTGAGTTAGAAAACGTGGAGAAACGTTCGTTTCTGCTAGCGCTGTGCTTCTACACATGTATTTGCTGAACGGTGAAAGCGCACAGTAATGCACTTTTCTCCCAGCAAATACACTGTGTCTAAGCAAATGGGAACACACTGAGGAGACACTTGTGGGAGCTACTGTGACTAAAACTGAGCTTCCCTACGCACAGGGAAGCAAGAGAAATGCTGATTTCATCAAGCCCAGTTACATACTCAGAATCTGTACTACTGCGCAAATAGGCATGTCTCTTTAGGCAAAAAACTCATTTCTGAAAAAGTTGCCCAAATGCATCTCAGAAGTGTGCAACTTGTTCCCTGAGTTAGAAAACGTCGAGAAACGGTCGTTTCTGCTAGCGCTGTGCTTCTACACATGTATTTGCTGAACGGTGAAAGCGCACAGTAATGCACTTTTCTCCCAGCAAATACACTGTTTCTAAGGAAATGGGAACACACTGAGGAGACACTTGTGGGAGCTACTGTGACTAAAACTGAGCTTCCCTACGCACAGGGAAGCAAGAGAAATGCTGATTTCATCAAGCCCAGTTACATACTCAGACTCTGTACTACTGAGCAAATAGGCATGTCTCTGTAGGCAAAAAACTCATTTCTGACAAAGTTGCCCAAATGCATCTCAGAAGTGTGCAACTTGTTCCCTGAGTTAGAAAACGTCGAGAAACGGTCGTTTCTGCTAGCGCTGTGCTTCTACACATGTATTTGCTGAACGGTGAAAGCGCACAGTAATGCACTTTTCTCCCAGCAAATACACTGTTTCTAAGGAAATGGGAACACACTGAGGAGACACTTGTGGGAGCTACTGTGACTAAAACTGAGCTTCCCTACGCACAGGGAAGCAAGAGAAATGCTGATTTCATCAAGCCCAGTTACATACTCAGAATCTGTACTACTGCGCAAATAGGCATGTCTCTGTAGGCAAAAAACTCATTTCTGACAAAGTTGCCCAAATGCATCTCAGAAGTGTGCAACTTGTTCCCTGAGTTAGAAAACGTCGAGAAACGGTCGTTTCTGCTAGCGCTGTGCTTCTACACATGTATTTGCTGAACGGTGAAAGCGCACAGTAATGCACTTTTCTCCCAGCAAATACACTGTGTCTAAGGAAATGGGAACACACTGAGGAGACACTTGTGGGAGCTACTGTGACTAAAACTGAGCTTCCCTACGCACAGGGAAGCAAGAGAAATGCTGATTTCATCAAGCCCAGTTACATACTCAGAATCTGTACTACTGCGCAAACAGGCATGTCTCTTTAGGCAAAAAACTCATTTCTGACAAAGTTGCCCAAATGCATCTCAGAAGTGTGCAACTTGTTCCCTGAGTTAGAAAACGTGGAGAAACGTTCGTTTCTGCTAGCGCTGTGCTTCTACACATGTATTTGCTGAACGGTGAAAGCGCACAGTAATGCACTTTTCTCCCAGCAAATACACTGTGTCTAAGCAAATGGGAACACACTGAGGAGACACTTGTGGGAGCTACTGTGACTAAAACTGAGCTTCCCTACGCACAGGGAAGCAAGAGAAATGCTGATTTCATCAAGCCCAGTTACATACTCAGAATCTGTACTACTGCGCAAATAGGCATGTCTCTTTAGGCAAAAAACTCATTTCTGAAAAAGTTGCCCAAATGCATCTCAGAAGTGTGCAACTTGTTCCCTGAGTTAGAAAACGTCGAGAAACGGTCGTTTCTGCTAGCGCTGTGCTTCTACACATGTATTTGCTGAACGGTGAAAGCGCACAGTAATGCACTTTTCTCCCTGCGAATACACTGTTTCTAAGGAAATGGGAATACACTGAGGAGACACTTGTAGGAGCTACTGTGACTAAAACTGAGCTTCCCTACGCACAGGAAAGCAAGAGAAATGCTGATTTCATCAAGCCCAGTTACATACTCAGAATCTGTACTACTGCGCAAATAGGCATGTCTCTTTAGGCAAAAAACTCATTTCTGACAAAGTTGCCCAAATGCATCTCAGAAGTGTGCAACCTGTTCCCTGAGTTAGAAAACGTCGAGAAACGGTCTTTTCTGCAAGCGCTGTGCTTCTACACATGTATTTGCTGAACGGTGAAAGTGCACAGTAATGCACTTTTCTCCCAGCAAATACACTGTTTCTAAGGAAATGGGAACACACTGAGGAGACACTTGTGGGAACTACTGTGACTAAAACTGAGCTTCCCTACGCACAGGGAAGCAAGAGAAATGCTGATTTCATCAAGCCCAGTTACATACTCAGAATCTGTACTACTGCGCAAATAGGCATGTCTCTTTAGGCAAAAAACTCATTTCTGACAAAGTTGCCCAAATGCATCTCAGAAGTGTGCAACTTGTTCCCTGAGTTAGAAAACGTCAAGAAACGTTCGTTTCTGCTAGCGCTGTGCTTCTACACATGTATTTGCTGAACGGTGAAAGCGCACAGTAATTCAATTTTCTCCCAGCAAATACACTGTGTCTAAGCAAATGGGAACACACTGAGGAGACACTTGTGGGAGCTACTGTGACTACAACTGAGCTTCCCTACGCACAGGGAAGCAAGAGAAATGCTGATTTCATCAAGCCCAGTTACATACTCAGAATCTGTACTACTGCGCAAACAGGCGTGTCTCTTTAGGCAAAAAACTCATTTCTGACAAAGTTGCCCAAATGCATCTCAGAAGTGTGCAACTTGTTCCCTGAGTTAGAAAATGTCGAGAAACGTTCGTTTCTGCTAGCGCTGTGCTTCTACACATGTATTTGCTGAACGATGGTAGCGCACAGTAATGCACTTTTCTCCCTGCAAATACACTGTTTCTAAGGAAATGGGAATACACTGAGGAGAAACTTGTGGGAGCTACTGTGACTAAAACTGAGCTTCCCTACGCACAGGGAAGCAAGAGAAATGCTGATTTCATCAAGCCCAGTTACATACTCAGAATCTGTACTACTGCGCAAATAGGCATGTCTCTTTAGGCAAAAAACTCATTTCTGACAAAGTTGCCCAAATGCATCTCAGAAGTGTGCAACCTGTTCCCTGAGATAGAAAACGTCGAGAAACGGTCGTTTCTGCAAGCGCTGTGCTTCTACACATGTATTTGCTGAACGGTGAAAGTGCACAGTAATGCACTTTTCTCCCAGCAAATACACTGTTTCTAAGGAAATGGGAACACACTGAGGAGACACTTGTGGGAGCTACTGTGACTAAAACTGAGCTTCCCTACGCACAGGGAAGCAAGAGAAATGCTGATTTCATCAAGCCCAGTTACATACTCAGAATCTGTACTACTGCGCAAATAGGCATGTCTCTTAAGGCAAAAAAATCATTTCTGACACAGTTGCCCAAATGCATCTCAGAAGTGTGCAACTTGTTCCCTGAGTTAGATAACGTCGAGAAACGGTCGTTTCTGCTAGCGCTGTGCTTCTACACATGTATTTGCTGAACGGTGAAAGCGCACAGTAATGCACTTTTCTCCCAGCAAATACACTGTTTCTAAGGAAATGGGAACACACTGAGGAGACACTTGTGGGAGCTACTGTGACTAAAACTGAGCTTCCCTACGCACAGGGAAGCAAGAGAAATGCTGATTTCATCAAGCCCAGTTACATACTCAGACTCTGTACTACTGAGCAAATAGGCATGTCTCTGTAGGCAAAAAACTCATTTCTGACAAAGTTGCCCAAATGCATCTCAGAAGTGTGCAACTTGTTCCCTGAGTTAGAAAACGTCGAGAAACGGTCGTTTCTGCTAGCGCTGTGCTTCTACACATGTATTTGCTGAACGGTGAAAGCGCACAGTAATGCACTTTTCTCCCAGCAAATACACTGTTTCTAAGGAAATGGGAACACACTGAGGAGACACTTGTGGGAGCTACTGTGACTAAAACTGAGCTTCCCTACGCACAGGGAAGCAAGAGAAATGCTGATTTCATCAAGCCCAGTTACATACTCAGAATCTGTACTACTGCGCAAATAGGCATGTCTCTGTAGGCAAAAAACTCATTTCTGACAAAGTTGCCCAAATGCATCTCAGAAGTGTGCAACTTGTTCCCTGAGTTAGAAAACGTCGAGAAACGGTCGTTTCTGCTAGCGCTGTGCTTCTACACATGTATTTGCTGAACGGTGAAAGCGCACAGTAATGCACTTTTCTCCCAGCAAATACACTGTGTCTAAGGAAATGGGAACACACTGAGGAGACACTTGTGGGAGCTACTGTGACTAAAACTGAGCTTCCCTACGCACAGGGAAGCAAGAGAAATGCTGATTTCATCAAGCCCAGTTACATACTCAGAATCTGTACTACCGCCAAATAGGCATGTCTCTTTAGGCAAAAAACTCATTTCTGACAAAGTTGCCCAAATGCATCTCAGAAGGGTGCAACTTGTTCCCTGAGTTAGAAAACGTCGAGAAACGGTCGTTTCTGCTAGCGCTGTGCTTCTACACATGTATTTGCTGAACCGTGAAAGCTCACAGTAATGCACTTTTCTCCCAGCAAATACACTGTTTCTAAGGAAATGGGAACACACTGAGGAGACACTTGTGGGAGCTACTGTGACTAAAACTGAGCTTCCCTACGCACAGGGAAGCAAGAGAAATGCTGATTTCATCAAGCCCAGTTACATACTCAGAATCTGTACTACTGCGCAAACAGGCATGTCTCTTTAGGCAAAAAACTCATTTCTGACAAAGTTGCCCAAATGCATCTCAGAAGTGTGCAACTTGTTCCCTGAGTTAGAAAACGTCGAGAAACGTTCGTTTCTGCTAGCGCTGTGCTTCTACACATGTATTTGCTGAACGGTGAAAGCGCACAGTAATGCACTTTTCTCCAAGCAAATACACTGTTTCTAAGGAAATGGGAACACACTGAGGAGACACTTGTGGGAGCTACTGTGACTAAAACTGAGCTTCCCTACGCACAGGGAAGCAAGAGAAATGCTGATTTCATCAAGCCCAGTTACATACTCAGAATCTGTACTACTGCGCAAATAGGCATGTCTCTTAAGGCAAAAAAAATCATTTCTGACAAAGTTGCCCAAATGCATCTCAGAAGTGTGCAACTTCTTCCCTGAGTTAGAAAACGTCGAGAAACGGTCGTTTCTGCTAGCGCTGTGCTTCTACACATGTATTTGCTGAACGGTGAAAGCGCACAGTAATGCACTTTTCTCCCAGCAAATACACTGTTTCTAAGGAAATGGGAACACACTGAGGAGACACTTGTGGGAGCTACTGTGACTAAAACTGAGCTTCCCTACGCACAGGGAAGCAAGAGAAATGCTGATTTCATCAAGCCCAGTTACATACTCAGAATCTGTACTACTGCGCAAACAGGCATGTCTCTTTAGGCAAAAAACTCATTTCTGACAAAGTTGCCCAAATGCATCTCAGAAGTGTGCAACTTGTTCCCTGAGTTAAAAAACGTGGAGAAACGTTCGTTTCTGCTAGCGCTGTGCTTCTACACATGTATTTGCTGAACGGTGAAAGCGCACAGTAATGCACTTTTCTCCCAGCAAATACACTGTGTCTAAGGAAATGGGAACACACTGAGGAGACACTTGTGGGAGCTACTGTGACTAAAACTGAGCTTCCCTACGCACAGGGAAGCAAGAGAAATGCTGATTTCATCAAGCCCAGTTACATACTCAGAATCTGTACTACTGCGCAAATAGGCATGTCTCTTTAGGCAAAAAACTCATTTCTGACAAAGTTGCCCAAATGCATCTCAGAAGTGTGCAACTTGTTCCCTGAGTTAGAAAACGTCGAGAAACGTTCGTTTCTGCTAGCGCTGTGCTTCTACACATGTATTTGCTGAACGGTGAAAGCGCACAGTAATGCACTTTTCTCCCTGCGAATACACTGTTTCTAAGGAAATGGGAATACACTGAGGAGACACTTGTAGGAGCTACTGTGACTAAAACTGAGCTTCCCTACGCACAGGAAAGCAAGAGAAATGCTGATTTCATCAAGCCCAGTTACATACTCAGAATCTGTACTACTGCGCAAATAGGCATGTCTCTTTAGGCAAAAAACTCATTTCTGACAAAGTTGCCCAAATGCATCTCAGAAGTGTGCAACCTGTTCCCTGAGTTAGAAAACGTCGAGAAACGGTCGTTTCTGCAAGCGCTGTGCTTCTACACATGTATTTGCTGAACGGTGAAAGTGCACAGTAATGCACTTTTCTCCCAGCAAATACACTGTTTCTAAGGAAATGGGAACACACTGAGGAGACACTTGTGGGAACTACTGTGACTAAAACTGAGCTTCCCTACGCACAGGGAAGCAAGAGAAATGCTGATTTCATCAAGCCCAGTTACATACTCAGAATCTGTACTACTGCGCAAATAGGCATGTCTCTTTAGGCAAAAAACTCATTTCTGAAAAAGTTGCCCAAATGCATCTCAGAAGTGTGCAACTTGTTCCCTGAGTTAGAAAACGTCAAGAAACGTTCGTTTCTGCTAGCGCTGTGCTTCTACACATGTATTTGCTGAACGGTGAAAGCGCACAGTAATTCAATTTTCTCCCAGCAAATACACTGTGTCTAAGCAAATGGGAACACACTGAGGAGACACTTGTGGGAGCTACTGTGACTACAACTGAGCTTCCCTACGCACAGGGAAGCAAGAGAAATGCTGATTTCATCAAGCCCAGTTACATACTCAGAATCTGTACTACTGCGCAAACAGGCGTGTCTCTTTAGGCAAAAAACTCATTTCTGACAAAGTTGCCCAAATGCATCTCAGAAGTGTGCAACTTATTCCCTGAGTTAGAAAACGTCGAGAAACGGTCGTTTCTGCTAGCTCTGTGCTTCTACACATGTATTTGCTGAACGGTGAAAGCGCACAGTAATGCACTTTTCTCCCAGCAAATACACTGTTTCTATGGAAATGGGAACACACTGAGGAGACACTTGTGGGAGCTACTGTGACTAAAACTGAGCTTCCCTACGCACAGGGAAGCAAGAGAAATGCTGATTTCATCAAGCCCAGTTACATACTCAGAATCTGTACTACTGCGCAAATAGGCATGTCTCTTTAGGCAAAAAACTCATTTCTGACAAAGTTGCCCAAATGCATCTCAGAAGTGTGCAACTTGTTCCCTGAGTTAGAAAAAATGGAGAAACGTTCGTTTCTGCTAGCGCTGTGCTTCTACACATGTATTTGCTGAACGGTGAAAGCGCACAGTAATGCACTTTTCTCCCAGCAAATACACTGTGTCTAAGCAAATGGGAACACACTGAGGAGACACTTGTGGGAGCTACTGTGACTAAAACTGAGCTTCCCTACGCACAGGGAAGCAAGAGAAATGCTGATTTCATCAAGCCCCGTGACATACTCAGTATCTGTACTACTGTGCAAATAGGCATGTCTCTTTAGGCAAAAAACTCATTTCTGACAAAGTTGCCCAAAAGCTTCTCAGAAGTGTGCAACTTGTTCCCTGAGTTAGAAAACATCGAGAAACGTTCGTTTCTGCTAGCGCTGTGCTTCTACACATGTATTTGCTGAACGGTGAAAGTGCACAGTAATGCACGTTTCTCCCAGCAAATACACTGTTTCTAAGGAAATGGGAACACACTGAGGAGACACTTGTGGGAGCTACTGTGACTAAAACTGAGCTTCCCTACGCACAGGGAAGCAAGAGAAATGCTGATTTCATCAAGCCCAGTTACATACTCAGACTCTGTACTACTGCACAAATAGGCATGTCTCTTCAGGCAAAAAACTCATTTCTGACAAAGTTGCCCAAATGCATCTCAGAAGTGTGCAACTTGTTCCCTGAGTTAGAAAACGTCGAGAAACGGTCGTTTCTGCTAGCGCTGTGCTTCTACACATGTATTTGCTGAACGGTGAAAGCGCACAGTAATGCACTTTTCTCCCAGCAAATACACTGTTTCTAAGGAAATGGGAACACACTGAGGAGACACTTGTGGGAGCTACTGTGACTAAAACTGAGCTTCCCTACGCACAAGGAAGCAAGAGATATGCTGATTTCATCAAGCCCAGTTACATGCTCAGAATCTGTCCTGCTGCGCAAATAGGCATGTCTCTTTAGGCAAAAAACTCATTTCTGACAAAGTTGCCCAAATGCATCTCAGAAGGGTGCAACTTATTCCCTGAGTTAGAAAACGTCGAGAAACGGTAGTTTCTGCTAGCTCTGTGCTTCTACACATGTATTTGCTGAACGGTGAAAGCGCACAGTAATGCACTTTTCTACCAGCAAAAACACTGTGTCTAAGGAAATGGGAACACACTGAGGAGACACTTGTGGGAGCTACTGTGACTAAAACTGAGCTTCCCGATGCACAGGGAAGCAAGAGAAATGCTGATTTCATCAAGCCCAGTTACATACTCAGAATCTGTACTACTGCGCAAATAGGCATGTCTCTTTAGGCAAAAAACTCATTTCTGACAAAGTTGCCCAAATGCATCTCAGAAGTGTGCAACTTGTTCCCTGAGTTAGAAAAAATGGAGAAACGTTCGTTTCTGCTAGCGCTGTGCTTCTACACATGTATTTGCTGAACGGTGAAAGCGCACAGTAATGCACTTTTCTCCCAGCAAATACACTGTGTCTAAGCAAATGGGAACACACTGAGGAGACACTTGTGGGAGCTACTGTGACTAAAACTGAGCTTCCCTACGCACAGGGAAGCAAGAGAAATGCTGATTTCATCAAGCCCAGTTACATACTCAGAATCTGTACTACTGCGCAAATAGGCATGTCTCTTTAGGCAAAAAACTCATTTCTGACAAAGTTGCCCAAATGCATCTCAGAAGTGTGCAACTTGTTCCCTGAGTTAGAAAACGTCGAGAAACGGTCGTTTCTGCTAGCGCTGTGCTTCTACACATGTATTTGCTGAACGGTGAAAGCGCACAGTAATGCACTTTTCTCCCAGCAAATACACTGTTTCTAAGGAAATGGGAACACACTGAGGAGACACTTGTGGGAGCTACTGTGACTAAAACTGAGCTTCCCTACGCACAGGGAAGCAAGAGAAATGCTGATTTCATCAAGCCCAGTTATATACTCAGTATCTGTACTACTGTGCAAATAGGCATGTCTCTTTAGGCAAAAAACTCATTTCTGACAAAGTTGCCCAAAAGCTTCTCAGAAGTGTGCAACTTGTTCCCTGAGTTAGAAAACGTCGAGAAACGTTCGTTTCTGCTAGCGCTGTGCTTCTACACATGTATTTGCTGAACGGTGAAAGCGCACAGTAATGCACTTTTCTCCCAGCAAATACACTGTTTCTAAGGAAATGGGAACACACTGAGGAAACACTTGTGGGAGCTACTGTGACTAAAACTGAGCTTCACTACGCACAGGCAAGCAAGAGAAATGCTGATTTCATCAAGCCCAGTTACATACTCAGACTCTGTACTACTGCGCAAATAGGCATGTCTCTTTAGGCAAAAAACTCATTTCTGACAAAGTTGCCCAAATGCATCTCAGAAGTGTGCAACTTGTTCCCTGAGTTAGAAAACGTCGAGAAACGTTCGTTTCTGCTAGCGCTGTGCTTCTACACATGTATTTGCTGAACGGTGAAAGCGCACAGTAATGCACTTTTCTCCCAGCAAATACACTGTTTCTAAGGAAATGGGAACACACTGAGGAGACACTTGTGGGAGCTACTGTGACTAAAACTGAGCTTCCCTACGCACAAGGAAGCAAGAGATATGCTGATTTCATCAAGCCCAGTTACATACTCAGAATCTGTACTGCTGCGCAAATAGGCATGTCTCTTTAGGCAAAAAACTCATTTCTGACAAAGTTGCCCAAAAGCTTCTCAGAAGTGTGCAACTTGTTCCCTGAGTTAGAAAACGTCGAGAAACGTTCGTTTCTGCTAGCGCTGTGCTTCTACACATGTATTTGATGAACGGTGAAAGCGCACAGTAATGCACTTTTCTCCCAGCAAATACACTGTTTCTAAGGAAATGGGAACACACTGAGGAAACACTTGTGGGAGCTACTGTGACTAAAACTGAGCTTCACTACGCACAGGGAAGCAAGAGAAATGCTGATTTCATCAAGCCCAGTTACATACTCAGACTCTGTACTACTGCGCAAATAGGCATGTCTCTTTAGGCAAAAAACTCATTTCTGACAAAGTTGCCCAAATGCATCTCAGAAGTGTGCAACTTGTTCCCTGAGTTAGAAAACGTCGAGAAACGTTCGTTTCTGCTAGCGCTGTGCTTCTACACATGTATTTGCTGAACGGTGAAAGCGCACAGTAATGCACTTTTCTCCCAGCAAATACACTGTTTCTAAGGAAATGGGAACACACTGAGGAGACACTTGTGGGAGCTACTGTGACTAAAACTGAGCTTCCCTACGCACAAGGAAGCAAGAGATATGCTGATTTCATCAAGCCCAGTTACATACTCAGAATCTGTACTGCTGCGCAAATAGGCATGTCTCTTTAGGCAAAAAACTCATTTCTGACAAAGTTGCCCAAATGCATCTCAGAAGTGTGCAACTTATTCCCTGAGTTAGAAAACGTCGAGAAACGGTCGTTTCTGCTAGATCTGTGCCTCTACACATGTATTTGCTGAACGGTGAAAGCGCACAGTAATGCACTTTTCTCCCAGCAAAAACACTGTGTCTAAGGAAATGGGAACACACTGAGGAGACACTTGTGGGAGCTACTGTGACTAAAACTGAGCTTCCCTACGCACAGGGAAGCAAGAGAAATGCTGATTTCATCAAGCCCAGTTACATACTCAAAATCTGTACTACTGCGCAAATAGGCATGTCTCTTTAGGCAAAAAACTCACTTCTGACAAAGTTGCCCAAATGCATCTCAGAAGTGTGCAACTTGTTCCCTGAGTTAGAAAAAATGGAGAAACGTTCGTTTCTGCTAGCGCTGTGCTTCTACACATGTATTTGCTGAACGGTGAAAGCGCACAGTAATGCACTTTTCTCCCTTCAAATACACTGTGTCTAAGGAAATGGGAACACACTGAGGAGACACTTGTGGGAGCTACTGTGACTAAAACTGAGCTTCCCTACGCACAGGGAAGCAAGAGAAATGCTGATTTCATCAAGCCAAGTTACATACTCAGTATCTGTACTACTGCGCAAATAGGCATGTCTCTTTAGGCAAAAAACTCATTTCAGACAAAGTTGCCCAAAAGCTTCTCAGAAGTGTGCAACTTGTTCCCTGAGTTAGAAAACGTCGAGAAACGTTCCTTTCTGCTAGCGCTCTGCTTCTACACATGTATTTGCTGAACGGTGAAAGCGCACAGTAATGCACTTTTCTCCCAGCAAATACACTGTTTCTAAGGAAATGGGAACACACTGAGGAGACACTTGTGGGAGCTACTGTGACTAAAACTGAGCTTCCCTACGCACAGGGAAGCAAGAGAAATGCTGATTTCATCAAGCCCAGTTACATACTCAGACTCTGTACTACTGCGCAAATAGGCATGTCTCTTTAGGCAAAAAACTCATTTCTGACAAAGTTGCCCAAATGCATCTCAGAAGTGTGCAACTTGTTCCCTGAGTTAGAAAACGTCGAGAAACGTTCGTTTCTGCTAGCGCTGTGCTTCTACACATGTATTTGCTGAACGGTGAAAGCGCACAGTAATGCACTTTTCTCCCAGCAAATACACTGTGTCTAAGGAAATGGGAACACACTGAGGAGACACTTGTGGGAGCTACTGTGACTAAAACTGAGCTTCCCTACGCACAGGGAAGCAAGAGAAATGCTGATTTCATCAAGCCCAGTTACATACTCAGAATCTGTACTACTGTGCAAATAGGCATGTCTCTTTAGGCAAAAAACTCATTTCTGACAAAGTTGCCCAAATGCATCTCAGAAGTGTGCAACTTGTTCCCTGAGTTAGAAAACGTCGAGAAACGGTCGTTTCTGCTAGCGCTGCGCTTCTACACATGTATTTGCTGAACGGTGAAAGCGCACAGTAATGCACTTTTCTCCCAGCAAATACACTGTTTCTAAGGAAATGGGAACACACTGAGGAGACACTTGTGGGAGCTACTGTGACTAAAACTGAGCTTCCCTACGCACAAGGAAGCAAGAGATATGCTGATTTCATCAAGCCCAGTTACATACTCAGAATCTGTACTGCTGCGCAAATAGGCATGTCTCTTTAGGCAAAAAACTCATTTCTGACAAAGTTGCCCAAATGCATCTCAGAAGTGTGCAACTTATTCCCTGAGTTAGAAAACGTCGAGAAACGGTCGTTTCTGCTAGCTCTGTGCTTCTACACATGTATTTGCTGAACGGTGAAAGCGCACAGTAATGCACTTTTCTCCCTGCAAATACCCTGTTTCTAAGGAAATGGGAACACACTGAGGAGACACTTGTGGGAGCTACTGTGACTAAAACTGAGCTTCCCTACACACAGGGAAGCAAGAGAAATGCTGATTTCATCAAGCCCAGTTACATACTCAGAATCTGTACTGCTACGCAAATAGGCATGTCTCTTTAGGCAAAAAACTCATTTCTGAAAAAGTTGCCCAAATGCATCTCAGAAGTGTGCAACTTGTTCCCTGAGTTAGAAAACGTCGAGAAACGTTCGTTTCTCCTAGTGCTGTGCTTCTACACATGTATTTGCTGAACGGTGAAAGCGCACAGTAATGCACTTTTCTCCCAGCAAATACACTGTTTCTAAGGAAATGGGAACACACTGAGGAGACACTAGTGGGAGCTACTGTGACTAAAACTGAGCTTCCCTACGCACAGGGAAGCAAGAGAAATGCTGATTTCATCAAGCCCAGTTACATACTCAGAATCTGTTCTACTGCGCAAATAGGCATGTCTCTGTAGGCAAAAAACTCATTTCTGACAAAGTTGCCCAAATACATCTCAGAAGTGTGCAACTTGTTCCCTGAGTTAGAAAACGTCGAGAAACGTTCGTTTCTGCTAGCGCTGTGCTTCTACACATGTACTTGCTGAACGGTGAAAGCGCACAGTAATGCACTTTTCTCCCAGCAAATACACTGTTTCTAAGGAAATGGGAACACACTGAGGAGACACTTGTGGGAGCTACTGTGACTAAAACTGAGCTTCCCTACGCACAGGGAAGCAAGAGAAATGCTGATTTCATCAAGCCCAGTTACATACTCAGAATCTGTACTACTGCGCAAATAGGCATGTCTCTTTAGGCAAAAAACTCATTTCTGACAAAGTTGCCCAAATGCATCTCAGAAGTGTGCAACTTGTTCCCTGAGTTAGATAATGTCGAGAAACGTTCGTTTCTGCTAGCGCTGTGCTTCTACACATGTATTTGCTGAACGGTGAAAGTGCACAGTAATGCACTTTTCTCCCAGAAAATACACTGATTCTAAGGAAATGGGAACACACTGAGGAGACACTTGTGCGAACTACTGTGACTAAAACTGAGCTTCCCTACGCACAGGGAAGCAAGAGAAATGCTGATTTCATCAAGCCCAGTTACATACTCAGAATCTGTACTACTGCGCAAATAGGCATGTCTCTTTAGGCAAAAAACTCATTTCTGACAAAGTTGCCCAAATGCATCTCAGAAGTGTGCAACTTGTTCCCTGAGTTAGATAATGTCGAGAAACGGTCGATTCTGCTAGCGCTGTGCTTCTACACATGTATTTGCTGAACGGTGAAAGTGCACAGTAATGCACTTTTCTCCCAGAAAATACACTGATTCTAAGGAAATGGGAACACACTGAGGAGACACTTGTCCGAGCTACTGTGACTAAAACTCAGCTTCCCAACGCACAGGGAAGCAAGAGAAATGCTGATTTCATCAAGCCCAGTTACATACTCAGAATCTGTACTACTGCGCAAATAGGCATGTCTCTTTAGGCAAAAAACTCATTTCTGACAAAGTTGCCCAAATGCATCTCAGAAGTGTGCAACTTGTTCCCTGAGTTAGAAAACGTCGAGAAACGGTCGTTTCTGCTAGCGCTGCGCTTCTACACATGTATTTGCTGAACGGTGAAAGCGCACAGTAATGCACTTTTCTCCCAGCAAATACACTGTTTCTAAGGAAATGGGAACACACTGAGGAGACACTTGTGGGAGCTACTGTGACTAAAACTGAGCTTCCCTACGCACAAGGAAGCAAGAGATATGCTGATTTCATCAAGCCCAGTTACATACTCAGAATCTGTACTGCTGCGCAAATAGGCATGTCTCTTTAGGCAAAAAACTCATTTCTGACAAAGTTGCCCAAATGCATCTCAGAAGTGTGCAACTTATTCCCTGAGTTAGAAAACGTCGAGAAACGGTCGTTTCTGCTAGCTCTGTGCTTCTACACATGTATTTGCTGAACGGTGAAAGCGCACAGTAATGCACTTTTCTCCCTGCAAATACCCTGTTTCTAAGGAAATGGGAACACACTGAGGAGACACTTGTGGGAGCTACTGTGACTAAAACTGAGCTTCCCTACACACAGGGAAGCAAGAGAAATGCTGATTTCATCAAGCCCAGTTACATACTCAGAATCTGTACTGCTACGCAAATAGGCATGTCTCTTTAGGCAAAAAACTCATTTCTGAAAAAGTTGCCCAAATGCATCTCAGAAGTGTGCAACTTGTTCCCTGAGTTAGAAAACGTCGAGAAACGTTCGTTTCTCCTAGTGCTGTGCTTCTACACATGTATTTGCTGAACGGTGAAAGCGCACAGTAATGCACTTTTCTCCCAGCAAATACACTGTTTCTAAGGAAATGGGAACACACTGAGGAGACACTAGTGGGAGCTACTGTGACTAAAACTGAGCTTCCCTACGCACAGGGAAGCAAGAGAAATGCTGATTTCATCAAGCCCAGTTACATACTCAGAATCTGTTCTACTGCGCAAATAGGCATGTCTCTGTAGGCAAAAAACTCATTTCTGACAAAGTTGCCCAAATACATCTCAGAAGTGTGCAACTTGTTCCCTGAGTTAGAAAACGTCGAGAAACGTTCGTTTCTGCTAGCGCTGTGCTTCTACACATGTACTTGCTGAACGGTGAAAGCGCACAGTAATGCACTTTTCTCCCAGCAAATACACTGTTTCTAAGGAAATGGGAACACACTGAGGAGACACTTGTGGGAGCTACTGTGACTAAAACTGAGCTTCCCTACGCACAGGGAAGCAAGAGAAATGCTGATTTCATCAAGCCCAGTTACATACTCAGAATCTGTACTACTGCGCAAATAGGCATGTCTCTTTAGGCAAAAAACTCATTTCTGACAAAGTTGCCCAAATGCATCTCAGAAGTGTGCAACTTGTTCCCTGAGTTAGATAATGTCGAGAAACGGTCAATTCTGCTAGCGCTGTGCTTCTACACATGTATTTGCTGAACGGTGAAAGTGCACAGTAATGCACTTTTCTCCCAGAAAATACACTGATTCTAAGGAAATGGGAACACACTGAGGAGACACTTGTGCGAACTACTGTGACTAAAACTGAGCTTCCCTACGCACAGGGAAGCAAGAGAAATGCTGATTTCATCAAGCCCAGTTACATACTCAGAATCTGTACTACTGCGCAAATAGGCATGTCTCTTTAGGCAAAAAACTCATTTCTGACAAAGTTGCCCAAATGCATCTCAGAAGTGTGCAACTTGTTCCCTGAGTTAGATAATGTCGAGAAACGGTCGATTCTGCTAGCGCTGTGCTTCTACACATGTATTTGCTGAACGGTGAAAGTGCACAGTAATGCACTTTTCTCCCAGAAAATACACTGATTCTAAGGAAATGGGAACACACTGAGGAGACACTTGTCCGAGCTACTGTGACTAAAACTCAGCTTCCCAACGCACAGGGAAGCAAGAGAAATGCTGATTTCATCAAGCCCAGTTACATACTCAGAATCTGTACTACTGCGCAAATAGGCATGTCTCTTTAGGCAAAAAACTCATTTCTGACAAAGTTGCCCAAATGCATCTCAGAAGTGTGCAACTTGTTCCCTGAGTTAGAAAACGTCGAGAAACGGTCATTTCTGCTAGCGCTGTGCTTCTACACATGTATTTGCTGAACGGTGAAAGCGCACAGTAATGCACTTTTCTCCCAGCAAAAACACTGTGTGTAAGGAAATGGGAACACACTGAGGAGACACTTGTGGGAGCTACTGTGACTAAAACTGAGCTTCCCTACGCACAGGGAAGCAAGAGAAATGCTGATTTCATCAAGCCCAGTTACATACTCAGAATCTGTACTACTGCGCAAATAGGCATGTCTCTTTAGGCAAAAAACTCATTTCTGACAAAGTTGCCCAAATGCATCTCAGAAGTGTGCAACTTGTTCCCTGAGTTGGAAAACGTCGAGAAACGGTCGTTTCTGCTAGCGCTGTGCTTCTACACATGTATTTGCTGAACGGTGAAAGCGCACAGTAATGCACTTTTCTCCCAGCAAATACACTGTTTCTAAGGAAATGGGAACACTGAGGAGACACTTGTGGGAGCTACTGTGACTAAAACTGAGCTTCACTACGCACAGGGAAGCAAGAGAAATGCTGATTTCATCAAGCCCAGTTACATACTCAGAATCTGTACTGCTGCGCAAATAGGAATGTCTCTTTAGGCAAAAAACTCATTTCTGACAAAGTTGCCCAAATGCATCTCAGAAGTGTGCAACTTATTCCCTGAGTTAGAAAACGTCGAGAAACGATTGTTTCTGCTAGCGCTGTGCTTCTACACATGTATTTGCTGAACGGTGAAAGCGCACAGTAATGCACTTTTCTCCCAGCAAATACACTGTTTCTAAGGAAAAGGGAACACACTGAGGAGACACTAGTGGGAGCTACTGTGACTAAAACAGAGCTTCCCTACGCACAGGGAAGCAAGAGAAATGCTGATTTCATCAAGCCCAGTTACATACTCAGAATCTGTACTACTGCGCAAATAGGCATGTCTCTGTAGGCAAAAAACTCATTTCTGACAAAGTTGCCCAAATGCATCTCAGAAGTGTGCAACTTGTTCCCTGAGTTAGAAAACGTCGAGAAACGTTCGTTTCTGCTAGCGCTGTGCTTCTACACATGTATTTGCTGAACGGTGAAAGCGCACAGTAATGCACTTTTCTCCCAGCAAATACACTGTTTCTAAGGAAATGGGAACACACTGAGGAGACACTTGTGGGAGCTACTGTGACTAAAACTGTGCTTCCCTACGCACAAGGAAGCAAGAGATATGCTGATTTCATCAATCCCAGTTACATACTCAGAATCTGTACTGCTGCGCAAATAGGCATGTCTCATTAGGCAAAAAACTCATTTCTGACAAAGTTGCCCAAATGCATCTCAGAAGTGTGCAACTTATTCCCTGAGTTAGAAAACGTCGAGAAACGGTCGTTTCTGCTAGCGCTGTGCTTCTACACATGTATTTGCTGAACGGTGAAAGCGCACAGTAATGCACTTTTCTCCCAGCAAAAACACTGTGTCTAAGGAAATGGGAACACACTGAGGAGACACTTGTGGGAGCTACTGTGACTAAAACTGAGCTTCCCTACGCACAGGGAAGCAAGAGAAATGCTGATTTCATCAAGCACAGTTACATACTCAGAATCTGTACTACTGCGCAAATAGGCATGTCTCTGTAGGCAAAAAACTCATTTCTGACAAAGTTGCCCAAATGCATCTCAGAAGTGTGCAACTTGTTCCCTGAGTTAGAAAACGTCGAGAAACGGTCGTTTCTGCAATCGCTGTGCTTCTACACATGTATTTGCTGAACGGTGAAAGCGCACAGTAATGCACTTTTCTCCCAGCAAATACACTGTTTCTAAGGAAATGGGAACACACTGAGGAGACACTTGTGGGAGCTACTGTGACTAAAACTGAGCTTCCCTATGCACAGGGAAGCAAGAGAAATGCTGATTTCATCAAGCCCAGTTACATACTCAGAATCTGTACTACTACGCAAATAGGCATGTCTCTTTAGGCAAAAAACTCATTTCTGAAAAAGTTGCCCAAATGCATCTCAGAAGTGTGCAACTTGTTCCCTGAGTTAGAAGACGTCGAGAAACAGTCGTTTCTGCTAGCGCTGTACTTCTACACATGTATTTGCTGAACGGTGAAAGCGCACAGTAATGCACTTTTCTCCCAGCAAATACACTGTTTCTAAGGAAATGGGAACACACTGAGGAGACACTAGTGGGAGCTACTGTGACTAAAACTGAGCTTCCCTATGCACAGGGAAGCAAGAGAAATGCTGATTTCATCAAGCCCAGTTACATACTCAGAATCTGTTCTACTGCGCAAATAGGCATGTCTCTTTAGGCAAAAAACTCATTTCTGACAAAGTTGCCCAAATACATCTCAGAAGTGTGCAACTTGTTCCCTGAGTTAGAAAACGTCGAGAAACGTTCGTTTCTGCTAGCGCTGTGCATCTACACATGTATTTGCTGAACGGTGAAAGCGCACAGTAATGCACTTTTCTCCCACCAAATACACTGTTTCTAAGGAAATGGGAACACACTGAGGAGACACTTGTGGGAGCTACTGTGACTAAAACTGAGCTTCCCTACGCACAGGGAAGCAAGAGAAATGCTGATTTCATCAAGCCCAGTTACATACTCAGAATCTGTACTACTGCGCAAATAGGCATGTCTCTGTAGGCAAAAAACTCATTTCTGACAAAGTTGCCCAAATGCATCTCAGAAGTGTGCAACTTGTTCCCTGAGTTAGAAAACGTCGAGAAACGGTCGTTTCTGCTAGCGCTGTGCTTCTACACATGTATTTGCTGAACGGTGAAAGCGCACAGTAATGCACTTTTCTCCCAGCAAATACACTGTTTCTAAGGAAATGGGAACACACTGAGGAGACACTTGTGGGAGCTACTGTGACTAAAATGGAGCTTCCCTACGCACAGGGAAGCAAGAGAAATGCTGATTTCATCAAGCCCAGTTACATACTCAGAATCTGTACTGCTGCGCAAATAGGCATGTCTCTTTAGGCAAAAAACTCATTTCTGACAACGTTGCCCAAATGCATCTCAGAAGTGTGCAACTTATTCCCTGAGTTAGAAAACGTCGAGAAACGGTCGTTTCTGCTAGCGCTGTGCTTCTACACATGTATTTGCTGAACGGTGAAAGCGCACAGTAATGCACTTTTCTCCCAGCAAAAACACTGTGTGTAAGGAAATGGGAACACACTGAGGAGACACTTGTGGGAGCTACTGTGACTAAAACTGAGCTTCCCTACGCACAGGGAAGCAAGAGAAATGCTGATTTCATCAAGCCCAGTTACATACTCAGAATCTGTACTACTGCGCAAATAGGCATGTCTCTGTAGGCAAAAAACTCATTTCTGACAAAGTTGCCCAAATGCATCTCAGAAGTGTGCAACTTGTTCCCTGAGTTAGAAAACGTCAAGAAACGGTCGTTTCTGCTAGCGCTGTGCTTCTACACATGTATTTGCTGAACGGTGAAAGCGCACAGTAATGCACTTTTCTCCCAGCAAATACACTGTTTCTAAGGAAATGGGAACACACTGAGGAGACACTAGTGGGAGCTACTGTGACTAAAACTGAGCTTCCCTACGCACAGGGAAGCAAGAGAAATGCTGATTTCATCAAGCCCAGTTACATACTCAGAATCTGTACTGCTGCGCAAATAGGCATGTCTCTTTAGGCAAAAAACTCATTTCTGACAAAGCTGCCCAAATGCATCTCAGAAGTGTGCAACTTGTTCCCTGAGTTAGAAAACGTCGAGAAACGGTCGTTTCTGCTAGCGCTGTGCTTCTACACATGTATTTGCTGAACGGTGAAAGCGCACAGTAATGCACTTTTCTCCCAGCAAAAACACTGTGTGTAAGGAAATGGGAACACACTGAGGAGACACTTGTGGGAGCTACTGTGACTAAAACTGAGCTTCCCTACGCACAGGGAAGCAAGAGAAATGCTGATTTCATCAAGCCCAGTTACATACTCAGAATCTGTACTACTGCGAAAATAGGCATGTCTCTTTAGGCAAAAAACTCATTTCTGACAAAGTTGCCCAAATGCATCTCAGAAGTGTGCAACTTGTTCCCTGAGTTAGAAAACGTTGAGAAACGTTCGTTTCTGCTAGCGCTGTGCTTCTACACATGTATTTGCTGAACGGTGAAAGCGCACAGTAATGCACTTTTCTCCCACCAAATACACTGTTTCTAAGGAAATGGGAACACACTGAGGAGACACTTGTGGGAGCTACTGTGACTAAAACTGAGCTTCCCTACGCACAGGGAAGCAAGAGAAATGCTGATTTCATCAAGCCCAGTTACATACTCAGAATCTGTACTACTGCGCAAATAGGCATGTCTCTGTAGGCAAAAAACTCATTTCTGACAAAGTTGCCCAAATGCATCTCAGAAGTGTGCAACTTGTTCCCTGAGTTAGAAAACGTCGAGAAACGGTCGTTTCTGCTAGCGCTGTGCTTCTACACATGTATTTGCTGAACGGTGAAAGCGCACAGTAATGCACTTTTCTCCCAGCAAATACACTGTTTCTAAGGAAATGGGAACACACTGAGGAGACACTTGTGGGAGCTACTGTGACTAAAATGGAGCTTCCCTACGCACAGGGAAGCAAGAGAAATGCTGATTTCATCAAGCCCAGTTACATACTCAGAATCTGTACTGCTGCGCAAATAGGCATGTCTCTTTAGGCAAAAAACTCATTTCTGACAACGTTGCCCAAATGCATCTCAGAAGTGTGCAACTTATTCCCTGAGTTAGAAAACGTCGAGAAACGGTCGTTTCTGCTAGCGCTGTGCTTCTACACATGTATTTGCTGAACGGTGAAAGCGCACAGTAATGCACTTTTCTCCCAGCAAAAACACTGTGTGTAAGGAAATGGGAACACACTGAGGAGACACTTGTGGGAGCTACTGTGACTAAAACTGAGCTTCCCTACGCACAGGGAAGCAAGAGAAATGCTGATTTCATCAAGCCCAGTTACATACTCAGAATCTGTACTACTGCGCAAATAGGCATGTCTCTTTAGGCAAAAAACTCATTTCTGACAAAGTTGCCCAAATGCATCTAAGAAGTGTGCAACTTGTTCCCTGAGTTAGAAAACGTCGAGAAACGTTCGTTTCTGCCAGCGCTGTGCTTCTACACATGTATTTGCTGAACGGTGAAAGCGCACAGTAATGCACTTTTCTCCCAGCAAATACACTGTTTCCAAGGAAATGGGAACACACTGAGGAGACACTAGTGGGAGCTACTGTGACTAAAACAGAGCTTCCCTACGCACAGGGAAGCAAGAGAAATGCTGATTTCATCAAGCCCAGTTACATACTCAGAATCTGTACTACTGCGCAAATAGGCATGTCTCTGTAGGCAAAAAACTCATTTCTGACAAAGTTGCCCAAATGCATCTCAGAAGTGTGCAACTTGTTCCCTGAGTTAGAAAACGTCGAGAAACGTTCGTTTCTGCTAGCGCTGTGCTTCTACACATGTATTTCTGAACGGTGAAAGCGCACAGTAATGCACTTTTCTCCCAGCAAATACACTGTTTCTAAGGAAATGGGAACACACTGAGGAGACACTTGTGGGAGCTACTGTGACTAAAACTGAGCTTCCCTATGCACAAGGAAGCAAGAGATACGCTGATTTCATCAAACGCAGTTACATACTCAGAATCTGTACTGCTGCGCAAATAAGCATGTCTCTTTAGGCAAAAAACTCATTTCTGACAAAGTTGCCCAAATGCATCCCAGAAGGGTGCAACTTATTCCCTGAGTTAGAAAACGTCGAGAAACGGTCGTTTCTGCTAGCGCTGTGCTTCTACACATGTATTTGCTGAACGGTGAAAGCGCACAGTAATGCACTTTTCTCCCAGCAAAAACACTGTGTCTCAGGAAATGGGAACACACTGAGGAGACACTTGTGGGAGCTACTGTGACTAAAACTGAGCTTCCCTACGCACAGGGAAGCAAGAGAAATGCTGATTTCATCAAGCACAGTTACATACTCAGAATCTGTACTACTGCGCAAATAGGCATGTCTCTGTAGGCAAAAAACTCATTTCTGACAAAGTTGCCCAAATGCATCTCAGAAGTGTGCAACTTGTTCCCTGAGTTAGAAAACGTCGAGAAACGGTCGTTTCTGCAATCGCTGTGCTTCTACACATGTATTTGCTGAACGGTGAAAGCGCACAGTAATGCACTTTTCTCCCAGCAAGTACACTGTTTCTAAGGAAATGGGAACACACTGAGGAGACACTTGTGGGAGCTACTGTGACTAAAACTGAGCTTCCCTACGCACAGGGAAGCAAGAGAAATGCTGATTTCATCAAGCCCAGTTACATACTCAGAATCTGTACTACTACGCAAATAGGCATGTCTCTTTAGGCAAAAAACTCATTTCTGAAAAAGTTGCCCAAATGCATCTCAGAAGTGTGCAACTTGTTCCCTGAGTTAGAAAACGTCGAGAAACAGTCGTTTCTGCTAGCGCTGTACTTCTACACATGTATTTGCTGAACGGTGAAAGCGCACAGTAATGCACTTTTCTCCCAGCAAATACACTGTTTCTAAGGAAATGGGAACACACTGAGGAGACACTAGTGGGAGCTACTGTGACTAAAACTGAGCTTCCCTACGCACAGGGAAGCAAGAGAAATGCTGATTTCATCAATCCCAGTTACATACTCAGAATCGGTACTACTGCGCAAATAGGCATGTCTCTGTAGGCAAAAAACTCATTTCTGACAAAGTTGCCCAAATGCATCTCAGAAGTGTGCAACTTGTTCCCTGAGTTAGAAAACGTCGAGAAACGGTCGTTTCTGCAATCGCTGTGCTTCTACACATGTATTTGCTGAACGGTGAAAGCGCACAGTAATGCACTTTTCTCCCAGCAAATACACTGTTTCTAAGGAAATGGGAACACACTGAGGAGACACTAGTGGGAGCTACTGTGACTAAAACTGAGCTTCCCTACGCACAGGGAAGCAAGAGAAATGCTGATTTCATCAAGCCCAGTTACATACTCAGAATCTGTACTACTACGCAAATAGGCATGTCTCTTTAGGCAAAAAACTCATTTCTGAAAAAGTTGCCCAAATGCATCTCAGAAGTGTGCAACTTGTTCCCTGAGTTAGAAAACGTCGAGAAACAGTCGTTTCTGCTAGCGCTGTACTTCTACACATGTATTTGCTGAACGGTGAAAGTGCACAGTAATGCACTTTTCTCCCAGCAAATACACTGTTTCTAAGGAAATGGGAACACACTGAGGAGACACTAGTGGGAGCTACTGTGACTAAAACTGAGCTTCTCGATGCACAGGGAAGCAAGAGAAATGCTGATTTCATCAAGCCCAGTTACATACTCAGAATCTGTACTGCTGCGCAAATAGGCATGTCTCATTAGGCAAAAAACTCATTTCTGACAAAGTTGCCCAAATACATCTCAGAAGTGTGCAACTTGTTCCCTGAGTTAGAAAACGTCGAGAAACGGTCGTTTCTCCTAGCGCTGTGCTTCTACACATGTATTTGCTGAACGGTGAAAGCACACAGTAATGTGAACTTTTCTCCCAGCAAATACACTGTTTCTAAGGAAATGGGAACACACTGAGGAGACACTTGTGGGAGCTACTGTGACTAAAACTGAGCTTCCCTACGCACAGGGAAGCAAGAGAAATGCTGATTTCATCAAGCCCAGTTACATACTCAGAATCTGTTCTACTGCGCAAATAGGCATGTCTCTGTAGGCAAAAAACTCATTTCTGACAAAGTTGCCCAAATGCATCTCAGAAGTGTTCAACTTGTTCCCTGAGTTAGAAAACGTCGAGAAACAGTCGTTTCTGCTAGCGCTGTACTTCTACACATGTATTTGCTGAACGGTGAAAGCGCACAGTAATGCACTTTTCTCCCAGCAAATACACTGTTTCTAAGGAAATGGGAACACACTGAGGAGACACTAGTGGGAGCTACTGTGATTAAAACTGAGCTTCCCTACGCACAGGGAAGCAAGAGAAATGCTGATTTCATCAAGCCCAGTTACATACTCAGAATCTGTACTACTGCGCAAATAGGCATGTCTCTGTAGGCAAAAAACTCATTTCTGACAAAGTTGCCCAAATGCATCTCAGAAGTGTGCAACTTGTTCCCTGAGTTAGAAAACGTCGAGAAACGGTCGTTTCTGCAATCGCTGTGCTTCTACACATGTATTTGCTGAACGGTGAAAGCGCACAGTAATGCACTTTTCTCCCAGCAAATACACTGTTTCTAAGGAAATGGGAACACACTGAGGAGACACTTGTGGGAGCTACTGTGACTAAAACTGAGCTTCCCTACGCACAGGGAAGCAAGAGAAATGCTGATTTCATCAAGCCCAGTTACATACTCAGAATCTGTACTACTACGCAAATAGGCATGTCTCTTTAGGCAAAAAACTCATTTCTGAAAAAGTTGCCCAAATGCATCTCAGAAGTGTGCAACTTGTTCCCTGAGTTAGAAAACGTCGAGAAACAGTCGTTTCTGCTAGCGCTGTACTTCTACACATGTATTTGCTGAACGGTGAAAGTGCACAGTAATGCACTTTTCTCCCAGCAAATACACTGTTTCTAAGGAAATGGGAACACACTGAGGAGACACTAGTGGGAGCTACTGTGACTAAAACTGAGCTTCTCTATGCACAGGGAAGCAAGAAATGCTGATTTCATCAAGCCCAGTTACATACTCAGAATCTGTACTGCTGCGCAAATAGGCATGTCTCATTAGGCAAAAAACTCATTTCTGACAAAGTTGCCCAAATACATCTCAGAAGTGTGCAACTTGTTCCCTGAGTTAGAAAACGTCGAGAAACGGTCGTTTCTCCTAGCGCTGTGCTTCTACACATGTATTTGCTGAACGGTGAAAGCACACAATAATGCACTTTTCTCCCAGCAAATACACTGTTTCTAAGGAAATGGGAACACACTGAGGAGACACTTGTGGGAGCTACTGTGACTAAAACTGAGCTTCCCTACGCACAGGGAAGCAAGAGAAATGCTGATTTCATCAAGCCCAGTTACATACTCAGAATCTGTACTACTGCGCAAATAGGCATGTCTCTGTAGGCAAAAAACTCATTTCTGACAAAGTTGCCCAAATGCATCTCAGAAGTGTGCAACTTGTTCCCTGAGTTAGAAAACGTCGAGAAACGGTCGTTTCTGCTAGCGCTGTGCTTCTACACATGTATTTGCTGAACGGTGAAAGCGCACAGTAATGCACTTTTCTCCCAGCAAATACACTGTTTCTAAGGAAATGGGAACACACTGAGGAGACACTTGTGGGAGCTACTGTGACTAAAACTGAGCTTCCCTACGCACAGGGAAGCAAGAGAAATGCTGATTTCATCAAGCCCAGTTACATACTCAGAATCTGTACTACTACGCAAATAGGCATGTCTCTTTAGGCAAAAAACTCATTTCTGAAAAAGTTGCCCAAATGCATCTCAGAAGTGTGCAACTTGTTCCCTGAGTTAGAAAACGTCGAGAAACGTTCGTTTCTGCTAGCGCTGTACTTCTACACATGTATTTGCTGAACGGTGAAAGCGCACAGTAATGCACTTTTCTCCCAGCAAATACACTGTTTCTAAGGAAATGGGAACACACTGAGGAGACACTAGTGGGAGCTACTGTGACTAAAACTGAGCTTCCCTATGCACAGGGAAGCAAGAGAAATGCTGATTTCATCAAGCCCAGTTACATACTCAGAATCTGTACTGCTGCGCAAATAGGCATGTCTCATTAGGCAAAAAACTCATTTCTGACAAAGTTGCCCAAATGCATCTCAGAAGTGTGCAACTTGTTCCCTGAGTTAGAAAACGTCGAGAAACGTTCGTTTCTGCCAGCGCTGTGCTTCTACACATGTATTTGCTGAACGGTGAAAGCGCACAGTAATGCACTTTTCTCCCAGCAAATACACTGTTTCTAAGGAAATGGGAACACACTGAGGAGACACTTGTGGGAGCTACTGTGACTAAAACTGAGCTTCCCTACGCACAGGGAAGCAAGAGAAATGCTGATTTCATCAAGCCCAGTTACATACTCAGAATCTGTACTACTGCGCAAATAGGCATGTCTCTGTAGGCAAAAAACTCATTTCTGACAAAGTTGCCCAAATGCATCTCAGAAGTGTGCAACTTGTTCCCTGAGTTAGAAAACGTCGAGAAACGTTCGTTTCTGCTAGCGCTGTGCTTCTACACATGTATTTGCTGAACGGTGAAAGCGCACAGTAATGCACTTTTCTCCCAGCAAATACACTGTTTCTAAGGAAATGGGAACACACTGAGGAGACACTTGTGGGAGCTACTGTGACTAAAACTGAGCTTCCCTACGCACAGGGAAGCAAGAGAAATGCTGATTTCATCAAGCCCAGTTACATACTCAGAATCTGTACTACTACGCAAATAGGCATGTCTCTTTAGGCAAAAAACTCATTTCTGAAAAAGTTGCCCAAATGCATCTCAGAAGTGTGCAACTTGTTTCCTGAGTTAGAAAACGTCGAGAAACGTTCGTTTCTGCTAGCGCTGTACTTCTACACATGTATTTGCTGAACGGTGAAAGCGCACAGTAATGCACTTTTCTCCCAGCAAATACACTGTTTCTAAGGAAATGGGAACACACTGAGGAGACACTAGTGGGAGCTACTGTGACTAAAACTGAGCTTCCCTATGCACAGGGAAGCAAGAGAAATGCTGATTTCATCAAGCCCAGTTACATACTCAGAATCTGTACTGCTGCGCAAATAGGCATGTCTCATTAGGCAAAAAACTCATTTCTGACAAAGTTGCCCAAATGCATCTCAGAAGTGTGCAACTTGTTCCCTGAGTTAGAAAACGTCGAGAAACGTTCGTTTCTGCCAGCGCTGTGCTTCTACACATGTATTTGCTGAACGGTGAAAGCGCACAGTAATGCACTTTTCTCCCAGCAAATACACTGTTTCTAAGGAAATGGGAACACACTGAGGAGACACTTGTGGGAGCTACTGTGACTAAAACTGAGCTTCCCTACGCACAGGGAAGCAAGAGAAATGCTGATTTCATCAAGCCCAGTTACATACTCAGAATCTGTACTACTGCGCAAATAGGCATGTCTCTGTAGGCAAAAAACTCATTTCTGACAAAGTTGCCCAAATGCATCTCAGAAGTGTGCAACTTGTTCCCTGAGTTAGAAAACGTCGAGAAACGTTCGTTTCTGCTAGCGCTGTGCTTCTACACATGTATTTGCTGAACGGTGAAAGCGCACAGTAATGCACTTTTCTCCCAGCAAATACACTGTTTCTAAGGAAATGGGAACACACTGAGGAGACACTTGTGGGAGCTACTGTGACTAAAACTGAGCTTCCCTACGCACAGGGAAGCAAGAGAAATGCTGATTTCATCAAGCCCAGTTACATACTCAGAATCTGTACTGCTGCGCAAATAGGCATGTCTCTTTAGGCAAAAAACTCATTTCTGACAAAGTTGCCCAAATGCATCTCCGAAGTGTGCAACTTGTTCCCTGAGTTAGAAAACGTCGAGAAACGTTCGTTTCTGCTAGCGCTGTGCTTCTACACATGTATTTGCTGAACGGTGAAAGCGCACAGTAATGCACTTTTCTCCCAGCAAATACACTGTTTCTAAGGAAATGGGAACACACTGAGGAGACACTTGTGGGAGCTACTGTGACTAAAACTGAGCTTCCCTACGCACAAGGAAGCAAGAGATATGCTGATTTCATCAAGCCCAGTTACATACTCAGAATCTGTACTGCTGCGCAAATAGGCATGTCTCATTAGGCAAAAAACTCATTTCTGACAAAGTTGCCCAAATGCATCTCAGAAGTGTGCAACTTATTCCCTGAGTTAAAAAACGTCGAGAAACGTTCGTTTCTGCTAGCGCTGTGCTTCTACACATGTATTTGCTGAACGGTGAAAGCGCACAGTAATGCACTTTTCTCCCAGCAAAAACACTGTGTCTAAGGAAATGGGAACACACTGAGGAGACACTTGTGGGAGCTACTGTGACTAAAACTGAGCTTCCCTACGCACAGGGAAGCAAGAGAAATGCTGATTTCATTAAGCCCAGTTACATACTCAGAATCTGTACTACTACGCAAATAGGCATGTCTCTTTAGGCAAAAAACTCATTTCTGAAAAAGTTGCCCAAATGCATCTCAGAAGTGTGCAACTTGTTCCCTGAGTTAGAAAACGTCGAGAAACAGTCGTTTCTGCTAGCGCTGTACTTCTACACATGTATTTGCTGAACGGTGAAAGCGCACAGTAATGCACTTTTCTCCCAGCAAATACACTGTTTCTAAGGAAATGGGAACACACTGAGGAGACACTTGTGGGAGCTCCTGTGACTAAAACTGAGCTTCCCTACGCACAGGGAAGCAAGAGAAATGCTGATTTCATCAAGCCCAGTTACATACTCAGAATCTGTACTGCTGCGCAAATAGGAATGTCTCTTTAGGCAAAAAACTCATTTCTGACAAAGTTGCCCAAATGCATCTCAGAAGTGTGCAACTTGTTCCCTGAGTTAGAAAACGTCGAGAAACGGTCGTTTCTGCTAGCGCTGTGCTTCTACACATGTATTTGCTGAACGGTGAAAGCGCACAGTAATGCACTTTTCTCCCAGCAAAAACACTGTGTCTAAGGAAATGGGAACACACTGAGGAGACACTAGTGGGAGCTACTGTGACTAAAACTGAGCTTCCCTATGCACAGGGAAGCAAGAGAAATGCTGATTTCATCAAGCCCAGTTACATACTCAGAATCTGTACGGCTGCGCAAATAGGCATGTCTCATTAGGCAAAAAACTCATTTCTGACAAAGTTGCCCAAATACATCTCAGAAGTGTGCAACTTGTTCCCTGAGTTAGAAAACGTCGAGAAACGGTCGTTTCTCCTAGCGCTGTGCTTCTACACATGTATTTGCTGAACGGTGAAAGCGCACAATAATGCACTTTTCTCCCAGCAAAATACACTGTTTCTAAGGAAATGGGAACACACTGAGGAGACACTTGTGGGAGCTACTGTGACTAAAACTGAGCTTCCCTACGCACAGGGAAGCAAGAGAAATGCTGATTTCATCAAGCCCAGTTACATACTCAGAATCTGTACTACTGCGCAAATAGGCATGTCTCTGTAGGCAAAAAATTCATTTCTGACAAAGTTGCCCAAATGCATCTCAGAAGTGTGCAACTTGTTCCCTGAGTTAGAAAACGTCGAGAAACGGTCGTTTCTGCTAGCGCTGTGCTTCTACACATGTATTTGCTGAACGGTGAAAGCGCACAGTAATGCACTTTTCTCTCAGCAAATACACTGTTTCTAAGGAAATGGGAACACACTGAGGAGACACTTGTGGGAGCTACTGTGACTAAAACTGAGCTTCCCTACGCACAGGGAAGCAAGAGAAATGCTGATTTCATCAAGCCCAGTTACATACTCAGAATCTGTACTACTGCGCAAATAGGCATGTCTCTGTAGGCAAAAAACTCATTTCTGACAAAGTTGCCCAAATGCATCTCAGAAGTGTGCAACTTGTTCCCTGAGTTAGAAAACGTCGAGAAACGTTCGTTTCTGCTAGCGCTGTGCTTCTACACATGTATTTGCTGAACGGTGAAAGCGCACAGTAATGCAATTTTCTCCCAGCACATACACTGTTTCTAAGGAAATGGGAACACACTGAGGAGACACTTGTGGGAGCTACTGTGACTAAAACTGAGCTTCCCTACGCACAGGGAAGCAAGAGAAATGCTGATTTCATCAAGCCCAGTTACATACTCAGAATCTGTACTGCTGCGCAAATAGGCATGTCTCTTTAGGCAAAAAACTCATTTCTGACAAAGTTGCCCAAATGCATCTCAGAAGTGTGCAACTTGTTCCCTGAGTTAGAAAACGTCGAGAAACGGTCGATTCTGCTAGCGCTGTGCTTCTACACATGTATTTGCTGAACGGTGAAAGCGCACAGTAATGCACTTTTCTCCCAGCAAATACACTGTTTCTAAGGAAATGGGAACACACTGAGGAGACACTTGTGGGAGCTACTGTGACTAAAACTGAGCTTCCCTA
Source organism: Acomys minous (assembly GCF_964271855.1). NCBI lineage: Eukaryota > Metazoa > Chordata > Mammalia > Rodentia > Muridae > Acomys > Acomys minous. The sequence goes on along the minus strand of NW_028182169.1, from coordinate 637,132 downwards.
CGCACAAGGAAGCAAGAGATATGCTGATTTCATCAAGCCCAGTTACATACTCAGAATCTGTACTGCTGCGCAAATAGGCATGTCTCATTAGGCAAAAAACTCATTTCTGACAAAGTTGCCCAAATGCATCTCAGAAGTGTGCAACTTATTCCCTGAGTTAGAATACGTCGAGAAACGGTCGTTTCTGCTAGCGCTGTGCTTCTACACATGTATTTGCTGAACGGTGAAAGCGCACAGTAATGCACTTTTCTCCCAGCAAAAACACTGTGTCTAAGGAAATGGGAACACACTGAGGAGACACTTGTTGGAGCTACTGTGACTAAAACTGAGCTTCCCTACGCACAGGGAAGCAAGAGAAATGCTGATTTCATCAAGCCCAGTTACATACTCAGAATCTGTACTACTGCGCAAATAGGCATGTCTCTGTAGGCAAAAAACTCATTTCTGACAAAGTTGCCCAAATGCATCTCAGAAGTGTGCAACTTGTTCCCTGAGTTAGAAAACGTCGAGAAACGTTCGTTTCTGCTAGCGCTGTGCTTCTACACATGTATTTGCTGAACGGTGAAAGCGCACAGTATTGCACTTTTCTCCCAGCAAATACAATGTTTCTAAGGAAATGGGAACACACTGAGGAGACACTTGTGGGAGCTCCTGTGACTAAAACTGAGCTTCCCTACGCACAGGGAAGCAAGAGAAATGCTGATTTCATCAAGCCCAGTTACATACTCAGAATCTGTACTACTGCGCAAATAGGCATGTCTCTTTAGGCAAAAAACTCATTTCTGACAAAGTTGCCCAAATGCATCTCAGAAGTGTACAACTTATTCCCTGAGTTAGAAAACGTCGAGAAACGGTCTTTTCTGCTAGCGCTGTGCTTCTACACATGTATTTGCTGAACGGTGAAAGCGCACAGTAATGCACTTTTCTCCCAGCAAATACACTGTGTCTAAGGAAATGGGAACACACTGAGGAGACACTTGTGGGAGCTACTGTGACTAAAACTGAGCTTCCCTACGCACAAGGAAGCAAGAGAAATGCTGATTTCATCAAGCACAGTTACATACTCAGAATCTGTACTACTGCGCAAATAGGCATGTCTCTTTAGCCAAAAAACTCATTTCTGACAAAGTTGCCCAAATGCATCTCAGAAGTGTGCAACTTGTTCCCTGAGTTAGAAAACGTCGAGAAACGGTCGTTTCTGCCAGCGCTGTGCTTCTACACATGTATTTGCTGAACGGTGAAAGCGCACAGTAATGCACTTTTCTCCCAGCAAATACATTGTTTCTAAGGAAATGGGAACACACTGAGGAGACACTTGTGGGAGCTACTGTGACTAAAACTGAGCTTCCCTACGCACAGGGAAGCAAGAGAAATGCTGATTTCATCAAGCCCAGTTACATACTCAGAATCTGTACTACTACGCAAATAGGCATGTCTCTTTAGGCAAAAAACTCATTTCTGACAAAGTTGCCCAAATGCATCTCAGAAGTGTGCAACTTGTTCCCTGAGTTAGATAACGTCGAGAAACAGTCGTTTCTGCTAGCGCTGTGCTTCTACACATGTATTTGCTGAACGGTGAAAGCGCACAGTAATGCACTTTTCTCCCAGCAAATACACTGTTTCTAAGGAAATGGGAACACACTGAGGAGACACTAGTGGGAGCTACTGTGACTAAAACTGAGCTTCCCTACGCACAGGGAAGCAAGAGAAATGCTGATTTCATCAAGCCCAGTTACATACTCAGAATCTGTTCTACTGCGCAAATAGGCATGTCTCTTTAGGCAAAAAACTCATTTCTGACAAAGTTGCCCAAATACATCTCAGAAGTGTGCAACTTGTTCCCTGAGTTAGAAAACGTCGAGAAACGGTCGTTTCTTCTAGCGCTGTGCTTCTACACATGTATTTACTGAACAGTGAAAGCGCACAATAATGCACTTTTCTCCCAGCAAATACACTGTTTCTAAGGAAATGGGAACACACTGAGGAGACACTTGTGGGAGCTACTGTGACTAAAACTGAGCTTCCCTATGCACAGGGAAGCAACAGAAATGCTGATTTCATCAAGCCCAGTTACATACTCAGAATCTGTACTACTGCGCAAATAGGCATGTCTCTTTAGGCAAAAAACTCATTTCTGACAACGTTGCCCAAATGCATCTCAGGAGTGTGCAACTTGTTCCCTGAGTTAGATAACGTCGAGAAACGGTCGTTTCTGCTAGCGCTGTGCTTCTACACATGTATTTGCTGAACGGTGAAAGCGCACAGTAATGCACTTTTCTCCCAGCAAATACACTGTTTCTAAGGAAAAGGGAACACACTGAGGAGACACTTGTGGGAGCTACTGTGACTAAAACTGAGCTTCCCTACGCACAGGGAAGCAAGAGAAATGCTGATGTCATCAAGCCCAGTTACATACTCAGAATCTGTACTACTGCGCAAATAGGCATGTCTCTTTAGGCAAAAAACTCATTTCTGACAAAGCTGCCCAAATGCATCTCAGAAGTGTGCAACTTGTTCCCTGAGTTAGAAAACGTCGAGAAACGTTCATTTCTCCTAGCGCTGTGCTTCTACACATGTATTTGCTGAACGGTGAAAGCGCACAGTAATGCACTTTTCTCCCTGCAAATACACTGTTTCTAAGTAAATGGGAACACACTGAGGAGACAATTGTGGGAGCTACTGTGACTATAAATGAGCTTCCCTACGCACAGGGAAGCAAGAGAAATGCTGATTTCATCAAGCCCAGTTACATACTCAGAATCTGTACTACTGCGCAAATAGGCATGTCTCTTTAGGCAAAAAACTCATTTCTGACAAAGTTGCCTAATGCATCTCAGAAGTGTGCAACTTGTTCCCTGAGTTAGATCACGTCGAGAAACGTTCGTTTCTGCTAGCGCTGTGCTTCTACACATGTATTTGCTGAACGGTGAAAGCGCACAGTAATGCACTTTTCTCCCAGCAAATACACTGTTTCTAAGGAAAAGGGAACACACTGAGGAGACACTTGTGGGAGCTACTGTGACTAAAACTGAGCTTCCCTACGCACAGGGAAGCAAGAGAAATGCTGATTTCATCAAGCCCAGTTACATACTCAGAATCTGTACTGCTGCACAAATAGGCATGTCTCTTTAGGCAAAAAACTCATTTCTGACAAAGTTGCCCAAATGCATCCCAGAAGTGTGCAACTTATTCCCTGAGTTAGAAAACGTCGAGAAACGGTCGTTTCTGCTAGCGCTGTGCTTCTACACATGTATTTGCTGAACGGTGAAAGCGCACAGTAATGCACTTTTCTCCCAGTAAAAACACTGTGTCTCAGGAAATGGGAACACACTAAGGAGACACTTGTGGGAGCTACTGTGACTAAAACTGAGCTTCCCTACGCACAGGGAAGCAAGAGAAATGCTGATTTCATCAAGCACAGTTACATACTCAGAATCTGTACTACTGCGCAAATAGGCATGTCTCTGTAGCCAAAAAACTAATTTCTGACAAAGTTGCCCAAATGCATCTCAGAAGTGTGCAACTTGTTCCCTGAGTTAGAAAACGTCGAGAAACGGTCGTTTCTGCAATCGCTGTGCTTCTACACATGTATTTGCTGAACAGTGAAAGCGCACAGTAATGCACTTTTCTCCCCGTAAAAACACTGTGTCTCAGGAAATTGGAACACACTGAGGAGATACTTGTGGGAGCTACTCTGACTAAAACTGAGCTTCCCTACGCACAGGGAAGCAAGAGAAATGCTGATTTCATCAAGCACAGTTACATACTCAGAATCTGTACTACTGCGCAAATAGGCATGTCTCTTTAGCCAAAAAACTCATTTCTGACAAAGTTGCCCAAATGCATCTCAGAAGTGTGCAACTTGTTCCCTGAGTTAGAAAACGTCGAGAAACGGTCGTTTCTGCAATCGCTGTGCTTCTACACATATATTTGCTGAACGGTGAAAGCGCACAGTAATGCACTTTTCTCCCAGCAAATACACTGTTTCTAAGGAACTGGGAACACACTGAGGAGACACTTGTGGGAGCTACTGTGACTAAAACTGAGCTTCCCTACGCACAGGGAAGCAAGAGAAATGCTGATTTCATCAAGCCCAGTTACAAACTCAGAATCTGTACTACTACGCAAATAGGCATGTCTCTTTAAGCAAAAAACTCATTTCTGACAAAGTTGCCCAAATGCATCTCAGAAGTGTGCAACTTGTTCCCTGAGTTAGAAAACGTCGAGAAACAGTCGTTTCTGCTAGCGCTGTGCTTCTACACATGTATTTGCTGAACGGTGAAAGCGCACAATAATGCACTTTTCTCCCAGCAAATACACTGTTTCTAAGGAAATGGGAACACACTGAGGAGACACTTGTGGGAGCTACTGTGACTAAAACTGAGCTTCCCTACGCACAGGGAAGCAAGAGAAATGCTGATTTCATCAAGCCCAGTTACATACTCAGAATCTGTACTACTGCGCAAATAGGCATGTCTCTTTAGGCAAAAAACTCATTTCTGACAAAGTTGCCTAATGCATCTCAGAAGTGTGCAACTTGTTCCCTGAGTTAGATCACGTCGAGAAACGTTCGTTTCTGCTAGCGCTGTGCTTCTACACATGTATTTGCTGAACGGTGAAAGCGCACAGTAATGCACTTTTCTCCCAGCAAATACACTGTTTCTAAGGAAATGGGAACACACTGAGGAGACACTTGTGGGAGCTACTGTGACTAAAACTGAGCTTCCCTACGCACAGGGAAGCAAGAGAAATGCTGATTTCATCAAGCCCAGTTACAAACTCAGAATCTGTACTACTACGCAAATAGGCATGTCTCTTTAAGCAAAAAACTCATTTCTGACAAAGTTGCCCAAATGCATCTCAGAAGTGTGCAACTTGTTCCCTGAGTTAGAAAACGTCGAGAAACAGTCGTTTCTGCTAGCGCTGTGCTTCTACACATGTATTTGCTGAACGGTGAAAGCGCACAATAATGCACTTTTCTCCCAGCAAATACACTGTTTCTAAGGAAATGGGAACACACTGAGGAGACACTTGTGGGAGCTACTGTGACTAAAACTGAGCTTCCCTACGCACAGGGAAGCAAGAGAAATGCTGATTTCATCAAGCCCAGTTACATACTCAGAATCTGTACTACTGCGCAAATAGGCATGTCTCTTTAGGCAAAAAACTCATTTCTGACAAAGTTGCCTAATGCATCTCAGAAGTGTGCAACTTGTTCCCTGAGTTAGATCACGTCGAGAAACGTTCGTTTCTGCTAGCGCTGTGCTTCTACACATGTATTTGCTGAACGGTGAAAGCGCACAGTAATGCACTTTTCTCCCAGCAAATACACTGTTTCTAAGGAAATGGGAACACACTGAGGAGACACTTGTGGGAGCTACTGTGACTAAAACTGAGCTTCCCTACGCACAGGGAAGCAAGAGAAATGCTGATTTCATCAAGCCCAGTTACATACTCAGAATCTGTACTACTGCGCAAATAGGCATGTCTCTGTAGGCAAAAAACTCATTTCTGACAAAGTTGCCCAAATGCATCTCAGAAGTGTGCAACTTGTTCCCTGAGTTAGAAAACGTCGAGAAACGTTCGTTTCTGCTAGCGCTGTGCTTCTACACATGTATTTGCTGAATGGTGAAAGCGCACAGTAATGCACTTTTCTCCCAGCAAATACACTGTTTCTAAGGAAATGGGAACACACTGAGGAGACACTTGTGGGAGCTACTGTGACTAAAACTGAGCTTCCCTACGCACAGGGAAGCAAGAGAAATGCTGATTTCATCAAGCCCAGTTACATACTCAGAATCTGTACTACTGCGCAAATAGGCATGTCTCTGTAGGCAAAAAACTCATTTCTGACAAAGTTGCCCAAATGCATCTCAGAAGTGTGCAACTTGTTCCCTGAGTTAATAAACGTCGAGAAACGGTGGTTTCTGCTAGCGCTGTGCTTTCACACATATATTTGCTGAACGGTGAAAGCGCACAGTAATGCACTTTTCTCCCAGCAAATACACTGTTTCTAAGGAAATGGGAACACACTGAGGAGACACTTGTGGGAGCTACTGTGACTAAAACTTAGCTTCCCTACGCACAGGGAAGCTAGAGAAATGCTGATTTCATCAAGCCCAGTTACATACTCAGAATCTGTACTACTGCGAAAATAGTCATGTCTCTTTAGGCAAAAAACTCATTTCTGACAAAGTTGACCAAATGCATCTCAGAAGTGTGCAACTTATTCCCTGAGTTAGAATACGTCGAGAAACGGTCGTTTCTGCTAGTGCTGTGCTTCTACACATGTATTTGCTGAACGGTGAAAGCGCACAGTAATGCACTTTTCTCCCAGCAAATACACTGTTTCTAAGTAAATGGGAACACACTGAGGAGACACTAGTGGGAGCTACTGTGACTAAAACTGAGCTTCCCTACGCACAGGGAAGCAAGAGAAATGCTGATTTCATCAAGCCCAGTTATACTCAGAATCTGTACTACTGCGCAAATAGGCATGTCTCTGTAGGCAAAAAACTCATTTCTGACAAAGTTGCCCAAATGCATCTCAGAAGTGTGCAACTTGTTCCCTGAGTTAGAAAACGTCGAGAAACGTTCGTTTCTGCTAGCGCTGTGCTTCTACACATGTATTTGCTGAACGGTGAAAGCGCACAGTAATGCACTTTTCTCCCAGCAAATACACTGTTTCTAAGGAAATGGAAACACTGAGGAGACACTTGTGGGAGCTACTGTGACTAAAACTTAGCTTCCCTACGCACAGGGAAGCTAGAGAAATGCTGATTTCATCAAGCCCAGTTACATACTCAGAATCTGTACTACTGCGAAAATAGTCATGTCTCTTTAGGCAAAAAACTCATTTGTGACAAAGTTGACCAAATGCATCTCAGAAGTGTGCAACTTGTTCCCTGAGTTAGAATACGTCGAGAAACGGTCGTTTCTGCTAGTGCTGTGCTTCTACACATGTATTTGCTGAACGGTGAAAGCGCACAGTAATGCACTTTTCTCCCAGCAAATACACTGTTTCTAAGGAAATGGGAACACACTGAGGAGACACTTGTGGAAGCTACTGTGACTAAAACTGAGCTTCCCTACGCACAGGGAAGCAAGAGAAATGCTGATTTTATCAAGCCCAGTTACATACTCAGAATCTGTACTACTGCGCAAATAGGCATGTTTCTGTAGGCAAAAAATTCATTTCTGACAAAGTTGCCCAAATGCATCTCAGAAGTGTGCAACTTGTTCCCTGAGTTAGAAAACGTCGAGAAACGTTCGTTTCTGCTAGCGCTGTGCTTGTACACATGTATTTGCTGAACGGTGAAAGCGCACAGTAATGCACTTTTTTCCCAGCAAATACACTGTTTCTAAGGAAATGGGAACACACTGAGGAGACACTTGTGGGAGCTACTGTGACTAAAACTGAGCTTCTCTACGCACAGGGAAGCAAGAGAAATGCTGATTTCATCAAGCCCAGTTACATACTCAGAATCTGTACTACTGCGCAAATAGGCATGTCTCTTTAGGCAAAAAACTCATTCCTGACAAAGTTACCCAAATGCATCTCAGAAGTGTGCAACTTGTTCCCTGAGTTAGGAAACGTCGAGAAACAGTCGTTTCTGCTAGCGCTGTGCTTCTACACATGTATTTGCTGAACGGTGAAAGCGCACAGTAATGCACTTTTCTCCCAGCAAATACACTGTTTCTAAGGAAATGGGAACACACTGAGGAGACACTTGTGGGAGCTACTGTGACTAAAACTGAGCTTCCCTACGCACAGGGAAGCAAGAGAAATGCTGATTTCATCAAACCGAGTTACATACTCAGAATCTGTACTACTGCACAAATAGGCATGTCTCTTTAGGCAAAAAACTCATTTCTGACAAAGTTGCCCAAATGCATCTCAGAAGTGTGCACCTTGTTCCCTGAGTTAGAAAACGTCGAGAAACGGTCGTTTCTGCTAGCGCTGTGCTTCTACACATGTATTTGCTGAACGGTGAAAGCGCACAGTAATGCACTTTTCTCCCAGCAAATACACTGTTTCTAAGGAAATGGGAACACACTGAGGAGACACTTGTGGGAGCTACTGTGACTAAAACTGAGCTTCCCTACGCACAGGGAAGCAAGAGAAATGCTGATTTCATCAAGCCCAGTTACATACTCAGAATCTGTACTACAGCGCAAATAGACATGTCTCTTTAGGCAAAAAACTCATTTCTGACAAAGTTGCCCAAATGCATCTCAGAAGTGTGCAACTTGTTCCCTGAGTTAGAAAACGTCGAGAAACGGTCGTTTCTGCTAGCGTTGTGCTTGTACATATATATTTCTGAACGGTGAAAGCGCACAGTAATGCACTTTTCTCCCAGCAAAGCACTGTTTCTAAGGAAATGGGAACACACTGAGGAGACACTTGTGGGAGCTACTGTGACTAAAACTGAGCTTCCATACGCACAGGGAAGCAAGAGAAATGCTGATTTCATCAAGCCCAGTTACATACTCAGAATCTGTACTACTGCGCAAATAGGCATGTCTCTGTAGGCAAAAAATTCATTTCTGACAAAGTTGCCCAAATGCATCTCAGAAGTGTGCAACTTGTTCCCTGAGTTAGAAAACGGCGAGAAACGTTCGTTTCTGCTAGCGCTGTGCTTCTACACAACTATTTGCTGAATGGTGAAAACGGACAGTGATGCACTTTTCTCCCAGCAAATACACTGTTTCTAAGGAAATGGGAACACACTGAGGAGACACTTGTGGGAGCTACTGTGACTAAAACTGAGCTTCCCTACGCACAGGGAAGCAAGAGAAATGCTGATTTCATCAAGCCCAGTTACATACTCAGAATCTGTACTACTGCGCAAATAGGCATGTCTCTTTAGGCAAAAAACTCATTTCTGACAAAGTTGCCCAAATGCATCTCAGAAGTGTGCAACTTGTTCCCTGAGTTAGAAAACGTCGAGAAACGGTCGTTTCTGCTAGCGCTGTGCTTCTACACATGTATTTGCTGAACGGTGAAAGCGCACAGTAATGCACTTCTCTCTTAGCAAATACACTGTTTCTAAGGAAATGGGAACACACTGAGGAGACACTTGTGGGAGCTACTGTGACTAAAACTGAGCTTCCCTACGCACAGGGAAGCAAGAGAAATGCTGATTTTATCAAGCCCAGTTACATACTCAGAATCTGTACTACTGCGCAAATAGGCATGTCTCTGTAGGCAAAAAACTCATTTCTGACAAAGTTGCCCAAATGCATCTCAGAAGTGTGCAACTTGTTCCCTGAGTTAGAAAACATCGAGAAACGGTCGTTTCTGCTAGCGTTGTGCTTCTACATATGTATTTGCTGATCGGTGAAAGCGCACAGTAATTCACTTTTCTCCCAGCAAATACACTGTGTCTAAGGAAATGGGAACACACTGAGGAGACACTTGTGGGAGCTACTGTGACTAAAACTCAGCTTCCCTACGCACAGGGAAGCAAGAGAAATGCTGATTTCATCAAGCCCAGTTACATACTCAGAATCTGTACTACTGCGCAAATAGGCATGTCTCTGTAGGCAAAAAACTCATTTCTGACAAAGTTGCCCAAATGCATCTCAGAAGTGTGCAACTTGTTCCCTGAGTTAGAAAACGTCGAGAAACGGTCGTTTCTGCTAGCGCTGTGCTTCTACACATGTATTTGCTGAACGGTGAAAGCGCACAGTAATGCACTTTTCTCCCAGCAAATACACTGTTTCTAAGGAAATGGGAACACACTGAGGAGACACTTGTGGGAGCTACTGTGACTAAAACTGAGCTTCCCTACGCACAGGGAAGCAAGAGAAATGCTGATTTCATCAAACCGAGTTACATACTCAGAATCTGTACTACTGCACAAATAGGCATGTCTCTTTAGGCAAAAAACTCATTCCTGACAAAGTTGCCCAAATGCATCTCAGAAGTGTGCACCTTGTTCCCTGAGTTAGAAAACGTCGAGAAACGGTCGTTTCTGCTAGCGTTGTGCTTGTACATATATATTTCTGAACGGTGAAAGCGCACAGTAATGCACTTTTCTCCCAGCAAATACACTGTTTCTAAGGAAATGGGAACACACTGAGGAGACACTTGTGGGAGCTACTGTGACTAAAACTGAGCTTCACTACGCACAAGGAAGCAAGAGAAATGCTGATTTCATCAAGCCCAGTTACATACTCAGAATCTGTACTACTGCGCAAATAGGCATGTCTCTGTAGGCAAAAAACTCATTTCTGACAAAGTTGCCCAAATGCATCTCAAGAGTGTGCAACTTGTTCCCTGACTTAGAAAACGTGGAGAAACCCTCGTTTCTGCTAGCGCTGTGCTTCTACACATGTATTTGCTGAACGGTGAAAGCGCACAGTAATGCACATTTCTCCCAGCAAATACACTGTTTCTAAGGAAATGGGAACACACTGAGGAGACACTTGTGGGAGCTACTGTGACTAAAACTGAGCTTCCCTACGCACAGGGAGGCAAGAGAAATGCTGATTTCATCAAGCCCAGTTACATACTCAGAATCTGTTCTACTGCGCAAATAGGCATGTCTCCGTAGGCAAGAAACTCATTTCTGACAAAGTTGCCCAAATGCATCTCAGAAGTGTGCAACTTGTTCCCTGAGTTAGAAAACGTCGAGAAACGTTCGTTTCTGCTAGCGCTGTGCTTCTACACAACTATTTGCTGAATGGTGAAAACGCACAGTGATGCACTTTTCTCCCAGCAAATACACTGTTTCTAAGGAAATGGGAACACACTGAGGAGACACTTGTGGGAGCTACTGTGACTAAAACTGAGCTTCCCTACGCACAGGGAAGCAAGAGAAATGCTGATTTCATCAAGCCCAGTTACATACTCAGAATCTGTACTACTGCGCAAATAGGCATGTCTCTTTAGGCAAAAAACTCATTTCTGACAAAGTTGCCCAAATGCATCTCAGAAGTGTGCAACTTGTTCCCTGAGTTAGAAAACGTCGAGAAACGGTCGTTTCTGCTAGCGCTGTGCTTCTACACATGTATTTGCTGAACGGTGAAAGCGCACAGTAATGCACTTCTCTCTTAGCAAATACACTGTTTCTAAGGAAATGGGAACACACTGAGGAGACACTTGTGGGAGCTACTGTGACTAAAACTGAGCTTCCCTACGCACAGGGAAGCAAGAGAAATGCTGATTTTATCAAGCCCAGTTACATACTCAGAATCTGTACTACTGCGCAAATAGGCATGTCTCTGTAGGCAAAAAACTCATTTCTGACAAAGTTGCCCAAATGCATCTCAGAAGTGTGCAACTTGTTCCCTGAGTTAGAAAACATCGAGAAACGGTCGTTTCTGCTAGCGTTGTGCTTCTACATATGTATTTGCTGATCGGTGAAAGCGCACAGTAATTCACTTTTCTCCCAGCAAATACACTGTTTCTAAGGAAATGGGAACACACTGAGGAGACACTTGTGGGAGCTACTGTGACTAAAACTGAGCTTCCCTACGCACAGGGAAGCAAGAGAAATGCTGATTTCATCAAGCCCAGTTACATACTCAGAATCTGTACTACTGCGCAAATAGGCATGTCTCTGTAGGCAAAAAACTCATTTCTGACAAAGTTGCCCAAATGCATCTCAGAAGTGTGCAACTTGTTCCCTGAGTTAGAAAACGTCGAGAAACGGTCGTTTCTGCTAGCGCTGTGCTTCTACACATGTATTTGCTGAACGGTGAAAGCGCACAGTAATGCACTTTTCTCCCAGCAAATACACTGTTTCTAAGGAAATGGGAACACACTGAGGAGACACTTGTGGGAGCTACTGTGACTAAAACTGAGCTTCCCTACGCACAGGGAAGCAAGAGAAATGCTGATTTCATCAAGCCCAGTTACATACTCAGAATCTGTACTACTGCGCAAATAGGCATGTCTCTGTAGGCAAAAAACTCATTTCTGACAAAGTTGCCCAAATGCATCTCAGAAGTGTGCAACTTGTTCCCTGAGTTAGAAAACGTCGAGAAACGGTCGTTTCTGCTAGCATTGTGCTTGTACACATGTATTTGCTGAACGGTGAAAGCGCACAGTAATGCACTTTTCTCCCAGCAAATACACTGTGTCTAAGGAAATGGGAACACACTGAGGAGACACTTGTGGGAGCTACTGTGACTAAAACTGAGCTTCCCTACGCACAGGGAAGCAAGAGAAATGCTGATTTCATCAAGCCCAGTTACATACTCAGACTCTGTACTACTGCGCAAATAGGCATGTCTCTTTAGGCAAAAAACTCATTTCTGACAAAGTTGCCCAAATGCATCTCAGAAGTGTGCAACTTGTTCCCTGAGTTAGAAAACGTCGAGAAACGGTTGTTTCTGCTAGCGCTGTGCTTCTACACATGTATTTGCTGAACTGTGAAAGCGCACAGTAATGCACTTTTCTCCCAGCAAATACACTGTTTCTAAGGAACTGGGAACACACTGAGGAGACACTTGTGGGAGCTACTGTGACTAAAACTGAGCTTCCCTACGCACAGGGAAGCAAGAGAAATGCTGATTTCATCAAGCCCAGTTACATACTCAGAATCTGTACTACTGCGCAAATAGGCATGTCTCTGTAGGCAAAAAACTCATTTCTGACAAAGTTGCCCAAATGCATCTCAGAAGTTTGCAACATGTTCCCTGAGTTAGAAAACGTCGAGGAAAGGTCATTTCTGCTAGCGTTGTGCTTGTACACATGTATTTGCTGAACGGTGAAAGCGCACAGTAATGCACTTTTCTCCCAGCAAATACACTGTTTCTAAGGAAATGGGAACACACTGAGGAGACACTTGTGGGAGCTACTGTGACTAAAACTGAGCTTCCCTACGCACAGGGAAGCAAGAGAAATGCTGATTTCATCAAGCCCAGTTACATACTCAGACTCTGTACTACTGCGCAAATAGGCATGTCTCTGTAGGCAACAAACTCATTTCTGACAAAGTTGCCCAAATGCATCTCAGATGTGTGCAACTTGTTCCCTGAGTTAGAAAACGTAGAGAAACGTTCGTTTCTGCTAGTGCTGTGCTTCTACACATGTATTTGCTGAACGGTGAAAGCGCACAGTAATGCACTTTTCTCCCAGCAAATACACTGTTTCTAAGGAAATGGGAACACACTGAGGAGACACTTGTGGGAGCTACTGTGACTAAAACTGAGCTTCCCTACGCACAGGGAAGCAAGAGAAATGCTGATTTCATCAAACCGAGTTACATACTCAGAATCTGTACTACTGCGCAAACAGGCATGCCTCTGTAGGCAAAAACTCATTTCTGACAAAGTTGCCCAAATGCATCTCAGAAGTGTGCAACTTGTTCCCTGAGTTAGAAAACGTCGAGAAACTTTCGTTTCTGCTAGCGCTGTGCTTCTACACATGTATTTGCTGAACGGTGAAAGCGCACAGTAATGCACTTTTCTCCCAGCAAATACACTGTTTCTAAGGAAATGGGAACACACTGAGGAGACACTTGTGGGAGCTACTGTGACTAAAACTGAGCTTCCCTACGCACAGGGAAGCAAGAGAAATGCTGATTTCATCAAGCCCAGTTACATACTCAGACTCTGTACTACTGCGCAAATAGGCATGTCTCTGTAGGCAAAAAACTCATTTCTGACAAAGTTGCCCAAATGCATCTCAGATGTGTGCAACTTGTTCCCTGAGTTAGAAAACGTAGAGAAACGTTCGTTTCTGCTAGTGCTGTGCTTCTACACATGTATTTGCTGAACGGTGAAAGCGCACAGTAATGCACTTTTCTCCCAGCAAAAACACTGTTTCTAAGGAAATGGGAACACACTGAGGAGACACTTGTGGGAGCTACTGTGACTAAAACTGAGCTTCCCTACGCACAGGGAAGCAAGAGAAATGCTGATTTCATCAAACCGAGTTACATACTCAGAATCTGTACTACTGCGCAAACAGGCATGCCTCTGTAGGCAAAAACTCATTTCTGACAAAGTTGCCCAAATGCATCTCAGAAGTGTGCAACTTGTTCCCTGAGTTAGAAAACGTCGAGAAACTTTCGTTTCTGCTAGCGCTGTGCTTCTACACATGTATTTGCTGAACGGTGAAAGCGCACAGTAATGCACTTTTCTCCCAGCAAATACACTGTTTCTAAGGAAATGGGAACACACTGAGGAGACACTTGTGGGAGCTACTGTGACTAAAACTGAGCTTCCCTACGCACAGGGAAGCAAGAGAAATGCTGATATCATCAAGCCCATTTACATACACAGAATCTGTACTACTGCGCAAATAGGCATGTCTCTTTAGGCAAAAAACTCATTTATGACAAAGTTGCCCAAATGCATCTCAGAAGTGTGCAACTTGTTCCCTGAGTTAGAAAACGTCGAGAAACGTTCGTTTCTGCTAGCGCTGTGCTTCTACACATGTATTTGCTGAACGGTGAAAGCGCACAGTAATTCACTTTTCTCCCAGCAAATACACTGTTTCTAAGGAAATGGGAACACACTGAGGAGACACTTGTGGGAGCTACTGTGACAAAAACTGAGCTTCCCTACGCACAGGGAAGCAAGAGAAATGTTGGTTTCATCAAGCCCAGTTACATACTCAGAATCTGTACTACTGCGCAAATAGGCATGTCTCTGTAGGCAAAAAACTCATTTCTGACAAAGTTGCCCAAATGCATCTCAGAAGTGTGCAACTTGTTCCCTGAGTTAGAAAACGTCGAGAAACGGTCGTTTCTGCTAGCGCTGTGCTTCTACACATGTATTTGCTGAACGGTGAAAGCGCACAGTAATGCACTTTTCTCCCAGCAAATACACTGTTTCTAAGGAAATGGTAACACACTGTGGAGACACTTGTGGGAGCTACTGTGACTAAAACTGAGCTTCCCTACGCACAGGGAAGGAAGAGAAATGCTGATTTCATCAAGCCCAGTTACATACTCAGAGTCTGTACTACTGCGCAAATAGGCATGTCTCTATAGGCAAAAAACTCCTTTCTGCCAAAGTTGCCCAAATGCATCTCAGAAGTGTGCAACTTGTTCCCTGAGTTAGAAAACGTCGAGAAACGGTCGTTTCTGCTAGCGCTGTGCTTCTACACATGTATTTGCTGAACGGTGAAAGCGCACAGTAATGCACTTTTCTCCCAGCAAATACACTGTTTCTAAGGAAATGGGAACACACTGAGGAGACACTTGTGGGAGCTACTGTGACTAAAACTGAGCTTCCCTACGCACAGGGAAGCAAGAGAAATGCTGATTTCATCAAGCCCAGTTACATACACAGAATCTGTACTACTGCGCAAATAGACATGTCTCTTTAGGCAAAAAACTCATTTCTGACAAAGTTGCCCAAATGCATCTCAGAAGTGTGCAACTTGTTCCCTGAGTTAGAAAACGTCGAGAAACGTTCGTTTCTGCTAGCGCTGTGCTTCTACACATGTATTTGCTGAACGGTGAAAGCGCACAGTAATTCACTTTTCTCCCAGCAAATACACGGTTTCTAAGGAAATGGGAACACACTGAGGAGACACTTGTGGGACCTACTGTGACTAAAACTGAGCTTCCCTACGCACAGTGAAGCAGGGGAAATGTTGATTTCGTCAAGCCCAGTTACATACTCAGAGTCTGTACTACTGCGCAAATAGGCATGTCTCTGTAGGCAAAAAACTCATTTCTGACAAAGTTGCCCAAATGCATCTCAGAAGTGTGCAACTTGTTCCCTGAGTTAGAAAACGTCGAGAAACAGTCGTTTCTGCTAGCGCTGTGCTTCTACACATGTATTTGCTGAACGGTGAAAGCGCACAGTAATGCACTTTTCTCCCAGCAAATACACTGTGTCTAAGGAAATGGGAACACACTGAGGAGACACTTGTGGGAGCTACTGTGACTAAAACTGAGCTTCCCTACGCACAGGGAAGCAAGAGAAATGCTGATTTCATCAAGCCCAGTTACATACTCAGAATCTGTACTACTGCGCAAATAGGCATGTCTCTGTAGGCAAAAAACTCATTTCTGACAAAGTTGCCCAAATGCATCTCAGAAGTGTGCCACTTGTTCCCTGAGTTAGAAAACGTCGAGAAACGTTCGTTTCAGCTAGCGCTCTGCTTCTACACATGTATTTGCTGAACGGTGAAAGCGCAGAGTAATGCACTTTTCTCCCAGCAAATACACTGTTTCTAAGGAAATGGGAACACACTGAGGAGACACTTGTGGGAACTACTGTGACTAAAACTGAGCTTCCCTACGCACAGGGAAGCAAGAGAAATGCTGATTTCATCAAGCCCAGTTACATACTCAGAATCTGTACTACTGCGCAAATAGGCATGTCTCTGTAGGCAAAAAACTCATTTCTGACAAAGTTGCCCAAATGCATCTCAGAAGTGTGCAACTTGTTCCCTGAGTTAGAAAACGTTGAGAAACGTTCGTTTCTGCTAGCGCTGTGCTTCTACACATGTATTTGCTGAACGGTGAAAGCGCACAGTAATGCACTTTTCTCCCAGCAAATACACTGTTTCTAAGGAAATGGGAACACACTGAGGAGACACTTGTGGGAGCTACTGTGACTAAAACTGAGCTTCCCTACGCACAGGGAAGCAAGAGAAATGCTGATTTCATCAAGCCCAGTTACATACTCAGAATCTGTACTACTGCGCAAATAGGCATGTCTCTGTAGGCAAAAAACTCATTTCTGACAAAGTTGCCCAAATGCATCTCAGAAGTGTGCAACTTGTTCCCTGAGTTAGAAAACGTCGAGAAACGTTCGTTTCTGCTAGCGCTGTGCTTCTACACATGTATTTGCTGAACGGTGAAAGCGCACAGTAATGCACTTTTCTCCCAGCAAATACACTGTTTCTAAGGAAATGGGAACACACTGAGGAGACACTTGTGGGAGCTACTGTGACTAAAACTGAGCTTCCCTACGCACAGTGAAGCAAGAGAAATGCTGATTTCGTCAAGCCCAGTTACATACTCAGAATCTGTACTACTGCGCAAATAGGGATGTCTCTGTAGGCAAAAAACTCATTTCTGACAAAGTTGCCCAAATGCATCTCAGAAGTGTGCAACTTGTTCCCTGAGTTAGAAAACGTCGAGAAATGTTCGTTTCTGTTAGCGCTGTGCTTCTACACATGTATTTGCTGAACGGTGAAAGCGCACAGTAATGCACTTTTCTCCCAGCAAATACACTGTTTCTAAGGAAATGGGAACACACTGAGGAGACACTTGTGGGAGCTACTGTGACTAAAACTGAGCTTCCCTACGCACAGGGAAGCAAGAGAAATGCTGATTTCATCAAGCCCAGTTACATACTCAGAATCTGTACTACTGCGCAAATAGGCATGTCTCTGTAGGCAAAAAACTCATTTTTGAGAAAGTTACCCAAATGCATCTCAGAAGAGTGCAACTTGTTCCCTGAGTTAGAAAATGTCGAGAAACGGTCGTTTCTGCTAGCGCTGTGCTTCTACACATGTATTTGCTGAACGGTGAAAGCACACAGTAATGCACTTTTCTCCCAGCAAATACACTGTTTCGAAGGAAATGGGAACACACTGAGGAGACACTTGTGGGAGCTACTGTGACTAAAACTGAGCTTCCCTACGCACAGGGAAGCAAGAGAAAGCTGATTTCATCAAGCCCAGTTACATACTCAGAATCTGTACTACTGCGCAAATGGGCATGTCTCTTTAGGCAAAAAACTCATATCTGACAACGTTGCCCAAATGCATCTCAGAAGTGTGCAACTTGTTCCCTGAGTTAGAAAACGTCAGAAACGGTCGTTTCTGCTAGCGCTGTGCTTCTACACATGTATTTGCTGAACGGTGAAAGCGCACAGTAATGCACTTTTCTCCCAGCAAATACACTGTTTCTAAGGAAATGGTAACACACTGTGGAGACACTTGTGGGAGCTACTGTGACTAAAACTGAGCTTCCCTACGCACAGGGAAGCAAGAGAAATGGTGATTTCATCAAGCCCAGTTACATACTCAGAGTCTGTACTACTGCGCAAATAGGCATGTCTCTTTAGGCAAAAAACTCATTTCTGACAAAGTTGCCCAAATGCATCTCAGAAGTGTGCAACTTGTTCCTTGAGTTAGAAAACGTCGAGAAACGGTCGTTTCTGCTAGCGCTGTGCTTCTACACATGTATTTGCTGAACGGTGAAAGCGCACAGTAATTCACTTTTCTCCCAGCAAATACACTGTTTCTAAGGAAATGGGAACACACTGAGGAGACACTTGTGGCACCTACTGTGACTAAAACTGAGCTTCCCTACGCACAGGGAAGCAAGAGAAATGCTGATTTCATCAATCCCAGTTACATACTCAGAATCTGTACTACTGCGCAAATAGGCATGTCTCTGTAGGCAAAAAACTCATTTCTGACAAAGTTGCCCAAATGCATCTCAGAAGTGTGCAACTTGTTCCCTGAGTTAGAAAACGTCGAGAAATGGTCGTTTCTGCTAGCGCTGTGCTTCTACACATGTATTTGCTGAACGGTGAAAGCGCACAGTAATGCAGTTTTCTCCCAGCAAATACACTGTTTCTAAGGAAATGGGAACACACTGAGGAGACACTTGTGGGAGCTACTGTGACTAAAACTGAGCTTCCCAATGCACAGGGAAGCAAGAGAAATGCTGATTTCATCAAGCCCATTTACATACTCAGAATCTGTACTACTACGCAAATAGGCATGTCTCTTTAGGCAAAAAACTCATTTCTGACAAAGTTGCCCAAATGCATCTCAGAAGTGTGCAACTTGTTCCCTGAGTTAGAAAACGTCGAGAAACGGTCGTTTCTGCTAGCGCTGTGCTTCTACACATGTATTTGCTGAACGGTGAAAGCGCACAGTAATGCACTTTTCTCCCAGCAAATACACTGTTTCTAAGGAAATGGGAACACACTGAGGAGACACTTGTGGGAGCTACTGTGACTAAAACTGAGCTTCCCTACGCACAGGGAAGCAACAGAAATGCTGATTTCATCAAGCCCAGTTACATACTCAGAATCTGTACTACTGCGCAAATAGGCATGTCTCTTTAGGCAAAAAACTCATTTCTGACAAAGTTGCCCAAATGCATCTCAGAAGTATGCAACTTGTTCCCTGAGTTAGAAAACGTCGAGAAACGTTCGTTTCTGCTAGTGCTGTGCTTCTACACATGTATTTGCTGGACGGTGAAAGCGCACAGTAATGCACTTTTCTCCCAGCAAATACACTGTTTCTAAGGAAATGGGAACACACTGAGGAGACACTTGTGGGAGCTACTGTGACTAAAACTGAGCTTCCCTACGCACAGGGAAGCAAGAGAAATGCTGATTTCATCAAGCCCAGTTACATACTCAGAATCTATACTACTGCGCAAATAGGCATGTCTCTGTAGGCAAAAAACTCATTTTTGAGAAAGTTACCCAAATGCATCTCAGAAGTGTGCAACTTGTTCCCTGAGTTAGAACACGTTGAGAAACGTTCGTTTCTGCTAGCGCTGTGCTTCTACACATGTATTTGCTGAACGGTGAAAGCGCACAGTAATGCACTTTTCTCCCAGCAAATACACTGTTTCTAAGGAAATGGGAACACACTGAGGAGACACTTGTGGGAGCTACTGTGACTAAAACTGAGCTTCCCTACGCACAGGGAAGCAAGAGAAATGCTGATGTCATCAAGCCCAGTTACATACTCAGAATCTGTACTACTGCGCAAATAGGCATGTCTCTGTAGGCAAAAAACTCATTTCTGACAAAGTTGCCCAAATGCATCTCAGAAGTGTGCCACTTGTTCCCTGAGTTAGAAAACGTCGAGAAACGGTCGTTTCAGCTAGCGCTGTGCTTCGACACATGTAATTGCTGAACGGTTAAAGCGCACAGTAATGCACTTTTCTCCCACCAAATACACTGTTTCTAAGGAAATGTGAACACACTGAGGAGACACTTGTGGGAGCTACTGTGACTAAAACTGAGCTTCCCTACGCACAGGGAAGCAAGAGAAATGCTGATTTCATCAAGCCCAGTTACCTTCTCAGAATTTGTACTACTGCGCAAATAGGCATGTCTCTGTAGGCAAAAAACTCATTTCTGACAAAGTTGCCCAAATGCATCTCAGAAGTGTGCAACTTGTTCCCTGAGTTAGAAAACGTCGAGAAACGGTCGTTTCTGCTAGCGCTGTGCTTCTACACATGTATTTGCTGAACGGTGAAAGCGCACAGTAATGCCCTTTTCTCCCAGCAAATACACTGTTTCTAAGGAAATGGGAACACACCGAGGAGACACTTGTGGGAGCTACTGTGACTAAAAGTGAGCTTCCCTAGGCACAGGGAAGCAAGAGAAATGCTGATTTCATCAAGCCCAGTTACATACTCAGAATCTGTACTACTGCGCAAATAGGCATGTCTCTGTAGGCAAAAAACTCATTTCTGACAAAGTTGCCCAAATGCATCTCAGAAGTGTGCAACTTGTTCCCTGAGTTAGAAAACGTCGATAAACGTTCGTTTCTGCCAGCGCTGTGCCTCTACACATGTATTTGCGGAACGGTGAAAGCGCACAGTAATGCACATTTCTCCCAGCAAATACACTGTTTCTAAGGAACTGGGAACACACTGAGGAGACACTTGTGGGAGCTACTGTGACTAAAACTGAGCTTCCCAATGCACAGGGAAGCAAGAGAAATGCTGATTTCATCAAGCCCAGTTACATACTCAGAATCTGTACTACTGCGCAAATAGGCATGTCTCTTTAGGCAAAAAACTCATTTCTGACAAAGTTGCCCAAATGCATCTCAGAAGTATGCAACTTGTTCCCTGAGTTAGAAAACGTCGAGAAACGGTCGTTTCTGCTAGTGCTGTGCTTCTACACATGTATTTGCTGAACGGTGAAAGCGCACAGTAATGCACTTTTCTCCCAGCAAATACACTGTTTATAAGGAAATGGGAACACACTGAGGAGACACTTGTGAGAGCTACTGTGACTAAAACTGAGCTTCCCTACGCACAGGGAAGCAAGAGAATGCTGATTTCATCAAGCCCAGTTACATACTCAGAATCTGTACTACTGCGCAAATAGGCATGTCTCTGTAGGCAAAAAACTCATTTCTGACAAAGTTGCCCAAATGCATCTCAGAAGTGTGCAACTTGTTCCCTGAGTTAGAAAACATCGAGAAACGGTCGTTTCTGCTAGCGCTGTGCTTCTAGACATGTATTTGCTGAACGGTGAAAGCGCACAGTGATGCACTTTTCTCCCAGCAAATACACTGTTTCTAAGGAACTGGGAACACACTGAGGAGACACTTGTGGGAGCTACTGTGACTAAAACTGAGCTTCCCTACGCACAGGGAAGCAAGAGAATGCTGATTTCATCAAGCCCAGTTACGTACTCAGAATCTGTACTACTGCGCAAATAGGCATGTCTCTGTAGGCAAAAAACTCATTTCTGACCAAGTTGCCCAAATGCATCTCAGAAGTGTACAACTAGTTCCCTGAGTTAGAAAACGTCGAGAAACGGTCGTTTCTGCTAGCGCTGTGCTTCTACACATGTACTTGCTGAACGGTGAAAGCGCACTGTAATGCACTTTTCTCCCACCAAATACACTGTTTCTAAGGAAATGGGAACACACTGAGGAGACACTTGTGGGAGCTACTGTGACTAAAACTGAGCTTCCCTACGCACAGGGAAGCAAGAGAAATGCTGATTTCATCAAGCCCATTTACATACTCAGAATCTGTACTACTGCGCAAATAGGCATGTCTCTGTAGGCAAAAAATTCATTTTGGACAAAGTTGCCCAAATGCATCTCAGAAGTGTGCAACTTGTTCCCTGAGTTAGAAAACGTCGAGAAACGGTCGTTTCTGCTAGCGCTGTGCTTCCACACATGTATTTGCTGAACGGTGAAAGCGCACAGTAATGCACTTTTCTCCCAGCAAAGCACTGTTTCTAAGGAAATGGGAACACACTGAGGAGACACTTGTGGGAGCTACTGTGACTAAAACTGAGCTTCCATACGCACAGGGAAGCAAGAGAAATGCTGATTTCATCAAGCCCAGTTACATACTCAGAATCTGTACTACTGCGCAAATAGGCATGTCTCTGTAGGCAAAAAATTCATTTCTGACAAAGTTGGCCAAATGCATCTCAGAAGTGTGCAACTTGTTCCCTGAGTTAGAAAACGTCGAGAAAGGGTCTTTTCTGCTAACGCTGTGCTTCTACACATGTATTTGCTGAACGGTGAAAGCACACAGTAATGCACATTTCTCCCAGCAAAAACACTGTTTCTAAGGAAATGGGAACACACTGAGGAGACACTTGTGGGAGCTACTGTGACTAAAACTGAGCTTCCCTACGCACAGGGAAGCAAGAGAAATGCTGATTTCATCAAGCCCAGTTACATACTCAGAATCTGTACTACTGCGCAAATAGGCATGTCTCTGTAGGCAAAAAACTCATTTCTGACAAAGTTGCCCAAATGCATCTCAGAAGTGTGCAACTTGTTCCCTGAGTTAGAAAACGTCGAGAAACGGTCGTTTCTGCTAGCGCTGTGCTTCTACACATGTATTTGCTGAACGGTGAAAGCGCACAGTAATGCACATTTCTCCCAGCAAAAACACTGTTTCTAAGGAAATGGGAACACACTGAGGAGACACTTGTGGGAGCTACTGTGACTAAAACTGAGCTTCCCTGCGCACAGGGAAGCAAGAGAAATGCTGATTTCATCAAGCCCAGTTACATACTCAGAATCTGTACTACTGCGCAAATAGGCATGTCTCTGTAGGCAAAAAACTCATTTCTGACAAAGTTGCCCAAATGCATCTCAGAAGTGTGCAACTTGTTCCCTGAGTTAGAAAACGTCGTGAAACGGTCGTTTCTGCTAGCGTTGTGCTTCTACACATGTATTTGCTGAACGGTGAAAGCGCACAGTAATGCACTTTTCTCCCAGCAAATACACTGTTTCTAAGGAACTGGGAACACACTGAGGAGACACTTGTGGGAGCTACTGTGACTAAAACTGAGCTTCCCTACGCACAGGGAAGCAAGAGAAATGCTGATTTCATCAAGCCCAGTTACATACTCAGAATCTGTACTACTGCGCAAATAGGCATGTCTCTGTAGGCAAAAAACTCATTTCTGATTAAGTTGCCCAAATGCATCTCAGAAGTGTGCAACCTGTTCCGTGAGTTAGAAAACGTCGAGAAACCTTCCTTTCTGCTAGCGCTGTGCTTCTACACATGTATTTGCTGAACGGTGAAAGCGCACAGTAATGCACTTTTCTCCCAGCAAATACACTGTTTCTAAGGAAATGGGAACACACTGAGGAGACACTTGTGGGAGCTACTGTGACTAAAACTGAGCTTCCCTACGCACAGGGAAGCAAGAGAAATGCTGATTTCATCAAGCCCAGTTACGTACTCAGAATCTGTACTACTGCGCAAATAGGCATGTCTCTGTAGGCAAAAAACTCAGTTCTGACAAAGTTGCCCAAATGCATCTCAGAAGTGTGCAACTTGTTCCCTGAGTTATAAAACGTCGAGAAACGTTCGTTTCTGCTAGCGCTGTGCTTCTACACATGTATTTGCTGAACGGTGAAAGCGCACAGTAATGCACTTTTCTCCCAGCAAATACACTGTTTCTAAGGAAATGGGAACACACTGAGGAGACACTTGTGGGAGCTACTGTGACTAAAACTGAGCTTCCCTACGCACAGGGAAGCAAGAGAAATGCTGATTTCATCAAGCCCAGTTACATAATCAGAATCTGTACTACTGCGCAAATAGGCATGTCTCTGTAGGCAAAAAACTCATTTCGGACAAAGTTGCCCAAATGCATCTCAGAAGTGTGCAACTTGTTCCCTGAGTTAGAAAACGTCGAGAATCGGTCTTTTCTGCTAGCGCTGTGCTTCTACACATGTATTTGCTGAACGGTGAAAGCGCACAGTAATGCACTTTTCTCCCAGCAAATACACTGTTTCTAAGGAAATGGGAACACACTGAGGAGACACTTGTGGGAGCTACTGTGACTAAAACTGAGCTTCCCTACGCACAGGGAAGCAAGAGAAATGCTGATTTCATCAAGCCCAGTTACATACTCAGAATCTGTACTACTGCGCAAATAGGCATGTCTCTGTAGGCAAAAAACTCATTTCTGACAAAGTTGCCCAAATGCATCTCAGAAGTGTGCAACTTGTTCCCTGAGTTAGAAAACGTCGAGAAACGGACGTTTCTGCAAGCACTGTGCTTCTACACATGTATTTGCTGAACAGTGAAAGCGCACAGTAATGCACTTTTCTCCCAGCAAATACACTGTTTCTAAGGAAATGGGAACACACTGAGGAGACACTTGTGGGAGCTACTGTGACTAAAACTGAGCTTCCCTACGCACAGGGAAGCAAGAGAAATGCTGATTTCATCAAGCCCAGTTACATACTCAGAATCTGTACTACTGCGCAAATAGGCATGTCTCTGTAGGCAAAAAACTCATTTCGGACAAAGTTGCCCAAATGCATCTCAGAAGTGTGCAACTTGTTCCCTGAGTTAGAAAACGTCGAGAAACGGACGTTTCTGCAAGCACTGTGCTTCTACACATGTATTTGCTGAACAGTGAAAGCGCACAGTAATGCACTTTTCTCCCAGCAAATGCACTGTTTCTAAGGAAATGGGAACACTTTGACTAGACACTTGTGGGAGCTACTGTGACTAAAACTGAGCTTCCCTACGCACAGGGAAGCAAGAGAAATGCTG
Organism: Acomys minous; assembly: GCF_964271855.1. Taxonomy (NCBI): domain Eukaryota; kingdom Metazoa; phylum Chordata; class Mammalia; order Rodentia; family Muridae; genus Acomys; species Acomys minous. Next base: position 612,449 of record NW_028182169.1, on the reverse strand, counting down.
ATTTCATCAAGCCCATTTACATACTCAGAATCTGTACTACTGCGCAAATAGGCATGTCTCTGTAGGCAAAAAACTCATTTCGGACAAAGTTGCCCAAATGCATCTCAGAAGTGTGCAACTTGTTCCCTGAGTTAGAAAACGTCGAGAATCGGTCTTTTCTGCTAGCGCTGTGCTTCTACACATGTATTTGCTGAACGGTGAAAGCGCACAGTAATGCACTTTTCTCCCAGCAAATACACTGTTTCTAAGGAAATGGGAACACACTGAGGAGACACTTGTGGGAGCTACTGTGACTAAAACTGAGCTTCCCTACGCACAGGGAAGCAAGAGAAATGCTGATTTCATCAAGCCCAGTTACATACTCAGAATCTGTACTACTGCGCAAATAGGCATGTCTCTGTAGGCAAAAAACTCATTTCTGACAAAGTTGCCCAAATGCATCTCAGAAGTGTGCAACTTGTTCCCTGAGTTAGAAAACGTCGAGAAACGGACGTTTCTGCAAGCACTGTGCTTCTACACATGTATTTGCTGAACAGTGAAAGCGCACAGTAATGCACTTTTCTCCCAGCAAATACACTGTTTCTAAGGAAATGGGAACACACTGAGGAGACACTTGTGGGAGCTACTGTGACTAAAACTGAGCTTCCCTACGCACAGGGAAGCAAGAGAAATGCTGATTTCATCAAGCCCAGTTACATACTCAGAATCTGTACTACTGCGCAAATAGGCATGTCTCTGTAGGCAAAAAACTCATTTCGGACAAAGTTGCCCAAATGCATCTCAGAAGTGTGCAACTTGTTCCCTGAGTTAGAAAACGTCGAGAAACGGACGTTTCTGCAAGCACTGTGCTTCTACACATGTATTTGCTGAACAGTGAAAGCGCACAGTAATGCACTTTTCTCCCAGCAAATGCACTGTTTCTAAGGAAATGGGAACACTTTGACTAGACACTTGTGGGAGCTACTGTGACTAAAACTGAGCTTCCCTATGCACAGGGAAGCAAGAGAAATGCTGATTTCATCAAGCCCATTTACATACTCAGAATCTGTACTACTGCGCAAATAGGCATGTCTCTGTAGGCAAAAAATTCATTTTGGACAAAGTTGCCCAAATGCATCTCAGAAGTGTGCAACTTGTTCCCTGAGTTAGAAAACGTCGAGAAACGGTCGTTTCTGCTAGCGCTGTGCTTCTACACATGTATTTGCTGAACGGTGAAAGCGCACAGTAATGCACTTTTCTCCCAGCAAAGCACTGTTTCTAAGGAAATGGGAACACACTGAGGAGACACTTGTGGGAGCTACTGTGACTAAAACTGAGCTTCCCTACGCACAGGGAAGCAAGAGAAATGCTGATTTCATCAAGCCCAGTTACATACTCAGAATCTGTACTACTGCGCAAATAGGCATGTCTCTGTAGGCAAAAAACTCATTTCTGACAAAGTTGCCCAAATGCATCTCAGAAGTGTGCAACTTGTTCCCTGAGTTAGAAAACGTCGAGAAACGGACGTTTCTGCAAGCACTGTGCTTCTACACATGTATTTGCTGAACAGTGAAAGCGCACAGTAATGCACTTTTCTCCCAGCAAATGCACTGTTTCTAAGGAAATGGGAACACACTGAGGAGACACTTGTGGGAGCTACTGTGACTAAAACTGAGCTTCCCTACGCACAGGGAAGCAAGAGAAATGCTGATTTCATCAAGCCCATTTACATACTCAGAATCTGTACTACTGCGCAAATAGGCATGTCTCTGTAGGCAAAAAATTCATTTTGGACAAAGTTGCCCAAATGCATCTCAGAAGTGTGCAACTTGTTCCCTGAGTTAGAAAACGTCGAGAAACGGTCGTTTCTGCTAGCGCTGTGCTTCTACACATGTATTTGCTGAACGGTGAAAGCGCACAGTAATGCACTTTTCTCCCAGCAAATACACTGTTTCTAAGGAAATGGGAACACACTGAGGAGACACTTGTGGGAGCTACTGTGACTAAAACTGAGCTTCCATACGCACAGGGAAGCAAGAGAAATGCTGATTTCATCAAGCCCAGTTACATACTCAGAATCTGTACTACTGCGCAAATAGGCATGTCTCTGTAGGCAAAAAACTCATTTCTGACAAAGTTGCCCAAATGCATCTCAGAAGTGTTCAACTTGTTCCCTGAGTTAGAAAACGTCGAGAAAGGGTCTTTTCTGCCAGCGCTGTGCTTCTACACATGTATTTGCTGAACGGTGAAAGCACACAGTAATGCAATTTCTCCCAGCAAAAACACTGTTTCTAAGGAAATGGGAACACACTGAGGAGACACTTGTGGGAGCTACTGTGACTAAAACTGAGCTTCCCTACGCACAGGGAAGCAAGAGAAATGCTGATTTCATCAAGCCCAGTTACATACTCAGAATCTGTACTACTGCGCAAATAGGCATGTCTCTGTAGGCAAAAAACTCATTTCTGACAAAGTTGCCCAAATGCATCTCAGAAGTGTGCAACTTGTTCCCTGAGTTAGAAAACGTCGAGAAACGGTCGTTTCTGCTAGCGCTGTGCTTCTACACATGTATTTGCTGAACGGTGAAAGCGCACAGTAATGCACATTTCTCCCAGCAAAAACACTGTTTCTAAGGAAATGGGAACACACTGAGGAGACACTTGTGGGAGCTACTGTGACTAAAACTGAGCTTCCCTGCGCACAGGGAAGCAAGAGAAATGCTGATTTCATCAAGCCCAGTTACATACTCAGAATCTGTACTACTGCGCAAATAGGCATGTCTCTGTAGGCAAAAAACTCATTTCTGACAAAGTTGCCCAAATGCATCTCAGAAGTGTGCAACTTGTTCCCTGAGTTAGAAAACGTCGTGAAACGGTCGTTTCTGCTAGCGTTGTGCTTCTACACATGTATTTGCTGAACGGTGAAAGCGCACAGTAATGCACTTTTCTCCCAGCAAATACACTGTTTCTAAGGAACTGGGAACACACTGAGGAGACACTTGTGGGAGCTACTGTGACTAAAACTGAGCTTCCCTACGCACAGGGAAGCAAGAGAAATGCTGATTTCATCAAGCCCAGTTACATACTCAGAATCTGTACTACTGCGCAAATAGGCATGTCTCTGTAGGCAAAAAACTCATTTCTGATTAAGTTGCCCAAATGCATCTCAGAAGTGTGCAACCTGTTCCCTGAGTTAGAAAACGTCGAGAAACTTTCCTTTCTGCTAGCGCTGTGCTTCTACACATGTATTTGCTGAACGGTGAAAGCACACAGTAATGCACTTTTCTCCCAGCAAATACACTGTTTCTAAGGAAATGGGAACACACTGAGGAGACACTTGTGGGAGCTACTGTGACTAAAACTGAGCTTCCCTACGCACAGGGAAGCAAGAGAAATGCTGATTTCATCAAGCCCAGTTACGTACTCAGAATCTGTACTACTGCGCAAATAGGCATGTCTCTGTAGGCAAAAAACTCAGTTCTGACAAAGTTGCCCAAATGCATCTCAAAAGTGTGCAACTTGTTCCCTGAGTTATAAAACGTCGAGAAACGTTCGTTTCTGCTAGCGCTGTGCTTCTACACATGTATTTGCTGAACGGTGAAAGCGCACAGTAATGCACTTTTCTCCCAGCAAATACACTGTTTCTAAGGAAATGGGAACACACTGAGGAGACACTTGTGGGTGCTACAGTGACTAAAACTGAGCTTCCCTACGCACAGGGAAGCAAGAGAAATGCTGATTTCATCAAGCCCAGTTACGTACTCAGAATCTGTACTACTGCGCAAATAGGCATGTCTCTTTAGGCAAAAAACTCATTTCTGACAAGGTGCCCAAATGCATCTCAGAAGTGTGCAACTTGTTCCCTGTGTTAGAAAACGTCGAGAAACGGTCGTTTCTGCTAGCGCTGTGCTTCTACACTTGTATTTGCTGAACGGTGAAAGCGCACAGTAATGCACTTTTCTCCCAGCAAATACACTGTTTCTAAGGAAATGGGAACACACTGAGGAGACACTTGTGGGAGCTACTGTGACTAAAACTGAGCTTAACTACGCACAGGGAAGCAAGAGAAATGCTGATTTCATCAAGCCCAGTTACATACTCAGAATCTGTACTACTGCGCAAATAGGCATGTCTCTTTAGGCAAAAATCTCATTTCTGACAAAGTTGCCCAAATGCATCTCAGCAGTGTGCAACTTGTTCCCTGAGTTAGAAAACTTCGAGAAACGGTCGTTTCTGCTAGCGCTGTGCTTCTACACATGTATTTGCTGAACGGTGAAAGCGCACAGTAATGCACTTTTCTCCCAGCAAATACACTGTTTCTAAGGAAATGGGAACACACTGAGGAGACACTTGTGTTAGCTACTGTGACTGAAACTTAGCCCCCTACGCACAGGGAAGCAAGAGAAATGCTGATTTCATCAAGCCCAGTTACATACTCAGAATCTGTACTACTGCGCAAATAGGCATGTCTCTTTAGGCAAAAAACTCATTTCTGACAAAGTTGCCCAAATGCATCTCAGAAGTGTGCAACTTGTTCCCTGAGTTAGAAAACGTCGAGAAACGTTCGTTTCTGCTAGCGCTGTGCTTCTACACATGTATTTGCTGAACGGTGAAAGCGCACAGTAACGCACTTTTCTCCCAGCAAATACACTGTTTCTAAGGAAATGGGAACACACTGAGGAGACACTTGTGGGAGCTACTGTGACTAAAACTGAGCTTCCTTACGCACAGGGAAGCAAGAGAAATGCTGATTTCATCAAGCCCAGTTACATACTCAGAATCTGTACTACTGCGCAAATAGGCATGTCTCTTTAGGCAAAAAATCATTTCTGACAAAGTTGCCCAAATGCATCTCAGAAGTGTGCAACTTGTTCCCTGAGTTAGAAAACGTCGAGAAACGGTCGTTTCTGCTAGCGCTGTGCTTCTACACATGTACTAGCTGAACGGTGAAAGCGCACAGTAATGCACTTTTCTCCCAGCAAATACACTGTTTCTAAGGAAATGGGAACACACTGAGGAGACACTTGTGTTAGCTACTGTGACTAATACTGAGCTTCTCTACACACAGGGAAGCAAGAGAAATGCTGATTTCATCAAGTCCAGTTACATACTCAGAATCTGTACTACTGCGCAAATAGGCATGTCTCTTTAGGCAAAAAACTCATTTCTGACAAAGTTGTCCAAATGCATCTCAGAAGTGTGCAACTTGTTCCCTGAGTTAGAAAACATCGAGAAACGGTCTTTTCTGCTAGCGCTGTGCTTCTACACATGTATTTGCTGAACGGTGAAAGCGCACAGTAATGCACTTTTCTCCCAGCAAATACACTGTTTCTAAGGAAATGGGAACACACTGAGGAGACACTTGTGGGAGCTACTGTGCCTAAAACTGAGCTTCCCTACGCACAGGGAAGCAAGAGAAATGCTGATTTCATCAAGCCCATTTACATACTCAGAATCTGTACTACTGCGCAAATAGGCATGTCTCTGTAGGCAAAAAATTCATTTTGGACAAAGTTGCCCAAATGCATCTCAGAAGTGTGCAACTTGTTCCCTGAGTTAGAAAACGTCGAGAAACGGTCGTTTCTGCTAGCGCTGTGCTTCTACACATGTATTTGCTGAACGGTGAAAGCGCACAGTAATGCACTTTTCTCCCAGCAAAGCACTGTTTCTAAGGAAATGGGAACACACTGAGGAGACACTTGTGGGAGCTACTGTGACTAAAACTGAGCTTCCATACGCACAGGGAAGCAAGAGAAATGCTGATTTCATCAAGCCCAGTTACATACTCAGAATCTGTACTACTGCGCAAATAGGCATGTCTCTGTAGGCAAAAAACTCATTTCTGACAAAGTTGCCCAAATGCATCTCAGAAGTGTGCAACTTGTTCCCTGAGTTAGAAAACGTCGAGAAAGGGTCTTTTCTGCTAGCGCTGTGCTTCTACACATGTATTTGCTGAACGGTGAAAGCACACAGTAATGCACATTTCTCCCAGCAAAAACACTGTTTCTAAGGAAATGGGAACACACTGAGGAGACACTTGTGGGAGCTACTGTGACTAAAACTGAGCTTCCCTACGCACAGGGAAGCAAGAGAAATGCTGATTTCATCAAGCCCAGTTACATACTCAGAATCTGTACTACTGCGCAAATAGGCATGTCTCTGTAGGCAAAAAACTCATTTCTGACAAAGTTGCCCAAATGCATCTCAGAAGTGTGCAACTTGTTCCCTGAGTTAGAAAACGTCGAGAAACGGTCGTTTCTGCTAGCGCTGTGCTTCTACACATGTATTTGCTGAACGGTGAAAGTGCACAGTAATGCACATTTCTCCCAGCAAAAACACTGTTTCTAAGGAAATGGGAACACACTGAGGAGACACTTGTGGGAGCTACTGTGACTAAAACTGAGCTTCCCTACGCACAGGGAAGCAAGAGAAATGCTGATTTCATCAAGCCCAGTTACATACTCAGAATCTGTACTACTGCGCAAATAGGCATGTCTCTGTAGGCAAAAAACTCATTTCTGACAAAGTTGCCCAAATGCATCTCAGAAGTGTGCAACTTGTTCCCTGATGTTAGAAAACGTCGAGAAACCTTCCTTTCTGCTAGCGCTGTGCTTCTACACATGTAATTGCTGAACGGTGAAAGCGCACAGTAATGCACTTTTCTCCCAGCAAATACACTGTTTCTAAGGAACTGGGAACACACTGAAAAGACACTTGTGGGAGCTACTGTGACTAAAACTGAGCTTCCCTACGCACAGGGAAGCAAGAGAAATGCTGATTTCATCAAGCCCAGTTACATACTCAGAATCTGTACTACTGCGCAAATAGGCATGTCTCTGTAGGCAAAAAACTCATTTCTGATTAAGTTGCCCAAATGCATCTCAGAAGTGTGCAACCTGTTCCCTGAGTTCGAAAACGTCGAGAAACCTTCCTTTCTGCTAGCGCTGTGCTTCTACACATGTATTTGCTGAACGGTGAAAGCGCACAGTAATGCACTTTTCTCCCAGCAAATACACTGTTTCTAAGGAAATGGGAACACACTGAGGAGACACTTGTGGGAGCTACTGTGACTAAAACTGAGCTTCCCTACGCACAGGGAAGCAAGAGAAATGCTGATTTCATCAAGCCCAGTTACATACTCAGAATCTGTACTACTGCGCAAATAGGCATGTCTCTGTAGGCAAAAAACTCATTTCTGATTAAGTTGCCCAAATGCATCTCAGAAGTGTGCAACCTGTTCCCTGAGTTCGAAAACGTCGAGAAACCTTCCTTTCTGCTAGCGCTGTGCTTCTACACATGTATTTGCTGAACGGTGAAAGCGCACAGTAATGCACTTTTCTCCCAGCAAATACACTGTTTCTAAGGAAATGGGAACACACTGAGGAGACACTTGTGGGAGCTACTGTGACTAAAACTGAGCTTCCCTACGCACAGGGAAGCAAGAGAAATGCTGATTTCATCAAGCCCAGTTACGTACTCAGAATCTGTACTACTGCGCAAATAGGCATGTCTCTGTAGGCAAAAAACTCAGTTCTGACAAAGTTGCCCAAATGCATCTCAGAAGTGTGCAACTTGTTCCCTGAGTTATAAAACGTCGAGAAACGTTCGTTTCTGCTAGCGCTGTGCTTCTACACATGTATTTGCTGAACGGTGAAAGCGCACAGTAATGCACTTTTCTCCCAGCAAATACACTGTTTCTAAGGAAATGGGAACACACTGAGGAGACACTTGTGGGTGCTACAGTGACTAAAACTGAGCTTCCCTACGCACAGGGAAGCAAGAGAAATGCTGATTTCATCAAGCCCAGTTACGTACTCAGAATCTGTACTACTGCGCAAATAGGCATGTCTCTTTAGGCAAAAAACTCATTTCTGACAAAGTTGCCCAAATGCATCTCAGAAGTGTGCAACTTGTTCCCTGTGTTAGAAAACGTCGAGAAACGGTCGTTTCTGCTAGCGCTGTGCTTCTACACATGTACTAGCTGAACGGTGAAAGCGCACAGTAATGCACTTTTCTCCCAGCAAATACACTGTTTCTAAGGAAATGGGAACACACTGAGGAGACACTTGTGTTAGCTACTGTGACTAATACTGAGCTTCTCTACGCACAGGGAAGCAAGAGAAATGCTGATTCCATCAAGTCCAGTTACATACTCAGAATCTGTACTACTGCGCAAATAGGCATGTCTCTTTAGGCAAAAAACTCATTTCTGACAAAGTTGTCCAAATGCATCTCAGAAGTGTGCAACTTGTTCCCTGAGTTAGAAAACATCGAGAAACGGTCTTTTCTGCTAGCGCTGTGCTTCTACACATGTATTTGCTGAACGGTGAAAGCGCACAGTAATGCACTTTTCTCCCAGCAAATACACTGTTTCTAAGGAAATGGGAACACACTGAGGAGACACTTGTGTGAGCTACTGTGACTAAAACTGAGCTTCCCTACGCACAGGGAAGCAAGAGAAATGCTGATTTCATCAAGCCCAGTTACATACTCAGAATCTGTACTACTGCGCAAATAGGCATGTCTCTTTAGGCAAAAAACTCATTTCTGACAAAGTTGCCCAAATGCATCTCAGAAGTGTGCAACCTGTTCCCTGAGTTAGATAACGTCGAGAAACCTTCCTTTCTGCTAGCGCTGTGCTTCTACACATGTAATTGCTGAACGGTGAAAGCGCACAGTAATGCACTTTTCTCCCAGCAAATACACTGTTTCTAAGGAAATGTGAACACACTGAGGAGACACTTGTGGGAGCTACTGTGACTAAAACTGAGCTTCCCTACGCACAGGGAAGCAAGAGAAATGCTGATTTCATCAAGCCCAATTACGTACTCAGAATCTGTACTACTGCGCAAATAGGCATGTCTCTGTAGGCAAAAAACTCAGTTCTGACAAAGTTGCCCAAATGCATCTCAGAAGTGTGCAACTTGTTCCCTGAGTTAGAAAACGTCGAGAAACGTTCGTTTCTGCTAGCGCTGTGCTTCTACACATGTATTTGCTGAACGGTGAAAGCGCACAGTAACGCACTTTTCTCCCAGCAAATACACTGTTTCTAAGGAAATGGGAACACACTGAGGAGACACTTGTGGGAGCTACTGTGACTAAAACTGAGCTTCCCTACGCACAGGGAAGCAAGAGAAATGCTGATTTCATCAAGCCCAGTTACATACTCAGACTCTGTACTACTGCGCAAATAGGCATGTCTCTTTAGGCAAAAAACTCATTTCTGACAAAGTTGCCCAAATGCATCTCAGAAGTGTGCAACTTGTTCCCTGAGTTAGAAAACGTCGAGAAACGGTCGTTTCTGCTAGCGCTGTGCTTCTACACTTGTATATGCTGAACGGTGAAAGCGCACAGTAATGCACTTTTCTCCCAGCAAATACACTGTTTCTAAGGCAATGGGAACACACTGAGGAGACACTTGTGGGAGCTACTGTGACTTAAACTGAGCCCCCTACGCACAGGGAAGCAAGAGAAATGCTGATTTCATCAAGCCCAGTTACATACTCAGAATCTGTACTACTGCGCAAATAGGCATGTCTCTGTAGGCAAAAAACTCAGTTCTGACAAAGTTGCCCAAATGCATCTCAGAAGTTTGCAACTTGTTCCCTGAGTTAGAAAACGTCGACAAACGGTCGTTTCTGCTAGCGCTGTGCTTCTACACATGTATTTGCTGAACGGTGAAAGCGCACAGTAATGCACTTTTCTCCTAGCAAATACACTGTTTCTAAGGAAATGGGAACACACTGAGGAGACACTTGTGGGGGCTACTGTGACTAAAACTGAGCTTCCCTACGCGCAGGGAAGCAAGAGAAATGCTGATTTCATCAAGCCCAGTTACATACTCAGAATCTGTACTACTGCGCAAATAGGCATGTCTCTTTAGGCAAAAAACTCATTTCTGATAAAGTTGCCCAAATGCATCTCAGAAGTGTGCAACTTGTTCCCTGAGGTAGAAAACGTCGAGAAACGGTCGTTTCTGCAAGCGCTGTGCTTCTACACTTGTATTTGCTGAATGGTGAAAGCGCACAGTAATGCACTTTTCTCCCAGCAAATACACTGTTTCTAAGGAAATGGGAAGACACTGAGGAGACACTTGTGGGTGCTACTGTGTCTAAAACTGAGCCCCCTACGCACAGGGAAGCAAGAGAAATGCTGATTTCATCAAGCCCAGTTACAGACTCAGAATCTGTACTACTGCGCAAATAGGCATGTCTCTTTAGGCAAAAAACTCATTTCTGACAAAGTTGCCCAAATGCATCTCAGAAGTGTGCAACTTCTTCCCTGAGTTAGAAAACGTTGAGAAACGGTAGTATCTGCTAGCGCTGTGCTTCTACACATGTATTTGCTGAACGGTGAAAGCGCACAGTAATGCAATTTTCTCCCAGCAAATACACTCTTTCTAAGGAAATGGGAACACACTGAGGAGACACTTGTGGGAGCTACTGTGACTAAAACTGAGCTTCCCTACGCACAGGGAAGCAAGAGAAATGCTGATTTCATCAAGCCCAGTTACATACTCAGAATCTGTACTACTGCGCAAATAGGCATGTCTCTTTAGGCAAAAAACTCATTTCTGATAAAGTTGCCCAAATGCATCTCAGAAGTGTGCAACTTGTTCCCTGAGTTAGAAAACTTCGAGAAACGGTCGTTTCTGCTAGCGCTGTGCTTCTACACATGTATTTGCTGAACGGTGAAAGCGCACAGTAATGCACTTTTCTCCCAGCAAATACATTGTTTCTAAGGAAATGGGAACACACTGAGGAGACACTTGTGGGAGCTACTGTGACTAAAACTGAGCTTCCCTACGCACAGGGAAGCAAGAGAAATGCTGATTTCATCAAGCCCAGTTACATACTCAGAATCTGTACTACTGCGCAAATAGGCATGTCTCTTTAGGCAAAAAACTCATTTCTGACAAAGTTGCCCAAATGCATCTCAGAAGTGTGCAACTTCTTCCCTGAGTTAGAGTACGTCGAGAAACGGTAGTATCTGCTAGCGCTGTGCTTCTACACATGTATTTGCTGAACGGTGAAAGCGCACAGTAATGCAATTTTCTCCCAGCAAATACACTGTTTCTAAGGAAATGGGAACACACTGAGGAGACACTTGTGGGAGCTACTGTGACTAAAACTGAGCTTCCCTACGCACAGGGAAGCAAGAGAAATGCTGATTTCATCAAGCCCAGTTACATACTCAGAATCTGTACTACTGAGCAAATAGGCATGTCTTTTAGGCAAAAAACTCATTTCTGACAAAGTTGCCCAAATGCGTCTCAGAAGTGTGCAACTTGTTCCCTGAGTTAGAAAACGTCGAGAAACAGTCGTTTCTGCTAGCGCTGTGCTTCTACACATGTATTTGCTGAACGGTGAAAGCGCACAGTAATGAACTTTTCTCCCAGCAAATACACTGTTTCTAAGGAAATGGGAACACACTGAGGAGACACTTGTGGGAGCTACTGTGACTAAAACTGAGCTTCCCTACGCACAGGGAAGCAAGAGAAATGTTGATTTCATCAAGCCCAGTTACATACTCAGAATCTGTAATACTGCGCAAATAGGCATGTCTCTGTAGGCAAAAAACTCATTTCTGACAAAGTTGCCCAAATGCATCTCAGAAGTGTGCAACTTGTTCCCTGAGTTAGAAAACGTCAAGAAACGTTCATTTAGGCTAGCGCTGTGCTTCTACACATGTATTTCCTGAACGGTGAAAGCGCACAGTAATTCACTTTTCTCCCAGCAAATACACTGTTTCTAAGGAAATGGGAACATACTGAGGAGACACTTGTGGGAGCTACTGTGACTAAAACTGAGCTTCCCTACACACAGGGAAGCAAGAGAAATGCTGATTTCATCAAGCCCAGTTACATACACAGAATCTGTACTACTGCGCAAATAGGCATGTCTCTTTAGGCAAAAAACTCATTTCTGACAAAGTTGCCCAAATGCATCTCAGAAGTGTGCAACTTCTTCCCTGAGTTAGAAAACGTCGAGAAACGGTAGTATCTGCTAGCGCTGTGCTTCTACACATGTATTTGCTGAACGGTGAAAGCGCACAGTAATGCAATTTTCTCCCAGCAAATACACTCTTTCTAAGGAAATGGGAACACACTGAGGAGACACTTGTGGGAGCTACTGTGACTAAAACTGAGCTTCCCTACGCACAGGGAAGCAAGAGAAATGCTGATTTCATCAAGCCCAGTTACATACACAGAATCTGTACTCCTGCGCAAATAGGCATATCTCTTTAGGCAAAAAACTCATTTCTGACAAAGTTGCCCAAATGCATCTCAGAAGTGTGCAACTTGTTCTCTGAGTTAGAAAACGTTGAGAAACGTCGGTTTCTGATAGCGCTGTGCTTCTAAACATGTAATTGCTGAACGGTGAAAGCGCACAGTAATGCACTTTTCTCCCAGCAAATACACTGTTTCTAAGGCAATGGGAACACACTGAGGAGACACTTGTGGGAGCTACTGTGACTTAAACTGAGCCCCCTACGCACAGGGAAGCAAGAGAAATGCTGATTTCATCAAGCCCAGTTACATACTCAGAATCTGTACTACTGCGCAAATAGGCATGTCTCTTTAGGCAAAAAACTCATTTCTGACAAAGTTGCCCAAATGCATCTCAGAAGTGTGCAACCTGTTCCTTGAGTTAGAAAACGTCGAGAAACCTTCCTTTCTGCTAGCGCTGTGCTTCTACACATGTATTTGCTGAACGGTGAAAGCGCACAGTAATGCACTTTTCTCCCAGCAAATACACTGTTTCTAAGGAAATGGGAACACACTGAGGAGACACTTGTGGGAGCTACTGTGACTAAAACTGAGCTTCCCTACGCACAGGGAAGCAAGAGAAATGCTGATTTCATCAAGCCCAGTTACGTACTCAGAATCTGTACTACTGCGCAAATAGGCATGTCTCTGTAGGCAAAAAACTCAGTTCTGACAAAGTTGCCCAAATGCATCTCAGAAGTGTGCAACTTGTTCCCTGAGTTATAAAACGTCGAGAAACGTTCGTTTCTGCTAGCGCTGTGCTTCTACACATGTATTTGCTGAACGGTGAAAGCGCACAGTAATGCACTTTTCTCCCAGCAAATACACTGTTTCTAAGGAAATGGGAACACACTGAGGAGACACTTGTGGGAGCTACTGTGACTAAAACTGAGCTTCCCTAAGCACAGGGAAGCAATAGAAATGCTGATTTCATCAAGCCCAGTTACATACTCAGAATCTGTACTACTGCGCAAATAGGCATGTCTCTTTAGGCAAAAAACTCATTTCTGATAAAGTTGCCCAAATGCATCTCAGAAGTGTGCAACTTGTTCCCTGAGTTAGAAAACGTCGAGAAACGGTCGTTTCTGCTAGCGCTGTGCTTCTACACTTGTATTTGCTGAATGGTGAAAGCGCACAGTAATGCACTTTTCTCCCAGCAAATACACTGTTTCTAAGGAAATGGGAACACACTGAGGAGACACTTGTGGGTGCTACTGTGTCTAAAACTGAGCCCCCTACACACAGGGAAGCAAGAGAAATGCTGATTTCATCAAGCCCAGTTATAGACTCAGAATCTGTACTACTGCGCAAATAGGCATGTCTCTTTAGGCAAAAAACTCATTTCTGACAAAGTTGCCCAAATGCATCTCAGAAGTGTGCAACTTCTTCCCTGAGTTAGAAAACGTTGAGAAACGGTAGTATCTGCTAGCGCTGTGCTTCTACACATGTATTTGCTGAACGGTGAAAGCGCACAGTAATGCAATTTTCTCCCAGCAAATACACTCTTTCTAAGGAAATGGGAACACACTGAGGAGACACTTGTGGGAGCTACTGTGACTAAAACTGAGCTTCCCTACGCACAGGGAAGCAAGAGAAATGCTGATTTCATCAAGCCCAGTTACATACTCAGAATCTGTACTACTGCGCAAATAGGCATGTCTCTTTAGGCAAAAAACTCATTTCTGATAAAGTTGCCCAAATGCATCTCAGAAGTGTGCAACTTGTTCCCTGAGTTAGAAAACTTCGAGAAACGTTCGTTTCTGCTAGCGCTGTGCTTCTACACATGTATTTGCTGAACGGTGAAAGCGCACAGTAATGCACTTTTCTCCCAGCAAATACATTGTTTCTAAGGAAATGGGAACACACTGAGGAGACACTTGTGGGAGCTACTGTGACTAAAACTGAGCTTCCCTACGCACAGGGAAGCAAGAGAAATGCTGATTTCATCAAGCCCAGTTACATACTCAGAATCTGTACTACTGCGCAAATAGGCATGTCTCTTTAGGCAAAAAACTCATTTCTGACAAAGTTGCCCAAATGCATCTCAGAAGTGTGCAACTTCTTCCCTGAGTTAGAGTACGTCGAGAAACGGTAGTATCTGCTAGCGCTGTGCTTCTACACATGTATTTGCTGAACGGTGAAAGCGCACAGTAATGCAATTTTCTCCCAGCAAATACACTGTTTCTAAGGAAATGGGAACACACTGAGGAGACACTTGTGGGAGCTACTGTGACTAAAACTGAGCTTCCCTACGCACAGGGAAGCAAGAGAAATGCTGATTTCATCAAGCCCAGTTACATACTCAGAATCTGTACTACTGCGCAAATAGGCATGTCTTTTAGGCAAAAAACTCATTTCTGACAAAGTTGCCCAAATGCGTCTCAGAAGTGTGCAACTTGTTCCCTGAGTTAGAAAACGTCGAGAAACAGTCGTTTCTGCTAGCGCTGTGCTTCTACACATGTATTTGCTGAACGGTGAAAGCGCACAGTAATGCACTTTTCTCCCAGCAAATACACTGTTTCTAAGGAAATGGGAACACACTGAGGAGACACTTGTGGGAGCTACTGTGACTTAAACTGAGCCCCCTACGCACAGGGAAGCAAGAGAAATGCTGATTTCATCAAGCCCAGTTACATACTCAGAATCTGTACTACTGCGCAAATAGGCATGTCTCTGTAGGCAAAAAACTCAGTTCTGACAAAGTTGCCCAAATGCATCTCAGAAGTTTGCAACTTGTTCCCTGAGTTAGAAAACGTCGACAAACGGTCGTTTCTGCTAGCGCTGTGCTTCTACACATGTATTTGCTGAACGGTGAAAGCGCACAGTAATGCACTTTTCTCCTAGCAAATACACTGTTTCTAAGGAAATGGGAACACACTGAGGAGACACTTGTGGGGGCTACTGTGACTAAAACTGAGCTTCCCTACGCGCAGGGAAGCAAGAGAAATGCTGATTTCATCAAGCCCAGTTACATACTCAGAATCTGTACTACTGCGCAAATAGGCATGTCTCTTTAGGCAAAAAACTCATTTCTGATAAAGTTGCCCAAATGCATCTCAGAAGTGTGCAACTTGTTCCCTGAGGTAGAAAACGTCGAGAAACGGTCGTTTCTGCAAGCGCTGTGCTTCTACACTTGTATTTGCTGAATGGTGAAAGCGCACAGTAATGCACTTTTCTCCCAGCAAATACACTGTTTCTAAGGAAATGGGAACACACTGAGGAGACACTTGTGGGTGCTACTGTGTCTAAAACTGAGCCCCCTACGCACAGGGAAGCAAGAGAAATGCTGATTTCATCAAGCCCAGTTACAGACTCAGAATCTGTACTACTGCGCAAATAGGCATGTCTCTTTAGGCAAAAAACTCATTTCTGACAAACTTGCCCAAATGCATCTCAGAAGTGTGCAACTTCTTCCCTGAGTTAGAAAACGTTGAGAAACGGTAGTATCTGCTAGCGCTGTGCTTCTACACATGTATTTGCTGAACGGTGAAAGCGCACAGTAATGCAATTTTCTCCCAGCAAATACACTCTTTCTAAGGAAATGGGAACACACTGAGGAGACACTTGTGGGAGCTACTGTGACTAAAACTGAGCTTCCCTACGCACAGGGAAGCAAGAGAAATGCTGATTTCATCAAGCCCAGTTACATACTCAGAATCTGTACTACTGCGCAAATAGGCATGTCTCTTTAGGCAAAAAACTCATTTCTGATAAAGTTGCCCAAATGCATCTCAGAAGTGTGCAACTTGTTCCCTGAGTTAGAAAACTTCGAGAAACGGTCGTTTCTGCTAGCGCTGTGCTTCTACACATGTATTTGCTGAACGGTGAAAGCGCACAGTAATGCACTTTTCTCCCAGCAAATACATTGTTTCTAAGGAAATGGGAACACACTGAGGAGACACTTGTGGGAGCTACTGTGACTAAAACTGAGCTTCCCTACGCACAGGGAAGCAAGAGAAATGCTGATTTCATCAAGCCCAGTTACATACTCAGAATCTGTACTACTGCGCAAATAGGCATGTCTCTTTAGGCAAAAAACTCATTTCTGACAAAGTTGCCCAAATGCATCTCAGAAGTGTGCAACTTCTTCCCTGAGTTAGAGTACGTCGAGAAACGGTAGTATCTGCTAGCGCTGTGCTTCTACACATGTATTTGCTGAACGGTGAAAGCGCACAGTAATGCAATTTTCTCCCAGCAAATACACTGTTTCTAAGGAAATGGGAACACACTGAGGAGACACTTGTGGGAGCTACTGTGACTAAAACTGAGCTTCCCTACGCACAGGGAAGCAAGAGAAATGCTGATTTCATCAAGCCCAGTTACATACTCAGAATCTGTACTACTGAGCAAATAGGCATGTCTTTTAGGCAAAAAACTCATTTCTGACAAAGTTGCCCAAATGCGTCTCAGAAGTGTGCAACTTGTTCCCTGAGTTAGAAAACGTCGAGAAACAGTCGTTTCTGCTAGCGCTGTGCTTCTACACATGTATTTGCTGAACGGTGAAAGCGCACAGTAATGAACTTTTCTCCCAGCAAATACACTGTTTCTAAGGAAATGGGAACACACTGAGGAGACACTTGTGGGAGCTACTGTGACTAAAACTGAGCTTCCCTACGCACAGGGAAGCAAGAGAAATGTTGATTTCATCAAGCCCAGTTACATACTCAGAATCTGTAATACTGCGCAAATAGGCATGTCTCTGTAGGCAAAAAACTCATTTCTGACAAAGTTGCCCAAATGCATCTCAGAAGTGTGCAACTTGTTCCCTGAGTTAGAAAACGTCAAGAAACGTTCATTTAGGCTAGCGCTGTGCTTCTACACATGTATTTCCTGAACGGTGAAAGCGCACAGTAATTCACTTTTCTCCCAGCAAATACACTGTTTCTAAGGAAATGGGAACATACTGAGGAGACACTTGTGGGAGCTACTGTGACTAAAACTGAGCTTCCCTACACACAGGGAAGCAAGAGAAATGCTGATTTCATCAAGCCCAGTTACATACACAGAATCTGTACTACTGCGCAAATAGGCATGTCTCTTTAGGCAAAAAACTCATTTCTGACAAAGTTGCCCAAATGCATCTCAGAAGTGTGCAACTTCTTCCCTGAGTTAGAAAACGTCGAGAAACGGTAGTATCTGCTAGCGCTGTGCTTCTACACATGTATTTGCTGAACGGTGAAAGCGCACAGTAATGCAATTTTCTCCCAGCAAATACACTCTTTCTAAGGAAATGGGAACACACTGAGGAGACACTTGTGGGAGCTACTGTGACTAAAACTGAGCTTCCCTACGCACAGGGAAGCAAGAGAAATGCTGATTTCATCAAGCCCAGTTACATACACAGAATCTGTACTCCTGCGCAAATAGGCATATCTCTTTAGGCAAAAAACTCATTTCTGACAAAGTTGCCCAAATGCATCTCAGAAGTGTGCAACTTGTTCTCTGAGTTAGAAAACGTTGAGAAACGTCGGTTTCTGATAGCGCTGTGCTTCTAAACATGTAATTGCTGAACGGTGAAAGCGCACAGTAATGCACTTTTCTCCCAGCAAATACACTGTTTCTAAGGCAATGGGAACACACTGAGGAGACACTTGTGGGAGCTACTGTGACTTAAACTGAGCCCCCTACGCACAGGGAAGCAAGAGAAATGCTGATTTCATCAAGCCCAGTTACATACTCAGAATCTGTACTACTGCGCAAATAGGCATGTCTCTTTAGGCAAAAAACTCATTTCTGACAAAGTTGCCCAAATGCATCTCAGAAGTGTGCAACCTGTTCCTTGAGTTAGAAAACGTCGAGAAACCTTCCTTTCTGCTAGCGCTGTGCTTCTACACATGTATTTGCTGAACGGTGAAAGCGCACAGTAATGCACTTTTCTCCCAGCAAATACACTGTTTCTAAGGAAATGGGAACACACTGAGGAGACACTTGTGGGAGCTACTGTGACTAAAACTGAGCTTCCCTACGCACAGGGAAGCAAGAGAAATGCTGATTTCATCAAGCCCAGTTACGTACTCAGAATCTGTACTACTGCGCAAATAGGCATGTCTCTGTAGGCAAAAAACTCAGTTCTGACAAAGTTGCCCAAATGCATCTCAGAAGTGTGCAACTTGTTCCCTGAGTTATAAAACGTCGAGAAACGTTCGTTTCTGCTAGCGCTGTGCTTCTACACATGTATTTGCTGAACGGTGAAAGCGCACAGTAATGCACTTTTCTCCCAGCAAATACACTGTTTCTAAGGAAATGGGAACACACTGAGGAGACACTTGTGGGAGCTACTGTGACTAAAACTGAGCTTCCCTAAGCACAGGGAAGCAATAGAAATGCTGATTTCATCAAGCCCAGTTACATACTCAGAATCTGTACTACTGCGCAAATAGGCATGTCTCTTTAGGCAAAAAACTCATTTCTGATAAAGTTGCCCAAATGCATCTCAGAAGTGTGCAACTTGTTCCCTGAGTTAGAAAACGTCGAGAAACGGTCGTTTCTGCTAGCGCTGTGCTTCTACACTTGTATTTGCTGAATGGTGAAAGCGCACAGTAATGCACTTTTCTCCCAGCAAATACACTGTTTCTAAGGAAATGGGAACACACTGAGGAGACACTTGTGGGTGCTACTGTGTCTAAAACTGAGCCCCCTACACACAGGGAAGCAAGAGAAATGCTGATTTCATCAAGCCCAGTTACAGACTCAGAATCTGTACTACTGCGCAAATAGGCATGTCTCTTTAGGCAAAAAACTCATTTCTGACAAAGTTGCCCAAATGCATCTCAGAAGTGTGCAACTTCTTCCCTGAGTTAGAAAACGTTGAGAAACGGTAGTATCTGCTAGCGCTGTGCTTCTACACATGTATTTGCTGAACGGTGAAAGCGCACAGTAATGCAATTTTCTCCCAGCAAATACACTCTTTCTAAGGAAATGGGAACACACTGAGGAGACACTTGTGGGAGCTACTGTGACTAAAACTGAGCTTCCCTACGCACAGGGAAGCAAGAGAAATGCTGATTTCATCAAGCCCAGTTACATACTCAGAATCTGTACTACTGCGCAAATAGGCATGTCTCTTTAGGCAAAAAACTCATTTCTGATAAAGTTGCCCAAATGCATCTCAGAAGTGTGCAACTTGTTCCCTGAGTTAGAAAACTTCGAGAAACGTTCGTTTCTGCTAGCGCTGTGCTTCTACACATGTATTTGCTGAACGGTGAAAGCGCACAGTAATGCACTTTTCTCCCAGCAAATACATTGTTTCTAAGGAAATGGGAACACACTGAGGAGACACTTGTGGGAGCTACTGTGACTAAAACTGAGCTTCCCTACGCACAGGGAAGCAAGAGAAATGCTGATTTCATCAAGCCCAGTTACATACTCAGAATCTGTACTACTGCGCAAATAGGCATGTCTCTTTAGGCAAAAAACTCATTTCTGACAAAGTTGCCCAAATGCATCTCAGAAGTGTGCAACTTCTTCCCTGAGTTAGAGTACGTCGAGAAACGGTAGTATCTGCTAGCGCTGTGCTTCTACACATGTATTTGCTGAACGGTGAAAGCGCACAGTAATGCAATTTTCTCCCAGCAAATACACTGTTTCTAAGGAAATGGGAACACACTGAGGAGACACTTGTGGGAGCTACTGTGACTAAAACTGAGCTTCCCTACGCACAGGGAAGCAAGAGAAATGCTGATTTCATCAAGCCCAGTTACATACTCAGAATCTGTACTACTGCGCAAATAGGCATGTCTTTTAGGCAAAAAACTCATTTCTGACAAAGTTGCCCAAATGCGTCTCAGAAGTGTGCAACTTGTTCCCTGAGTTAGAAAACGTCGAGAAACAGTCGTTTCTGCTAGCGCTGTGCTTCTACACATGTATTTGCTGAACGGTGAAAGCGCACAGTAATGAACTTTTCTCCCAGCAAATACACTGTTTCTAAGGAAATGGGAACACACTGAGGAGACACTTGTGGGAGCTACTGTGACTAAAACTGAGCTTCCCTACGCACAGGGAAGCAAGAGAAATGTTGATTTCATCAAGCCCAGTTACATACTCAGAATCTGTAATACTGCGCAAATAGGCATGTCTCTGTAGGCAAAAAACTCATTTCTGACAAAGTTGCCCAAATGCATCTCAGAAGTGTGCAACTTGTTCCCTGAGTTAGAAAACGTCAAGAATCGTTCATTTAGGCTAGCGCTGTGCTTCTACACATGTATTTCCTGAACGGTGAAAGCGCACAGTAATTCACTTTTCTCCCAGCAAATACACTGTTTCTAAGGAAATGGGAACATACTGAGGAGACACTTGTGGGAGCTACTGTGACTAAAACTGAGCTTCCCTACACACAGGGAAGCAAGAGAAATGCTGATTTCATCAAGCCCAGTTACATACACAGAATCTGTACTACTGCGCAAATAGGCATGTCTCTTTAGGCAAAAAACTCATTTCTGACAAAGTTGCCCAAATGCATCTCAGAAGTGTGCAACTTGTTCCCTGAGTTAGAAAACGTCAAGAAACGTTCATTTAGGCTAGCGCTGTGCTTCTACACATGTATTTGCTGAATGGTGAAAGCGCACAGTAATGCACTTTTCTCCCAGCAAATACACTGTTTCTAAGGAAATGGGAACACACTGAGGAGACACTTGTGGGAGCTACTGTGACTAAAACTGAGCTTCCCTACGCACAGGGAAGCAAGAGAAATGCTGATTTCATCAAGCCCAGTTACATACTCAGAATCTGTACTACTGCGCAAATAGGCATGTCTCTTTAGGCAAAAAACTCATTTCTGACAAAGTTGCCCAAATGCATCTCAGAAGTGTGCAACTTGTTCCCTGAGTTAGAAAACGTCGAGAAACGGTAGTATCTGCTAGCGCTGTGCTTCTACACATGTATTTGCTGAACGGTGAAAGCGCACAGTAATGCAATTTTCTCCCAGCAAATACACTCTTTCTAAGGAAATGGGAACACACTGAGGAGACACTTGTGGGAGCTACTGTGACTAAAACTGAGCTTCCCTACGCACAGGGAAGCAAGAGAAATGCTGATTTCATCAAGCCCAGTTACATACACAGAATCTGTACTACTGCGCAAATAGGCATATCTCTTTAGGCAAAAAACTCATTTCTGACAAAGTTGCCCAAATGCATCTCAGAAGTGTGCAACTTGTTCTCTGAGTTAGAAAACGTTGAGAAACGTCGGTTTCTGATAGCGCTGTGCTTCTAAACATGTAATTGCTGAACGGTGAAAGCGCACAGTAATGCACTTTTCTCCCAGCAAATACACTGTTTCTAAGGCAATGGGAACACACTGAGGAGACACTTGTGGGAGCTACTGTGACTTAAACTGAGCCCCCTACGCACAGGGAAGCAAGAGAAATGCTGATTTCATCAAGCCCAGTTACATACTCAGAATCTGTACTACTGCGCAAATAGGCATGTCTCTTTAGGCAAAAAACTCATTTCTGACAAAGTTGCCCAAATGCATCTCAGAAGTGTGCAACCTGTTCCCTGAGTTAGAAAACGTCGAGAAACCTTCCTTTCTGCTAGCACTGTGCTTCTACACATGTATTTGCTGAACGGTGAAAGCGCACAGTAATGCACTTTTCTCCCAGCAAATACACTGTTTCTAAGGAAATGGGAACACACTGAGTAGACACTTGTGGGAGCTACTGTGACTAAAACTGAGCTTCCCTACGCACAGGGAAGCAAGAGAAATGCTGATTTCATCAAGCCCAGTTACGTACTCAGAATCTGTACTACTGCGCAAATAGGCATGTCTCTGTAGGCAAAAAACTCAGTTCTGACAAAGTTGCCCAAATGCATCTCAGAAGTGTGCAACTTGTTCCCTGAGTTATAAAACGTCGAGAAACGTTCGTTTCTGCTAGCGCTGTGCTTCTACACATGTATTTGCTGAACGGTGAAAGCGCACAGTAATGCACTTTTCTCCCAGCAAATACACTGTTTCTAAGGAAATGGGAACACACTGAGGAGACACTTGTGGGAGCTACTGTGACTAAAACTGAGCTTCCCTACGCACAGGGAAGCAAGAGAAATGCTGATTTCATCAAGCCCAGTTACATACTCTAAATCTGTACTACTGCGCAAATAGGCATGTCTCTTTAGGCAAAAAACTCATTTCTGATAAAGTTGCCCAAATGCATCTCAGAAGTGTGCAACTTGTTCCCTGAGTTAGAAAACGTCGAGAAACGGTCGTTTCTGCTAGCGCTGTGCTTCTACACTTGTATTTGCTGAACGGTGAAAGCGCACAGTAATGCACTTTTCTCCCAGCAAATACACTGTTTCTAAGGAAATGGGAACACACTGAGGAGACACTTGTGGGTGCTACTGTGTCTAAAACTGAGCCCCCTACGCACAGGGAAGCAAGAGAAATGCTGATTTCATCAAGCCCAGTTACAGACTCAGAATCTGTACTACTGCGCAAATAGGCATGTCTCTTTAGGCAAAAAACTCATTTCTGACAAAGTTGCCCAAATGCATCTCAGAAGTGTGCAACTTCTTCCCTGAGTTAGAAAACGTTGAGAAACGGTAGTATCTGCTAGCGCTGTGCTTCTACACATGTATTTGCTGAACGGTGAAAGCGCACAGTAATGCAATTTTCTCCCAGCAAATACACTCTTTCTAAGGAAATGGGAACACACTGAGGAGACACTTGTGGGAGCTACTGTGACTAAAACTGAGCTTCCCTACGCACAGGGAAGCAAGAGAAATGCTGATTTCATCAAGCCCAGTTACATACTCAGAATCTGTACTACTGCGCAAATAGGCATGTCTCTTTAGGCAAAAAACTCATTTCTGATAAAGTTGCCCAAATGCATCTCAGAAGTGTGCAACTTGTTCCCTGAGTTAGAAAACGTCGAGAAACGTTCGTTTCTGCTAGCGCTGTGCTTCTACACATGTATTTGCTGAACGGTGAAAGCGCACAGTAATGCACTTTTCTCCCAGCAAATACATTGTTTCTAAGGAAATGGGAACACACTGAGGAGACACTTGTGGGAGCTACTGTGACTAAAACTGAGCTTCCCTACGCACAGGGAAGCAAGAGAAATGCTGATTTCATCAAGCCCAGTTACATACTCAGAATCTGTACTACTGCGCAAATAGGCATGTCTCTGTAGGCAAAAAACTCATTTCTGACAAAGTTGCCCAAATGCATCTCAGAAGTGTGCAACTTCTTCCCTGAGTTAGAAAACGTCGAGAAACGGTAGTACCTGCTAGCGCTGTGCTTCTACACATGTATTTGCTGAACGGTGAAAGCGCACAGTAATGCAATTTTCTCCCAGCAAATACACTGTTTCTAAGGAAATGGGAACACACTGAGGAGACACTTGTGGGAGCTACTGTGACTAAAACTGAGCTTCCCTACGCACAGGGAAGCAAGAGAAATGCTGATTTCATCAAGCCCAGTTACATACTCAGAATCTGTACTACTGCACAAATAGGCATGTCTTTTAGGCAAAAAACTCATTTCTGACAAAGTTGCCCAAATGCGTCTCAGAAGTGTGCAACTTGTTCCCTGAGTTAGAAAACGTCGAGAAACAGTCGTTTCTGCTAGCGCTGTGCTTCTACACATGTATTTGCTGAACGGTGAAAGCGCACAGTAATGAACTTTTCTCCCAGCAAATACACTGTTTCTAAGGAAATGGGAACACACTGAGGAGACACTTGTGGGAGCTACTGTGACTAAAACTGAGCTTCCCTACGCACAGGGAAGCAAGAGAAATGTTGATTTCATCAAGCCCAGTTACATACTCAGAATCTGTAATACTGCGCAAATAGGCATGTCTCTGTAGGCAAAAAACTCATTTCTGACAAAGTTGCCCAAATGCATCTCAGAAGTGTGCAACTTGTTCCCTGAGTTAGAAAACGTCGAGAAACGTTCATTTAGGCTAGCGCTGTGCTTCTACACATGTATTTGCTGAACGGTGAAAGCGCACAGTAATTCACTTTTCTCCCAGCAAATACACTGTTTCTAAGGAAATGGGAACACACTGAGGAGACACTTGTGGGAGCTACTGTGACTAAAACTGAGCTTCCCTACGCACAGGGAAGCAAGAGAAATGCTGATTTCATCAAGCCCAGTTACATACACAGAATCTGTACTACTGCGCAAATAGGCATGTCTCTTTAGGCAAAAAACTCATTTCTGACAAAGTTGCCCAAATGCATCTCAGAAGTGTGCAACTTGTTCCCTGAGTTAGAAAACGTCAAGAAACGTTCATTTAGGCTAGCACTGTGCTTCTACACATGTATTTGCTGAATGGTGAAAGCGCACAGTAATGCACTTTTCTCCCAGCAAATACACTGTTTCTAAGGAAATGGGAACACACTGAGGAGACACTTGTGGGAGCTACTGTGACTAAAACTGAGCTTCCCTACGCACAGGGAAGCAAGAGAAATGCTGATTTCATCAAGCCCAGTTACATACTCAGAATCTGTACTACTGCGCAAATAGGCATGTCTCTTTAGGCAAAAAACTCATTTCTGACAAAGTTGCCCAAATGCATCTCAGAAGTGTGCAACTTCTTCCCTGAGTTAGAAAACGTCGAGAAACGGTAGTATCTGCTAGCGCTGTGCTTCTACACATGTATTTGCTGAACGGTGAAAGCGCACAGTAATGCACTTTTCTCCCAGCAAATACACTCTTTCTAAGGAAATGGGAACACACTGAGGAGACACTTGTGGGAGCTACTGTGACTAAAACTGAGCTTCCCTACGCACAGGGAAGCAAGAGAAATGCTGATTTCATCAAGCCCAGTTACATACACAGAATCTGTACTACTGCGCAAATAGGCATGTCTCTTTAGGCAAAAAACTCATTTCTGACAAAGTTGCCCAAATGCATCTCAGAAGTGTGCAACTTGTTCTCTGAGTTAGAAAACGTCGAGAAACGTCCGTTTCTGATAGCGCTGTGCTTCTACACATGTAATTGCTGAACGGTGAAAGCGCACAGAAATGCACTTTTCCCCAGCAAATACACTTCTTCTCAGGAAATTGGAACACACTGAGGAGACACTTGTGGGAGCTACTGTGACTAAAACTGAGCTTCCCTACGCACAGGGAAACAAGAGAAATGCTGATTTCATCAAGCCCAGTTACATACTCAGAATCTGTACTACTGCGCAAATAGGCATGTCTCTGTAGGCAAAAAACTCATTTCTGATAAAGTTGGCCAAATGCATCTCAGAAGTGTGCAACTTGTTCCCTGAGTTAGAAAACGTCGAGAAACGTTCGTTTCTGCTAGCGCTGTGCTTCAACACATGTATTTGCTGAACGGTGAAAGCGCACAGTAATGCACTTTTCTCCCAGCAAATACACTGTTTCTAAGGAAATGGGAACACACTGAGGAGACACTTGTGGGAGCTACAGTGACTAAAACTGAGCTTCCCTACGCACAGGGAAGCAAGAGAAATGCTGATTTCATCAAGCCCAGATACATATTCAGAATCTGTACTACTGCGCAAATAGGCATGTCTCTTTAGGCAAAAAACTCATTTCTGACAAAGTTGCCCAAATGCATCTCAGAAGTGTGCAACTTGTTCCCTGAGTTAGAAGCCGTCGAGAAACGGTCTTTTCTGCTAGCGCTGTGCTTCTACACATGTATTTGCTGAACGGTGAAAGCGCACAGTAATGCACTTTTCTCCCAGCAAATACACTTCTTCTCAGGAAATGGGAACACACTGAGGAGACACTTGTGGGAACTACTGTGACTAAAACTGAGCTTCCCTACGCACAGGGAAGCAAGAGAAATGCTGATTTCATCAAGCCCAGTTACATACTCAGAATCTGTACTAATGCGCAAATAGGCATGTCTCTGTAGGCAAAAAACTAATTTCTGACCAAGTTGCCCAAATGCATCTCAGAAGTGTGCAACTTGTTCCCTGAGTTAGAAAACGTTGAGAAACGTTCGTTTCTGCTAGCGCTGTGCTTCTACATATGTATTTGCTGAACGGTGAAAGCACACAGTAATGCAGTTTTCTCACAGCAAATACACTGTTTCTAAGGAAATGGGAACACACTGAGGAGACACTTGTGGGAGCTACTGTGACTAAAACTGAGCTTCCCTACGCACAGGGAAGCAAGAGAAATGCTGATTTCATCAAGCCCAGTTACATACTCAGAATCTGTACTACTGCGCAAATAGGCATGTCTCTGTAGGCAAAAAACTCATTTCTGACAAAGTTGGCCAAATGCATCTCAGAAGTGTGCAACTTGTTCATGGAGTTAGAAAACGTCGAGAAACGTTCGTTTCTGCTAGCGCTGTGCTTCTACACATGTATTTGCTGAACGGTGAAAGCGCACAGTAATGCGCTTTTCTCCCAGCAAATACACTCTTTCCAAGGAAATGGGAACACACTGAGGAGACACTTGTGGGAGCTACTGTGACTTAAACTGAGCTTCCCTACGCACAGGGAAGCAAGAGAAATGCTGATTTCATCAAGCCCAGTTACATACTCAGAATCTGTACTACTGCGCAAAAAGGCATGTATCTGTAGGCAAAAAACTCATTTCTGACAAAGTTGCCCAAATGCATCTCAGAAGTGTGCAACTTGTTCATGGAGTTAGAAAACGTCGAGAAACGTTCGTTTCTGCTAGGGCTGTGCTTCTACACATGTATTTGCTGAACGGTGAAAGCGCACAGTAATGCACGTTTCTCCCAGCAAATAAACTTCTTCTCAGGAAATGGGAACACACTGAGGAGACACTTGTGGGAGCTACTGTGACTAAAACTGAGCTTCCCTACGCACAGGGAAGCAAGAGAAATGCTGATTTCATCAAGCCCAGTTACATACTCAGAATCTGTACTACTGCGCAAATAGGCATGTCTCTTTAGGCAAAAAACTCATTTCTGACAAAGTTGCCCAAATGCATCTCAGAAGTGTGCAACTTATTCCCTGAGTTAGAAAACGTCGAGAAACGTTCCTTTCTGCTAGCCCTGTGCTTCTACACATGTATTTGCTGAACGGTGAAAGCGCACAGTAATGCACTTTTCTCACAGCAAATACACTGTTTCTAAGGAAATGGGAACACACTGAGGAGACACTTGTGGGAGCTACTGTGACTAAAACTGAGCTTCCCTACGCACAGGGAAGCAAGAGAAATGCTGATTTCATCAAGCCCAGTTACATACTCAGAATCTGTACTACTGCGCAAATAGGCATGTCCCTTTGGCCAAAAAATCATTTCTGACAAAGTTGGCCAAATGCATCTCAGAAGTGTGCAACTTGTTCATGGAGTTAGAAAACGTCGAGAAACGTTCGTTTCTGCTAGCGCTGTGCTTCTACACATGTATTTGCTGAACGGTGAAAGCACACAGTAATGCACGTTTCTCCCAGCAAATACACTTCTTCTCAGGAAATGGGAACACACTGAGGAGACACTTGTGGGAGCTACTGTGACTAAAACTGAGCTTCCCTACGCACAGGGAAGCAAGAGAAATGCTGATTTCATCAAGCCCAGTTACATACTCAGAATCTGTACTACTGCGCAAATAGGCATGTCTCTTTAGGCAAAAAACTCATTTCTGACAAAGTTGCCCAAATGCATCTCAGAAGTGTGCAACTTGTTCCCTGAGTTAGAAAACGTTGAGAAACGGTCGTTTCTGCTAGCGCTGTGCTTCTACACATGTATTTGCTGAACGGTGAAAGCGCACAGTAATGCGCTTTTCGCCCAGCAAATACACTGTTTCTAAGGAAATGGGAACACACTGAGGAGACACTTGTGGGAGCTACTGTGACTAAAACTGAGCTTCCCTACGCACAGGGAAGCAAGAGAAATGCTGATTTCATCAAGCCCAGTTACATACTCAGAATCTGTTCTACTGCACAAATAGGCATGTCTCTGTAGGCAAAAACCTCATTTCTGACAAAGTTGCCCAAATGCATCTCAGAAGTGTACAGCTTGTTCCCTGAGTTAGAAAACGTCGGGAAACGGTCGTTTCTGCTAGCGCTGTGCTTCTACACATGTATTTGCTGAACGGTGAAAGCGCACAGTAATGCACTTTTCTCCCAGCAAATACACTGTTTCTAAGGAAATGGGAACACACTGAGGAGACACTTGTGGGAGCTACTGTGACTAAACCTGAGCTTCCTTACGCACAGGGAAGCAAGGGAAATGCTGATTTCATCAAGCCCAGTTACATACTCAGAATCTGTACTACTGCGCAAATAGGCATGTCTCTTTAGGCAAAAAACTCATTTCTGACAAAGTTGCCCAAATGCATCTCATAAGTGTGCAACTTGTTCCCTGAGTTAGAAAACGTCGAGAAACTTTCCTTTCTGCGAGTGCTGTGCTTCTACACATGTATTTTTTTCACGGTGAAAGGGCACAGTAATGCACTTTTCTCCCAGCAAATACACTGTTTCAAAGCAAATGGGAACACACTGAGGAGACACTTGTGGGAGGTACTGTGACTAAAACTGAGCTTCCCTACGCACAGGGAAGCAAGAGAAATGCTGATTTCATCAAGCCCAGTTACATACTCAGAATCTGTACTACTGCGCAAATAGGCATGTCTCTTTTGGCAAAAAACTCATTTCTGACAAAGTTGCCCAAATGCATCTCAGAAGTGTGCAACTTGTTCCCTGAGTTAGAAAACGTCGAGAAACGGACGTTTCTGCTAGCGCTGTACTTCTACACAAGTATTTGCTGAACGGTGAAAGCGCACAGTAATGCACTTTTCTCCCAGCAAATACACTGTTTCTAAGGAAATGGGAACACACTGAGGAGACACTTGTGGGAGCTACTGTGACTAAAACTGAGCTTTCCTACGCACAGGGAAGCAAGAGAAATGCTGTTTTCATCAAGCCCAGTTACATACTCAGAATCTGTACGACTGCGCAAATAGGCATGTCTCTTTAGGCAAAAAACTCATTCCTGACAAAGTTGCCCAAATGCATCTCAGAAGTGTGCAACTTGTTCCCTGAGTTAGAAAACGTCGAGAAACGGTCTTTTCTGCTAGCGCTGTGCTTCTACACATGTATTTGCTGAACGGTGAAAGCGCACAGTAATGTACTTTTCTCCTCAGCAAATACACTGTTTCTAAGGAAATGGGAACACACTGAGGAGACACTTGTTGGAGCTACTGTGACTAAAACTGAGCTTCCCTACGCACAGGGAAGCAAGAGAAATGCTGATTTCATCAAGCCCAGTTACATACTCAGAATCTGTACTACTGCGCAAATAGGCATGTCTCTTTAGGCAAAAAACTCATTTCTGACAAAGTTGCCCAAATGCATCTCAGAAGTGTGCAACTTGTTCCCTGAGTTAGAAAACGTCGAGAAACGGTCGTTTCTGCTAGCGCTGTGCTTCTACAGATGTATTTGCTGAATGGTGAAAGCGCACAGTAATGCACTTTTCTCCCAGCAAATACACTGTTTCTAAGGAAATGGGAACACACTGAGGAGGCACTATTGGGAGCTACTGTGACTATAACTGAGCTTCCCTACGCACAGGGAAGCAAGAGAAATGCTGATTTCATCAAGCCCAGTTACATACTCAGAATCTGTACTACTGCGCAAATAGGCATGTCTCTTTAGGCAAAAACTCATTTCTGACAAAGTTGCCCAAATGCATCTCAGAAGTGTGCAACTTGTTCCCTGAGTTAGAAAATTCGAGAAACGGTCTTTTCTGCTAGCGCTGTACTTCTACACATGTATTTGCTGAACGGTGAAAGCGCACAGTAATGCACTTTTCTCCCAGCAAATACACTGTTTCTAAGGAAATGGGAACACACTGAGGAGACACTTGTGGGAGCTACTGTGACTATAACTGAGCTTTCCTATGCACAGGGAAGCAAGAGAAATGCTGTTTTCATCAAGCCCAGTTACATACTCAGAATCTGTACTACTGCGCAAATAGGCATGTCTCTTTAGGCAAAAAACTCATTCCTGACAAAGTTGCCCAAATGCATCTCAGAAGTGTGCAACTTGTTCCCTGAGTTAGAAAACGTCGAGAAACGGTCTTTTCTGCTAGCGCTGTGCTTCTACACATGTATTTGCTGAAGGGTGAAAGCGCACAGTAATGTACTTTTCTCCCAGCAAATACACTGTTTCTAAGGAAATGGGA
The DNA here is from genome assembly GCF_964271855.1 of Acomys minous. NCBI lineage: Eukaryota > Metazoa > Chordata > Mammalia > Rodentia > Muridae > Acomys > Acomys minous. The sequence goes on along the minus strand of NW_028182169.1, from coordinate 582,132 downwards.
ACACACTGAGGAGACACTTGTGGGAGCTACTGTGACTAAAACTGAGCTTCCCTATGCACAGGGAAGCAAGAGAAATGCTAATTTCATCAAGCCCAGTTACATACTCAGAATCTGTACTACTGCGCAAATAGGCATGTCTCTTTAGGCAAAAAACTCATTTCTGACAAAGTTGCCCAAATGCATCTCAGAAGTGTGCAACTTGTTCCCTGAGTTAGAAAACGTCAAGAAACGGTCGTTTCTGCTAGCGCTGTGCTTCTACACATGTATTTGCTGAACGGTGAAAGCGCACAGTAATGCACTTTTCTCCCAGCAAATACACTGTTTCTAAGGAAATGGGAACACACTGAGGAGACACTTGTGGGAGCTACAGTGACTAAAACTGAGCTTCCCTACGCACAGGGAAGCAAGAGAAATGCTGATTTCATCAAGCCCAGTTACATACTCAGAATCTGTACTACTGCGAAAATAGGCATGTCTCTTTAGGCAAAAAACTCATTTCTGACAAAGTTGCCCAAATGCATCTCAGAAGTGTGCAACTTGTTCCCTGAGTTAGAAAACGTCGAGAAACGGTCGTTTCTGCTAGCGCTGTGCTTCTACACATGTATTTGCTGAACGGTGAAAGCGCACAGTAATGCACTTTTCTCCCAGCAAAGACACTGTTTCTAAGGAAATGGGAACACACTGAGGAGACACTTGTGGGAGCTACTGTGACTAAAACTGAGCTTCCCTACGCACAGGGAAGCAAGAGAAATGCTGATTTCATCAAGCCCAGTTACATATTCAGAATCTGTACTACTGCGCAAATAGGCATGTCTCTGTAGGCAAAAAACTCATTTCTGACAGGTGCCCAAATGCATCTCAGAAGTGTGCAACTTGTTCCCTGAGTTAGAAAACGTCGAGAAACGTTAGTTTCTGCTAGCGCTGTGCTTCTACATATGTATTTGCTGAACGGTGAAAGCGCACAGTAATGCACTTTTCTCCCAGGGAATACACTGTTTCTAAGGAAATGGGAACACACTGAGGAGACACTTGTGGGAGCTACTGTGACTAAAACTGAGCTTCCCTAAACACAGGGAAGCAAGAGAAATGCTGATTACATCAAGCCCAGTTACATACTCAGAATCTGTACTACTGCGCAAATAGGCATGTCTCTTTAGGCAAAAAACTCATTTCTGACAAAGTTGCCCAAATGCATCTCAGAAGTTTGCAACTTGTTCCCTGAGTTAGAAAACGTCTAGAAACGTTCGTTTCTGCTAGCGCTGTGCTTCTACACATGTATTTGCTGAACGGTGAAAGCGCACAGTAATGCACTTTTCTCCCAGGAAATACACTGTTTCTAAGGAAATGGGAACACACTGAGGAGACACTTGTGGGAGCTACTGTGACTAAAACTGAGCTTTCCTACGCACAGGGAAGCAAGAGAAATGCTGATTTCATCAAGCCCAGTTACATACTCAGAATCTGTACGACTGCGCAAATAGGCATGTCTCTTTAGGCAAAAAACTCATTTCTGACAAAGTTGCCCAAATGCATCTCAGAAGTGTGCAACTTGTTCCCTGAGTTAGAAAACGTCGAGAAACGGTCTTTTCTGCTAGCGCTGTGCTTCTACACATGTATTTGCTGAACGGTGAAAGCGCACAGTAATGTACTTTTCTCCCAGCAAATACACTGTTTCTAAGGAAATGGGAACACACTGAGGAGACACTTGTGGGAGCTACTGTGACTAAAACTGAGCTTCCCTATGCACAAGGAAGCAAGAGAAATGCTGATTTCATCAAGCCCAGTTACATACTCAGAATCTGTACTACTATGCAAATAGGCATGTCTCTTTAGGCAAAAAACTCATTTCTGACAAAGTTGCCCAAATGCATCTCAGAAGTGTGCAACTTGTTCCCTGAGTTAGAAAACGTCGAGAAACGGTCGTTTCTGTGAGCGCTGTGCTTCTACACATGTATTTGCTGAAAGGTGAAAGCACACAGTAATGTGCACTTTTCTCCCAGCAAATACACTGTTTCTAAGGAAATGGGAACACACTGAGGAGACACTTGTGGGAGCTACTGTGACTAAAACTGAGCTTCCCTAAACACAGGGAAGCAAGAGAAATGCTGATTACATCAAGCCCAGTTACATACTCAGAATCTGTACTACTGCGCAAATAGGCATGTCTCTTTAGGCAAAAAACTCATTTCTGACAAAGTTGCCCAAATGCATCTCAGAAGTGTGCAACTTGTTCCCTGAGTTAGAAAACGTCGAGAAACGTTCGTTTCTGCTAGCGCTGTGCTTCTACACATGTATTTGCTGAACGGTGAAAGCGCACAGTAATGCACTTTTCTCCCAGGAAATACACTGTTTCTAAGGAAATGGGAACACACTGAGGAGACACTTGTGGGAGCTACTGTGACTAAAACTGAGCTTTCCTACGCACAGGGAAGCAAGAGAAATGCTGATTTCATCAAGCCCAGTTACATACTCAGAATCTGTACGACTGCGCAAATAGGCATGTCTCTTTAGGCAAAAAACTCATTTCTGACAAAGTTGCCCAAAAGCACCTCATAAGTGTGCAACTTGTTCCGTGAGTTAGAAAACGTCGAGAAACGGTCTTTTCTGCTAGCGCTGTGCTTCTACACATGTATTTGCTGAACGGTGAAAGCGCACAGTAATGTACTTTTCTCCCAGCAAATACACTGTTTCTAAGGAAATGGGAACACACTGAGGAGACACTTGTGGGAGCTACTGTGACTAAAACTGAGCTTCCCTACGCACAGGGAAGCAAGAGAAATGCTGATTTCATCAAGCCCAGTTACATATTCAGAATCTGTACTACTGCGCAAATAGGCATGTCTCTGTAGGCAAAAAACTCATTTCTGACAGGTGCCCAAATGCATCTCAGAAGTGTGCAACTTGTTCCCTGAGTTAGAAAACGTCGAGAAACGTTAGTTTCTGCTAGCGCTGTGCTTCTACACATGTATTTGCTGAACGGTGAAAGCGCACAGTAATGCACTTTTCTCCCAGGGAATACACTGTTTCTAAGGAAATGGGAACACACTGAGGAGACACTTGTGGGAGCTACTGTGACTAAAACTGAGCTTCCCTAAACACAGGGAAGCAAGAGAAATGCTGATTACATCAAGCCCAGTTACATACTCAGAATCTGTACTACTGCGCAAATAGGCATGTCTCTTTAGGCAAAAAACTCATTTCTGACAAAGTTGCCCAAATGCATCTCAGAAGTGTGCAACTTGTTCCCTGAGTTAGAAAACGTCGAGAAACGTTCGTTTCTGCTAGCGCTGTGCTTCTACACATGTATTTGCTGAACGGTGAAAGCGCACAGTAATGCACTTTTCTCCCAGGAAATACACTGTTTCTAAGGAAATGGGAACACACTGAGGAGACACTTGTGGGAGCTACTGTGACTAAAACTGAGCTTTCCTACGCACAGGGAAGCAAGAGAAATGCTGATTTCATCAAGCCCAGTTACATACTCAGAATCTGTACGACTGCGCAAATAGGCATGTCTCTTTAGGCAAAAAACTCATTTCTGACAAAGTTGCCCAAAAGCACCTCATAAGTGTGCAACTTGTTCCGTGAGTTAGAAAACGTCGAGAAACAGTCTTTTCTGCTAGCGCTGTGCTTCTACACATGTATTTGCTGAACGGTGAAAGCGCACAGTAATGTACTTTTCTCCCAGCAAATACACTGTTTCTAAGGAAATGGGAACACACTGAGGAGACACTTGTGGGAGCTACTGTGACTAAAACTGAGCTTCCCTACGCACAGGGAAGCAAGAGAAATGCTGATTTCATCAAGCCCAGTTACATACTCAGAATCTGTACGACTGCGCAAATAGGCATGTCTCTTTAGGCAAAAAACTCATTTCTGACAAAGTTGCCCAAATGCATCTCAGAAGTGTGCAACTTGTTCCCTGAGTTAGAAAACGTCGAGAAACGGTCGTTTCTGTGAGCGCTGTGCTTCTACACATGTATTTGCTGAAAGGTGAAAGCACACAGTAATGTGCACTTTTCTCCCAGCAAATACACTGTTTCTAAGGAAATGGGAACACACTGAGGAGACACTTGTGGGAGCTACTGTGACTAAAACTGAGCTTCCCTGCGCACAGATAAGCAAGAGAAATGCTGATTTCATCAAGCCCAGTTACATACTCAGAATCTGTACTGCTGCGCAAATAGGCATGTCTCTGTAGGCTAAAAACTCATTTCTGACAAAGTTGCCCAAATGCATCTCAGAAGTGTGCAACTTGTTCCCTGAGTTAGAAAACGTCGAGATACGGTCGTTTCTGCTAGCGCTGTGCTTCTACAGATGTATTTGCTGAACGGTGAAAGCGCACAGTAATGCACTTTTCTCCCAGCAAATACACTGTTTCTAAGGAAATGGTAACACACTGACACACTGAGGAGACACTTGTGGGAGCTACGTGGACTAAAACTGAGCTTCCCTACGGACAGGGAAGCAAGAGAAATGCTGATTTCATCAAGACCTGTTACATACTCAGAATCTGTACTACTGCGAAAATAGGCATGTCTCTGTAGGCAAAAAACTCATTTCTGACAAAGTTGCCCAAATGCATCTCAGAAGTGTGCAACTTGTTCCCTGAGTTAGAAAACGTCGAGAAACGGTCGTTTCTGCTAGCGCTGTGCTTCTACACATGTATTTGCTGAACGGTGAAAGCGCACAGTAATGCACTTTTCTCCCAGCAAATACACTGTTTCTAAGGAAATGGTAACACACTGACACACTGAGGAGACACTTGTCGGAGCTACAGTGACTAAAACTGAGCTTCCCTACGGACAGGGAAGCAAGAGAAATGCTGATTTCATCAAGCCCAGTTACATACTCAGAATCTGTACTACTGCGAAAATAGGCATGTCTCTGTAGGCAAAAAACTCATTTCTGACAAAGTTGCCCAAATGCATCTCAGAAGTGTGCAACTTGTTCCCTGAGTTAGAAAACGTCGAGAAACGTTCGTTTCTGCTAGCGCTGTGCTTCTACACATGTATTTGCTGAACGGTGAAAGCGCACAGTAATGCACTGTTCTCCCAGGAAATACACTGTTTCTAAGGAAATGGGAACACACTGAGGAGACACTTGTGGGAGCTACTGTGACTAAAACTGAGCTTCCCTACGCACAGGGAAGCAAGAGAAATGCTGATTTCATCAAGCCCAGTTACATACTCAGAATCTGTACTACTGCGCAAATAAGCATGTCTCTTTAGGCAAAAAACTCATTTCTGAAAAGTTGCCCAAATGCATCTCAGAAGTGTGCAATTTGTTCCCTGAGTAGAAAACATCGAGAAACGTTCGTTTCTGCTAGCGCTGTGCTTCTACACATGTATTTGCTGAACGGTGAAAGCGCACAGTAATGCACTTTTCTCCCAGCAAATACACTGTTTCTAAGGAAATGGGAACACACTGAGGAGACACTTGTGGGAGCTACTGTGACTAAAACTGAGCTTCCCTATGCACAGGGAAGCAAGAGAAATGCTGATTTCATCAAGCCCAGTTACATACTCAGAATCTGTACTACTGCGCAAATAGGCATGTCTCTTTAGGCAAAAAACTCATTTCTGACAAAGTTGCCCAAATGCATCTCAGAAGTGTGCAACTTGTTCCCTGAGTTAGAAAACGTCGAGAAACGGTCGTTTCTGCTAGCGCTGTGCTTCTACAGATGTATTTGCTGAACGGTGAAAGCGCACAGTAATGCAATTTTCTCCCAGCAAATACACTGTTTCTAAGGAAATGGGAACACACTGAGGAGACACTTGTGGGAGCTACAGTGACTAAAACTGAGCTTCCCTACGCACAGGGAAGCAAGAGAAATGCTGATTTCATCAAGCCCAGTTACATACTCAGAATCTGTACTACTGCGAAAATAGGCATGTCTCTGTAGGCAAAAAACTCATTTCTGACAAAGTTGCCCAAATGCATCTCAGAAGTGTGCAACTTGTTCCCTGAGTTAGAAAACGTCGAGAAACGGTCGTTTCTGCTAGTCCTGTGCTTCTACAGATGTATTTGCTGAACGGTGAAAGCGCACAGTAAAGCACTTTTCTCCCAGCAAATACACTGTTTCTAAGGAAATGGGAACACACTGAGGAGACACTTGTTGGAGCTACAGTGACTAAAACTGAGCTTCCCTACGGACAGGGAAGCAAAAGAAATGCTGATTTCATCAAGCCCAGTTACATACTCAGAATCTGTACTACTGCGAAAATAGGCATGTCTCTGTAGGCAAAAAACTCATTTCTGACAAAGTTGCCCAAATGCATCTCAGAAGTGTGCAACTTGTTCCCTGTGTTAGGAAACGTCGAGAAACGGTCGTTTCTGCTAGCGCTGTGCTTCTACAGATGTATTTGCTGAACGGTGAAAGCACACAGTAATGCACTTTTCTCCCAGCAAATACACTGTTTCTAAGGAAATGGTAACACACTGAGGAGACACTTGTGGGAGCTACAGTGACTAAAACTGAGCTTCCCTACGGACAGGGAAGCAAAAGAAATGCTGATTTCATCAAGCCCAGTTACATATTCAGAATCTGTACTACTGCGCAAATAGGCATGTCTCTGTAGGCAAAAAACTCATTTCTGACAAAGTTGCCCAAATGCATCTCAGAAGTGTGCAACTTCTTCCCTGAGTTAGAAAACGTCGAGAAACGTTCGTTTCTGCTACCGCTGTGCTTCTACACATGTATTTGCTGAACGGTGAAAGCGCACAGTAATGCACTTTTCTCCCAGCAAATACACTGTTTCTAAGGAAATGGGAACACACTGAGGAGACACTTGTGGGAGGTACTGTGACTAAAACTGAGCTTCCCTACGCACAGGGAAGCAAGAGAAATGCTGATTTCATCAAGCCCAGTTACATACTCAGAATCTGTACTGCTGCGCAAATAGGAATGTCTCTGTAGGCAAAAAACTCATTTCTGACAAAGTTGCCCAAATGCATCTCAGAAGTGTGCAACTTGTTCCCTGTGTTAGGAAACGTCGAGAAACGGTCGTTTCTGCTATCGCTGTGCTTCTACAGATGTATTTGCTGAACGGTGAAAGCGCACAGTAATGCACTTTTCTCCCAGCAAATACACTGTTTCTAAGGAAATGGTAACACACTGAGGAGACACTTGTGGGAGCTACAGTGACTAAAACTGAGCTTCCCTACGGACAGGGAAGCAAAAGAAATGCTGATTTCATCAAGCCCAGTTACATATTCAGAATCTGTACTACTGCGCAAATAGGCATGTCTCTGTAGGCAAAAAACTCATTTCTGACAAAGTTGCCCAAATGCATCTCAGAAGTGTGCAACTTCTTCCCTGAGTTAGAAAACGTCGAGAAACGTTCGTTTCTGCTAGCGCTGTGGTTCTACACATGTATTTGCTGAACGGTGAAAGCGCACAGTAATGCACTTTTCTCCCAGCAAATACACTGTTTCTAAGGAAATGGGAACACACTGAGGAGACACTTGTGGGAGGTACTGTGACTAAAACTGAGCTTCCCTACGCACAGGGAAGCAAGAGAAATGCTGATTTCATCAAGCCCAGTTACATACTCAGAATCTGTACTACTGCGCAAATAGGCATGTCTCTTTAGGCAAAAAACTCATTTCTGACAAAGTTGCCCAAATGCATCTCAGAAGTGTGCAACTTGTTCCCTGAGTTAGAAAACGTCGAGAAACGGTCTTTTCTGCTAGCGCTGTACTTCTACACATGTATTTACTGAACGGTGAAAGCACACAGTAATGCACTTTTCTCCCAGCAAATACACTGTTTCTAAGGAAATGGGAACACACTGAGGAGACACTTGTGGGAGCTACTGTGACTAAAACTGAGCTTCCCTATGCACAGGGAAGCAAGAGAAATGCTGATTTCATCAAGCCCAGTTACATACTCAGAATCTGTACTACTGCGCAAATAGGCATGTCTCTTTAGGCAAAAAACTCATTTCTGACAAAGTTGCCCAAATGCATCTCAGAAGTGTGCAACTTGTTCCCTGAGTTAGAAAACGTCGAGAAACGGTCGTTTCTGCTAGCGCTGTGCTTCTACAGATGTATTTGCTGAACGGTGAAAGCGCACAGTAATGCACTTTTCTCCCAGCAAATACACTGTTTCTAAGGAAATGGGAACACACTGACGAGACACTTGTGGGAGCTACAGTGACTAAAACTGAGCTTCCCTACGCACAGGGAAGCAAGAGAAATGCTGATTTCATCAAGCCCAGCTACATACTCAGAATCTGTACTACTGCGCAAATAGGCATGTCTCTGTAGGCAAAAAACTCATTTCTGACAGGTGCCCAAATGCATCTCAGAAGTGTGCAACTTGTTCCCTGAGTTAGAAAACGTCGAGAAACGGTCGTTTCTGCTAGCGCTGTGCTTCTACACATGTATTTGCTGAACGGTGAAAGCGCACAGTAATGCACTTTTCTCCCAGCAAATACACTGTTTCTAAGGAAATGGGAACACACTGAGGAGACACTTGTGGGAGCTACTGTGACTAAAACTGAGCTTCCCTACACACAGGGAAGCAAGAGAAATGCTGATTTCATCCAGCCCAGTTACATACTCAGAATCTGTACTACTGCGCAAATAGGCATGTCTCTTTAGGCAAAAAACTCATTTCTGACAAAGTTGCCCAAATGCATCTCAGAAGTGTGCAACTTGTTCCCTGAGTTAGAAAACGTCGAGAAACGTTCGTTTCTGCTAGCGCTGTGCTTCTACACATGTATTTCCTGAACGGTGAAAGCGCACAGTAATGCACTTTTCTCCCAGCAAATACACTGTTTCTAAGGAAATGGGAACACACTGAGGAGACACTTGTGGGAGGTACTGTGACTAAAACTGAGCTTCCCTACACACAGGGAAGCAAGAGAAATGCTGATTTCATCAAGCCCAGTTACATATTCAGAATCTGTACTACTGCGCAAATAGGCATGTCTCTTTAGGCAAAAAACTCATTTCTGACAAAGTTGCCCAAATGCATCTCAGAAGTGTGCAACTTGTTCCCTGAGTTAGAAAACGTCGAGAAACGGTCATTTCTGCTAGCGCTGTGCTTCTACAGATGTATTTGCTGAACGGTGAAAGCGCACAGTAATGCACTTTTCTCCCAGCAAATACACTGTTTCTAAGGAAATGGGAACACACTGAGGAGACACTTGTGGGAGCTACAGTGACTAAAACTGAGCTTCCCTACGCACAGGGAAGCAAGAGAAATGCTGATTTCATCAAGCCCAGTTACATACTCAGAATCTGTACTACTGCGCAAATAGGCATGTCTCTGTAGGCAAAAAACTCATTTCTGACAAAGTTGCCCAAATGCATCTCAGAAGTGTGCAACTTGTTCCCTGAGTTAGAAAACGTCGAGAAACGGTCGTTTCTGCTAGCGCTGTGCTTCTACAGATGTATTTGCTGAACGGTGAAAGCGCACAGTAATGCACTTTTCTCCCAGCAAATACACTGTTTCTAAGGAAATTGTAACACACTGAGGAGACACTTGTGGGAGCTACAGTGACTAAAACTGAGCTTCCCTACGCACAGGGAAGCAAGAGAAATGCTGATTTCATCAAGCCCAGTTACATACTCAGAATCTGTAATACTGCGCAAATAGGCATGTCTCTTTAGGCAAAAAACTCATTTCTGACAAAGTTGCCCAAATGCATCTCAGAAGTGTGCAACTTGTTCCCTGAGTTAGAAAACGTCGAGAAACGGTCGTTTCTGCTAGCGCTGTGCTTCTACAGATGTATTTGCTGAACGGTGAAAGCGCACAGTAATGCAATTTTCTCCCAGCAAATACACTGTTTCTAAGGAAATGGTAACACACTGAGGAGACACTTGTGGGAGCTACAGTGACTAAAACTGAGCTTCCCTACGGACAGGGAAGCAAAAGAAATGCTGATTTCATCAAGCCCAGTTACATACTCAGAATCTGTACTACTGCGCAAATAGGCATGTCTCTGTAGGCAAAAAACTCATTTCTGACAAAGTTGCCCAAATGCATCTCAGAAGTGTGCAACTTGTTCCCTGAGTTAGAAAACGTCGACAAACGTTCGTTTCTGCTAGCGCTGTGCTTCTACACATGTATTTGCTGAACGGTGAAAGCGCACAGTAATGCACTTTTCTCCCAGCAAATACACTGTTTCTAAGGAAATGGGAACACACTGAGGAGACACTTGTGGGAGGTACTGTGACTAAAACTGAGCTTCCCTACGCACAGGGAAGCAAGAGAAATGCTGATTTCATCAAGCCCAGTTACATACTCAGAATCTGTACTACTGCGCAAATAGGCATGTCTCTTTAGGCAAAAAACTCATTTCTGACAAAGTTGCCCAAATGCATCTCAGAAGTGTGCAACTTGTTCCCTGAGTTAGAAAACGTCGAGAAACGTTCGTTTCTGCTAGCGCTGTGCTTCTACACATGTATTTGCTGAACGGTGAAAGCGCACAGTAATGCACTTTTCTCCCAGCAAATACACTGTTTCTAAGGAAATGGGAACACACTGAGGAGACACTTGTGGGAGCTACTGTGAATAAAACTGAGCTTCCCTACGCACAGGGAAGCAAGAGAAATGCTGATTTCATCAAGCCCAGTTACATACTCACAATCTGTACGACTGCGCAAATAGGCAAGTCTCTTTAGGCAAAAAACTCATTTCTGACAAAGTTGCCCAAAAGCACCTCATAAGTGTGCAACTTGTTCCCTGAGTTAGAAAACGTCGAGAAACGTTCGTTTCTGCTAGCGCTGTGCTTCTACACATGTATTTGCTGAACGGTGAAAGCGCACAGTAATGCACTTTTCTCCCAGCAAATACACTGTTTCTAAGTAAATGGGAACACACTGACGAGACACTTGTGGGAGCTACAGTGACTAAAACTGAGCTTCCCTACGCACAGGGAAGCAAGAGAAATGCTGATTTCATCAAGCCCAGTTACATACTCAGAATCTGTACTACTGCGCAAATAGGCATGTCTCTTTAGGCAAAAAACTCATTTCTGACAAAGTTGCCCAAATGCATCTCAGAAGTGTGCAACTTGTTCCCTGAGTTAGAAAACGTCGAGAAACGGTCATTTCTGCTAGCGCTGTGCTTCTACAGATGTATTTGGTGAACGGTGAAAGCGCACAGTAATGTACTTTGCTCCCAGCAGATACACTGTTTCTAAGGAAATGGGAACACACTGAGGAGACACTTGTGGGAGCTACTGTGACTAAAACTGAGCTTCCCTACGCACAGGGAAGCAAGAGAAATGCTGATTTCATCAAGCCCAGTTACATATTCAGAATCTGTACTACTGCGCAAATAGGCATGTCTCTGTAGGCAAAAAACTCATTTCTGACAGGTGCCCAAATGCATCTCAGAAGTGTGCAACTTGTTCCCTGAGTTAGAAAACGTCGAGAAACGTTAGTTTCTGCTAGCGCTGTGCTTCTACACATGTATTTGCTGAACGGTGAAAGCGCACAGTAATGCACTTTTCTCCCAGCAAATACACTGTTTCTAAGGAAATGGGAACACACTGAGGAGACACTTGTGGGAGCTACTGTGACTAAAACTGAGCTTCCCTACGCACAGGGAAGCAAGAGAAATGCTGATTTCATCAAGCCCAGTTACATACTCAGAATCTGTACTACTGCGCAAATAGGCATGTCTCTTTAGGCAAAAAACTCATTTCTGACAAAGTTGCCCAAATGCATCTCAGAAGTGTGCAACTTGTTCCCTGAGTTAGAAAACGTCGAGAAACGTTCATTTCTGCTAGCGCTGTGCTTCTACACATGTATTTGCTGAACGGTTAAAGCGCACAGTAATGCACTTTTCTTCCAGGAAATACACTGTTTCTAAGGAAATGGGAACACACTGAGGAGACACTTGTGGGAGGTACTGTGACTAAAACTGAGCTTCCCTACACACAGGGAAGCAAGAGAAATGCTGATTTCATCAAGCCCAGTTACATACTCAGAATCTGTACTACTGCGCAAATAGGCATGTCTCTTTAGGCAAAAAACTCATTTCTGACAAAGTTGCCCAAATGCATCTCAGAAGTGTGCAACTTGTTCCCTGAGTTAGAAAACGTCGAGAAACGGTCGTTTCTGCTAGCGCTGTGCTTCTACACATGTATTTGCTGAAAGGTGAAAGCACACAGTAATGTGCACTTTTCTCCCAGCAAATACACTGTTTCTAAGGAAATGGGAACACACTGGGGAGACACTTGTGGGAGCTACAGTGACTAAAACTGAGCTTCCCTACGGACAGGGAAGCGAGAGAAATGCTGGTTTCATCAAGCCCAGTTACATACTCAGAATCTGTACTACTGCGAAAATAGGCATGTCTCTGTAGGCAAAAAACTCATTTCTGACAAAGTTGCCCAAATGCATCTCAGAAGTGTGCAACTTGTTCCCTGAGTTAGAAAACGTCGAGAAACGTTCGTTTCTGCTAGCGCTGTGCTTCTACACATGTATTTGCTGAACGGTGAAAGCGCACAGTAATGCACTTTTCTCCCAGGAAATACACTGTTTCTAAGGAAATAGGAACACACTGAGGAGACACTTGTGGGAGCTACTGTGACTAAAACTGAGCTTCCCTAGGCACCGGGAAGCAAGAGAAATGCTGATTTCATCCAGCCCAGTTACATACTCAGAATCTGTACTACTGCGCAAATAGGCATGTCTCTTTAGGCAAAAAACTCATTTCTGACAAAGTTGCCCAAATGCATCTCAGAAGTGTGCAACTTGTTCCCTGAGTTAGAAAACGTCGAGAAACGTTCGTTTCTGCTAGCGCTGTGCTTCTACACATGTATTTGCTGAACGGTGAAAGTGCACAGTAATGTGTACTTTTCTCCCAGCAAATACACTGTTTGTAAGGAAATGGGAACACACTGATGAGACACTTGTGGGAGCTACTGGGACTAAAACTGAGCTTCCCAACGCACAGGGAAGCAAGAGAAATGCTGATTTCATCAGGCCCAGTTACATACGCAGAATCTGTTACTGCGCAAATAGGCATGTTTCTTTAGGCAAAAAACTCATTTCTGACAAAGTTGCCCAAATGCATCTCAGAAGTGTGCAACTTGTTCCCTGAGTTAGAAAACGTCGAGAAACGGTCGTTTCTGCTAGCGCTGTGCTTCTACACATGTATTTGCTGAAAGGTGAAAGCACACAGTAATGTGCACTTTTCTCCCAGCAAATACACTGTTTCTAAGGAAATGGGAACACACTGAGGAGACACTTGTGGGAGCTACTGTGACTAAAACTGAGCTTCCCTACGCACAGGGAAGCAAGAGAAATGCTGATTTCATCCAGCCCAGTTACATACTCAGAATCTGTACTACTGCGCAATTAGGCATGTCTCTGTAGGCAAAAAACTCATTTCTGACAAAGTTGCCCAAATGCATCTCAGAAGTGTGCAACTTGTTCCCTGAGTTAGAAAACGTCGAGAAACGGTCTTTTCTGCTAGCGCTGTGCTTCTACACATGTACTTGCTGAACGGTGAAAGCACACAGTAATGCACTTTTCTCCCAGCAAATACACTGTTTCTAAGGAAGTGGTAACACACTGAGGAGACACTTGTTGGAGCTACAGTGACTAAAACTGAGCTTCCCTACGCACAGGGAAGCAAGAGAAATGCTGATTTCATCAAGCCCAGTTACATACTCAGAATCTGTACTACTGCGCAAATAGGCATGTCTCTTTAGGCAAAAAACTCATTTCTGACAAAGTTGCCCAAATGCATCTCAGAAGTGTGCAACTTGTTCCATGAGTTAGAAAACGTCGAGAAACGTTCGTTTCTGCTAGCGCTGTGCTTCTACACATGTATTTGCTGAACGGTGAAAGCGCACAGTAATGCACTTTTCTCCCAGCAAATACACTGTGTCTAAGGAAATGGGAACACACTGAGGAGACACTTGTGGGAGCTACTGTGACTAAAACTGAGCTTCCCTACGCACAGGGAAGCAAGATAAATGCTGATTTCATCAAGCCCAGTTACATACTCAGAATCTGTACTACTGCGCAAATAGGCATGTCTCTGTAGGCAGAAAACTCATTTCTGACAAAGTTGCCCAAATGCATCTCAGAAGTGTGCAACTTGTTCCCTGAGTTAGAAAACGTCGAGAAACGTTCGTTTCTGCTAGCGCTGTGCTTCTACACATGTATTTGCTGAACGGTGAAAGCGCACAGTAATGCACTTTTCTCCCAGCAAATACACTGTTTCTAAGGAAATGGGAACACACTGAGGAGACACTTGTGGGAGCTACTGTGACTAAAACTGAGCTTCCCTACGCACAGGGAAGCAAGAGAAATGCTGATTTCATCAAGCCCAGTTACATACTCAGAATCTGTACTACTGCGCAAATAGGCATGTCTCTTTAGGCAAAAAACTCATTTCTGACAAAGTTGCCCAAATGCATCTCAGAAGTGTGCAACTTGTTCCCTGAGTTAGAAAACGTCGAGAAACGGTCGTTTCTGCTAGCGCTGTGCTTCTACACATGTACTTGCTGAACGGTGAAAGCACACAGTAATGCACTTTTCTCCCAGCAAATACACTGTTTCTAAGGAAGTGGTAACACACTGAGGAGACACTTGTTGGAGCTACCGTGACTAAAACTGAGCTTCCCTACGCACAGGGAAGCAAGAGAAATGCTGATTTCATCAAGCCCAGTTACATACTCAGAATCTGTACTACTGCGCAAATAGGCATGTCTCTTTAGGCAAAAAACTCATTTCTGACAAAGTTGCCCAAATGCATCTCAGAAGTGTGCAACTTGTTCCATGAGTTAGAAAACGTCGAGAAACGGTCGTTTCTGCTAGCGCTGTGCTTCTACACATGTATTTGCTGAACGGTGAAAGCGCACAGTAATGCACTTTTCTCCCAGCAAATACACTGTGTCTAAGGAAATGGGAACACACTGAGGAGACACTTGTGGGAGCTACTGTGACTAAAACTGAGCTTCCCTACGCACAGGGAAGCAAGATAAATGCTGATTTCATCAAGCCCAGTTACATACTCAGAATCTGTACTACTGCGCAAATAGGCATGTCTCTGTAGGCAAAAAACTCATTTCTGACAAAGTTGCCCAAATGCATCTCAGAAGTGTGCAACTTGTTCCCTGAGTTAGAAAACGTCGAGAAACGTTCGTTTCTGCTAGCGCTGTGCTTCTACACATGTATTTGCTGAACGGTGAAAGCGCACAGTAATGCACTTTTCTCCCAGCAAATACACTGTTTCTAAGGAAATGGGAACACACTGAGGAGACACTTGTGGGAGCTACTGTGAATAAAACTGAGCTTCCCTACGCACAGGGAAGCAAGAGAAATGCTGATTTCATCAAGCCCAGTTACATACTCAGAATCTGTAATACTGCGCAAATAGGCATGTCTCTTTAGGCAAAAAACTCATTTCTGACAAAGTTGCCCAAATGCATCTCAGAAGTGTGCAACTTGTTCCCTGAGTTAGAAAACGTCGAGAAACGGTCGTTTCTGCTAGCGCTGTGCTTCTACACATGTATATGCTGAACGGTGAAAGCACACAGTAATGCACTTTTCTCCCAGCAAATACACTGTGTCTAAGGAAATGGGAACACACTGAGGAGACACTTGTGGGAGCTACTGTGACTAAAACTGAGCTTCCCTACGCACAGGGAAGCAAGATAAATGCTGATTTCATCAAGCCCAGTTACATACTCAGAATCTGTACTACTGCGCAAATAGGCATGTCTCTGTAGGCAAAAAACTAATTTCTGACAAAGTTGCCCAAATGCATCTCAGAAGTGTGCAACTTGTTCCCTGAGTTAGAAAACGTTGAGAAACGTTCGTTTCTGCTAGCGCTGTGCTTCTACACATGTATTTGCTGAACGGTGAAAGCGCACAGTAATGCACTTTTCTCCCAGCAAACACACTGTTTCTAAGGAAATGGGAACACACTGAGGAGACACTTGTGGGAGCTACTGTGACTAAAACTGAGCTTCCCTACGCACAGGGAAGCAAGATAAATGCTGATTTCATCAAGCCCAGTTACATACTCAGAATCTGTACTACTGCGCAAATAGGCATGGCTCTGTAGGCAAAAAACTCATTTCTGACAAAGTTGCCCAAATGCATCTCAGAAGTGTGCAACTTGTTCCCTGAGTTAGAAAACGTCGAGAAACGGTCGTTTCTGCTAGCGCTGTGCTTCTACACATGTATTTGCTGAACGGTGAAAGCGCACAGTAATGCACTTTTCTCCCAGCAAATACACTGTTTCTAAGGAAATGGGAACACACTGAGGAGACACTTGTGGGAGCTACTGTGACTAAAACTGAGCTTCCCTACGCACAGGGAAGCAAGAGAAATGCTGATTTCATCAAGCCCAGTTACATACTCAGAATCTGTACTACTGCGCAAATAGGCATGTCTCTTTAGGCAAAAAACTCATTTCTGACAAAGTTGCCCAAATGCATCTCAGAAGTGTGCAACTTGTTCCCTGAGTTAGAAAACGTCGAGAAACGGTCGTTTCTGCTAGCGCTGTGCTTCTACACAAGTATATGCTGAACGGTGAAAGCACACAGTAATGCACTTTTCTCCCAGCAAATACACTGTGTCTAAGGAAATGGGAACACACTGAGGAGACACTTGTGGGAGCTACTGTGACTAAAACTGAGCTTCCCTACGCACAGGGAAGCAAGATAAATGCTGATTTCATCAAGCCCAGTTACATACTCAGAAACTGTACTACTGCGCAAATAGGCATGTCTCTGTAGGCAAAAAACTCATTTCTGACAAAGTTGCCCAAATGCATCTCAGAAGTGTGCAACTTGTTCCCTGAGTTAGAAAACGTCGAGAAACGTTCGTTTCTGCTAGCGCTGTGCTTCTACACATGTATTTGCTGAACGGAGAAAGCGCACAGTAATGCACTTTTCTCCCAGCAAACACACTGTTTCTAAGGAAATGGGAACACACTGAGGAGACACTTGTGGGAGCTACTGTGACTAAATCTGAGCTTCCCTACGCACAGGGAAGCAAGAGAAGTGCTGATTTCATCAAGCCCAGTTACATACTCAGAATCTGTACTACTGCGCAAATAGGCATGTCTCTGTAGGCAAAAAACTCATTTCTGACAAAGTTGCCCAAATGCATCTCAGAAGTGTGCAACTTGTTCCCTGAGTTAGAAAACATGAAGAAACGGTCGTTTCTGCTAGCGCTGTGCTTCTACTCATGTACTTGCTGAACGGTGAAAGCGCACAGTAATGCACTTTTCTCCCAGCAAATACACTGTTTCTAAGGAAATGGGAACACACTGAGGAGACACTTGTGGGAGCTACTGTGACTAAAACTGAGATTCCCTACGCACAGGGAAGCAAGAGAAATGCTGATTTCATCAAGCCCAGTAACATACTCATAATGTATACTACTGCGCAAATAGGCATGTCTCTTTATGCAAAAAACTCATTTCTGACAAAGTTGCCCAAATGCATCTCAGAAGTGTGCAACTTGTTCCCTGAGTTAGAAAACGTCGAGAAACAGTCGTATCGGCTAGCGCTGTGCTTCTACACATGTATTTGCTGAACGGTGAAAGCGCACAGTAATGCACTTTTCTCCCAGCAAATACACTGTGTCTAAGGAAAAGGGAACACACTGAGGAGACACTTGTGGGAGCTACTGTGACTAAAACTGAGCTTCCCTACGCACAGGGAAGCAAGAGAAATGCTGATTTCATCAAGCCCAGTTACACACTCAGAGTGTGTACTACAGCTCAAATAGGCATGTCTCTTTAGGCAAAAAACTCATTTCTGACAAAGTTGCCCAAATGCATCTCAGAAGTGTGCAACTTGTTCCCTGAGTTAGAAAACGTCGAGAAACGGTCGTTTCTGCAAGCGCTGTGCTTCTGCACATGTATTTGCTGAACGGTGAAAGCGCACAGTAATGCACTTTTCTCCCAGCAAATACACTGTTTCTAAGGAAATGGGAACACACTGAGGAGACACTTGTGGGAGCTACTGTGACTAAAACTGAGCTTCCCTACGCACAGGGAAGCAAGAGAAATGCTGATTTCATCAAGCCCAGTTACATACTCAGAATCTGTACTACTACGCAAATAGGCATGTCTCTTTAGGCAAAAAACTCATTTCTGAAAAAGTTGCCCAAATGCATCTCAGAAGTGTGCATCTTGTTCCCTGAGTTAGAAAACGTCGAGAAACAGTCGTTTCTGCTAGCGCTGTACTTCTACACATGTATTTGCTGAACGGTGAAAGCACACAGTAATGCACTTTTCTCCCAGCAAATACACTGTTTCTAAGGAAATGGGAACACACTGAGGAGACACTAGTGGGAGCTACTGTGACTAAAACTGAGCTTCCCTACGCACAGGGAAGCAAGAGAAATGCTGATTTCATCAAGCCCAGTTACATACTCAGAATCTGTTCTACTGCGCAAATAGGCATGTCTCTTTAGGCAAAAAACTCATTTCTGACAAAGTTGCCCAAATGCATCTCAGAAGGGTGCAACTTGTTCCCTGAGTTAGAAAACGTTGAGAAACGGTCGTTTCTGCAAGCGCTGTGCTTCTACACATGTATTTGCTGAACGGTGAAAGCGCACAGTAATGCACTTTTCTCCCAGCAAATACACTGTTTCTAAGGAAATGGGAACACACTGAGGAGACACTTGTGGGAGCTACTGTGACTAAAACTGAGCTTCCCTACGCACAGGGAAGCAAGAGAAATGCTGATTTCATCAAGCCCAGTTACATACTCAGAATCTGTACTACTACGCAAATAGGCATGTCTCTTTAGGCAAAAAACTCATTTCTGAAAAAGTTGCCCAAATGCATCTCAGAAGTGTGCATCTTGTTCCCTGAGTTAGAAAATGTCGAGAAACAGTCGTTTCTGCTAGCGCTGTGCTTCTACACATGTATTTGCTGAACGGTGAAAGCGCACAGTAATGCACTTTTCTCCCAGCAAATACACTGTTTCTAAGGAAATGGGAACACACTGAGGAGACACTAGTGGGAGCTACTGTGACTAAAACTGAGCTTCCCTACGCACAGGGAAGCAAGAGAAATGCTGATTTCATCAAGCCCAGTTACATACTCAGAATCTGTTCTACTGCGCAAATAGACATGTCTCTTTAGGCAAAAAACTCATTTCTGACAAAGTTGCCCAAATGCATCTCAGAAGGGTGCAACTTGTTCCCTGAGTTAGAAAACGTCGAGAAACGGTCGTTTCTGCTAGCGCTGTGATTCTACACATGTATTTGCTGAACGGTGAAAGCGCACAGTAATGCACTTTTCTCCCAGCAAATACACTGTTTCTAAGGAAATGGGAACACACTGAGGAGACACTTGTGGGAGCTACTGTGACTAAAACTGAGCTTCCCTACGCACAGGGAAGCAAGAGAAATGCTGATTTCATCAAGCCCAGTTACATACTCAGACTCTGTACTACTGCGCAAATAGGCATGTCTCTGTAGGCAAAAAACTCATTTCTGACAAAGTTCCCCAAATGCATCTCAGAAGTGTGCAACTTATTCCCTGAGTTAGAAAACGTCGAGAAACGGTCGTTTCTGCTAGCGCTGTGCTTCTACACATGTATTTGCTGAACGGTGAAAGCGCACAGTAATGCACTTTTCTCCCAGCAAAAACACTGTGTCTAAGGAAATGGGAACACACTGAGGAGACACTTGTGGGAGCTACTGTGACTAAAACTGAGCTTCCCTACGCACAGGGAAGCAAGATAAATGCTGATTTCATCAAGCCCAGTTACATACTCAGAATCTGTACTACTGCGCAAATAGGCATGTCTCTTTAGGCAAAAAACTCATTTCTGACAAAGTTGCCCAAATGCATCTCAGAAGTGTGCAACTTGTTCCCTGAGTTAGAAAACGTCGAGAAACGTTCGTTTCTGCTAGCGCTGTGCTTCTACACATGTATTTGCTGAACGGTGAAAGCGCACAGTAATGCACTTTTCTCCCAGCAAATACACTGTTTCTAAGGAAATGGGAACACACTGAGGAGACACTTGTGGGAGCTACTGTGAATAAAACTGAGCTTCCCTACGCACAGGGAAGCAAGAGAAATGCTGATTTCATCAAGCCCAGTTACATACTCAGAATCTGTACTACTGCGCAAATAGGCATGTCTCTTTAGGCAAAAAACTCATTTCTGACAAAGTTGCCCAAATGCATCTCAGAAGTGTGCAACTTGTTCCCTGAGTTAGAAAACGTCGAGAAACGGTCGTTTCTGCTAGCGCTGTGCTTCTACACATGTATATGCTGAACGGTGAAAGCACACAGTAATGCACTTTTCTCCCAGCAAATACACTGTGTCTAAGGAAATGGGAACACACTGAGGAGACACTTGTGGGAGCTACTGTGACTAAAACTGAGCTTCCCTACGCACAGGGAAGCAAGAGAAATGCTGATTTCATCAAGCCCAGTTACATACTCAGAATCTGTACTACTGCGCAAATAGGCATGTCTCTGTAGGCAAAAAACTCATTTCTGACAAAGTTGCCCAAATGCATCTCAGAAGTGTGCAACTTGTTCCCTGAGTTAGAAAACGTTGAGAAACGTTCGTTTCTGCTAGCGCTGTGCTTCTACACATGTATTTGCTGAACGGTGAAAGCGCACAGTAATGCACTTTTCTCCCAGCAAACACACTGTTTCTAAGGAAATGGGAACACACTGAGGAGACACTTGTGGGAGCTACTGTGACTAAAACTGAGCTTCCCTACGCACAGGGAAGCAAGAGAAATGCTGATTTCATCAAGGCCAGTTACATACTCAGAATCTGTACTACTGCGCAAATAGGCATGGCTCTGTAGGCAAAAAACTCATTTCTGACAAAGTTGCCCAAATGCATCTCAGAAGTGTGCAACTTGTTCCCTGAGTTACAAAACGTCGAAAAACGTTCGATTCTGCTAGCGCTGTGCTTCTACACATGTATTTGCTGAACGGTGAAAGCGCACAGTAATGCACTTTTCTCCCAGCCAATACACTGTTTCTAAGTAAATGGGAACACACTGAGGAGACACTTGTGGGAGCTACTGTGACTAAAACTGAGCTTCCCTACGCACAGGGAAGCAAGAGAAATGCTGATTTCATCAAGCCCAGTTACATACTCAGACTCTGTACTACTGCGCAAATAGGCATGTCTCTTTAGGCAAAAAACTCATTTCTGACAAAGTTGCCCGAATGCATCTCAGAAGTGAGCAACTTGTTCCCTGAGTTAGAAAACGTCGAGAAACGGTCGTTTCTGCTAGCGCTGTGCTTCTACACATGTATTTGCTGAACGGTGAAAGCGCACAGTAATGCACTTTTCTCCCAGCAAATACACTGTTTCTAAGGAAATGGGAACACACTGAGGAGACACTTGTGGGAGCTACTGTGACTAAAACTGAGCTTCCCTACGCACAGGGAAGCAAGAGAAATGCTGATTTCATCAAACCGAGTTACATACTCAGAATCTGTACTACTGCACAAATAGGCATGTCTCTTTAGGCAAAAAACTCATTTCTGACAAAGTTGCCCAAATGCATCTCAGAAGTGTGCAACTTGTTCCCTGAGTTAGAAAACGTCGAGAAACGGTCGTTTCTGCTAGCGCTGTGCTTCTACACATGTATTTGCTGAACGGTGAAAGCGCACAGTAATGCACTTTTCTCCCAGCAAATACACTGTTTCTAAGGAAATGGGAACACACTGAGGAGACACTTGTGGGAGCTACTGTGACTAAAACTGAGCTTCCCTACGCACAGGGAAGCAAGAGAAATGCTGATTTCATCAAGGCCAGTTACATACTCAGAATCTGTACTACAGCGCAAATAGACATGTCTCTGTAGGCAAAAAACTCATTTCTGACAAAGTTGCCCAAATGCATCTCAGAAGTGTGCAACTTGTTCCCTGAGTTAGAAAACGTCGAGAAACGGTCGTTTCTGCTAGCGTTGTGCTTGTACATATGTATTTCTGAATGGTGAAAGCGCACAGTAATGCACTTTTCTCCCAGCAAATACACTGTTTCTAAGGAAATGGGAACACACTGAGGAGACACTTGTAGGAGCTACTGTGACTAAAACTGAGCTTCCCTACGCACAGGGAAGCAAGAGAAATGCTGATTTCATCAAGCCCAGTTACATACTCCGAATCTGTACTGTTGCGCAAATAGGCATGTCTCTTTAGGCAAAAAACTCATTTCTGACAAAGTTGCCCAAATGCATCTCAGAAGTGTGCAACTTGTTCCCTGAGTAACAAAACGTCGAAAAACGTTCGATTCTGCTAGCGCTGTGCTTCTACACATTTATTTGCTGAACGGTGAAAGCGCACAGTAATGCACTTTTCTCCCAGCCAATACACTGTTTCTAAGTAAATGGGAACACACTGAGGAGACACTTGTGGGAGCTACTGTGACTAAAACTGAGCTTCCCTACGCACAGGGAAGCAAGAGAAATGCTGATTTCATCAAGCCCAGTTACATACTCAGAATCTGTACTACTGCGCAAATAGGCATGTCTCTTTAGGCAAAAAACTCATTTCTGACAAAGTTGCCCAAATGCATCTCAGAAGTGTGTAACTTGTTCCCTGAGTTAGAAAACGTCGAGAAACGGTCGTTTCTGCTAGCGCTGTGCTTCTACACATGTATTTGCTGAACGGTGAAAGCGCACAGTAATGCACTTTTCTCCCAGCAAATACACTGTTTCTAAGGAAATGGGAACACACTGAGGAGACACTTGTGGGAGCTACTGTGACTGAAAATGAGCTTCCCTACGCACAGGGAACAACAGAAATGCTGATTTCATCAAGCCCAGTTACATACTCAGAATCTGTACTACTGCGCAAATAGGCATGTCTCTTTAGGCAAAAAACTCATTTCTGACAAAGTTGCCTAATGCATCTCAGAAGTGTGCAACTTGTTCCCTGAGTTAGATAACGTCGAGAAACGGTCGTTTCTGCTAGCGCTGTGCTTCTACACATGTATTTGCTGAACGGTGAAAGCGCACAGTAATGCACTTTTCTCCCAGCAAATACACTGTTTCTAAGTAAATGGGAACACACTGAGGAGACACTTGTGGGAGCTACTGTGACTAAAACTGAGCTTCCCTACGCACAGGGAAGCAAGAGAAATGCTGATTTCATCAAGCCCAGTTACATACTCAGACTCTGTACTACTGCGCAAATAGGCATGTCTCTTTAGGCAAAAAACTCATTTCTGACAAAGTTGCCCAAATGCATCTCAGAAGTGAGCAACTTGTTCCCTGAGTTAGAAAACGTCGAGAAACGGTCGTTTCTGCTAGCGCTGTGCTTCTACACATGTATTTGCTGAACGGTGAAAGCGCACAGTAATGCACTTTTCTCCCAGCAAATACACTGTTTCTAAGGAAATGGGAACACACTGAGGAGACACTTGTGGGAGCTACTGTGACTAAAAATGAGCTTCCCTACGCACAGGGAAGCAAGAGAAATGCTGATTTCATCAAGCCCAGTTACATACTCAGAATCTGTACTACTGCGCAAATAGGCATGTCTCTTTAGGCAAAAAACTCAGTTCTGACAAAGTTGCCCAAATGCATCTCAGAAGTGTGCAACTTGTTCCCTGAGTTAGAAAACGTCGAGAAACGTTCGTTTCTGCTAGCGCTGTGCTTCTACACATGTATTTGCTGAACGGTGAAAGCGCACAGTAATGCAATTTTCTCCGAGCAAATACACTGTTTCTAAGGAAATGGGAATACACTGAGGAGACACTTGTGGGAGCTACTGTGACTAAAACTGAGCTTCCCTACGCACAGGGAAGCAAGAGAAATGCTGATTTCATCAAGCCCAGTTACATACTCAGAATCTGTACTACTGCGCAAATAGGCATGTCTCTTTAGGCAAAAAACTCAGTTCTGACAAAGTTGCCCAAATGCATCTCAGAAGTGTGCAACTTGTTCCCTGAGTTAGAAAACGTCGAGAAACGTTCGTTTCTGCTAGCGCTGTGCTTCTACACATGTATTTGCTGAACGGTGAAAGCGCACAGTAATGCAATTTTCTCCGAGCAAATACACTGTTTCTAAGGAAATGGGAATACACTGAGGAGACACTTGTGGGAGCTACTGTGACTAAAACTGAGCTTCCCTACGCACAGGGAAGCAAGAGAAATGCTGATTTCATCAAGCCCAGTTACATACTCAGAATCTGTACTACTGGGCAAATAGGCATGTCTCTGTAGGCAAAAAACTCATTTCTGACAAAGTTGCCCAAATGCATCTCAGAAGTGTGCAACTTGTTCCCTGAGTTAGAAAACGTCGAGAAAGGGTTCGTTTCTGCTAGCGCTGTGCTTCTACACATGTATTTGCTGAACGGTGAAAGCGCACAGTAATGCACTTTTCTCCCAGCAAATACACTGTTTCTAAGGAAATGGGAACACACTGAGGAGACACTTGTGGGAGCTACTGGGACTAAAACTGAGCTTCCCTATGCACAGGGAAGCAAGAGAAATGCTGATTTCATCAAGCCCAGTTACATACTCAGAATCTGTACTAGTGCGCAAATAGGCATGTCTCTTTAGGCAAAAAACTCATTTCTGACAAAGGTGCCCAAATGCATCTCAGAAGTGTGCAACTTGTTCCCTGAGTTAGAAAACGTCGAGAAACGTTCGTTTCTGATAGCGCTGTGCTTCTACACATGTATTTGCTGAACGGTGAAAGCGCACAGTAATGCACTTTTCTCCCAGCAAACACACTGTTTCTAAGGAAATGGGAACACACTGAGGAGACACTTGTGGGAGCTACTGTGACTAAAACTGAGCTTCCCTACGCACAGGGAAGCAAGATAAATGCTGATTTCATCAAGCCCAGTTACATACTCAGAATCTGTACTACTGCGCAAATAGGCATGGCTCTGTAGGCAAAAAACTCATTTCTGACAAAGTTGCCCAAATGCATCTCAGAAGTGTGCAACTTGTTCCCTGAGTTAGAAAACGTCGAGAAACGGTCGTTTCTGCTAGCGCTGTGCTTCTACACATGTATTTGCTGAACGGTGAAAGCGCACAGTAATGCACTTTTCTCCCAGCAAATACACTGTTTCTAAGGAAATGGGAACACACTGAGGAGACACTTGTGGGAGCTACTGTGACTAAAACTGAGCTTCCCTACGCACAGGGAAGCAAGAGAAATGCTGATTTCATCAAGCCCAGTTACATACTCAGAATCTGTACTACTGCGCAAATAGGCATGTCTCTTTAGGCAAAAAACTCATTTCTGACAAAGTTGCCCAAATGCATCTCAGAAGTGTGCAACTTGTTCCCTGAGTTAGAAAACGTCGAGACACGGTCGTTTCTGCTAGCGCTGTGCTTCTACACAAGTATATGCTGAACGGTGAAAGCACACAGTAATGCACTTTTCTCCCAGCAAATACACTGTGTCTAAGGAAATGGGAACACACTGAGGAGACACTTGTGGGAGCTACTGTGACTAAAACTGAGCTTCCCTACGCACAGGGAAGCAAGATAAATGCTGATTTCATCAAGCCCAGTTACATACTCAGAATCTGTACTACTGCGCAAATAGGCATGTCTCTTTAGGCAAAAAACTCATTTCTGACAAAGTTGCCCAAATGCATCTCAGAAGTGTGCAACTTGTTCCCTGAGTTAGAAAACGTCGAGAAACGTTCGTTTCTGCTAGCGCTGTGCTTCTACACATGTATTTGCTGAACGGAGAAAGCGCACAGTAATGCACTTTTCTCCCAGCAAACACACTGTTTCTAAGGAAATGGGAACACACTGAGGAGACACTTGTGGGAGCTACTGTGACTAAATCTGAGCTTCCCTACGCACAGAGAAGCAAGAGAAGTGCTGATTTCATCAAGCCCAGTTACATACTCAGAATCTGTACTACTGCGCAAATAGGCATGTCTCTGTAGGCAAAAAACTCATTTCTGACAAAGTTGCCCAAATGCATCTCAGAAGTGTGCAACTTGTTCCCTGAGTTAGAAAACATCAAGAAACGGTCGTTTCTGCTAGCGCTGTGCTTCTACTCATGTACTTGCTGAACGGTGAAAGCGCACAGTAATGCACTTTTCTCCCAGCAAATACACTGTTTCTAAGGAAATGGGAACACACTGAGGAGACACTTGTGGGAGCTACTGTGACTAAAACTGAGATTCCCTACGCACAGGGAAGCAAGAGAAATGCTGATTTCATCAAGCCCAGTAACATACTCATAATGTATACTACTGCGCAAATAGGCATGTCTCTTTATGCAAAAAACTCATTTCTGACAAAGTTGCCCAAATGCATCTCAGAAGTGTGCAACTTGTTCCCTGAGTTAGAAAACGTCGAGAAACAGTCGTATCGGCTAGCGCTGTGCTTCTACACATGTATTTGCTGAACGGTGAAAGCGCACAGTAATGCACTTTTCTCCCAGCAAATACACTGTGTCTAAGGAAAAGGGAACACACTGAGGAGACACTTGTGGGAGCTACTGTGACTAAAACTGAGCTTCCCTACGCACAGGGAAGCAAGAGAAATGCTGATTTCATCAAGCCCAGTTACACACTCAGAGTGTGTACTACAGCTCAAATAGGCATGTCTCTTTAGGCAAAAAACTCATTTCTGACAAAGTTGCCCAAATGCATCTCAGAAGTGTGCAACTTGTTCCCTGAGTTAGAAAACGTCGAGAAACGGTCGTTTCTGCAAGCGCTGTGCTTCTACACATGTATTTGCTGAACGGTGAAAGCGCACAGTAATGCACTTTTCTCCCAGCAAATACACTGTTTCTAAGGAAATGGGAACACACTGAGGAGACACTTGTGGGAGCTACTGTGACTAAAACTGAGCTTCCCTACGCACAGGGAAGCAAGAGAAATGCTGATTTCATCAAGCCCAGTTACATACTCAGAATCTGTACTACTACGCAAATAGGCATGTCTCTTTAGGCAAAAAACTCATTTCTGAAAAAGTTGCCCAAATGCATCTCAGAAGTGTGCATCTTGTTCCCTGAGTTAGAAAACGTCGAGAAACAGTCGTTTCTGCTAGCGCTGTACTTCTACACATGTATTTGCTGAACGGTGAAAGCACACAGTAATGCACTTTTCTTCCAGCAAATACACTGTTTCTAAGGAAATGGGAACACACTGAGGAGACACTAGTGGGAGCTACTGTGACTAAAACTGAGCTTCCCTACGCACAGGGAAGCAAGAGAAATGCTGATTTCATCAAGCCCAGTTACATACTCAGAATCTGTTCTACTGCGCAAATAGGCATGTCTCTTTAGGCAAAAAACTCATTTCTGACAAAGTTGCCCAAATGCATCTCAGAAGGGTGCAACTTGTTCCCTGAGTTAGAAAACGTCGAGAAACGGTCGTTTCTGCAAGCGCTGTGCTTCTACACATGTATTTGCTGAACGGTGAAAGCGCACAGTAATGCACTTTTCTCCCAGCAAATACACTGTTTCTAAGGAAATGGGAACACACTGAGGAGACACTTGTGGGAGCTACTGTGACTAAAACTGAGCTTCCCTATGCACAGGGAAGCAAGAGAAATGCTGATTTCATCAAGCCCAGTTACATACTCAGAATCTGTACTACTACGCAAATAGGCATGTCTCTTTAGGCAAAAAACTCATTTCTGAAAAAGTTGCCCAAATGCATCTCAGAAGTGTGCATCTTGTTCCCTGAGTTAGAAAATGTCGAGAAACAGTCGTTTCTGCTAGCGCTGTGCTTCTACACATGTATTTGCTGAACGGTGAAAGCACACAGTAATGCACTTTTCTCCCAGCAAATACACTGTTTCTAAGGAAATGGGAACACACTGAGGAGACACTAGTGGGAGCTACTGTGACTAAAACTGAGCTTCCCTACGCACAGGGAAGCAAGAGAAATGCTGATTTCATCAAGCCCAGTTACATACTCAGAATCTGTTCTACTGCGCAAATAGACATGTCTCTTTAGGCAAAAAACTCATTTCTGACAAAGTTGCCCAAATGCATCTCAGAAGTGTGCAACTTGTTCCCTGAGTTAGAAAACGTCGAGAAAGGGTTCGTTTCTGCTAGCGCTGTGCTTCTACACATGTATTTGCTGAACGGTGAAAGCGCACAGTAATGCACTTTTCTCCCAGCAAATACACTGTTTCTAAGGAAATGGGAACACACTGAGGAGACACTTGTGGGAGCTACTGGGACTAAAACTGAGCTTCCCTATGCACAGGGAAGCAAGAGAAATGCTGATTTCATCAAGCCCAGTTACATACTCAGAATCTGTACTAGTGCGCAAATAGGCATGTCTCTTTAGGCAAAAAACTCATTTCTGACAAAGGTGCCCAAATGCATCTCAGAAGTGTGCAACTTGTTCCCTGAGTTAGAAAACGTCGAGAAACGTTCGTTTCTGATAGCGCTGTGCTTCTACACATGTATTTGCTGAACGGTGAAAGCGCACAGTAATGCACTTTTCTCCCAGCAAACACACTGTTTCTAAGGAAATGGGAACACACTGAGGAGACACTTGTGGGAGCTACTGTGACTAAAACTGAGCTTCCCTACGCACAGGGAAGCAAGATAAATGCTGATTTCATCAAGCCCAGTTACATACTCAGAATCTGTACTACTGCGCAAATAGGCATGGCTCTGTAGGCAAAAAACTCATTTCTGACAAAGTTGCCCAAATGCATCTCAGAAGTGTGCAACTTGTTCCCTGAGTTAGAAAACGTCGAGAAACGGTCGTTTCTGCTAGCGCTGTGCTTCTACACATGTATTTGCTGAACGGTGAAAGCGCACAGTAATGCACTTTTCTCCCAGCAAATACACTGTTTCTAAGGAAATGGGAACACACTGAGGAGACACTTGTGGGAGCTACTGTGACTAAAACTGAGCTTCCCTACGCACAGGGAAGCAAGAGAAATGCTGATTTCATCAAGCCCAGTTACATACTCAGAATCTGTACTACTGCGCAAATAGGCATGTCTCTTTAGGCAAAAAACTCATTTCTGACAAAGTTGCCCAAATGCATCTCAGAAGTGTGCAACTTGTTCCCTGAGTTAGAAAACGTCGAGACACGGTCGTTTCTGCTAGCGCTGTGCTTCTACACAAGTATATGCTGAACGGTGAAAGCACACAGTAATGCACTTTTCTCCCAGCAAATACACTGTGTCTAAGGAAATGGGAACACACTGAGGAGACACTTGTGGGAGCTACTGTGACTAAAACTGAGCTTCCCTACGCACAGGGAAGCAAGATAAATGCTGATTTCATCAAGCCCAGTTACATACTCAGAATCTGTACTACTGCGCAAATAGGCATGTCTCTTTAGGCAAAAAACTCATTTCTGACAAAGTTGCCCAAATGCATCTCAGAAGTGTGCAACTTGTTCCCTGAGTTAGAAAACGTCGAGAAACGTTCGTTTCTGCTAGCGCTGTGCTTCTACACATGTATTTGCTGAACGGAGAAAGCGCACAGTAATGCACTTTTCTCCCAGCAAACACACTGTTTCTAAGGAAATGGGAACACACTGAGGAGACACTTGTGGGAGCTACTGTGACTAAATCTGAGCTTCCCTACGCACAGAGAAGCAAGAGAAGTGCTGATTTCATCAAGCCCAGTTACATACTCAGAATCTGTACTACTGCGCAAATAGGCATGTCTCTGTAGGCAAAAAACTCATTTCTGACAAAGTTGCCCAAATGCATCTCAGAAGTGTGCAACTTGTTCCCTGAGTTAGAAAACATCAAGAAACGGTCGTTTCTGCTAGCGCTGTGCTTCTACTCATGTACTTGCTGAACGGTGAAAGCGCACAGTAATGCACTTTTCTCCCAGCAAATACACTGTTTCTAAGGAAATGGGAACACACTGAGGAGACACTTGTGGGAGCTACTGTGACTAAAACTGAGATTCCCTACGCACAGGGAAGCAAGAGAAATGCTGATTTCATCAAGCCCAGTAACATACTCATAATGTATACTACTGCGCAAATAGGCATGTCTCTTTATGCAAAAAACTCATTTCTGACAAAGTTGCCCAAATGCATCTCAGAAGTGTGCAACTTGTTCCCTGAGTTAGAAAACGTCGAGAAACAGTCGTATCGGCTAGCGCTGTGCTTCTACACATGTATTTGCTGAACGGTGAAAGCGCACAGTAATGCACTTTTCTCCCAGCAAATACACTGTGTCTAAGGAAAAGGGAACACACTGAGGAGACACTTGTGGGAGCTACTGTGACTAAAACTGAGCTTCCCTACGCACAGGGAAGCAAGAGAAATGCTGATTTCATCAAGCCCAGTTACACACTCAGAGTGTGTACTACAGCTCAAATAGGCATGTCTCTTTAGGCAAAAAACTCATTTCTGACAAAGTTGCCCAAATGCATCTCAGAAGTGTGCAACTTGTTCCCTGAGTTAGAAAACGTCGAGAAACGGTCGTTTCTGCAAGCGCTGTGCTTCTACACATGTATTTGCTGAACGGTGAAAGCGCACAGTAATGCACTTTTCTCCCAGCAAATACACTGTTTCTAAGGAAATGGGAACACACTGAGGAGACACTTGTGGGAGCTACTGTGACTAAAACTGAGCTTCCCTACGCACAGGGAAGCAAGAGAAATGCTGATTTCATCAAGCCCAGTTACATACTCAGAATCTGTACTACTACGCAAATAGGCATGTCTCTTTAGGCAAAAAACTCATTTCTGAAAAAGTTGCCCAAATGCATCTCAGAAGTGTGCATCTTGTTCCCTGAGTTAGAAAACGTCGAGAAACAGTCGTTTCTGCTAGCGCTGTACTTCTACACATGTATTTGCTGAACGGTGAAAGCACACAGTAATGCACTTTTCTTCCAGCAAATACACTGTTTCTAAGGAAATGGGAACACACTGAGGAGACACTAGTGGGAGCTACTGTGACTAAAACTGAGCTTCCCTACGCACAGGGAAGCAAGAGAAATGCTGATTTCATCAAGCCCAGTTACATACTCAGAATCTGTTCTACTGCGCAAATAGGCATGTCTCTTTAGGCAAAAAACTCATTTCTGACAACGTTGCCCAAATGCATCTCAGAAGGGTGCAACTTGTTCCCTGAGTTAGAAAACGTCGAGAAACGGTCGTTTCTGCAAGCGCTGTGCTTCTACACATGTATTTGCTGAACGGTGAAAGCGCACAGTAATGCACTTTTCTCCCAGCAAATACACTGTTTCTAAGGAAATGGGAACACACTGAGGAGACACTTGTGGGAGCTACTGTGACTAAAACTGAGCTTCCCTACGCACAGGGAAGCAAGAGAAATGCTGATTTCATCAAGCCCAGTTACATACTCAGAATCTGTACTACTACGCAAATAGGCATGTCTCTTTAGGCAAAAAACTCATTTCTGAAAAAGTTGCCCAAATGCATCTCAGAAGTGTGCATCTTGTTCCCTGAGTTAGAAAACGTCGAGAAACGGTCGTTTCTGCTAGCGCTGTGCTTCTACACATGTATTTGCTGAACGGTGAAAGCACACAGTAATGCACTTTTCTCCCAGCAAATACACTGTTTCTAAGGAAATGGGAACACACTGAGGAGACACTAGTGGGAGCTACTGTGACTAAAACTGAGCTTCCCTACGCACAGGGAAGCAAGAGAAATGCTGATTTCATCAAGCCCAGTTACATACTCAGAATCTGTTCTACTGCGCAAATAGACATGTCTCTTTAGGCAAAAAACTCATTTCTGACAAAGTTGCCCAAATGCATCTCAGAAGGGTGCAACTTGTTCCCTGAGTTAGAAAACGTCGAGAAACGGTCGATTCTGCTAGCGCTGTGATTCTACACATGTATTTGCTGAACGGTGAAAGCGCACAGTAATGCACTTTTCTCCCAGCAAATACACTGTTTCTAAGGAAATGGGAACACACTGAGGAGACACTTGTGGGAGCTACTGTGACTAAAACTGAGCTTCCCTACGCACAGGGAAGCAAGAGAAATGCTGATTTCATCAAGCCCAGTTACATACTCAGACTCTGTACTACTGCGCAAATAGGCATGTCTCTGTAGGCAAAAAACTCATTTCTGACAAAGTTCCCCAAATGCATCTCAGAAGTGTGCAACTTATTCCCTGAGTTAGAAAACGTCGAGAAACGGTCGTTTCTGCTAGCGCTGTGCTTCTACACATGTATTTGCTGAACGGTGAAAGCGCACAGTAATGCACTTTTCTCCCAGCAAAAACACTGTGTCTAAGGAAATGGGAACACACTGAGGAGACACTTGTGGGAGCTACTGTGACTAAAACTGAGCTTCCCTACGCACAGGGAAGCAAGAGAAATGCTGATTTCATCAAGCCCAGTTACATACTGAGAATCTGTACTACTGCGCAAATAGGCATGTCTCTGTAGGCAAAAAACTCATTTCTGACAAAGTTGCCCAAATGCATCTTAGAAGTGTGCAACTTATTCCCTGAGTTAGAAAACGTCGAGAAACGGTCGTTTCTGCTAGCGCTGTGCTTCTACACATGTATTTGCTGAACGGTGAAAGCGCACAGTAATGCACTTTTCTCCCAGCAAAAACACTGTGTCTAAGGAAATGGGAACACACTGAGGAGACACTTGAGGGAGCTACTGTGACTAAAACTGAGCTTCCCTACGCACAGGGAAGCAAGAGAAATGCTGATTTCATCAAGCCCAGTTACATACTCAGAATCTGTACTACTGCGCAAATAGGCATGTCTCTTTAGGCAAAAAACTCATTTCTGACAAAGTTGCCTAATGCATCTCAGAAGTGTGCAACTTGTTCCCTGAGTTAGATAACGTCGAGAAACGGTCGTTTCTGCTAGCGCTGTGCTTCTACACATGTATTTGCTGAACGGTGAAAGCACACAGTAAAGCACTTTTCTCCCATCAAATACACTGTTTATAAGGAAATGGGCACACACTGAGGAGACACTTTTGGGAGCTACTGTGACTAAAACTGAGCTTCCCTACGCACAGGGAAGCAAGAGAAATGCTGATTTCATCAAGCCCAGTTACGTACTCAGAATCTGTACTACTGCGCAAATAGGCATGTCTCTTTAGGCAAAAAACTCATTACTGACCAAGTTGCCCAAATGCATCTCAGAAGTGTGCAACTTGTTCCCTGCGGTAGAAAACGTCGAGAAACGTTCGTTTCTGCTAGCGCTGTGCTTCTACACATGTATTTGCTGAACGGTGAAAGCGCATAGTAATGCACTTTTCTCCCAGCAAATACACTGTTTCTAAGGAAATGGGAACACACTGAGGAGACACTTGTGTGAGGTACTGTGACTAAAACTGAGCTTCCCTACGCACAGGGAAGCAAGAGAAATGCTGATTTCATCAAGCCCAGTTACATACTCAAAGTCTGTACTACTGCGCAAATAGGCATGTCTCTTTAGGCAAAAAACTCATTTCTGACAAAGTTGCCCAAATGCATCTGAGAAGTGTGCAACTTGTTCCCTGAGTTAGAAAACGTCGAGAAACGGTCGTTTCTGCTAGCGCTGTGCTTCTACACATGTATTTGCTGAACGGAGAAAGCACACAGTAATGCACTTTTCTCCCAGCAAATACACTGTTTCTACGGAAATGGGAACACACTGAGGAGACACTTGTGGGAGCTACTGTGACTAAAACTGAGCTTCCCTACGCACAGGGAAGCAAGAGAAATGCTGATTTCATCAAGCCCAGTTACATACTCAGAATCTGTACTACTGCGCAAATAGGCATGTCTCTTTAGGCAAAAAACTCATTTCTGACAAAGTTGCCCAAATGCATCTCAGAAGTGTGCAACTTGTTCCCTGAGTTAGAAAACGTCGAGAAACGGTCGTTTCTGCTAGCGCTGTGCTTCTACACATGTATTTGCTGAACGGTGAAAGCGCACAGTAATGCACTTTTCTCCCAGCAAATACACTGTTTCTAAGGAAATGGGAACACACTGAGGAGACACTTGTGGGATCTACAGTGACTAAAACTGAGCTTCCCTACGCACCGGGAAGCAAGAGAAATGCTGATTTCATCAAGCCCAGTTACATACTCAGAATTTGTACTACTGCGCAAATAGGCATGTCTCTTTAGGCAAAAAACTCATTTCTGACAAAGTTGCCCAAATGCATCTCAGAAGTGTGCAACTTGTTCCCTGAGTTAGAAAACGTCGAGAAACGGTCTTTCTGCTGCGCTGTGCTTCTACACATGTATTTGCTGAACGGTGAAAGCGCACAGTAATGCACTTTTCTCCCAGCAAATACACTGTTTCTAAGGAAATGGGAACACACTGAGGAGACACTTATGGGAGCTACTGTGACTAAAACTGAGCTTCCCTACGCACAGGGAAGCAAGAGAAATGCTGATTTCATCAAGCCCAGTTACATACTCAGACTCTGTACTACTGCGCAAATAGGCATGTCTCTGTAGGCAAAAAACTCATTTCTGACAAAGTTGCCCAAATGCATCTCAGAAGTGTGCAACTTGTTCCCGGAGTTAGAAAACGTCGAGAAACGGTCGTTTCTGCTAGCGTTGTGCTTCTACACATGTATTTGCTGAACGGTGAAAGCGCACAGTAATGCACTTTTCTCCTAGCAAATACACTGTTTCTAAGGAAATGGGAACACACTGAGGAGACACTTGTGGGATCTACAGTGACTAAAACTGAGATTCTCTGCGCACAGGGAAGCAAGAGAAATGCTGATTTCATCAAGCCCAGTTACATACTCAGAATCTGTACTAATGCGCAAATAGGCATGTCGCTGTAGGCAAAAAACTCATTTCTGACAAAGTTGCCCAAATGCATCTCAGAAGTGTGCAACTTGTTCCCTGAGTTAGAAAACGTGGAGAAACGTTCGTTTCTGCTAGCCCTGTGCTTCTACAGATGTATTTGCTGAACGGTGAAAGCGCACAGTAATGCACTTTTCTCACAGCAAATACACTGTTTCTAAGGAAATGGGAACACACTGAGGAGACACTTGTGGGAGCTACTGTGACTAAAACTGAGCTTCCCTACGCACAGAAAAGCAAGAGATACGCTGATTTCATCAAGCCCAGTTACATACTCAGAATCTGTACTGCTGCGCAAATAGGCATGTCTCTTTAGGCAAAAAACTCATTTCTGACAAAGTTGCCCAAATGCATCTCAGAAGTGTGCAACTTGTTACCTGAGTTAGATAACGTTGAGAAACGGTCTTTTCTGCTAGCGCTGTGCTTCTACACATGTATTTGCTGAACGGTGAAAGCGCACAGTAATGCACTTTTCTCCCAGCAAATACACTGTTTCTAAAGAAATGGGAACACACTGAGGAGACACTTGTGGGAGCTACTGTGACTAAAACTGAGCTTCCCTACGCACAGGGAAGCAAGAGAAATGCTGATTTCATCAAGCCCAGTTACATACTCAGAAACTGTACTACTGCGCAAATAGGCATGTCTCTTTAGGCAAAAAACTCATTTCTGACAAAGTTGCCCAAATGCATCTCAGAAGTGTGCAACTTGTTCCCTGAGTTAGAAAACGTCGAGAAACGGTCGTTTCTGCTAGCGCTGTGCTTCTACACATGTATTTGCTGAATGGTGAAAGCTCACAGTAATGCACTTTTCTCCCAGCAAATACACTGTTTCTAAGGAAATGGGAACACACTGAGGAGACACTTGTGGGATCTACAGTGACTAAAACTGAGATTCTCTGCGCACAGGGAAGCAAGAGAAATGCTGATTTCATCAAGCCCAGTTACATACTCAGAATCTGTACTAATGCGCAAATAGGCATGTCGCTGTAGGCAAAAAACTCATTTCTGACAAAGTTGCCCAAATGCATCTCAGAAGTGTGCAACTTGTTCCCTGAGTTAGAAAACGTGGAGAAACGTTCGTTTCTGCTAGCCCTGTGCTTCTACAGATGTATTTGCTGAACGGTGAAAGCGCACAGTAATGCACTTTTCTCACAGCAAATACACTGTTTCTAAGGAAATGGGAACACACTGAGGAGACACTTGTGGGAGCTACTGTGACTAAAACTGAGCTTCCCTACG
The DNA here is from genome assembly GCF_964271855.1 of Acomys minous. NCBI lineage: Eukaryota > Metazoa > Chordata > Mammalia > Rodentia > Muridae > Acomys > Acomys minous. The sequence continues at coordinate 546,238 of NW_028182169.1, read as the reverse complement.
CACAGGGAAGCAAGAGAAATGCTGATTTCATCAAGCCCAGTTACATACTCAGAATCTGTACTACTGCGCAAATAGGCATGTCTCTTTAGGCAAAAAACTCATTTCTGACAAAGTTGCCCAAATGCATCTCAGAAGTGTGCAACTTGTTCCCTGAGTAAGAAAACGTCGAGAAACGTTCGTTTCTGCTAGCTCTGTGCTTCTACACATGTATTTATTGAACGGTGAAAGTGCACAGTAATGCACTTTTCTCCCAGCAAATACAGTGTTTCTAAGGAAATGGGAACACACTGAGGAGACACTTGTGGGAGCTACTGTGACAAAAACTGAGCTTCCCTACGCACAGGGAATCAAGAGAAATGCTGATTTCATCAAGCCCAGTTACATACTCAGAATCTGTACTACTGCGCAAATAGGCATGTCTCTGTAGGCAAAAAACTCATTTCGGACAAAGTTGCCCAAATGCATCTCAGAAGTGTGCAACTTGTTCCCTGAGTTAGAAAACGTCGAGAAACGGTCATTTCTGCTAGCGCTATGCTTCTACACATGTATTTGCTGAACGGTGAAAGCGCACAGTAATGCACTTTTCTCCCAGCAAATACACTGTTTCTAAGGAAATGGGAACACACTGAGGAGACACTTGTGGGAGCTACTGTGACTAAAACTGAGCTTCCCTATGCACAGGGAAGCTAGAGAAATGCTGATTTCATCAAGCCCAGTTACATACTCAGAAGCTGTACTACTGCGCAAATAGGCATGTCTCTTTAGGCAAAAAACTCATTCCTGACAAAGTTGACCAAACGCATCTCAGAAGTGTGCAACTTGTTCCCTGAGTTAAAAACGTCGAGAAACGTTCATTTCTGCTAGCGCTGTGCTTCTACACATGTATTTGCTGAACGGTGAAAGCGCACAGTAATGCACTTTTATCCCAGCAAATACACTGTTTCTAAGGAAATGGGAACACACTGAGGAGACACTTGTGGGAGCTACTGTGACTAAAACTGAGCTTCCCTACGCACAGGGAAGCAAGAGAAATGCTGATTTCATCAAGCCCAGTTACATACTCAGAATCTGTACTACTGCGCAAATAGGCATGTCTCTGTAGGCAAAAAACTCATTTCGGACAAAGTTGCCCAAATGCATCTCAGAAGTGTGCAACTTGTTCCCTGAGTTAGAAAACGTCGAGAAACGGTCATTTCTGCTAGCGCTGTGCTTCTACACATGTATTTGCTGAACGGTGAAAGCGCACAGTAATGCACTTTTCTCCCAGCAAATACACTGTTTCTAAGGAAATGGGAACACACTGAGGAGACACTTGTGGGAGCTACTGTGACTAAAACTGAGCTTCCCTATGCACAGGGAAGCTAGAGAAATGCTGATTTCATCAAGCCCAGTTACATACTCAGAAGCTGTACTACTGTGCAAATAGGCATGTCTCTTTAGGCAAAAAACTCATTCCTGACAAAGTTGACCAAACGCATCTCAGAAGTGTGCAACTTGTTCCCTGAGTTAAAAACGTCGAGAAACGTTCATTTCTGCTAGCGCTGTGCTTCTACACATGTATTTGCTGAACGGTGAAAGCGCACAGTAATGCACTTTTCTCCCAGCAAATACACTGTTTCTAAGGAAATCGGAACACACTGAGGAGACACTTGTGGGAGCTACTGTGACTAAAACTGAGCTTCCCTACACACAGAAAAGCAAGAGATATGCTGATTTCATCAAGCCCAGTTACATACTCAGAATCTGTACTGCTGCGCAAATAGGCATGTCTCTTTAGGCAAAAAACTCATTTCTGACAAAGTTGCCCAAATGCATCTCAGAAGTGTGCAACTTGTTACCTGAGTTAGATAACGTTGAGAAACGGTCTTTTCTGCTAGCGCTGTGCTTCTACACATGTATTTGCTGAACGGTGAAAGCGCACAGTAATGCACTTTTCTCCCAGCAAATACACTGTTTCTAAAGAAATGGGAACACACTGAGGAGACACTTGTGGGAGCTACTGTGACTAAAACTGAGCTTCCCTACGCACAGGGAAGCAAGAGAAATGCTGATTTCATCAAGCCCAGTTACAAACTCAGAAACTGTACTACTGCGCAAATAGGCATGTCTCTTTAGGCAAAAAACTCATTTCTGACAAAGTTGCCCAAATGCATCTCAGAAGTGTGCAACTTGTTCCCTGAGTTAGAAAACGTCGAGAAACGGTCGTTTTTGCTAGCGCTGTGCTTCTACACATGTATTTGCTGAATGGTGAAAGCTCACAGTAATGCACTTTTCTCCCAGCAAATACACTGTTTCTAAGGAAATGGGAACACACTGAGGAGACACTTGTGGGATCTACAGTGACTAAAACTGAGATTCTCGGCGCACAGGGAAGCAAGAGAAATGCTGATTTCATCAAGCCCAGTTACATACTCAGAATCTGTACTAATGCGCAAATAGGCATGTCTCTGTAGGCAAAAAACTCATTTCTGACAAAGTTGCCCAAATGCATCTCAGAAGTGTGCAACTTGTTCCCTGAGTTAGAAAACGTCGAGAAACGTTCGTTTCTGCTAGACCTGTGCTTCTACACATGTATTTGCTGAACGGTGAAAGCGCACAGTAATGCACTTTTCTCCCAGCAAATACACTGTTTCTAAGGAAATGGGAACACACTGAGGAGACACTTGTGGGAGCTACTGTGACTAAAACTGAGCTTCCCTACGCACAGGGAAGCAAGAGAAATGCTGATTTCATCAAGCCCAGTTACATACTCAGAATCTGTACTACTGCGGAAATAGGCATGTCTCTTTAGGCAAAAAACTCATTTCTGACAAAGTTGCCCAAATGCATCTCAGAAGTGTGCAACTTGTTCCCTGAGTTAGAAAACGTCGAGAAACGTTCATTTCTGCTAGCGCTGTGCTTCTACACATGTATTTGCTGAACGGTGAAAGCGCACAGTAATGCACTTTTCTCCCAGCAAATACACTGTTTCTAAGGAAATGGGAACACACTGAGGAGACACTTGTGGGAGCTACTGTGACTAAAACTGAGCTTCCCTACACACAGGGAAGCAAGAGAAATGCTGAATTCATCAAGCGCAGTTACATACTCTGAATGTGTACTACTGCGCAAATAGGCATGTCTCTGTAGGCAAAAAACTCATTTCTGACAAAGTTGCCCAAATGCATCTCAGAAGTGTGCAACTTGTTCCCTGAGTTAGAAATCGTCGAGAAACGTTCGTTTCTGCTAGCGCTGTGCTTCTACACTTGTATTTGCTGAACGGTGAAAGCGCACAGTAATGCACTTTTCTCCCAGCAAATACACTGTTTCTAAGGAAATGGGAACACACTGAGGAGACACTTGTGGGAGCTACTGTGACTAAAACTGAGCTTCCCTACGCACATGGAAGCAAGAGAAATGCTGATTTCATCAAGCCCAGTTACATACTCAGAATCTGTACTACTGCGCAAATAGGCATGTCTCTGTAGGCAAAAAACTCATTTCTGACAAAGTTGCCCAAATGCATCTCAGAAGTGTGCAACTTGTTCCCTGAGTTAGAAAACGTCGAGAAACGGTCGTTTCTGCTAGCGCTATTCTTCTACACATGTATTTGCTGAACGGTGAAAGCGCACAGTAATGCACTTTTCTCCCAGCAAATACACTGTTTCTAAGGAAATGGGAACACACTGAGGAGACACTTGTGGGAGCTACTGTGACTAAAACTGAGCTTCCCTACGCACCTGGAAGCTAGAGAAATGCTGATTTCATCAAGCCCAGTTACATACTCAGAATCTGCACTACTGCGAAAATAGGCATGTCTCTGTAGGCAAAAAACTAATTCCTGACAAAGTTGCCCAAATGCATCTCAGAAGTGTGCAACTTGTTCCCTGAGTTAGAAAACGTCGAGAAACGGTCGTTTCTGCTAGCGCTGTGCTTCTACACATGTATTTGCTGAACGGTGAATGTGCACAGTAATGCACTTTTCTCCCAGCAAATACACTGTTTCTAAGGAAATGGGAACACACTGAGGAGACACTTGTGGGAGCTACTGTGACTAAAACTGAGCTTCCCTACGCACAGGGAAGCAAGAGAAATGCTGATTTCATCAAACCGAGTTACATACTCAGAATCTGTACTACTGTGCAAATAGGCATGTCTCTGTAGGCAAAAAAACTCATTTCTGACAAAGTTGCCCAAATGCATCTCAGAAGTGTGCAACTTGTTCCCTGAGTTAGAAATCGTCGAGAAACTTTCGTTTCTGCTAGCGCTGTGCTTCTACACTTGTATTTGCTGAACGGTGAAAGCGCACAGTAATGCACTTTTCTCCCAGCAAATACCCTGTTTCTAAGGAAATGGGAACACACTGAGGAGACACATGTGGGAGCTACTGTGACTAAAACTGAGCTTCCCTACGCAAAGGGAAGCAAGAGAAATGCTGGTTTCATCAAGCCCAGTTACATACTCAGAATCTGTACTACTGCGCAAATAGGCATGTCTCTGTAGGCAAAAAACTCATTTCTGACAAAGTTGCCCAAATGCATCTCAGAAGTGTGCAACTTGTTTACTGAGTTAGAAAACGTCGAGAAACGTTCATTTCTGCTAGCGCTGTGCTTCTACACATGTATTTGCTGAACGGTGAAAGCGCACAGTAATGCACTTTTCTCCCAGCAAATACACTGTTTCTAAGGAAATGGGAACACAGTGAGGAGACACTTGTGGGAGCTACTGTGACTAAAACTGAGCTTCCCTACACACAGGGAAGCAAGAGAAATGCTGATTTCATCAAGCGCAGTTACATAGTCTGAATGTGTACTACTGCGCAAATAGGCATGTCTCTGTAGGCAAAAAACTCATTTCTGACAAAGTTGCCCAAATGCATCTCAGAAATGTGCAACTTGTTCCCTGAGTTAGAAAACGTCGAGAAACGGTCGTTTCTGCTAGCGCTGTGCTTCTACACATGTATTTGCTGAACGGTGAAAGTGCACAGTAATGCACTTTTCTCCCAGCAAATACACTGTTTCTAAGGAAATGGGAACACACTGAGGAGACACTTGTGGGAGCTACTGTGACTAAAACTGAGCTTCCCTACGCACCTGGAAGCTAGAGAAATGCTGATTTCATCAAGCCCAGTTACATACTCAGAATCTGCACTACTGCGAAAATAGGCATGTCTCTGTAGGCAAAAAACTAATTCCTGACAAAGTTGCCCAAATGCATCTCAGAAGTGTGCAACTTGTTCCCTGAGTTAGAAAACGTCGAGAAACGGTCGTTTCTGCTAGCGCTGTGCTTCTACACATGTATTTGCTGAACGGTGAATGTGCACAGTAATGCACTTTTCTCCCAGCAAATACACTGTTTCTAAGGAAATGGGAACACACTGAGGAGACACTTGTGGGAGCTACTGTGACTAAAACTGAGCTTCCCTACGCACAGGGAAGCAAGAGAAATGCTGATTTCATCAAACCGAGTTACATACTCAGAATCTGTACTACTGTGCAAATAGGCATGTCTCTGTAGGCAAAAAAACTCATTTCTGACAAAGTTGCCCAAATGCATCTCAGAAGTGTGCAACTTGTTCCCTGAGTTAGAAATCGTCGAGAAACTTTCGTTTCTGCTAGCGCTGTGCTTCTACACTTGTATTTGCTGAACGGTGAAAGCGCACAGTAATGCACTTTTCTCCCAGCAAATACCCTGTTTCTAAGGAAATGGGAACACACTGAGGAGACACATGTGGGAGCTACTGTGACTAAAACTGAGCTTCCCTACGCAAAGGGAAGCAAGAGAAATGCTGGTTTCATCAAGCCCAGTTACATATTCAGAATCTGTACTACTGCGCAAATAGGCATGTCTCTGTAGGCAAAAAACTCATTTCTGACAAAGTTGCCCAAATGCATCTCAGAAGTGTGCAACTTGTTCCCTGAGTTAGAAATCGTCGAGAAACCGTCGTTTCTGCTAGCGCTGTGCTTCTACACATGTATTTGCTGAACGGTGAAAGCGCACAGTAATGCACTTTTCTTCCAGCAAATACACTGTTTCTAAGGAAATGGGAAAACACTGAGGAGACACTTGTGGGAGCTACTGTGACTAAAACTGAGCTTCCCTACGCACAGGGAAGCAAGAGAAATGCTGATTTCATCAAGCCCAGTTACATACTCAGAATCTGTACTACTGCGCAAATAGGCATGTCTCTGTAGGCAAAAAACTCATTTCTGACAAAGTTGCCCAAATGCATCTCAAAAGTGTGCAACTTGTTCCCTGAGTTAGAAAACGTCGAGAAACGGTCGTTTCTGCTAGCGCTGTGCTTCTACACATGTATTTGCTGAACGGTGAAAGCGCACAATAATGCACTTTTCTCCCAGCAAATACACTGTTTCTAAGGAAATGGGAACACACTGAGGAGACACTTGTGGGAGCTACTGTGACTAAAACTGAGCTTCCCTACGCACCTGGAAGCTAGAGAAATGCTGATTTCATCAAGCCCAGTTACATACTCAGAATCTGTACTACTGCACAAATAGGCATGTCTCTTTAGGCAAAAAACTCATTCCTGACAAAGTTGACCAAATGCATCTCAGAAGTGTGCAACTTGTTCCCTGAGTTAAAAACGTCGAGAAACGTTCGTTTCTGCTAGCGCTGTGCTTCTACACATGTATTTGCTGAACGGTGAAAGCGCACAGTAATGCACTTTTCTCCCAGCAAATACACTGTTTCTAAGGAAATGGGAACACACTGAGGAGACACTTGTGGGAGCTACTGTGACTAAAACTGAGCTTCCCTACGCACAGGGAAGCAAGAGAAATGCTGATTTCATCAAACCGAGTTACATACTCAGAATCTGTACTACTGTGCAAATAGGCATGTCTCTGTAGGCAAAAAAACTCATTTCTGACAAAGTTGCCCAAATGCATCTCAGAAGTGTGCAACTTGTTCCCTGAGTTAGAAATCGTCGAGAAACGTTCGTTTCTGCTAGCGCTGTGCTTCTACACTTGTATTTGCTGAACGGTGAAAGCGCACAGTAATGCACTTTTCTCCCAGCAAATACACTGTTTCTAAGGAAATGGGAACACACTGAGGAGACACTTGTGGGAGCTACTGTGACTAAAACTGAGCTTCCCTACGCACCTGGAAGCTAGAGAAATGCTGATTTCATCAAGCCCAGTTACATACTCAGAATCTGTACTACTGCGAAAATAGGCATGTCTCTGTAGGCAAAAAACTAATTCCTGACAAAGTTGCCCAAATGCATCTCAGAAGTGTGCAACTTGTTCCCTGAGTTAGAAAACGTCGAGAAACGGTCGTTTCTGCTAGCGCTGTGCTTCTACACATGTATTTGCTGAACGGTGAAAGCGCACAGTAATGCACTTTTCTCCCAGCAAATACACTGTTTCTAAGGAAATGGGAACACACTGAGGAGACACTTGTGGGAGCTACTGTGACTAAAACTGAGCTTCCCTACGCACAGGGAAGCAAGAGAAATGCTGGTTTCATCAAGCCCAGTTACATACTCAGAATCTGTACTACTGCGCAAATAGGAATGTCTCTGTAGGCAAAAAACTCATTTCTGACAAAGTTGCCCAAATGCATCTCAGAAGTGTGCAACTTGTTCCCTGAGTTAGAAAACGTCGAGAAACCGTCGTTTCTGCTAGCGCTGTGCTTCTACACATGTATTTGCTGAACGGTGAAAGCGCACAGTAATGCACTTTTCTCCCAGCAAATACACTGTTTCTAACGAAATGGGAACACAGTGAGGAGACACTTGTGGGAGCTACTGTGACTAAAACTGAGCTTCCCTACACACAGGGAAGCAAGAGAAATGCTGATTTCATCAAGCGCAGTTACATACTCTGAATGTGTACTACTGCGCAAATAGGCATGTCTCTGTAGGCAAAAAACTCATTTCTGACAAAGTTGCCCAAATGCATCTCAGAAATGTGCAACTTGTTCCCTGAGTTAGAAAACGTCGAGAAACGGTTGTTTCTGCTAGCGCTGTGCTTCTACACATGTATTTGCTGAACGGTGAAAGCGCACAGTAATGCACTTTTCTCCCAGCAAATACACTGTTTCTAAGGAAATGGGAACACACTGAGGAGACACTTGTGGGAGCTACTGTGACTAAAACTGAGCTTCCCTACGCACCTGGAAGCTAGAGAAATGCTGATTTCATCAAGCCCAGTTACATACTCAGAATCTGTACTACTGCGCAAATAGGCATGTCTCTTTAGGCAAAAAACTAATTCCTGACAAAGTTGACCAAATGCATCTCAGAAGTGTGCAACTTGTTCCCTGAGTTAGAAAACGTCGAGAAACGGTCGTTTCTGCTAGCGCTGTGCTTCTACACATGTATTTGCTGAACGGTGAAAGCGCACAGTAATGCACTTTTCTCCCAGCAAATACACTGTTTCTAAGGAAATGGGAACACACTGAGGAGACACTTGTGGGAGCTACTGTGACTAAAACTGAGCTTCCCTACGCACAGGGAAGCAAGAGAAATGCTGATTTCATCAAGCCCAGTTACATACTCAGAATCTGTACTACTGCGCAAATAGGCATGTCTCTGTAGGCAAAAAACTCATTTCTGACAAAGTTGCCCAAATGCATCTCAGAAGTGTGCAACTTGTTCCCTGAGTTAGAAAACGTCGAGAAACGGTCGTTTCTGCTAGCGCTGTGCTTCTACACATGTATTTGCTGAACGGTGAAAGCGCACAGTAATGCCCTTTTCTCCCAGCAAATACACTGTTTCTAAGGAAACGGGACCACACTGAGGAGACACTTGTGGGAGCTACTGTGACTAAAACTGAGCTTCCGTACGCACAGGGAAGCAAGAGAAATGCTGATTTCATCAAACCGAGTTACATACTCAGAATCTGTACTACTGCGCAAATAGGCATGTCTCTGTAGGCAAAAAACTCATTTCTGACAAAGTTGCCCAAATGCATCTCAGAAGTGTGCAACTTCTTCCCTGAGTTAGAAAACGTCGAGAAACGTTCGTTTCTGCTAGCGCTGTGCTTCTACACATGTATTTGCTGAACGGTGAAAGCGCACAGTAATGCACTTTTCTCCCAGCAAATACACTGTTTCTAAGGAAATGGGAACACACTGAGGAGACACTTGTGGGAGCTACTGTGACTGAAACTGAGCTTCCCTACGCGCAGGGGAGCAAGAGAAATGCTGATTTCATCAAGCCCAGTTACATACTCAGAATCTGTACTAGTGCGCAAATAGGCATGTCTCTGTAGGCAAAAAACTCATTTCTGACAAAGTTGTCCAAATGCATCTCAGAAGTGTGCAACTTGTTCCCTGAGTTAGAAAACGTCGAGAAACGGTCGTTTCTGCTAGCACTGTACTTCTACACATGTATTTGCTGAACGGTGAAAGCGCACAGTAATGCACTTTTCTCCCAGCAAATACACTGTTTCTAAGGAAATGGGAACACACTGAGGAGACACTTGTGGGAGCTACTGTGACTAAAACTGAGCTTCCCTACGCACAGGGAAGCAAGAGAAATGCTGATTTCATCAAGCCCAGTTACATACTCAGAATCTGTACTACTGTGCAAATAGGCATGTCTCTGTAGGCAAAAAACTCATTTCTGACAAAGTTGCCCAAATGCATCTCAGAAGTGTGCAACTTGTTCCCTGAGTTAGAAAACGTCGAGAAACGGTCGTTTCTGCTAGCGTTGTGCTTCTACATATGTATTTGCTGAACGGTGAAAGCGCACAGTAATGCACTTTTCTCCCAGCAAATACACTGTTTCTAAGGAAATGGGAACACACTGAGGAGACACTTGTGGGAGCTACTGTGACTAAAACTGAGCTTCCCTACGCACAGGGAAGCAAGAGAAATGCTGATTTCATCAAGCCCAGTTACATACTCAGAATCTGTACTACTGCGCAAATAGGCATGTCTCTGTAGGCCAAAAACTCATTTCGGACAAAGTTGCCTAAATGCATCTCAGAAGTGTGCAACTTGTTCCCTGAGTTAGAAAACTTCGAGAAACGGTCGTTTCAGCTAGCGCTGTGCTTCTACACATGTATTTGCTGAACGGTGAAAGTGCACAGTAATGTACTTTTCTCCCAGCAAATACACTGTTTCTAAGGAAATGGGAACACACTGAGGAGACACTTGTGGGAGCTACTGTGACTAAAACTGAGCTTCCCTCCGCACAGGGATGCAAGAGAAATGCTGATTTCATCAAGCGCAGTTACATACTCTGAATGTGTACTACTGCGCAAATAGGCATGTCTCTGTAGGCAAAAAACTCATTTCTGACAAAGTTGCCCAAATGCATCTCAGAAGTGTGCAACTTGTTCCCTGAGTTAGAAAACGTCGAGAAACGGTCGTTTCTGCTAGCGCTGTGCTTCTACACATGTATTTGCTGAATGGTGATAGCGCACAGTAATGCACTTTTCTCCCAGCAAATACACTGTTTCTAAGGAAATGGGAACACACTGAGGAGACACTTGTGGGAGCTACTGTGATTAAACTGAGCTTCCCTACGCACCTGGAAGCTAGAGAAATGCTGATTTCATCAAGCCCAGTTACATACTCAGAATCTGTACTACTGCGCAAATAGGCATGTCTCTTTAGGCAAAAAACTAATTCCTGACAAAGTTGACCAAATGCATCTCAGAAGTGTGCAACTTGTTCCCTGAGTTAGAAAACGTCGAGAAACGGTCGTTTCTGCTAGCGCTGTGCTTCTACACATGTATTTGCTGAACGGTGAAAGCGCACAGTAATGCACTTTTCTCCCAGCAAATACACTGTTTCTAAGGAAATGGGAACACACTGAGGAGACACTTGTGGGATCTACAGTGACTAAAACTGAGATTCTCTGCGCACAGGGAAGCAAGAGAAATGCTGATTTCATCAAGCCCAGTTACATACTCAGAATCTGTACTAATGCGCAAATAGGCATGTCGCTGTAGGCAAAAAACTCATTTCTGACAAAGTTGCCCAAATGCATCTCAGAAGTGTGCAACTTGTTCCCTGAGTTAGAAAACGTGGAGAAACGTTCGTTTCTGCTAGCCCTGTGCTTCTACAGATGTATTTGCTGAACGGTGAAAGCGCACAGTAATGCACTTTTCTCCCAGCAAATACACTGTTTCTAAGGAAATGGGAACACACTGAGGAGACACTTGTGGGAGCTACTGTGACTAAAACTGAGCTTCCCTACGCACAGGGAAGCAAGAGAAATGCTGATTTCATCAAGCCCAGTTACATACTCAGAATCTGTACTACTGCGCAAATAGGCATGTCTCTGTAGGCCAAAAACTCATTTCGGACAAAGTTGCCTAAATGCATCTCAGAAGTGTGCAACTTGTTCCCTGAGTTAGAAAACTTCGAGAAACGGTCGTTTCAGCTAGCGCTGTGCTTCTACACATGTATTTGCTGAACGGTGAAAGTGCACAGTAATGTACTTTTCTCCCAGCAAATACACTGTTTCTAAGGAAATGGGAACACACTGAGGAGACACTTGTGGGAGCTACTGTGACTAAAACTGAGCTTCCCTCCGCACAGGGATGCAAGAGAAATGCTGATTTCATCAAGCGCAGTTACATACTCTGAATGTGTACTACTGCGCAAATAGGCATGTCTCTGTAGGCAAAAAACTCATTTCTGACAAAGTTGCCCAAATGCATCTCAGAAGTGTGCAACTTGTTCCCTGAGTTAGAAAACGTCGAGAAACGGTCGTTTCTGCTAGCGCTGTGCTTCTACACATGTATTTGCTGAATGGTGATAGCGCACAGTAATGCACTTTTCTCCCAGCAAATACACTGTTTCTAAGGAAATGGGAACACACTGAGGAGACACTTGTGGGAGCTACTGTGATTAAACTGAGCTTCCCTACGCACCTGGAAGCTAGAGAAATGCTGATTTCATCAAGCCCAGTTACATACTCAGAATCTGTACTACTGCGCAAATAGGCATGTCTCTTTAGGCAAAAAACTAATTCCTGACAAAGTTGACCAAATGCATCTCAGAAGTGTGCAACTTGTTCCCTGAGTTAGAAAACGTCGAGAAACGGTCGTTTCTGCTAGCGCTGTGCTTCTACACATGTATTTGCTGAACGGTGAAAGCGCACAGTAATGCACTTTTCTCCCAGCAAATACACTGTTTCTAAGGAAATGGGAACACACTGAGGAGACACTTGTGGGAGCTACTGTGACTAAAACTGAGCTTCCCTACGCACCTGGAAGCTAGAGAAATGCTGATTTCATCAAGCCCAGTTACATACTCAGAATCTGTACTACTGCGCAAATAGGCATGTCTCTTTAGGCAAAAAACTAATTCCTGACAAAGTTGACCAAATGCATCTCAGAAGTGTGCAACTTGTTCCCTGAGTTAGAAAACGTCGAGAAACGGTCGTTTCTGCTAGCGCTGTGCTTCTACACATGTATTTGCTGAACGGTGAAAGCGCACAGTAATGCACTTTTCTCCCAGCAAATACACTGTTTCTAAGGAAATGGGAACACACTGAGGAGACACTTGTGGGAGCTACTGTGACTAAAACTGAGCTTCCCTACGCACAGGGAAGCAAGAGAAATGCTGATTTCATCAAGCCCAGTTACATACTCAGAATCTGTACTACTGCGCAAATAGGCATGTCTCTGTAGGCAAAAAACTCATTTCTGACAAAGTTGCCCAAATGCATCTCAGAAGTGTGCAACTTGTTCCCTGAGTTAGAAAACGTCGAGAAACGGTCGTTTCTGCTAGCGCTGTGCTTCTACACATGTATTTGCTGAACGGTGAAAGCGCACAGTAATGCACTTTTCTCCCAGCAAATACACTGTTTCTAAGGAAACGGGACCACACTGAGGAGACACTTGTGGGAGCTACTGTGACTAAAACTGAGCTTCCGTACGCACAGGGAAGCAAGAGAAATGCTGATTTCATCAAACCGAGTTACATACTCAGAATCTGTACTACTGCTCAAATAGGCATGTCTCTGTAGGCAAAAAACTCATTTCTGACAAAGTTGCCCAAATGCATCTCAGAAGTGTGCAACTTGTTCCCTGAGTTAGAAAACGTCGAGAAACGGTCGTTTCTGCTAGCGCTGTGCTTCTACACATGTATTTGCTGAACGGTGAAAGCGCACAGTAATGCACTTTTCTCCCAGCAAATACACTGTTTCTAAGGAAATGGGAACACACTGAGGAGACACTTGTGGGAGCTACTGTGACTAAAACTGAGCTTCCCTACGCACCTGGAAGCTAGAGAAATGCTGATTTCATCAAGCCCAGTTACATACTCAGAATCTGTACTACTGTGCAAATAGGCATGTCTCTTTAGGCAAAAAACTAATTCCTGACAAAGTTGACCAAATGCATCTCAGAAGTGTGCAACTTGTTCCCTGAGTTAGAAAACGTCGAGAAACGGTCGTTTCTGCTAGCGCTGTGCTTCTACACATGTATTTGCTGAACGGTGAAAGCGCACAGTAATGCACTTTTCTCCCAGCAAATACACTGTTTCTAAGGAAATGGGAACACACTGAGGAGACACTTGTGGGAGCTACTGTGACTAAAACTGAGCTTCCCTACGCACAGGGAAGCAAGAGAAATGCTGGTTTCATCAAGCCCAGTTACATACTCAGACTCTGTACTACTGCGCAAATAGGCATGTCTCTGTAGGCAAAAAACTCATTTCTGACAAAGTTGCCCAAATGCATCTCAGAAGTGTGCAACTTGTTCCCTGAGTTAGAAAACGTCGAGAAACCGTCGTTTCTGCTAGCGCTGTGCTTCTACACATGTATTTGCTGAACGGTGAAAGCGCACAGTAATGCACTTTTCTCCCAGCAAATACACTGTTTCTAAGGAAATGGGAACACAGTGAGGAGACACTTGTGGGAGCTACTGTGACTAAAACTGAGCTTCCCTACACACAGGGAAGCAAGAGAAATGCTGATTTCATCAAGCGCAGTTACATACTCTGAATGTGTACTACTGCGCAAATAGGCATGTCTCTGTAGGCAAAAAACTCATTTCTGACAAAGTTGCCCAAATGCATCTCAGAAATGTGCAACTTGTTCCCTGAGTTAGAAAACGTCGAGAAACGGTCGTTTCTGCTAGCGCTGTGCTTCTACACATGTATTTGCTGAACGGTGAAAGCGCACAGTAATGCACTTTTCTCCCAGCAAATACACTGTTTCTAAGGAAATGGGAACACACTGAGGAGACACTTGTGGGAGCTACTGTGACTAAAACTGAGCTTCCCTACGCACCTGGAAGCTAGAGAAATGCTGATTTCATCAAGCCCAGTTACATACTCAGAATCTGTACTACTGCGCAAATAGGCATGTCTCTTTAGGCAAAAAACTAATTCCTGACAAAGTTGACCAAATGCATCTCAGAAGTGTGCAACTTGTTCCCTGAGTTAGAAAACGTCGAGAAACGGTCGTTTCTGCTAGCGCTGTGCTTCTACACATGTATTTGCTGAACGGTGAAAGCGCACAGTAATGCACTTTTCTCCCAGCAAATACACTGTTTCTAAGGAAATGGGAACACACTGAGGAGACACTTGTGGGAGCTACTGTGACTAAAACTGAGCTTCCCTACGCACCTGGAAGCTAGAGAAATGCTGATTTCATCAAGCCCAGTTACATACTCAGAATCTGTACTACTGCGCAAATAGGCATGTCTCTTTAGGCAAAAAACTAATTCCTGACAAAGTTGACCAAATGCATCTCAGAAGTGTGCAACTTGTTCCCTGAGTTAGAAAACGTCGAGAAACGGTCGTTTCTGCTAGCGCTGTGCTTCTACACATGTATTTGCTGAACGGTGAAAGCGCACAGTAATGCACTTTTCTCCCAGCAAATACACTGTTTCTAAGGAAATGGGAACACACTGAGGAGACACTTGTGGGAGCTACTGTGACTAAAACTGAGCTTCCCTACGCACAGGGAAGCAAGAGAAATGCTGATTTCATCAAGCCCAGTTACATACTCAGAATCTGTACTACTGCGCAAATAGGCATGTCTCTGTAGGCAAAAAACTCATTTCTGACAAAGTTGCCCAAATGCATCTCAGAAGTGTGCAACTTGTTCCCTGAGTTAGAAAACGTCGAGAAACGGTTGTTTCTGCTAGCGCTGTGCTTCTACACATGTATTTGCTGAACGGTGAAAGCGCACAGTAATGCACTTTTCTCCCAGCAAATACACTGTTTCTAAGGAAACGGGACCACACTGAGGAGACACTTGTGGGAGCTACTGTGACTAAAACTGAGCTTCCGTACGCACAGGGAAGCAAGAGAAATGCTGATTTCATCAAACCGAGTTACATACTCAGAATCTGTACTACTGCTCAAATAGGCATGTCTCTGTAGGCAAAAAACTCATTTCTGACAAAGTTGCCCAAATGCATCTCAGAAGTGTGCAACTTGTTCCCTGAGTTAGAAAACGTCGAGAAACGGTCGTTTCTGCTAGCGCTGTGCTTCTACACATGTATTTGCTGAACGGTGAAAGCGCACAGTAATGCACTTTTCTCCCAGCAAATACACTGTTTCTAAGGAAATGGGAACACACTGAGGAGACACTTGTGGGAGCTACTGTGACTAAAACTGAGCTTCCCTACGCACCTGGAAGCTAGAGAAATGCTGATTTCATCAAGCCCAGTTACATACTCAGAATCTGTACTACTGTGCAAATAGGCATTTCTCTTTAGGCAAAAAACTAATTCCTGACAAAGTTGACCAAATGCATCTCAGAAGTGTGCAACTTGTTCCCTGAGTTAGAAAACGTCGAGAAACGGTCGTTTCTGCTAGCGCTGTGCTTCTACACATGTATTTGCTGAACGGTGAAAGCGCACAGTAATGCACTTTTCTCCCAGCAAATACACTGTTTCTAAGGAAATGGGAACACACTGAGGAGACACTTGTGGGAGCTACTGTGACTAAAACTGAGCTTCCCTACGCACCTGGAAGCTAGAGAAATGCTGATTTCATCAAGCCCAGTTACATACTCAGAATCTGTACTACTGCGCAAATAGGCATGTCTCTTTAGGCAAAAAACTAATTCCTGACAAAGTTGACCAAATGCATCTCAGAAGTGTGCAACTTGTTCCCTGAGTTAGAAAACGTCGAGAAACGGTCGTTTCTGCTAGCGCTGTGCTTCTACACATGTATTTGCTGAACGGTGAAAGCGCACAGTAATGCACTTTTCTCCCAGCAAATACACTGTTTCTAAGGAAATGGGAACACACTGAGGAGACACTTGTGGGAGCTACTGTGACTAAAACTGAGCTTCCCTACGCACAGGGAAGCAAGAGAAATGCTGATTTCATCAAGCCCAGTTACATACTCAGAATCTGTACTACTGCGCAAATAGGCATGTCTCTGTAGGCAAAAAACTCATTTCTGACAAAGTTGCCCAAATGCATCTCAGAAGTGTGCAACTTGTTCCCTGAGTTAGAAAACGTCGAGAAACGGTCGTTTCTGCTAGCGCTGTGCTTCTACACATGTATTTGCTGAACGGTGAAAGCGCACAGTAATGCACTTTTCTCCCAGCAAATACACTGTTTCTAAGGAAACGGGACCACACTGAGGAGACACTTGTGGGAGCTACTGTGACTAAAACTGAGCTTCCGTACGCACAGGGAAGCAAGAGAAATGCTGATTTCATCAAACCGAGTTACATACTCAGAATCTGTACTACTGCTCAAATAGGCATGTCTCTGTAGGCAAAAAACTCATTTCTGACAAAGTTGCCCAAATGCATCTCAGAAGTGTGCAACTTGTTCCCTGAGTTAGAAAACGTCGAGAAACGGTCGTTTCTGCTAGCGCTGTGCTTCTACACATGTATTTGCTGAACGGTGAAAGCGCACAGTAATGCACTTTTCTCCCAGCAAATACACTGTTTCTAAGGAAATGGGAACACACTGAGGAGACACTTGTGGGAGCTACTGTGACTAAAACTGAGCTTCCCTACGCACCTGGAAGCTAGAGAAATGCTGATTTCATCAAGCCCAGTTACATACTCAGAATCTGTACTACTGTGCAAATAGGCATGTCTCTTTAGGCAAAAAACTAATTCCTGACAAAGTTGACCAAATGCATCTCAGAAGTGTGCAACTTGTTCCCTGAGTTAGAAAACGTCGAGAAACGGTCGTTTCTGCTAGCGCTGTGCTTCTACACATGTATTTGCTGAACGGTGAAAGCGCACAGTAATGCACTTTTCTCCCAGCAAATACACTGTTTCTAAGGAAATGGGAACACACTGAGGAGACACTTGTGGGAGCTACTGTGACTAAAACTGAGCTTCCCTACGCACAGGGAAGCAAGAGAAATGCTGGTTTCATCAAGCCCAGTTACATACTCAGACTCTGTACTACTGCGCAAATAGGCATGTCTCTGTAGGCAAAAAACTCATTTCTGACAAAGTTGCCCAAATGCATCTCAGAAGTGTGCAACTTGTTCCCTGAGTTAGAAAACGTCGAGAAACCGTCGTTTCTGCTAGCGCTGTGCTTCTACACATGTATTTGCTGAACGGTGAAAGCGCACAGTAATGCACTTTTCTCCCAGCAAATACACTGTTTCTAAGGAAATGGGAACACAGTGAGGAGACACTTGTGGGAGCTACTGTGACTAAAACTGAGCTTCCCTACACACAGGGAAGCAAGAGAAATGCTGATTTCATCAAGCGCAGTTACATACTCTGAATGTGTACTACTGCGCAAATAGGCATGTCTCTGTAGGCAAAAAACTCATTTCTGACAAAGTTGCCCAAATGCATCTCAGAAATGTGCAACTTGTTCCCTGAGTTAGAAAACGTCGAGAAACGGTCGTTTCTGCTAGCGCTGTGCTTCTACACATGTATTTGCTGAACGGTGACAGCGCACAGTAATGCACTTTTCTCCCAGCAAATACACTGTTTCTAAGGAAATGGGAACACACTGAGGAGACACTTGTGGGAGCTACTGTGACTAAAACTGAGCTTCCCTACGCACCTGGAAGCTAGAGAAATGCTGATTTCATCAAGCCCAGTTACATACTCAGAATCTGTACTACTGCGCAAATAGGCATGTCTCTTTAGGCAAAAAACTAATTCCTGACAAAGTTGACCAAATGCATCTCAGAAGTGTGCAACTTGTTCCCTGAGTTAGAAAACGTCGAGAAACGGTCGTTTCTGCTAGCGCTGTGCTTCTACACATGTATTTGCTGAACGGTGAAAGCGCACAGTAATGCACTTTTCTCCCAGCAAATACACTGTTTCTAAGGAAATGGGAACACACTGAGGAGACACTTGTGGGAGCTACTGTGACTAAAACTGAGCTTCCCTACGCACAGGGAAGCAAGAGAAATGCTGATTTCATCAAGCCCAGTTACATACTCAGAATCTGTACTACTGCGCAAATAGGCATGTCTCTGTAGGCAAAAAACTCATTTCTGACAAAGTTGCCCAAATGCATCTCAGAAGTGTGCAACTTGTTCCCTGAGTTAGAAAACGTCGAGAAACGGTCGTTTCTGCTAGCGCTGTGCTTCTACACATGTATTTGCTGAACGGTGAAAGCGCACAGTAATGCACTTTTCTCCCAGCAAATACACTGTTTCTAAGGAAACGGGACCACACTGAGGAGACACTTGTGGGAGCTACTGTGACTAAAACTGAGCTTCCGTACGCACAGGGAAGCAAGAGAAATGCTGATTTCATCAAACCGAGTTACATACTCAGAATCTGTACTACTGCGCAAATAGGCATGTCTCTGTAGGCAAAAAACTCATTTCTGACAAAGTTGCCCAAATGCATCTCAGAAGTGTGCAACTTGTTCCCTGAGTTAGAAAACGTCGAGAAACGGTCGTTTCTGCTAGCGTTGTGCTTCTACACATGTATTTGCTGAACGGTGAAAGCGCACAGTAATGCACTTTTCTCCCAGCAAATACACTGTTTCTAAGGAAATGGGAACACACTGAGGAGACACTTGTGGGAGCTACTGTGACTAAAACTGAGCTTCCCTACGCACAGGGAAGCAAGAGAAATGCTGATTTCATCAAGCCCAGTTACATACTCAGAATCTGTACTACTGCGCAAATAGGCATGTCTCTGTAGGCCAAAAACTCATTTCGGACAAAGTTGCCTAAATGCATCTCAGAAGTGTGCAACTTGTTCCCTGAGTTAGAAAACTTCGAGAAACGGTCGTTTCAGCTAGCGCTGTGCTTCTACACATGTATTTGCTGACCGGTGAAAGTGCACAGTAATGTACTTTTCTCCCAGCAAATACACTGTTTCTAAGGAAATGGGAACACACTGAGGAGACACTTGTGGGAGCTACTGTGACTAAAACTGAGCTTCCCTCCGCACAGGGATGCAAGAGAAATGCTGATTTCATCAAGCGCAGTTACATACTCTGAATGTGTACTACTGCGCAAATAGGCATGTCTCTGTAGGCAAAAAACTCATTTCTGACAAAGTTGCCCAAATGCATCTCAGAAGTGTGCAACTTGTTCCCTGAGTTAGAAAACGTCGAGAAACGGTCGTTTCTGCTAGCGCTGTGCTTCTACACATGTATTTGCTGAATGGTGAAAGCGCACAGTAATGCACTTTTCTCCCAGCAAATACACTGTTTCTAAGGAAATGGGAACACACTGAGGAGACACTTGTGGGAGCTACTGTGATTAAACTGAGCTTCCCTACGCACAGGGAAGCAAGAGAAATGCTGATTTCATCAAGCCCAGTTACATACTCAGAATCTGTACTACTGCGCAAATAGGCATGTCTCTGTAGGCAAAAAACTCATTTCTGATAAAGTTGCCCAAATGCATCTCAGAAGTGTGCAACTTGTTTACTGAGTTAGAAAACGTCGAGAAACGTTCATTTCTGCTAGCGCTGTGCTTCTACACATGTATTTGCTGAACGGTGAAAGCGCACAGTAATGCACTTTTCTCCCAGCAAATACACTGTTTCTAAGGAAATGGGAACACAGTGAGGAGACACTTGTGGGAGCTACTGTGACTAAAACTGAGCTTCCCTACACACAGGGAAGCAAGAGAAATGCTGATTTCATCAAGCGCAGTTACATAGTCTGAATGTGTACTACTGCGCAAATAGGCATGTCTCTGTAGGCAAAAAACTCATTTCTGACAAAGTTGCCCAAATGCATCTCAGAAATGTGCAACTTGTTCCCTGAGTTAGAAAACGTCGAGAAACGGTCGTTTCTGCTAGCGCTGTGCTTCTACACATGTATTTGCTGAACGGTGAAAGCGCACAGTAATGCACTTTTCTCCCAGCAAATACACTGTTTCTAAGGAAATGGGAACACACTGAGGAGACACTTGTGGGAGCTACTGTGACTAAAACTGAGCTTCCCTACGCACCTGGAAGCTAGAGAAATGCTGATTTCATCAAGCCCAGTTACATACTCAGAATCTGTACTACTGCGCAAATAGGCATGTCTCTTTAGGCAAAAAACTAATTCCTGACAAAGTTGACCAAATGCATCTCAGAAGTGTGCAACTTGTTCCCTGAGTTAGAAAACGTCGAGAAACGGTCGTTTCTGCTAGCGCTGTGCTTCTACACATGTATTTGCTGAACGGTGAAAGCGCACAGTAATGCACTTTTCTCCCAGCAAATACACTGTTTCTAAGGAAATGGGAACACACTGAGGAGACACTTGTGGGAGCTACTGTGACTAAAACTGAGCTTCCCTACGCACCTGGAAGCTAGAGAAATGCTGATTTCATCAAGCCCAGTTACATACTCAGAATCTGTACTACTGCGCAAATAGGCATGTCTCTTTAGGCAAAAAACTAATTCCTGACAAAGTTGACCAAATGCATCTCAGAAGTGTGCAACTTGTTCCCTGAGTTAGAAAACGTCGAGAAACGGTCGTTTCTGCTAGCGCTGTGCTTCTACACATGTATTTGCTGAACGGTGAAAGCGCACAGTAATGCACTTTTCTCCCTGCAAATACACTATTTCTAAGGAAATGGGAACACACTGAGGAGACACTTGTGGGAGCTACTGTGACTAAAACTGAGCTTCCCTACGCACAGGGAAGCAAGAGAAATGCTGATTTCATCAAGCCCAGTTACATACTCAGAATCTGTACTACTGCGCAAATAGGCATGTCTCTGTAGGCAAAAAACTCATTTCTGACAAAGTTGCCCAAATGCATCTCAGAAGTGTGCAACTTGTTCCCTGAGTTAGAAAACGTCGAGAAACGGTCGTTTCTGCTAGCGCTGTGCTTCTACACATGTATTTGCTGAATGGTGAAAGCGCACAGTAATGCACTTTTCTCCCAGCAAATACACTGTTTCTAAGGAAATGGGAACACACTGAGGAGACACTTGTGGGAGCTACTGTGATTAAACTGAGCTTCCCTACGCACAGGGAAGCAAGAGAAATGCTGATTTCATCAAGCCCAGTTACATACTCAGAATCTGTACTACTGCGCAAATAGGCATGTCTCTGTAGGCAAAAAACTCATTTCTGATAAAGTTGCCCAAATGCATCTCAGAAGTGTGCAACTTGTTTACTGAGTTAGAAAACGTCGAGAAACGTTCATTTCTGCTAGCGCTGTGCTTCTACACATGTATTTGCTGAACGGTGAAAGCGCACAGTAATGCACTTTTCTCCCAGCAAATACACTGTTTCTAAGGAAATGGGAACACAGTGAGGAGACACTTGTGGGAGCTACTGTGACTAAAACTGAGCTTCCCTACACACAGGGAAGCAAGAGAAATGCTGATTTCATCAAGCGCAGTTACATAGTCTGAATGTGTACTACTGCGCAAATAGGCATGTCTCTGTAGGCAAAAAACTCATTTCTGACAAAGTTGCCCAAATGCATCTCAGAAATGTGCAACTTGTTCCCTGAGTTAGAAAACGTCGAGAAACGGTCGTTTCTGCTAGCGCTGTGCTTCTACACATGTATTTGCTGAACGGTGAAAGCGCACAGTAATGCACTTTTCTCCCAGCAAATACACTGTTTCTAAGGAAATGGGAACACACTGAGGAGACACTTGTGGGAGCTACTGTGACTAAAACTGAGCTTCCCTACGCACCTGGAAGCTAGAGAAATGCTGATTTCATCAAGCCCAGTTACATACTCAGAATCTGTACTACTGCGCAAATAGGCATGTCTCTTTAGGCAAAAAACTAATTCCTGACAAAGTTGACCAAATGCATCTCAGAAGTGTGCAACTTGTTCCCTGAGTTAGAAAACGTCGAGAAACGGTCGTTTCTGCTAGCGCTGTGCTTCTACACATGTATTTGCTGAACGGTGAAAGCGCACAGTAATGCACTTTTCTCCCAGCAAATACACTGTTTCTAAGGAAATGGGAACACACTGAGGAGACACTTGTGGGAGCTACTGTGACTAAAACTGAGCTTCCCTACGCACCTGGAAGCTAGAGAAATGCTGATTTCATCAAGCCCAGTTACATACTCAGAATCTGTACTACTGCGCAAATAGGCATGTCTCTTTAGGCAAAAAACTAATTCCTGACAAAGTTGACCAAATGCATCTCAGAAGTGTGCAACTTGTTCCCTGAGTTAGAAAACGTCGAGAAACGGTCGTTTCTGCTAGCGCTGTGCTTCTACACATGTATTTGCTGAACGGTGAAAGCGCACAGTAATGCACTTTTCTCCCAGCAAATACACTGTTTCTAAGGAAATGGGAACACACTGAGGAGACACTTGTGGGAGCTACTGTGACTAAAACTGAGCTTCCCTACGCACAGGGAAGCAAGAGAAATGCTGATTTCATCAAGCCCAGTTACATACTCAGAATCTGTACTACTGCGCAAATAGGCATGTCTCTGTAGGCAAAAAACTCATTTCTGACAAAGTTGCCCAAATGCATCTCAGAAGTGTGCAACTTGTTCCCTGAGTTAGAAAACGTCGAGAAACGGTCGTTTCTGCTAGCGCTGTGCTTCTACACATGTATTTGCTGAACGGTGAAAGCGCACAGTAATGCACTTTTCTCCCAGCAAATACACTGTTTCTAAGGAAACGGGACCACACTGAGGAGACACTTGTGGGAGCTACTGTGACTAAAACTGAGCTTCCGTACGCACAGGGAAGCAAGAGAAATGCTGATTTCATCAAACCGAGTTACATACTCAGAATCTGTACTACTGCTCAAATAGGCATGTCTCTGTAGGCAAAAAACTCATTTCTGACAAAGTTGCCCAAATGCATCTCAGAAGTGTGCAACTTGTTCCCTGAGTTAGAAAACGTCGAGAAACGGTCGTTTCTGCTAGCGCTGTGCTTCTACACATGTATTTGCTGAACGGTGAAAGCGCACAGTAATGCACTTTTCTCCCAGCAAATACACTGTTTCTAAGGAAATGGGAACACACTGAGGAGACACTTGTGGGAGCTACTGTGACTAAAACTGAGCTTCCCTACGCACAGGGAAGCAAGAGAAATGCTGATTTCAACAAGCCCAGTTACATACTCAGAATCTGTACTACTGCGCAAATAGGCATGTCTCTGTAGGCAAAAAACTCATTTCTGACAAAGTTGCCCAAATGCATCTCAGAAGTGTGCAACTTCTTCCCTGAGTTAGAAAACGTCGAGAAACGTTCGTTTCTGCTAGCGCTGTGCTTCTACACATGTATTTGCTGAACGGTGAAAGCGCACAGTAATGCACTTTTCTCCCAGCAAATACACTGTTTCTAAGGAAATGGGAACACACTGAGGAGACACTTGTGGGAGCTACTGTGACTAAAACTGAGCTTCCCTACACGCAGGGGAGCAAGAGAAATGCTGATTTCATCAAGCCCAGTTACATACTCAGAATCTGTACTAGTGCGCAAATAGGCATGTCTCTGTAGGCAAAAAACTCATTTCTGACAAAGTTGTCCAAATGCATCTCAGAAGTGTGCAACTTGTTCCCTGAGTTAGAAAACGTCGAGAAACGGTCGTTTCTGCTAGCACTGTACTTCTACACATGTATTTGCTGAACGGTGAAAGCGCACAGTAATGCACTTTTCTCCCAGCAAATACACTGTTTCTAAGGAAATGGGAACACACTGAGAAGACACTTGTGGGAGCTACTGTGACTAAAACTGAGCTTCCCTACGCACAGGGAAGCAAGAGAAATGCTGATTTCATCAAGCCCAGTTACATACTCAGAATCTGTACTACTGTGCAAATAGGCATGTCTCTGTAGGCAAAAAACTCATTTCTGACAAAGTTGCCCAAATGCATCTCAGAAGTGTGCAACTTGTTCCCTGAGTTAGAAAACGTCGAGAAACGGTCGTTTCTGCTAGCGTTGTGCTTCTACACATGTATTTGCTGAACGGTGAAAGCGCACAGTAATGCACTTTTCTCCCAGCAAATACACTGTTTCTAAGGAAATGGGAACACACTGAGGAGACACTTGTGGGAGCTACTGTGACTAAAACTGAGCTTCCCTACGCACAGGGAAGCAAGAGAAATGCTGATTTCATCAAGCCCAGTTACATACTCAGAATCTGTACTACTGCGCAAATAGGCATGTCTCTGTAGGCCAAAAACTCATTTCGGACAAAGTTGCCTAAATGCATCTCAGAAGTGTGCAACTTGTTCCCTGAGTTAGAAAACGTCGAGAAACGTTCGTTTCAGCTAGCGCTGTGCTTCTACACATGTATTTGCTGAACGGTGAAAGTGCACAGTAATGTACTTTTCTCCCAGCAAATACACTGTTTCTAACGAACTGGGAACACACTGAGGAGACACTTGTGGGAGCTACTGTGAATAAAACTGAGCTTCCCTACGCACAGGGAAGCTAGAGAAATGCTGATTTCATCAAGCCCAGTTACATAGTCAGAATCTGGACTACTGCGCAAATAGGCATGTCTCTGTAGGCAAAAACTCATTTCTGACAAAGTTGCCCAAATGCATCTCAGAAGTGTGCAACTTGTTCCCTGAGTTAGAAAACGTCGAGAAACGGTCGTTTCTGCTAGCGCTGTGCTTCTACACATGTATTTGCAGAACGGTGAAAGCGCACAGTAATGCACTTTTCTCCCAGCAAATACACTGGTTCTAAGGAAATGGGAACACACTGAGGAGACACTTGTGGGAGCTACTGTGACTAAAACTGAGCTTCCCTACGCACAGGGAAGCAAGAGAAATGCTAATCTCATCAAGCCCAGGTACATACTCAGAATCTGTACTACTGCGCAAATAGGCATGTCTCTGTAGGCAAAAAACTCATTTCTGACAAAGTTGCCCAAATGCATCTCAGAAGTGTGCAACTTGTTCCCTGAGTTAGAAAACGTCGAGAAACGTTCGTTTCTGCTAGCGCTGTGCTTCTACACATGTATTTGCTGAACGGTGAAAGCGCACAGTAATGCACTTTTCTCCCAGCAAATACACTGTTTCTAAGGAAATGGGAACACACTGAGGAGACACTTGTGGGAGCTACTGTGACTAAAACTGAGCTTCCCTACGCACAGGGAAGCAAGAGAAATGCTGATTTCATCAAGCCCAGTTACATACTCAGAATCTGTACTACTGTGCAAATAGGCATGTCTCTGTAGGCAAAAAACTCATTTCTGACAAAGTTGCCCAAATGCATCTCAGAAGTGTGCAACTTGTTCCCTGAGTTAGAAAACGTCGAGAAACGGTCGTTTCTGCTAGCGTTGTGCTTCTACACATGTATTTGCTGAACGGTGAAAGCGCACAGTAATGCACTTTTCTCCCAGCAAATACACTGTTTCTAAGGAAATGGGAACACACTGAGGAGACACTTGTGGGAGCTACTGTGACTAAAACTGAGCTTCCCTACGCACAGGGAAGCAAGAGAAATGCTGATTTCATCAAGCCCAGTTACATACTCAGAATCTGTACTACTGCGCAAATAGGCATGTCTCTGTAGGCCAAAAACTCATTTCAGACAAAGTTGCCTAAATGCATCTCAGAAGTGTGCAACTTGTTCCCTGAGTTAGAAAACGTCGAGAAACGGTCGTTTCAGCTAGCGCTGTGCTTCTACACATGTATTTGCTGAACGGTGAAAGTGCACAGTAATGTACTTTTCTCCCAGCAAATACACTGTTTCTAACGAACTGGGAACACACTGAGGAGACACTTGTGGGAGCTACTGTGACTAAAACTGAGCTTCCCTACGCACAGGGAAGCTAGAGAAATGCTGATTTCATCAAGCCCAGTTACATACTCAGAATCTGGACTACTGCGCAAATAGGCATGTCTCTGTAGGCAAAAACTCATTTCTGACAAAGTTGCCCAAATGCATCTCAGAAGTGTGCAACTTGTTCCCTGAGTTAGAAAACGTCGAGAAACGGTCGTTTCTGCTAGCGCTGTGCTTCTACACATGTATTTGCAGAACGGTGAAAGCGCACAGTAATGCACTTTTCTCCCAGCAAATACACTGTTTCTAAGGAAATGGGAACACACTGAGGAGACACTTGTGGGAGCTACTGTGACTAAAACTGAGCTTCCCTACGCACAGGGAAGCAAGAGAAATGCTGATCTCATCAAGCCCAGGTACATACTCAGAATCTGTACTACTGCGCAAATAGGCATGTCTCTGTAGGCAAAAAACTCATTTCTGACAAAGTTGCCCAAATGCATCTCAGAAGTGTGCAACTTGTTCCCTGAGTTAGAAAACGTCGAGAAACGTTCGTTTCTGCTAGCGCTGTGCTTCTACACATGTATTTGCTGAACGGTGAAAGCGCACAGTAATGCACTTTTCTCCCAGCAAATACACTGTTTCTAAGGAAATGGGAACACACTGAGGAGACACTTGTGGGAGCTACTGTGACTAAAACTGAGCTTCCCTACGCACAGGGAAGCAAGAGAAATGCTGATTTCATCAAGCCCAGTTACATACTCAGAATGTGTACTACTGCGCAAATAGACATGTCTCTGTAGGCAAAAAACTCATTTCTGACAAAGTTGCCCAAATGCATCTCAGAAGTGTGCAACCTGTTCCCTGAGTTGGAAAACGTCGAGAAACATTCTTTTCTGCTAGCGCTGTGCTTCTACACATGTATTTGCTGAATGGTGAAAGTGCACAGTAATGCACTTTTCTCCCAGCAAATACACTGTTTCTAAGGAACTGGGAACACACTGAGGAGACACTTGTGGGAGCTACTGTGACTAAAACTGAGCTTCCCTACGCACTGGGAAGCAAGAGAAATGCTGATTTCATCCAGCCCAGTTACATACTCAGAATCTGTACTACTGCCCAAATAGGCATGTCTCTGTAGGCAAAAAACTCATTTCTGACAAAGTTGCCCAAATGCATCTCCGAAGTGTGCAACTTGTTCCCTGAGTTAGAAAACGTCGAGAAACGGTCGTTTCTGCTAGCACTGTGCTTCTACACATGTATTTGCTGAACGATGAAAGCGCACAGTAATGCACTTTACTCCCAGCAAAAACACTGTTTCTAAGGAAATGGGAACACACTGAGGAGACACTTGTGGGAGCTACTGTGACTGAAACTGAGCTTCCCTACGCACAGGGAAGAAAGAGAAATGCTGATTTCATCAAGCCCAGTTACATACTCAGAATCTGTACTACTGCGCAAATAGGCATGTCTCTGTAGGCAAAAAACTCATTTCTGACAAAGATGCCCAAGTGCATCTCAGAAGAGTGCAACTTGTTCCCTGAGTTAGAAAACGTCGAGAAATGTTCGTTTCTTCTAGCGCTGTGCTTCTACACATGTATTTGCTGAACGGTGAAAGCGCACAGTAATGCACTTTTCTCCCAGCAAATACACTGTTTCTAAGGAAATGGGAACACACTGAGGAGACACTTGTGGGAGCTACTGTGACTAAAACTGAGCTTCCCTACGCACAGGGAAGCAAGAGAAATGCTGATTTCATCAAGCCCAGTTACATACTCAGAATCTGTACTATTGCGCAAATAGGCATGTCTCTGTAGGCAAAAAACTCATTTCTGACAAAGTTGCCCAAATGCATCTCAGAAGTGTGCAACTTGTTCCCGGAGTTAGAAAACGTCGAGAAACAGTCGTTTCTGCTAGCGCTGTGCTTCTACACATGTATTTGCTGAACGGTGAAAGCGCACAGTAATGCACTTTTCTCCCAGCAAATACACTGTTTCTAAGGAAATGGGAACACACTGAGGAGACACTTGTGGGAGCTACTGTGACTAAAACTGAGCTTCCCTACGCACAGGGAAGCAAGAGAAATGCTGATTTCATCAAGCCCAGTTACATACTCAGAATCTGTACTATTGCGCAAATAGGCATGTCTCTGTAGGCAAAAAACTCATTTCTGACAAAGTTGCCTAAATGCATCTCAGAAGTGTGCAACTTGTTCCCGGAGTTAGAAAACGTCGAGAAACGGTCGTTTCTGCTAGCGCTGTGCTTCTACACATGTATTTGCTGAACGGTGAAAGCGCACAGTAATGCACTTTTCTCCCAGCAAATACACTGTTTCTAAGGAAATGGGAACACACTGAGGAGACACTTGTGGGAGCTACTGTGACTAAAACTGAGCTTCCCTACGCACAGGGAAGCAAGAGAAATGCTGATTTCATCAAGCCCAGTTACATACTCAGAATCTGTACTACTGCGCAAATAGGCTTGTCTCTGTAGGCAAAAAACTCATTTCTGACAAAGTTGCCCAAATGCATCTCAGAAGTGTGCAACTTATTCCCAGAGTTAGAAAACGTCGAGAAACGGTCGTTTCTGCTAGCGCTGTGCTTCTACACATGTATTTGCTGAACGGTGAAAGCGCACAGTAATGCACTTTTCTCCCAGCAAATACACTGTTTCTAAGGAAATGGGAACACACTGAGGAGACACTTGTGGGAGCTACTGTGACTAAAACTGAGCTTCCCTACGCACAGGGAAGCAAGAGAAATGCTGATTTCATCAAGCCCAGTTACATACTCAGAATCTGTACTACTGCGCAAATAGGCATGTCTCTGTAGGCAAAAAACTCATTTCTGACAAAGTTGCCCAAATGCATCTCAGAAGTGTGCAACTTGTTCCCTGAGTTAGAAAACATCGAGAAACGTTCGTTTCTGCTAGCGCTGTGCTTCTACACATGTATTTGCTGAACGGTGAAAGCGCACAGTAATGCACTTTTCTCCCTGCAAATACACTGTTTCTAAGGAAATGGGAACACACTGAGGAGACACTTGTGGGAGCTACTGCGACTAAAAATGAGCTTCCCTACGCACAGGGAAGCAAGAGAAATGCTGATTTCATCAAGCCCAGTTACATACTCAGAATCTGTACTACTGCGCAAATAGGCATGTCTCTTTAGGCAAAAAACTCATTTCTGACAAAGTTGCCTAATGCATCTCAGAAGTGTGCAACTTGTTCCCTGAGTTAGAAAACGTCGAGAAACGGTCGTTTCTGCTAGCGCTGTGCTTCTACACATGTATTTGCTGAACGGTGAAAACACACAGTAAAGCACTTTTCTCCAGTCATATACACTGTTTATAAGGAAATGGGCACACACTGAGGAGACACTTGTGGGAGCTGCTGTGACTAAAACTGAGCTTCCCTACGCACAGGGAAGCAAGAGAAATGCTCATTTCATCAAGCCCAGTTACGTACTCAGAATCTGTACTACTGCGCAAATAGGCATGTCTCTTTAGGCAAAAAACTCATTTCTGACAAAGTTGCCCAAATGCATCTGAGAAGTGTGCAACTTGTTCCCTGAGTTAGAAAACGTCGAGAAACGGTCGTTTCTGCTAGCGCTGTGCTTCTACACATGTATTTGCTGAACGGTGAAAGCGTACAGTAATGCACTTTTCTCCCAGCAAATACACTGTTTCTAAGGAAATGGGAACACACTGAGGAGACACTTGTGGGATCTACAGTGACTAAAACTGAGCTTCCCTACGTACCGGGAAGCAAGAGAAATGCTGATTTCATCAAGCCCAGTTACATACTCAGAATTTGTACTACTGCACAAATAGGCATGTCTCTTTAGGCAAAAAACTCATTTCTGACAAAGTTGCCCAAATGCATCTCAGAAGTGTGCAACTTGTTCCCTGAGTTAGAAAACGTCGAGAAACGGTCTTTCTGCTGCGCTGTGCTTCTACACATGTATTTGCTGAACGGTGAAAGCTCACAGTAATGCACTTTTCTTCCAGCAAATACACTGTTTCTAAGGAAATGGGAACACACTGAGGAGACACTTATGGGAGCTACTGTGACTAAAACTGAGCTGGGGAAGCAAGAGAAATGCTGATTTCATCAAGCCCAGTTACATACTCAGACTCTGTACTACTGCGCAAATAGGCATGTCTCTTTAGGCAAAAAACTCATTTCTGACAAAGTTGCCCAAATGCATCTCAGAAGTGTGCAACTTGTTCCCGGAGTTAGAAAACGTCGAGAAACGGTCGTTTCTGCTAGCGCTGTGCTTCTACACATGTATTTGCTGAACGGTGAAAGCGCACAGTAATGCACTTTTCTCCTAGCAAATACACTGTTTCTAAGGAAATGGGAACACACTGAGGAGACACTAGTGGGAGCTACCGTGACTAAAACTGATCTTCCCTACGCACAGGGAAGCAAGAGAAATGCTGATTTCATCAAGCCCAGTTACATACTCAGAATCTGTACTACTGCCCAAATAGGCATGTCTCTTTAGGCAAAAAACTCATTTCTGACAAAGTTGCCCAAATGCATCTCAGAAGTGTGCAACATGTTACCTGAGTTAGATAACGTTGAGAAACGGTAGTTTCTGCTAGCGCTGTGCTTCTACACATATATTTGCTGAACGGTGAAAGCGCACAGTAATGCACTTTTCTCCCAGCAAATACACTGTTTCTAAGGAAATGGGAACACACTGAGGAGACACTTGTGGGAGCTACTGTGACTAAAACTGAGCTTCCCTACGCACAGGGAAGCAAGAGAAATGCTGATTTCATCAAGCCCAGTTACATACTCAGTATCTGTACTACTGCGCAAATAGGCATGTCTCTTTAGGCAAAAAACTCATTTCTGACAAAGTTGCCCAAATGCATCTCAGAAGTGTGCAACTTGTTCCCTGAGTTAGAAAACGTCGAGAAACGTTCGTTTCTGCTAGCGCTGTGCTTCTACACATGTATTTGCTGAACGGTGAAAGCGCACAGTAATGCACTTTTCTCCCAGCAAATACACTGTTTCTAAGGAAATGGGAACACACTGAGGAGACACTTGTGGGAGCTACTGTGACTAAAACTGAGCTTCCCTACGCACAGAAAAGCAAGAGATATGCTGATTACATCAAGCCCAGTTACATACTCAGAATCTGTACTGCTGCGCAAATAGGCATGTCTCTTTAGGCAAAAAACTCATTTCTGACAAAGTTGCCCAAATGCATCTCAGAAGTGTGCAACTTATTCCCTGAGTTAGAAAACGTCGAGAAACAGTCGTTTCTGCTAGCGCTGTGCTTCTACACATGTAGTTGCTGAACGGTGAAAGCGCACAGTAATGCACTTTTCTCCCAGCAAATACACTGTGTCTAAGGAAATGGGAACACACTGAGGAGACACTTATGGGAGCTACTGTGACTAAAACTGAGCGTCCCTACGCACAGAAAAGCAAGAGATATGCTGATTTCATCAAGCCCAGTTACATACTCAGATTCTGTACTGCTGCGCAAATAGGCATGTCTCTTTAGGCAAAAAACTCATTTCTGACAAAGTTGCCCAAATGCATCTCAGAAGTGTGCAACTTGTTACCTGAGTTAGATAACGTTGAGAAACGGTCGTTTCTGCTAGCGCTGTGCTTCTACACATGTATTTGCTGAACGGTGAAAGCGCACAGTAATGCACTTTTCTCCCAGCAAATACACTGTTTCTAAGGAAATGGGAACACACTGAGGAGACACTTGTGGGAGCTACTGTGACTAAAACTGAGCTTCCCTACGCACAGGGAAGCAAGAGAAATGCTGATTTCATCAAGCCCAGTTACATACTCAGAATCTGTACTACTGCGCAAATAGGCATGTCTCTTTAGGCAAAAAACTCATTTCTGACAAAGTTGCCCAAATGCATCTCAGAAGTGTGCAACTTGTTCCCTGAGTTAGAAAACGTCGAGAAACGGTCGTTTCTGCTAGCGCTGTGCTTCTACACATGTACTTGCTGAACGGTGAAAGCGCACAGTAATGCACTTTTCTCCCAGCAAATACACTGTTTCTAAGGAAATGGGAACACACTGAGGAGACACTTGTGGGAGCTACTGTGACTAAAACTGAGCTTCCCTACGCACAGGGAAGCAAGAGAAATGCTGATTTCATCAAGCCCAGTTACATACTCAGAATCTGTACTACTGCGCAAATAGGCATGTCTCTGTAGGCAAAAAACTCATTTCTGACAAAGTTGCCCAAATGCATCTCAGAAGTGTGCAACTTGTTCCATGAATTAGAAAACGTCGAGAAACGTTCGTTTCTGCTAGCGCTGTGCTTCTACACATGTATTTGCTGAACGGTGAAAGCGCACAGTAATGCACTTTTCTCCCAGCAAATACACTGTTTCTAAGGAAATGGGAACACACTGAGGAGACACTTGTGGGAGCTACTGTGACTAAAACTGAGCTTCCCTACGCACAGGGAAGCAAGAGAAATGCTGATTTCATCAAGCCCAGTTACATACTCAGAATCTGTACTACTGCGCAAATAGGCATGTCTCTTTATGCAAAAAACTCATTTCTGACAAAGTTGCCCAAATGCATCTCAGAAGTGTGCAACTTGTTCCCGGAGTTAGAAAACGTCGAGAAACGGTCGTTTCTGCTAGCGCTGTGCTTCTACACATGTATTTGCTGAACGGGGAAAGCGCAGAGTAATGCACTTTTCTCCTAGCAAATACACTGTTTCTAAGGAAATGGGCACACACTGAGGAGACACTTGTGGGAGCTACTGTGACTAAAACTGAGCTTCCCTACGCACAGGGAAGCAAGAGATATGCTGATTTCATCAAGCCCAGTTACATACTCAGATTCTGTACTGCTGCGCAAATAGGCATGTCTCTTTAGGCAAAAAACTCATTTCTGACAAAGTTGCCCAAATGCATCTCAGAAGTGTGCAACTTGTTCCCTGAGTTAGATAACGTTGAGAAACGGTCGTTTCTGCTAGCGCTGTGCTTCTACACATGTATTTGCTGAACGGTGAAAGCGCACAGTAATGCACTTTTCTCCCAGCAAATACACTGTTTCTAAGGAAATGGGAACACACTGAGGAGACACTTGTGGGAGCTACTGTGACTAAAACTGAGCTTCCCTACGCACAAGGAAGCAAGAGAAATGCTGATTTCATCAAGCCCAGTTACATACTCAGAATCTGTACTACTGCGCAAATAGGCATGTCTCTTTAGGCAAAAAACTCATTTCTGACAAAGTTGCCCAAATGCATCTCAGAAGTGTGCAACTTGTTCCCTGAGTTAGAAAACGTCGAGAAACGGTCGTTTCTGCTAGCGCTGTGCTTCTACACATGTATTTGCTGAACGGTGAAAGCGCACAGTAATGCACTTTTCTCCCAGCAAATACACTGTTTCTAAGGAAATGGGAACACACTGAGGAGACACTTGTGGGATCTACAGTGACTAAAACTGAGATTCTCTGCGCACAGGGAAGCAAGAGAAATGCTGATTTCATCAAGCCCAGTTACATACTCAGAATCTGTACTACTGCGCAAATAGGCATGTCTCTTTAGGCAAAAAACTCATTTCTGACAAAGTTGCCCAAATGCATCTCAGAAGTGTGCAACTTGTTCCCTGAATTAGAAAACGTCGAGAAACGTTCGTTTCTGCTAGCGCTGTGCTTCTACACATGTATTTGCTGAACGGTGAAAGCGCACAGTAATGCACTTTTCTCCCAGCAAATACACTGTTTCTAAGGAAATGGGAACACACTGAGGAGACACTTGTGGGAGCTATTGGGACTAAAACTGAGCTTCCCTACGCACAGGGATGCAAGAGAAATGCTGATTTCATCAAGCCCAGTTACATACTCAGAATCTGTAATACTGCGCAAATAGGCATGTCTCTGTAGGCAAAAAACTCATTTCTGACAAAGTTGCCCAAATGCATCTCAGAAGTGTGCAACTTGTTCCCGGAGTTAGAAAACGTCGAGAAACGGTCGTTTCTGCTAGCGCTGTGCTTCTACACATGTATTTGCTGAACGGTGAAAGCGCAGAGTAATGCACTTTTCTCCTAGCAAATACACTGTTTCTAAGGAAATGGGCACACACTGAGGAGACACTTGTGGGAGCTACTGTGACTAAAACTGAGCTTCCCTACGCACAGAAAAGCAAGAGAATGCTGATTTCATCAAGCCCAGTTACATACTCAGATTCTGTACTGCTGCGCAAATAGGCATGTCTCTTTAGGCAAAAAACTCATTTCTGACAAAGTTGCCCAAATGCATCTCAGAAGTGTGCAACTTGTTACCTGAGTTAGATAACGTTGAGAAACGGTCGTTTCTGCTAGCGCTGTGCTTCTACACATGTATTTGCTGAACGGTGAAAGCGCACAGTAATGCAATTTTCTCCCAGCAAATACACTGTTTCTAAGGAAATGGGAACACACTGAGGAGACACTTGTGGGAGCTACTGTGACTAAAACTGAGCTTCCCTACGCACAGGGAAGCAAGAGAAATGCTGATTTCATCAAGCCCAGTTACATACTCAGAATCTGTACTACTGCGCAAATAGGCATGTCTCTTTAGGCAAAAAACTCATTTCTGACAAAGTTGCCCAAATGCATCTCAGAAGTGTGCAACTTGTTCCCTGAGTTAGAAAACGTCGAGAAACGGTCGTTTCTGCTAGCGCTGTGCTTCTACACATGTATTTGCTGAACGGTGAAAGCGCACAGTAATGCACTTTTCTCCCAGCAAATACACTGTTTCTAAGGAAATGGGAACACACTGAGGAGACACTTCTGGGATCTACAGTGACTAAAACTGAGATTCTCTGCGCACTGGGAAGCAAGAGAAATGCTGATTTCATCAAGCCCAGTTACATACTCAGAATCTGTACTACTGCGCAAATAGGCATGTCTCTGTAGGCAAAAAACTCATTTCTGACAAAGTTGCCCAAATGCATCTCAGAAGTGTGCAACTTGTTCCATGAATTAGAAAACGTCGAGAAACGTTCGTTTCTGCTAGCGCTGTGCTTCTACACATGTATTTGCTGAACGGTGAAAGCGCACAGTAATGCACTTTTCTCCCAGCAAATACACTGTTTCTAAGGAAATGGGAACACACTGAGGAGACACTTGTGGGAGCTATTGGGACTAAAACTGAGCTTCCGTACGCACAGGGATGCAAGAGAAATGCTGATTTCATCAAGCCCAGTTACATACTCAGAATCTGTAATACTGCGCAAATAGGCATGTCTCTGTAGGCAAAAAACTCATTTCTGACAAAGTTGCCCAAATGCATCTCAGAAGTGTGCAACTTGTTACCTGAGTTAGATAACGTTGAGAAACGGTCGTTTCTGCTAGCGCTGTGCTTCTACACATGTATTTGCTGAACGGTGAAAGCGCACAGTAATGCACTTTTCTCCCAGCAAATACACTGTTTCTAAGGAAATGGGAACACACTGAGGAGACACTTGTGGGAGCTACTGTGACTAAAACTGAGCTTCCCTACGCACAGGGAAGCAAGAGAAATGCTGATTTCATCAAGCCCAGTTACATACTCAGAATCTGTACTACTGCGCAAATAGGCATGTCTCTTTAGGCAAAAAACTCATTTCTGACAAAGTTGCCCAAATGCATCTCAGAAGTGTGCAACTTGTTCCCTGAGTTAGAAAACGTCGAGAAACGGTCGTTTCTGCTAGCGCTGTGCTTCTACACATGTATTTGCTGAATGGTGAAAGCTCACAGTAATGCACTTTTCTCCCAGCAAATACACTGTTACTAAGGAAATGGGAACACACTGAGGAGACACTTGTGGGATCTACAGTGACTAAAACTAAGATTCTCTGCGCACAGGGAAGCAAGAGAAATGCTGATTTCATCAAGCCCAGTTACATACTCAGAATCTGTACTACTGCGCAAATAGGCATGTCTCTTTAGGCAAAAAACTCATTTCTGACAAAGTTGCCCAAATGCATCTCAGAAGTGTGCAACTTGTTCCCTGAATTAGAAAACGTCGAGAAACGTTCGTTTCTGCTAGCGCTGTACTTCTACACATGTATTTGCTGAACGGTGAAAGCGCACAGTAATGCACTTTTCTCCCAGCAAATACACTGTTTCTATGGAAATGGGAACACACTGAGGAGACACTTCTGGGAGCTACTTGGACTAAAACTGAGCTTCCCTACGCACAGGGAAGCAAGAGAAATGCTGATTTCATCAAGCCCAGTTACATACTCAGAATCTGTACTACTGCGCAAATAGGCATGTCTCTGTAGGCAAAAAACTCATTTCTGACAAAGTTGCCCAAATGCATCTCAGAAGTGTGCAACTTGTTCCCGGAGTTAGAAAACGTCGAGAAACGGTCGTTTCTTCTAGCGCTGTGCTTCTACACATGTATTTGCTGAACGGTGAAAGCGCAGAGTAATGCACTTTTCTCCTAGCAAATACACTGTTTCTAAGGAAATGGGCACACACTGAGGAGACACTTGTGGGAGCTACTGTGACTAAAACTGAGCTTCCCTACGCAGAGAAAAGCAAGAGATATGCTGATTTCATCAAGCCCAGTTACATACTCAGATTCTGTACTGCTGCGCAAATAGGCATGTCTCTTTAGGCAAAAAACTCATTTCTGACAAAGTTGCCCAAATGCATCTCAGAAGTGTGCAACTTGTTACCTGAGTTAGATAACGTTGAGAAACGGTCGTTTCTGCTAGCGCTGTGCTTCTACACATGTATTTGCTGAACGGTGAAAGCGCACAGTAATGCAATTTTCTCCCAGCAAATACACTGTTTCTAAGGAAATGGGAACACACTGAGGAGACACTTGTGGGAGCTACTGTGACTAAAACTGAGCTTCCCTACGCACAGGGAAGCAAGAGAAATGCTGATTTCATCAAGCCCAGTTACATACTCAGAATCTGTACTACTGCGCAAATAGGCATGTCTCTTTAGGCAAAAAACTCATTTCTGACAAAGTTGCCCAAATGCATCTCAGAAGTGTGCAACTTGTTCCCTGAGTTAGAAAACGTCGAGAAACGGTCGTTTCTGCTAGCGCTGTGCTTCTACACATGTATTTGCTGAACGGTGAAAGCACACAGTAATGCACTTTTCTCCCAGCAAATACACTGTTTCTAAGGAAATGGGAACACACTGAGGAGACACTTCTGGGATCTACAGTGACTAAAACTGAGATTCTCTGCGCACAGGGAAGCAAGAGAAATGCTGATTTCATCAAGCCCAGTTACATACTCAGAATCTGTACTACTGCGCAAATAGGCATGTCTCTTTAGGCAAAAAACTCATTTCTGACAAAGTTGCCCAAATGCATCTCAGAAGTGTGCAACTTGTTCCCTGAATTAGAAAACGTCGAGAAACGTTCGTTTCTGCTAGCGCTGTGCTTCTACACATGTATTTGCTGAACGGTGAAAGCGCACAGTAATGCACTTTTCTCCCAGCAAATACACTGTTTCTAAGGAAATGGGAACACACTGAGGAGACACTTGTGGGAGCTATTGGGACTAAAACTGAGCTTCCCTACGCACAGGGATGCAAGAGAAATGCTGATTTCATCAAGCCCAGTTACATACTCAGAATCTGTAATACTGCGCAAATAGGCATGTCTCTGTAGGCAAAAAACTCATTTCTGACAAAGTTGCCCAAATGCATCTCAGAAGTGTGCAACTTGTTCCCGGAGTTAGAAAACGTCGAGAAACGGTCGTTTCTGCTAGCGCTGTGCTTCTACACATGTATTTGCTGAACGGTGAAAGCGCACAGTAATGCACTTTTCTCCTAGCAAATACACTGTTTCTAAGGAAATGGGCACACACTGAGGAGACACTTGTGGGAGCTACTGTGACTAAAACTGAGCTTCCCTACGCACAGAAAAGCAAGAGATATGCTGATTTCATCAAGCCCAGTTACATACTCAGAATCTGTACTGCTGCGCAAATAGGCATGTCTCTTTAGGCAAAAAACTCATTTCTGACAAAGTTGCCCAAATGCATCTCAGAAGTGTGCAACTTGTTACCTGAGTTAGATAACGTTGAGAAACGGTCGTTTCTGCTAGCGCTGTGCTTCTACACATGTATTTGCTGAACGGTGAAAGCACACAGTAATGCACTTTTCTCCCAGCAAATACACTGTTTCTAAGGAAATGGTAACACACTGAGGAGACACTTGTGGGAGCTACTGTGACTAAAACTGAGCTTCCCTACGCACAGGGAAGCAAGAGAAATGCTGATTTCATCAAGCCCAGTTACATACTCAGAATCTGTACTACTGCGCAAATAGGCATGTCTCTTTAGGCAAAAAACTCATTTCTGACAAAGTTGCCCAAATGCATCTCAGAAGTGTGCAACTTGTTCCCTGAGTTAGAAAACGTCGAGAAACGGTCGTTTCTGCTAGCGCTGTGCTTCTACACATGTATTTGCTGAATGGTGAAAGCTCACAGTAATGCACTTTTCTCCCAGCAAATACACTGTTTCTAAGGAAATGGGCACACACTGAGGAGACACTTGTGGGATCTACAGTGACTAAAACTGAGATTCTCTGCGCACAGGGAAGCAAGAGAAATGCTGATTTCATCAAGCCCAGTTACATACTCAGAATCTGTACTACTGCGCAAATAGGCATGTCTCTTTAGGCAAAAAACTCATTTCTGACAAAGTTGCCCAAATGCATCTCAGAAGTGTGCAACTTGTTCCCTGAATTAGAAAACGTCGAGAAACGTTCGTTTCTGCTAGCGCTGTACTTCTACACATGTATTTGCTGAACGGTGAAAGCGCACAGTAATGCACTTTTCTCCCAGCAAATACACTGTTTCTATGGAAATGGGAACACACTGAGGAGACACTTGTGGGAGCTACTTGGACTAAAACTGAGCTTCCCTACGCACAGGGAAGCAAGAGAAATACTGATTTCATCAAGCCCAGTTACATACTCAGAATCTGTACTACTGCGCAAATAGGCATGTCTCTGTAGGCAAAAAACTCATTTCTGACAAAGTTGCCCAAATGCATCTCAGAAGTGTGCAACTTGTTACCTGAGTTAGAAAACGTCGAGAAACGTTCGTTTCTGCTAGCGATGTGCTTCTACACATGTATTTGCTGAACGGTGAAAGCGCACAGTAATGCACTTTTCTCCCAGCAAATACACTGTTTCTAAGGAAATGGGAACACACTGAGGAGACACTTGTGGGAGCTACTGTGACTAAAACTGAGCTTCCCTACGCACAGGGAAGCAAGAGAAATGCTGATTTCATAAAGCCCAGTTACATACTCAGAATCTGTACTACTGCGCAAATAGGCATGTCTCTGTAGGCAAAAACTCATTTCGGACAAAGTTGCCCAAATGCAT
Organism: Acomys minous; assembly: GCF_964271855.1. Lineage (NCBI taxonomy): Eukaryota > Metazoa > Chordata > Mammalia > Rodentia > Muridae > Acomys > Acomys minous. The sequence continues at coordinate 506,925 of NW_028182169.1, read as the reverse complement.
CTCAGAAGTGTGCAACTTGTTCCCTGAGTTAGAAAACGTCGAGAAACGGTCGTTTCTGCTAGCGCTGTGCTTCTACACATGTATTTGCTGAACGGTGAAAGCGCACAGTAATGCACTTTTCTTCCAGCAAATACACTGTTTCTAAGGAAATGGGAACACAGTGAGGAGACACTTGTGGGATCTACAGTGACTAAAACTGAGATTCTCTGCGCACAGGGAAGCAAGAGAAATGCTGATTTCATCAAGCCCAGTTACATACTCAGAATCTGTACTACTGCGCAAATAGGCATGTCTCTTTAGGCAAAAAACTCATTTCTGACAAAGTTGCCCAAATGCATCTCAGAAGTGTGCAACTTGTTCCCTGAATTAGAAAACGTCGAGAAACGTTCGTTTCTGCTAGCGCTGTGCTTCTACACATGTATTTGCTGAACGGTGAAAGCGCACAGTAATGCACTTTTCTCCCAGCAAATACACTGTTTCTAAGGAAATGGGAACACACTGAGGAGACACTTGTGGGAGCTATTGGGACTAAAACTGAGCTTCCGTACGCACAGGGATGCAAGAGAAATGCTGATTTCATCAAGCCCAGTTACATACTCAGAATCTGTAATACTGCGCAAATAGGCATGTCTCTGTAGGCAAAAAACTCATTTCTGACAAAGTTGCCCAAATGCATCTCAGAAGTGTGCAACTTGTTCCCGGAGTTAGAAAACGTCAAGAAACGGTCGTTTCTGCTAGCGCTGTGCTTCTACACATGTATTTGCTGAATGGTGAAAGCGCACAGTAATGCACTTTTCTCCTAGCAAATACACTGTTTCTAAGGAAATGGGCACACACTGAGGAGACACTTGTGGGAGCTACTGTGACTAAAACTGAGCTTCCCTACGCACAGAAAAGCAAGAGATATGCTGATTTCATCAAGCCCAGTTACATACTCAGAATCTGTACTGCTGCGCAAATAGGCATGTCTCTTTAGGCAAAAAACTCATTTCTGACAAAGTTGCCCAAATGCATCTCAGAAGTGTGCAACTTGTTACCTGAGTTAGATAACGTTGAGAAACGGTCGTTTCTGCTAGCGCTGTGCTTCTACACATGTATTTGCTGAACGGTGAAAGCGCACAGTAATGCACTTTTCTCCCAGCAAATACACTGTTTCTAAGGAAATGGGAACACACTGAGGAGACACTTGTGGGAGCTACTGTGACTAAAACTGAGCTTCCCTACGCACAGGGAAGCAAGAGAAATGCTGATTTCATCAAGCCCAGTTACATACTCAGAATCTGTACTACTGCGCAAATAGGCATGTCTCTTTAGGCAAAAAACTCATTTCTGACAAAGTTGCACAAATGCATCTCAGAAGTGTGCAACTTGTTCCCTGAGTTAGAAAACGTCGAGAAACGGTCGTTTCTGCTAGCACTGTGTTTCTACACATGTATTTGCTGAATGGTGAAAGCTCACAGTAATGCACTTTTCTCCCAGCAAATACACTGTTTCTAAGGAAATGGGAACACACTGAGGAGACACTTGTGGGATCTACAGTGACTAAAACTGAGATTCTCTGCGCACAGGGAAGCAAGAGAAATGCTGATTTCATCAAGCCCAGTTACATACTCAGAATCTGTACTACTGCGCAAATAGGCATGTCTCTTTAGGCAAAAAACTCATTTCTGACAAAGTTGCCCAAATGAATCTCAGAAGTGTGCAACTTGTTCCCTGAATTAGAAAACGTCGAGAAACGTTCGTTTCTGCTAGCGCTGTACTTCTACACATGTATTTGCTGAACGGTGAAAGCGCACAGTAATGCACTTTTCTCCCAGCAAATACACTGTTTCTATGGAAATGGGAACACACTGAGGAGACACTTCTGGGAGCTACTTGGACTAAAACTGAGCTTCCCTACGCACAGGGAAGCAAGAGAAATGCTGATTTCATCAAGCCCAGTTACATACTCAGAATCTGTACTACTGCGCAAATAGGCATGTCTCTGTAGGCAAACAACTCATTTCTGACAAAGTTGCCCAAATGCATCTCAGAAGTGTGCAACTTGTTACCTGAGTTAGAAAACGTCGAGAAACGTTCGTTTCTGCTAGCGCTGTGCTTCTACACATGTATTTGCTGAACGGTGAAAGCGCACAGTAATGCACTTTTCTCCCAGCAAATACACTGTTTCTAAGGAAATGGGAACACACTGAGGAGACACTTGTGGGAGCTACTGTGACTAAAACTGAGCTTCCCTACACAGAGGGAAGCAAGAGAAATGCTGATTTCATCAAGCCCAGTTACATACTCAGAATCTGTACTACTGAGCAAATAGGCATGTCTCTGTAGGCAAAAAACTCATTTCTGACAAAGTTGCCCAAATGCATCTCAGAAGTGTGCCACTTGTTCGCTGAGTTAGAAAACGTCGAGAAACGTTCGTTTCTGCTAGCGCTGTGCTTCTACACATGTATTTGCTGAACGGTGAAAGCGCACAGTAATGCACTTTTCTCCCAGCAAATACACTGTTTCTAAGGAAATGGGAACACACTGAGGAGACACTTGTGGGAGCTACTGTGACTAAAACTGAGCTTCCCTACGCACAGGGAAGCAAGAGAAATGCTGATTTCATCAAGCCCAGTTACATACTCAGACTCTGTGCTACTGCGCAAATAGGCATGTCTCTTTAGGCAAAAAACTCATTTCTGACAAAGTTGCCCAAATGCATCTCAGAAGTGTGCAACTTGTTCCCTGAGTAAGAAAACGTCGAGAAACGTTCGTTTCTGCTAGCTCTGTGCTTCTACACATGTATTTATTGAACGGTGAAAGCGCACAGTAATGCACTTTTCTCCCAGCAAATACAGTGTTTCTAAGGAAATGGGAACACACTGAGGAGACACTTGTGGGAGCTACTGTGACTAAAACTGAGCTTCCCTACGCACAGGGAATCAAGAGAAATGCTGATTTCATCAAGCCCAGTTACATACTCAGAAGCTGTACTACTGCGCAAATAGGCATGTCTCTTTAGGCAAAAAACTCATTCCTGACAAAGTTGACCAAATGCATCTCAGAAGTGTGCAACTTGTTCCCTGAGTTAAAAACGTCGAGAAACGTTCATTTCTGCTAGCGCTGTGCTTCTACACATGTATTTGCTGAACGGTGAAAGCGCACAGTAATGCACTTTTATCCCAGCACATACACTGTTTCTAAGGAAATCGGAACACACTGAGGAGACACTTGTGGGAGCTACTGTGACTAAAACTGAGCTTCCCTACGCATAGGGAAGCAAGAAAAATGCTGATTTCATCAAACCGAGTTACATACTCAGAATCTGTACTACTGCGCAAATAGGCATGTCTCTGTAGGCAAAAAACTCATTTCTGACAAAGTTGCCCAAATGCATCTCAGAAGTGTGCAACTTGTTCCCTGAGTTAGAAAACGTCGAGAAACCGTCGTTTCTGCTAGCGCTGTGCTTCTACACATGTATTTGCTGAACGGTGAAAGCGCACAGTAATGCACTTTTCTCCCAGCAAATACACTGTTTCTAAGGAAATGGGAACACACTGAGGAGACACTTGTGGGAGCTACTGTGACTAAAACTGAGCTTCCCTATGCACAGGGAAGCAAGAGAAATGCTGATTTCATCAAGCCCAGTTACATACTCAGAATCTGTACTACTGCGCAAATAGGCATGTCTCTGTAGGCAAAAAACTCATTTCTGACAAAGTTGCCCAAATGCATCTCAGAAGTGTGCAACTTGTTCCCTGAGTTAGAAAACGTCGAGAAACGTTCATTTCTGCTAGCGCTGTGCTTCTACACATGTATTTGCTGAACGGTGAAAGCGCACAGTAATGCACTTTTCTCCCAGCAAATACACTGTTTCTAAGGAAATGGGAACACACTGAGGAGACACTTGTGGGAGCTACTGTGACTAAAACTGAGCTTCCCTATGCACAGGGAAGCTAGAGAAATGCTGATTTCATCAAGCCCAGTTACATACTCAGAAGCTGTACTACTGCGCAAATAGGCATGTCTCTTTAGGCAAAAAACTCATTCCTGACAAAGTTGTCCAAATGCATCTCAGAAGTGTGCAACTTGTTCCCTGAGTTAGAAAACGTCGAGAAACGTTCATTTCTGCTAGCGCTGTGCTTCTACACATGTATTTGCTGAACGGTGAAAGCGCACAGTAATGCACTTTTATCCCAGCAAATACACTGTTTCTAAGGAAATCGGAACACACTGAGGAGACACTTGTGGGAGCTACTGTGACTAAAACTGAGCTTCCCTACGCATAGGGAAGCAAGAAAAATGCTGATTTCATCAAACCGAGTTACATACTCAGAATCTGTAGTACTGCGCAAATAGGCATGTCTCTGTAGGCAAAAAACTCATTTCTGACAAAGTTGCCCAAATGCATCTCAGAAGTGTGCAACTTGTTCCCTGAGTTAGAAAACGTCGAGAAACCGTCGTTTCTGCTAGCGCTGTGCTTCTACACATGTATTTGCTGAACGGTGAAAGCGCACAGTAATGCACTTTTCTCCCAGCAAATACACTGTTTCTAAGGAAATGGGAACACACTGAGGAGACACTTGTGGGAGCTACTGTGACTAAAACTGAGCTTCCCTATGCACAGGGAAGCAAGAGAAATGCTGATTTCATCAAGCCCAGTTACATACTCAGAATCTGTACTACTGCGCAAACAGGCATGTCTCTGTAGGCAAAAAACTCATTTCGGACAAAGTTGCCCAAATGCATCTCAGAAGTGTGCAACTTGTTCCCTGAGTTAGAAAACATCGAGAAACGGTCGTTTCTGCTAGCGCTGTGCTTCTACACATGTATTTGCTGAACGGTGAGAGCGCACAGTAATGCACTTTTCTCCCAGCAAATAAACTGTTTCTAAGGAAATGGGAACACACTGAGGAGACACTTGTGGGAGCTACTGTGACTAAAACTGAGCTTCCCTACACACAGGGAAGCAAGAGAAATGCTGATTTCATCAAGCCCAGTTACATACTCAGAATCTGTACTACTTTGCAAATAGGCATGTCTCTGTAGGCAAAAAACTCATTTCTGACAAAGTTGCCCAAATGCATCTCAGAAGTGTGTAACTTGTTCCCTGAGTTAGAAAACGTCGAGAAACGTTCATTTCTGCTAGCGCTGTGCTTCTACACATGTATTTGCTGAACGGTGAAAGCGCACAGTAATGCACTTTTCTCCCAGCAAATACACTGTTTCTAAGGAAATGGGAACACACTGAGGAGACACTTGTGGGAGCTACTGTGACTAAAATGAGCTTCCCTACGCAAGGGAAGCAAGAGAAATGCTGATTTCATCAAGCCCAGTTACATACTCAGAATCTGTACTACTGCGCAAATAGGCATGAATCTGTAGGCAAAAAATTCATTTCTGACAAAGTTGCCCAAATGCATCTCAGAAGTGTGCAACTTGTTCCCTGAGTTAGAAAACGTCGAGAAACGTTCATTTCTGCTAGCGCTGTGCTTCTACACATGTATTTGCTGAACGGTGAAAGCGCACAGTAATGCACTTTTCTCCCAGCAAATACACTGTTTCTAAGGAAATGGGAACACACTGAGGAGACACTTGTGGGAGCTACTGTGACTAAAACTGAGCTTCCCTACACACAGGGAAGCAAGAGAAATGCTGATTTCATCAAGCGCAGTTACATACTCTGAATGTGTACTACTGCGCAAATAGGCATGCCTCTGTAGGCAAAAAACTCATTTCAGACAAAGTTGCCCAAATGCATCTCAGAAGTGTGCAACTTGTTCCCTGAGTTAGAAAACGTCGAGAAACGGTCGTTTCTGCTAGCGCTGTGCTTCTACACATGTATTTGCTGAACGGTGAAAGCGCACAGTAATGCACTTTTCTCCCAGCAAATACACTGTTTCTAAGGAAATGGGAACACACTGAGGAGACACTTGTGGGAGCTACTGTGACTAAAACTGAGCTTCCCTACGCACCTGGAAGCTAGAGAAATGCTGATTTCATCAAGCCCAGTTACATACTCAGAATCTGTACTACTGCACAAATAGGCATGTCTCTTTAGGCAAAAAACTCATTTCTGACAAAGTTGACCAAATGCATCTCAGAAGTGTGCAACTTGTTCCCTGAGTTAAAAACGTCGAGAAACGTTCGTTTCTGCTAGCGCTGTGCTTCTACACATGTATTTGCTGAACGGTGAAAGCGCACAGTAATGCACTTTTCTCCCAGCAAATACACTGTTTCTAAGGAAATGGGAACACACTGAGGAGACACTTGTGGGAGCTACTGTGACTAAAACTGAGCTTCCCTACGCACAGGGAAGCAAGAGAAATGCTGATTTCATCAAACCGAGTTACATACTCAGAATCTGTACTACTGTGCAAATAGGCATGTCTCTGTAGGCAAAAAAACTCATTTCTGACAAAGTTGCCCAAATGCATCTCAGAAGTGTGCAACTTGTTCCCTGAGTTAGAAATCGTCGAGAAACGTTCGTTTCTGCTAGCGCTGTGCTTCTACACTTGTATTTGCTGAACGGTGAAATCGCACAGTAATGCACTTTTCTCCCAGCAAATACACTGTTTCTAAGGAAATGGGAACACACTGAGGAGACACTTGTGGGAGCTACTGTGACTAAAACTGAGCTTCCCTACGCACAGGGAAGCAAGAGAAATGCTGATTTCATCAAACCGAGTTACATACTCAGAATCTGTACTACTGCGCAAATAGGCATGTCTCTGTAGGCAAAAAACTCATTTCTGACAAAGTTGCCCAAATGCATCTCAGAAGTGTGCAACTTGTTCCCTGAGTTAGAAAACGTCGAGAAACCGTCGTTTCTGCTAGCGCTATGCTTCTACACATGTATTTGCTGAACGGTGAAAGCGCACAGTAATGCACTTTTCTCCCAGCAAATACACTGTTTCTAAGGAAATGGGAACACACTGAGGAGACACTTGTGGGAGCTACGGTGACTAAAACTGAGCTTCCCTACGCACAGGGAAGCAAGAGAAATGCTGATTTCATCAAGCCCAGTTACATACTCAGAATCTGTACTACTGCGCAAATAGGCATGTCTCTGTAGGCAAAAAACTCATTTCTGACAAAGTTGCCCAAATGCATCTCAGAAGTGTGCAACTTGTTCCCTGAGTTAGAAAACGTCGAGAAACGTTCGTTTCTGCTAGCGCTGTGCTTCTACACATGTATGTGCTGAACGGTGAAAGCGCACAGTAATGCACTTTTCTCCCAGCAAATACACTGTTTCTAAGGAAATGGGAACACACTGAGGAGACACTTGTGGGAGCTACTGTGACTAAAACTGAGCTTCCCTCCGCACAGGGAAGCAAGAGAAATGCTGATTTCATCAAGCGCAGTTACATAGTCTGAATGTGTACTACTGCGCAAATAGGCATGTCTCTGTAGGCAAAAAACTCATTTCTGACAAATTGCCCAAATGCATCTCAGAAGTGTGCAAGTTGTTCCCTGAGTTAGAAAACGTCGAGAAACGGTCGTTTCTGCTAGCGCTGTGCTTCTACACATGTATTTGCTGAACGGTGAAAGCGCACAGTAATGCACTTTTCTCCCAGCAAATACACTGTTTCTAAGGAAACGGGAACACACTGAGGAGACACTTGTGGGAGCTACTGTGACTAAAACTGAGCTTCCCTACGCACAGGGAAGCAAGAGAAATGCTGATTTCATCAAACCGACTTACATACTCAGAATCTGTACTACTGCGCAAATAGGCATGTCTCTGTAGGCAAAAAACTCATTTCTGACAAAGTTGCCCAAATGCATCTCAGAAGTGTGCAACTTGTTCCCTGAGTTAGAAAACGTCGAGAAACGGTCGTTTCTGCTAGCGCTATGCTTCTACACATGTATTTGCTGAACGGTGAAAGCGCACAGTAATGCACTTTTCTCCCAGCAAATACACTGTTTCTAAGGAAATGGGAACACACTGAGGAGACACTTGTGGGAGCTACTGTGACTAAAACTGAGCTTCCCTACGCACAGGGAAGCAAGAGAAATGCTGATTTCATCAAGCCCAGTTACATACTCAGAATCTGTACTACTGCGCAAATAGGCATGTCTCTGTAGTCAAAAAACTCATTTCTGACAAAGTTGCCCAAATGCATCTCAGAAGTGTGCAACTTGTTCCCTGAGTTAGAAAACGTCGAGAAACGGTCGTTTCTGCTAGCGCTGTGCTTCTACACATGTATTTGCTGAACGGTGAAAGCGCACAGTAATGCACTTTTCTCCCAGCAAATACACTGTTTCTAAGGAAACGGGAACACACTGAGGAGACACTTGTGGGAGCTACTGTGACTAAAACTGAGCTTCCCTACGCACAGGGAAGCAAGAGAAATGCTGATTTCATCAAACCGACTTACATACTCAGAATCTGTACTACTGCGCAAATAGGCATGTCTCTGTAGGCAAAAAACTCATTTCTGACAAAGTTGCCCAAATGCATCTCAGAAGTGTGCAACTTGTTCCCTGAGTTAGAAAACGTCGAGAAACGGTCGTCTCTGCTAGCGCTATGCTTCTACACATGTATTTGCTGAACGGTGAAAGCGCACAGTAATGCACTTTTCTCCCAGCAAATACACTGTTTCTAAGGAAATGGGAACACACTGAGGAGACACTTGTGGGAGCTACTGTGACTAAAACTGAGCTTCCCTACGCACAGGGAAGCAAGAGAAATGCTGATTTCATCAAGCCCAGGTACATACTCAGAATCTGTACTACTGCGCAAATAGGCATGTCTCTGTAGGCAAAAAACTCATTTCTGACAAAGTTGCCCAAATGCATCTCAGAAGTGTGGAACTTGTTCTCTGAGTTAGAAAACGTCGAGAAACGTTCGTTTCTGCTAGCGCTGTGCTTCTACACATGTATTTGCTGAACGGTGAAAGCACACAGTAATGCACTTTTCTCCCAGCAAATACACTGTTTCTAAGGAAATGGGAACACACTGAGGAGACACTTGTGGGAGCTACTGTGACTAAAACTGAGCTTCCCTACGCACAGGGAAGCAAGAGAAATGCTGATTTCATCAAGCCCAGTTACATACTCAGAATCTGTACTACTGCGCAAATAGACATGTCTCTGTAGGCAAAAAAACTCATTTCTGACAAAGTTGCCCAAATGCATCTCAGAAGTGTGCAACTTGTTCCCTGAGTTAGAAAACGTCGAGAAACGGTCGTTTCAGCTAGCGCTGTGCTTCTACACATGTATTTGCTGAACATTGAAAGCGCACAGTAATGCACTTTTCTCCCAGCAAAAACACTGTTTCTAAAGAAATGGGAACACACTGAGGAGACACTTGTGGGAGCTACTGTGACTAAAACTGAACTTCCCTACGCACAGGGAAGCAAGAGAAATGCTGATTTCATCAAGCCCAGTTACATACTCAGAATCTGTACTACTGCGCAAATAGGCATGTCTCTTTAGGCAAAAAACTCATTTCAGACAAAGTTGCCCAAATGCATCTCAGAAGTGTGCAACTTCTTCCCTGAGTTAGAAAACGTCGAGAAACGGTCGTTTCCACTAGCGCTGTGCTTCTACACATGTATTTGCTGAACGGTGAAAGCACACAGTAATGCACTTTTCTCCCAGCAAATACACTGTTTCTAAGGAAATGGGAACACACTGAGGAGACACTTGTGGGAGCTACTGTGACTAAAACTGAGCTTCCCTACGCACAGGGAAGCAAGAGAAATGCTGATTTCATAAAGCCCAGTTACATACTCAGAATGTGTACTACTGCGCAAATAGACATGTCTCTGTAGGCAAAAAACTCATTTCTGACAAAGTTGCCCAAATGCATCTCAGAAGTGTGCAACCTGTTCCCTGAGTTGGAAAACGTCGAGAAACATTCTTTTCTGCTAGCGCTGTGCTTCTACACATGTATTTGCTGAATGGTGAAAGTGCACAGTAATGCACTTTTCTCCCAGCAAATACACTGTTTCTAAGGAAATGGGAACACACTGAGGAGACACTTGTGGGAGCTACTGTGACTAAAACTGAGCTTCCCTACGCACTGGGAAGCAAGAGAAATGCTGATTTCATCAAGCCCAGTTACATACTCAGAATCTGTACTACTGCGCAAATAGGCATGTCTCTTTAGGCAAAAAACTCATTTCTGACAAAGTTGCCCAAATGCATCTCAGAAGTGTGCAACTTGTTCCCTGAGTTAGACAACGTCGAGAAACGTTCGTTTCTGCTAGCGCTGTGATTCTACACATGTATTTGCTGAACGGTGAAAGCGCACAGTAATGCACTTTTCTCCCAGCAAATACACTGTTTCTAAGGAAATGGGAACACACTGAGGAGACACTTGTGGGAGCTACTGTGACTAAAACTGAGCTTCCCTACGCACAGGGAAGCAAGAGAAATGCTGATTTCATCCAGCCCAGTTACATACTCAGAATCTGTACTACTGCCCAAATAGGCATGTCTCTGTAGGCAAAAAACTCATTTCTGACAAAGTTGCCCAAATGCATCTCCGAAGTGTGCAACTTGTTCCCTGAGTTAGAAAACGTCGAGAAACGGTCGTTTCTGCTAGCACTGTGCTTCTACACATGTATTTGCTGAACGGTGAAAGCGCACAGTAATGCACTTTTCTCCCAGCAAAAACACTGTTTCTAAGGAAATGGGAACACACTGAGGAGACACTTGTGGGAGCTACTGTGACTGAAAGTGAGCTTCCCTACGCACAGGGAAGAAAGAGAAATGCTGATTTCATCAAGCCCAGTTACATACTCAGAATCTGTACTACTGCGCAAATAGGCATGTCTCTGTAGGCAAAAAACTCATTTCTGACAAAGATGCCCAAGTGCATCTCAGAAGAGTGCAACTTGTTCCCTGAGTTAGAAAACGTCGAGAAATGTTCGTTTCTGCTAGCGCTGTGCTTCTACACATGTATTTGCTGAACGGTGAAAGCGCACAGTAATGTACTTTTCTCCCAGCAAATACACTGTTTCTAAGGAAATGGGAACACACTGAGGAGACACTTGTGTGATCTACTGTGACTAAAACTGAGCTTCCCTACGCACAGGGAAGCAAGAGAAATGCTGATTTCATCAAGCCCAGTTACATACTCAGAATCTGTACTACTGCGCAAATAGGCATGTCTCTGTAGGCAAAAAACTCATTTCTGACAAAGTTGCCCAAATGCATCTCAGAAGTGTGCAACTTCTTCCCTGAGTTAGAAAACGTCGAGAAACGTTCATTTCTGCTAGCGCTGTGCTTCTACACATGTATTTGCTGAACGGTGAAAGTGCACAGTAATGCACTTTTCTCCCAGCAAATACACTGTTTCTAAGGAAATGGGAACACACTGAGGAGACACTTGTGGGAGTTACTGTGACTAAAACTGAGCTTCCCTACGCACAGGGAAGCAAGAGAAATGCTGATTTCATCAAGCCCAGTTACATACTCAGAATCTGTACTATTGCGCAAATAGGCATGTCTCTGTAGGCAAAAAACTCATTTCTGACAAAGTTGCCCAAATGCATCTCAGAAGTGTGCAACTTGTTCCCGGAGTTAGAAAACGTCGAGAAACGGTCGTTTCTGCTAGCGCTGTGCTTCTGCACATGTATTTGCTGAACGGTGAAAGCGCACAGTAATGCACTTTTCTCCCAGCAAATACACTGTTTCTAAGGAAATGGGAACACACTGAGGAGACACTTGTGGGAGCTACTGTGACTAAAACTGAGCTTCCCTACGCACTGGGAAGCAAGAGAAATGCTGATTTCATCAAGCCCAGTTACATACTCAGAATCTGTACTACTGCGCAAATAGGCATGTCTCAGTAGGCAAAAACTCATTTCTGACAAAGTTGTCCAAATGCATCTCAGAAGTGTGAAACTGGTTCCCTGAGTTAGAAAACGTCGAGAAACGGTCGTTTCTGCTAGCGCTGTGCTTCTACACATGTATTTGCAGAACGGTGAAAGCGCACAGTAATGCACTTTTCTCCCAGCAAATACACTGTTTCTAAGGAAATGGGAACACACTGAGGAGACACTTGTGGGAGCTACTGTGACTAAAACTGAGCTTCCCTACGCACAGGGAAGCAAGAGAAATGCTGATTTCATCAAGCCCAGGTACATACTCAGAATCTGTACTACTGCGCAAATAGGCATGTCTCTGTAGGCAAAAAACTCATTTCTGACAAAGTTGCCCAAATGCATCTCAGAAGTGTGGAACTTGTTCCCTGAGTTAGAAAACGTCGAGAAACGGTCGTTTCTGCTAGCGCTGTGCTTCTACACATGTATTTGCTGAACGGTGAAAGCGCACAGTAATGCACTTTTCTCCCAGCAAATACACTGTTTCTAAGGAAATGGGAACACACTGAGGAGACACTTGTGGGAGCTACTGTGACTAAAACTGAGCTTCCCTACGCACAGGGAAGCAAGAGAAATGCTGATTTCATCAAGCCCAGTTACATACTCAGAATCTGTACTACTGCGCAAATAGACATGTCTCTGTAGGCAAAAAAACTCATTTCTGACAAAGTTGCCCAAATGCATCTCAGAAGTGTGCAACTTGTTCCCTGAGTTAGAAAACGTCGAGAAACGGTCGTTTCAGCTAGCGCTGTGCTTCTACACATGTATTTGCTGAACATTGAAAGCGCACAGTAATGCACTTTTCTCCCAGCAAAAACACTGTTTCTAAAGAAATGGGAACACACTGAGGAGACACTTGTGGGAGCTACTGTGACTAAAACTGAGCTTCCCTACGCACAGGGAAGCAAGAGAAATGCTGATTTCATCAAGCCCAGTTACATACTCAGAATCTGTACTACTGCGCAAATAGGCATGTCTCTTTAGGCAAAAAACTCATTTCAGACAAAGTTGCCCAAATGCATCTCAGAAGTGTGCAACTTCTTCCCTGAGTTAGAAAACGTCGAGAAACGGTCGTTTCCACTAGCGCTGTGCTTCTACACATGTATTTGCTGAACGGTGAAAGCACACAGTAATGCACTTTTCTCCCAGCAAATACACTGTTTCTAAGGAAATGGGAACACACTGAGGAGACACTTGTGGGAGCTACTGTGACTAAAACTGAGCTTCCCTACGCACAGGGAAGCAAGAGAAATGCTGATTTCATAAAGCCCAGTTACATACTCAGAATGTGTACTACTGCGCAAATAGACATGTCTCTGTAGGCAAAAAACTCATTTCTGACAAAGTTGCCCAAATGCATCTCAGAAGTGTGCAACCTGTTCCCTGAGTTGGAAAACGTCGAGAAACATTCTTTTCTGCTAGCGCTGTGCTTCTACACATGTATTTGCTGAATGGTGAAAGTGCACAGTAATGCACTTTTCTCCCAGCAAATACACTGTTTCTAAGGAAATGGGAACACACTGAGGAGACACTTGTGGGAGCTACTGTGACTAAAACTGAGCTTCCCTACGCACTGGGAAGCAAGAGAAATGCTGATTTCATCAAGCCCAGTTACATACTCAGAATCTGTACTACTGCGCAAATAGGCATGTCTCTTTAGGCAAAAAACTCATTTCTGACAAAGTTGCCCAAATGCATCTCAGAAGTGTGCAACTTGTTCCCTGAGTTAGACAACGTCGAGAAACGTTCGTTTCTGCTAGCGCTGTGATTCTACACATGTATTTGCTGAACGGTGAAAGCGCACAGTAATGCACTTTTCGCCCAGCAAATACACTGTTTCTAAGGAAATGGGCACACACTGAGGAGACACTTGTGGGAGCTACTGTGACTAAAACTGAGCTTCCCTACGCACAGGGAAGCAAGAGAAATGCTGATTTCATCCAGCCCAGTTACATACTCAGAATCTGTACTACTGCCCAAATAGGCATGTCTCTGTAGGCAAAAAACTCATTTCTGACAAAGTTGCCCAAATGCATCTCCGAAGTGTGCAACTTGTTCCCTGAGTTAGAAAACGTCGAGAAACGGTCGTTTCTGCTAGCACTGTGCTTCTACACATGTATTTGCTGAACGGTGAAAGCGCACAGTAATGCACTTTTCTCCCAGCAAAAACACTGTTTCTAAGGAAATGGGAACACACTGAGGAGACACTTGTGGGAGCTACTGTGACTGAAAGTGAGCTTCCCTACGCACAGGGAAGAAAGAGAAATGCTGATTTCATCAAGCCCAGTTACATACTCAGAATCTGTACTACTGCGCAAATAGGCATGTCTCTGTAGGCAAAAAACTCATTTCTGACAAAGATGCCCAAGTGCATCTCAGAAGAGTGCAACTTGTTCCCTGAGTTAGAAAACGTCGAGAAATGTTCGTTTCTTCTAGCGCTGTGCTTCTACACATGTATTTGCTGAACGGTGAAAGCGCACAGTAATGTACTTTTCTCCCAGCAAATACACTGTTTCTAAGGAAATGGGAACACACTGAGGAGACACTTGTGTGATCTACTGTGACTAAAACTGAGCTTCCCTACGCACAGGGAAGCAAGAGAAATGCTGATTTCATCAAGCCCAGTTACATACTCAGAATCTGTACTACTGCGCAAATAGGCATGTCTCTGTAGGCAAAAAACTCATTTCTGACAAAGTTGCCCAAATGCATCTCAGAAGTGTGCAACTTCTTCCCTGAGTTAGAAAACGTCGAGAAACGTTCATTTCTGCTAGCGCTGTGCTTCTACACATGTATTTGCTGAACGGTGAAAGTGCACAGTAATGCACTTTTCTCCCAGCAAATACACTGTTTCTAAGGAAATGGGAACACACTGAGGAGACACTTGTGGGAGTTACTGTGACTAAAACTGAGCTTCCCTACGCACAGGGAAGCAAGAGAAATGCTGATTTCATCAAGCCCAGTTACATACTCAGAATCTGTACTATTGCGCAAATAGGCATGTCTCTGTAGGCAAAAAACTCATTTCTGACAAAGTTGCCCAAATGCATCTCAGAAGTGTGCAACTTGTTCCCGGAGTTAGAAAACGTCGAGAAACGGTCGTTTCTGCTAGCGCTGTGCTTCTGCACATGTATTTGCTGAACGGTGAAAGCGCACAGTAATGCACTTTTCTCCCAGCAAATACACTGTTTCTAAGGAAATGGGAACACACTGAGGAGACACTTGTGGGAGCTACTGTGACTAAAACTGAGCTTCCCTACGCACAGGGAAGCAAGAGAAATGCTGATTTCATCAAGCCCAGTTACATACTCAGAATCTGTACTACTGCGCAAATAGGCATGTCTCTGTAGGCAAAAAACTCATTTCTGACAAAGTTGCCCAAATGCATCTCAGAAGTGTGCAACTTATTCCCTGAGTTAGAAATCGTCGAGAAACGGTCGTTTCTGCTAGCGCTGTGCTTCTACACATGTATTTGCTGAACGGTGAAAGCGCACAGTAATGCACTTTTCTCCCAGCAAATACACTGTTTCTAAGGAAATGGGAACACACTGAGGAGACACTTGTGGGAGCTACTGTGACTAAAACTGAGCTTCCCTATGCACAGGGAAGGAAGAGAAATGCTGATTTCATCAAGCCCAGTTACATACTCAGAATCTGTACTACTGCGCAAATAGGCATGTCTCTGTAGGCAAAAAACTCATTTCTGACAAAGATGCCCAAGTGCATCTCAGAAGTGTGCAACTTGTTCCCTGAGTTAGAAAACTTCGAGAAACGTTCGTTTCTGCTAGCACTGTGCTTCTACACATGTATTTGCTGAACGGTGAAAGCGCACAGTAATGCACTTTTCTCCCAGCAAATACACTGTTTCTAAGGAAATGGGAATACACTGAGGAAACACTTGTGGGAGCTTCTGTGACTAAAACTGAGCTTCCCTACGCACAGGGAAGCAAGAGAAATGCTGATTTCATCAAGCCCAGTTACTTACTCAGAATCTGTACTATTGCGCAAATAGGCATGTCTCTGTAGGCAAAAAACTCATTTCTGACAAAGTTGCCCAAATGCATCTCAGAAGTGAGCAACTTGTTCCCTGAGCTAGAAAATGTCGAGAAATGTTCGTTTCTGCTAGCGCTGTGCTTCTACACATGTATTTGCTGAACGGTGAAAGCGCACAGTAATGCACTTTTCTCCCAGCAAATACACTGTTTCTAAGGAAATGGGAACACACTGAGGAGACACTTGTGGGAGCTACTGTGACTAAAACTGAGCTTCCCTATGCACAGGGAAGGAAGAGAAATGCTGATTTCATCAAGCCCAGTTACATACTCAGAATCTGTACTACTGCGCAAATAGGCATGTCTCTGTAGGCAAAAAACTCATTTCTGACAAAGATGCCCAAGTGCATCTCAGAAGTGTGCAACTTGTTCCCTGAGTTAGAAAACATCGAGAAACGTTCGTTTCTGCTAGCACTGTGCTTCTACACATGTATTTGCTGAACGGTGAAAGCGCACAGTAATGCACTTTTCTCCCAGCAAATACACTGTATCTAAGGAAATGGGAATACACTGAGGAAACACTTGTGGGAGCTACTGTGACTAAAACTGAGCTTCCCTACGCACAGGGAAGCAAGAGAAATGCTGATTTCATCAAGCCCAGTTACATACTCAGAATCTGTACTATTGCGCAAATAGGCATGTCTCTGTAGGCAAAAAACTCATTTCTGAGAAAGTTGCCCAAATGCATCTCAGAAGTGTGCAACTTGTTCCCTGAGCTAGAAAACGTCGAGAAACGTTCGTTTCTGCTAGCGCTGTGCTTCTACACATGTATTTGCTGAACGGTGAAAGCACACAGTAATGCACTTTTCTCCCAGCAAATACACTGTTTCTAAGGAAATGGGAACACACTGAGGAGACACTTGTGGGAGCTACTGTGACTAAAACTGAGCTTCCCTACGCACAGGGAAGCAAGAGAAATGCTGATTTCATCAAGCCCAGTTACATACTCAGAATCTGTACTACTGCGCAAATAGGCATGTCTCTGTAGGCAAAAAACTCATTTCTGACAAAGTTGCCCAAATGCATCTCAGAAGTGTGCAACTTATTCCCTGAGTTAGAAAACATCGAGAAACGTTCGTTTCTGCTAGCGCTGTGCTTCTACACATGTATTTGCTGAACGGTGAAAGCGCACAGTAATGCACTTTTCTCCCAGCAAATACACTGTTTCTAAGGAAATGGGAACACACTGAGGAGACACTTGTGGGAGCTACTGTGACTAAAACTGATCTTCCCTACACACAGGGAAGGAAGAGAAATGCTGATTTCATCAAGCCCTGTTACATACTCAGAATCTGTAATACTGCGCAAATAGGCATGTCTCTGTAGGCAAAAAACTCATTTCTGACAAAGTTGCCTAAATGCATCTCAGAAGTGTGCAACTTGTTCCCTGAGTTAGAAAACGGCGAGAAACTGTCGTATCGGCTAGCGCTGTGCTTCTACACATGTATTTGCTGAACGGTGAAAGCGCAGAGTAATGCACTTTTCTCCCAGCAAATACACTGTTTCTAAGGAAATGGAAACACACTGAGGAGACACTTGTGGGAGCTACTGTGACTAAAACTGAGCTTCCCTACGCACAGGGAAGCAAGAGAAATGCTGATTTCATCAAGCCCAGTTACATACTCAGAATCTGTACTACTGCGCAAATAGGCATGTCTCTTTAGGCAAAAAACTCATTTCAGACAAAGTTGCCCAAATGCATCTCAGAAGTGTGCATCTTCTTCCCTGATTTAGAAAACGTCGAGAAACGGTCGTTTCTGCTAGCGCTGTGCTTCTACACATGTATTTGCTGAACGGTGAAAGCGCACAGTAATGCACTTTTCTCCCAGCAAATACACTGTTTCTAAGGAAATGGGAACACACTGAGGAGACACTTGTGGGAGCTACTGTGACTAAAACTGAGCTTCCCTACGCACAGGGAAGCAAGAGAAATGCTGATTTCATAAAGCCCAGTTACATACTCAGAATCTGTACTACTGCGCAAACAGACATGTCTCTGTAGGCAAAAAATTCATTTCTGACAAAGTTGCCCAAATGCATCTCAGAAGTGTGCAACCTGTTCCCTGAGTTAGAAAACGTCGAGAAACATTCTTTTCTGCTAGCGCTGTGCTTCTACACATGTATTTGCTGAATGGTGAAAGCGCACAGTAATGCACTTTTCTCCCAGCAAATACACTGTTTCTAAGGAACTGGGAAAACACTGAGGAGACACTTGTGGGAGCTAATGTGACTAAAACTGAGCTTCCCCACGCACAGGGAAGCAAGACAAATGCTGATTTCATCAAGCCCAGTTACATACTCAGAATCTGTACTACTGCGCAAATAGGCATGTCTCTTTAGGCAAAAAACTCATTTCTGACAAAGTTGCCCAAATGCATCTCAGAAGTGTGCAACTTGTTCCCTGAGTTAGAAAACGTCGAGAAACGGTCGTTTCTGCTAGCGCTGTGCTTCTACACATATATTTGCTGAATGGTGAAAGCGCACAGTAATGCACTTTTCTCCCAGCAAATACACTGTTTCTAAGGAAATGGGAACACACTAAGGAGACACTTGTGGGAGCTACTGTGACTAAAACTGAGCTTCCCTACGCACAGGGAAGCAAGAGAAATGCTGATTTCATCAAGCCCAGTTACATACTCAGAATCTGTACTATTGCGCAAATAGGCATGTCTCTGTAGTCAAAAAACTCATTTCTGACAAAGTTGCCCAAATGCATCTCAGAAGTGTGCAACTTGTTCATGGAGTTAGAAAACGTCGAGAAACGTTCGTTTCTGCTAGCGCTGTGCTTCTACACATGTATTTGCTGAACGGTAAAAGCGCACAGTAATGCACTCTTCTCCCAGCAAATACACTGTTTCTATGGAAATGGGAATACACTGAGGAGACACTTGTGGGAGCTACTGTGACTAAAACTGAGCTTCCCTACGCACAGGGAAGCAAGAGAAATGCTGATTTCATCAAGCCCAGTTACATACTCAGAATCTGTACTACTGCGCAAATAGGCATGTCTGTGTAGGCAAAAAACTCATTTCTGACAAAGTTGCCCAAATGCATCTCAGAAGTGTGCAACTTGTTCCCTGAGTTAGAGAACTTCGAGAAACGGTCGTATCGGCTAGCGCTGTGCTTCTACACATGTATTTGCTGAACGGTGAAAGCGCACAGAAATGCACTTTTCTCCCAGCAAATACACTGTGTCTAAGGAAATGGAAACACACTGAGGAAACACTTGTGGGAGCTACTGTGACTAAAACTGAGCTTCCCTACGCACAGGGAAGCAAGAGAAATGCTGATTTCATCAAGCCCAGTTACATACTCAGAATCTGTACTACTGCGCAAATAGGCATGAATCTGTAGGCAAAAAACTCATTTCTGACAAAGTTGCCCAAATGCATCTCAGAAGTGTGCAACTTATTCCCTGAGTTAGAAAAGGTCGAGAAACGTTCGTTTCTGCTAGCGCTGTGCTTCTACACATGTATTTGCTGAACGGTGAAAGCGCACAGTAATGCACGTTTCTCCCAGCTAATACACTGTTTCTAAGGAAATGGGAACACACTGAGACACTTGTGGGAGCTACAGTGACTAAAACTGAGCTTACCTACGCACAGGGAAGCAAGAGAAATGCTGATTTCATCAAGCCCAGTTACATACTCAGAATCTGTACTACTGCGCAAATAGGCATGTCTCTTTAGGCAAAAAACTCATTTCTGACAAAGTTTCCCAAATGCATCTCAGAAGTGTGCAACTTGTTCCCTGAGTTAGAAAACGTCGAGAAACGGTCGTTTCTGCTAGCGGTATGCTTCTACACATGTATTTGCTGAACGGTGAAAGCGTACAGTAATGCACTTTTCTCCAAGCAAATACACTGTTTCTAAGGAAATGGGAACACACTGAGGAGACACTTGTGGGAGCTACTGTGACTAAAACTGAGCTTCCCTACGCAAAGGGAAGCAAGAGAATGCTGATTTCATCAAGCCCAGTTACATACTCAGAATCTGTACTACTGCGCAAATAGGCATGTCTCTGTAGGCAAAAAACTCATTTCTGACAAAGTTGCCCAAATACATCTCAGAAGTGTGCAACTTGTTCCCTGAGTTAGAAAACGTCGAGAAACGTTCGTTTCTGCTAGCGCTGTGCTTCTACACATGTATTTGCTGAACGTTGAAAGCGCACAGTAATGCACTTTTCTCCCAGCAAATACACTGTTCTAAGGAAATGGGAACACACTGAGGAGACACTTGTGGGAGCTACTGTGACTAAAACTGAGCTTCCCTACGCACAGGGAAGCAAGAGAAATGCTGATTTCATCAAGCCCAGTTACATACTCAGACTCTGT
This sequence comes from Acomys minous, assembly GCF_964271855.1. Lineage (NCBI taxonomy): Eukaryota > Metazoa > Chordata > Mammalia > Rodentia > Muridae > Acomys > Acomys minous. The sequence goes on along the minus strand of NW_028182169.1, from coordinate 486,721 downwards.
ACTATTGCGCGAATAGGCATGTCTCTTTAGGCAAAAAACTCATTTCTGACAAAGTTGCCCAAATGCATCTCAGAAGAGTGCAACTTGTTCCCTGAGTTAGAAAACGTCGAGAAACGGTCGTTTCTGCTAGCGCTGTGCTTCTACACATGTATTTGCTGAACGGTGAAAGCGCACAGTAATGCACTTTTCTCCCAGCAAATACAATGTTTCTAAGGTAATGGGAACACACTGAGGAAACACTTGTGGGAGCTACTGTGACTAAAACTGAGCTTCCCTACGCACAGGGAAGCAAGAGAAATGCTGATTTCATCAAGCCCAGTTACATACTCAGAATCTGTACTACTGCGCAAATATGCATGTCTCTGTAGGCAAAAAACTCATCTCTGACAAAGTTGCCCAAATGCAACTCAGAAGTGTGCAACTTGTTCCCTGAGTTAGAAAACGTCGAGAAACGTTCGTTTCTGCTAGCGCTGTGCTTCTACACATGTATTTGCTGAACGGTGAAAGCGCACAGTAATGCACGTTTCTCCCAGCAAATACACTGTTTCTAAGGAAATGGGAACACACTGAGACACTTGTGGGAGCTACAGTGACTAAAACTGAGCTTCCCTACGCACAGGGAAGCAAGAGAAATGCTGATTTCATCAAGCCCAGTTACATACTCAGAATCTGTACTACTGCGCAAATAGGCATGTCTCTTTAGGCAAAAAACTCATTTCTGACAAAGTTGCCCAAATGCATCTCAGAAGTGTGCAACTTGTTCCCTGAGTTAGAAAACGTCGAGAAACGGTCGTTTCTGCTAGCGCTATGCTTCTACACATGTATTTGCTGAACGGTGAAAGCGTACAGTAATGCACTTTTCTCCCAGCAAATACACTGTTTCTAAGGAAATGGGAACACACTGAGGAGACACTTGTGGGAGCTACTGTGACTAAAACTGAGCTTCCCTACGCAAAGGGAAGCAAGAGAATGCTGATTTCATCAAGCCCAGTTACATACTCAGAATCTGTACTACTGCGCAAATAGGCATGTCTCTGTAGGCAAAAAACTCATTTCTGACAAAGTTGCCCAAATACATCTCAGAAGTGTGCAACTTGTTCCCTAGTTAGAAAACGTCGAGAAACGTTCGTTTCTGCTAGCGCTGTGCTTCTACACATGTATTTGCTGAACGTTGAAAGCGCACAGTAATGCACTTTTCTCCCAGCAAATACACTGTTCTAAGGAAATGGGAACACACTGAGGAGACACTTGTGGGAGCTACTGTGACTAAAACTGAGCTTCCCTACGCACAGGGAAGCAAGAGAAATGCTGATTTCATCAAGCCCAGTTACATACTCAGACTCTGTACTACTGCGCAAATAGGCATGTCTCTTTAGGCAAAAAACTCATTTCTGACAAAGTTGCCCAAATGCATCTCAGAAGAGTGCAACTTGTTCCCTGAGTTAGAAAACGTCGAGAAACGGTCGTTTCTGCTAGCGCTGTGCTTCTACACATGTATTTGCTGAACGGTGAAAGCGCACAGTAATGCACTTTTCTCCCAGCAAATACAATGTTTCTAAGGTAATGGGAACACACTGAGGAAACACTTGTGGGAGCTACTGTGACTAAAACTGAGCTTCCCTACGCACAGGGAAGCAAGAGAAATGCTGATTTCATCAAGCCCAGTTACATACTCAGAATCTGTACTACTGCGCAAATAGGCATGTCTCTTTAGGCAAAAAACTCATTTCTGACAAAGTTGCCCAAATGCATCTCAGAAGTGTGCAACTTGTTCCCTGAGATAGAAAACGTCGAGAAACGGTCGTTTCTGCTAGCGCTATGCTTCTACACATGTATTTGCTGAACGGTGAAAGCGTACAGTAATGCACTTTTCTCCCAGCAAATACACTGTCTCTAAGGAAATGGGAACACACTGAGGAGACACTTGTGGGAGCTACTGTGACTAAAACTGAGCTTCCCTACACACAGGGAAGCAAGAGAATGCTTATTTCATCAAGCCCAGTTACATACTCAGAATCTGTACTACTGCGCAAATATGCATGTCTCTGTAGGCAAAAAACTCATCTCTGACAAAGTTGCCCAAATGCAACTCAGAAGTGTGCAACTTGTTCCCTGAGTTAGAAAACGTCGAGAAACGTTCGTTTCTGCTAGCGCTGTGCTTCTACACATGTATTTGCTGAACGGTGAAAGCGCACAGTAATGCACGTTTCTCCCAGCAAATACACTGTTTCTAAGGAAATGGGAACACACTGAGACACTTGTGGGAGCTACAGTGACTAAAACTGAGCTTCCCTACGCACAGGGAAGCAAGAGAAATGCTGATTTCATCAAGCCCAGTTACATACTCAGAATCTGTACTACTGCGCAAATAGGCATGTCTCTTTAGGCAAAAAACTCATTTCTGACAAAGTTGCCCAAATGCATCTCAGAAGTGTGCAACTTGTTCCCTGAGTTAGAAAACGTCGAGAAACGGTCGTTTCTGCTAGCGCTATGCTTCTACACATGTATTTGCTGAACGGTGAAAGCGTACAGTAATGCACTTTTCTCCCAGCAAATACACTGTTTCTAAGGAAATGGGAACACACTGAGGAGACACTTGTGGGAGCTACTGTGACTAAAACTGAGCTTCCCTACGCAAAGGGAAGCAAGAGAATGCTGATTTCATCAAGCCCAGTTACATACTCAGAATCTGTACTACTGCGCAAATATGCATGTCTCTGTAGGCAAAAAACTCATTTCTGACAAAGTTGCCCAAATGCAACTCAGAAGTGTGCAACTTGTTCCCTGAGTTAGAAAACGTCGAGAAACGGTCGATTCTGCTAGCGCTGTGCTTCTACACATGTATTTGCTGAAAGGTGAAAGCGCACAGTAATGCACTTTTCTCCTAGCAAATACACTGTTTCTAAGGAAATGGGAACACACTGAGGAGACACTTGTGGGAGCTACTGTGACTAAAACTGAGCTTCCCTACGCACAGGGAAGCAAGAGAAATGCAGATTTCATCCAGCCCAGTTACATACTCAGAATCTGTACTACTGCGCAAATAGGCATATCTCTATAGGCAAAAAACTCATTTCTGACAAAGTTGCCCAAATGCATCTCAGAAGTTTGCAACTTGTTCCCTGAGTTAGAAAACGTCGAGAAACGTTCGTTTCTGCTAGCGCTGTGCTTCTACACATGTATTTGCTGAACGGTGAAAGCGCACAGTAATGCACGTTTCTCCCAGCTAATACACTGTTTCTAAGGAAATGGGAACACACTGAGACACTTGTGGGAGCTACAGTGACTAAAACTGGGCTTACCTACGCACAGGGAAGCAAGAGAAATGCTGATTTCATCAAGCCCAGTTACATACTCAGAATCAGTACTACTGCGCAAATAGGCATGTCTCTTTAGGCAAAAAACTCATTTCTGACAAAGTTGCCCAAATGCATCTCAGAAGTGTGCAACTTGTTCCCTGAGTTAGAAAACGTCGAGAAACGGTCGTTTCTGCTAGCGCTATGCTTCTACACATGTATTTGCTGAACGGTGAAAGCGTACAGTAATGCACTTTTCTCCCAGCAAATACACTGTTTCTAAGGAAATGGGAACACACTGAGGAGACACTTGTGGGAGCTACTGTGACTAAAACTGAGCTTCCCTACGCAAAGGGAAGCAAGAGAATGCTGATTTCATCAAGCCCAGTTACATACTCAGAATCTGTACTACTGCGCAAATAGGCATGTCTCTGTACGCAAAAAACTCATTTCTGACAAAGTTGCCCAAATGCATCTCAGAAGTGTGCAACTTGTTCCCTGAGTTAGAAAACGTCGAGAAACGTTCGTTTCTGCTAGCGCTGTGCTTCTACACATGTATTTGCTGAACGTTGAAAGCGCACAGTAATGCACTTTTCTCCCAGCAAATACACTGTTCTAAGGAAATGGGAACACACTGAGGAGACACTTGTGGGAGCTACTGTGACTAAAACTGAGCTTCCCTATGCACAGGGAAGCAAGAGAAATGCTGATTTCATCAAGCCCAGTTACATACTCAGAATCTGTACTACTGCGCAAATAGGCATGTCTCTTTAGGCAAAAAACTCATTTCTGACAAAGTTGCCCAAATGCATCTCAGAAGAGTGCAACTTGTTCCCTGAGTTAGAAAACGTCGAGAAACGGTCGTTTCTGCTAGCGCTGTGCTTCTACACATGTATTTGCTGAACGGTGAAAGCGCACAGTAATGCACTTTTCTCCCAGCAAATACAATGTTTCTAAGGAAATGGGAACACACTGAGGAAACACTTGTGGGAGCTACTGTGACTAAAACTGAGCTTCCCTACGCACAGGGAAGCAAGAGAAATGCTGATTTCATCAAGCCCAGTTACATACTCAGAATCTGTACTACTGCGCAAATAGGCATGAATCTGTAGGCAAAAAACTCATTTCTGACAAAGTTGCCCAAATGCATCTCAGAAGTGTGCAACTTGTTCCCTGAGTTAGAAACCGTCGAGTAACATTCGTTTCTGCTAGCGCTGTGCTTCTACACATGTATTTGCTGAACGGTGAAAGCGCACAGTAATGCACTTTTCTCCCAGCAAATACACTGTTATAAGTAAATGGGAACACACTGAGGAGACACTTGTGGGAGCTACTGTGACTAAAACTGAGCTTCCCTACGCAAAGGGAAGCAAGATAATGCTGATTTCATCAAGCCCAATTACATACTGAGAATCTGTACTACTGCACAAATAGGCATGTCTCTGTAGGCAAAAAACTCATTTCTGACAAAGTTGCCCAAATGCATCTCAGAAGTGTGCCACTTGTTCCCTGAGTTAGGAAACGTCGAGAAACGTTCGTTTCTTCTAGCGCTGTGCTTCTACACATGTATTTGCTGAACGGTGAAAGTGCACAGTAATGCACTTTTCTCCCAGCAAATACACTGTTTCTAAGGAAATGGGAACACACTGAGGAGACACTTGTGGGAGCTACTGTGACTAAAACTGAGCTTCCCTACACACAGGGAAGCAAGAGAAATGCTGATTTCATCAAGCCCAGTTACATACTCAGAATCTGTACTACTGCGCAAATAGGCATGTCTCTTTAGGCAAAAAACTCATTTCTGACAAAGTTGCTCAAATGCATCTCAGAAGAGTGCAACTTGTTCACTGAGTTAGAAAACGTCGAGAAACGGTCATTTCTGCTAGGGCTGTGCTTCTACACATGTATTTGCTGAACGGTGAAAGCGCACAGTAATGCACTTTTCTCCCAGCACATACACCGTTTCTAAGGAAATGGGAACACACTGAGACACTTGTGGGAGCTACAGTGACATAAACTGAGCTTCCCTACGTACAGGGAAGCAAGAGAAATGCTGATTTCATCAAGCCCAGTTACATACTCAGAATCTGTACTACTGCGCAAATAGGCATGTCTCTTTAGGCAAAAAACTCATTTCTGACAAAGTTGCCCAAATGCATCTCAGAAGTGTGCAACTTGTTCCCTGAGTTAGAAAACGTCGAGAAACGGTCGTTGCTGCTAGTGCTGTGCTTCTACACATGTATTTGCTGAACGGTGAAAGCGTACATTAATGCACTTTTCTCCCAGCAAATACACTGTTTCTAAGGAAATGGGAACACACTGAGGAGACACTTGTGGGAGCTACTGTGACTAAAACTGAGCTTCCCTACGCACAGGGAAGCAAGAGAAATGCTGATTTCATCAAGCCCAGTTACATACTCAGAATCTGTACTACTGCGCAAATAGGCATGTCTCTGTAGGCAAAAAACTCATTTCTGACAAAGTTGCCCAAATGCATCTCAGAAGTGTGCAACTTGTTCCCTGAGTTAGAAAACGTCGAGAAACGGTCGTTTCTGCTAGCGCTGTGCTTCTACACATGTATTTGCTGAACGGTGAAAGCGTACAGTAATGCAATTTTCTCCCAGCAAATACACTGTTTCTAAGGAAATGGGAACACACTGAGGAGACACTTGTGGGAGCTACTGTGACTAAAACTGAGCTTCCCTACGCACAGGGAAGCAAGAGAAATGCTGATTTCATCAAGCCCAGTTACATACTCAGAATCTGTACTACTGCGCAAATAGGCATGTCTCTGTAGGCAAAAAACTCATTTCTGACAAAGTTGCCCAAATGCATCTCAGAAGTGTGCAACTTGTTCATGGAGTTAGAAAACGTCGAGAAACGTTTGTTTCTGCTAGCGCTGTGCTTCTACACATGTATTTGCTGAACGGTAAAAGCGCACAGTAATGCACTCTTCTCCCAGCAAATACACTGTTTCTAAGGAAATGGGAATACACTGAGGAGACACTTGTGGGAGCTACTGTGACTAAAACTGAGCTTCCCTACGCACAGGGAAGCAAGAGAAATGCTGATTTCATCAAGCCCAGTTACATACTCAGAATCTGTACTACTGCGCAAATAGGCATGTCTGTGTAGGCAAAAAACTCATTTCTGACAAAGTTGCCCAAATGCATCTCAGAAGTGTGCAACTTGTTCCCTGAGTTAGAGAACTTCGAGAAACGGTCGTATCGGCTAGCGCTGTGCTTCTACACATGTATTTGCTGAACGGTGAAAGCGCACAGTAATGCACTTTTCTCCCAGCAAATACACTGTGTCTAAGGAAATGAGAACACACTGAGGAAACACTTGTGGGAGCTACTGTGACTAAAACTGAGCTTCCCTACGCACAGGGAAGCAAGAGAAATGCTGATTTCATCAAGCCCAGTTACATACTCAGAATCTGTACTACTGCGCAAATAGGCATGAATCTGTAGGCAAAAAACTCATTTCTGACAAAGTTGCCCAAATGCATCTCAGAAGTGTGCAACTTATTCCCTGAGTTAGAAAAGGTCGAGAAACGTTCGTTTCTGCTAGCGCTGTGCTTCTACACATGTATTTGCTGAACGGTGAAAGCGCACAGTAATGCACGTTTCTCCCAGCTAATACACTGTTTCTAAGGAAATGGGAACACACTGAGACACTTGTGGGAGCTACAGTGACTAAAACTGAGCTCACCTACACACAGGGAAGCAAGAGAAATGCTGATTTCATCAAGCCCAGTTACATACTCAGAATCTGTACTACTGCGCAAATAGGCATGTCTCTTTAGGCAAAAAACTCATTTCTGACAAAGTTGCCCAAATGCATCTCAGAAGTGTGCAACTTGTTCCCTGAGTTAGAAAACGTCGAGAAACGGTCGTTTCTGCTAGCGCTGTGCTTCTACACATGTATTTGCTGAACGGTGAAAGCGCACACTAATGCACTTTTCTCCCAGCAAATACACTGTTTCTAAGGAAATGGGAACACACTGAGGAGACACTTGTGGGAGCTACTGTGACTAAAACTGAGCTTCCCTACGCACAGGGAAGCCAGAGAAATGCTGATTTCATCAAGCCCAGTTACATACTCAGAATCTGTACTACTGCGCAAATAGGCATGTCTCTGTAGGCAAAAAACTCATTTCTGACAAAGTTGCCCAAATGCATCTCAGAAGTGTGCAACTTGTTCCCTGAGTTAGAAAACGTCGAGAAACGTTCGTTTCTACTAGCGCTGTGCTTCTACACATGTATTTGCTGAACAGTGAAAGCGTACAGTAATGCACTTTTCTCCCAGCAAATACACTGTTTCTAAGGAAATGGGAACACACTGAGGAGACACTTGTGGGAGCTACTGTGACTAAAACTGAGCTTCCCTACGCAAAGGGAAGCAAGATAATGCTGATTTCATCAAGCCCAATTACATACTGAGAATCTGTACTACTGCACAAATAGGCATGTCTCTGTAGGCAAAAAACTCATTTCTGACAAAGTTGCCCAAATGCATCTCAGAAGTGTGCCACTTGTTCCCTGAGTTAGGAAATGTCGAGAAACGTTCGTTTCTTCTAGCGCTGTGCTTCTACACATGTATTTGCTGAACGGTGAAAGTGCACAGTAATGCACTTTTCTCCCAGCAAATACACTGTTTCTAAGGAAATGGGAACACACTGAGGAGACACTTGTGGGAGCTACTGTGACTAAAACTGAGCTTCCCTACGCACAGAAAAGCAAGAGATATGCTGATTTCATCAAGCCCAGTTACATACTCAGAATCTGTACTACTGCGCAAATAGGCATGTCTCTTTAGGCAAAAAACTCATTTCTGACAAAGTTGCTCAAATGCATCTCAGAAGAGTGCAACTTGTTCACTGAGTTAGAAAACGTCGAGAAACGGTCATTTCTGCTAGGGCTGTGCTTCTACACATGTATTTGCTGAACGGTGAAAGCGCACAGTAATGCACATTTCTCCCAGCACATACACCGTTTCTAAGGAAATGGGAAAACACTGAGACACTTGTGGGAGCTACAGTGACATAAACTGAGCTTCCCTACGCACAGGGAAACAAGAGAAATGCTGATTTCATCAAGCCCAGTTACATACTCAGAATCTGTACTACTGCGCAAATAGGCATGTCTCTTTAGGCAAAAAACTCATTTCTGACAAAGTTGCCCAAATGCATCTCAGAAGTGTGCAACTTGTTCCCTGAGTTAGAAAACGTCGAGAAACGGTCGTTGCTGCTAGCGCTGTGCTTCTACACATGTATTTGCTGAACGGTGAAAGCGTACATTAATGCACTTTTCTCCCAGCAAATACACTGTTTCTAAGGAAATGGGAAGACACTGAGGAGACACTTGTGGGAGCTACTGTGACTAAAACTGAGCTTCCCTACGCACAGGGAAGCAAGAGAAATGCTGATTTCATCAAGCCCAGTTACATACTCAGAATCTGTACTACTGCGCAAATAGGCATGTCTCTGTAGGAAAAAAACTCATTTCTGACAAAGTTGCCCAAATGCATCTCAGAAGTGTGCAACTTGTTCCCTGAGTTAGAAAACGTCGAGAAACGGTCGTTTCTGCTAGCGCTGTGCTTCTACACATGTATTTGCTGAACGGTGAAAGCGTACAGTAATGCAATTTTCTCCCAGCAAATACACTGTTTCTAAGGAAATGGGAACACACTGAGGAGACACTTGTGGGAGCTACTGTGACTAAAACTGAGCTTCCCTACGCACAGGGAAGCAAGAGAAATGCTGATTTCATCAAGCCCAGTTACATACTCAGAATCTGTACTACTGCGCAAATAGGCATGTCTCTGTAGGCAAAAAACTCATTTCTGACAAAGTTGCCCAAATGCATCTCAGAAGTGTGCAACTTGTTCCCTGAGATAGAAAACGTCGAGAAACGGTCGTTTCTGCTAGCGCTATGCTTCTACACATGTATTTGCTGAACGGTGAAAGCGTACAGTAATGCACTTTTCTCCCAGCAAATACACTGTCTCTAAGGAAATGGGAACACACTGAGGAGACACTTGTGGGAGCTACTGTGACTAAAACTGAGCTTCCCTACACACAGGGAAGCAAGAGAATGCTGATTTCATCAAGCCCAGTTACATACTCAGAATCTGTACTACTGCGCAAATATGCATGTCTCTGTAGGCAAAAAACTCATCTCTGACAAAGTTGCCCAAATGCAACTCAGAAGTGTGCAACTTGTTCCCTGAGTTAGAAAACGTCGAGAAACGTTCGTTTCTGCTAGCGCTGTGCTTCTACACATGTATTTGCTGAACGGTGAAAGCGCACAGTAATGCACGTTTCTCCCAGCAAATACACTGTTTCTAAGGAAATGGGAACACACTGAGACACTTGTGGGAGCTACAGTGACTAAAACTGAGCTTCCCTACGCACAGGGAAGCAAGAGAAATGCTGATTTCATCAAGCCCAGTTACATACTCAGAATCTGTACTACTGCGCAAATAGGCATGTCTCTTTAGGCAAAAAACTCATTTCTGACAAAGTTGCCCAAATGCATCTCAGAAGTGTGCAACTTGTTCCCTGAGTTAGAAAACGTCGAGAAACGGTCGTTTCTGCTAGCGCTATGCTTCTACACATGTATTTGCTGAACGGTGAAAGCGTACAGTAATGCACTTTTCTCCCAGCAAATACACTGTTTCTAAGGAAATGGGAACACACTGAGGAGACACTTGTGGGAGCTACTGTGACTAAAACTGAGCTTCCCTACGCAAAGGGAAGCAAGAGAATGCTGATTTCATCAAGCCCAGTTACATACTCAGAATCTGTACTACTGCGCAAATAGGCATGTCTCTGTACGCAAAAAACTCATTTCTGACAAAGTTGCCCAAATGCATCTCAGAAGTGTGCAACTTGTTCCCTGAGTTAGAAAACGTCGAGAAACGTTCGTTTCTGCTAGCGCTGTGCTTCTACACATGTATTTGCTGAACGTTGAAAGCGCACAGTAATGCACTTTTCTCCCAGCAAATACACTGTTCTAAGGAAATGGGAACACACTGAGGAGACACTTGTGGGAGCCACTGTGACTAAAACTGAGCTTACCTACGCACAGGGAAGCAAGAGAAATGCTGATTTCATCAAGCCCAGTTACATACTCAGAATCTGTACTACTGCGCAAATAGGCATGTCTCTTTAGGCAAAAAACTCATTTCTGACAAAGTTGCCCAAATGCATCTCAGAAGAGTGCAACTTGTTCCCTGAGTTAGAAAACGTCGAGAAACGGTCGTTTCTGCTAGCGCTGTGCTTCTACACATGTATTTGCTGAACGGTGAAAGCGCACAGTAATGCACTTTTCTCCCAGCAAATACAATGTTTCTAAGGCAATGGGAACACACTGAGGAAACACTTGTGGGAGCTACTGTGACTAAAACTGAGCTTCCCTACGCACAGGGAAGCAAGAGAAATGCTGATTTCATCAAGCCCAGTTACATACTCAGAATCTGTACTACTGCGCAAATAGGCATGTCTCTTTAGGCAAAAAACTCATTTCTGACAAAGTTGCCCAAATGCATCTCAGAAGTGTGCAACTTGTTCCCTGAGATAGAAAACGTCGAGAAACGGTCGTTTCTGCTAGCGCTATGCTTCTACACATGTATTTGCTGAACGGTGAAAGCGTACAGTAATGCACTTTTCTCCCAGCAAATACACTGTTTCTAAGGAAATGGGAACACACTGAGGAGACACTTGTGGGAGCTACTGTGACTAAAACTGAGCTTCCCTACACACAGGGAAGCAAGAGAATGCTTATTTCATCAAGCCCAGTTACATACTCAGAATCTGTACTACTGCGCAAATATGCATGTCTCTGTAGGCAAAAAACTCATCTCTGACAAAGTTGCCCAAATGCAACTCAGAAGTGTGCAACTTGTTCCCTGAGTTAGAAAACGTCGAGAAACGTTCGTTTCTGCTAGCGCTGTGCTTCTACACATGTATTTGCTGAACGGTGAAAGCGCACAGTAATGCACGTTTCTCCCAGCAAATACACTGTTTCTAAGGAAATGGGAACACACTGAGACACTTGTGGGAGCTACAGTGACTAAAACTGAGCTTCCCTATGCTCAGGGAAGCAAGAGAAATGCTGATTTCATCAAGCCCAGTTACATACTCAGAATCTGTACTACTGTGCAAATAGGCATGTCTCTTTAGGCAAAAAACTCATTTCTGACAAAGTTGCCCAAATGCATCTCAGAAGTGTGCAACTTGTTCCCTGAGTTAGAAAACGTCGAGAAACGGTCGTTTCTGCTAGCGCTATGCTTCTACACATGTATTTGCTGAACAGTGAAAGCGTACAGTAATGCACTTTTCTCCCAGCAAATACAGTGTTTCTAAGGAAATGGGAACACACTGAGGAGACACTTGTGGGAGCTACTGTGACTAAAACTGAGCTTCCCTACGCAAAGGGAAGCAAGAGAATGCTGATTTCATCAAGCCCAGTTACATACTCAGAATCTGTACTACTGCGCAAATAGGCATGTCTCTGTAGGCAAAAAACTCATTTCTGACAAAGTTGCCCAAATGCATCTCAGAAGTGTGCAACTTGTTCCCTGAGTTAGAAAACGTCGAGAAACGTTCGTTTCTGCTAGCGCTGTGCTTCTACACATGTATTTGCTGAACGTTGAAAGCGCACAGTAATGCACTTTTCTCCCAGCAAATACACTGTTCTAAGGAAATGGGAACACACTGAGGACACACTTGTGGGAGCTACTGTGACTAAAACTGAGCTTCCCTACGCACAGGGAAGCAAGAGAAATGCTGATTTCATCAAGCCCAGTTACATACTCAGAATCTGTACTACTGCGCAAATAGGCATGTCTCTTTAGGCAAAAAACTCATTTCTGACAAAGTTGCCCAAATGCATCTCAGAAGAGTGCAACTTGTTCCCTGAGTTAGAAAACGTCGAGAAACGGTCGTTTCTGCTAGCGCTGTGCTTCTACACATGTATTTGCTGAACGGTGAAAGCGTACAGTAATGCACTTTTCTCCCAGCAAATACACTGTTTCTAAGGAAATGGGAACACACTGAGGAGACACTTGTGGGAGCTACTGTGACTAAAACTGAGCTTCCCTACGCACAGGGAAGCAAGAGAAATGCTGATTTCATCAAGCCCAGTTACATACTCAGAATCTGTACTACTGCGCAAATAGGCATGTCTCTGTAGGCAAAAAACTCATTTCTGACAAAGTTGCCCAAATGCATCTCAGAAGTGTGCAACTTGTTCCCTGAGTTAGAAAACGTCGAGAAACGGTCGTTTCTGCTAGCGCTGTGCTTCTACACATGTATTTGCTGAACGGTGAAAGCGCACAGTAATGCACTTTTATCCCAGCAAATACACTGTTTCTAAGGAAATGGGAACACACTGAGGAGACACTTGTGGGAGCTACTGTGACTAAAACTGAGCTTCCCTACGCACAGGGAAGCAAGAGAAATGCTGATTTCATCCAGCCCAGTTACATACTCAGAATCTGTACTACTGCGCAAATAGGCATATCTCTGTAGGCAAAAAACTCATTTCTGACAAAGTTGCCCAAATGCATCTCAGAAGTTTGCAACTTGTTCCCTGAGTTAGAAAACGTCGTGAACGTTCGTTTCTGCTAGCGCTGTGCTTCTACACATGTATTTGCTGAACGGTGAAAGCGCACAGTAATGCACTTTTCTCCCAGCAAATACACTGTTTCTAAGGAAATGGGAACACACTGAGACACTTGTGGGAGCTACAGTGACTAAAACTGAGCTTCCCTACACGCAGCGATGCAAGAGAAATGCTGATTCCATCAAGCCCAGTTACATACTCAGAATCTGTACTACTGCGCAAATAGGCATGTCTCTTTAGGCAAAAAACTCATTTCTGACAAAGTTGCCCAAATTCATCTCAGAAGTGTGCAACTTGTTACCTGAGTTAGAAAACGTCGAGAAACGGTCGTTTCTGCTAGCGCTGTGCTTCTACACATGTATTTGCTGAACGGTGAAAGCACACACTAATGCACTTTTCTCCCAGCAAATACACTGTTTCTAAGGAAATGGGAACACACTGAGGAGACACTTGTGGGAGCTACTGTGACTAAAACTGAGCTTCCCTACGCACAGGGAAGCCAGAGAAATGCTGATTTCATCAAGCCCAGTTACATACTCAGAATCTGTACTACTGCGCAAATAGGCATGTCTCTGTAGGCAAAAAACTCATTTCTGACAAAGTTGCCCAAATGCATCTCAGAAGTGTGCAACTTGTTCCCTGAGTTAGAAAACGGCGAGAAACGGTCGTTTCTGCTAGCGCTGTGCTTCTACACATGTACTTGCTGAACGGTGAAAGCACACAGTAATGCACTTTTCTCCCAGCAAATACACTGTTTCTAAGGAAATGGGAACACACTGAGAAACTTGTGGGAGCTACAGAGACTAAAACTGAGCTTCCCTACGCACAGGGAAGCAAGAGAAATGCTGATTTCATCAAGCCCAGTTACATACTCAGAATCTGTACTACTGCGCAAATAGGCATGTCTCTTTAGGCAAAAAACTCATTTCTGACAAAGTTGCCCAAATGCATCTCAGAAGTGTGCAACTTGTTCCCTGAGTTAGAAAACGTCGAGAAACGGTCGTTTCTACTAGCGCTGTGCTTCTACACATGTATTTGCTGAACAGTGAAAGCGTACAGTAATGCACTTTTCTCCCAGCAAATACACTGTTTCTAAGGAAATGGGAACACACTGAGGAGACACTTGTGGGAGCTACTGTGACTAAAACTGAGCTTCCCTACGCAAAGGGAAGCAAGAGAATGCTGATTTCATCAAGCCCAATTACATACTGAGAATCTGTACTACTGCACAAATAGGCATGTCTCTGTAGGCAAAAAACTCATTTCTGACAAAGTTGCCCAAATGCATCTCAGAAGTGTGCAACTTGTTCCCTGAGTTAGAAAACGTCGAGAAACGTTCGTTTCTGCTAGCGCTGTGCTTCTACACATGTATTTGCTGAACGGTGAAAGCGCACAGTAATGCACTTTTCTCCCAGCTAATACACTGTTTCTAAGGAAATGGGAACACACTGAGGAGACACTTGTGGAAGCTACTGTGACTAAAACTGAGCTTCCCTACGCACAGGGAAGCAAGAGAAATGCTGATTTCATCAAGCCCAGTTACATACTCAGAATCTGTACTACTGCGCAAATAGGCATGTCTCTTTAGGCAAAAAACTCATTTCTGACAAAGTTGCCCAAATGCATCTCAGAAGTGTGCAACTTGTTCCCTGAGTTAGAAAACGTCGAGAAACGGTCGTTTCTGCTAGCGCTGTGCTTCTACACATGTATTTGCTGAACGGTGAAAGCGCACAATAATGCACTTTTCTCCCAGCAAATACACTGTTTCTAAGGAAATGGGAACACACTGAGGAGACACTTGTGGGAGCTACTGTGACTAAAACTGAGCTTCCCTAGGCACAGGGAAGCAAGAGAAATGCTGATTTCATCAAGCCCAGTTACATACTCAGAATCTGTACTACTGCGCAAATAGGCATGTCTCTGTAGGCAAAAAACTCATTTCTGACAAAGTTGCCCAAATGCATCTCAGAAGTGTGCAACTTGTTCCCTGAGTTAGAAAACGGCGAGAAACGGTCGTTTCTGCTAGCGCTGTGCTTCTACACATGTACTTGCTGAACGGTGAAAGCACACAGTAATGCACTTTTCTCCCAGCAAATACACTGTTTCTAAGGAAATGGGAACACACTGAGAAACTTGTGGGAGCTACAGAGACTAAAACTGAGCTTCCCTACGCACAGGGAAGCAAGAGAAATGCTGATTTCATCAAGCCCAGTTACATACTCAGAATCTGTACTACTGCGCAAATAGGCATGTCTCTTTAGGCAAAAAACTCATTTCTGACAAAGTTGCCCAAATGCATCTCAGAAGTGTGCAACTTGTTCCCTGAGTTAGAAAACGTCGAGAAACGGTCGTTTCTACTAGCGCTGTGCTTCTACACATGTATTTGCTGAACAGTGAAAGCGTACAGTAATGCACTTTTCTCCCAGCAAATACACTGTTTCTAAGGAAATGGGAACACACTGAGGAGACACTTGTGGGAGCTACTGTGACTAAAACTGAGCTTCCCTACGCAAAGGGAAGCAAGAGAATGCTGATTTCATCAAGCCCAATTACATACTGAGAATTTGTACTACTGCACAAATAGGCATGTCTCTGTAGGCAAAAAACTCATTTCTGACAAAGTTGCCCAAATGCATCTCAGAAGTGTGCAACTTGTTCCCTGAGTTAGAAAACGTCGAGAAACGTTCGTTTCTGCTAGCGCTGTGCTTCTACACATTTATTTGCTGAACGGTGAAAGCGCACAGTAATGCACTTTTCTCCCAGCAAATACACTGTTTCTAAGGAAATGGGAACACACTGAGACACTTGTGGGAGCTACAGTGACTAAAACTGAGCTTCCCTACACGCAGGGAAGCAAGAGAAATGCTAATTCCATCAAGCCCAGTTACATACTCAGAATCTGTACTACTGCGCAAATAGGCATGTCTCTTTAGGCAAAAAACTCATTTCTGACAAAGTTGCCCAAATGCATCTCAGAAGTGTGCAACTTGTTCCCTGAGTTAGAAAACGTCGAGAAACGGTCGTTTCTGCTAGCGCTGTGCTTCT
The DNA here is from genome assembly GCF_964271855.1 of Acomys minous. Taxonomy (NCBI): domain Eukaryota; kingdom Metazoa; phylum Chordata; class Mammalia; order Rodentia; family Muridae; genus Acomys; species Acomys minous. The sequence goes on along the minus strand of NW_028182169.1, from coordinate 470,748 downwards.
ACACATGTATTTGCTGAACGGTGAAAGCACACACTAATGCACTTTTCTCCCAGCAAATACACTGTTTCTAAGGAAATGGGAACACACTGAGGAGACACTTGTGGGAGCTACTGTGACTAAAACTGAGCTTCCCTACGCAAAGGGAAGCAAGAGAATGCTGATTTCATCAAGCCCAACTACATACTGAGAATCTGTACTACTGCACAAATAGGCATGTCTCTGTAGGCAAAAAACTCATTTCTGACAAAGTTGCCCAAATGCATCTCAGAAGTGTGCAACTTGTTCCCTGAGTTAGAAAACGTCGAGAAACGTTTGTTTCTGCTAGCGCTGTGCTTCTACACATGTATTTGCTGAACGGTGAAAGCGCACAGTAATGCACTTTTCTCCCAGCAAATACACTGTTTCTAAGGAACTGGGAACACACTGAGGAGACACTTGTGGGAGCTACTGTGACTAAAACTGAGCTTCCCTACGCACAGGGAAGCAAGAGAAATGCTGATTTCATCAAGCCCAGTTACATACTCAGAATCTGTACTACTGCGCAAATAGGCATGTCTCTTTAGGCAAAAAACTCATTTCTGACAAAGTTGCCCAAATGCATCTCAGAAGTGTGAAACTTGTTCCTTGAGTTAGAAAACGTCGAGAAACGTTCGTTTCTGCTAGCGCTGTGCTTCTACACATGTATTTGCTGAACGGTGAATGCGCACAGTAATGCACTTTTCTCCCAGCAAATACACTGTTTCTAAGGAAATGGGAACACACTGAGGAGACACTTGTGGGAGCTACAGTGACTAAAACTGAGCTTCCCTACGCACAGGGAAGCAAGAGAAATGCTGATTTCATCCAGCCCAGTTACATACTCAGAATCTGTACTACTGCGCAAATAGGCATGTCTCTGTAGGCAAAAAACTCATTTCTGACAAAGTTGCCCAAATGCATCTCAGAAGTGTGCAACTTGTTCCCTGAGTTAGAAAACGTCGAGAAACGGTCGTTTCTGCTAGCGCTGTGCTTCTACACATGTATTTGCTGAAAGGTGAAAGCGCACAGTAATGCACTTTTCTCCCAGCAAATACACTGTTTCTAAGGAAATGGGAACACACTGAGGAGACACTTGTGGGAGCTACTGTGACTAAAACTGAGCTTCCCTACGCACAGGGAAGCAAGAGAAATGCTGATTTCATCTAGCCCAGTTACATACTCAGAATCTGAACTACTGCGCAAATAGGCATGTCTCTGTAGGCAAAAACCTCATTTCTGACAAGTTGCCCAAATGCATCTCAGAAGTGTGCAACTTGTTCCCTGAGTTAGAAAATGGCGAGAAACGGTCGTTTCTGCTAGCGCTGTGCTTCTACACATGTACTTGCTGAACGGTGAAAGCACACAGTAATGCACTTTTCTCCCAGCAAATACACTGTTTCTAAGGAAATGGGAACACACTGAGGAGACACTTGTGGGAGCTACTGTGACTAACACTGAGCTTCCCTACGCACAGGGAAGCAAGAGAAATGCTGATTTCATCAAGCCCAGTTACATACTCAGAATCTGTACTACTGCGCAAATAGGCATGTCTCTTTAGGCAAAAAACTCATTTCTGACAAAGTTGCTCAAATGCATCTCAGAAGAGTGCAACTTGTTCACTGAGTTAGAAAACGTCGAGAAACAGTCATTTCTGCTAGCGCTGTGCTTCTACACATGTATTTGCTGAACGGTGAAAGCGCACAGTAATGCACTTTTCTCCCAGCACATACACTGTTTCTAAGGAAATGGGAACACACTGAGACACTTGTGGGAGCTACAGTGACTTAAACTGAGCTTCCCTACGCACAGGGAAGCAAGAGAAATGCTGATTTCATCAAGCCCAGTTACATACTCAGAATCTGTACTACTGCGCAAATAGGCATGTCTCTTTAGGCAAAAAACTCATTTCTGACAAAGTTGCCCAAATGCATCTCAGAAGTGTGCAACTTGTTCCCTGAGTTAGAAAACGTCGAGAAACGGTCGGTTCTGCTAGCGCTGTGCTTCTACACATGTATTTGCTGAACGGTGAAAGCGTACAGTAATGCACTTTTCTCCCAGCAAATACACTGTTTCTAAGGAAATGGGAACACACTGAGGAGACACTTGTGGGAGCTACTGTGACTAAAACTGAGCTTCCCTACGCACAGGGAAGCAAGAGAAATGCTGATTTCATCCAGCCCAGTTACATACTCAGAATCTGTACTACTGCGCAAATAGGCATATCTCTGTAGGCAAAAAACTCATTTCTGACAAAGTTGCCCAAATGCATCTCAGTAGTTTGCAACTTGTTCCCTGAGTTAGAAAACGTCGAGAAACGTTCGTTTCTGCTAGCGCTGTGCTTCTACACATGTATTTGCTGAACGGTGAAAGCGCACAGTAATGCACTTTTCTCCCAGCAAATACACTGTTTCTAAGGAAATGGGAACACACTGAGACACTTGTGGGAGCTACAGTGACTAAAACTGAGCTTCCCTACGCACAGGGAAGCAAGAGAAATGCTGATTTCATCAAGCCCAGTTACATACTCAGAATCTGTACTACTGCGCAAATAGGCATGTCTCTTTAGGCAAAAAACTCATTTCTGACAAAGTTGCCCAAATGCTTCTCAGAAGTGTGCAACTTGTTCCCTAAGTTAGAAAACGTCGAGAAACGTTCGTTTCTGCTAGCGCTGTGCTTCTACACATGTATTTGCTGAATGGTGAAAGCGCACAGTAATGCACTTTTCTCCCAGCAAATACACTGTTTCTAAGGAAATGGGAACACACTGAGGAGACACTTGTGGGAGCTACTGTGACTAAAACTGAGCTTCCCTACGCACAGGGAAGCAAGAGAAATGCTGATTTCATCTAGCCCAGTTACATACTCAGAATCTGAACTCCTGCGCAAATAGGCATGTCTCTGTAGGCAAAAACCTCATTTCTGACAAAGTTGCCCAAATGCATCTCAGAAGTGTGCAACTTGTTCCCTGAGTTAGAAAACGTCGAGAAACGTTGGTTTCTGCTAGCGCTGTGCTTCTACACATGTATTTGCTGAACGGTGAAAGCGCACAGTAATGCACTTTTCTCCCAGCAAATACACTGTTTCTAAGGAAATGGGAACACACTTAGGAGACACTTGTGGGAGCTACTGTGACTAAAACTGAGCTCCCCTACGCACAGGGAAGCAAGAGAAATGCTGATTTCATCAGGCCCAGTTACATACTCAGAATCTGTACTACTGCGCAAATAGGCATGTCTCTGTAGGCAAAAAACTCATTTCTGACAAAGTTGCCCAAATGCATCTCAGAAGTGTGCAACTTGTTCCCTGAGTTAGAAAATGGCGAGAAACGGTCGGTTCTTCTAGCGCTGTGATTCTACACATGTACTTGCTGAACGGTGAAAGCACACAGTAATGCACTTTTCTCCCAGCAAATACACTGTTTCTAAGGAAATGGGAACACACTGAGGAGACACTTGTGGGAGCTACTGTGACTAAAACTGAGCTTCCCTTCGCAAAGGGAAGCAAGATAATGCTGAATTCATCAAGCCCAATTACATACTGAGAATCTGTACTACTGCACAAATAGGCATGTCTCTTTAGGCAAAAAACTCATTTCTGACAAAGTTGCTCAAATGCATCTCAGAAGAGTGCAACTTGTTCACTGAGTTAGAAAACGTCGAGAAACAGTCATTTCTGCTAGCGCTGTGCTTCTACACATGTATTTGCTGAACGGTGAAAGCGCACAGTAATGCACTTTTCTCCCAGCACATACACTGTTTCTAAGGAAATGGGAACACACTGAGACACTTGTGGGAGCTACAGTGACTTAAACTGAGCTTCCCTACGCACAGGGAAGCAAGAGAAATGCTGATTTCATCAAGCCCAGTTACATACTCAGAATCTGTACTACTGCGCAAATAGGCATGTCTCTTTAGGCAAAAAACTCATTTCTGACAAAGTTGCCCAAATGCATCTCAGAAGTGTGCAACTTGTTCCCTGAGTTAGAAAACGTCGAGAAACGGTCGGTTCTGCTAGCGCTGTGCTTCTACACATGTATTTGCTGAACGGTGAAAGCGTACAGTAATGCACTTTTCTCCCAGCAAATACACTGTTTCTAAGGAAATGGGAACACACTGAGGAGACACTTGTGGGAGCTACTGTGACTAAAACTGAGCTTCCCTACGCACAGGGAAGCAAGAGAAATGCTGATTTCATCAAGCCCAGTTACATACTCAGAATCTGTACTACTGCGCAAATAGGCATGTCTCTGTAGGCAAAAAACTCATTTCTGACAAAGTTGCCCAAATGCATCTCAGAAGTGTGCAACTTGTTCCCTGAGTTAGAAAACGTCGAGAAATGGTCGTTTCTGCTAGCGCTGTGCTTCTACACATGTATTTGCTGAACAGTGAAAGCGCACAGTAATGCACTTTTATCCCAGCAAATACACTGTTTCTAAGGAAATGGGAACACACTGAGGAGACACTTGTGGGAGCTACTGTGACTAAAACTGAGCTTCCCTACGCACAGGGAAGCAAGAGAAATGCTGATTTCATCCAGCCCAGTTACATACTCAGAATCTGTACTACTGCGCAAATAGGCATATCTCTGTAGGCAAAAAACTCATTTCTGACAAAGTTGCCCAAATGCATCTCAGAAGTTTGCAACTTGTTCCCTGAGTTAGAAAACGTCGAGAAACGTTCGTTTCTGCTAGCGCTGTGCTTCTACACATGTATTTGCTGAACGGTGAAAGCGCACAGTAATGCACTTTTCTCCCAGCAAATACACTGTTTCTAAGGAAATGGGAACACACTGAGACACTTGTGGGAGCTACAGTGACTAAAACTGAGCTTCCCTACGCACAGGGAAGCAAGAGAAATGCTGATTTCATCAAGCCCAGTTACATACTCAGAATCTGTACTACTGCGCAAATAGGCATGTCTCTTTAGGCAAAAAACTCATTTCTGACAAAGTTGCCCAAATGCATCTCAGAAGTGTGCAACTTGTTCCCTGAGTTAGAAAACGTCGAGAAACGGTCGTTTCTGCTAGCGCTGTGCTTCTACACATGTATTGCTGAACGGTGAAAGCGCACACTAATGCACTTTTCTCCCAGCAAATACACTGTTTCTAAGGAAATGGGAACACACTGAGACACTTGTGGGAGCTACAGAGACTAAAACTGAGCTTCCCTACGCACAGGGAAGCAAGAGAAATGCTGATTTCATCAAGCCCAGTTACATACTCAGAATCTGTACTACTGCGCAAATAGGCATGTCTCTTTAGGCAAAAAACTCATTTCTGACAAAGTTGCCCAAATGCTTCTCAGAAGTGTGCAACTTGTTCCCTGAGTTAGAAAACGTCGAGAAACGGTCTTTTCTACTAGCGCTGTGCTTCTACACATGTATTTGCTGAACAATGAAAGCGTACAGTAATGCACTTTTCTCCCAGCAAATACACTGTTTCTAAGGAAATGGGAACACACTGAGGAGACACTTGTGGGAGCTACTGTGACTAAAACTGAGCTTCCCTACGCAAAGGGAAGCAAGAGAATGCTGATTTCATCAAGCCCAATTACATACTGAGAATCTGTACTACTGCACAAATAGGCATGTCTCTGTAGGCAAAAAACTCATTTCTGACAAAGTTGCCCAAATGCATCTCAGAAGTGTGCCACTTGTTCCCTGAGTTAGAAAACGTGGAGAAACGTTCGTTTCTGCTAGCGCTGTGCTTCTACACATGTATTTGCTGAACGGTGAAAGCGCACAGTAATGCACTTTTCTCCCAGCAAATACACTGTTTCTAAGGAAATGGGAACACACTGAGGAGACACTTGTGGGAGCTACTGTGACTAAAACTGAGCTTCCCTACGCACAGGGAAGCAAGAGAAATGCTGATTTCATCAAGCCCAGTTACATACTCAGAATCTGTACTACTGCGCAAATAGGCATGTCTCTAGGCAAAAAACTCATTTCTGACAAAGTTGCTCAAATGCATCTCAGAAGAGTGCAACTTGTTCACTGAGTTAGAAAACTTCGAGAAACGGTCATTTCTGCTAGCGCTGTGCTTCTACACATGTATTTGCTGAACGGTGAAAGCGCACAGTAATGCACTTTTCTCCCAGCACATACAATGTTTCTAAGGAAATGGGAACACACTGAGGAGACACTTGTGGGAGCTACTGTGACTAAAACTGAGCTTCCCTACGCACAGGGAAGCAAGAGAAATGCTGATTTCATCAAGCCCAGTTACATACTCAGAATCTGTACTACTGCGCAAATAGGCATGTCTCTTTAGGCAAAAAACTCATTTCTGACAAAGTTGCCCAAATGCATCTCAGAAGTGTGCCACTTGTTCCCTGAGTTAGAAAACGTGGAGAAACGTTCGTTTCTGCTAGCGCTGTGCTTCTACACATGTATTTGCTGAACGGTGAAAGCGCACAGTAATGCCCTTTACTCCCAGCAAATACACTGTTTCTAAGGAAATGGGAACACACTGAGACACTTGTGGGAGCTACAGTGACTAAAACTGAGCTTCCCTACGCACAGGGAAGCAAGAGAAATGCTGATTTCATCAAGCCCAGTTACATACTCAGAATCTGTACTACTGCGCAAATAGGCATGTCTCTTTAGGCAAAAAACTCATTTCTGACAAAGTTGCCCAAATGCATCTCAGAAGTGTGCAACTTGTTCCCTGAGTTAGAAAACGTCGAGAAACGGTCGTTTCTGCTAGCGCTGTGCTTCTACACATGTATTTGCTGAACGGTGAAAGCGCACAGTAATGCACTTTTCTCTCAGCACATACACTGTTTCTAAGGAAATGGGAACACACTGAGACACTTGTGGGAGCTACAGTGACTTAAACTGAGCTTCCCTACGCACAGGGAAGCAAGAGAAATGCTGATTTCATCAAGCCCAGTTACATACTCAGAATCTGTACTACTGCGCAAATAGGCATGTCTCTTTAGGCAAAAAACTCATTTCTGACAAAGTTGCCCAAATGCATCTCAGAAGTGTGCAACTTGTTCCCTGAGTTAGAAAACGTCGAGAAACGGTCGGTTCTGCTAGTGCTGTGCTTCTACACATGTATTTGCTGAACGGTGAAAGCATACAGTAATGCACTTTTCTCCCAGCAAATACACTGTTTCTAAGGAAATGGGAACACACTGAGGAGACACTTGTGGGAGCTACTGTGACTAAAACTGAGCTTCCCTACGCACAGGGAAGCAAGAGAAATGCTGATTTCATCAAGCCCAGTTACATACTCAGAATCTGTACTACTGCGCAAATAGGCATGTCTCTGTAGGCAAAAAACTCATTTCTGACAAAGTTGCCCAAATGCATCTCAGAAGTGTGCAACTTGTTCCCTGAGTTAGAAAACGTCGAGAAACGGTCGTTTCTGCTAGCGCTGTGCTTCTACACATGTATTTGCTGAACAGTGAAAGCGCACAGTAATGCACTTTTATCCCAGCAAATACACTGTTTCTAAGGAAATGGGAACACACTGAGGAGACACTTGTGGGAGCTACTGTGACTAAAACTGAGCTTCCCTACGCACAGGGAAGCAAGAGAAATGCTGATTTCATCAAGCCCAGTTACATACTCAGAATCTGTACTACTGCGCAAATAGGCATATCTCTGTAGGCAAAAAACTCATTTCTGACAAAGTTGCCCAAATGCATCTCAGAAGTTTGCAACTTGTTCCCTGAGTTAGAAAACGTCGAGAAACGTTCGTTTCTGCTAGCGCTGTGCTTCTACACATGTATTTGCTGAACGGTGAAAGCGTACAGTAATGCACTTTTCTCCCAGCAAATACACTGTTTCTAAGGAAATGGGAACACACTGAGACACTTGTGGGAGCTACAGTGACTAAAACTGAGCTTCCCTACGCACAGGGAAGCAAGAGAAATGCTGATTTCATCAAGCCCAGTTACATACTCAGAATCTGTACTACTGCGCAAATAGGCATGTCTCTTTAGGCAAAAAACTCATTTCTGACAAAGTTGCCCAAATGCATCTCAGAAGTGTGCAACTTGTTCCCTGAGTTAGAAAACGTCGAGAAACGGTCGTTTCTGCTAGCGCTGTGCTTCTACACATGTATTTGCTGAACGGTGAAAGCGCACACTAATGCACTTTTCTCCCAGCAAATACACTGTTTCTAAGGAAATGGGAACACACTGAGACACTTGTGGGAGCTACAGAGACTAAAACTGAGCTTCCCTACGCACAGGGAAGCAAGAGAAATGCTTATTTCATCAAGCCCAGTTACATACTCAGAATCTGTACTACTGCGCAAATAGGCATGTCTCTTTAGGCAAAAAACTCATTTCTGACAAAGTTGCCCAAATGCATCTCAGAAGTGTGCAACTTGTTCCCTGAGTTAGAAAACGTGGAGCAACGTTCGTTTCTGCTAGCGCTGTGCTTCTACACATGTATTTGCTGAACGGTGAATGCGCACAGTAATGCACTTTTCTCCCAGCAAATACACTGTTTCTAAGGAACTGGGAACACACTGAGGAGACACTTGTGGGAGCTACTGTGACTAAAACTGAGCTTCCCTACGCACAGGGAAGCAAGAGAAATGCTGATTTCATCCAGCCCAGTTACATACTCAGAATCTGTACTACTGCGCAAATAGGCATGTCTCTGTAGGCAAAAAACTCATTTCTGACAAAGTTGCCCAAATGCATCTCAGAAGTGTGCAACTTGTTCCCTGAGTTAGAAAACGTCGAGAAACGTTCGTTTCTGCTAGCGCTGTGCTTCTACACATGTATTTGCTGAAAGGTGAAAGCGCACAGTAATGCACTTTTCTCCCAGCAAATACACTGTTTCTAAGGAAATGGAACACACTGAGACACTTGTGGGAGCTACAGTGACTAAAACTGAGCTTCCCTACGCACAGGGAAGCAAGAGAATGCTGATTTCATCCAGCCTAGTTACATACTCAGAATCTGTACTACTGCGCAAATAGGCATGTCTCTGTAGGCAAAAAACTCATTTCTGACAAAGTTGCCCAAATGCATCTCAGAAGTGTGCAACTTGTTCCCTGAGTTAGAAAACGTTGAGAAACGTTTGTTTCTGCTAGTGCTGTGCTTCTACACATGTATTTGCTGAACGGTGAAAGCGCACAGTAATGCACTTTTCTCCCAGCAAATCCACTGTTTCTAAGGAAATGGGAACACACTGAGGAGACACTTGTGGGAGCTACTGTGACTAAAACTGAGCTTCCCTACGCACAGGGAATCAAGAGAAATGCTGATTTCATCAAGCCCAGTTACATACTCAGAATCTGTACTACTGCGCAAATAGGCATGTCTCTGTAGGCAGAAAACTCATTTCTGACAAAGTTGCCCAAATGCATCTCAGAAGTGTGCAACTTGTTCCCTGAGTTAGAAAACGTCGAGAAACGTTCGTTTCTGCTAGCGCTGTGCTTCTACACATGTATTGGATGAACGGTGAAAGCGCACAGTAATGCACTTTTCTCCCAGCAAATACACTGTTTCTAAGGAACTGGGAACACACTGAGGAGACACTTGTGGGAGCTACTGTGACTAAAACTGAGCTTCCCTACGCACAGGGAAGCAAGAGAAATGCTGATTTCATCAAGCCCAGTTACATACTCAGAATCTGAACTACTGCGCAAATAGGCATGTCTCTGTAGGCAAAAACCTCATTTCTGACAAAGTTGCCCAAATGAATCTCAGAAGTGTGCAACTTGTTCCCTGAGTTAGAAAACGTCGAGAAACGTTCATTTCTGCTAGCGCTGTGCTTCTACACATGTATTTGCTGAACGGTGAAAGCGCACAGTAATGCACTTTTCTCCCAGCAAATACACTGTTTCTAAGGAAATGGGAACACACTGAGGAGACACTTGTGGGAGCTACTGTGACTAAAACTGAGCTTCCCTACACACAGGGAAGCAAGAGAAATGCTGATTTCATCAAGCCCAGTTACATACTCAGAATCTGTACTACTGCGCGAATAGGCATGTCTCTTTAGGCAAAAAACTCATTTCTGACAAAGTTGCCCAAATGCATCTCAGAAGTGTGCAACTTGTTCCCTGTGTTAGAAAACGTCGAGAAACGTTGGTTTCTGCTAGCGCTGTGCTTCTACACATGTATTTGCTGAACGGTGAAAGCGCACAGTAATGCACTTTTCTCCCAGCAAATACACTGTTTCTAAGGAACTGGGAACACACTGAGGAGACACTTGTGGGAGCTACTGTGACTAAAACTGAGCTTCCCTACGCACAGGGAAGCAAGAGAAATGCTGATTTCATCAAGCACAGTTACATACTCAGAATCTGTACTACTGCGCAAATAGGCATGTCTCTTTAGGCAAAAAACTCATTTCTGACAAAGTTGCCCAAATGCATCTCAGAAGTGTGCAACTTGTTCCCTGAGTTAGAATACGTCGAGAAACGTTCGTTTCTGCTAGCGCTGTGCTTCTACACATGTATTTGCTGAACGGTGAAAGCGCACAGTAATGCACTTTTCTCCCAGCAAATACACTGTTTCTAAGGAAATGGGAACACACTGAGGAGACACTTGTGGGAGCTACTGTGACTAAAACTGAGCTTCCCTACGCACAGGGAAGCAAGAGAAATGCTGATTTCATCAAGCCCAGTTACATACTCAGAATCTGTACTACTGCGCAAATAGGCATGAATCTGTAGGCAAAAAACTCATTTCTGACAAAGTTGCCCAAATGCATCTCAGAAGTGTCCAACTTGTTCTCTGAGTTAGCAAACGTCGAGAAATGGTCTTTTCTGCTAGCGCTGTGCTTCTACACATGTATTTGCTGAACGGTGAAAGCGCACAGTAATGCACTTTTCTCCCAGCAAATACACTGTGTCTAAGGAAATGGGAACACACTGAGGAGACACTTGTGGGAGCTACTGTGACTAAAACTGAGCTTCCCTACACACAGGGAAGCAAGAGAAATGCTGATTTCATCAAGCACAGTTACATACTCAGAATCTGTACTACTGCGCAAATAGGCATGTCTCTGTATGCAAAAAACTCATTTCTGACAAAGTTGCCCCAATGCATCTCAGAAGGGTGCAACTTGTTCCCTGAGTTAGAAAACGTCGAGAAACGTTCGTTTCTGCTAGCGCTGTGCTTCTACACATGTATTTGCTGAACGGTGAAAGCGTACAGTAATGCACTTTTCTCCCAGCAAATACACTGTTTCTAAGGAAATGGGAACACACTGAGGAGACACTTGTGGGAGCTACTGTGACTAAAACTGAGCTTCCCTACGCACAGGGAGGCAAGAGAATGCTGATTTCATCAAGCCCAGTTACATACTCAGAATCTGTACTACTGCGCAAATAGGCATGTCTCTTTAGGCAAAAAACTCATTTCTGACAAAGTTGCCCAAATGCATCTCAGAAGTGTGCAACTTGTTCCCTGAGTTAGAAAACGTGGAGCAACGTTCGTTTCTGCTAGCGCTGTGCTTCTACACATGTATTTGCTGAACGGTGAATGCGCACAGTAATGCACTTTTCTCCCAGCAAATACACTGTTTCTAAGGAACTGGGAACACACTGAGGAGACACTTGTGGGAGCTACTGTGACTAAAACTGAGCTTCCCTACGCACAGGGAAGCAAGAGAAATGCTGATTTCATCCAGCCCAGTTACATACTCAGAATCTGTACTACTGCGCAAATAGGCATGTCTCTGTAGGCAAAAAACTCATTTCTGACAAAGTTGCCCAAATGCATCTCAGAAGTGTGCAACTTGTTCCCTGAGTTAGAAAAAGTCGAGAAACGTTCGTTTCTGCTAGCGCTGTGCTTCTACACATGTATTTGCTGAAAGGTGAAAGCGCACAGTAATGCACTTTTCTCCCAGCAAATACACTGTTTCTAAGGAAATGGAACACACTGAGACACTTGTGGGAGCTACAGTGACTAAAACTGAGCTTCCCTACGCACAGGGAAGCAAGAGAATGCTGATTTCATCCAGCCTAGTTACATACTCAGAATCTGTACTACTGCGCAAATAGGCATGTCTCTGTAGGCAAAAAACTCATTTCTGACAAAGTTGCCCAAATGCATCTCAGAAGTGTGCAACTTGTTCCCTGAGTTAGAAAACGTTGAGAAACGTTTGTTTCTGCTAGTGCTGTGCTTCTACACATGTATTTGCTGAACGGTGAAAGCGCACAGTAATGCACTTTTCTCCCAGCAAATCCACTGTTTCTAAGGAAATGGGAACACACTGAGGAGACACTTGTGGGAGCTACTGTGACTAAAACTGAGCTTCCCTACGCACAGGGAATCAAGAGAAATGCTGATTTCATCAAGCCCAGTTACATACTCAGAATCTGTACTACTGCGCAAATAGGCATGTCTCTGTAGGCAGAAAACTCATTTCTGACAAAGTTGCCCAAATGCATCTCAGAAGTGTGCAACTTGTTCCCTGAGTTAGAAAACGTCGAGAAACGTTCGTTTCTGCTAGCGCTGTGCTTCTACACATGTATTGGATGAACGGTGAAAGCGCACAGTAATGCACTTTTCTCCCAGCAAATACACTGTTTCTAAGGAACTGGGAACACACTGAGGAGACACTTGTGGGAGCTACTGTGACTAAAACTGAGCTTCCCTACGCACAGGGAAGCAAGAGAAATGCTGATTTCATCAAGCCCAGTTACATACTCAGAATCTGAACTACTGCGCAAATAGGCATGTCTCTGTAGGCAAAAACCTCATTTCTGACAAAGTTGCCCAAATGAATCTCAGAAGTGTGCAACTTGTTCCCTGAGTTAGAAAACGTCGAGAAACGTTCATTTCTGCTAGCGCTGTGCTTCTACACATGTATTTGCTGAACGGTGAAAGCGCACAGTAATGCACTTTTCTCCCAGCAAATACACTGTTTCTAAGGAAATGGGAACACACTGAGGAGACACTTGTGGGAGCTACTGTGACTAAAACTGAGCTTCCCTACACACAGGGAAGCAAGAGAAATGCTGATTTCATCAAGCCCAGTTACATACTCAGAATCTGTACTACTGCGCGAATAGGCATGTCTCTTTAGGCAAAAAACTCATTTCTGACAAAGTTGCCCAAATGCATCTCAGAAGTGTGCAACTTGTTCCCTGTGTTAGAAAACGTCGAGAAACGTTGGTTTCTGCTAGCGCTGTGCTTCTACACATGTATTTGCTGAACGGTGAAAGCGCACAGTAATGCACTTTTCTCCCAGCAAATACACTGTTTCTAAGGAACTGGGAACACACTGAGGAGACACTTGTGGGAGCTACTGTGACTAAAACTGAGCTTCCCTACGCACAGGGAAGCAAGAGAAATGCTGATTTCATCAAGCACAGTTACATACTCAGAATCTGTACTACTGCGCAAATAGGCATGTCTCTTTAGGCAAAAAACTCATTTCTGACAAAGTTGCCCAAATGCATCTCAGAAGTGTGCAACTTGTTCCCTGAGTTAGAATACGTCGAGAAACGTTCGTTTCTGCTAGCGCTGTGCTTCTACACATGTATTTGCTGAACGGTGAAAGCGCACAGTAATGCACTTTTCTCCCAGCAAATACACTGTTTCTAAGGAAATGGGAACACACTGAGGAGACACTTGTGGGAGCTACTGTGACTAAAACTGAGCTTCCCTACGCACAGGGAAGCAAGAGAAATGCTGATTTCATCAAGCCCAGTTACATACTCAGAATCTGTACTACTGCGCAAATAGGCATGAATCTGTAGGCAAAAAACTCATTTCTGACAAAGTTGCCCAAATGCATCTCAGAAGTGTCCAACTTGTTCTCTGAGTTAGCAAACGTCGAGAAATGGTCTTTTCTGCTAGCGCTGTGCTTCTACACATGTATTTGCTGAACGGTGAAAGCGCACAGTAATGCACTTTTCTCCCAGCAAATACACTGTGTCTAAGGAAATGGGAACACACTGAGGAGACACTTGTGGGAGCTACTGTGACTAAAACTGAGCTTCCCTACACACAGGGAAGCAAGAGAAATGCTGATTTCATCAAGCACAGTTACATACTCAGAATCTGTACTACTGCGCAAATAGGCATGTCTCTGTATGCAAAAAACTCATTTCTGACAAAGTTGCCCCAATGCATCTCAGAAGGGTGCAACTTGTTCCCTGAGTTAGAAAACGTCGAGAAACGTTCGTTTCTGCTAGCGCTGTGCTTCTACACATGTATTTGCTGAACGGTGAAAGCGCACAGTAATGCACTTTTCTCCCAGCAAATACACTGTTTCTAAGGAACTGGGAACACACTGAGGAGACACTTGTGGGAGCTACTGTGACTAAAGCTGAGCTTCCCTACGCACAGGGAAGCAAGAGAAATGCTGATTTCATCAAGCCCAGTTACATACTCAGAATCTGTACTACTGCGCAAATAGGCATGAATCTGTCGGCAAAAAACTCATTTCTGAAAAAGTTGCCCAAATGCATCTCAGAAGTGTGCAACTTGTTCCCTGAGTTAGAAAACGTCGAGAAACGTTCGTTTCTGCTAGCGCTGTGCTTCTACACATGTATTTGCTGAACGGTGAAAGCGCACAGTAATGCACTTTTCTCCCAGCAAATACACTGTTTCTAAGGAAATGGGAACACACTGAGGAGACACTTGTGGGAGCTACTGTGACTAAAACTGAGCTTCCCTACACACAGGGAAGCAAGAGAAATGCTGATTTCATCAAGCCCAGTTACATACTCAGAATCTGTACTACTGCGCGAATAGGCATGTTTCTTTAGGCAAAAAACTCATTTCTGACAAAGTTGCCCAAATGCATCTCAGAAGTGTGCAACTTGTTCCCTGTGTTAGAAAACGTCGAGAAACGTTGGTTTCTGCTAGCGCTGTGCTTCTACACATGTATTTGCTGAACGGTGAAAGCGCACAGTAATGCACTTTTCTCCCAGCAAATACACTGTTTCTAAGGAAATGGGAACACACTGAGGAGACACTTGTGGGAGCTACTGTGACTAAAACTGAGCTTCCCTACGCACAGGGAAGCAAGAGAAATGCTGATTTCATCAAGCCCAGTTACATACTCAGAATCTGTACTACTGCGCAAATAGGCATGAATCTGTCGGCAAAAAACTCATTTCTGACAAAGTTGCCCAAATGCATCTCAGAAGTGTGCAACTTGTTCCCTGAGTTAGAATACGTCGAGAAACGTTCGTTTCTGCTAGCGCTGTGCTTCTACACATGTATTTGCTGAACGGTGAAAGCGCACAGTAATGCACTTTTCTCCCAGCAAATACACTGTTTCTAAGGAACTGGGAACACACTGAGGAGACACTTGTGGGAGCTACTGTGACTAAAACTGAGCTTCCCTACGCACAGGGAAGCAAGAGAAATGCTGATTTCATCAAGCCCAGTTACATACTCAGAATCTGTACTACTGCGCAAATAGGCATGAATCTGTAGGCAAAAAACTCATTTCTGACAAAGTTGCCCAAATGCATCTCAGAAGTGTCCAACTTGTTCTCTGAGTTAGAAAACGTCGAGAAATGGTCTTTTCTGCTAGCGCTGTGCTTCTACACATGTACTTGCTGAACGGTGAAACCGCACAGTAATGCACTTTTCTCCCAGCAAATACACTGTTTCTAAGGAAATGGGAACACACTGAGGAGACACTTGTGGGAGCTACTGTGACTAAAACTGAGCTTCCCTACGCACAGGGAAGCAAAAGAAATGCTGATTTCATCAAGCCCAGTTACATACTCAGAATCTGTACTACTGCCCAAATAGGCATGTCTCGTTAGGCAAAAAACTCATTTCTGACAAAGTTGCCCAAATGCATCTCAGAAGTGTGCAACCTGTTCCCTGAGTTAGAAAACATCGAGAAACGGTCGTTTCTGCTAGCGCTGTGCTTCTACACATGTATTTGCTGAACGGTGAAAGCGCACAGTAATGCACTTTTCTCCCAGCAAATACACTGTGTCTAAGGAAATGGGAACACACTGAGGAGACACTTGTGGGAGCTACTGTGACTAAAATTGAGCTTCCCTACACACAGGGAAGCAAGAGAAATGCTGATTTCATCAAGCCCAGTTACATACTCAGAATATGTACTAGTGCGCAAATAGGCATGTCTCTTTAGGAAAAAACTCATTTCTGACAAAGTTGCCCAAATGCATCTCAGAAGTGTGCAACTTGTTCCCTGAGTTAGAAAACGTCGAGAAACGGTCGTTTCTGCTAGCGCTGTGATTCTACACATGTATTTGCTGAACGGTGAAAGCGCACAGTAATGCACTTTTCTCCCAGCAAATACACTGTTTCTAAGGAAAAGGGAACACACTGAGGAGACACTTGTGGGAGCTACTGTGACTAAAACTGAGCTTCCCTACGCACAGGGAAGCAAGAGAAATGCTGATTTCATCAAGCCCAGTTACATACTCAGAATCTGTACTACTGTGCAAATAGGCATGTCTCTTTAGGCAAAAACTCATTTCTGACAAAGTTGCCCAAATGCATCACAGAAGTGTGCAACTTGTTCCCTGAGTTAGAAAACGTCTAGAAACGTTCGTTTCTGCTAACGCTGTGCTTCTACACATGTATTTGCTGAACGGTGAAAGCACACAGTAATGCACTTTTCTCCCAGCAAATACACTGTTTCTAAGGAAAAGGGAACATACTGAGGAGACACTTGTGGGAGCTACTGTGACTAAAACTGAGCTTCCCTACGCACAGGGAAGCAAGAGAAATGCTGATTTCATCAAGCCCAGTTACATACTCAGAATCTGTACTACTGCGCAAATAGGCATGTCTCTTTAGGCAAAAAACTCATTTCTGACAAAGTTGCCCAAATGCATCTCAGAAGTGTGCAACTTGTTCCCTGAGTTAGAAAACGTCGAGAAACGGTCGTTTCTGCTAGCGCTGTGCTTCTACACATGTATTTGCTGAACGGAGAAAGCGCACAGTAATGCACTTTTCTCCCAGCAAATACACTGTTTCTAAGGAAATGGGAACACACTGAGGAGACACTTGTGGGAGCTGCTGTGACTAAAACTGAGCTTCCCTACGCACAGGGAAGCAAGAGAAATGCTGATTTCATCAAGCCCAGTTACATATTCAGTATCTGTACTACTGTGCAAATAGGCATGTCTCTTTAGGCAAAAAACTCATTTCTGACAAAGTTGCCCAAATGCATCTCAGAAGTGTGCAACTTGTTCCCTGAGTTGGAAAACGTCGAGAAACGTTTGTTTCTGCTAGCGCTGTGCTTCTACACATGTATTTGCTGAACGGTGAAAGCGCACAGTAATGCACTTTTCTCCCAGCAAATACACTGTTTCTAAGGAAATGGGAACACACTGAGGAGACACTTGTGGGAGCTACTGTGACTAAAACTGAGCTTCCCTACCCACAGGGAAGCAAGAGAAATGCTCATTTCATCAAGCCCAGTTACATACTCAGAATCTGTACTACTGCGCAAATAGGCATGTCTCTTTAGGCAAAAAACTCATTTCTGACAAAGTTGCCCAAATGCATCTCAGAAGTGTGCAACTTGTTCCCTGAGTTAGAAAACGTGGAGAAACGTTCGTTTCTGCTAGCGCTGTGCTTCTACACATGTATTTGCTGAACGGTGAAAGCGCACATTAATGCACTTTTCTCCCAGCAAATACACTGTGTCTAAGCAAATGGGAACACACTGAGGAGACACTTGTGGGAGCTACTGTGACTAAAACTGAGCTTCCCTACGCACAGGGAAGCAAGAGAAATGCTGATTTCATCAAGCCCAGTTACATACTCAGAATCTGTACTACTGCGCAAATAGGCATGTCTCTGTAGGCAAAAAACTCATTTCTGACAAAGTTGCCCAAATGCATCTCAGAAGGGTACAACTTGTTCCCTGAGTTAGAAAACGTCGAGAAACGGTCGTTTCTGCTAGCGCTGTGCTTCTACACATGTATTTGCTGAACGGTGAAAGCGCACAGTAATGCACTTTTCTCCCAGCAAATACACTGTTTCTAAGGAAATGGGAACACACTGAGGAGACACTTGTGGGAGCTACTGTGACTAACACTAAGCTTCCCTACGCACAGGGAAGCAAGAGAAATGCTGATTTCATCAAGCCCAGTTACATACTCAGAATCTGTACTACTGCGCAAATAGGCATGTCTCTTTAGGAAAAAACTCATTTCTGACAAAGTTGCCCAAATGCATCTCAGAAGTGTGCAACTTGTTCCCTGAGTTAGAAAACGTCGAGAAACGGTCGTTTCTGCTAGCGCTGTGATTCTACACATGTATTTGCTGAACGGTGAAAGCGCACAGTAATGCACTTTTCTCCCAGCAAATACACTGTTTCTAAGGAAAAGGGAACACACTGAGGAGACACTTGTGGGAGCTACTGTGACTAAAACTGAGGTTCCCTACGCACAGGGAAGCAAGAGAAATGCTGATTTCATCAAGCCCAGTTACATACTCAGAATCTGTACTACTGTGCAAATAGGCATGTCTCTTTAGGCAAAAACTCATTTCTGACAAAGTTGCCCAAATGCATCACAGAAGTGTGCAACTTGTTCCCTGAGTTAGAAAACGTCTAGAAACGTTCGTTTCTGCTAACGCTGTGCTTCTACACATGTATTTGCTGAACGGTGAAAGCACACAGTAATGCACTTTTCTCCCAGCAAATACACTGTTTCTAAGGAAAAGGGAACATACTGAGGAGACACTTGTGGGAGCTACTGTGACTAAAACTGAGCTTCCCTACGCACAGGGAAGCAAGAGAAATGCTGATTTCATCAAGCCCAGTTACATACTCAGAATCTGTACTACTGCGCAAATAGGCATGTCTCTTTAGGCAAAAAACTCATTTCTGACAAAGTTGCCCAAATGCATCTCAGAAGTGTGCAACTTGTTCCCTGAGTTAGAAAACGTCGAGAAACGGTCGTTTCTGCTAGCGCTGTGCTTCTACACATGTATTTGCTGAACGGAGAAAGCGCACAGTAATGCACTTTTCTCCCAGCAAATACACTGTTTCTAAGGAAATGGGAACACACTGAGGAGACACTTGTGGGAGCTGCTGTGACTAAAACTGAGCTTCCCTACGCACAGGGAAGCAAGAGAAATGCTGATTTCATCAAGCCCAGTTACATATTCAGTATCTGTACTACTGTGCAAATAGGCATGTCTCTTTAGGCAAAAAACTCATTTCTGACAAAGTTGCCCAAATGCATCTCAGAAGTGTGCAACTTGTTCCCTGAGTTGGAAAACGTCGAGAAACGTTTGTTTCTGCTAGCGCTGTGCTTCTACACATGTATTTGCTGAACGGTGAAAGCGCACAGTAATGCACTTTTCTCCCAGCAAATACACTGTTTCTAAGGAAATGGGAACACACTGAGGAGACACTTGTGGGAGCTACTGTGACTAAAACTGAGCTTCCCTACCCACAGGGAAGCAAGAGAAATGCTCATTTCATCAAGCCCAGTTACATACTCAGAATCTGTACTACTGCGCAAATAGGCATGTCTCTTTAGGCAAAAAACTCATTTCTGACAAAGTTGCCCAAATGCATCTCAGAAGTGTGCAACTTGTTCCCTGAGTTAGAAAACGTGGAGAAACGTTCGTTTCTGCTAGCGCTGTGCTTCTACACATGTATTTGCTGAACGGTGAAAGCGCACATTAATGCACTTTTCTCCCAGC
The DNA here is from genome assembly GCF_964271855.1 of Acomys minous. Taxonomy (NCBI): domain Eukaryota; kingdom Metazoa; phylum Chordata; class Mammalia; order Rodentia; family Muridae; genus Acomys; species Acomys minous. The sequence continues at coordinate 451,139 of NW_028182169.1, read as the reverse complement.
AAATACACTGTGTCTAAGCAAATGGGAACACACTGAGGAGACACTTGTGGGAGCTACTGTGACTAAAACTGAGCTTCCCTACGCACAGGGAAGCAAGAGAAATGCTGATTTCATCAAGCCCAGTTACATACTCAGAATCTGTACTACTGCGCAAATAGGCATGTCTCTGTAGGCAAAAAACTCATTTCTGACAAAGTTGCCCAAATGCATCTCAGAAGGGTACAACTTGTTCCCTGAGTTAGAAAACGTCGAGAAACGGTCGTTTCTGCTAGCGCTGTGCTTCTACACATGTATTTGCTGAACGGTGAAAGCGCACAGTAATGCACTTTTCTCCCAGCAAATACACTGTTTCTAAGGAAATGGGAACACACTGAGGAGACACTTGTGGGAGCTACTGTGACTAACACTAAGCTTCCCTACGCACAGGGAAGCAAGAGAAATGCTGATTTCATCAAGCCCAGTTACATACTCAGAATCTGTACTACTGCGCAAATAGGCATGTCTCTGTAGGCAAAAAACTCATTTCTGACAAAGTTGCCCAAATGCATCTCAGAAGTGTGCAACTTGTTCCCTGAGTTAGAAAACGTCGAGAAACGGTCGTTTCTGCTAGTGCTGTACTTCTACACATGTATTTGCTGAACGGTGAAAGCACACAGTAATGCACTTTTCTCCCAGCAAATACACTGTTTCTAAGGAAATGGGAACACACTGAGGAGACACTTGTGGAAGCTACTGTGACTAAAACTCAGCTTCCCTACGCACAGGGAAGCAAGAGAAATGCTGATTTCATCAAGCCCAGTTACATACTCAGAATCTGTACTACTGCGCAAATAGGCATGTCTCTTTAGGCAAAAAACTCATTTCTGACAAAGTTGCCCAAATGCATCTCAGAAGGGTGCAACTTGTTCCCTGAGTTAGAAAACGTCGAGAAACGGTCGTTTCTGCTAGCGCTGTGCTTCTACACATGTATTTGCTGAACGGTGAAAGCGCACAGTAATGCACTTTTCTCCCTGCAAATACACTGTTTCTAAGGAAATGGGAACACACTGAGGAGACACTTGTGGGAGCTACTGTGACTAAAACTGAGCTTCCCTACACACAGGGAAGGAAGAGAAATGCTGATTTCATCAAGCCCAGTTACATACTCAGAATCTGTACTACTGCGCAAATAGGCATGTCTCTTTAGGCAAAAAACTCATTTCTGACAAACTTGCCCAAATGCATCTCAGAAGTGTGCAACCTGTTCCCTGAGTTAGAAAACGTCGAGAAACGGTCGTTTCTGCAAGCGCTGTGCTTCTACACATGTATTTGCTGAACGGTGAAAGCGCACAGTGATGCACTTTTCTCCCAGCAAATACACTGTTTCTAAGGAAATGGGAACACACTGAGGAGACACTTGTGGGAGCTACTGTGACTAAAACTGAGCTTCCCTACGCACAGGGAAGCAAGAGAAATGCTGATTTCATCAAGCCCAGTTACATACTCAGAATCTGTACTACTGCGCAAATAGGCATGTCTCTTTAGGCAAAAAACTCATTTCTGACAAAGTTGCCAAATGCATCTCAGAAGTGTGCAACTTGTTCCCTGAGTTAGAAAACGTCGAGAAACGGTCTTTTCTGCTAGCGCTGTGCTTCTACACATGTACTAGCTGAACGGTGAAAGCGCACAGTAATGCACTTTTCTCCCAGCAAATACACTGTTTCAAAGGAAATGGGAACACACTGAGGAGACACTTGTGGGAGCTACTGTGAATAAACTGAGCTTCCCTACGCACAGGGAAGCAAGAGAAATGCTGATTTCATCAAGCCCAGTTACATACTCAGTATCTGTACTACTGTGCAAATAGGCATGTCTCTTTAGGCAAAAAACTCATTTCTGACAAAGTTGCCCAAATGCATCTCAGAAGTGTGCAACTTGTTCCCTGAGTTGGAAAACGTCGAGAAACGTTCGTTTCTGCTAGCACTGTGCTTCTACACATGTATTTGCTGAACGGTGAAAGCGCACAGTAATGCACTTTTCTCCCAGCAAATACACTGTTTCTAAGGAAATGGGAACACACTGAGGAGACACTTGTGGGAGCTACTGTGACTAAAACTCAGCTTCCCTACGCACAGGGAAGCAAGAGAAATGCTGATTTCATCAAGCCCAGTTACATACTCAGAATCTGTACTACTGCGCAAATAGGCATGTCTCTTTAGGCAAAAAACTCATTTCTGACAAAGTTGCCAAATGCATCTCAGAAGTGTGCAACTTGTTCCCTGAGTTAGAAAACGTCGAAAAACGGTCTTTTCTGCTAGCGGTGTGCTTCTACACATGTACTAGCTGAACGGTGAAAGCGCACAGTAATGCACTTTTCTCCCAGCAAATACACTGTTTCAAAGGAAATGGGAAAACACTGAGGAGACACTTGTGGGAGCTACTGTGACTAAAACTGAGCTTCCCTACGCACAGGGAAGCAAGAGAAATGCTGATTTCATCAAGCCCAGTTACATACTCAGACTCTGTACTACTGCGCAAATAGGCATGTCTCTTTAGGCAAAAAACTCATTTCTGACAAAGTTGCCCAAATGCATCTCAGAAGTGTGCAACTTGTTCCCTGAGTTAGAAAACGTGGAGAAACGTTCGTTTCTGCTAGCGCTGTGCTTCTACACATGTATTTGCTGAACGGTGAAAGCGCACAGTAATGCACTTTTCTCCCAGCAAATACACTGAGTCTAAGCAAATGGGAACACACTGAGGAGACACTTGTGGGAGCTACTGTGACTAAAACTGAGCTTCCCTACGCACAGGGAAGCAAGAGAAATGCTGATTTCATCAAGCCCAGTTACATACTCAGAATCTGTACTACTGCGCAAATAGGCATGTCTCTTTAGGCAAAAAACTCATTTCTGACAAAGTTGCCCAAATGCATCTCAGAAGTGTGCAACTTGTTCCCTGAGTTAGAAAACGTCGAGAAACGTTCGTTTCTGCTAGCGCTGGGCTTCTACACATGTATTTGCTGAACGGTGAAAGCGCACAGTAATGCACTTTTCTCCCAGCAAATACACTGTTTCTAAGGAAATGGGAACACACTGAGGAGACACTTGTGGAAACTACTGTGACTAAAACTGAGCTTCCCTACGCACAGGGAAGCAAGAGAAATGCTGATTTCATCAAGCCCAGTTACATACTCAGAATCTGTACTACTGCGCAAATAGGCATGTCTCTTTAGGCAAAAAACTCATTTCTGACAAAGTTGCCCAAATGCATCTCAGAAGTGTGCAACTTGTTCCCTGAGTTAGAAAACGTCGAGAAACAGTCGTTTCTGCTAGCGCTGTGCTTCTACACATGTATTTGCTGAACGGTGAAAGCGCACAGTAATGCACTTTTCTCCCTGCAAATACACTGTTTCTAAGGAAATGGGAACACACTGAGGAGACACTTGTGGGAGCTACTGTGACTAAAACTGAGCTTCCCTACACACAGGGAAGCAAGAGAAATGCTGATTTCATCAAGCCCAGTTACATACTCAGAATCTGTACTACTGCGCAAATAGGCATGTCTCTGTAGGCAAAAAACTCATTTCTGACAAAGTTGCCCAAATGCATCTCAGAAGTGTGCAACTTGTTCCCTGAGTTAGAAAACGTCGAGAAACGGTCGTTTCTGCTAGTGCTGTACTTCTACACATGTATTTGCTGAACGGTGAAAGCACACAGTAATGCACTTTTCTCCCAGCAAATACACTGTTTCTAAGGAAATGGGAACACACTGAGGAGACACTTGTGGAAGCTACTGTGACTAAAACTCAGCTTCCCTACGCACAGGGAAGCAAGAGAAATGCTGATTTCATCAAGCCCAGTTACATACTCAGAATCTGTACTACTGCGCAAATAGGCATGTCTCTTTAGGCAAAAAACTCATTTCTGACAAAGTTGCCCAAATGCATCTCAGAAGGGTGCAACTTGTTCCCTGAGTTAGAAAACGTCGAGAAACGGTCGTTTCTGCTAGCGCTGTGCTTCTACACATGTATTTGCTGAACGGTGAAAGCGCACAGTAATGCACTTTTCTCCCTGCAAATACACTGTTTCTAAGGAAATGGGAACACACTGAGGAGACACTTGTGGGAGCTACTGTGACTAAAACTGAGCTTCCCTACACACAGGGAAGGAAGAGAAATGCTGATTTCATCAAGCCCAGTTACATACTCAGAATCTGTACTACTGCGCAAATAGGCATGTCTCTTTAGGCAAAAAACTCATTTCTGACAAACTTGCCCAAATGCATCTCAGAAGTGTGCAACCTGTTCCCTGAGTTAGAAAACGTCGAGAAACGGTCGTTTCTGCAAGCGCTGTGCTTCTACACATGTATTTGCTGAACGGTGAAAGCGCACAGTGATGCACTTTTCTCCCAGCAAATACACTGTTTCTAAGGAAATGGGAACACACTGAGGAGACACTTGTGGGAGCTACTGTGACTAAAACTGAGCTTCCCTACGCACAGGGAAGCAAGAGAAATGCTGATTTCATCAAGCCCAGTTACATACTCAGAATCTGTACTACTGCGCAAATAGGCATGTCTCTTTAGGCAAAAAACTCATTTCTGACAAAGTTGCCAAATGCATCTCAGAAGTGTGCAACTTGTTCCCTGAGTTAGAAAACGTCGAGAAACGGTCTTTTCTGCTAGCGCTGTGCTTCTACACATGTACTAGCTGAACGGTGAAAGCGCACAGTAATGCACTTTTCTCCCAGCAAATACACTGTTTCAAAGGAAATGGGAACACACTGAGGAGACACTTGTGGGAGCTACTGTGAATAAACTGAGCTTCCCTACGCACAGGGAAGCAAGAGAAATGCTGATTTCATCAAGCCCAGTTACATACTCAGTATCTGTACTACTGTGCAAATAGGCATGTCTCTTTAGGCAAAAAACTCATTTCTGACAAAGTTGCCCAAATGCATCTCAGAAGTGTGCAACTTGTTCCCTGAGTTGGAAAACGTCGAGAAACGTTCGTTTCTGCTAGCACTGTGCTTCTACACATGTATTTGCTGAACGGTGAAAGCGCACAGTAATGCACTTTTCTCCCAGCAAATACACTGTTTCTAAGGAAATGGGAACACACTGAGGAGACACTTGTGGGAGCTACTGTGACTAAAACTCAGCTTCCCTACGCACAGGGAAGCAAGAGAAATGCTGATTTCATCAAGCCCAGTTACATACTCAGAATCTGTACTACTGCGCAAATAGGCATGTCTCTTTAGGCAAAAAACTCATTTCTGACAAAGTTGCCAAATGCATCTCAGAAGTGTGCAACTTGTTCCCTGAGTTAGAAAACGTCGAGAAACGGTCTTTTCTGCTAGCGGTGTGCTTCTACACATGTACTAGCTGAACGGTGAAAGCGCACAGTAATGCACTTTTCTCCCAGCAAATACACTGTTTCAAAGGAAATGGGAAAACACTGAGGAGACACTTGTGGGAGCTACTGTGACTAAAACTGAGCTTCCCTACGCACAGGGAAGCAAGAGAAATGCTGATTTCATCAAGCCCAGTTACATACTCAGACTCTGTACTACTGCGCAAATAGGCATGTCTCTTTAGGCAAAAAACTCATTTCTGACAAAGTTGCCCAAATGCATCTCAGAAGTGTGCAACTTGTTCCCTGAGTTAGAAAACGTGGAGAAACGTTCGTTTCTGCTAGCGCTGTGCTTCTACACATGTATTTGCTGAACGGTGAAAGCGCACAGTAATGCACTTTTCTCCCAGCAAATACACTGAGTCTAAGCAAATGGGAACACACTGAGGAGACACTTGTGGGAGCTACTGTGACTAAAACTGAGCTTCCCTACGCACAGGGAAGCAAGAGAAATGCTGATTTCATCAAGCCCAGTTACATACTCAGAATCTGTACTACTGCGCAAATAGGCATGTCTCTTTAGGCAAAAAACTCATTTCTGACAAAGTTGCCCAAATGCATCTCAGAAGTGTGCAACTTGTTCCCTGAGTTAGAAAACGTCGAGAAACGTTCGTTTCTGCTAGCGCTGGGCTTCTACACATGTATTTGCTGAACGGTGAAAGCGCACAGTAATGCACTTTTCTCCCAGCAAATACACTGTTTCTAAGGAAATGGGAACACACTGAGGAGACACTTGTGGAAACTACTGTGACTAAAACTGAGCTTCCCTACGCACAGGGAAGCAAGAGAAATGCTGATTTCATCAAGCCCAGTTACATACTCAGAATCTGTACTACTGCGCAAATAGGCATGTCTCTTTAGGCAAAAAACTCATTTCTGACAAAGTTGCCCAAATGCATCTCAGAAGTGTGCAACTTGTTCCCTGAGTTAGAAAACGTCGAGAAACAGTCGTTTCTGCTAGCGCTGTGCTTCTACACATGTATTTGCTGAACGGTGAAAGCGCACAGTAATGCACTTTTCTCCCTGCAAATACACTGTTTCTAAGGAAATGGGAACACACTGAGGAGACACTTGTGGGAGCTACTGTGACTAAAACTGAGCTTCCCTACACACAGGGAAGCAAGAGAAATGCTGATTTCATCAAGCCCAGTTACATACTCAGAATCTGTACTACTGCGCAAATAGGCATGTCTCTTTAGGCAAAAAACTCATTTCTGACAAAGTTGCCCAAATGCATCTCAGAAGTGTGCAACTTGTTCCCTGAGTTAGAAAACGTCGAGAAACGGTCGTTTCTGCTAGCGCTGTGCTTCTACACATGTATTTGCTGAACGGTGAAAGCGCACAGTAATGCACTTTTCTCCCAGCAAATACACTGTTTCTAAGGAAATGGAAACACACTGAGGAGACACTAGTGGGAGCTACTGTGACTAAAACTGAGCTTCCCTACGCACAGGGATGCAAGAGAAATGCTGATTTCATCAAGCCCAGTTACATACTCAGAATGTGTTCTACTGTGCAAATAGGCATGTCTCTTTAGGCAAAAAACTCATTTCTGACAAAGTTGCCCAAATACATCTCAGAAGTGTGCAACCTGTTCCCTGAGATAGAAAACGTCGAGAAACGTTCATTTCTGCTAGCGCTGTGCTTCTACACATGTACTTGCTGAACGGTGAAAGCGCACAGTAATGCACTTTTCTCCCAGCAAATACACGGTTTCTAAGGAAATGGGAACACACTGCGGAGACACTTGTGGGAGCTACTGTGACTAAAACTGAGCTTCCCTACCCACAGGGAAGCAAGAGAAATGCTCATTTCATCAAGCCCAGTTACATACTCAGAATCTGTACTACTGCGCAAATAGGCATGTCTCTTTAGGAAAAAACTCATTTCTGACAAAGTTGCCCAAATGCATCTCAGAAGTGTGCAACTTGTTCCCTGAGTTAGAAAACGTGGAGAAACGTTCGTTTCTGCTAGCGCTGTGCTTCTACACATGTATTTGCTGAACGGTGAAAGCGCACAGTAATGCACTTTTCTCCCAGCAAATACACTGTTTCTAAGGAAATGGGAACACACTGAGGAGACACTTGTGGGAGCTACTGTGACTAAAACTGAGCTTCCCTACGCACAGGGAAGCAAGAGAAATGCTGATTTCATCAAGCCCAGTTACATACTCAGAATCTGTACTACTGCGCAAATAGGCATGTCTCTGTAGGCAAAAAACTCATTTCTGACAAAGTTGCCCAAATGCATCTCAGAAGTGTGCAACTTGTTCCCTGAGTTAGAAAACGTCGAGAAACGGTCGTTTCTGCTAGCGCTGTGCTTCTACACATGTATTTGCTGAACGGTGAAAGCGCACAGTAATGCACTTTTCTCCCAGCAAATACACTGTTTCTAAGGAAATGGGAACACACTGAGGAGACACTTGTGGGAGCTACTGTGACTAACACTAAGCTTCCCTACGCACAGGGAAGCAAGAGAAATGCTGATTTCATCAAGACCAGTTACATACTCAGAATCTGTACTACTGCGCAAATAGGCATGTCTCTGTAGGCAAAAAACTCATTTCTGACAAAGTTGCCCAAATGCATCTCAGAAGTGTGCAACTTATTCCCTGAGTTAGAAAACGTCGAGAAACGGTCGTTTCTGCTAGTGCTGTGCTTCTACACATGTATTTGCTGAACGGTGAAAGCACACAGTAATGCACTTTTCTCCCAGCAAATACACTGTTTCTAAGGAAATGGGAACACACTGAGGAGACACTTGTGGAAGCTACTGTGACTAAAACTGAGCTTCCCTACGCACAGGGAAGCAAGAGAAATGCTGATTTCATCAAGCCCAGTTACATACTCAGAATCTGTACTACTGCGCAAATAGGCATGTCTCTTTAGGCAAAAAACTCATTTCTGACAAAGTTGCCCAAACGCATCTCAGAAGTGTGCAACTTGTTCCCTGAGTTAGAAAACGTCGAGAAACGGTCGTTTCTGCTAGCGCTGTGCTTCTACACATGTATTTGCTGAACGGTGAAAGCGCACAGTAATGCACTTTTCTCCCTGCAAATACACTGTTTCTAAGGAAATGGGACCACACTGAGGAGACACTTGTGGGAGCTACTGTGACTAAAACTGAGCTTCCCTACACACAGGGAAGCAAGAGAAATGCTGATTTCATCAAGCCCAGTTACATACTCAGAATCTGTACTACTGCGCAAATAGGCATGTCTCTTTAGGCAAAAAACTCATTTCTGACAAAGTGGCCCAAATGCATCTCAGAAGTGTGCAACCTGTTCCCTGAGTTAGAAAACGTCGAGAAACGGTCGTTTCTGCAAGCGCTGTGCTTCTACACATGTATTTGCTGAACGGTGAAAGCGCACAGTGATGCACTTTTCTCCCAGCAAATACACTGTTTCTAAGGAAATGGGAACACACTGAGGAGACACTTGTGGGAGCTACTGTGACTAAAACTGAGCTTCCCTACGCACAGGGAAGCAAGAGAAATGCTGATTTCATCAAGCCCAGTTACATACTCAGAATCTGTACTACTGCGCAAATAGGCATGTCTCTTTAGGCAAAAAACTCATTTCTGACAAAGTTGCCCAAATGCATCTCAGAAGTGTGCAACTTGTTCCCTGAGTTAGAAAACGTCGAGAAACGGTCGTTTCTGCTAGCGCTGTGCTTCTACACATGTATTTGCTGAACGGTGAAAGCGCACAGTAATGCACTTTTCTCCCAGCAAATACACTGTGTCTAAGGAAATGGGAACACACTGAGGAGACACTTGTGGGAGCTACTGTGACTAAAACTGAGCTTCCCTACGCACAGGGAAGCAAGAGAAATGCTGATTTCATCAAGCCCAGTTACATACTCAGAATCTGTACTACTGCGCAAATAGGCATGTCTCTTTAGGCAAAAAACTCATTTCTGACAAAGTTGCCCAAATGCATCTCAGAAGTGTGCAACCTGTTCCCTGAGTTAGAAAACGTCGAGAAACAGTCGTTTCTGCAAGCGCTGTGCTTCTACACATGTATTTGCTGAACGGTGAAAGCGCACAGTAATGCACTTTTCTCCCAGCAAATTCACTGTTTCTAAGGAAATGGGAACACACTGAGGAGACACTTGTGGGAGCTACTGTGACTAAAACTGAGCTTCCCTACGCACAGGGAAGCAAGAGAAATGCTGATTTCATCAAGCCCAGTTACATACTCAGAATCTGTACTACTGCGCAAATAGGCATGTCTCTTTAGGCAAAAAACTCATTTCTGACAAAGTTGCCCAAATGCATCTCAGAAGGGGGCAACTTGTTCCCTGAGTTAGAAAACGTCGAGAAACGGTCGTTTCTGCTAGCGCTGTGATTCTACACATGTATTTGCTGAACGGTGAAAGCGCACAGTAATGCACTTTTCTCCCAGCAAATACACTGTGTCTAAGGAAATGGGAACACACTGAGGAGACACTTGTGGGAGCTACTGTGACTAAAACTGAGCTTCCCTATGCACAGGGAAGCAAGAGAAATGCTGATTTCATCAAGCCCAGTTACATACTCAGAATCTGTACTACTGCGCAAATAGGCATGTCTCTTTAGGCAAAAAAGTCATTTTTGACAAAGTTGCCCAAATGCATCTCAGAAGGGTGCAACTTGTTCCCTGAGTTAGAAAACGTCGAGAAACGGTCTTTTCTGCTAGCGCTGTGCTTCTACACATGTATTTGCGGAATCGTGAAAGCGCACAGTAATGCACTTTTCTCCCAGCAAATACACTGTGTCTAAGGAAATGGGAACACACTGAGGAGACACTTGTGGGAGCTACTGTGACTAAAACTGAGCTTCCGTACGCACAGGGAAGCAAGAGAAATGCTGATTTCATCAAGCCCAGTTACATACTCAGAATCTGTACTACTGCGCAAATAGGCATGTCTCTTTAGGCAAAAAACTCATTTCTGACAAAGTTGCCCAAATGCATCTCAGAAGGGTGCAACTTGTTCCCTGAGTTAGAAAACGTCGAGAAACGTTCGTTTCTGCTAGCGCTGTGCTTCTACACATGTATTTGCTGAACGGTGAAAGCGCACAGTAATGCACTTTTCTCCCAGCAAATACACTGTTTCTAAGGAAATGGGAACACACTGAGGAGACACTTGTGGGAGCTACTGTGACTAACATTGAGCTTCCCTACGCACAGGGAAGCAAGAGAAATGCTGATTTCATCAAGCCCAGTTACATACTCAGACTCTGTACTACTGCGCAAATAGGCATGTCTCTTTAGGCAAAAAACTCATTTCTGACAAAGTTGCCCAAATGCATCTCAGAAGGCTGCAACTTCTTCCCTGAGTTAGAAAACGTCGAGAAACGGTCGTTTCTGCTACCTCTGTGATTCTACACATGTATTTGCTGAACGGTGAAAGCGCACAGTAATGCACTTTTCTCCCAGCAAATACACTGTTTCTAAGGAAATGGGAACACACTGAGGAGACACTTGTGGGAGCTACTGTGACTAAAACTGACCTTCCCTACGCACAGGGAAGCAAGAGAAATGCTGATTTCATCAAGCCCAGTTACATACTCAGAATCTGTACTACTGCGCAAATAGGCATGTCTCATTAGGCAAAAAACTCATTTCTGACAAAGTTGCCCAAATGCATCTCAGAAGGGTGCAACTTGTTCCCTGAGTTAGAAAACGTCGAGAAACGTTCGTTTCTGCTAGCGCTGTGCTTCTACACATGTATTTGCTGAACGGTGAAAGTGCACAGTAATGCACTTTTCTCCCAGCAAATACACTGTGTCTAAGGAAATGGGAACACACTGAGGAGACACTTGTGGGAGCTACTGTGACTAAAACTGAGCTTCCCTACGCACAGGGAAGCAAGAGAAATGCTGATTTCATCAAGCCCAGTTACATACTCAGAATCTGTACTACTGCGCAAATAGGCATGTCTCTGTAGGCAAAAAACTCATTTCTGACAAAGTTGCCCAAATGCATCTCTGAAGTGTGCAACTTATTCCCTGAGCTAGAAAACGTCGAGAAACGGTCGTTTCTGCTAGCGCTGTGCTTCTACACATGTATTTGCTGAACGGTGAAAGCGCACAGTAATGCACTTTTCTCCCAGCAAATACACTGTGTCTAAGGAAATGGGAACACACTGAGGAGACACTTGTGGGAGCTACTGTGACTAAAACTGAGCTTCCCTACGCACAGGGAAGCAAGAGAAATGCTGATTTCATCAAGCCCAGTTACATACTCAGTATCTGTACTACTGTGCAAATAGGCATGTCTCTTTAGGCAAAAAACTCATTTCTGACAAAGTTGCCCAAAAGCTTCTCAGAAGTGTGCAAATTGTTCCCTGAGTTAGAAAACGTCGAGAAACGTTCGTTTCTGCTAGCTCTGTGCTTCTACACATGTATTTGCTGAACGGTGAAAGCGCACAGTAATGCACTTTTCTCCCAGCAAATACACTGTTTCTAAGGAAATGGGAACACACTGAGGAGACACTTGTGGGAGCTACTGTGACTAAAACTGAGCTTCCCTACGCACAGGGAAGCAAGAGAAATGCTGATTTCATCAAGCCCAGTTACATACTCAGACTCTGTACTACTGCGCAAATAGGCATGTCTCTTTAGGCAAAAAACTCATTTCTGACAAAGTTGCCCAAATGCATCTCAGAAGTGTGCAACTTGTTCCCTGAGTTAGAAAACGTCGAGAAACGGTCGTTTCTGCTAGCGCTGTGCTTCTACACATGTATTTGCTGAACGGTGAAAGCGCACAGTAATGCACTTTTCTCCCAGCAAATACACTGTGTCTAAGGAAATGGGAACACACTGAGGAGACACTTGTGGGAGCTACTGTGACTAAAACTGAGCTTCCCTACGCACAGGGAAGCAAGAGAAATGCTGATTTCATCAAGCCCAGTTACATACTCAGTATCTGTACTACTGTGCAAATAGGCATGTCTCTTTAGGCAAAAAACTCATTTCTGACAAAGTTGCCCAAAAGCTTCTAAGAAGTGTGCAACTTGTTCCCTGAGTTAGAAAACGTCGAGAAACGTTCGTTTCTGCTAGCGCTGTGCTTCTACACATGTATTTGCTGAACGGTGAAAGTGCACAGTAATGCACTTTTCTCCCAGCAAATACACTGTTTCTAAGGAAATGGGAACACACTGAGGAGACACTTGTGGGAGCTACTGTGACTAAAACTGAGCTTCCCTACGCACAGGGAAGCAAGAGAAATGCTGATTTCATCAAGCCCAGTTACATACTCAGACTCTGTACTACTGCGCAAATAGGCATGTCTCTTTAGGCAAAAAACTCATTTCTGACAAAGTTGCCCAAATGCATCTCAGAAGTGTGCAACTTGTTCCCTGAGTTAGAAAACTTCGAGAAACGGTCGTTTCTGCTAGCGCTGTGCTTCTACACATATATTTGCTGAACGGTGAAAGCGCACAGTAATGCACTTTTCTCCCAGCAAATACACTGTTTCTAAGGAAATGGGAACACACTGAGGAGACACTTGTGGGAGCTACTGTGACTAAAACTGAGCTTCCCTACGCACAAGGAAGCAAGAGATATGCTCATTTCATCAAGCCCAGTTACATACTCAGAATCTGTCCTGCTGCGCAAATAGACATGTCTCTTTAGGCAAAAAACTCATTTCTGACAAAGTTGCCCAAATGCATCTCAGAAGTGTGCAACTTATTCCCTGAGTTAGAAAACGTCGAGAAACGGTCGTTTCTGCTAGCTCTGTGCTTCTACACATGTATTTGCTGAACGGTGAAAGCGCACAGTAATGCACTTTTCTCCCAGCAAATACACTGTTTCTATGGAAATGGGAACACACTGAGGAGACACTTGTGGGAGCTACTGTGACTAAAACTGAGCTTCCCTACGCACAGGGAAGCAAGAGAAATGCTGATTTCATCAAGCCCAGTTACATACTCAGAATCTGTACTACTGCGCAAATAGGCATGTCTCTTTAGGCAAAAAACTCATTTCTGACAAAGTTGCCCAAATGCATCTCAGAAGTGTGCAACTTGTTCCCTGAGTTAGAAAAAATGGAGAAACGTTCGTTTCTGCTAGCGCTGTGCTTCTACACATGTATTTGCTGAACGGTGAAAGCGCACAGTAATGCACTTTTCTCCCAGCAAATACACTGTGTCTAAGCAAATGGGAACACACTGAGGAGACACTTGTGGGAGCTACTGTGACTAAAACTGAGCTTCCCTACGCACAGGGAAGCAAGAGAAATGCTGATTTCATCAAGCCCAGTTACATACTCAGAATCTGTACTACTGCGCAAATAGGCATGTCTCTTTAGGCAAAAAACTCATTTCTGACAAAGTTGCCCAAATGCATCTCAGAAGTGTGCAACTTGTTCCCTGAGTTAGAAAACGTCGAGAAACGGTCGTTTCTGCTAGCGCTGTGCTTCTACACATGTATTTGCTGAACGGTGAAAGCGCACAGTAATGCACTTTTCTCCCAGCAAATACACTGTTTCTAAGGAAATGGGAACACACTGAGGAGACACTTGTGGGAGCTACTGTGACTAAAACTGAGCTTCCCTACGCACAGGGAAGCAAGAGAAATGCTGATTTCATCAAGCCCAGTTACATACTCAGTATCTGTACTACTGTGCAAATAGGCATGTCTCTTTAGGCAAAAAACTCATTTCTGACAAAGTTGCCCAAAAGCTTCTCAGAAGTGTGCAACTTGTTCCCTGAGTTAGAAAACGTCGAGAAACGTTCGATTCTGCTAGCGCTGTGCTTCTACACATGTATTTGCTGAACGGTGAAAGCGCACAGTAATGCACTTTTCTCCCAGCAAATACACTGTTTCTAAGGAAATGGGAACACACTGAGGAGACACTTGTGGGAGCTACTGTGACTAAAACTGAGCTTCCCTACGCACAGGGAAGCAAGAGAAATGCTGATTTCATCAAGCCCAGTTACATACTCAGACTCTGTACTACTGCGCAAATAGGCATGTCTCTTTAGGCAAAAAACTCATTTCTGACAAAGTTGCCCAAATGCATCTCAGAAGTGTGCAACTTGTTCCCTGAGTTAGAAAACGTCGAGAAACGGTCGTTTCTGCTAGCGCTGTGCTTCTACACATGTATTTGCTGAACGGTGAAAGCGCACAGTAATGCACTTTTCTCCCAGCAAATACACTGTTTCTAAGGAAATGGGAACACACTGAGGAGACACTTGTGGGAGCTACTGTGACTAAAACTGAGCTTCCCTATGCACAAGGAAGCAAGAGATATGCTGATTTCATCAAGCCCAGTTACATACTCAGAATCTGTACTGCTGCGCAAATAGGCATGTCTCTTTAGGCAAAAAACTCATTTCTGACAAAGTTGCCCAAATGCATCTCAGAAGTGTGCAACTTATTCCCTGAGTTAGAAAACGTCGAGAAACGGTCGTTTCTGCTAGCTCTGTGCCTCTACACATGTATTTGCTGAACGGTGAAAGCGCACAGTAATGCACTTTTCTCCCAGCAAAAACACTGTGTCTAAGGAAATGGGAACACACTGAGGAGACACTTGTGGGAGCTACTGTGACTAAAACTGAGCTTCCCTACGCACAGGGAAGCAAGAGAAATGCTGATTTCATCAAGCCCAGTTACATACTCAAAATGTGTACTACTGCGCAAATAGGCATGTCTCTTTAGGCAAAAAACTCACTTCTGACAAAGTTGCCCAAATGCATCTCAGAAGTGTGCAACTTGTTCCCTGAGTTAGAAAAAATGGAGAAACGTTCGTTTCTGCTAGCGCTGTGCTTCTACACATGTATTTGCTGAACGGTGAAAGCGCACAGTAATGCACTTTTCTCCCTTCAAATACACTGTGTCTAAGGAAATGGGAACACACTGAGGAGACACTTGTGGGAGCTACTGTGACTAAAACTGAGCTTCCCTACGCACAGGGAAGCAAGAGAAATGCGGATTTCATCAAGCCCAGTTACATACTCAGAATCTGTACTACTGCGCAAATAGGCACGTCTCTTTAGGCAAAAAACTCATTTCTGACAAAGTTGCCCAAAAGCTTCTCAGAAGTGTGCAACTTGTTCCCTGAGTTAGAAAACGTCGAGAAACGTTCATTTCTGCTAGCGCTCTGCTTCTACACATGTATTTGCTGAACGGTGAAAGCGCACAGTAATGCACTTTTCTCCCAGCAAATACACGGTTTCTAAGGAAATGGGAACACACTGCGGAGACACTTGTGGGAGCTACTGTGACTAAAACTGAGCTTCCCTACCCACAGGGAAGCAAGAGAAATGCTCATTTCATCAAGCCCAGTTACATACTCAGAATCTGTACTACTGCGCAAATAGGCATGTCTCTTTAGGCAAAAAACTCATTTCTGACAAAGTTGCCCAAATGCATCTCAGAAGTGTGCAACTTGTTCCCTGAGTTAGAAAACGTGGAGAAACGTTCGTTTCTGCTAGCGCTGTGCTTCTACACATGTATTTGCTGAACGGTGAAAGCGCACAGTAATGCACTTTTCTCCCAACAAATACACTGTTTCTAAGGAAATGGGAACACACTGAGGAGACACTTGTGGGAGCTACTGTGACTAACACTAAGCTTCCCTACGCACAGGGAAGCAAGAGAAATGCTGATTTCATCAAGACCAGTTACATACTCAGAATCTGTACTACTGTGCAAATAGGCATGTCTCTGTAGGCAAAAAACTCATTTCTGACAAAGTTGCCCAAATGCATCTCAGAAGTGTGCAACTTATTCCCTGAGTTAGAAAACGTCGAGAAACGGTCGTTTCTGCTAGTGCTGTGCTTCTACACATGTATTTGCTGAACGGTGAAAGCACACAGTAATGCACTTTTCTCCCAGCAAATACACTGTTTCTAAGGAAATGGGAACACACTGAGGAGACACTTGTGGGAGCTACTGTGACTAAAACTGAGCTTCCCTACGCACAGGGAAGCAAGAGAAATGCTGATTTCATCAAGCCCAGTTACATACTCAGAATCTGTACTACTGCGCAAATAGGCATGTCTCTTTAGGCAAAAAACTCATTTCTGACAAAGTTGCCCAAATGCATCTCAGAAGTGTGCAACTTGTTCCCTGAGTTAGAAAACGTCGAGAAACAGTCGTTTCTGCTAGCGCTGTGCTTCTACACATGTATTTGCTGAACGGTGAAAGCGCACAGTAATGCACTTTTCTCCCTGCAAATACACTGTTTCTAAGGAAATGGGAACACACTGAGGAGACACTTGTGGGAGCTACTGTGACTAAAACTGAGCTTCCCTACACACAGGGAAGCAAGAGAAATGCTGATTTCATCAAGCCCAGTTACATACTCAGAATCTGTACTACTGCGCAAATAGGCATGTCTCTTTAGGCAAAAAACTCATTTCTGACAAAGTTGCCCAAATGCATCTCAGAAGTGTGCAACTTGTTCCCTGAGTTAGAAAACGTCGAGAAACGGTCGTTTCTGCTAGCGCTGTGCTTCTACACATGTATTTGCTGAACGGTGAAAGCGCACAGTAATGCACTTTTCTCCCAGCAAATACACTGTTTCTAAGGAAATGGAAACACACTGAGGAGACACTAGTGGGAGCTACTGTGACTAAAACTGAGCTTCCCTACGCACAGGGATGCAAGAGAAATGCTGATTTCATCAAGCCCAGTTACATACTCAGAATCTGTTCTACTGTGCAAATAGGCATGTCTCTTTAGGCAAAAAACTCATTTCTGACAAAGTTGCCCAAATACATCTCAGAAGTGTGCAACCTGTTCCCTGAGTTAGAAAACGTCGAGAAACGTTCATTTCTGCTAGCGCTGTGCTTCTACACATGTACTTGCTGAACGGTGAAAGCGCACAGTAATGCACTTTTCTCCCAGCAAATACACGGTTTCTAAAGAAATGGGAACACACTGCGGAGACACTTGTGGGAGCTACTGTGACTAAAACTGAGCTTCCCTACCCACAGGGAAGCAAGAGAAATGCTCATTTCATCAAGCCCAGTTACATACTCAGAATCTGTACTACTGCGCAAATAGGCATGTCTCTTTAGGAAAAAACTCATTTCTGACAAAGTTGCCCAAATGCATCTCAGAAGTGTGCAACTTGTTCCCTGAGTTAGAAAACGTGGAGAAACGTTCGTTTCTGCTAGCGCTGTGCTTCTACACATGTATTTGCTGAACGGTGAAAGCGCACAGTAATGCACTTTTCTCCCAGCAAATACACTGTTTCTAAGGAAATGGGAACACACTGAGGAGACACTTGTGGGAGCTACTGTGACTAAAACTGAGCTTCCCTACGCACAGGGAAGCAAGAGAAATGCTGATTTCATCAAGCCCAGTTACATACTCAGAATCTGTACTACTGCGCAAATAGGCATGTCTCTGTAGGCAAAAAACTCATTTCTGACAAAGTTGCCCAAATGCATCTCAGAAGGGTGCAACTTGTTCCCTGAGTTAGAAAACGTCGAGAAACAGTCGTTTCTGCTAGCGCTGTGCTTCTACACATGTATTTGCTGAACGGTGAAAGCGCACAGTAATGCACTTTTCTCCCAGCAAATACACTGTTTCTAAGGAAATGGGAACACACTGAGGAGACACTTGTGGGAGCTACTGTGACTAACACTAAGCTTCCCTACGCACAGGGAAGCAAGAGAAATGCTGATTTCATCAAGACCAGTTACATACTCAGAATCTGTACTACTGCGCAAATAGGCATGTCTCTGTAGGCAAAAAACTCATTTCTGACAAAGTTGCCCAAATGCATCTCAGAAGTGTGCAACTTATTCCCTGAGTTAGAAAACGTCGAGAAACGGTCGTTTCTGCTAGTGCTGTGCTTCTACACATGTATTTGCTGAACGGTGAAAGCACACAGTAATGCACTTTTCTCCCAGCAAATACACTGTTTCTAAGGAAATGGGAACACACTGAGGAGACACTTGTGGGAGCTACTGTGACTAAAACTGAGCTTCCCTACACACAGGGAAGCAAGAGAAATGCTGATTTCATCAAGCCCAGTTACATACTCAGAATCTGTACTACTGCGCAAATAGGCATGTCTCTTTAGGCAAAAAACTCATTTCTGACAAAGTTGCCCAAATGCATCTCAGAAGTGTGCAACTTGTTCCCTGAGTTAGAAAACGTCGAGAAACGGTCGTTTCTGCTAGCGCTGTGCTTCTACACATGTATTTGCTGAACGGTGAAAGCGCACAGTAATGCACTTTTCTCCCAGCAAATACACTGTTTCTAAGGAAATGGAAACACACTGAGGAGACACTAGTGGGAGCTACTGTGACTAAAACTGAGCTTCCCTACGCACAGGGATGCAAGAGAAATGCTGATTTCATCAAGCCCAGTTACATACTCAGAATCTGTTCTACTGTGCAAATAGGCATGTCTCTTTAGGCAAAAAACTCATTTCTGACAAAGTTGCCCAAATACATCTCAGAAGTGTGCAACCTGTTCCCTGAGTTAGAAAACGTCGAGAAACGTTCATTTCTGCTAGCGCTGTGCTTCTACACATGTACTTGCTGAACGGTGAAAGCGCACAGTAATGCACTTTTCTCCCAGCAAATACACGGTTTCTAAGGAAATGGGAACACACTGCGGAGACACTTGTGGGAGCTACTGTGACTAAAACTGAGCTTCCCTACCCACAGGGAAGCAAGAGAAATGCTCATTTCATCAAGCCCAGTTACATACTCAGAATCTGTACTACTGCGCAAATAGGCATGTCTCTTTAGGAAAAAACTCATTTCTGACAAAGTTGCCCAAATGCATCTCAGAAGTGTGCAACTTGTTCCCTGAGTTAGAAAACGTGGAGAAACGTTCGTTTCTGCTAGCGCTGTGCTTCTACACATGTATTTGCTGAACGGTGAAAGCGCACAGTAATGCACTTTTCTCCCAGCAAATACACTGTTTCTAAGGAAATGGGAACACACTGAGGAGACACTTGTGGGAGCTACTGTGACTAAAACTGAGCTTCCCTACGCACAGGGAAGCAAGAGAAATGCTGATTTCATCAAGCCCAGTTACATACTCAGAATCTGTACTACTGCGCAAATAGGCATGTCTCTGTAGGCAAAAAACTCATTTCTGACAAAGTTGCCCAAATGCATCTCAGAAGGGTGCAACTTGTTCCCTGAGTTAGAAAACGTCGAGAAACGGTCGTTTCTGCTAGCGCTGTGCTTCTACACATGTATTTGCTGAACGGTGAAAGCGCACAGTAATGCACTTTTCTCCCAGCAAATACACTGTTTCTAAGGAAATGGGAACACACTGAGGAGACACTTGTGGGAGCTACTGTGACTAACACTAAGCTTCCCTACGCACAGGGAAGCAAGAGAAATGCTGATTTCATCAAGACCAGTTACATACTCAGAATCTGTACTACTGCGCAAATAGGCATGTCTCTGTAGGCAAAAAACTCATTTCTGACAAAGTTGCCCAAATGCATCTCAGAAGTGTGCAACTTATTCCCTGAGTTAGAAAACGTCGAGAAACGGTCGTTTCTGCTAGTGCTGTGCTTCTACACATGTATTTGCTGAACGGTGAAAGCACACAGTAATGCACTTTTCTCCCAGCAAATACACTGTTTCTAAGGAAATGGGAACACACTGAGGAGACACTTGTGGAAGCTACTGTGACTAAAACTGAGCTTCCCTATGCACAGGGAAGCAAGAGAAATGCTGATTTCATCAAGCCCAGTTACATACTCAGAATCTGTACTACTGCGCAAATAGGCATGTCTCTTTAGGCAAAAAACTCATTTCTGACAAAGTTGCCCAAACGCATCTCAGAAGTGTGCAACTTGTTCCCTGAGTTAGAAAACGTCGAGAAACGGTCGTTTCTGCTAGCGCTGTGCTTCTACACATGTATTTGCTGAACGGTGAAAGCGCACAGTAATGCACTTTTCTCCCTGCAAATACACTGTTTCTAAGGAAATGGGACCACACTGAGGAGACACTTGTGGGAGCTACTGTGACTAAAACTGAGCTTCCCTACACACAGGGAAGCAAGAGAAATGCTGATTTCATCAAGCCCAGTTACATACTCAGAATCTGTACTACTGCGCAAATAGGCATGTCTCTTTAGGCAAAAAACTCATTTCTGACAAAGTGGCCCAAATGCATCTCAGAAGTGTGCAACCTGTTCCCTGAGTTAGAAAACGTCGAGAAACGGTCGTTTCTGCAAGCGCTGTGCTTCTACACATGTATTTGCTGAACGGTGAAAGCGCACAGTGATGCACTTTTCTCCCAGCAAATACACTGTTTCTAAGGAAATGGGAACACACTGAGGAGACACTTGTGGGAGCTACTGTGACTAAAACTGAGCTTCCCTACGCACAGGGAAGCAAGAGAAATGCTGATTTCATCAAGCCCAGTTACATACTCAGAATCTGTACTACTGCGCAAATAGGCATGTCTCTTTAGGCAAAAAACTCATTTCTGACAAAGTTGCCCAAATGTATCTCAGAAGTGTGCAACTTGTTCCCTGAGTTAGAAAACGTCGAGAAACGGTCGTTTCTGCTAGCGCTGTGCTTCTACACATGTATTTGCTGAACGGTGAAAGCGCACAGTAATGCACTTTTCTCCCAGCAAATACACTGTGTCTAAGGAAATGGGAACACACTGAGGAGACACTTGTGGGAGCTACTGTGACTAAAACTGAGCTTCCCTACGCACAGGGAAGGAAGAGAAATGCTGATTTCATCAAGCCCAGTTACATACTCAGAATCTGTACTACTGCGCAAATAGGCATGTCTCTTTAGGCAAAAAACTCATTTCTGACAAAGTTGCCCAAATGCATCTCAGAAGTGTGCAACCTGTTCCCTGAGTTAGAAAACGTCGAGAAACGGTCGTTTCTGCAAGCGCTGTGCTTCTACACATGTATTTGCTGAACGGTGAAAGCGCACAGTAATGCACTTTTCTCCCAGCAAATTCACTGTTTCTAAGGAAATGGGAACACACTGAGGAGACACTTGTGGGAGCTACTGTGACTAAAACTGAGCTTCCCTACGCACAGGGAAGCAAGAGAAATGCTGATTTCATCAAGCCCAGTTACATACTCAGACTCTGTACTACTGCGCAAATAGGCATGTCTCTTTAGGCAAAAAACTCATTTCTGACAAAGTTGCCCAAATGCATCTCAGAAGGGTGCAACTTGTTCCCTGAGTTAGAAAACGTCGAGAAACGGTCGTTTCTGCTAGCGCTGTGATTCTACACATGTATTTGCTGAACGGTGAAAGCGCACAGTAATGCACTTTTCTCCCAGCAAATACACTCTGTCTAAGGAAATGGGAACACACTGAGGAGACACTTGTGGGAGCTACTGTGACTAAAACTGAGCTTCCCTATGCACAGGGAAGCAAGAGAAATGCTGATTTCATCAAGCCCAGTTACATACTCAGAATCTGTACTACTGCGCAAATAGGCATGTCTCTTTAGGCAAAAAACTCATTTCTGACAAAGTTGCCCAAATGCATCTCAGAAGGGTGCAACTTGTTCCCTGAGTTAGAAAACGTCGAGAAACGGTCTTTTCTGCTAGCGCTGTGCTTCTACACATGTATTTGCTGAACCGTGAAAGCGAACAGTAATGCACTTTTCTCCCAGCAAATACACTGTTTCTAAGGAAATGGGAACACACTGAGGAGACACTTGTGGGAGCTACTGTGACTAAAACTGAGCTTCCGTACGCACAGGGAAGCAAGAGAAATGCTGATTTCATCAAGCCCAGTTACATACTCAGACTCTGTACTACTGCGCAAATAGGCATGTCTCTTTAGGCAAAAAACTCATTTCTGACAAAGTTGCCCAAATGCATCTCAGAAGGGTGCAACTTGTTCCCTGAGTTAGAAAACGTCGAAAAACGGTCGTTTCTGCTAGCGCTGTGATTCTACACATGTATTTGCTGAACGGTGAAAGCGCACAGTAATGCACTTTTCTCCCAGCAAATACACTGTGTCTAAGGAAATGGGAACACACTGAGGAGACACTTGTGGGAGCTACTGTGACTAAAACTGAGCTTCCCTACGCACAGGGAAGCAAGAGAAATGCTGATTTCATCAAGCCCAGTTACATACTCAGAATCTGTACTACTGCGCAAATAGGCATGTCTCTTTAGGCAAAAAACTCATTTCTGACAAAGTTGCCCAAATGCATCTCAGAAGTGTGCAACCTGTTCCCTGAGTTAGAAAACGTCGAGAAACGGTCGTTTCTGCAAGCGCTGTGCTTCTACACATGTATTTGCTGAACGGTGAAAGCGCACAGTAATGCACTTTTCTCCCAGCAAATTCACTGTTTCTAAGGAAATGGGAACACACTGAGGAGACACTTGTGGGAGCTACTGTGACTAAAACTGAGCTTCCCTACGCACAGGGAAGCAAGAGAAATGCTGATTTCATCAAGCCCAGTTACATACTCAGAATCTGTACTACTGCGCAAATAGGCATGTCTCTTTAGGCAAAAAACTCATTTCTGACAAAGTTGCCCAAATGTATCTCAGAAGTGTGCAACTTGTTCCCTGAGTTAGAAAACGTCGAGAAACGGTCGTTTCTGCTAGCGCTGTGCTTCTACACATGTATTTGCTGAACGGTGAAAGCGCACAGTAATGCACTTTTCTCCCAGCAAATACACTGTGTCTAAGGAAATGGGAACACACTGAGGAGACACTTGTGGGAGCTACTGTGACTAAAACTGAGCTTCCCTACGCACAGGGAAGGAAGAGAAATGCTGATTTCATCAAGCCCAGTTACATACTCAGAATCTGTACTACTGCGCAAATAGGCATGTCTCTTTAGGCAAAAAACTCATTTCTGACAAAGTTGCCCAAATGCATCTCAGAAGTGTGCAACCTGTTCCCTGAGTTAGAAAACGTCGAGAAACGGTCGTTTCTGCAAGCGCTGTGCTTCTACACATGTATTTGCTGAACGGTGAAAGCGCACAGTAATGCACTTTTCTCCCAGCAAATTCAC
The DNA here is from genome assembly GCF_964271855.1 of Acomys minous. Lineage (NCBI taxonomy): Eukaryota > Metazoa > Chordata > Mammalia > Rodentia > Muridae > Acomys > Acomys minous. The sequence continues at coordinate 427,818 of NW_028182169.1, read as the reverse complement.
TGTTTCTAAGGAAATGGGAACACACTGAGGAGACACTTGTGGGAGCTACTGTGACTAAAACTGAGCTTCCCTACGCACAGGGAAGCAAGAGAAATGCTGATTTCATCAAGCCCAGTTACATACTCAGACTCTGTACTACTGCGCAAATAGGCATGTCTCTTTAGGCAAAAAACTCATTTCTGACAAAGTTGCCCAAATGCATCTCAGAAGGGTGCAACTTGTTCCCTGAGTTAGAAAACGTCGAGAAACGGTCGTTTCTGCTAGCGCTGTGATTCTACACATGTATTTGCTGAACGGTGAAAGCGCACAGTAATGCACTTTTCTCCCAGCAAATACACTCTGTCTAAGGAAATGGGAACACACTGAGGAGACACTTGTGGGAGCTACTGTGACTAAAACTGAGCTTCCCTATGCACAGGGAAGCAAGAGAAATGCTGATTTCATCAAGCCCAGTTACATACTCAGAATCTGTACTACTGCGCAAATAGGCATGTCTCTTTAGGCAAAAAACTCATTTCTGACAAAGTTGCCCAAATGCATCTCAGAAGGGTGCAACTTGTTCCCTGAGTTAGAAAACGTCGAGAAACGGTCTTTTCTGCTAGCGCTGTGCTTCTACACATGTATTTGCTGAACCGTGAAAGCGAACAGTAATGCACTTTTCTCCCAGCAAATACACTGTTTCTAAGGAAATGGGAACACACTGAGGAGACACTTGTGGGAGCTACTGTGACTAAAACTGAGCTTCCGTACGCACAGGGAAGCAAGAGAAATGCTGATTTCATCAAGCCCAGTTACATACTCAGACTCTGTACTACTGCGCAAATAGGCATGTCTCTTTAGGCAAAAAACTCATTTCTGACAAAGTTGCCCAAATGCATCTCAGAAGGGTGCAACTTGTTCCCTGAGTTAGAAAACGTCGAAAAACGGTCGTTTCTGCTAGCGCTGTGATTCTACACATGTATTTGCTGAACGGTGAAAGCGCACAGTAATGCACTTTTCTCCCAGCAAATACACTGTGTCTAAGGAAATGGGAACACACTGAGGAGACACTTGTGGGAGCTACTGTGACTAAAACTGAGCTTCCCTACGCACAGGGAAGCAAGAGAAATGCTGATTTCATCAAGCCCAGTTACATACTCAGAATCTGTACTACTGCGCAAATAGGCATGTCTCTTTAGGCAAAAAACTCATTTCTGACAAAGTTGCCCAAATGCATCTCAGAAGTGTGCAACCTGTTCCCTGAGTTAGAAAACGTCGAGAAACGGTCGTTTCTGCAAGCGCTGTGCTTCTACACATGTATTTGCTGAACGGTGAAAGCGCACAGTAATGCACTTTTCTCCCAGCAAATTCACTGTTTCTAAGGAAATGGGAACACACTGAGGAGACACTTGTGGGAGCTACTGTGACTAAAACTGAGCTTCCCTACGCACAGGGAAGCAAGAGAAATGCTGATTTCATCAAGCCCAGTTACATACTCAGAATCTGTACTACTGCGCAAATAGGCATGTCTCTTTAGGCAAAAAACTCATTTCTGACAAAGTTGCCCAAATGCATCTCAGAAGGGTGCAACTTGTTCCCTGAGTTAGAAAACGTCGAGAAACGGTCGTTTCTGCTAGCGCTGTGATTCTACACATGTATTTGCTGAACGGTGAAAGCGCACAGTAATGCACTTTTCTCCCAGCAAATACACTGTGTCTAAGGAAATGGGAACACACTGAGGAGACACTTGTGGGAGCTACTGTGACTAAAACTGAGCTTCCCTATGCACAGGGAAGCAAGAGAAATGCTGATTTCATCAAGCCCAGTTACATACTCAGAATCTGTACTACTGCGCAAATAGGCATGTCTCTTTAGGCAAAAAACTCATTTCTGACAAAGTTGCCCAAATGCATCTCAGAAGGGTGCAACTTGTTCCCTGAGTTAGAAAACGTCGAGAAACGGTCTTTTCTGCTAGCGCTGTGCTTCTACACATGTATTTGCGGAATCGTGAAAGCGAACAGTAATGCACTTTTCTCCCAGCAAATACACTGTTTCTAAGGAAATGGGAACACACTGAGGAGACACTTGTGGGAGCTACTGTGACTAAAACTGAGCTTCCGTACGCACAGGGAAGCAAGAGAAATGCTGATTTCATCAAGCCCAGTTACATACTCAGACTCTGTACTACTGCGCAAATAGGCATGTCTCTTTAGGCAAAAAACTCATTTCTGACAAAGTGGCCCAAATGCATCTCAGAAGTGTGCAACCTGTTCCCTGAGTTAGAAAACGTCGAGAAACGGTCGTTTCTGCAAGCGCTGTGCTTCTACACATGTATTTGCTGAACGGTGAAAGCGCACAGTAATGCACTTTTCTCCCTTCAAATACACTGTGTCTAAGGAAATGGGAACACACTGAGGAGACACTTGTGGGAGCTACTGTGACTAAAACTGAGCTTCCCTACGCACAGGGAAGCAAGAGAAATGCTGATTTCATCAAGCCCAGTTACATACTCAGAATCTGTACTACTGCGCAAATAGGCATGTCTCTTTAGGCAAAAAACTCATTTCTGACAAAGTTGCCCAAATGCATCTCAGAAGTGTGCAACTTGTTCCCTGAGTTAGAAAACGTCGAGAAACGGTCGTTTCTGCTAGCGCTGTGCTTCTACACATGTATTTGCTGAACGGTGAAAGCGCACAGTAATGCACTTTTCTCCCAGCAAATACACTGTGTCTAAGGAAATGGGAACACACTGAGGAGACACTTGTGGGAGCTACTGTGACTACAACTGAGCTTCCCTACGCACAGGGAAGCAAGAGAAATGCTGATTTCATCAAGCCCAGTTACATACTCAGAATCTGTACTACTGCGCAAATAGGCATGTCTCTTTAGGCAAAAAACTCATTTCTGACAAAGTTGCCCAAATGCATCTCAGAAGTGTGCAACCTGTTCCCTGAGTTAGAAAACGTCGAGAAACGGTCGTTTCTGCAAGCGCTGTGCTTCTACACATGTATTTGCTGAACGGTGAAAGCGCACAGTAATGCACTTTTCTCCCAGCAAATTCACTGCTTCTAAGGAAATGGGAACACACTGAGGAGACACTTGTGGGAGCTACTGTGACTAAAACTGAGCTTCCCTACGCACAGGGAAGCAAGAGAAATGCTGATTTCATCAAGCCCAGTTACATACTCAGACTCTGTACTACTGCGCAAATAGGCATGTCTCTTTAGGCAAAAAACTCATTTCTGACAAAGTTGCCCAAATGCATCTCAGAAGGGTGCAACTTGTTCCCTGAGTTAGAAAACGTCGAGAAACGGTCGTTTCTGCTAGCGCTGTGATTCTACACATGTATTTGCTGAACGGTGAAAGCGCACAGTAATGCACTTTTCTCCCAGCAAATACACTCTGTCTAAGGAAATGGGAACACACTGAGGAGACACTTGTGGGAGCTACTGTGACTAAAACTGAGCTTCCCTATGCACAGGGAAGCAAGAGAAATGCTGATTTCATCAAGCCCAGTTACATACTCAGAATCTGTACTACTGCGCAAATAGGCATGTCTCTTTAGGCAAAAAACTCATTTCTGACAAAGTTGCCCAAATGCATCTCAGAAGGGTGCAACTTGTTCCCTGAGTTAGAAAACGTCGAGAAACGGTCTTTTCTGCTAGCGCTGTGCTTCTACACATGTATTTGCTGAACCGTGAAAGCGAACAGTAATGCACTTTTCTCCCAGCAAATACACTGTTTCTAAGGAAATGGGAACACACTGAGGAGACACTTGTGGGAGCTACTGTGACTAAAACTGAGCTTCCGTACGCACAGGGAAGCAAGAGAAATGCTGATTTCATCAAGCCCAGTTACATACTCAGACTCTGTACTACTGCGCAAATAGGCATGTCTCTTTAGGCAAAAAACTCATTTCTGACAAAGTTGCCCAAATGCATCTCAGAAGGGTGCAACTTGTTCCCTGAGTTAGAAAACGTCGAAAAACGGTCGTTTCTGCTAGCGCTGTGATTCTACACATGTATTTGCTGAACGGTGAAAGCGCACAGTAATGCACTTTTCTCCCAGCAAATACACTGTGTCTAAGGAAATGGGAACACACTGAGGAGACACTTGTGGGAGCTACTGTGACTAAAACTGAGCTTCCCTACGCACAGGGAAGCAAGAGAAATGCTGATTTCATCAAGCCCAGTTACATACTCAGAATCTGTACTACTGCGCAAATAGGCATGTCTCTTTAGGCAAAAAACTCATTTCTGACAAAGTTGCCCAAATGCATCTCAGAAGTGTGCAACCTGTTCCCTGAGTTAGAAAACGTCGAGAAACGGTCGTTTCGGCAAGCGCTGTGCTTCTACACATGTATTTGCTGAACGGTGAAAGCGCACAGTAATGCACTTTTCTCCCAGCAAATTCACTGTTTCTAAGGAAATGGGAACACACTGAGGAGACACTTGTGGGAGCTACTGTGACTAAAACTGAGCTTCCCTAAGCACAGGGAAGCAAGAGAAATGCTATTTTCATCAAGCCCAGTTACATACTCAGAATCTGTACTACTGCGCAAATAGGCATGTCTCTTTAGGCAAAAAACTCATTTCTGACAAAGTTGCCCAAATGCATCTCAGAAGGGTGCAACTTGTTCCCTGAGTTAGAAAACGTCGAGAAACGGTCGTTTCTGCTAGCGCTGTGATTCTACACATGTATTTGCTGAACGGTGAAAGCGCACAGTAATGCACTTTTCTCCCAGCAAATACACTGTGTCTAAGGAAATGGGAACACACTGAGGAGACACTTGTGGGAGCTACTGTGACTAAAACTGAGCTTCCCTATGCACAGGGAAGCAAGAGAAATGCTGATTTCATCAAGCCCAGTTACATACTCAGAATCTGTACTACTGCGCAAATAGGCATGTCTCTTTAGGCAAAAAACTAATTTCTGACAAAGTTGCCCAAATGCATCTCAGAAGGGTGCAACTTGTTCCCTGAGTTAGAAAACGTCGAGAAACGGTCTTTTCTGCTAGCGCTGTGCTTCTACACATGTATTTGCGGAATCGTGAAAGCGAACAGTAATGCACTTTTCTCCCAGCAAATACACTGTTTCTAAGGAAATGGGAACACACTGAGGAGACACTTGTGGGAGCTACTGTGACTAAAACTGAGCTTCCCTACGCACAGGGAAGCAAGAGAAATGCTGATTTCATCAAGCCCAGTTACATACTCAGAATCTGTACTACTGCGCAAATAGGCATGTCTCTTTAGGCAAAAAACTCATTTCTGACAAAGTTGCCCAAATGCATCTCAGAAGGGTGCAACTTGTTCCCTGAGTTAGAAAACGTCGAAAAACGGTCGTTTCTGCTAGCGCTGTGATTCTACACATGTATTTGCTGAACGGTGAAAGCGCACAGTAATGCACTTTTCTCCCAGCAAATACACTGTGTCTAAGGAAATGGGAACACACTGAGGAGACACTTGTGGGAGCTACTGTGACTAAAACTGGGCTTCCCTACGCACAGGGAAGCAAGAGAAATGCTGATTTCATCAAGCCCAGTTACATACTCAGAATCTGTACTACTGCGCAAATAGGCATGTCTCTTTAGGCAAAAAACTCATTTCTGACAAAGTTGCCCAAATGCATCTCAGAAGGGTGCAACTTGTTCCCTGAGTTAGAAAACGTCGAGAAACGTTCGTTTCTGCTAGCGCTGTGCTTCTACACATGTATTTGCTGAACGGTGAAAGCGCACAGTAATGCACTTTTCTCCCAGCAAATACACTGTTTCTAAGGAAATGGGAACACACTGAGGAGACACTTGTGGGAGCTACTGTGACTAACATTGAGCTTCCCTACGCACAGGGAAGCAAGAGAAATGCTGATTTCATTAAGCCCAGTTACATACTCAGACTCTGTACTACTGCGCAAATAGGCATGTCTCTTTAGGCAAAAAACTCATTTCTGACAAAGTTGCCCAAATGCATCTCAGAAGGCTGCAACTTCTTCCCTGAGTTAGAAAACGTCGAGAAACGGTCGTTTCTGCTACCTCTGTGATTCTACACATGTATTTGCTGAACGGTGAAAGCTCACAGTAATGCACTTTTCTCCCAGCAAATACACTGTTTCTAAGGAAATGGGAACACACTGAGGAGACACTTGTGGGAGCTACTGTGACTAAAACTGAGCTTCCCTACGCACAGAGAAGCAAGAGAAATGCTGATTTCATCAAGCCCAGTTACATACTCAGAATCTGTACTACTGCGCAAATAGGCATGTCTCATTAGGCAAAAAACTCATTTCTGACAAAGTTGCCCAAATGCATCTCAGAAGGGTGCAACTTGTTCCCTGAGTTAGAAAACGTCGAGAAACGTTCGTTTCTGCTAGCGCTGTGCTTCTACACATGTATTTGCTGAACGGTGAAAGTGCACAGTAATGCACTTTTCTCCCAGCAAATACACTGTGTCTAAGGAAATGGGAACACACTGAGGAGACACTTGTGGGAGCTACTGTGACTAAAACTGAGCTTCCCTACGCACAGGGAAGCAAGAGAAATGCTGATTTCATCAAGCCCAGTTACATACTCAGAATCTGTACTACTGCGCAAATAGGCATGTCTCTGTAGGCAAAAAACTCATTTCTGACAATGTTGCCCAAATGCATCTCAGAAGTGTGCAACTTATTCCCTGAGCTAGAAAACGTCGAGAAACGGTCGTTTCTGCTAGCGCTGTGCTTCTACACATGTATTTGCTGAACGGTGAAAGCGCACAGTAATGCACTTTTCTCCCAGCAAATACACTGTGTCTAAGGAAATGGGAACACACTGAGGAGACACTTGTGGGAGCTACTGTGACTAAAACTGAGCTTCCCTACGCACAGGGAAGCAAGAGAAATGCTGATTTCATCAAGCCCAGTTACATACTCAGTATCTGTACTACTGTGCAAATAGGCATGTCTCTTTAGGCAAAAAACTCATTTCTGACAAAGTTGCCCAAAAGCTTCTCAGAAGTGTGCAACTTGTTCCCTGAGTTAGAAAACGTCGAGAAACGTTCGTTTCTGCCAGCTCTGTGCTTCTACACATGTATTTGCTGAACGGTGAAAGCGCACAGTAATGCACTTTTCTCCCAGCAAATACACTGTTTCTAAGGAAATGGGAACAGACTGAGGAGACACTTGTGGGAGCTACTGTGACTAAAACTGAGCTTCCCTACGCACAGGGAAGCAAGAGAAATGCTGATTTCATCAAGCCCAGTTACATACTCAGACTCTGTACTACTGCGCAAATAGGCATGTCTCTTTAGGCAAAAAACTCATTTCTGACAAAGTTGCCCAAATGCATCTCAGAAGGGTGCAACTTGTTCCCTGAGTTAGAAAACGTCGAGAAACGGTCGTTTCTGCTAGCGCTGTGATTCTACACATGTATTTGCTGAACGGTGAAAGCGCACAGTAATGCACTTTTCTCCCAGCAAATACACTGTGTCTAAGGAAATGGGAACACACTGAGGAGACACTTGTGGGAGCTACTGTGACTAAAACTGAGCTTCCCTATGCACAGGGAAGCAAGAGAAATGCTGATTTCATCAAGCCCAGTTACATACTCAGAATCTGTACTACTGCGCAAATAGGCATGTCTCTTTAGGCAAAAAACTAATTTCTGACAAAGTTGCCCAAATGCATCTCAGAAGGGTGCAACTTGTTCCCTGAGTTAGAAAACGTCGAGAAACGGTCTTTTCTGCTAGCGCTGTGCTTCTACACATGTATTTGCGGAATCGTGAAAGCGAACAGTAATGCACTTTTCTCCCAGCAAATACACTGTTTCTAAGGAAATGGGAACACACTGAGGAGACACTTGTGGGAGCTACTGTGACTAAAACTGAGCTTCCCTACGCACAGGGAAGCAAGAGAAATGCTGATTTCATCAAGCCCAGTTACATACTCAGAATCTGTACTACTGCGCAAATAGGCATGTCTCTTTAGGCAAAAAACTCATTTCTGACAAAGTTGCCCAAATGCATCTCAGAAGGGTGCAACTTGTTCCCTGAGTTAGAAAACGTCGAAAAACGGTCGTTTCTGCTAGCGCTGTGATTCTACACATGTATTTGCTGAACGGTGAAAGCGCACAGTAATGCACTTTTCTCCCAGCAAATACACTGTGTCTAAGGAAATGGGAACACACTGAGGAGACACTTGTGGGAGCTACTGTGACTAAAACTGGGCTTCCCTACGCACAGGGAAGCAAGAGAAATGCTGATTTCATCAAGCCCAGTTACATACTCAGAATCTGTACTACTGCGCAAATAGGCATGTCTCTTTAGGCAAAAAACTCATTTCTGACAAAGTTGCCCAAATGCATCTCAGAAGGGTGCAACTTGTTCCCTGAGTTAGAAAACGTCGAGAAACGTTCGTTTCTGCTAGCGCTGTGCTTCTACACATGTATTTGCTGAACGGTGAAAGCGCACAGTAATGCACTTTTCTCCCAGCAAATACACTGTTTCTAAGGAAATGGGAACACACTGAGGAGACACTTGTGGGAGCTACTGTGACTAACATTGAGCTTCCCTACGCACAGGGAAGCAAGAGAAATGCTGATTTCATTAAGCCCAGTTACATACTCAGACTCTGTACTACTGCGCAAATAGGCATGTCTCTTTAGGCAAAAAACTCATTTCTGACAAAGTTGCCCAAATGCATCTCAGAAGGCTGCAACTTCTTCCCTGAGTTAGAAAACGTCGAGAAACGGTCGTTTCTGCTACCTCTGTGATTCTACACATGTATTTGCTGAACGGTGAAAGCTCACAGTAATGCACTTTTCTCCCAGCAAATACACTGTTTCTAAGGAAATGGGAACACACTGAGGAGACACTTGTGGGAGCTACTGTGACTAAAACTGAGCTTCCCTACGCACAGAGAAGCAAGAGAAATGCTGATTTCATCAAGCCCAGTTACATACTCAGAATCTGTACTACTGCGCAAATAGGCATGTCTCATTAGGCAAAAAACTCATTTCTGACAAAGTTGCCCAAATGCATCTCAGAAGGGTGCAACTTGTTCCCTGAGTTAGAAAACGTCGAGAAACGTTCGTTTCTGCTAGCGCTGTGCTTCTACACATGTATTTGCTGAACGGTGAAAGTGCACAGTAATGCACTTTTCTCCCAGCAAATACACTGTGTCTAAGGAAATGGGAACACACTGAGGAGACACTTGTGGGAGCTACTGTGACTAAAACTGAGCTTCCCTACGCACAGGGAAGCAAGAGAAATGCTGATTTCATCAAGCCCAGTTACATACTCAGAATCTGTACTACTGCGCAAATAGGCATGTCTCTGTAGGCAAAAAACTCATTTCTGACAATGTTGCCCAAATGCATCTCAGAAGTGTGCAACTTATTCCCTGAGCTAGAAAACGTCGAGAAACGGTCGTTTCTGCTAGCGCTGTGCTTCTACACATGTATTTGCTGAACGGTGAAAGCGCACAGTAATGCACTTTTCTCCCAGCAAATACACTGTGTCTAAGGAAATGGGAACACACTGAGGAGACACTTGTGGGAGCTACTGTGACTAAAACTGAGCTTCCCTACGCACAGGGAAGCAAGAGAAATGCTGATTTCATCAAGCCCAGTTACATACTCAGTATCTGTACTACTGTGCAAATAGGCATGTCTCTTTAGGCAAAAAACTCATTTCTGACAAAGTTGCCCAAAAGCTTCTCAGAAGTGTGCAACTTGTTCCCTGAGTTAGAAAACGTCGAGAAACGTTCGTTTCTGCCAGCTCTGTGCTTCTACACATGTATTTGCTGAACGGTGAAAGCGCACAGTAATGCACTTTTCTCCCAGCAAATACACTGTTTCTAAGGAAATGGGAACAGACTGAGGAGACACTTGTGGGAGCTACTGTGACTAAAACTGAGCTTCCCTACGCACAGGGAAGCAAGAGAAATGCTGATTTCATCAAGCCCAGTTACATACTCAGACTCTGTACTACTGCGCAAATAGGCATGTCTCTTTAGGCAAAAAACTCATTTCTGACAAAGTTGCCCAAATGCATCTCAGAAGTGTGCAACTTGTTCCCTGAGTTAGAAAACGTCGAGAAACGGTCGTTTCTGCTAGCGCTGTGCTTCTACACATGTATTTGCTGAACGGTGAAAGCGCACAGTAATGCACTTTTCTCCCAGCAAATACACTGTGTCTAAGGAAATGGGAACACACTGAGGAGACACTTGTGGGAGCTACTGTGACTAAAACTGAGCTTCCCTACGCACAGGGAAGCAAGAGAAATGCTGATTTCATCAAGCCCAGTTACATACTCAGAATCTGTACTACTGCGCAAATAGGCATGTCTCTTTAGGCAAAAAACTCATTTCTGACAAAGTTGCCCAAATGCATCTCAGAAGTGTGCAACTTGTTCCCTGAGTTAGAAAAAATGGAGAAACGTTCGTTTCTGATAGCGCTGTGCTTCTACACATGTATTTGCTGAACGGTGAAAGCGCACAGTAATGCACTTTTCTCCCAGCAAATACACTGTGTCTAAGCAAATGGGAACACACTGAGGAGACACTTGTGGGAGCTACTGTGACTAAAACTGAGCTTCCCTACGCACAGGGAAGCAAGAGAAATGCTGATTTCATCAAGCCCAGTTACATACTCAGTATCTGTACTACTGTGCAAATAGGCATGTCTCTTTAGGCAAAAAACTCATTTCTGACAAAGTTGCCCAAAAGCTTCTCAGAAGTGTGCAACTTGTTCCCTGAGTTAGAAAACGTCGAGAAACGTTCGTTTCTGCTAGCGCTGTGCTTCTACACATGTATTTTCTGAACGGTGAAAGTGCACAGTAATGCACTTTTCTCCCAGCAAATACACTGTTTCTAAGGAAATGGGAACACACTGAGGAGACACTTGTGGGAGCTACTGTGACTAAAACTGAGCTTCCCTACGCACAGGGAAGCAAGAGAAATGCTGATTTCATCAAGCCCAGTTACATACTCAGACTCTGTACTACTGCGCAAATAGGCATGTCTCTTTAGGCAAAAAACTCATTTCTGACAAAGTTGCCCAAATGCATCTCAGAAGTGTGCAACTTGTTCCCTGAGTTAGAAAACGTCGAGAAACGGTCGTTTCTGCTAGCGCTGTGCTTCTACACATGTATTTGCTGAACGGTGAAAGCGCACAGTAATGCACTTTTCTCCCAGCAAATACACTGTTTCTAAGGAAATGGGAACACACTGAGGAGACACTTGTGGGAGCTACTGTGACTAAAACTGAGCTTCCCTACGCACAAGGAAGCAAGAGATATGCTGATTTCATCAAGCCCAGTTACATACTCAGAATCTGTCCTGCTGCGCAAATAGGCATGTCTCTTTAGGCAAAAAACTCATTTCTGACAAAGTTGCCCAAATGCATCTCAGAAGTGTGCAACTTATTCCCTGAGTTAGAAAACGTCGAGAAACGGTCGTTTCTGCTAGCTCTGTGCTTCTACACATGTATTTGCTGAACGGTGAAAGCGCACAGTAATGCACTTTTCTCCCAGCAAAAACACTGTGTCTAAGGAAATGGGAACACACTGAGGAGACACTTGTGGGAGCTACTGTGACTAAAACTGAGCTTCCCTACGCACAGGGAAGCAAGAGAAATGCTGATTTCATCAAGCCCAGTTACATACTCAGAATCTGTACTACTGCGCAAATAGGCATGTCTCTTTAGGCAAAAAACTCATTTCTGACAAAGTTGCCCAAATGCATCTCAGAAGTGTGCAACTTGTTCCCTGAGTTAGAAAAAATGGAGAAACGTTCGTTTCTGCTAGCGCTGTGCTTCTACACATGTATTTGCTGAACGGTGAAAGCGCACAGTAATACACTTTTCTCCCAGCAAATACACTGTTTCTAAGGAAATGGGAACACACTGAGGAGACACTTGTGGGAGCTACTGTGACTAAAACTGAGCTTCCCTACGCACAGGGAAGCAAGAGAAATGCTGATTTCATCAAGCCCAGTTACATACTCAGACTCTGTACTACTGCGCAAATAGGCATGTCTCTTTAGGCAAAAAACTCATTTCTGACAAAGTTGCCCAAATGCATCTCAGAAGTGTGCAACTTGTTCCCTGAGTTAGAAAACGTCGAGAAACGGTCGTTTCTGCTAGCGCTGTGCTTCTACACATGTATTTGCTGAACGGTGAAAGCGCACAGTAATGCACTTTTCTCCCAGCAAATACACTGTTTCTAAGGAAATGGGAACACACTGAGGAGACACTTGTGGGAGCTACTGTGACTAAAACTGAGCTTCCCTATGCACAAGGAAGCAAGAGATATGCTGATTTCATCAAGCCCAGTTACATACTCAGAATCTGTACTGCTGCGCAAATAGGCATGTCTCTTTAGGCAAAAAACTCATTTCTGACAAAGTTGCCCAAATGCATCTCAGAAGTGTGCAACTTATTCCCTGAGTTAGAAAACGTCGAGAAACGGTCGTTTCTGCTAGCTCTGTGCCTCTACACATGTATTTGCTGAACGGTGAAAGCGCACAGTAATGCACTTTTCTCCCAGCAAAAACACTGTGTCTAAGGAAATGGGAACACACTGAGGAGACACTTGTGGGAGCTACTGTGACTAAAACTGAGCTTCCCTACGCACAGGGAAGCAAGAGAAATGCTGATTTCATCAAGCCCAGTTACATACTCAGAATCTGTACTACTGCGCAAATAGGCATGTCTCTTTAGGCAAAAAACTCATTTCTGACAAAGTTGCCCAAATGCATCTCAGAAGTGTGCAACTTGTTCCCTGAGTTAGAAAAAATGGAGAAACGTTCGTTTCTGCTAGCGCTGTGCTTCTACACATGTATTTGCTGAACGGTGAAAGCGCACAGTAATGCACTTTTCTCCCAGCAAATACACTGTTTCTAAGGAAATGGGAACACACTGAGGAGACACTTGTGGGAGCTACTGTGACTAAAACTGAGCTTCCCTACGCACAGGGAAGCAAGAGAAATGCTGATTTCATCAAGCCCAGTTACATACTCAGACTCTGTACTACTGCGCAAATAGGCATGTCTCTTTAGGCAAAAAACTCATTTCTGACAAAGTTGCCCAAATGCATCTCAGAAGTGTGCAACTTGTTCCCTGAGTTAGAAAACGTCGAGAAACGGTCGTTTCTGCTAGCGCTGTGCTTCTACACATGTATTTGCTGAACGGTGAAAGCGCACAGTAATGCACTTTTCTCCCTTCAAATACACTGTGTCTAAGGAAATGGGAACACACTGAGGAGACACTTGTGGGAGCTACTGTGACTAAAACTGAGCTTCCCTACGCACAGGGAAGCAAGAGAAATGCTGATTTCATCAAGCCCAGTTACATACTCAGAATCTGTACTACTGCGCAAATAGGCATGTCTCTTTAGGCAAAAAACTCATTTCTGACAAAGTTGCCCAAAAGCTTCTCAGAAGTGTGCAACTTGTTCCCTGAGTTAGAAAACGTCGAGAAACGTTCATTTCTGCTAGCGCTCTGCTTCTACACATGTATTTGCTGAACGGTGAAAGCGCACAGTAATGCAATTTTCTCCCAGCAAATACACTGTTTCTAAGGAAATGGGAACACACTGAGGAGACACTTGTGGGAGCTACTGTGACTAAAACTGAGCTTCCCTACGCACAGGGAAGCAAGAGAAATGCTGATTTCATCAAGCCCAGTTACATACTCAGACTCTGTACTACTGCGCAAATAGGCATGTCTCTTTAGGCAAAAAACTCATTTCTGACAAAGTTGCCCAAATGCATCTCAGAAGTGTGCAACTTGTTCCCTGAGTTAGAAAACGTCGAGAAACGGTCGTTTCTGCTAGCGCTGTGCTTCTACACATGTATTTGCTGAACGGTGAAAGCGCACAGTAATGCACTTTTCTCCCAGCAAATACACTGTTTCTAAGGAAATGGGAACACACTGAGGAGACACTTGTGGGAGCTACTGTGACTAAAACTGAGCTTCCCTATGCACAAGGAAGCAAGAGATATGCTGATTTCATCAAGCCCAGTTACATACTCAGAATCTGTACTGCTGCGCAAATAGGCATGTCTCTGTAGGCAAAAAACTCATTTCTGACAAAGTTGCCCAAATGCATCTCAGAAGTGTGCAACTTATTCCCTGAGTTAGAAAACGTCGAGAAACGGTCCTTTCTGCTAGCTCTGTGCCTCTACACATGTATTTGCTGAACGGTGAAAGCGCACAGTAATGCACTTTTCTCCCAGCAAAAACACTGTGTCTAAGGAAATGGGAACACACTGAGGAGACACTTGTGGGAGCTACTGTGACTAAAACTGAGCTTCCCTACGCACAGGGAAGCAAGAGAAATGCTGATTTCATCAAGCCCAGTTACATACTCAAAATCTGTACTACTGCGCAAATAGGCATGTCTCTTTAGGCAAAAAACTCACTTCTGACAAAGTTGCCCAAATGCATCTCAGAAGTGTGCAACTTGTTCCCTGAGTTAGAAAAAATGGAGAAACGTTCGTTTCTTCTAGCGCTGTGCTTCTACACATGTATTTGCTGAACGGTGAAAGCGCACAGTAATGCACTTTTCTCCCTTCAAATACACTGTGTCTAAGGAAATGGGAACACACTGAGGAGACACTTGTGGGAGCTACTGTGACTAAAACTGAGCTTCCCTACGCACAGGGAAGCAAGATAAATGCTGATTTCATCAAGCCCAGTTACATACTCAGAATCTGTACTACTGCGCAAATAGGCATGTCTCTTTAGGCAAAAAACTCATTTCTGACAAAGTTGCCCAAAAGCTTCTCAGAAGTGTGCAACTTGTTCCCTGAGTTAGAAAACGTCGAGAAACGTTCATTTCTGCTAGCGCTCTGCTTCTACACATGTATTTGCTGAACGGTGAAAGCGCACAGTAATGCACTTTTCTCCCAGCAAATACACTGTTTCTAAGGAAATGGGAACACACTGAGGAGACACTTGTGGGAGCTACTGTGACTAAAACTGAGCTTCCCTACGCACAGGGAAGCAAGAGAAATGCTGATTTCATCAAGCCCAGTTACATACTCAGACTCTGTACTACTGCGCAAATAGGCATGTCTCTTTAGGCAAAAAACTCATTTCTGACAAAGTTGCCCAAATGCATCTCAGAAGTGTGCAACTTGTTCCCTGAGTTAGAAAACATCGAGAAACTTTCGTTTCTGCTAGCGCTGTGCTTCTACACATGTATTTGCTGAACGGTGAAAGCGCACAGTAATGCACTTTTCTCCCAGCAAATACACTGTGTCTAAGGAAATGGGAACACACTGAGGAGACACTTGTGGGAGCTACTGTGACTAAAACTGAGCTTCCCTACGCACAGGGAAGCAAGAGAAATGCTGATTTCATCAAGCCCAGTTACATACTCAGAATCTGTACTGCTGCGCAAATAGGCATGTCTCTTTAGGCAAAAAACTCATTTCTGACAAAGTTGCCCAAATGCATCTCAGAAGTGTGCAACTTGTTCCCTGAGTTAGAAAACGTCGAGAAACGGTCGTTTCTGCTAGCGCTGTGCTTCTACACATGTATTTGCTAAACGGTGAAAGGGCACAGTAATGCACTTTTCTCCCAGCAAATACACTGTTTCTAAGGAAATGGGAACACACTGAGGAGACACTTGTGGGAGCTACTGTGACTAAAACTGAGCTTCCCTACGCACAAGGAAGCAAGAGATATGCTGATTTCATCAAGCCCAGTTACATACTCAGAATCTGTACTGCTGCGCAAATAGGCATGTCTCTTTAGGCAAAAAACTCATTTCTGACAAAGTTGCCCAAATGCATCTCAGAAGTGTGCAACTTATTCCCTGAGTTAGAAAACGTCGAGAAACGGTCGTTTCTGCTAGCTCTGTGCTTCTACACATGTATTTGCTGAACGGTGAAAGCGCACAGTAATGCACTTTTCTCCCTGCAAATACCCTGTTTCTAAGGAAATGGGAACACACTGAGGAGACACTTGTGGGAGCTACTGTGACTAAAATTGAGCTTCCCTACACACAGGGAAGCAAGAGAAATGCTGATTTCATCAAGCCCAGTTACATACTCAGAATCTGTACTGCTACGCAAATAGGCATGTCTCTTTAGGCAAAAAACTCATTTCTGAAAAAGTTGCCCAAATGCATCTCAGAAGTGTGCAACTTGTTCCCTGAGTTAGAAAACGTCGAGAAACGTTCGTTTCTGCTAGCGCTGTGCTTCTACACATGTACTTGCTGAACGGTGAAAGCGCACAGTAATGCACTTTTCTCCCAGCAAATACACTGTTTCTAAGGAAATGGGAACACACTGAGGAGACACTTGTGGGAGATACTGTGACTAAAACTGAGCTTCCCTACGCACAGGGAAGCAAGAGAAATGCTGATTTCATCAAGCCCAGTTACATACTCAGAATCTGTACTACTGCGCAAATAGGCATGTCTCTTTAGGCAAAAAACTCATTTCTGACAAAGTTGCCCAAATGCATCTCAGAAGTGTGCAACTTGTTCCCTGAGTTAGATAATGTCGAGAAACGGTCGATTCTGCTAGCGCTGTGCTTCTACACATGTATTTGCTGAACGGTGAAAGTGCACAGTAATGCATTTTTCTCCCAGAAAATACACTGATTCTAAGGAAATGGGAACACACTGAGGAGACACTTGTCCGAGCTACTGTGACTAAAACTCAGCTTCCCAACGCACAGGGAAGCAAGAGAAATGCTGATTTCATCAAGCCCAGTTACATACTCAGAATCTGTACTACTGCGCAAATAGGCATGTCTCTTTAGGCAAAAAACTCATTTCTGACAAAGTTGCCCAAATGCATCTCAGAAGTGTGCAACTTGTTCCCTGAGTTAGAAAACGTCGAGAAACGGTCGTTTCTGCTAGCGCTGTGCTTCTACACATGTATTTGCTGAACGGTGAAAGCGCACAGTAATGCACTTTTCTCCCAGCAAAAACACTGTGTGTAAGGAAATGGGAACACACTGAGGAGACACTTGTGGGAGCTACTGTGACTAAAACTGAGCTTCCCTATGCACAGGGGAGCAAGAGAAATGCTGATTTCATCAAGCCCAGTTACATACTCAGAATCTGTACTACTGCGCAAATAGGCATGTCTCTTTAGGCAAAAAACTCATTTCTGACAAAGTTGCCCAAATGCATCTCAGAAGTGTGCAACTTGTTCCCTGAGTTAGAAAACGTGGAGAAACGTTCGTTTCTGCTAGCGCTGTGCTTCTACACATGTATTTGCTGAACGGTGAAAGCGCACAGTAATGCACTTTTCTCCCAGCAAATACACTGTTTCTAAGGAAATGGGAACACTGAGGAGACACTTGTGGGAGCTACTGTGACTAAAACTGAGCTTCCCTACGCACAGGGAAGCAAGAGAAATGCTGATTTCATCAAGCCCAGTTACATACTCAGAATCTGTACTGCTGCGCGAATAGGAATGTCTCTTTAGGCAAAAAACTCATTTCTGACAAAGTTGCCCAAATGCATCTCAGAAGTGTGCAACTTATTCCCTGAGTTAGAAAACGTCGAGAAACGATCGTTTCTGCTAGCGCTGTGCTTCTACACATGTATTTGCTGAACGGTGAAAGCGCACAGTAATGCACTTTTCTCCCAGCAAATACACTGTTTCTAAGGAAATGGGAACACACTGAGGAGACACTTGTGGGAGCTACTGTGACTAAAACTGAGCTTCCCTACGCACAGGGAAGCAAGAGAAATGCTGATTTCATCAAGCACAGTTACATACTCAGAATCTGTACTACTGCGCAAATAGGCATGTCTCTTTAGGCAAAAAACTCATTTCTGACAAAGTTGCCCAAATGCATCTCAGAAGTGTGCATCTTGTTCCCTGAGTTAGAAAACGTCAAGAAACGTTCGTTTCTGCCAGCGCTGTGCTTCTACACATGTATTTGCTGAACGGTGAAAGCGCACAGTAATGCACTTTTCTCCCAGCAAATACACTGTTTCTAAGGAAATGGGAACACTGAGGAGACACTTGTGGGAGCTACTGTGACTAAAACTGAGCTTCACTACGCAAGGGAAGCAAGAGAAATGCTGATTTCATCAAGCCCAGTTACATACTCAGAATCTGTACTGCTGCGCAAATAGGAATGTCTCTTTAGGCAAAAAACTCATTTCTGACAAAGTTGCCCAAATGCATCTCAGAAGTGTGCAACTTATTCCCTGAGTTAGAAAACGTCGAGAAACGATCGTTTCTGCTAGCGCTGTGCTTCTACACATGTATTTGCTGAACGGTGAAAGCGCACAGTAATGCACTTTTCTCCCAGCAAATACACTGTGTCTAAGGAAATGGGAACACACTGAGGAGACACTTGTGGGAGCTACTGTGACTAAAACTGAGCTTCCCTACGCACAGGGAAGCAAGAGAAATGCTGATTTCATCAAGCACAGTTACATACTCAGAATCTGTACTACTGCGCAAATAGGCATGTCTCTTTAGGCAAAAAACTCATTTCTGACAAAGTTGCCCAAATGCATCTCAGAAGTGTGCAACTTGTTCCCTGAATTAGAAAACGTCGAGAAACGGTCGTTTCTGCCAGCGCTGTGCTTCTACACATGTATTTGCTGAACGGTGAAAGCGCACAGTAATGCACTTTTCTCCCAGCAAATACACTGTTTCTAAGGAAATGGGAACACACTGAGGAGACACTTGTGGGAGCTACTGTGACTAAAACTGAGCTTCCCTACGCACAGGGAAGCAAGAGAAATGCTGATTTCATCAAGCCCAGTTACATACTCAGAATCTGTACTACTGCGCAAATAGGCATGTCTCTGTAGGCAAAAAACTCATTTATGACAAAGTTGCCCAAATGCATCTCAGAAGTGTGCAACTTGTTCCCTGAGTTAGAAAACGTCGAGAAACGGTCGTTTCTGCTAGCGCTGTGCTTCTACACATGTATTTGCTGAACGGTGAAAGCGCACAGTAATGCACTTTTCTCCCAGCAAATACACTGTTTCTAAGGAAATGGGAACACACTGAGGAGACACTTGTGGGAGCTACTGTGACTAAAACTGAGCTTCCCTACGCACAGGGTAGCAAGAGAAATGCTGATTTCATCAAGCCCAGTTACATACTCAGAATCTGTACCGCTGCGCAAATAGGCATGTCTCTTTGGGCAAAAAACTCATTTCTGACAACGTTGCCCAAATGCATCTCAGAAGTGTGCAACTTATTCCCTGAGTTAGAAAACGTCGAGAAACGGTCGTTTCTCCTAGCGCTGTGCTTCTACACATGTATTTGCTGAACGGTGAAAGCGCACAGTAATGCACTTTTCTCCCAGCAAATACACTGTGTCTAAGGAAATGGGAACACACTGAGGAGACACTTGTGGGAGCTACTGTGACTAAAACTGAGCTTCCCTACGCACAGGGAAGCAAGAGAAATGCTGATTTCATCAAGCCCAGTTACATACTCAGAATCTGTACTACTGCGCAAATAGGCATGTCTCTTTAGGCAAAAAACTCATTTCTGACAAAGTTACCCAAATGCATCTCAGAAGTGTGCAACTTGTTCCCTGAGTTAGAAAACGTCGAGAAACGTTCGTTTCTGCCAGCGCTGTGCTTCTACACATGTATTTGCTGCACGGTGAAAGCGCACAGTAATGCACTTTTCTCCCAGCATATACACTGTTTCTAAGGAAATGGGAACACACTGAGGAGACACTAGTGGGAGCTACTGTGACTAAAACAGAGCTTCCCTACGCACAGGGAAGCAAGAGAAATGCTGATTTCATCAAGCCCAGTTACATACTCAGAATCTGTACTACTGCGCAAATAGGCATGTCTCTGTAGGCAAAAAACTCATTTCTGACAAAGTTGCCCAAATGCATCTCAGAAGTGTGCAACTTGTTCCCTGAGTTAGAAAACGTCGAGAAACGTTCGTTTCTGCTAGCGCTGTGCTTCTACACATGTATTTGCTGAACGGTGAAAGCGCACAGTAATGCACTTTTCTCCCAGCAAATACACTGTTTCTAAGGAAATGGGAACACACTGAGGAGACACTTGTGGGAGCTACTGTGACTAAAACTGTGCTTCCCTACGCACAAGGAAGCAAGAGATATGCTGATTTCATCAATCCCAGTTACATACTCAGAATCTGTACTGCTGCGCAAATAGGCATGTCTCATTAGGCAAAAAACTCATTTCTGACAAAGTTGCCCAAATGCATCTCAGAAGTGTGCAACTTATTCCCTGAGTTAGAAAACGTCGAGAAACGGTCGTTTCTGCTAGCGCTGTGCTTCTACACATGTATTTGCTGAACGGTGAAAGCGCACAGTAATGCACTTTTCTCCCAGCAAAAACACTGTGTCTAAGGAAATGGGAACACACTGAGGAGACACTTGTGGGAGCTACTGTGACTAAAACTGAGCTTCCCTACGCACAGGGAAGCAAGAGAATTGCTGATTTCATCAAGCACAGTTACATACTCAGAATCTGTACTACTGCGCAAATAGGCATGTCTCTGTAGACAAAAAACTCATTTCTGACAAAGTTGCCCAAATGCATCTCAGAAGTGTGCAACTTGTTCCCTGAGTTAGAAAACGTCGAGAAACGGTCGTTTCTGCTAGCGCTGTGCTTCTACACATGTATTTGCTGAACGGTGAAAGCGCACAGTAATGCACTTTTCTCCCAGCAAATACACTGTTTCTAAGGAAATGGGAACACACTGAGGAGACACTTGTGGGAGCTACTGTGACTAAAACTGAGCTTCCCTACGCACAGGGAAGCAAGAGAAATGCTGATTTCATCAAGCCCAGTTACATACTCAGAATCTGTACTACTACGCAAATAGGCATGTCTCTGTAGGCAAAAAACTCATTTCTGAAAAAGTTGCCCAAATGCATCTCAGAAGTGTGCAACTTGTTCCCTGAGTTAGAAGACGTCGAGAAACAGTCGTTTCTGCTAGCGCTGTACTTCTACACATGTATTTGCTGAACGGTGAAAGCGCACAGTAATGCACTTTTCTCCCAGCAAATACACTGTTTCTAAGGAAATGGGAACACACTGAGGAGACACTAGTGGGAGCTACTGTGACTAAAACTGAGCTTCCCTATGCACAGGGAAGCAAGAGAAATGCTGATTTCATCATGCCCAGTTACATACTCAGAATCTGTTCTACTGCGCAAATAGGCATGTCTCTTTAGGCAAAAAACTCATTTCTGACAAAGTTGCCCAAATACATCTCAGAAGTGTGCAACTTGTTCCCTGAGTTAGAAAACGTCGAGAAACGGTCGTTTCTCCTAGCGCTGTGCTTCTACACATGTATTTGCTGAACGGTGAAAGCGCACAATAATGCACTTTTCTCCCAGCAAATACACTGTTTCTAAGGAAATGGGAACACACTGAGGAGACACTTGTGGGAGCTACTGTGACTAAAACTGAGCTTCCCTATGCACAGGGAAGCAAGAGAAATGCTGATTTCATCAAGCCCAGTTACATACTCAGAATCTGTACTACTGCGCAAATAGGCATGTCTCTGTAGGCAAAAAACTCATTTCTGACAAAGTTGCCCAAATGCATCTCAGAAGTGTGCAACTTGTTCCCTGAGTTAGAAAACGTCGAGAAACGGTCGTTTCTGCTAGTGCTGTGCTTCTACACATGTATTTGCTGAACGGTGAAAGCGCACAGTAATGCACTTTTCTCCCAGCAAATACACTGTTTCTAAGGAAATGGGAACACACTGAGGAGACACTAGTGGGAGCTACTGTGACTAAAACTGAGCTTCCCTACGCACAGGGAAGCAAGAGAAATGCTGATTTCATCAAGCCCAGTTACATACTCAGAATCTGTACTGCTGCGCAAATAGGCATGTCTCTTTAGGCAAAAAACTCATTTCTGACAAAGCTGCCCAAATGCATCTCAGAAGTGTGCAACTTGTTCCCTGAGTTAGAAAACGTCGAGAAACGGTCGTTTCTGCTAGCGCTGTGCTTCTACACATGTATTTGCTGAACGGTGAAAGCGCACAGTAATGCACTTTTCTCCCAGCAAAAACACTGTGTGTAAGGAAATGGGAACACACTGAGGAGACACTTGTGGGAGCTACTGTGACTAAAACTGAGCTTCCCTACGCACAGGGAAGCAAGAGAAATGCTGATTTCATCAAGCCCAGTTACATACTCAGAATCTGTACTACTGCGAAAATAGGCATGTCTCTTTAGGCAAAAAACTCATTTCTGACAAAGTTGCCCAAATGCATCTCAGAAGTGTGCAACTTGTTCCCTGAGTTAGAAAACGTTGAGAAACGTTCGTTTCTGCTAGCGCTGTGCTTCTACACATGTATTTGCTGAACGGTGAAAGCGCACAGTAATGCACTTTTCTCCCACCAAATACACTGTTTCTAAGGAAATGGGTACACACTGAGGAGACACTTGTGGGAGCTACTGTGACTAAAACTGAGCTTCCCTACGCACAGGGAAGCAAGAGAAATGCTGATTTCATCAAGCCCAGTTACATACTCAGAATCTGTACTACTGCGCAAATAGGCATGTCTCTGTAGGCAAAAAACTCATTTCTGACAAAGTTGCCCAAATGCATCTCAGAAGTGTGCAACTTGTTCCCTGAGTTAGAAAACGTCGAGCAACGGTCGTTTCTGCTAGCGCTGTGCTTCTACACATGTATTTGCTGAACGGTGAAAGCGCACAGTAATGCACTTTTCTCCCAGCAAATACACTGTTTCTAAGGAAATGGGAACACACTGAGGAGACACTTGTGGGAGCTACTGTGACTAAAATGGAGCTTCCCTACGCACAGGGAAGCAAGAGAAATGCTGATTTCATCAAGCCCAGTTACATACTCAGAATCTGTACTGCTGCGCAAATAGGCATGTCTCTTTAGGCAAAAAACTCATTTCTGACAACGTTGCCCAAATGCATCTCAGAAGTGTGCAACTTATTCCCTGAGTTAGAAAACGTCGAGAAAAGGTCGTTTCTGCTAGTGCTGTGCTTCTACACATGTATTTGCTGAACGGTGAAAGCGCACAGTAATGCACTTTTCTCCCAGCAAAAACACTGTGTGTAAGGAAATGGGAACACACTGAGGAGACACTTGTGGGAGCTACTGTGACTAAAACTGAGCTTCCCTACGCACAGGGAAGCAAGAGAAATGCTGATTTCATCAAGCCCAGTTACATACTCAGAATCTGTACTACTGCGCAAATAGGCATGTCTCTGTAGGCAAAAAACTCATTTCTGACAAAGTTGCCCAAATGCATCTCAGAAGTGTGCAACTTGTTCCCTGAGTTAGAAAACGTCGAGAAACGTTCGTTTCTGCTAGCGCTGTGCTTCTACACATGTATTTCTGAACGGTGAAAGCGCACAGTAATGCACTTTTCTCCCAGCAAATACACTGTTTCTAAGGAAATGGGAACACACTGAGGAGACACTTGTGGGAGCTACTGTGACTAAAACTGAGCTTCCCTATGCACAAGGAAGCAAGAGATATGCTGATTTCATCAAACCCAGTTACATACTCAGAATCTGTACTGCTGCGCAAATAAGCATGTCTCTTTAGGCAAAAAACTCATTTCTGACAAAGTTGCCCAAATGCATCCCAGAAGGGTGCAACTTATTCCCTGAGTTAGAAAACGTCGAGAAACGGTCGTTTCTGCTAGCGCTGTGCTTCTACACATGTATTTGCTGAACGGTGAAAGCGCACAGTAATGCACTTTTCTCCCAGCAAAAACACTGTGTCTCAGGAAATGGGAACACACTGAGGAGACACTTGTGGGAGCTACTGTGACTAAAACTGAGCTTCCCTACGCACAGGGAAGCAAGAGAAATGCTGATTTCATC
Source organism: Acomys minous (assembly GCF_964271855.1). Lineage (NCBI taxonomy): Eukaryota > Metazoa > Chordata > Mammalia > Rodentia > Muridae > Acomys > Acomys minous. Next base: position 404,057 of record NW_028182169.1, on the reverse strand, counting down.
AAGCACAGTTACATACTCAGAATCTGTACTACTGCGCAAATAGGCATGTCTCTGTAGGCAAAAAACTCATTTCTGACAAAGTTGCCCAAATGCATCTCAGAAGTGTGCAACTTGTTCCCTGAGTTAGAAAACGTCGAGAAACGGTCGTTTCTGCAATCGCTGTGCTTCTACACATGTATTTGCTGAACGGTGAAAGCGCACAGTAATGCACTTTTCTCCCAGCAAGTACACTGTTTCTAAGGAAATGGGAACACACTGAGGAGACACTTGTGGGAGCTACTGTGACTAAAACTGAGCTTCCCTACGCACAGGGAAGCAAGAGAAATGCTGATTTCATCAAGCCCAGTTACATACTCAGAATCTGTACTACTACGCAAATAGGCATGTCTCTTTAGGCAAAAAACTCATTTCTGAAAAAGTTGCCCAAATGCATCTCAGAAGTGTGCAACTTGTTCCCTGAGTTAGAAAACGTCGAGAAACAGTCGTTTCTGCTAGCGCTGTACTTCTACACATGTATTTGCTGAACGGTGAAAGCGCACAGTAATGCACTTTTCTCCCAGCAAATACACTGTTTCTAAGGAAATGGGAACACACTGAGGAGACACTAGTGGGAGCTACTGTGACTAAAACTGAGCTTCCCTACGCACAGGGAAGCAAGAGAAATGCTGATTTCATCAAGCCCAGTTACATACTCAGAATCGGTACTACTGCGCAAATAGGCATGTCTCTGTAGGCAAAAAACTCATTTCTGACAAAGTTGCCCAAATGCATCTCAGAAGTGTGCAACTTGTTCCCTGAGTTAGAAAACGTCGAGAAACGGTCGTTTCTGCAATCGCTGTGCTTCTACACATGTATTTGCTGAACGGTGAAAGCGCACAGTAATGCACTTTTCTCCCAGCAAATACACTGTTTCTAAGGAAATGGGAACACACTGAGGAGACACTTGTGGGAGCTACTGTGACTAAAACTGAGCTTCCCTACGCACAGGGAAGCAAGAGAAATGCTGATTTCATCAAGCCCAGTTACATACTCAGAATCTGTACTACTACGCAAATAGGCATGTCTCTTTAGGCAAAAAACTCATTTCTGAAAAAGTTGCCCAAATGCATCTCAGAAGTGTGCAACTTGTTCCCTGAGTTAGAAAACGTCGAGAAACAGTCGTTTCTGCTAGCGCTGTACTTCTACACATGTATTTGCTGAATGGTGAAAGTGCACAGTAATGCACTTTTCTCCCAGCAAATACACTGTTTCTAAGGAAATGGGAACACACTGAGGAGACACTAGTGGGAGCTACTGTGACTAAAACTGAGCTTCTCTATGCACAGGGAAGCAAGAGAAATGCTGATTTCATCAAGCCCAGTTACATACTCAGAATCTGTACTGCTGCGCAAATAGGCATGTCTCATTAGGCAAAAAACTCATTTCTGACAAAGTTGCCCAAATACATCTCAGAAGTGTGCAACTTGTTCCCTGAGTTAGAAAACGTCGAGAAACTGTCGTTTCTCCTAGCGCTGTGCTTCTACACATGTATTTGCTGAACGGTGAAAGCACACAGTAATGTGCACTTTTCTCCCAGCAAATACACTGTTTCTAAGGAAATGGGAACACACTGAGGAGACACTTGTGGGAGCTACTGTGACTAAAACTGAGCTTCCCTACGCACAGGGAAGCAAGAGAAATGCTGATTTCATCAAGCCCAGTTACATACTCAGAATCTGTACTACTGCGCAAATAGGCATGTCTCTGTAGGCAAAAAACTCATTTCTGACAAAGTTGCCCAAATGCATCTCAGAAGTGTGCAACTTGTTCCCTGAGTTAGAAAACGTCGAGAAACAGTCGTTTCTGCTAGCGCTGTACTTCTACACATGTATTTGCTGAACGGTGAAAGCGCGCAGTAATGCACTTTTCTCCCAGCAAATACACTGTTTCTAAGGAAATGGGAACACACTGAGGAGACACTAGTGGGAGCTACTGTGATTAAAACTGAGCTTCCCTACGCACAGGGAAGCAAGAGAAATGCTGATTTCATCAAGCCCAGTTACATACTCAGAATCTGTACTACTGCGCAAATAGGCATGTCTCTGTAGGCAAAAATCTCATTTCTGACAAAGTTGCCCAAATGCATCTCAGAAGTGTGCAACTTGTTCCCTGAGTTAGAAAACGTCGAGAAACGGTCGTTTCTGCAATCGCTGTGCTTCTACACATGTATTTGCTGAACGGTGAAAGCGCACAGTAATGCACTTTTCTCCCAGCAAATACACTGTTTCTAAGGAAATGGGAACACACTGAGGAGACACTTGTGGGAGCTACTGTGACTAAAACTGAGCTTCCCTACGCACAGGGAAGCAAGAGAAATGCTGATTTCATCAAGCCCAGTTACATACTCAGAATCTGTACTACTACGCAAATAGGCATGTCACTTTAGGCAAAAAACTCATTTCTGAAAAAGTTGCCCAAATGCATCTCAGAAGTGTGCAACTTGTTCCCTGAGTTAGAAAACGTCGAGAAACAGTCGTTTCTGCTAGCGCTGTACTTCTACACATGTATTTGCTGAACGGTGAAAGTGCACAGTAATGCACTTTTCTCCCAGCAAATACACTGTTTCTAAGGAAATGGGAACACACTGAGGAGACACTAGTGGGAGCTACTGTGACTAAAACTGAGCTTCTCTATGCACAGGGAAGCAAGAAATGCTGATTTCATCAAGCCCAGTTACATACTCAGAATCTGTACTGCTGCGCAAATAGGCATGTCTCATTAGGCAAAAAACTCATTTCTGACAAAGTTGCCCAAATACATCTCAGAAGTGTGCAACTTGTTCCCTGAGTTAGAAAACGTCGAGAAACGGTCGTTTCTCCTAGCGCTGTGCTTCTACACATGTATTTGCTGAACGGTGAAAGCACACAATAATGCACTTTTCTCCCAGCAAATACACTGTTTCTAAGGAAATGGGAACACACTGAGGAGACACTTGTGGGAGCTACTGTGACTAAAACTGAGCTTCCCTACGCACAGGGAAGCAAGAGAAATGCTGATTTCATCAAGCCCAGTTACATACTCAGAATCTGTACTACTGCGCAAATAGGCATGTCTCTGTAGGCAAAAAACTCATTTCTGACAAAGTTGCCCAAATGCATCTCAGAAGTGTGCAACTTGTTCCCTGAGTTAGAAAACGTCGAGAAACGTTCGTTTCTGCTAGCGCTGTGCTTCTACACATGTATTTGCTGAACGGTGAAAGCGCACAGTAATGCACTTTTCTCCCAGCAAAAACACTGTGTCTAAGGAAATGGGAACACACTGAGGAGACACTTGTGGGAGCTACTGTGACTAAAACTGAGCTTCCCTACGCACAGGGAAGCAAGAGAAATGCTGATTTCATCAAGCCCAGTTACATACTCAGAATCTGTACTACTACGCAAATAGGCATGTCTCTTTAGGCAAAAAACTCATTTCTGAAAAAGTTGCCCAAATGCATCTCAGAAGTGTGCAACTTGTTCCCTGAGTTAGAAAACGTCGAGAAACGTTCGTTTCTGCTAGCGCTGTACTTCTACACATGTATTTGGTGAACGGTGAAAGCGCACAGTAATGCACTTTTCTCCCAGCAAATACACTGTTTCTAAGGAAATGGGAACACACTGAGGAGACACTAGTGGGAGCTACTGTGACTAAAACTGAGCTTCCCTATGCACAGGGAAGCAAGAGAAATGCTGATTTCATCAAGCCCAGTTACATACTCAGAATCTGTACTGCTGCGCAAATAGGCATGTCTCATTAGGCAAAAAACTCATTTCTGACAAAGTTGCCCAAATGCATCTCAGAAGTGTGCAACTTATTCCCTGAGTTAAAAAACGTCGAGAAACGTTCGTTTCTGCTAGCGCTGTGCTTCTACACATGTATTTGCTGAACGGTGAAAGCGCACAGTAATGCACTTTTCTCCCAGCAAAAACACTGTGTCTAAAGAAATGGGAACACACTGAGGAGACACTTGTGGGAGCTACTGTGACTAAAACTGAGCTTCCCTACGCACAGGGAAGCAAGAGAAATGCTGATTTCATTAAGCCCAGTTACATACTCAGAATCTGTACTACTACGCAAATAGGCATGTCTCTTTAGGCAAAAAACTCATTTCTGAAAAAGTTGCCCAAATGCATCTCAGAAGTGTGCAACTTGTTCCCTGAGTTAGAAAACGTCGAGAAACAGTCGTTTCTGCTAGCGCTGTACTTCTACACATGTATTTGCTGAACGGTGAAAGCGCACAGTAATGCACTTTTCTCCCAGCAAATACACTGTTTCTAAGGAAATGGGAACACACTGAGGAGACACTAGTGGGAGCTACTGTGACTAAAACTGAGCTTCCCTATGCACAGGGAAGCAAGAGAAATGCTGATTTCATCAAGCCCAGTTACATACTCAGAATCTGTACTGCTGCGCAAATAGGCATGTCTCATTAGGCAAAAAACTCATTTCTGACAAAGTTGCCCAAATACATCTCAGAAGTGTGCAACTTGTTCCCTGAGTTAGAAAACGTCGAGAAACGTTCGTTTCTGCTAGTGCTGTGCTTCTACACATGTATTTGCTGAACGGTGAAAGCGCACAGTAATGCACTTTTCTCCGAGCAAATACACTGTTTCTAAGGAAATGGGAACACACTGAGGAGACACTTGTGGGAGCTCCTGTGACTAAAACTGAGCTTCCCTACGCACAGGGAAGCAAGAGAAATGCTGATTTCATCAAGCCCAGTTACATACTCAGAATCTGTACTGCTGCGCAAATAGGAATGTCTCTTTAGGCAAAAAACTCATTTCTGACAAAGTTGCCCAAATGCATCTCAAAAGTGTGCAACTTATTCCCTGAGTTAGAAAACGTCGAGAAACGGTCGTTTCTGCTAGCGCTGTGCTTCTACACATGTATTTGCTGAACGGTGAAAGCGCACAGTAATGCACTTTTCTCCCAGCAAAAACACTGTGTCTAAGGAAATGGGAACACACTGAGGAGACACTAGTGGGAGCTACTGTGACTAAAACTGAGCTTCCCTATGCACAGGGAAGCAAGAGAAATGCTGATTTCATCAAGCCCAGTTACATACTCAGAATCTGTACTGCTGCGCAAATAGGCATGTCTCATTAGGCAAAAAACTCATTTCTGACAAAGTTGCCCAAATACATCTCAGAAGTGTGCAACTTGTTCCCTGAGTTAGAAAACGTCGAGAAACGGTCGTTTCTCCTAGCGCTGTGCTTCTACACATGTATTTGCTGAACGGTGAAAGCGCACAATAATGCACTTTTCTCCCAGCAAATACACTGTTTCTAAGGAAATGGGAACACACTGAGGAGACACTTGTGGGAGCTACTGTGACTAAAACTGAGCTTCCCTACGCACAGGGAAGCAAGAGAAATGCTGATTTCATCAAGCCCAGTTACATACTCAGAATCTGTACTACTGCGCAAATAGGCATGTCTCTGTAGGCAAAAAATTCATTTCTGACAAAGTTGCCCAAATGCATCTCAGAAGTGTGCAACTTGTTCCCTGAGTTAGAAAACGTCGAGAAACGGTCGTTTCTGCTAGCGCTGTGCTTCTACACATGTATTTGCTGAACGGTGAAAGCGCACAGTAATGCACTTTTCTCCCAGCAAATACACTGTTTCTAAGGAAATGGGAACACACTGAGGAGACACTTGTGGGAGCTACTGTGACTAAAACTGAGCTTCCCTACGCACAGGGAAGCAAGAGAAATGCTGATTTCATCAAGCCCAGTTACATACTCAAAATCTGTACTACTGCGCAAATAGGCATGTCTCTGTAGGCAAAAAACTCATTTCTGACAAAGTTGCCCAAATGCATCTCAGAAGTGTGCAACTTGTTCCCTGAGTTAGAAAACGTCGAGAAACGGTCGTTTCTGCTAGCGCTGTGCTTCTACACATGTATTTGCTGAACGGTGAAAGCGCACAGTAATGCACTTTTCTCCCAGCAAATACACTGTTTCTAAGGAAATGGGAACACACTGAGGAGACACTTGTGGGAGCTACTGTGACTAAAACTGAGCTTCCCTACGCACAGGGATGCAAGAGAAATGCTGATTTCATCAAGCCCAGTTACATACTCAGAATCTGTACTGCTGCGGAAATAGGCATGTCTCTGTAGGCAAAAAACTCATTTCTGACAAAGTTGCCCAAATGCATCTCAGAAGTGTGCAACTTATTCCCTGAGTTAGAAAACGTCGAGAAACGGTCTTTTCTGCTAGCGTTGTGCTTCTACACATGTATTTGCTGAACGGTGAAAGCGCACAGTAATGCACTTTTCTCCCAGCAAATACACTGTGTCTAAGGAAATGGGAACACACTGAGGAGACACTTGTGGGAGCTACTGTGACTAAAACTGAGCTTCCCTATGCACAGGGAAGCAAGAGAAATGCTGATTTCATCAAGCCCAGTTACATACTCAGAATCTGTACTACTGCGCAAATAGGCATGTCTCTTTAGCCAAAAAACTCATTTCTGACAAAGTTGCCCAAATGCATCTCAGAAGTGTGCAACTTGTTCCCTGAGTTAGAAAACGTCGAGAAACGGTCGTTTCTGCTAGCGCTGTGCTTCTACACATGTATTTGCTGAACGGTGAAAGCGCACAGTAATGCACTTTTCTCCCAGCAAATCACTGTTTCTAAGGAAATGGGAACACACTGAGGAGACACTTGTGGGAGCTACTGTGACTAAAACTGAGCTTCCCTACGCACAAGGAAGCAAGAGATATGCTGATTTCATCAAGCCCAGTTACATACTCAGAATCTGTACTGCTGCACAAATAGGCATGTCTCTTTAGGCAAAAAACTCATTTCTGACAAAGTTGCCCAAATGCATCCCAGAAGTGTGCAACTTATTCCCTGAGTTAGAAAACGTCGAGAAACGGTCGTTTCTGCTAGCGCTGTGCTTCTACACATGTATTTGCTGAATGGTGAAAGCGCACAGTAATGCACTTTTCTCCCAGTAAAAACACTGTGTCTCAGGAAATGGGAACACACTGAGGAGACACTTGTGGGAGCTACTGTGACTAAAACTGAGCTTCCCTACGCACAGGGAAGCAAGAGAAATGCTGATTTCATCAAGCACAGTTACATACTCAGAATCTGTACTACTGCGCAAATAGGCATGTCTCTTTAGCCAAAAAACTCATTTCTGACAAAGTTGCCCAAATGCATCTCAGAAGTGTGCAACTTGTTCCCTGAGTTAGAAAACGTCGAGAAACGGTCGTTTCTGCCAGCGCTGTGCTTCTACACATGTATTTGCTGAACGGTGAAAGCGCACAGTAATGCACTTTTCTCCCAGCAAATACATTGTTTCTAAGGAAATGGGAACACACTGAGGAGACACTTGTGGGAGCTACTGTGACTAAAACTGAGCTTCCCTACGCACAGGGAAGCAAGAGAAATGCTGATTTCATCAAGCCCAGTTACATACTCAGAATCTGTACTACTACGCAAATAGGCATGTCTCTTTAGGCAAAAAACTCATTTCTGACAAAGTTGCCCAAATGCATCTCAGAAGTGTGCAACTTGTTCCCTGAGTTAGATAACGTCGAGAAACAGTCGTTTCTGCTAGCGCTGTGCTTCTACACATGTATTTGCTGAACGGTGAAAGCGCACAGTAATGCACTTTTCTCCCAGCAAATACACTGTTTCTAAGGAAATGGGAACACACTGAGGAGACACTAGTGGGAGCTACTGTGACTAAAACTGAGCTTCCCTACGCACAGGGAAGCAAGAGAAATGCTGATTTCATCAAGCCCAGTTACATACTCAGAATCTGTTCTACTGCGCAAATAGGCATGTCTCTTTAGGCAAAAAACTCATTTCTGACAAAGTTGCCCAAATACATCTCAGAAGTGTGCAACTTGTTCCCTGAGTTAGAAAACGTCGAGAAACGGTCGTTTCTCCTAGCGCTGTGCTTCTACACATGTATTTGCTGAACAGTGAAAGCGCACAATAATGCACTTTTCTCCCAGCAAATACACTGTTTCTAAGGAAATGGGAACACACTGAGGAGACACTTGTGGGAGCTCCTGTGACTAAAACTGAGCTTCCCTACGCACAGGGAAGCAAGAGAAATGCTGATTTCATCAAGCCCAGTTACATACTCAGAATCTGTACTGCTGCGCAAATAGGAATGTCTCTTTAGGCAAAAAACTCATTTCTGACAAAGTTGCCCAAATGCATCTCAGAAGTGTGCAACTTATTCCCTGAGTTAGAAAACGTCGAGAAACGGTCGTTTCTGCTAGCGCTGTGCTTCTACACATGTATTTGCTGAACGGTGAAAGCGCACAGTAATGCACTTTTCTCCCAGCAAAAACACTGTGTCTAAGGAAATGGGAACACACTGAGGAGACACTAGTGGGAGCTACTGTGACTAAAACTGAGCTTCCCTATGCACAGGGAAGCAAGAGAAATGCTGATTTCATCAAGCCCAGTTACATACTCAGAATCTGTACTGCTGCGCAAATAGGCATGTCTCATTAGGCAAAAAACTCATTTCTGACAAAGTTGCCCAAATACATCTCAGAAGTGTGCAACTTGTTCCCTGAGTTAGAAAACGTCGAGAAACGGTCGTTTCTCCTAGCGCTGTGCTTCTACACATGTATTTGCTGAACGGTGAAAGCGCACAATAATGCACTTTTCTCCCAGCAAATACACTGTTTCTAAGGAAATGGGAACACACTGAGGAGACACTTGTGGGAGCTACTGTGACTAAAACTGAGCTTCCCTACGCACAGGGAAGCAAGAGAAATGCTGATTTCATCAAGCCCAGTTACATTCTCAGAATCTGTACTACTGCGCAAATAGGCATGTCTCTGTAGGCAAAAAATTCATTTCTGACAAAGTTGCCCAAATGCATCTCAGAAGTGTGCAACTTGTTCCCTGAGTTAGAAAACGTCGAGAAACGGTCGTTTCTGCTAGCGCTGTGCTTCTACACATGTATTTGCTGAACGGTGAAAGCGCACAGTAATGCACTTTTCTCCCAGCAAATACACTGTTTCTAAGGAAATGGGAACACACTGAGGAGACACTTGTGGGAGCTACTGTGACTAAAACTGAGCTTCCCTACGCACAGGGAAGCAAGAGAAATGCTGATTTCATCAAGCCCAGTTACATACTCAGAATCTGTACTACTGCGCAAATAGGCATGTCTCTGTAGGCAAAAAACTCATTTCTGACAAAGTTGCCCAAATGCATCTCAGAAGTGTGCAACTTGTTCCCTGAGTTAGAAAACGTCGAGAAACGTTCGTTTCTGCTAGCGCTGTGCTTCTACACATGTATTTGCTGAATGGTGAAAGCGCACAGTAATGCACTTTTCTCCCAGCACATACACTGTTTCTAAGGAAATGGGAACACACTGAGGAGACACTTGTGGGAGCTACTGTGACTAAAACTGAGCTTCCCTACGCACAGGGAAGCAAGAGAAATGCTGATTTCATCAAGCCCAGTTACATACTCAGAATCTGTACTGCTGCGCAAATAGGCATGTCTCTTTAGGCAAAAAACTCATTTCTGACAAAGTTGCCCAAATGCATCTCAGAAGTGTGCAACTTGTTCCCTGAGTTAGAAAACGTCGAGAAACGGTCGTTTCTGCTAGCGCTGTGCTTCTACACATGTATTTGCTGAACGGTGAAAGCGCACAGTAATGCACTTTTCTCCCAGCAAATACACTGTTTCTAAGGAAATGGGAACACACTGAGGAGACACTTGTGGGAGCTACTGTGACTAAAACTGAGCTTCCCTACGCACAGGGAAGCAAGAGATATGCTGATTTCATCAAGCCCAGTTACATACTCAGAATCTGTACTGCTGCGCAAATAGGCATGTCTCATTAGGCAAAAAACTCATTTCTGACAAAGTTGCCCAAATGCATCTCAGAAGTGTGCAACTTATTCCCTGAGTTAGAATACGTCGAGAAACGGTCGTTTCTGCTAGCGCTGTGCTTCTACACCTGTATTTGCTGAACGGTGAAAGCGCACAGTAATGCACTTTTCTCCCAGCAAAAACACTGTGTCTAAGGAAATGGGAACACACTGAGGAGACACTTGTGGGAGCTACTGTGACTAAAACTGAGCTTCCCTACGCACAGGGAAGCAAGAGAAATGCTGATTTCATCAAGCCCAGTTACATACTCAGAATCTGTACTACTGCGCAAATAGGCATGTCTCTGTAGGCAAAAAACTCATTTCTGACAAAGTTGCCCAAATGCATCTCAGAAGTGTGCAACTTGTTCCCTGAGTTAGAAAACGTCGAGAAACGGTCGTTTCTGCTAGCGCTGTGCTTCTACACATGTATTTGCTGAACGGTGAAAGCGCACAGTAATGCACTTTTCTCCCAGCAAATACACTGTTTCTAAGGAAATGGGAACACACTGAGGAGACACTTGTGGGAGCTACTGTGACTAAAACTGAGCTTCCCTACGCACAGGGATGCAAGAGAAATGCTGATTTCATCAAGCCCAGTTACATACTCAGAATCTGTACTGCTGCGGAAATAGGCATGTCTCTGTAGGCAAAAAACTCATTTCTGACAAAGTTGCCCAAATGCATCTTAGAAGTGTGCAACTTATTCCCTGAGTTAGAAAACGTCGAGAAACGGTCTTTTCTGCTAGCGCTGTGCTTCTACACATGTATTTGCTGAACGGTGAAAGCGCACAGAAATGCACTTTTCTCCCAGCAAATACACTGTGTCTAAGGAAATGGGAACACACTGAGGAGACACTTGTGGGAGCTACTGTGACTAAAACTGAGCTTCCCTATGCACAGGGAAGCAAGAGAAATGCTGATTTCATCAAGCACAGTTACATACTCAGAATCTGTACTACTGCGCAAATAGGCATGTCTCTTTAGCCAAAAAACTCATTTCTGACAAAGTTGCCCAAATGCATCTCAGAAGTGTGCAACTTGTTCCCTGAGTTAGAAAACGTCGAGAAACGGTCGTTTCTGCTAGCGCTGTGCTTCTACACATGTATTTGCTGAATGGTGAAAGCGCACAGTAATGCACTTTTCTCCCAGTAAAAACACTGTGTCTCAGGAAATGGGAACACACTGAGGAGACACTTGTGGGAGCTACTGTGACTAAAACTGAGCTTCCCTACGCACAGGGAAGCAAGAGAAATGCTGATTTCATCAAGCACAGTTACATACTCAGAATCTGTACTACTGCGCAAATAGGCATGTCTCTTTAGCCAAAAAACTCATTTCTGACAAAGTTGCCCAAATGCATCTCAGAAGTGTGCAACTTGTTCCCTGAGTTAGAAAACGTCGAGAAACGGTCGTTTCTGCCAGCGCTGTGCTTCTACACATGTATTTGCTGAACGGTGAAAGCGCACAGTAATGCACTTTTCTCCCAGCAAATACATTGTTTCTAAGGAAATGGGAACACACTGAGGAGACACTTGTGGGAGCTACTGTGACTAAAACTGAGCTTCCCTACGCACAGGGAAGCAAGAGAAATGCTGATTTCATCAAGCCCAGTTACATACTCAGAATCTGTACTACTACGCAAATAGGCATGTCTCTTTAGGCAAAAAACTCATTTCTGACAAAGTTGCCCAAATGCATCTCAGATGTGTGCAACTTGTTCCCTGAGTTAGATAACGTCGAGAAACAGTCGTTTCTGCTAGCGCTGTGTTTCTACACATGTATTTGCTGAACGGTGAAAGCGCACAGTAATGCACTTTTCTCCCAGCAAATACACTGTTTCTAAGGAAATGGGAACACACTGAGGAGACACTAGTGGGAGCTACTGTGACTAAAACTGAGCTTCCCTACGCACAGGGAAGCAAGAGAAATGCTGATTTCATCAAGCCCAGTTACATACTCAGAATCTGTTCTACTGCGCAAATAGGCATGTCTCTTTAGGCAAAAAACTCATTTCTGACAAAGTTGCCCAAATACATCTCAGAAGTGTGCAACTTGTTCCCTGAGTTAGAAAACGTCGAGAAACGGTCGTTTCTCCTAGCGCTGTGCTTCTACACATGTATTTGCTGAACAGTGAAAGCGCACAATAATGCACTTTTCTCCCAGCAAATACACTGTTTCTAAGGAAATGGGAACACACTGAGGAGACACTTGTGGGAGCTACTGTGACTAAAACTGAGCTTCCCTATGCACAGGGAAGCAACAGAAATGCTGATTTCATCAAGCCCAGTTACATACTCAGAATCTGTACTACTGCGCAAATAGGCATGTCTCTTTAGGCAAAAAACTCATTTCTGACAACGTTGCCCAAATGCATCTCAGAAGTGTGCAACTTGTTCCCTGAGTTAGATAACGTCGAGAAACGGTCGTTTCTGCTAGCGCTGTGCTTCTACACATGTATTTCCTGAACGGTGAAAGCGCACAGTAATGCACTTTTCTCCCAGCAAATACACTGTTTCTAAGGAAAAGGGAACACACTGAGGAGACACTTGTGGGAGCTACTGTGACTAAAACTGAGCTTCCCTACGCACAGGGAAGCAAGAGAAATGCTGATTTCATCAAGCCCAGTTACATACTCAGAATCTGTACTACTGCGCAAATAGGCATGTCTCTTTAGGCAAAAAACTCATTTCTGACAAAGCTGCCCAAATGCATCTCAGAAGTGTGCAACTTGTTCCCTGAGTTAGAAAACGTCGAGAAACGTTCATTTCTCCTAGCGCTGTGCTTCTACACATGTATTTGCTGAACGGTGAAAGCGCACAGTAATGCACTTTTCTCCCTGCAAATACACTGTTTCTAAGTAAATGGGAACACACTGAGGAGACACTTGTGGGAGCTACTGTGACTAAAAATGAGCTTCCCTACGCACAGGGAAGCAAGAGAAATGCTGATTTCATCAAGCCCAGTTACATACTCAGAATCTGTACTACTGCGCAAATAGGCATGTCTCTTTAGGCAAAAAACTCATTTATGACAAAGTTGCCTAATGCATCTCAGAAGTGTGCAACTTGTTCCCTGAGTTAGATCACGTCGAGAAACGTTCGTTTCTGCTAGCGCTGTGCTTCTACACATGTATTTGCTGAACGGTGAAAGCGCACAGTAATGCACTTTTCTCCCAGCAAATACACTGTTTCTAAGGAAAAGGGAACACACTGAGGAGACACTTGTGGGAGCTACTGTGACTAAAACTGAGCTTCCCTACGCACAGGGAAGCAAGAGAAATGCTGATTTCATCAAGCCCAGTTACATACTCAGAATCTGTACTGCTGAACAAATAGGCATGTCTCTTTAGGCAAAAAACTCATTTCTGACAAAGTTGCCCAAATGCATCCCAGAAGTGTGCAACTTATTCCCTGAGTTAGAAAACGTCGAGAAACGGTCGTTTCTGCTAGCGCTGTGCTTCTACACATGTATTTGCTGAATGGTGAAAGCGCACAGTAATGCACTTTTCTCCCAGTAAAAACACTGTGTCTCAGGAAATGGGAACACACTAAGGAGACACTTGTGGGAGCTACTGTGACTAAAACTGAGCTTCCCTACGCACAGGGAAGCAAGAGAAATGCTGATTTCATCAAGCACAGTTACATACTCAGAATCTGTACTACTGCGCAAATAGGCATGTCTCTTTAGCCAAAAAACTAATTTCTGACAAAGTTGCCCAAATGCATCTCATAAGTGTGCAACATGTTCCCTGAGTTAGAAAACGTCGAGAAACGGTCGTTTCTGCAATCGCTGTGCTTCTACACATGTATTTGCTGAACGGTGAAAGCGCACAGTAATGCACTTTTCTCCCCGTAAAAACACTGTGTCTCAGGAAATTGGAACACACTGAGGAGATACTTGTGGGAGCTACTGTGACTAAAACTGAGCTTCCCTACGCACAGGGAAGCAAGAGAAATGCTGATTTCATCAAGCACAGTTACATACTCAGAATCTGTACTACTGCGCAAATAGGCATGTCTCTTTAGCCAAAAAACTCATTTCTGACAAAGTTGCCCAAATGCATCTCAGAAGTGTGCAACTTGTTCCCTGAGTTAGAAAACGTCGAGAAACGGTCGTTTCTGCAATCGCTGTGCTTCTACACATGTATTTGCTGAACGGTGAAAGCGCACAGTAATGCACTTTTCTCCCAGCAAATACACTGTTTCTAAGGAAATGGGAACACACTGAGGAGACACTTGTGGGAGCTACTGTGACTAAAACTGAGCTTCCCTACGCACAGGGAAGCAAGAGAAATGCTGATTTCATCAAGCCCAGTTACAAACTCAGAATCTGTACTACTACGCAAATAGGCATGTCCCTTTAAGCAAAAAACTCATTTCTGACAAAGTTGCCCAAATGCATCTCAGAAGTGTGCAACTTGTTCCCTGAGTTAGAAAACGTGGAGAAACAGTCGTTTCTGCTAGCGCTGTGCTTCTACACATGTATTTGCTGAACGGTGAAAGCGCACAATAATGCACTTTTCTCCCAGCAAATACACTGTTTCTAAAGAAATGGGAACACACTGAGGAGACACTTGTGGGAGCTACTGTGACTAAAACTGAGCTTCCCTACGCACAGGGAAGCAAGAGAAATGCTGATTTCATCAAGCCCAGTTACATACTCAGAATCTGTACTACTGCGCAAATAGGCATGTCTCTGTAGGCAAAAAACTCATTTCTGACAACGTTGCCCAAATGCATCTCAGAAGTGTGCAACTTGTTCCCTGAGTTAGATAACGTCGAGAAACGGTCGTTTCTGCTAGCGCTGTGCTTCTACACATGTATTTGCTGAACGGTGAAAGCGCACAGTAATGCACTTTTCTCCCAGCAAATACACTGTTTCTAAGGAAAAGGGAACACACTGAGGAGACACTTGTGGGAGCTACTGTGACTAAAACTGAGCTTCCCTACGCACAGGGAAGCAAGAGAAATGCTGATTTCATCAAGCCCAGTTACATACTCAGAATCTGTACTACTGCGCAAATAGGCATGTCTCTTTAGGCAAAAAAATCATTTCTGACAAAGCTGCCCAAATGCATCTCAGAAGTGTGCAACTTGTTCCCTGAGTTAGAAAACGTCGAGAAACGGTAGTATCTGCTAGCGCTGTGCTTCTACACATGTATTTGCTGAACGGTGAAAGCGCACAGTAATGCACTTTTCTCCCTGCAAATACACTGTTTCTAAGTAAATGGGAACACACTGAGGAGACACTTGTGGGAGCTACTGTGACTAAAAATGAGCTTCCCTACGCACAGGGAAGCAAGAGAAATGATGATTTCATCAAGCCCAGTTACATACTCAGAATCTGTACTGCTGCGCAAATAGGAATGTCTCTTTAGGCAAAAAACTCATTTCTGACAAAGTTGCCCAAATGCATCTCAGAAGTGTGCAACTTATTCCCTGAGTTAGAAAACGTCGAGAAACGGTCGTTTCTGCTAGCGCTGTGCTTCTACACATGTATTTGCTGAACGGTGAAAGCGCACAGTAATGCACTTTTCTCCCAGCAAAAACACTGTGTCTAAGGAAATGGGAACACACTGAGGAGACACTAGTGGGAGCTACTGTGACTAAAACTGAGCTTCCCTATGCACAGGGAAGCAAGAGAAATGCTGATTTCATCAAGCCCAGTTACATACTCAGAATCTGTACTGCTGCGCAAATAGGCATGTCTCATTAGGCAAAAAACTCATTTCTGACAAAGTTGCCCAAATACATCTCAGAAGTGTGCAACTTGTTCCCTGAGTTAGAAAACGTCGAGAAACGGTCGTTTCTCCTAGCGCTGTGCTTCTACACATGTATTTGCTGAACGGTGAAAGCGCACAATAATGCACTTTTCTCCCAGCAAATACACTGTTTCTAAGGAAATGGGAACACACTGAGGAGACACTTGTGGGAGCTACTGTGACTAAAACTGAGCTTCCCTACGCACAGGGAAGCAAGAGAAATGCTGATTTCATCAAGCCCAGTTACATACTCAGAATCTGTACTACTGCGCAAATAGGCATGTCTCTGTAGGCAAAAAATTCATTTCTGACAAAGTTGCCCAAATGCATCTCAGAAGTGTGCAACTTGTTCCCTGAGTTAGAAAACGTCGAGAAACGGTCGTTTCTGCTAGCGCTGTGCTTCTACACATGTATTTGCTGAACGGTGAAAGCGCACAGTAATGCACTTTTCTCCCAGCAAATACACTGTTTCTAAGGAAATGGGAACACACTGAGGAGACACTTGTGGGAGCTACTGTGACTAAAACTGAGCTTCCCTACGCACAGGGAAGCAAGAGAAATGCTGATTTCATCAAGCCCAGTTACATACTCAGAATCTGTACTACTGCGCAAATAGGCATGTCTCTGTAGGCAAAAAACTCATTTCTGACAAAGTTGCCCAAATGCATCTCAGAAGTGTGCAACTTGTTCCCTGAGTTAGAAAACGTCGAGAAACGTTCGTTTCTGCTAGCGCTGTGCTTCTACACATGTATTTGCTGAACGGTGAAAGCGCACAGTAATGCACTTTTCTCCCAGCACATACACTGTTTCTAAGGAAATGGGAACACACTGAGGAGACACTTGTGGGAGCTACTGTGACTAAAACTGAGCTTCCCTACGCACAGGGAAGCAAGAGAAATGCTGATTTCATCAAGCCCAGTTACATACTCAGAATCTGTACTGCTGCGCAAATAGGAATGTCTCTTTAGGCAAAAAACTCATTTCTGACAAAGTTGCCCAAATGCATCTCAGAAGTGTGCAACTTATTCCCTGAGTTAGAAAACGTCGAGAAACGGTCGTTTCTGCTAGCGCTGTGCTTCTACACATGTATTTGCTGAACGGTGAAAGCGCACAGTAATGCACTTTTCTCCCAGCAAAAACACTGTGTCTAAGGAAATGGGAACACACTGAGGAGACACTAGTGGGAGCTACTGTGACTAAAACTGAGCTTCCCTATGCACAGGGAAGCAAGAGAAATGCTGATTTCATCAAGCCCAGTTACATACTCAGAATCTGTACTGCTGCGCAAATAGGCATGTCTCATTAGGCAAAAAACTCATTTCTGACAAAGTTGCCCAAATACATCTCAGAAGTGTGCAACTTGTTCCCTGAGTTAGAAAACGTCGAGAAACGGTCGTTTCTCCTAGCGCTGTGCTTCTACACATGTATTTGCTGAACGGTGAAAGCGCACAATAATGCACTTTTCTCCCAGCAAATACACTGTTTCTAAGGAAATGGGAACACACTGAGGAGACACTAGTGGGAGCTACTGTGACTAAAACTGAGCTTCCCTACGCACAGGGAAGCAAGAGAAATGCTGATTTCATCAAGCCCAGTTACATACTCAGAATCTGTACTACTGCGCAAATAGGCATGTCTCTGTAGGCAAAAAATTCATTTCTGACAAAGTTGCCCAAATGCATCTCAGAAGTGTGCAACTTGTTCCCTGAGTTAGAAAACGTCGAGAAACGGTCGTTTCTGCTAGCGCTGTGCTTCTACACATGTATTTGCTGAACGGTGAAAGCGCACAGTAATGCACTTTTCTCCCTGCAAATACACTGTTTCTAAGTAAATGGGAACACACTGAGGAGACACTTGTGGGAGCTACTGTGACTAAAAATGAGCTTCCCTACGCACAGGGAAGCAAGAGAAATGCTGATTTCATCAAGCCCAGTAACATACTCAGAATCTGTGCTGCTGCGCAAATAGGAATGTCTCTTTAGGCAAAAAACTCATTTCTGACAAAGTTGCCCAAATGCATCTCAGAAGTGTGCAACTTATTCCCTGAGTTAGAAAACGTCGAGAAACGGTCGTTTCTGCTAGCGCTGTGCTTCTACACATGTATTTGCTGAACGGTGAAAGCGCACAGTAATGCACTTTTCTCCCAGCAAAAACACTGTGTCTAAGGAAATGGGAACACACTGAGGAGACACTAGTGGGAGCTACTGTGACTAAAACTGAGCTTCCCTATGCACAGGGAAGCAAGAGAAATGCTGATTTCATCAAGCCCAGTTACATACTCAGAATCTGTACTGCTGCGCAAATAGGCATGTCTCATTAGGCAAAAAACTCATTTCTGACAAAGTTGCCCAAATACATCTCAGAAGTGTGCAACTTGTTCCCTGAGTTCGAAAACGTCGAGAAACGGTCGTTTCTCCTAGCGCTGTGCTTCTACACATGTATTTGCTGAACGGTGAAAGCGCACAATAATGCACTTTTCTCCCAGCAAATACACTGTTTCTAAGGAAATGGGAACACACTGAGGAGACACTTGTGGGAGCTACTGTGACTAAAACTGAGCTTCCCTACGCACAGGGAAGCAAGAGAAATGCTGATTTCATCAAGCCCAGTTACATACTCAGAATCTGTACTACTGCGCAAATAGGCATGTCTCTGTAGGCAAAAAATTCATTTCTGACAAAGTTGCCCAAATGCATCTCAGAAGTGTGCAACTTGTTCCCTGAGTTAGAAAACGTCGAGAAACGGTCGTTTCTGCTAGCGCTGTGCTTCTACACATGTATTTGCTGAACGGTGAAAGCGCACAGTAATGCACTTTTCTCCCAGCAAATACACTGTTTCTAAGGAAATGGGAACACACTGAGGAGACACTTGTGGGAGCTACTGTGACTAAAACTGAGCTTCCCTACGCACAGGGAAGCAAGAGAAATGCTGATTTCATCAAGCCCTGTTACATACTCAGAATCTGTACTACTGCGCAAATAGGCATGTCTCTGTAGGCAAAAAACTCATTTCTGACAAAGTTGCCCAAATGCATCTCAGAAGTGTGCAACTTGTTCCCTGAGTTAGAAAACGTCGAGAAACGTTCGTTTCTGCTAGCGCTGTGCTTCTACACATGTATTTGCTGAACGGTGAAAGCGCACAGTAATGCACTTTTCTCCCAGCACATACACTGTTTCTAAGGAAATGGGAACACACTGAGGAGACACTTGTGGGAGCTACTGTGACTAAAACTGAGCTTCCCTACGCACAGGGAAGCAAGAGAAATGCTGATTTCATCAAGCCCAGTTACATACTCAGAATCTGTACTGCTGCGCAAATAGGAATGTCTCTTTAGGCAAAAAACTCATTTCTGACAAAGTTGCCCAAATGCATCTCAGAAGTGTGCAACTTATTCCCTGAGTTAGAAAACGTCGAGAAACGGTCGTTTCTGCTAGCGCTGTGCTTCTACACATGTATTTGCTGAACGGTGAAAGCGCACAGTAATGCACTTTTCTCCCAGCAAAAACACTGTGTCTAAGGAAATGGGAACACACTGAGGAGACACTAGTGGGAGCTACTGTGACTAAAACTGAGCTTCCCTATGCACAGGGAAGCAAGAGAAATGCTGATTTCATCAAGCCCAGTTACATACTCAGAATCTGTACTGCTGCGCAAATAGGCATGTCTCATTAGGCAAAAAACTCATTTCTGACAAAGTTGCCCAAATACATCTCAGAAGTGTGCAACTTGTTCCCTGAGTTAGAAAACGTCGAGAAACGGTCGTTTCTCCTAGCGCTGTGCTTCTACACATGTATTTGCTGAACGGTGAAAGCGCACAATAATGCACTTTTCTCCCAGCAAATACACTGTTTCTAAGGAAATGGGAACACACTGAGGAGACACTAGTGGGAGCTACTGTGACTAAAACTGAGCTTCCCTACGCACAGGGAAGCAAGAGAAATGCTGATTTCATCAAGCCCAGTTACATACTCAGAATCTGTACTACTGCGCAAATAGGCATGTCTCTGTAGGCAAAAAATTCATTTCTGACAAAGTTGCCCAAATGCATCTCAGAAGTGTGCAACTTGTTCCCTGAGTTAGAAAACGTCGAGAAACGGTCGTTTCTGCTAGCGCTGTGCTTCTACACATGTATTTGCTGAACGGTGAAAGCGCACAGTAATGCACTTTTCTCCCAGCAAATACACTGTTTCTAAGGAAATGGGAACACACTGAGGAGACACTTGTGGGAGCTACTGTGACTAAAACTGAGCTTCCCTACGCACAGGGAAGCAAGAGAAATGCTGATTTCATCAAGCCCAGTTACATACTCAGAATCTGTACTACTGCGCAAATAGGCATGTCTCTGTAGGCAAAAAACTCATTTCTGACAAAGTTGCCCAAATGCATCTCAGAAGTGTGCAACTTGTTCCCTGAGTTAGAAAACGTCGAGAAACGTTCGTTTCTGCTAGCGCTGTGCTTCTACACATTTATTTGCTGAACGGTGAAAGCGCACAGTAATGCACTTTTCTCCCAGCACATACACTGTTTCTAAGGAAATGGGAACACACTGAGGAGACACTTGTGGGAGCTACTGTGACTAAAACTGAGCTTCCCTACGCACAGGGAAGCAAGAGAAATGCTGATTTCATCAAGCCCAGTTACATACTCAGAATCTGTACTGCTGCGCAAATAGGCATGTCTCTTTAGGCAAAAAACTCATTTCTGACAAAGTTGCCCAAATGCATCTCAGAAGTGTGCAACTTGTTCCCTGAGTTAGAAAACGTCGAGAAACGGTCGTTTCTGCTAGCGCTGTGCTTCTACACATGTATTTGCTGAACGGTGAAAGCGCACAGTAATGCACTTTTCTCCCAGCAAAAACACTGTGTCTAAGGAAATGGGAACACACTGAGGAGACACTTGTGGGAGCTACTGTGACTAAAACTGAGCTTCCCTACGCACAGGGAAGCAAGAGAAATGCTGATTTCATCAAGCCCAGTTACATACTCAGAATCTGTACTACTGCGCAAATAGGCATGTCTCTGTAGGCAAAAAACTCATTTCTGACAAAGTTGCCCAAATGCATCTCAGAAGTGTGCAACTTGTTCCCTGAGTTAGAAAACGTCGAGAAACGTTCGTTTCTGCTAGCGCTGTGCTTCTACACATGTATTTGCTGAACGGTGAAAGCGCACAGTAATGCACTTTTCTCCCAGCAAATACACTGTTTCTAAGGAAATGGGAACACACTGAGGAGACACTTGTGGGAGCTCCTGTGACTAAAACTGAGCTTCCCTACGCACAGGGAAGCAAGAGAAATGCTGATTTCATCAAGCCCAGTTACATACTCAGAATCTGTACTACTGCGCAAATAGGCATGTCTCTGTAGGCAAAAAACTCATTTCTGACAAAGTTGCCCAAATGCATCTCAGAAGTGTGCAACTTGTTCCCTGAGTTAGAAAACGTCGAGAAACGGTCGTTTCTGCTAGCGCTGTGCTTCTACACATGTATTTGCTGAACGGTGAAAGCGCACAGTAATGCACTTTTCTCCCAGCAAATACACTGTTTCTAAGGAAATGGGAACACACTGAGGAGACACTTGTGGGAGCTACTGTGACTAAAACTGAGCTTCCCTACGCACAGGGATGCAAGAGAAATGCTGATTTCATCAAGCCCAGTTACATACTCAGAATCTGTACTGCTGCGGAAATAGGCATGTCTCTGTAGGCAAAAAACTCATTTCTGACAAAGTTGCCCAAATGCATCTCAGAAGTGTGCAACTTATTCCCTGAGTTAGAAAACATCGAGAAACGGTCTTTTCTGCTAGCGCTGTGCTTCTACACATGTATTTGCTGAACGGTGAAAGCGCACAGTAATGCACTTTTCTCCCAGCAAATACACTGTGTCTAAGGAAATGGGAACACACTGAGGAGACACTTGTGGGAGCTACTGTGACTAAAACTGAGCTTCCCTATGCACAGGGAAGCAAGAGAAATGCTGATTTCATCAAGCACAGTTACATACTCAGAATCTGTACTACTGCGCAAATAGGCATGTCTCTTTAGCCAAAAAACTCATTTCTGACAAAGTTGCCCAAATGCATCTCAGAAGTGTGCAACTTGTTCCCTGAGTTAGAAAACGTCGAGAAACGGTCGTTTCTGCTAGCGCTGTGCTTCTCCACATGTATTTGCTGAACGGTGAAAGCGCACAGTAATGCACTTTTCTCCCAGCAAATCACTGTTTCTAAGGAAATGGGAACACACTGAGGAGACACTTGTGGGAGCTACTGTGACTAAAACTGAGCTTCCCTACGCACAAGGAAGCAAGAGATATGCTGATTTCATCAAGCCCAGTTACATACTCAGAATCTGTACTGCTGCACAAATAGGCATGTCTCTTTAGGCAAAAAACTCATTTCTGACAAAGTTGCCCAAATGCATCCCAGAAGTGTGCAACTTATTCCCTGAGTTAGAAAACGTCGAGAAACGGTCGTTTCTGCTAGCGCTGTGCTTCTACACATGTATTTGCTGAACGGTGAAAGCGCACAGTAATGCACTTTTCTCCCAGTAAAAACACTGTGTCTCAGGAAATGGGAACACACTGAGAAGACACTTGTGGGAGCTACTGTGACTAAAACTGAGCTTCCCTACGCACAGGGAAGCAAGAGAAATGCTGATTTCATCAAGCACAGTTACATACTCAGAATCTGTACTACTGCGCAAATAGGCATGTCTCTTTAGCCAAAAAACTCATTTCTGACAAAGTTGCCCAAATGCATCTCAGAAGTGTGCAACTTGTTCCCTGAGTTAGAAAACGTCGAGAAACGGTCGTTTCTGCCAGCGCTGTGCTTCTACACATGTATTTGCTGAACGGTGAAAGCGCACAGTAATGCACTTTTCTCCCAGCAAATACATTGTTTCTAAGGAAATGGGAACACACTGAGGAGACACTTGTGGGAGCTACTGTGACTAAAACTGAGCTTCCCTACGCACAGGGAAGCAAGAGAAATGCTGATTTCATCAAGCCCAGTTACATACTCAGAATCTGTACTACTACGCAAATAGGCATGTCTCTTTAGGCAAAAAACTCATTTCTGACAAAGTTGCCCAAATGCATCTCAGAAGTGTGCAACTTGTTCCCTGAGTTAGATAACATCGAGAAACAGTCGTTTCTGCTAGCGCTGTGCTTCTACACATGTATTTGCTGAACGGTGAAAGCGCACAGTAATGCACTTTTCTCCCAGCGAATACACTGTTTCTAAGGAAATGGGAACACACTGAGGAGACACTAGTGGGAGCTACTGTGACTAAAACTGAGCTTCCCTACGCACAGGGAAGCAAGAGAAATGCTGATTTCATCAAGCCCACTGACATACTCAGAATCTGTTCTACTGCGCAAATAGGCATGTCTCTTTAGACAAAAAACTCATTTCTGACAAAGCTGCCCAAATGCATCTCAGAAGTGTGCAACTTGTTCCCTGAGTTAGAAAACGTCGAGAAACGTTCATTTCTCCTAGCGCTGTGCTTCTACACATGTATTTGCTGAACGGTGAAAGCGCACAGTAATGCACTTTTCTCCCTGCAAATACACTGTTTCTAAGTAAATGGGAACACACTGAGGAGACAATTGTGGGAGCTACTGTGACTAAAAATGAGCTTCCCTACGCACAGGGAAGCAAGAGAAATGCTGATTTCATCAAGCCCAGTTACATACTCAGAATCTGTACTACTGCGCAAATAGGCATGTCTCTTTAGGCAAAAAACTCATTTCTGACAAAGTTGCCTAATGCATCTCAGAAGTGTGCAACTTGTTCCCTGAGTTAGATCACGTCGAGAAACGTTCGTTTCTGCTAGCGCTGTGCTTCTACACATGTATTTGCTGAACGGTGAAAGCGCACAGTAATGCACTTTTCTCCCAGCAAATACACTGTTTCTAAGGAAAAGGGAACACACTGAGGAGACACTTGTGGGAGCTACTGTGACTAAAACTGAGCTTCCCTACGCACAGGGAAGCAAGAGAAATGCTGATTTCATCAAGCCCAGTTACATACTCAGAATCTGTACTGCTGCACAAATAGGCATGTCTCTTTAGGCAAAAAACTCATTTCTGACAAAGTTGCCCAAATGCATCCCAGAAGTGTGCAACTTATTCCCTGAGTTAGAAAACGTCGAGAAACGGTCGTTTCTGCTAGCGCTGTGCTTCTACACATGTATTTGCTGAACGGTGAAAGCGCACAGTAATGCACTTTTCTCCCAGTAAAAACACTGTGTCTCAGGAAATGGGAACACACTAAGGAGACACTTGTGGGAGCTACTGTGACTAAAACTGAGCTTCCCTACGCACAGGGAAGCAAGAGAAATTCTGATTTCATCAAGCACAGTTACATACTCAGAATCTGTACTACTGCGCAAATAGGCATGTCTCTGTAGGCAAAAAACTCATTTCTGACAAAGTTGCCCAAATGCATCTCAGAAGTGTGCAACTTGTTCCCTGAGTTAGAAAACGTCGAGAAACGGTCGTTTCTGCTAGCGCTGTGCTTCTACACATGTATTTGCTGAACGGTGAAAGCGCACAGTAATGCACTTTTCTCCCAGCAAATACACTGTTTCTAAGGAAATGGGAACACACTGAGGAGACACTTGTGGGAGCTACTGTGACTAAAACTGAGCTTCCCTACGCACAGGGAAGCAAGAGAAATGCTGATTTCATCAAGCCCAGTTACATACTCAGAATCTGTACTACTGCGCAAATAGGCATGTCTCTGTAGGCAAAAAACTCATTTCTGACAAAGTTGCCCAAATGCATCTCAGAAGTGTGCAACTTGTTCCCTGAGTTAGAAAACGTCGAGAAACGTTCGTTTCTGCTAGCGCTGTGCTTCTACACATGTATTTGCTGAACGGTGAAAGCGCACAGTAATGCACTTTTCTCCCAGCACATACACTGTTTCTAAGGAAATGGGAACACACTGAGGAGACACTTGTGGGAGCTACTGTGACTAAAACTGAGCTTCCCTACGCACAGGGAAGCAAGAGAAATGCTGCTTTCATCAAGCCCAGTTACATACTCAGAATCTGTACTGCTGCGCAAATAGGAATGTCTCTTTAGGCAAAAAACTCATTTCTGACAAAGTTGCCCAAATGCATCTCAGAAGTGTGCAACTTATTCCCTGAGTTAGAAAACGTCGAGAAACGGTCGTTTCTGCTAGCGCTGTGCTTCTACACATGTATTTGCTGAACGGTGAAAGCGCACAGTAATGCACTTTTCTCCCAGCAAAAACACTGTGTCTAAGGAAATGGGAACACACTGAGGAGACACTAGTGGGAGCTACTGTGACTATAACTGAGCTTCCCTAAGCACAGGGAAGCAAGAGAAATGCTGATTTCATCAAGCCCAGTTACATACTCAGAATCTGTACTGCTGCGCAAATAGGCATGTCTCATTAGGCAAAAAACTCATTTCTGACAAAGTTGCCCAAATACATCTCAGAAGTGTGCAACTTGTTCCCTGAGTTAGAAAACGTCGAGAAACGGTCGTTTCTCCTAGCGCTGTGCTTCTACACATGTATTTGCTGAACGGTGAAAGCGCACAATAATGCACTTTTCTCCCAGCAAATACACTGTTTCTAAGGAAATGGGAACACACTGAGGAGACACTAGTGGGAGCTACTGTGACTAAAACTGAGCTTCCCTACGCACAGGGAAGCAAGAGAAATGCTGATTTCATCAAGCCCAGTTACATACTCAGAATCTGTACTACTGCGCAAATAGGCATGTCTCTGTAGGCAAAAAATTCATTTCTGACAAAGTTGCCCAAATGCATCTCAGAAGTGTGCAACTTGTTCCCTGAGTTAGAAAACGTCGAGAAACGGTCGTTTCTGCTAGCGCTGTGCTTCTACACATGTATTTGCTGAACGGTGAAAGCGCACAGTAATGCACTTTTCTCCCAGCAAATACACTGTTTCTAAGGAAATGGGAACACACTGAGGAGACACTTGTGGGAGCTACTGTGACTAAAACTGAGCTTCCCTACGCACAGGGAAGCAAGAGAAATGCTGCTTTCATCAAGCCCAGTTACATACTCAGAATCTGTACTACTGCGCAAATAGGCATGTCTCTGTAGGCAAAAAACTCATTTCTGACAAAGTTGCCCAAATGCATCTCAGAAGTGTGCAACTTGTTCCCTGAGTTAGAAAACGTCGAGAAACGTTCGTTTCTGCTAGCGCTGTGCTTCTACACATTTATTTGCTGAACGGTGAAAGCGCACAGTAATGCACTTTTCTCCCAGCACATACACTGTTTCTAAGGAAATGGGAACACACTGAGGAGACACTTGTGGGAGCTACTGTGACTAAAACTGAGCTTCCCTACGCACAGGGAAGCAAGAGAAATGCTGATTTCATCAAGCCCAGTTACATACTCAGAATCTGTACTGCTGCGCAAATAGGCATGTCTCTTTAGGCAAAAAACTCATTTCTGACAAAGTTGCCCAAATGCATCTCAGAAGTGTGCAACTTGTTCCCTGAGTTAGAAAACGTCGAGAAACGGTCGTTTCTGCTAGCGCTGTGCTTCTACACATGTATTTGCTGAACGGTGAAAGCGCACAGTAATGCACTTTTCTCCCAGCAAAAACACTGTGTCTAAGGAAATGGGAACACACTGAGGAGACACTTGTGGGAGCTACTGTGACTAAAACTGAGCTTCCCTACGCACAGGGAAGCAAGAGAAATGCTGATTTCATCAAGCCCAGTTACATACTCAGAATCTGTACTACTGCGCAAATAGGCATGTCTCTGTAGGCAAAAAACTCATTTCTGACAAAGTTGCCCAAATGCATCTCAGAAGTGTGCAACTTGTTCCCTGAGTTAGAAAACGTCGAGAAACGTTCGTTTCTGCTAGCGCTGTGCTTCTACACATGTATTTGCTGAACGGTGAAAGCGCACAGTAATGCACTTTTCTCCCAGCAAATACAATGTTTCTAAGGAAATGGGAACACACTGAGGAGACACTTGTGGGAGCTCCTGTGACTAAAACTGAGCTTCCCTATGCACAGGGAAGCAAGAGAAATGCTGATTTCATCAAGCCCAGTTACATACTCAGAATCTGTACTACTGCGCAAATAGGCATGTCTCTGTAGGCAAAAAACTCATTTCTGACAAAGTTGCCCAAATGCATCTCAGAAGTGTGCAACTTGTTCCCTGAGTTAGAAAACGTCGAGAAACGGTCGTTTCTGCTAGCGCTGTGCTTCTACACATGTATTTGCTGAACGGTGAAAGCGCACAGTAATGCACTTTTCTCCCAGCAAATACACTGTTTCTAAGGAAATGGGAACACACTGAGGAGACACTTGTGGGAGCTACTGTGACTAAAACTGAGCTTCCCTACGCACAGGGATGCAAGAGAAATGCTGATTTCATCAAGCCCAGTTACATACTCAGAATCTGTACTGCTGCGGAAATAGGCATGTCTCTGTAGGCAAAAAACTCATTTCTGACAAAGTTGCCCAAATGCATCTCAGAAGTGTGCAACTTATTCCCTGAGTTAGAAAACGTCGAGAAACGGTCTTTTCTGCTAGCGCTGTGCTTCTACACATGTATTTGCTGAACGGTGAAAGCGCACAGTAATGCATTTTTCTCCCAGCAAATACACTGTGTCTAAGGAAATGGGAACACACTGAGGAGACACTTGTGGGAGCTACTGTGACTAAAACTGAGCTTCCCTATGCACAGGGAAGCAAGAGAAATGCTGATTTCATCAAGCACAGTTACATACTCAGAATCTGTACTACTGCGCAAATAGGCATGTCTCTTTAGCCAAAAAACTCATTTCTGACAAAGTTGCCCAAATGCATCTCAGAAGTGTGCAACTTGTTCCCTGAGTTAGAAAACGTCGAGAAACGGTCGTTTCTGCTAGCGCTGTGCTTCTCCACATGTATTTGCTGAACGGTGAAAGCGCACAGTAATGCACTTTTCTCCCAGCAAATCACTGTTTCTAAGGAAATGGGAACACACTGAGGAGACACTTGTGGGAGCTACTGTGACTAAAACTGAGCTTCCCTACGCACAAGGAAGCAAGAGATATGCTGATTTCATCAAGCCCAGTTACATACTCAGAATCTGTACTGCTGCACAAATAGGCATGTCTCTTTAGGCAAAAAACTCATTTCTGACAAAGTTGCCCAAATGCATCCCAGAAGTGTGCAACTTATTCCCTGAGTTAGAAAACGTCGAGAAACGGTCGTTTCTGCTAGCGCTGTGCTTCTACACATGTATTTGCTGAACGGTGAAAGCGCACAGTAATGCACTTTTCTCCCAGTAAAAACACTGTGTCTCAGGAAATGGGAACACACTGAGGAGACACTTGTGGGAGCTACTGTGACTAAAACTGAGCTTCCCTACGCACAGGGAAGCAAGAGAAATGCTGATTTCATCAAGCACAGTTACATACTCAGAATCTGTACTACTGCGCAAATAGGCATGTCTCTTTAGCCAAAAAACTCATTTCTGACAAAGTTGCCCAAATGCATCTCAGAAGTGTGCAACTTGTTCCCTGAGTTAGAAAACGTCGAGAAACGGTCGTTTCTGCCAGCGCTGTGCTTCTACACATGTATTTGCTGAACGGTGAAAGCGCACAGTAATGCACTTTTCTCCCAGCAAATACATTGTTTCTAAGGAAATGGGAACACACTGAGGAGACACTTGTGGGAGCTACTGTGACTAAAACTGAGCTTCCCTACGCACAGGGAAGCAAGAGAAATGCTGATTTCATCAAGCCCAGTTACATACTCAGAATCTGTACTACTACGCAAATAGGCATGTCTCTTTAGGCAAAAAACTCATTTCTGACAAAGTTGCCCAAATGCATCTCAGAAGTGTGCAACTTGTTCCCTGAGTTAGATAACGTCGAGAAACAGTCGTTTCTGCTAGCGCTGTGCTTCTACACATGTATTTGCTGAACGGTGAAAGCGCACAGTAATGCACTTTTCTCCCAGCGAATACACTGTTTCTAAGGAAATGGGAACACACTGAGGAGACACTAGTGGGAGCTACTGTGACTAAAACTGAGCTTCCCTACGCACAGGGAAGCAAGAGAAATGCTGATTTCATCAAGCCCACTGACATACTCAGAATCTGTTCTACTGCGCAAATAGGCATGTCTCTTTAGGCAAAAAACTCATTTCTGACAAAGTTGCCCAAATACATCTCAGAAGTGTGCAACTTGTTCCCTGAGTTAGAAAACGTCGAGAAACGGTCGTTTCTCCTAGCGCTGTGCTTCTACACATGTATTTGCTGAACAGTGAAAGCGCACAATAATGCACTTTTCTCCCAGCAAATACACTGTTTCTAAGGAAATGGGAACACACTGAGGAGACACTTGTGGGAGCTACTGTGACTAAAACTGAGCTTCCCTATGCACAGGGAAGCAACAGAAATGCTGATTTCATCAAGCCCAGTTACATACTCAGAATCTGTACTACTGCGCAAATAGGCATGTCTCTTTAGGCAAAAAACTCATTTCTGACAACGTTGCCCAAATGCATCTCAGAAGTGTGCAACTTGTTCCCTGAGTTAGATAACGTCGAGAAACGGTCATTTCTGCTAGCGCTGTGCTTCTACACATGTATTTCCTGAACGGTGAAAGCGCACAGTAATGCACTTTTCTCCCAGCAAATACACTGTTTCTAAGGAAAAGGGAACACACTGAGGAGACACTTGTGGGAGCTACTGTGACTAAAACTGAGCTTCCCTACGCACAGGGAAGCAAGAGAAATGCTGATTTCATCAAGCCCAGTTACATACTCAGAATCTGTACTACTGCGCAAATAGGCATGTCTCTTTAGGCAAAAAACTCATTTCTGACAAAGCTGCCCAAATGCATCTCAGAAGTGTGCAACTTGTTCCCTGAGTTAGAAAACGTCGAGAAACGTTCATTTCTCCTAGCGCTGTGCTTCTACACATGTATTTGCTGAACGGTGAAAGCGCACAGTAATGCACTTTTCTCCCTGCAAATACACTGTTTCTAAGTAAATGGGAACACACTGAGGAGACAATTGTGGGAGCTACTGTGACTAAAAATGAGCTTCCCTACGCACAGGGAAGCAAGAGAAATGCTGATTTCATCAAGCCCAGTTACATACTCAGAATCTGTACTACTGCGCAAATAGGCATGTCTCTTTAGGCAAAAAACTCATTTCTGACAAAGTTGCCTAATGCATCTCAGAAGTGTGCAACTTGTTCCCTGAGTTAGATCACGTCGAGAAACGTTCGTTTCTGCTAGCGCTGTGCTTCTACACATGTATTTGCTGAACGGTGAAAGCGCACAGTAATGCACTTTTCTCCCAGCAAATACACTGTTTCTAAGGAAAAGGGAACACACTGAGGAGACACTTGTGGGAGCTACTGTGACTAAAACTGAGCTTCCCTACGCACAGGGAAGCAAGAGAAATGCTGATTTCATCAAGCCCAGTTACATACTCAGAATCTGTACTGCTGCACAAATAGGCATGTCTCTTTAGGCAAAAAACTCATTTCTGACAAAGTTGCCCAAATGCATCCCAGAAGTGTGCAACTTATTCCCTGAGTTAGAAAACGTCGAGAAACGCTCGTTTCTGCTAGCGCTGTGCTTCTACACATGTATTTGCTGAACGGTGAAAGCGCACAGTAATGCACTTTTCTCCCAGTAAAAACACTGTGTCTCAGGAAATGGGAACACACTAAGGAGACACTTGTGGGAGCTACTGTGACTAAAACTGAGCTTCCCTACGCACAGGGAAGCAAGAGAAATGCTGATTTCATCAAGCACAGTTACATACTCAGAATCTGTACTACTGCGCAAATAGGCATGTCTCTTTAGCCAAAGAACTAATTTCTGACAAAGTTGCCCAAATGCATCTCAGAAGTGTGCAACTTGTTCCCTGAGTTAGAAAACGTCGAGAAACGGTCGTTTCTGCAATCGCTGTGCTTCTACACATGTATTTGCTGAACGGTGAAAGCGCACAGTAATGCACTTTTCTCCCCGTAAAAACACTGTGTCTCAGGAAATTGGAACACACTGAGGAGATACTTGTGGGAGCTACTGTGACTAAAACTGAGCTTCCCTACGCACAGGGAAGCAAGAGAAATGCTGATTTCATCAAGCCCAGTTACATACTCAGAATCTGTACTACTGCGCAAATAGGCATGTCTCTTTAGGCAAAAAACTCATTTCTGACAACGTTGCCCAAATGCATCTCAGAAGTGTGCAACTTGTTCCCTGAGTTAGATAACGTCGAGAAACGGTCGTTTCTGCTAGCGCTGTGCTTCTACACATGTATTTGCTGAACGGTGAAAGCGCACAGTAATGCACTTTTCTCCCAGCAAATACACTGTTTCTAAGGAAAAGGGAACACACTGAGGAGACACTTGTGGGAGCTACTGTGACTAAAACTGAGCTTCCCTATGCACAGGGAAGCAAGAGAAATGCTGATTTCATCAAGACCAGTTACATACTCAGAATCTGTACTACTGCGCAAATAGGCATGTCTCTTTAGGCAAAAAAATCATTTCTGACAAAGCTGCCCAAATGCATCTCAGAAGTGTGCAACTTGTTCCCTGAGTTAGAAAACGTCGAGAAACGTTCGTTTCTCCTAGCGCTGTGCTTCTACACATGTATTTGCTGAACGGTGAAAGCGCACAGTAATGCACTTTTCTCCCTGCAAATACACTGTTTCTAAGTAAATGGGAACACACTGAGGAGACACTTGTGGGAGCTACTGTGACTAAAAATGAGCTTCCCTACGCACAGGGAAGCAAGAGAAATGCTGATTTCATCACGCCCAGTTACATACTCAGAAGCTGTACTACTGCGCAAATAGGCATGTCTCTGTAGGCAAAAAACTCATTTCTGACAAAGTTGCCCAAATGCATCTCAGAAGTGTGCAACTTGTTCCCTGAGTTAGAAAACGTCGAGAAACGGTCGTTTCTGCTAGCGCTGTGCTTCTACACATGTATTTGCTGAACGGTTAAAGCGCACAGTAATTCACTTTTCTCCCAGCAAATACAGTGTTTCTAAGGAAATGGGAACACACTGAGGAGACACTTGTGGGAGCTACTGTGACTAAAACTGAGCTTCCCTACGCACAGGGAAGCAAGAGAAATGCTGATTTCATCAAGCCCAGTTACATACTCAGAATCTGTACTACTGCGCAAATAGGCATGTCTCTGTAGGCAAAAAACTCATTTCTGACAAAGTTGCCCAAATGCATCTCAGAAGTGTGCAACTTGTTCCCTGAGTTAGAAAACGTCGAGAAACGTTCGTTTCTGCTAGCGCTGTGCTTCTACACATGTATTTGCTGAATGGTGAAAGCGCACAGTAATGCACTTTTCTCCCAGCAAATACACTGTTTCTAAGGAAATGGGAACACACTGAGGAGACACTTGTGGGAGCTACTGTGACTAAAACTGAGCTTCCCTACGCACAGGGAAGCAAGAGAAATGCTGATTTCATCAAGCCCAGTTACATACTCAGAATCTGTACTACTGCGCAAATAGGCATGTCTCTGTAGGCAAAAAACTCATTTCTGACAAAGTTGCCCAAATGCATCTCAGAAGTGTGCAACTTGTTCCCTGAGTTAATAAACGTCGAGAAACGGTGGTTTCTGCTAGCGCTGTGCTTTCACACATATATTTGCTGAACGGTGAAAGCGCACAGTAATGCACTTTTCTCCCAGCAAATACACTGTTTCTAAGGAAATGGGAACACACTGAGGAGACACTTGTGGGAGCTACTGTGACTAAAACTTAGCTTCCCTACGCACAGGGAAGCTAGAGAAATGCTGATTTCATCAAGCCCAGTTACATACTCAGAATCTGTACTACTGTGAAAATAGTCATGTCTCTTTAGGCAAAAAACTCATTTCTGACAAAGTTGACCAAATGCATCTCAGAAGTGTGCAACTTGTTCCGTGAGTTAGAATACGTCGAGAAACGGTCGTTTCTGCTAGTGCTGTGCTTCTACACATGTATTTGCTGAACGGTGAAAGCGCACAGTAATGCACTTTTCTCCCAGCAAATACACTGTTTCTAAGTAAATGGGAACACACTGAGGAGACACTAGTGGGAGCTACTGTGACTAAAACTGAGCTTCCCTACGCACAGGGAAGCAAGAGAAATGCTGATTTCATCAAGCCCAGTTATACTCAGAATCTGTACTACTGCGCAAATAGGCATGTCTCTGTAGGCAAAAAACTCATTTCTGACAAAGTTGCCCAAATGCATCTCAGAAGTGTGCAACTTGTTCCCTGAGTTAGAAAACGTCGAGAAACGTTCGTTTCTGCTAGCGCTGTGCTTCTACACATGTATTTGCTGAATGGTGAAAGCGCACAGTAATGCACTTTTCTCCCAGCAAATACACTGTTTCTAAGGAAATGGGAACACACTGAGGAGACACTTGTGGGAGCTACTGTGACTAAAACTGAGCTTCCCTACGCACAGGGAAGCAAGAGAAATGCTGATTTCATCAAGCCCAGTTACATACTCAGAATCTGTACTACTGCGCAAATAGGCATGTCTCTGTAGGCAAAAAACTCATTTCTGACAAAGTTGCCCAAATGCATCTCAGAAGTGTGCAACTTGTTCCCTGAGTTAGAAAACGTCGAGAAACGTTCGTTTCTGCTAGCGCTGTGCTTCTACACATGTATTTGCTGAACGGTGAAAGCGCACAGTAATGCACTTTTCTCCCAGCAAATACACTGTTTCTAAGGAAATGGGAACACACTGAGGAGACACTTGTGGGAGCTACTGTGACTAAAACTGAGCTTCCCTACGCACAGGGAAGCAAGAGAAATGCTGATTTCATCAAGCCCAGTTACATACTCAGAATCTGTACTACTGCGCAAATAGGCATGTCTCTTTAGGCAAAAAACTCATTTCTGACAAAGTTGCCCAAATGCATCTCAGAAGTGTGCAACTTGTTCCCTGAGTTAGAAAACGTCGAGAAACGGTCGTTTCTGCTAGCGCTGTGCTTTCACACATATATTTGCTGAATGGTGAAAGCGCACAGTAATGCACTTTTCTCCCAGCAAATACACTGTTTCTAAGGAAATGGAAACACTGAGGAGACACTTGTGGGAGCTACTGTGACTAAAACTTTGCTTCCCTACGCACAGGGAAGCTAGAGAAATGCTGATTTCATCAAGCCCAGTTACATACTCAGAATCTGTACTACTGCGAAAATAGTCATGTCTCTTTAGGCAAAAAACTCATTTCTGACAAAGTTGACCAAATGCATCTCAGAAGTGTGCAACTTGTTCCCTGAGTTAGAATACGTCGAGAAACGGTCGTTTCTGCTAGTGCTGTGCTTCTACACATGTATTTGCTGAACGGTGAAAGCGCACAGTAATGCACTTTTCTCCCAGCAAATACACTGTTTCTAAGGAAATGGGAACACACTGAGGAGACACTTGTGGAAGCTACTGTGACTAAAACTGAGCTTCCCTACGCACAGGGAAGCAAGAGAAATGCTGATTTCATCAAGCCCAGTTACATACTCAGAATCTGTACTACTGCGCAAATAGGCATGTTTCTGTAGGCAAAAAATTCATTTCTGACAAAGTTGCCCAAATGCATCTCAGAAGTGTGCAACTTGTTCCCTGAGTTAGAAAACGTTGAGAAACGTTCGTTTCTGCTAGCGCTGTGCTTGTACACATGTATTTGCTGAACGGTGAAAGCGCACAGTAATGCACTTTTTTCCCAGCAAATACACTGTTTCTAAGGAAATGGGAACACACTGAGGAGACACTTGTGGGAGCTACTGTGACTAAAACTGAGCTTCCCTACGCACAGGGAAGCAAGAGAAATGCTGATTTCATCAAGCCCAGTTACATACTCAGAATCTGTACTACTGCGCAAATAGGCATGTCTCTTTAGGCAAAAAACTCATTCCTGACAAAGTTACCCAAATGCATCTCAGAAGTGTGCAACTTGTTCCCTGAGTTAGGAAACGTCGAGAAACGGTCGTTTCTGCTAGCGCTGTGCTTCTACACATGTATTTGCTGAACGGTGAAAGCGCACAGTAATGCACTTTTCTCCCAGCAAATACACTGTTTCTAAGGAAATGGGAACACACTGAGGAGACACTTGTGGGAGCTACTGTGACTAAAACTGAGTTTCCCTACGCACAGGGAAGCAAGAGAAATGCTGATTTCATCAAGCCCAATTACATACTCAGAATCTGTACTACTGCACAAATAGGCATGTCTCTTTAGGCAAAAAACTCATTTCTGACAAAGTTGCCCAAATGCATCTCAGAAGTGTGCACCTTGTTCCCTGAGTTAGAAAACGTCGAGAAACGGTCGTTTCTGCTAGCGCTGTGCTTCTACACATGTATTTGCTGAACGGTGAAAGCGCACAGTAATGCACTTTTCTCCCTGCAAATACACTGTTTCTAAGGAAATGGGAACACACTGAGGAGACACTTGTGGGAGCTACTGTGACTAAAACTGAGCTTCCCTACGCACAGGGAAGCAAGAGAAATGCTGATTTCATCAAGCCCAGTTACATACTCAGAATCTGTACTACAGCGCAAATAGACATGTCTCTTTAGGCAAAAAACTCATTTCTGACAAAGTTGCCCAAATGCATCTCAGAAGTGTGCAACTTGTTCCCTGAGTTAGAAAACGTCGAGAAACGGTCGTTTCTGCTAGCGTTGTGCTTGTACATATATATTTCTGAACGGTGAAAGCGCACAGTAATGCACTTTTCTCCCAGCAAATACACTGTTTCTAAGGAAATGGGAACACACTGAGGAGACACTTGTGGGAGCTACTGTGACTAAAACTGAGCTTCACTACGCACAAGGAAGCAAGAGAAATGCTGATTTCATCAAGCCCAGTTACATACTCAGAATCTGTACTACTGCGCAAATAGGCATGTCTCTTTAGGCAAGAAACTCATTTCTGACAAAGTTGCCCAAATGCATCTCAGAAGTGTGCAACTTGTTCCCTGAGTTAGAAAACGTCGAGAAACGTTCGTTTCTGCTAGCGCTGTGCTTCTACACAACTATTTGCTGAATGGTGAAAACGCACAGTGATGCACTTTTCTCCCAGCAAATACACTGTTTCTAAGGAAATGGGAACACACTGAGGAGACACTTGTGGGAGCTACTGTGACTAAAACTGAGCTTCCCTACGCACAGGGAAGCAAGAGAAATGCTGATTTCATCAAGCCCAGTTACATACTCAGAATCTGTACTACTGCGCAAATAGGCATGTCTCTTTAGGCAAAAAACTCATTTCTGACAAAGTTGCCCAAATGCATCTCAGAAGTGTGCAACTTGTTCCCTGAGTTAGAAAACGTCGAGAAACGGTCGTTTCTGCTAGCGCTGTGCTTCTACACATGTATTTGCTGAACGGTGAAAGCGCACAGTAATGCACTTCTCTCTTAGCAAATACACTGTTTCTAAGGAAATGGGAACACACTGAGGAGACACTTGTGGGAGCTACTGTGACTAAAACTGAGCTTCCCTACGCACAGGGAAGCAAGAGAAATGCTGATTTTATCAAGCCCAGTTACATACTCAGAATCTGTACTACTGCGCAAATAGGCATGTCTCTGTAGGCAAAAAACTCATTTCTGACAAAGTTGCCCAAATGCATCTCAGAAGTGTGCAACTTGTTCCCTGAGTTAGAAAACATCGAGAAACGGTCGTTTCTGCTAGCGTTGTGCTTCTACATATGTATTTGCTGATCGGTGAAAGCGCACAGTAATTCACTTTTCTCCCAGCAAATACACTGTTTCTAAGGAAATGGGAACACACTGAGGAGACACTTGTGGGAGCTACTGTGACTAAAACTGAGCTTCCCTACGCACAGGGAAGCAAGAGAAATGCTGATTTCATCAAGCCCAGTTACATACTCAGAATCTGTACTACTGCGCAAATAGGCATGTCTCTGTAGGCAAAAAACTCATTTCTGACAAAGTTGCCCAAATGCATCTCAGAAGTGTGCAACTTGTTCCCTGAGTTAGAAAACGTCGAGAAACGGTCGTTTCTGCTAGCGCTGTGCTTCTACACATGTATTTGCTGAACGGTGAAAGCGCACAGTAATGCACTTTTCTCCCAGCAAATACACTGTTTCTAAGGAAATGGGAACACACTGAGGAGACACTTGTGGGAGCTACTGTGACTAAAACTGAGCTTCCCTACGCACAGGGAAGCAAGAGAAATGCTGATTTCATCAAACCGAGTTACATACTCAGAATCTGTACTACTGCACAAATAGGCATGTCTCTTTAGGCAAAAAACTCATTTCTGACAAAGTTGCCCAAATGCATCTCAGAAGTGTGCACCTTGTTCCCTGAGTTAGAAAACGTCGAGAAACGGTCGTTTCTGCTAGCGCTGTGCTTCTACACATGTATTTGCTGAACGGTGAAAGCGCACAGTAATGCACTTTTCTCCCAGCAAATACACTGTTTCTAAGGAAATGGGAACACACTGAGGAGACACTTGTGGGAGCTACTGTGACTAAAACTGAGCTTCCCTACGCACAGGGAAGCAAGAGAAATGCTGATTTCATCAAGCCCAGTTACATACTCAGAATCTGTACTACAGCGCAAATAGACATGTCTCTTTAGGCAAAAAACTCATTTCTGACAAAGTTGCCCAAATGCATCTCAGAAGTGTGCAACTTGTTCCCTGAGTTAGAAAACGTCGAGAAACGGTCGTTTCTGCTAGCGTTGTGCTTGTACATATATATTTCTGAACGGTGAAAGTGCACAGTAATGCACTTTTCTCCCAGCAAATACACTGTTTCTAAGGAAATGGGAACACACTGAGGAGACACTTGTGGGAGCTACTGTGACTAAAACTGAGCTTCACTACGCACAAGGAAGCAAGAGAAATGCTGATTTCATCAAGCCCAGTTACATACTCAGAATCTGTACTACTGCGCAAATAGGCATGTCTCTGTAGGCAAAAAACTCATTTCTGACAAAGTTGCCCAAATGCATCTCAGAAGTGTGCAACTCGTTCCCTGAGTTAGAAAACGTGGAGAAACCCTCGTTTCTGCTAGCGCTGTGCTTCTACACATGTATTTGCTGAACGGTGAAAGCGCACAGTAATGCACTTTTCTCCCAGCAAATACACTGTTTCTAAGGAAATGGGAACACACTGAGGAGACACTTGTGGGAGCTACTGTGACTAAAACTGAGCTTCCCTACGCACAGGGAGGCAAGAGAAATGCTGATTTCATCAAGCCCAGTTACATACTCAGAATCTGTACTACTGCGCAAATAGGCATGTCTCCGTAGGCAAGAAACTCATTTCTGACAAAGTTGCCCAAATGCATCTCAGAAGTGTGCAACTTGTTCCCTGAGTTAGAAAACGTCGAGAAACGTTCGTTTCTGCTAGCGCTGTGCTTCTACACAACTATTTGCTGAATGGTGAAAACGCACAGTGATGCACTTTTCTCCCAGCAAATACACTGTTTCTAAGGAAATGGGAACACACTGAGGAGACACTTGTGGGAGCTACTGTGACTAAAACTGAGCTTCCCTACGCACAGGGAAGCAAGAGAAATGCTGATTTCATCAAGCCCAGTTACATACTCAGAATCTGTACTACTGCGCAAATAGGCATGTCTCTTTAGGCAAAAAACTCATTTCTGACAAAGTTGCCCAAATGCATCTCAGAAGTGTGCAACTTGTTCCCTGAGTTAGAAAACGTCGAGAAACGGTCGTTTCTGCTAGCGTTGTGCTTGTACATATATATTTCTGAACGGTGAAAGTGCACAGTAATGCACTTTTCTCCCAGCAAATACACTGTTTCTAAGGAAATGGGAACACACTGAGGAGACACTTGTGGGAGCTACTGTGACTAAAACTGAGCTTCCCTACGCACAGGGAGGCAAGAGAAATGCTGATTTCATCAAGCCCAGTTACATACTCAGAATCTGTACTACTGCGCAAATAGGCATGTCTCCGTAGGCAAGAAACTCATTTCTGACAAAGTTGCCCAAATGCATCTCAGAAGTGTGCAACTTGTTCCCTGAGTTAGAAAACGTCGAGAAACGTTCGTTTCTGCTAGCGCTGTGCTTCTACACAACTATTTGCTGAATGGTGAAAACGCACAGTGATGCACTTTTC
Source organism: Acomys minous (assembly GCF_964271855.1). Classification (NCBI taxonomy): domain Eukaryota; kingdom Metazoa; phylum Chordata; class Mammalia; order Rodentia; family Muridae; genus Acomys; species Acomys minous. The sequence continues at coordinate 365,322 of NW_028182169.1, read as the reverse complement.
TCCCAGCAAATACACTGTTTCTAAGGAAATGGGAACACACTGAGGAGACACTTGTGGGAGCTACTGTGACTAAAACTGAGCTTCCCTACGCACAGGGAAGCAAGAGAAATGCTGATTTCATCAAGCCCAGTTACATACTCAGAATCTGTACTACTGCGCAAATAGGCATGTCTCTTTAGGCAAAAAACTCATTTCTGACAAAGTTGCCCAAATGCATCTCAGAAGTGTGCAACTTGTTCCCTGAGTTAGAAAACGTCGAGAAACGGTCGTTTCTGCTAGCGTTGTGCTTGTACATATATATTTCTGAACGGTGAAAGTGCACAGTAATGCACTTTTCTCCCAGCAAATACACTGTTTCTAAGGAAATGGGAACACACTGAGGAGACACTTGTGGGAGCTACTGTGACTAAAACTGAGCTTCACTACGCACAAGGAAGCAAGAGAAATGCTGATTTCATCAAGCCCAGTTACATACTCAGAATCTGTACTACTGCGCAAATAGGCATGTCTCTGTAGGCAAAAAACTCATTTCTGACAAAGTTGCCCAAATGCATCTCAGAAGTGTGCAACTTGTTCCCTGAGTTAGAAAACATCGAGAAACGGTCGTTTCTGCTAGCGTTGTGCTTCTACATATGTATTTGCTGATCGGTGAAAGCGCACAGTAATTCACTTTTCTCCCAGCAAATACACTGTTTCTAAGGAAATGGGAACACACTGAGGAGACACTTGTGGGAGCTACTGTGACTAAAACTGAGCTTCCCTATGCACAGGGAAGCAAGAGAAATGCTGATTTCATCAAGCCCAGTTACATACTCAGAATCTGTACTACTGCGCAAATAGGCATGTCTCTGTAGGCAAAAAACTCATTTCTGACAAAGTTGCCCAAATGCATCTCAGAAGTATGCAACTTGTTCCCTGAGTTAGAAAACTTCGAGAAACGGTCGTTTCTGGTAGCGCTGTGCTTCTACACATGTATTTGCTGAACGGTGAAAGCGCACAGTAATGCACTTTTCTCCCAGCAAATACACTGTTTCGAAGGAAATGGGAACACACTGAGGAGACACTTGTGGGAGCTACTGTGACTAAAACTGAGCTTCCCTACGCACAGGGAAGCAAGAGAAATGCTGATTTCATCAAGCCCAGTTACATACTCAGAATCTGTACTACTGCGCAAATAGGCATGTCTCTGTAGGCAAAAAACTCATTTCTGACAAAGTTGCCCAAATGCATCTCAGAAGTGTGCAACTTGTTCCCTGAGTTAGAAAACGTCGAGAAACGGTCGTTTCTGCTAGCGCTGTGCTTCTACACATGTATTTGCTGAACGGTGAAAGCGCACAGTAATTCACTTTTCTCCCAGCAAATACACTGTTTCTAAGGAAATGGGAACACACTGAGGAGACACTTGTGGGAGCTACTGTGACTAAAACTGAGCTTCCCTACGCACAGGGAAGCAAGAGAAATGCTGATTTCATCAAGCCCAGTTACATACTCAGACTCTGTACTACTGCGCAAATAGGCATGTCTCTTTAGGCAAAAAACTCATTTCTGACAAAGTTGCCCAAATGCATCTCAGAAGTGTGCAACTTGTTCCCTGAGTTAGAAAACGTCGAGAAACGGTCGTTTCTGCTAGCGCTGTGCTTCTACACATGTATTTGCTGAACGGTGAAAGCGCACAGTAATGCACTTTTCTCCCAGCAAATACACTGTTTCTAAGGAAATGGGAACACACTGAGGAGACACTTGTGGGAGCTACTGTGACTAAAACTGAGCTTCCCTACGCACAGGGAAGCCAGAGAAATGCTGATTTCATCAAACCGAGTTACATACTCAGAATCTGTACTACTGCGCAAACAGGCATGCCTCTGTAGGCAAAAACTCATTTCTGACAAAGTTGCCCAAATGCATCTCAGAAGTGTGCAACTTGTTCCCTGAGTTAGAAAACGTCGAGAAACGTTCGTTTCTGCTAGCGCTGTGCTTCTACACATGTATTTGCTGAACGGTGAAAGCGCACAGTAATGCACTTTTCTCCCAGCAAATACACTGTTTCTAAGGAAATGGTAACACACTGTGGAGACACTTGTGGGAGCTACTGTGACTAAAACTGAGCTTCCCTACGCACAGGGAAGGAAGAGAAATGCTGATTTCATCAAGCCCAGTTACATACTCAGAGTCTGTACTACTGCGCAAATAGGCATGTCTCTATAGGCAAAAAACTCCTGTCTGCCAAAGTTGCCCAAATGCATCTCAGAAGTGTGCAACTTGTTCCCTGAGTTAGAAAACGTCGAGAAACGGTCGTTTCTGCTAGCGCTGTGCTTCTACACATGTATTTGCTGAACGGTGAAAGCGCACAGTAATTCACTTTTCTCCCAGCAAATACACTGTTTCTAAGGAAATGGGAACACACTGAGGAGACACTTGTGGGACCTACTGTGACTAAAACTGAGCTTCCCTACGCACAGGGAAGCAAGAGAAATGCTGATTTCGTCAAGCCCAGTTACATACTCAGAATCTGTACTACCGCGCAAATAGGCATGTCTCTGTAGGCAAAAAACTCATTTCTGACAAAGTTGCCCAAATGCATCTCAGAAGTGTGCAACTTGTTCCCTGAGTTAGAAAACGTCGAGAAACGGTCGTTTCTGCTAGCGCTGTGCTTATACACATGTATTTGCTGAACGGTGAAAGCGCACAGTAATGCACTTTTCTCCCAGCAAATACACTGTTTCTAAGGAAATGGGAACACACTGAGGAGACACTTGTGGGAGCTACTGTGACTAAAACTGAGCTTCCCTACGCACAGGGAAGCAAGAGAAATGCTGATTTCATCAAGCCCAGTTACATACACAGAATCATTACTACTGCGCAAATAGACATGTCTCTTTAGGCAAAAAACTCATTTCTGACAAAGTTGCCCAAATGCATCTCAGAAGTGTGCAACTTGTTCCCTGAGTTAGAAAACGTCGAGAAACGTTCGTTTCTGCTAGCGCTGTGCTTCTACACATGTATTTGCTGAACGGTGAAAGCGCACAGTAATTCACTTTTCTCCCAGCAAATACACGGTTTCTAAGGAAATGGGAACACACTGAGGAGACACTTGTGGGACCTACTGTGACTAAAACTGAGCTTCCCTACGCACAGTGAAGCAGGGGAAATGCTGATTTCGTCAAGCCCAGTTACATACTCAGAGTCTGTACTACTGCGCAAATAGGCATGTCTCTGTAGGCAAAAAACTCATTTCTGACAAAGTTGCCCAAATGCATCTCAGAAGTGTGCAACTTGTTCCCTGAGTTAGAAAACGTCGAGAAACAGTCGTTTCTGCTAGCGCTGTGCTTCTACACATGTATTTGCTGAACGGTGAAAGCGCACAGTAATGCACTTTTCTCCCAGCAAATACACTGTGTCTAAGGAAATGGGAACACACTGAGGAGACACTTGTGGGAGCTACTGTGACTAAAACTGAGCTTCCCTACGCACAGGGAAGCAAGAGAAATGCTGATATCATCAAGCCCAGTTACATACACAGAATCTGTACTACTGCGCAAATAGGCATGTCTCTTTAGGCAAAAAACTCATTTATGACAAAGTTGCCCAAATGCATCTCAGAAGTGTGCAACTTGTTCCCTGAGTTAGAAAACGTCGAGAAACGGTCGTTTCTGCTAGTGCTGTGCTTCTACACATGTATTTGCTGAACGGTGAAAGCGCACAGTAATGCACTTTTCTCCCAGCAAATACACTGTTTCTAAGGAAATGGTAACACACTGTGGAGACACTTGTGGGAGCTACTGTGACTAAAACTGAGCTTCCCTACGCACAGGGAAGCAAGAGAAATGCTGATTTCATCAAGCCCAGTTACATACTCAGAGTCTGTACTACTGCGCAAATAGGCATGTCTCTTTAGGCAAAAAACTCATTTCTGACAAAGTTGCCCAAATGCATCTCAGAAGTGTGCGACTTGTTCCCTGAGTTAGAAAACGTCGAGAAACGGTCGTTTCTGCTAGCGCTGTGCTTCTACACATGTATTTGCTGAACGGTGAAAGCGCACAGTAATTCACTTTTCTCCCAGCATATACACTGTTTCTAAGGAAATGGGAACACACTGAGGAGACACTTGTGGGACCTACTGTGACTAAAACTGAGCTTCCCTACGCACAGTGAAGCAAGAGAAATGCTGATTTAGTCAAGCCCAGTTACATACTCAGAATCTGTACTACTGCGCAAATAGGCATGTCTCTGTAGGCAAAAAACTCATTTCTGACAAAGTTGCCCAAATGCATCTCAGAAGTGTGCAACTTGTTCCCTGAGTTAGAAAACGTCGAGAAACGTTCGTTTCTGCTAGCGCTGTGCTTCTACACATGTATTTGCTGAACGGTGAAAGCGCACAGTAATGCACTTTTCTCCCAGCAAATACACTGTTTCTAAGGAAATGGTAACACACTGTGGAGACACTTGTGGGAGCTACTGTGACTAAAACTGAGCTTCCCTACGCACAGGGAAGGAAGAGAAATGCTGATTTCATCAAGCCCAGTTACATACTCAGAGTCTGTACTACTGCGCAAATAGGCATGTCTCTATAGGCAAAAAACTCCTTTCTGCCAAAGTTGCCCAAATGCATCTCAGAAGTGTGCAACTTGTTCCCTGAGTTAGAAAACGTCGAGAAACGGTCGTTTCTGCTAGCGCTGTGCTTCTACACATGTATTTGCTGAACGGTGAAAGCGCACAGTAATTCACTTTTCTCCCAGCAAATACACTGTTTCTAAGGAAATGGGAACACACTGAGGAGACACTTGTGGGACCTACTGTGACTAAAACTGAGCTTCCCTACGCACAGGGAAGCAAGAGAAATGCTGATTTCGTCAAGCCCAGTTACATACTCAGAATCTGTACTACCGCGCAAATAGGCATGTCTCTGTAGGCAAAAAACTCATTTCTGACAAAGTTGCCCAAATGCATCTCAGAAGTGTGCAACTTGTTCCCTGAGTTAGAAAACGTCGAGAAACGGTCGTTTCTGCTAGCGCTGTGCTTCTACACATGTATTTGCTGAACGGTGAAAGCGCACAGTAATGCACTTTTCTCCCAGCAAATACACTGTTTCTAAGGAAAGGGGAACACACTGAGGAGACACTTGTGGGAGCTACTGTGACTAAAACTGAGCTTCCCTACGCACAGGGAAGCAAGAGAAATGCTGATTTCATCAAGCCCAGTTACATACACAGAATCATTACTACTGCGCAAATAGACATGTCTCTTTAGGCAAAAAACTCATTTCTGACAAAGTTGCCCAAATGCATCTCAGAGGTGTGCAACTTGTTCCCTGAGTTAGAAAACGTCGAGAAACGTTCGTTTCTGCTAGCGCTGTGCTTCTACACATGTATTTGCTGAACGGTGAAAGCGCACAGTAATTCACTTTTCTCCCAGCAAATACACGGTTTCTAAGGAAATGGGAACACACTGAGGAGACACTTGTGGGACCTACTGTGACTAAAACTGAGCTTCCCTACGCACAGTGAAGCAGGGGAAATGCTGATTTCGTCAAGCCCAGTTACATACTCAGAGTCTGTACTACTGCGCAAATAGGCATGTCTCTGTAGGCAAAAAACTCATTTCTGACAAAGTTGCCCAAATGCATCTCAGAAGTGTGCAACTTGTTCCCTGAGTTAGAAAACGTCGAGAAACAGTCGTTTCTGCTAGCGCTGTGCTTCTACACATGTATTTGCTGAACGGTGAAAGCGCACAGTAATGGACTTTTCTCCCAGCAAATACACTGTGTCTAAGGAAATGGGAACACACTGAGGAGACACTTGTGGGAGCTACTGTGACTAAAACTGAGCTTCCCTACGCACAGGGAAGCAAGAGAAATGCTGATTTCATCAAGCCCAGTTACATACTCAGAATCTGTACTACTGCGCAAATAGGCATGTCTCTGTAGGCAAAAAACTCATTTCTGACAAAGTTGCCCAAATGCATCTCAGAAGTGTGCCACTTGTTCCCTGAGTTAGAAAACGTCGAGAAACGGTCGTTTCAGCTAGCGCTGTGCTTCGACACATGTATTTGCTGAACGGTGAAAGCGCACAGTAATGCACTTTTCTCCCACCAAATACACTGTTTCTAAGGAAATGTGAACACACTGAGGAGACACTTGTGGGAGCTACTGTGACTAAAACTGAGCTTCCCTACGCACAGGGAAGCAAGAGAAATGCTGATTTCATCAAGCCCAGTTACATACTCAGAATCTGTACTACTGCGCAAATAGGCATGTCTCTTTAGGCAAAAAACTCATTTCTGACAAAGTTGCCCAAATGCATCTCAGAAGTGTGCAACTAGTTCCCTGAGTTAGAAAACGTCGAGAAACGTTCGTTTCTGCTAGCGCTGTGCTTCTACACATGTATTTGCTGAACGGTGAAAGCGCACAGTGATGCACTTTTCTCCCAGCAAATACACTGTTTCTAAGGAAATGGGAACACACTGAGGAGACACTTGTGGGAGCTACTGTGACTAAAACTGAGCTTCCCTACGCACAGGGAAGCAAGAGAAATGCTGATTTCATCAAGCCCAGTTACCTTCTCAGAACCTGTACTACTGCGCAAATAGGCATGTCTCTGTAGGCAAAAAACTCATTTCTGACAAAGTTGCCCAAATGCATCTCAGAAGTGTGCAACTTGTTCCCTGAGTTAGAAAACGTCGAGAAACGGTCGTTTCTGCTAGCGCTGTGCTTCTACACATGTATTTGCTGAACGGTGAAAGCGCACAGTAATGCCCTTTTCTCCCAGCAAATACACTGTTTCTAAGGAAATGGGAACACACTGAGGAGACACTTGTGGGAGCTACTGTGACTAAAAGTGAGCTTCCCTAGGCACAGGGAAGCAAGAGAAATGCTGATGTCATCAAGCCCAGTTACATACTCAGAATCTGTACTACTGCGCAAATAGGCATGTCTCTTTAGGCAAAAAACTCATTTCTGACAAAGTTGCCCAAATGCATCTCAGAAGTATGCAACTTGTTCCCTGAGTTAGAAAACGTCGAGAAACGGTCGTTTCTGCTAGTGCTGTGCTTCTACACATGTATTTGCTGAACGGTGAAAGCGCACAGTAATGCACTTTTCTCCCAGCAAATACACTGTTTATAAGGAAATGGGAACACACTGAGGAGACACTTGTGGGAGCTACTGTGACTAAAACTGAGCTTCCCTACGCACAGGGAAGCAAGAGAATGCTGATTTCATCAAGCCCAGTTACATACTCAGAATCTGTACTACTGCGCAAATAGGCATGTCTCTGTAGGCAAAAAACTCATTTCTGACAAAGTTGCCCAAATGCATCTCAGAAGTGTGCAACTTGTTCCCTGAGTTAGAAAACGTCGAGAAACGGTCGTTTCTGCTAGCGCTGTGCTTCTAGACATGTATTTGCTGAACGGTGAAAGCGCACAGTGATGCACTTTTCTCCCAGCAAATACACTGTTTCTAAGGAACTGGGAACACACTGAGGAGACACTTGTGGGAGCTACTGTGACTAAAACTGAGCTTCCCTACGCACAGGGAAGCAAGAGAATGCTGATTTCATCAAGCCCAGTTACGTACTCAGAATCTGTACTACTGCGCAAATAGGCATGTCTCTGTAGGCAAAAAACTCATTTCTGACCAAGTTGCCCAAATGCATCTCAGAAGTGTACAACTAGTTCCCTGAGTTAGAAAACGTCGAGAAACGGTCGTTTCTGCTAGCGCTGTGCTTCTACACATGTACTTGCTGAACGGTGAAAGCGCACTGTAATGCACTTTTCTCCCACCAAATACACTGTTTCTAAGGAAATGGGAACACACTGAGGAGACACTTGTGGGAGCTACTGTGACTAAAACTGAGCTTCCCTACGCACAGGGAAGCAAGAGAAATGCTGATTTCATCAAGCCCAGTTACATACTCAGAATCTGTACTACTGCGCAAATAGGCATGTCTCTGTAGGCAAAAAACTCATTTCTGACAAAGTTGCGCAAATGCATCTCAGAAGTGTGCAACTTGTTCCCTGAGTTAGAAAACGTCGATAAACGTTCGTTTCTGCCAGCGCTGTGCCTCTACACATGTATTTGCGGAACGGTGAAAGCGCACAGTAATGCACATTTCTCCCAGCAAATACACTGTTTCTAAGGAACTGGGAACACACTGAGGAGACACTTGTGGGAGCTACTGTGACTAAAACTGAGCTTCCCAATGCACAGGGAAGCAAGAGAAATGCTGATTTCATCAAGCCCAGTTACATACTCAGAATCTGTACTACTGCGCAAATAGGCATGTCTCTTTAGGCAAAAAACTCATTTCTGACAAAGTTGCCCAAATGCATCTCAGAAGTGTGCAACTAGTTCCCTGAGTTAGAAAACGTCGAGAAACGTTCGTTTCTGCTAGCGCTGTGCTTCTACACATGTATTTGCTGAACGGTGAAAGCGCACAGTGATGCACTTTTCTCCCAGCAAATACACTGTTTCTAAGGAAATGGGAACACACTGAGGAGACACTTGTGGGAGCTACTGTGACTAAAACTGAGCTTCCCTACGCACAGGGAAGCAAGAGAAATGCTGATTTCTTCAAGCCCAGTTACCTTCTCATAATCTGTACTACTGCGCAAATAGGCATGTCTCTGTAGGCAAAAAACCCATTTCTGACAAAGTTGCCAAAATGCATCTCAGAAGTGTGCAACTTGTTCCCTGAGTTAGAAAACGTCGAGAAACGGTCGTTTCTGCTAGCGCTGTGCTTCTACACATGTATTTGCTGAACGGTGAAAGCGCACAGTAATGCCCTTTTCTCCCAGCAAATACACTGTTTCTAAGGAAATGGGAACACACTGAGGAGACACTTGTGGGAGCTACTGTGACTAAAATTGAGCTTCCCTAGGCACAGGGAAGCAAGAGAAATGCTGATTTCATCAAGCCCAGTTACATACTCAGAATCTGTACTACTGCGCAAATAGGCATGTCTCTGTAGGCAAAAAACTCATTTCTGACAAAGTTGCCCAAATGCATCTCAGAAGTGTGCAACTTGTTCCCTGAGTTAGAAAACGTCGATAAACGTTCGTTTCTGCCAGCGCTGTGCCTCTACACATGTATTTGCGGAACGGTGAAAGCGCACAGTAATGCACATTTCTCCCAGCAAATACACTGTTTCTAAGGAACTGGGAACACACTGAGGAGACACTTGTGGGAGCTACTGTGACTAAAACTGAGCTTCCCAATGCACAGGGAAGCAAGAGAAATGCTGATTTCATCAAGCCCAGTTACATACTCAGAATCTGTACTACTGCGCAAATAGGCATGTCTCTTTAGGCAAAAAACTCATTTCTGACAAAGTTGCCCAAATGCATCTCAGAAGTATGCAACTTGTTCCCTGAGTTAGAAAACGTCGAGAAACGGTCGTTTCTGCTAGTGCTGTGCTTCTACACATGTATTTGCTGAACGGTGAATGCACACAGTAATGCACTTTTCTCCCAGCAAATACACTGTTTCTAAGGAAATGGGAACACACTGAGGAGACACTTGTGGGAGCTACTGTGACTAAAACTGAGCTTCCCTACGCACAGGGAAGCAAGAGAATGCTGATTTCATCAAGCCCAGTTACATACTCAGAATCTGTACTACTGCGCAAATAGGCATGTCTCTGTAGGCAAAAAACTCATTTCTGACACAGTTGCCCAAATGCATCTCAGAAGTGTGCAACTTGTTCCCTGAGTTAGAAAACGTCGAGAAACGTTCGTTTCTGCTAGCGCTGTGCTTCTAGACATGTATTTGCTGAACGGTGAAAGCGCACAGTGATGCACTTTTCTCCCAGCAAATACACTGTTTCTAAGGAACTGGGAACACACTGAGGAGACACTTGTGGGAGCTACTGTGACTAAAACTGAGCTTCCCTACGCACAGGGAAGCAAGAGAATGCTGATTTCATCAAGCCCAGTTACGTACTCAGAATCTGTACTACTGCGCAAATAGGCATGTCTCTGTAGGCAAAAAACTCATTTCTGACCAAGTTGCCCAAATGCATCTCAGAAGTGTACAACTAGTTCCCTGAGTTAGAAAACGTCGAGAAACGGTCGTTTCTGCTAGCGCTGTGCTTCTACACATGTACTTGCTGAACGGTGAAAGCGCACTGTAATGCACTTTTCTCCCAGCAAATACACTGTTTCGAAGGAAATGGGAACACACTGAGGAGACACTTGTGGGAGCTACTGTGACTAAAACTGAGCTTCCCTACGCACAGGGAAGCAAGAGAAATGCTGATTTCATCAAGCCCAGTTACATACTCAGAATCTGTACTACTGCGCAAATAGGCATGTCTCTGTAGGCAAAAAACTCATTTCTGACAAAGTTGCCCAAATGCATCTCAGAAGTGTGCAACTTGTTCCCTGAGTTAGAAAACGTCGAGAAACGTTCGTTTCTGCTAGCGCTGTGCTTCTACACATGTATTTGCTGAACGGTGAAAGCACACAGTAATGCACTTTTCTCCCAGCAAATACACTGTTTCTAAGGAAATGGGAACACACTGAGGAGACACTTGTGGGAGCTACTGTGACTAAAACTGAGCTTCCCTACGCACAGGGAAGCAAGAGAATGCTGATTTCATCAAGCCCAGTTACATACTCAGAATCTGTACTACTGCGCAAATAGGCATGTCTCTGTAGGCAAAAAACTCATTTCTGACAAAGTTGCCCAAATGCATCTCAGAAGTGTGCAACTTGTTCCCTGAGTTAGAAAACGTCGAGAAACCTTCGTTTCTGCTAGCGCTGTGCTTCTAGACATGTATTTGCTGAACGGTGAAAGCGCACAGTAATGCAGTTTTCTCCCAGCAAATACACTGTTTCTAAGGAAATGGGAACACACTGAGGAGACACTTGTGGGAGCTACTGTGACTAAAACTGAGCTTCTCTACGCACAGGGAAGCAAGAGAAATGCTGATTTCATCAAGCCCAGTTACGTACACAGAATCTGTACTACTGCGCAAATAGGCATGTCTCTGTAGGCAAAAAACTCATTTCTGACAAAGTTGCCCAAATGCATCTCAGAAGTGTGCCACTTGTTCCCTGAGTTAGAAAACGTCGAGAAACGGTCGTTTCAGCTACTGCTGTGCTTCTACACATGTATTTGCTGAACGGTGAAAGCGCACAGTAAAGCACTTTTCTCCCAGCAAATACACTGTTTCTAAGGAAATGGGAACACACTGAGGAGACACTTGTGGGAGCTACTGTGACTAAAACTGAGCTTCGCTATGCACAGGGAAGCAAGAGAAATGCTGATTTCATCAAGCCCAGTTACATACTCAGAATCTGTACTACTGCCCAAATAGGCATGTCCCTGTAGGCAAAAAACTCATTTCTGACAAAGTTGCCAAATGCATCTCAGAAGTGTGCAACTTGTTCCCTGAGTTAGAAAACGTCGAGAAACGTTCGTTTCTGCTAGCGCTGTGCTTCTAGACATGTATTTGCTGAACGGTGAAAGCGCACAGTAATGCACTTTTCTTCCAGCAAATACACTGTTTCTAAGGAAATGGGAACACACTGAGGAGACACTTGTGGGAGCTACTGTGACTAAAACTGAGCTTCCCTACGCACAGGGAAGCAAGAGAAATGCTGATTTCATCAAGCCCAGTTACATACTCAGAATCTGTACTATTGCGCAAATAGGCATGTCTCTGTAGGCAAAAAACTCATTTCTGACAAAGTTGCCCAAATGCATCTCAGAAGTGTGCAACTTGTTCCCTGAGTTAGAAAACATCGAGAAACGTTCGTTTCTGCTAGCGCTGTGCTTCTACACATGTATTTGCTGAACGGTGAAAGCGCACAGTAATGCACTTTTCTCCCAGCAAATACACTGTTTCTAAGGAAATGGGAACACACTGAGGAGACACTTGTGGGAGCTACTGTGACTAAAACTGAGCTTCCCTACGCACAGGGAAGCAAGAGAAATGCTGATTTCATCAAGCCCAGTTACATACTCAGAATCTGTACTACTGCGTAAATAGGCATGTCTTTTAGGCAAAAAACTCATTTCTGACAAAGTTGCCCAAATGCGTCTCAGAAGTGTGCAACTTGTTCCCTGAGTTAGAAAACGTCGAGAAACAGTCGTTTCTGCTAGCGCTGTGCTTCTACACATGTATTTGCTGAACGGTGAAAGCGCACAGTAATGCACTTTTCTCCCAGCAAATACACTGTTTCTAAGGAAATGGGAACACACTGAGGAGACACTTGTGGGAGCTACTGTGACTAAAACTGAGCTTCCCTACGCACAGGGAAGCAAGAGAAATGTTGATTTCATCAAGCCCAGTTACATACTCAGAATCTGTAATACTGCGCAAATAGGCATGTCTCTGTAGGCAAAAAACTCATTTCTGACAAAGTTGCCCAAATGCATCTCAGAAGTGTGCAACTTGTTCCCTGAGTTAGAAAACGTCAAGAAACATTCATTTAGGCTAGCGCTGTGCTTCTACACATGTATTTGCTGAACGGTGAAAGCGCACAGTAATTCACTTTTCTCCCAGCAAATACACTGTTTCTAAGGAAATGGGAACACACTGAGGAGACACTTGTGGGAGCTACTGTGACTAAAACTGAGCTTCCCTATGCACAGGGAAGCAAGAGAAATGCTGATTTCATCAAACCCAGTTACATACACAGAATCTGTACTACTGCGCAAATAGGCATGTCTCTTTAGGCAAAAAACTCATTTCTGACAAAGTTGCCCAAATGCATCTCAGAAGTGTGCAACTTGTTCCCTGAGTTAGAAAACGTCGAGAAACGGTCGTTTCTGCTAGCGCTGTGCTTCTACACTTGTATTTGCTGAACGGTGAAAGCGCACAGTAATGCAGTTTTCTCCCAGCAAATACACTGTTTCTAAGGAAATGGGAACACACTGAGGAGACACTTGTGGGTGCTACTGTGTCTAAAACTGAGCCCCCTACGCACAGGGAAGCAAGAGAAATGCTGATTTCATCAAGCCCAGTTACATACTCAGAATCTGTACTACTGCGCAAATAGGCATGTCTCTGTAGGCAAAAAACTCATTTCTGACAAAGTTGCCCAAATGCATCTCAGAAGTGTGCAACCTGTTCCCTGAGTTAGAAAACGTCGAGAAACCTTCCTTTCTGCTAGCGCTGTGCTTCTACACATGTATTTGCTGAACGGTGAAAGCGCACAGTAATGCACTTTTCTCCCAGCAAATACACTGTTTCTAAGGAAATGGGAACACACTGAGGAGACACTTGTGGGAGCTACTGTGACTAAAACTGAGCTTCCCTACGCACAGGGAAGCAAGAGAAATGCTGATTTCATCAAGCCCAGTTACATACTCAGAATCTGTACTACTGCGCAAATAGGCATGTCTTTTAGGCAAAAAACTCATTTCTGACAAAGTTGCCCAAATGCGTCTCAGAAGTGTGCAACTTGTTCCCTGAGTTAGAAAACGTCGAGAAACAGTCGTTTCTGCTAGCGCTGTGCTTCTACACATGTATTTGCTGAACGGTGAAAGCGCACAGTAATGCACTTTTCTCCCAGCAAATACACTGTTTCTAAGGAAATGGGAACACACTGAGGAGACACTTGTGGGAGCTACTGTGACTAAAACTGAGCTTCCCTACGCACAGGGAAGCAAGAGAAATGTTGATTTCATCAAGCCCAGTTACATACTCAGAATCTGTAATACTGCGCAAATAGGCATGTCTCTGTAGGCAAAAAACTCATTTCTGACAAAGTTGCCCAAATGCATCTCAGAAGTGTGCAACTTGTTCCCTGAGTTAGAAAACGTCAAGAAACGTTCATTTAGGCTAGCGCTGTGCTTCTACACATGTATTTGCTGAACGGTGAAAGCGCACAGTAATTCACTTTTCTCCCAGCAAATACACTGTTTCTAAGGAAATGGGAACACACTGAGGAGACACTTGTGGGAGCTACTGTGACTAAATCTGAGCTTCCCTACACACAGGGAAGCAAGAGAAATGCTGATTTCATCAAGCCCAGTTACATACACAGAATCTGTACTACTGCGCAAATAGGCATGTCTCTTTAGGCAAAAAACTCATTTCTGACAAAGTTGCCCAAATGCATCTCAGAAGTGTGCAACTTGTTCCCTGAGTTAGAAAACGTCGAGAAACGGTCGTTTCTGCTAGCGCTGTGCTTCTACACTTGTATTTGCTGAACGGTGAAAGCGCACAGTAATGCAGTTTTCTCCCAGCAAATACACTGTTTCTAAGGAAATGGGAACACACTGAGGAGACACTTGTGGGTGCTACTGTGTCTAAAACTGAGCCCCCTACGCACAGGGAAGCAAGAGAAATGCTGATTTCATCAAGCCCAGTTACATACTCAGAATCTGTACTACTGCGCAAATAGGCATGTCTTTTAGGCAAAAAACTCATTTCTGACAAAGTTGCCCAAATGCGTCTCAGAAGTGTGCAACTTGTTCCCTGAGTTAGAAAACGTTGAGAAACGGTAGTATCTGCTAGCGCTGTGCTTCTACACATGTATTTGCTGAACGGTGAAAGCGCACAGTAATGCACTTTTCTCCCAGCAAATACATTGTTTCTAAGGAAATGGGAACACACTGAGGAGACACTTGTGGGAGCTACTGTGACTAAAACTGAGCTTCCCTACGCACAGGGAAGCAAGAGAAATGCTGATTTCATCAAGCCCAGTTACATACTCAGAATCTGTACTACTGCGCAAATAGGCATGTCTCTGTAGGCAAAAAACTCATTTCTGACAAAGTTGCCCAAATGCATCTCAGAAGTGTGCAACTTCTTCCCTGAGTTAGAAAACGTCGAGAAACGGTAGTACCTGCTAGCGCTGTGCTTCTACACATGTATTTGCTGAACGGTGAAAGCGCACAGTAATGCACTTTTCTCCCAGCAAATACACTGTTTCTAAGTAAATGGGAACACACTGAGGAGACACTAGTGGGAGCTACTGTGACTAAAACTGAGCTTCCCTACGCACAGGGAAGCAAGAGAAATGCTGATTTCATCAAGCCCAGTTACATATTCAGAATCTGTACTACTGCGCAAATAGGCATGTCTTTTAGGCAAAAAACTCATTTCTGACAAAGTTGCCCAAATGCATCTCAGAAGGGTGCAACTTGTTCCCTGTGTTAGAAAACATCGAGAAACAGTCGTTTCTGCTAGCGCTGTGCTGCTACACATGTATTTGCTGAACGGTGAAAGCGCACAGTAATGAACTTTTCTCCCAGCAAATACACTGTTTCTAAGGAAATGGGAACACACTGAGGAGACACTTGTGGGAGCTACTGTGACTAAAACTGAGCTTCCCTACGCACAGGGAAGCAAGAGAAATGTTGATTTCATCAAGCCCAGTTACATACTCAGAATCTGTAATACTGCGCAAATAGGCATGTCTCTGTAGGCAAAAAACTCATTTCTGACAAAGTTGCCCAAATGCATCTCAGAAGTGTGCAACTTGTTCCCTGAGTTAGAAAACGTCAAGAAACGTTCATTTAGGCTAGCACTGTGCTTCTACACATGTATTTGCTGAATGGTGAAAGCGCACAGTAATGCACTTTTCTCCCAGCAAATACACTGTTTCTAAGGAAATGGGAGCACACTGAGGAGACACTTGTGGGAGCTACTGTGACTAAAACTGAGCTTCCCTACGCACAGGGAAGCAAGAGAAATGCTGATTTCATCAAGCCCAGTTACATACTCAGAATCTGTACTACTGCGCAAATAGGCATGTCTCTTTAGGCAAAAAACTCATTTCTGACAAAGTTGCCCAAATGCATCTCAGAAGTGTGCAACTTCTTCCCTGAGTTAGAAAACGTCGAGAAACGGTAGTATCTGCTAGCGCTGTGCTTCTACACATGTATTTGCTGAACGGTGAAAGCGCACAGTAATGCACTTTTCTCCCAGCAAATACACTCTTTCTAAGGAAATGGGAACACACTGAGGAGACACTTGTGGGAGCTACTGTGACTAAAACTGAGCTTCCCTACGCACAGGGAAGCAAGAGAAATGCTGATTTCATCAAGCCCAGTTACATACACAGAATCTGTACTACTGCGCAAATAGGCATGTCTCTTTAGGCAAAAAACTCATTTCTGACAAAGTTGCCCAAATGCATCTCAGAAGTGTGCAACTTGTTCTCTGAGTTAGAAAACGTCGAGAAACGTCCGTTTCTGATAGCGCTGTGCTTCTACACATGTAATTGCTGAACGGTGAAAGCGCACAGAAATGCACTTTTCCCCAGCAAATACACTTCTTCTCAGGAAATTGGAACACACTGAGGAGACACTTGTGGGAGCTACTGTGACTAAAACTGAGCTTCCCTACGCACAGGGAAACAAGAGAAATGCTGATTTCATCAAGCCCAGTTACATACTCAGAATCTGAACTACTGCGCAAATAGGCATGTCTCTGTAGGCAAAAAACTCATTTCTGATAAAGTTGGCCAAATGCATCTCAGAAGTGTGCAACTTGTTCCCTGTGTTAGAAAACGTCGAGAAACGTTCGATTCTGCTAGCGCTGTGCTTCAACACATGTATTTGCTGAACGGTGAAAGCGCACAGTAATGCACTTTTCTCCCAGCAAATGCACTGTTTCTAAGGAAATGGGAACACACTGAGGAGACACTTGTGGGAGCTACAGTGACTAAAACTGAGCTTCGCTACGCACAGGGAAGCAAGAGAAATGCTGATTTCATCAAGCCCAGATACATATTCAGAATCTGTACTACTGCGCAAATAGGCATGTCTCTTTAGGCAAAAAACTCATTTCTGACAAAGTTGCCCAAATGCATCTCAGAAGTGTGCAACTTGTTCCCTGAGTTAGAAGCCGTCGAGAAACGGTCTTTTCTGCTAGCGCTGTGCTTCTACACATGTATTTGCTGAACGGTGAAAGCGCACAGTAATGCACTTTTCTCCCAGCAAATACACTTCTTCTCAGGAAATGGGAACACACTGAGGAGACACTTGTGGGAACTACTGTGACTAAAACTGAGCTTCCCTATGCACAGGGAAGCAAGAGAAATGCTGATTTCATCAAGCCCAGTTACATACTCAGAATCTGTACTAATGCGCAAATAGGCATGTCTCTGTAGGCAAAAAACTAATTTCTGACAAAGTTGCCCAAATGCATCTCAGAAGTGTGCAACTTGTTCCCTGAGTTAGAAAACGTTGAGAAACGTTCGTTTCTGCTAGCGCTGTGCTTCTACATATGTATTTGCTGAACGGTGAAAGCACACAGTAATGCAGTTTTCTCACAGCAAATACACTGTTTCTAAGGAAATGGGAACACACTGAGGAGACACTTGTGGGAGCTACTGTGACTAAAACTGAGCTTCCCTACGCACAGGGAAGCAAGAGAAATGCTGATTTCATCAAGCCCAGTTACATACTCAGAATCTGTACTACTGCGCAAATAGGCATGTCTCTTTAGGCAAAAAACTCATTTCTGACAAAGTTGGCCAAATGCATCTCAGAAGTGTGCAACTTGTTCATGGAGTTAGAAAACGTCGAGAAACGTTCGTTTCTGCTAGCGCTGTGCTTCTACACATGTATTTGCTGAACGGTGAAAGCGCACAGTAATGCGCTTTTCTCCCAGCAAATACACTCTTTCCAAGGAAATGGGAACACACTGAGGAGACACTTGTGGGAGCTACTGTGACTAAAACTGAGCTTCCCTACGCACAGGGAAGCAAGAGAAATGCTGATTTCATCAAGCCCAGTTACATACTCAGAATCTGTACTACTGCGCAAAAAGGCATGTATCTGTAGGCAAAAAACTCATTTCTGACAAAGTTGCCCAAATGCATCTCAGAAGTGTGCAACTTGTTCATGGAGTTAGAAAACGTCGAGAAACGTTCGTTTCTGCTAGGGCTGTGCTTCTACACATGTATTTGCTGAACGGTGAAAGCGCACAGTAATGCACGTTTCTCCCAGAAAATAAACTTCTTCTCAGGAAATGGGAACACACTGAGGAGACACTTGTGGGAGCTACTGTGACTAAAACTGAGCTTCCCTACGCACAGGGAAGCAAGAGAAATGCTGATTTCATCAAGCCCAGTTACATACTCAGAATCTGTACTACTGCGCAAATAGGCATGTCTCTTTAGGCAAAAAACTCATTTCTGACAAAGTTGCCCAAATGCATCTCAGAAGTGTGCAACTTATTCCCTGAGTTAGAAAACGTCGAGAAACGTTCGTTTCTGCTAGCCCTGTGCTTCTACACATGTATTTGCTGAACGGTGAAAGCACACAGTAATGCACTTTTCTCACAGCAAATACACTGTTTCTAAGGAAATGGGAACACACTGAGGAGACACTTGTGGGAGCTACTGTGACTAAAACTGAGCTTCCCTACGCACAGGGAAGCAAGAGAAATGCTGATTTCATCAAGCCCAGTTACATACTCAGAATCTGTACTACTGCGCAAATAGGCATGTCCCTTTGGCCAAAAAATCATTTCTGACAAAGTTGGCCAAATGCATCTCAGAAGTGTGCAACTTGTTCCCTGAGTTAGAAAACGTCGAGAAACGTTCGTTTCTGATAGCGCTGTGCTTCTACACATGTATTTGCTGAACGGTGAAAGCGCACAGTAATGCACGTTTCTCCCAGCAAATACACTTCTTCTCAGGAAATGGGAACACACTGAGGAGACACTTGTGGGAGCTACTGTGACTAAAACTGAGCTTCCCTACGCACAGGGAAGCAAGAGAAATGCTGATTTCATCAAGCCCAGTTACATACTCAGAATCTGTACTACTGCGCAAATAGGCATGTCTCTTTAGGCAAAAAACTCATTTCTGACAAAGTTGCCCAAATGCATCTCAGAAGTGTGCAACTTGTTCCCTGAGTTAGAAAACGTCGAGAAACGGTCGTTTCTGCTAGCGCTGTGCTTCTACACATGTATTTGCTGAACGGTGAAAGCGCACAGTAATGCGCTTTTCTCCCAGCAAATACACTGTTTCTAAGGAAATGGGAACACACTGAGGAGACACTTGTGGGAGCTACTGTGACTAAAACTGAGCTTCCCTACGCACAGGGAAGCAAGAGAAATGCTGATTTCATCAAGCCCAGTTACATACTCAGAATCTGTTCTACTGCACAAATAGGCATGTCTCTGTAGGCAAAAACCTCATTTCTGACAAAGTTGCCCAAATGCATCTCAGAAGTGTGCAGCTTGTTCCCTGAGTTAGAAAACGTCGGGAAACGGTCGTTTCTGCTAGCGCTGTGCTTCTACACATGTATTTGCTGAACGGTGAAAGCGCACAGTAATGCACTTTTCTCCCAGCAAATGCACTGTTTCTAAGGAAATGGGAACACACTGAGGAGACACTTGTGGGAGCTACAGTGACTAAAACTGAGCTTCCCTACGCACAGGGAAGCAAGAGAAATGCTGATTTCATCAAGCCCAGATACATATTCAGAATCTGTACTACTGCGCAAATAGGCATGTCTCTTTAGGCAAAAAACTCATTTCTGACAAAGTTGCCCAAATGCATCTCAGAAGTGTGCAACTTGTTCCCTGAGTTAGAAGCCGTCGAGAAACGGTCTTTTCTGCTAGCGCTGTGCTTCTACACATGTATTTGCTGAACGGTGAAAGCGCACAGTAATGCACTTTTCTCCCAGCAAATACACTTCTTCTCAGGAAATGGGAACACACTGAGGAGACACTTGTGGGAACTACTGTGACTAAAACTGAGCTTCCCTATGCACAGGGAAGCAAGAGAAATGCTGATTTCATCAAGCCCAGTTACATACTCAGAATCTGTACTAATGCGCAAATAGGCATGTCTCTGTAGGCAAAAAACTAATTTCTGACAAAGTTGCCCAAATGCATCTCAGAAGTGTGCAACTTGTTCCCTGAGTTAGAAAACGTTGAGAAACGTTCGTTTCTGCTAGCGCTGTGCTTCTACATATGTATTTGCTGAACGGTGAAAGCACACAGTAATGCAGTTTTCTCACAGCAAATACACTGTTTCTAAGGAAATGGGAACACACTGAGGAGACACTTGTGGGAGCTACTGTGACTAAAACTGAGCTTCCCTACGCACAGGGAAGCAAGAGAAATGCTGATTTCATCAAGCCCAGTTACATACTCAGTATCTGTACTACTGCGCAAATAGGCATGTCTCTGTAGGCAAAAAACTCATTTCTGACAAAGTTGGCCAAATGCATCTCAGAAGTGTGCAACTTGTTCATGGAGTTAGAAAACGTCGAGAAACGTTCGTTTCTGCTAGCGCTGTGCTTCTACACATGTATTTGCTGAACGGTGAAAGCGCACAGTAATGCGCTTTTCTCCCAGCAAATACACTCTTTCCAAGGAAATGGGAACACACTGAGGAGACACTTGTGGGAGCTACTGTGACTAAAACTGAGCTTCCCTACGCACAGGGAAGCAAGAGAAATGCTGATTTCATCAAGCCCAGTTACATACTCAGAATCTGTACTACTGCGCAAAAAGGCATGTATCTGTAGGCAAAAAACTCATTTCTGACAAAGTTGCCCAAATGCATCTCAGAAGTGTGCAACTTGTTCATGGAGTTAGAAAACGTCGAGAAACGTTCGTTTCTGCTAGGGCTGTGCTTCTACACATGTATTTGCTGAACGGTGAAAGCGCACAGTAATGCACGTTTCTCCCAGCAAATAAACTTCTTCTCAGGAAATGGGAACACACTGAGGAGACACTTGTGGGAGCTACTGTGACTAAAACTGAGCTTCCCTACGCACAGGGAAGCAAGAGAAATGCTGATTTCATCAAGCCCAGTTACATACTCAGAATCTGTACTACTGCGCAAATAGGCATGTCTCTTTAGGCAAAAAACTCATTTCTGACAAAGTTGCCCAAATGCATCTCAGAAGTGTGCAACTTATTCCCTGAGTTAGAAAACGTCGAGAAACGTTCGTTTCTGCTAGCCCTGTGCTTCTACACATGTATTTGCTGAACGGTGAAAGCACACAGTAATGCACTTTTCTCACAGCAAATACACTGTTTCTAAGGAAATGGGAACACACTGAGGAGACACTTGTGGGAGCTACTGTGACTAAAACTGAGCTTCCCTACGCACAGGGAAGCAAGAGAAATGCTGATTTCATCAAGCCCAGTTACATACTCAGAATCTGTACTACTGCGCAAATAGGCATGTCCCTTTGGCCAAAAAATCATTTCTGACAAAGTTGGCCAAATGCATCTCAGAAGTGTGCAACTTGTTCATGGAGTTAGAAAACGTCGAGAAACGTTCGTTTCTGCTAGCGCTGTGCTTCTACACATGTATTTGCTGAACGGTGAAAGCGCACAGTAATGCACGTTTCTCCCAGCAAATACACTTCTTCTCAGGAAATGGGAACACACTGAGGAGACACTTGTGGGAGCTACTGTGACTAAAACTGAGCTTCCCTACGCACAGGGAAGCAAGAGAAATGCTGATTTCATCAAGCCCAGTTACATACTCAGAATCTGTACTACTGCGCAAATAGGCATGTCTCTTTAGCCAAAAAACTCATTTCTGACAAAGTTGCCCAAATGCATCTCAGAAGTGTGCAACTTGTTCCCTGAGTTAGAAAACGTCGAGAAACGGTCGTTTCTGCTAGCGCTGTGCTTCTACACATGTATTTGCTGAACGGTGAAAGCGCACAGTAATGCGCTTTTCTCCCAGCAAATACACTGTTTCTAAGGAAATGGGAACACACTGAGGAGACACTTGTGGGAGCTACTGTGACTAAACCGAGCTTCCCTACGCACAGGGAAGCAAGAGAAATGCTGATTTCATCAAGCCCAGTTACATACTCAGAATCTGTTCTACTGCACAAATAGGCATGTCTCTGTAGGCAAAAACCTCATTTCTGACAAAGTTGCCCAAATGCATCTCAGAAGTGTGCAGCTTGTTCCCTGAGTTAGAAAACGTCGGGAAACGGTCGTTTCTGCTAGCGCTGTGCTTCTACACATGTATTTGCTGAACGGTGAAAGCGCACAGTAATGCACTTTTCTCCCAGCAAATACACTGTTTCTAAGGAAATGGGAACACACTGAGGAGACACTTGTGGGAGCTACTGTGACTAAAACTGAGCTTCCTTACGCACAGGGAAGCAAGGGAAATGCTGATTTCATCAAGCCCAGTTACATACTCAGAATCTGTACTACTGCGCAAATAGGCATGTCTCTGTAGGCAAAAAACTCATTTCTGACAAAGTTGCCCAAATGCATCTCAGAAGTGTGCAACTTGTTCCCTGAGTTAGAAAACGTCGAGAAACGTTCCTTTCTGCGAGTGCTGTGCTTCTACACATGTATTTTTTTCACGGTGAAAGGGCACAGTAATGCACTTTTCTCCCAGCAAATACACTGTTTCAAAGCAAATGGGAACACACTGAGGAGACACTTGTGGGAGCTACTGTGACTAAAACTGAGCTTCCCTATGCACAGGGAAGCAAGAGAAATGCTGATTTCATCAAGCCCAGTTACATACTCAGAATCTGTACTACTGCGCAAATAGGCATGTCTCTTTAGGCAAAAAACTCATTTCTGACAAAGTTGCCCAAATGCATCTCAGAAGTGTGCAACTTGTTCCCTGAGTTAGAAAACGTCGAGAAACGGTCGTTTCTGCTAGCGCTGTGCTTCTACAGATGTATTTGCTGAATGGTGAAAGCGCACAGTAATGCACTTTTCTCCCAGCAAATACACTTTTTCTAAGGAAATGGGAACACACTGAGGAGGCACTATTGGGAGCTACTGTGACTAAAACTGAGCTTCCCTACGCACAGGGAAGCAAGAGAAATGCTGATTTCATCAAGCCCAGTTACATACTCAGAATCTGTACTACTGCGCCAATAGGCATGTCTCTTTAGGCAAAAAACTCATTTCTGACAAAGTTGCCCAAATGCATCTCAGAAGTGTGCAACTTGTTCCCTGAGTTAGAAAACTTCGAGAAACGGTCTTTTCTGCTAGCGCTGTACTTCTACACATGTATTTGCTGAACGGTGAAAGCGCACAGTAATGCACTTTTCTCCCAGCAAATACACTGTTTCTAAGGAAATGGGAACACACTGAGGAGACACTTGTGGGAGCTACTGTGACTAAAACTGAGCTTTCCTATGCACAGGGAAGCAAGAGAAATGCTGTTTTCATCAAGCCCAGTTACATACTCAGAATCTGTACGACTGCGCAAATAGGCATGTCTCTTTAGGCAAAAAACTCATTCCTGACAAAGTTGCCCAAATGCATCTCAGAAGTGTGCAACTTGTTCCCTGAGTTAGAAAACGTCGAGAAACGGTCTTTTCTGCTAGCGCTGTGCTTCTACAGATTTATTTGCTGAACGGTGAAAGCGCACAGTAATGTACTTTTCTCCCAGCAAATACACTGTTTCTAAGGAAATGGGAACACACTGAGGAGACACTTGTGGGAGCTACTGTGACTAAAACTGAGCTTCCCTATGCACAGGGAAGCAAGAGAAATGCTAATTTCATCAAGCCCAGTTACAAACTCAGAATCTGTACTACTGCGCAAATAGGCATGTCTCTTTAGGCAAAAAACTCATTTCTGACAAAGTTGCCCAAATGCATCTCAGAAGTGTGCAACTTGTTCCCTGAGTTAGAAAACGTCAAGAAACGGTCGTTTCTGCTAGCGCTGTGCTTCTACACATGTATTTGCTGAACGGTGAAAGCGCACAGTAATGCACTTTTCTCCCAGCAAATACACTGTTTCTAAGGAAATGGGAACACACTGAGGAGACACTTGTGGGAGCTACAGTGACTAAAACTGAGCTTCCCTACGCACAGGGAAGCAAGAGAAATGCTGATTTCATCAAGCCCAGTTACATACTCAGAATCTGTACTACTGCGCAAATAGGCATGTCTCTTTAGGCAAAAAACTCATTTCTGACAAAGTTGCCCAAATGCATCTCAGAAGTGTGCAACTTGTTCCCTGAGTTAGAAAACGTCGAGAAACGTTCGTTTCTGCTAGCGCTGTGCTTCTACACATGTATATGCTGAACGGTGAAAGCGAACAGTAATGCACTTTTCTCCCAGCAAATACACTGTTTCTAAGGAAATGGGAACACACTGAGGAGACACTTGTGTTAGCTACTGTGACTAATACTGAGCTTCTCTACGAACAGGGAAGCAAGAGAAATGCTGATTTCATCAAGCCCAGTTACATACTCAGAATCTGTACTACTGCGCAAATAGGCATGTCTCTTTAGGCAAAAAACTCATTTCTGACAAAGTTGCCCAAATGCATCTCAGAAGTGTGCAACTTGTTCCCTGAGTTAGAAAACGTCGAGAAACGTTCCTTTCTGCGAGTGCTGTGCTTCTACACATGTATTTTTTTCACGGTGAAAGGGCACAGTAATGCACTTTTCTCCCAGCAAATACACTGTTTCAAAGCAAATGGGAACACACTGAGGAGACACTTGTGGGAGGTACTGTGACTAAAACTGAGCTTCCCTACGCACAGGGAAGCAAGAGAAATGCTGATTTCATCAAGCCCAGTTACATACTCAGAATCTGTACTACTGCGCAAATAGGCATGTCTCTTTTGGCAAAAAACTCATTTCTGACAAAGTTGCCCAAATGCATCTCAGAAGTGTGCAACTTGTTCCCTGAGTTAGAAAACGTCGAGAAACGGTCTTTTCTGCTAGCGCTGTACTTCTACACAAGTATTTGCTGAACGGTGAAAGCGCACAGTAATGCACTTTTCTCCCAGCAAATACACTGTTTCTAAGGAAATGGGAACACACTGAGGAGACACTTGTGGGAGCTACTGTGACTAAAACTGAGCTTTCCTACGCACAGGGAAGCAAGAGAAATGCTGTTTTCATCAAGCCCAGTTACATACTCAGAATCTGTACGACTGCGCAAATAGGCATGTCTCTTTAGGCAAAAAACTCATTCCTGACAAAGTTGCCCAAATGCATCTCAGAAGTGTGCCACTTGTTCCCTGAGTTAGAAAACGTCGAGAAACGGTCTTTTCTGCTAGCGCTGTGCTTCTACACATGTATTTGCTGAACGGTGAAAGCGCACAGTAATGTACTTTTCTCCTCAGCAAATACACTGTTTCTAAGGAAATGGGAACACACTGAGGAGACACTTGTGGGAGCTACTGTGACTAAAACTGAGCTTCCCTACGCACAGGGAAGCAAGAGAAATGCTGATTTCATCAAGCCCAGTTACATACTCAGAATCTGTACTACTGCGCAAATAGGCATGTCTCTTTAGGCAAAAAACTCATTTCTGACAAAGTTGCCCAAATGCATCTCAGAAGTGTGCAACTTGTTCCCTGAGTTAGAAAACGTCGAGAAACGGTCGTTTCTGCTAGCGCTGTGCTTCTACAGATGTATTTGCTGAATGGTGAAAGCGCACAGTAATGCACTTTTCTCCCAGCAAATACACTGTTTCTAAGGAAATGGGAACACACTGAGGAGGCACTATTGGGAGCTACTGTGACTAAAACTGAGCTTCCCTACGCACAGGGAAGCAAGAGAAATGCTGATTTCATCAAGCCCAGTTACATACTCAGAATCTGTACTACTGCGCAAATAGGCATGTCTCTTTAGGCAAAAAACTCATTTCTGACAAAGTTGCCCAAATGCATCTCAGAAGTGTGCAACTTGTTCCCTGAGTTAGAAAACTTCGAGAAACGGTCTTTTCTGCTAGCGCTGTACTTCTACACATGTATTTGCTGAACGGTGAAAGCGCACAGTAATGCACTTTTCTCCCAGCAAATACACTGTTTCTAAGGAAATGGGAACACACTGAGGAGACACTTGTGGGAGCTACTGTGACTAAAACTGAGCTTTCCTATGCACAGGGAAGCAAGAGAAATGCTGTTTTCATCAAGCCCAGTTACATACTCAGAATCTGTACGACTGCGCAAATAGGCATGTCTCTTTAGGCAAAAAACTCATTCCTGACAAAGTTGCCCAAATGCATCTCAGAAGTGTGCAACTTGTTCCCTGAGTTAGAAAACGTCGAGAAACGGTCTTTTCTGCTAGCGCTGTGCTTCTACACATTTATTTGCTGAACGGTGAAAGCGCACAGTAATGTACTTTTCTCCCAGCAAATACACTGTTTCTAAGGAAATGGGAACACACTGAGGAGACACTTGTGGGAGCTACTGTGACTAAAACTGAGCTTCCCTATGCACAGGGAAGCAAGAGAAATGCTAATTTCATCAAGCCCAGTTACATACTCAGAATCTGTACTACTGCGCAAATAGGCATGTCTCTTTAGGCAAAAAACTCATTTCTGACAAAGTTGCCCAAATGCATCTCAGAAGTGTGCAACTTGTTCCCTGAGTTAGAAAACGTCGAGAAACGTTCGTTTCTGCTAGCGCTGTGCTTCTACACATGTATTTGCTGAACGGTGAAAGCGCACAGTAATGCACTTTTCTCCCACCAAATACACTGTTTCTAAGGAAATGGGAACACACTGAGGAGACACTTGTGGGAGCTACAGTGACTAAAACTGAGCTTCCCTACGCACAGGGAAGCAAGAGAAATGCTGATTTCATCAAGCCCAGTTACATACTCAGAATCTGTACTACTGCGAAAATAGGCATGTCTCTTTAAGGCAAAAAACTCATTTCTGACAAAGTTGCCCAAATGCATCTCAGAAGTGTGCAACTTGTTCCCTGAGTTAGAAAACGTCGAGAAACGGTCGTTTCTGCTAGCGCTGTGCTTCTACACATGTATTTGCTGAACGGTGAAAGCGCACAGTAATGCACTTTTCTCCCAGCAAATACAATGTTTCTAAGGAAATGGGAACACACTGAGGAGACACTTGTGGGAGCTACTGTGACTAAAACTGAGCTTTCCTACGCACAGGGAAGCAAGAGAAATGCTGATTTCATCAAGCCCAGTTACATACTCAGAATCTGTACTACTGCGCAAATAGGCATGTCTCTGTAGGCAAAAAACTCATTTCTGACAGGTGCCCAAATGCATCTCAGAAGTGTGCAACTTGTTCCCTGAGTTAGAAAACGTCGAGAAACGTTAGTTTCTGCTAGCGCTGTGCTTCTACACATGTATTTGCTGAACGGTGAAAGCGCACAGTAATGCACTTTTCTCCCAGGGAATACACTGTTTCTAAGGAAATGGGAACACACTGAGGAGACACTTGTGGGAGCTACTGTGACTAAAACTGAGCTTCCCTAAACACAGGGAAGCAAGAGAAATGCTGATTACATCAAGCCCAGTTACATACTCAGAATCTGTACTACTGCGCAAATAGGCATGTCTCTTTAGGCAAAAAACTCATTTCTGACAAAGTTGCCCAAATGCATCTCAGAAGTGTGCAACTTGTTCCCTGAGTTAGAAAACGTCGAGAAACGTTCGTTTCTGCTAGCGCTGTGCTTCTACACATGTATTTGCTGAACGGTGAAAGCGCACAGTAATGCACTTTTCTCCCAGGAAATACACTGTTTCTAAGGAAATGGGAACACACTGAGGAGACACTTGTGGGAGCTACTGTGACTAAAACTGAGCTTTCCTACGCACAGGGAAGCAAGAGAAATGCTGATTTCATCAAGCCCAGTTACATACTCAGAATCTGTACGACTGGGCAAATAGGCATGTCTCTTTAGGCAAAAAACTCATTTCTGACAAAGTTGCCCAAAAGCACCTCATAAGTGTGCAACTTGTTCCGTGAGTTAGAAAACGTCGAGAAACGGTCTTTTCTGCTAGCGCTGTGCTTCTACACATGTATTTGCTGAACGGTGAAAGCGCACAGTAATGTACTTTTCTCCCAGCAAATACACTGTTTCTAAGGAAATGGGAACACACTGAGGAGACACTTGTGGGAGCTACTGTGACTAAAACTGAGCTTCCCTATGCACAGGGAAGCAAGAGAAATGCTGATTTCATCAAGCCCAGTTACATACTCAGAATCTGTACTACTGCGCAAATAGGCATGTCTCTTTAGGCAAAAAACTCATTTCTGACAAAGTTGCCCAAATGCATCTCAGAAGTGTGCAACTTGTTCCCTGAGTTAGAAAACGTCGAGAAACGGTCGTTTCTGTGAGCGCTGTGCTTCTACACATGTATTTGCTGAAAGGTGAAAGCACACAGTAATGTGCACTTTTCTCCCAGCAAATACACTGTTTCTAAGGAAATGGGAACACACTGAGGAGACACTTGTGGGAGCTACTGTGACTAAAACTGAGCTTCCCTAAACACAGGGAAGCAAGAGAAATGCTGATTACATCAAGCCCAGTTACATACTCAGAATCTGTACTACTGCGCAAATAGGCATGTCTCTTTAGGCAAAAAACTCATTTCTGACAAAGTTGCCCAAATGCATCTCAGAAGTGTGCAACTTGTTCCCTGAGTTAGAAAACGTCGAGAAACGTTCGTTTCTGCTAGCGCTGTGCTTCTACACATGTATTTGCTGAACGGTGAAAGCGCACAGTAATGCACTTTTCTCCCAGGAAATACACTGTTTCTAAGGAAATGGGAACACACTGAGGAGACACTTGTGGGAGCTACTGTGACTAAAACTGAGCTTTCCTACGCACAGGGAAGCAAGAGAAATGCTGATTTCATCAAGCCCAGTTACATACTCAGAATCTGTACGACTGCGCAAATAGGCATGTCTCTTTAGGCAAAAAACTCATTTCTGACAAAGTTGCCCAAAAGCACCTCATAAGTGTGCAACTTGTTCCTTGAGTTAGAAAACGTCGAGAAACGGTCTTTTCTGCTAGCGCTGTGCTTCTACACATGTATTTGCTGAACGGTGAAAGCGCACAGTAATGTACTTTTCTCCCAGCAAATACACTGTTTCTAAGGAAATGGGAACACACTGAGGAGACACTTGTGGGAGCTACTGTGACTAAAACTGAGCTTCCCTATGCACAGGGAAGCAAGAGAAATGCTGATTTCATCAAGCCCAGTTACATACTCAGAATCTGTACTACTGCGCAAATAGGCATGTCTCTTTAGGCAAAAAACTCATTTCTGACAAAGTTGCCCAAATGCATCTCAGAAGTGTGCAACTTGTTCCCTGAGTTAGAAAACGTCGAGAAACGGTCGTTTCTGTGAGCGCTGTGCTTCTACACATGTATTTGCTGAAAGGTGAAAGCACACAGTAATGTGCACTTTTCTCCCAGCAAATACACTGTTTCTAAGGAAATGGGAACACACTGAGGAGACACTTGTGGGAGCTACTGTGACTAAAACTGAGCTTCCCTACGGACAGGGAAGCAAGAGAAATGCTGATTTCATCAAGCCCAGTTACATACTCAGAATCTGTACTACTGCGCAAATAGGCATGTCTCTGTAGGCTAAAAACTCATTTCTGACAAAGTTGCCCAAATGCATCTCAGAAGTGTGCAACTTGTTCCCTGAGTTAGAAAACGTCGTGATACGGTCGTTTCTGCTAGCGCTGTGCTTCTACAGATGTATTTGCTGAACGGTGAAAGCGCACAGTAATGCACTTTTCTCCCAGCAAATACACTGTTTCTAAGGAAATGGTAACACACTGACACACTGAGGAGACACTTGTGGGAGCTACAGTGACTAAAACTGAGCTTCCCTACGGACAGGGAAGCAAGAGAAATGCTGATTTCATCAAGCCCAGTTACATACTCAGAATCTGTACTACTGCGAAAATAGGCATGTCCCTTTGGCCAAAAAATCATTTCTGACAAAGTTGGCCAAATGCATCTCAGAAGTGTGCAACTTGTTCCCTGAGTTAGAAAACGTCGAGAAACGGTCGTTTCTGCTAGCGCTGTGCTTCTACACATGTATTTGCTGAACGGTGAAAGCGCACAGTATTGCACTTTTCTCCCAGCAAATACACTGTTTCTAAGGAAATGGTAACACACTGACACACTGAGGAGACACTTGTGGGAGCTACAGTGACTAAAACTGAGCTTCCCTACGGACAGGGAAGCAAGAGAAATGCTGATTTCATCAAGCCCAGTTACATACACAGAATCTGTACTCCTGCGAAAATAGGCATGTCTCTGTAGGCAAAAAACTCATTTCTGACAAAGTTGCCCAAATGCATCTCAGAAGTGTGCAACTTGTTCCCTGTGTTAGAAAACGTCGAGAAACGTTCGTTTCTGCTAGCGCTGTGCTTCTACACATGTATTTGCTGAACGGTGAAAGCGCACAGTAATGCACTGTTCTCCCAGGAAATACGCTGTTTCTAAGGAAATGGGAACACACTGAGGAGACACTTGTGGGAGCTACTGTGACTAAAACTGAGCTTCCCTACGCACAGGGAAGCAAGAGAAATGCTGATTTCATCAAGCCCAGTTACATACTCAGAATCTGTACTACTGCACAAATAAGCATGTCTCTTTAGGCAAAAAACTCATTTCTGAAAAGTTGCCCAAATGCATCTCAGAAGTGTGCAACTTGTTCCCTGAGTAGAAAACGTCGAGAAACGTTCGTTTCTGCTAGCGCTGTGCTTCTACACATGTATTTGCTGAACGGTGAAAGCGCACAGTAATGCACTTTTCTCCCAGCAAATACACTGTTTCTAAGGAAATGGGAACACACTGAGGAGACACTTGTGGGAGGTACTGTGACTAAAACTGAGCTTCCCTACGCACAGGGAAGCAAGAGAAATGCTGATTTCATCAAGCCCAGTTACATACTCAGAATCTGTAGTACTGCGCAAATAGGCATGTCTCTTTAGGCAAAAAACTCATTTCTGACAAAGTTGCCCAAATGCATCTCAGAAGTGTGCAACTTGTTCCCTGAGTTAGAAAACGTCGAGAAACGGTCTTTTCTGCTAGCGCTGTACTTCTACACATGTATTTGCTGAACGGTGAAAGCGCACAGTAATGCACTTTTCTCCCAGCAAATACACTGTTTCTAAGGAAATGGGAACACACTGAGGAGACACTTGTGGGAGCTACTGTGACTAAAACTGAGCTTCCCTATGCACAGGGAAGCAAGAGAAATGCTGATTTCATCAAGCCCAGTTACATACTCAGAATCTGTACTACTGCGCAAATAGGCATGTCTCTTTAGGCAAAAAACTCATTTCTGACAAAGTTGCCCAAATGCATCTCAGAAGTGTGCAACTTGTTCCCTGAGTTAGAAAACGTCGAGAAACGGTCGTTTCTGTGAGCGCTGTGCTTCTACACATGTATTTGCTGAAAGGTGAAAGCACACAGTAATGTGCACTTTTCTCCCAGCAAATACACTGTTTCTAAGGAAATGGGAACACACTGAGGAGACACTTGTGGGAGCTACTGTGACTAAAACTGAGCTTCCCTACGCACAGGGAAGCAAGAGAAATGCTGATTTCATCAAGCCCAGTTACATACTCAGAATCTGTACTACTGCGCAAATAGGCATGTCTCTGTAGGCTAAAAACTCATTTCTGACAAAGTTGCCCAAATGCATCTCAGAAGTGTGCAACTTGTTCCCTGAGTTAGAAAACGTCGAGATACGGTCGTTTCTGCTAGCGCTGTGCTTCTACAGATGTATTTGCTGAACGGTGAAAGCGCACAGTAATGCACTTTTCTCCCAGCAAATACACTGTTTCTAAGGAAATGGTAACACACTGACACACTGAGGAGACACTTGTGGGAGCTACAGTGACTAAAACTGAGCTTCCCTACGGACAGGGAAGCAAGAGAAATGCTGATTTCATCAAGCCCAGTTACATACTCAGAATCTGTACTACTGCGAAAATAGGCATGTCCCTTTGGCCAAAAAATCATTTCTGACAAAGTTGGCCAAATGCATCTCAGAAGTGTGCAACTTGTTCCCTGAGTTAGAAAACGTCGAGAAACGGTCGTTTCTGCTAGCGCTGTGCTTCTACACATGTATTTGCTGAACGGTGAAAGCGCACAGTAATGCACTTTTCTCCCAGCAAATACACTGTTTCTAAGGAAATGGTAACACACTGACACACTGAGGAGTCACTTGTGGGAGCTACTGTGACTAAAACTGAGCTTCCCTACGCACAGGGAAGCAAGAGAAATGCTGATTTCATCAAGCCCAGTTACATACTCAGAATCTGTACTACTGAGAAAATAGGCATGTCTCTGTAGGCAAAAAACTCATTTCTGACAAAGTTGCCCAAATGCATCTCAGAAGTGTGCAACTTGTTCCCTGAGTTAGAAAACGTCGAGAAACGTTCGTTTCTGCTAGCGCTGTGCTTCTACACATGTATTTGCTGAACGGTGAAAGCGCACAGTAATGCACTGTTCTCCCAGGAAATACACTGTTTCTAAGGAAATGGGAACACACTGAGGAGACACTTGTGGGAGCTACTGTGACTAAAACTGAGCTTCCCTACGCACAGGGAAGCAAGAGAAATGCTGATTTCATCAAGCCCAGTTACATACTCAGAATCTGTACTACTGCACAAATAAGCATGTCTCTTTAGGCAAAAAACTCATTTCTGAAAAGTTGCCCAAATGCATCTCAGAAGTGTGCAACTTGTTCCCTGAGTTAGAAAACGTCGAGAAACGTTCGTTTCTGCTAGCGCTGTGCTTCTACACATGTATTTGCTGAACGGTGAAAGCGCACAGTAATGCACTTTTCTCCCAGCAAATACACTGTTTCTAAGGAAATGGGAACACACTGAGGAGACACTTGTGGGAGCTACTGTGACTAAAACTGAGCTTCCCTACGCACAGGGAAGCAAGAGAAATGCTGATTTCATCAAGCCCAGTTACATACTCAGAATCTGTACTACTGCGCAAATAGGCATGTCTCTTTAGGCAAAAAACTCATTTCTGACAAAGTTGCCCAAATGCATCTCAGAAGTGTGCAACTTGTTCCCTGAGTTAGAAAACGTCGAGAAACGGTCTTTTCTGCTAGCGCTGTACTTCTACACATGTATTTGCTGAACGGTGAAAGCGCACAGTAATGCACTTTTCTCCCAGCAAATACACTGTTTCTAAGGAAATGGGAACACACTGAGGAGACACTTGTGGGAGCTACTGTGACTAAAACTGAGCTTCCCTATGCACAGGGAAGCAAGAGAAATGCTGATTTCATCAAGCCCAGTTACATACTCAGAATCTGTACTACTGCGCAAATAGGCATGTCTCTTTAGGCAAAAAACTCATTTCTGACAAAGTTGCCCAAATGCATCTCAGAAGTGTGCAACTTGTTCCCTGAGTTAGAAAACGTCGAGAAACGGTCGTTTCTGCTAGCGCTGTGCTTCTACAGATGTATTTGCTGAACGGTGAAAGCGCACAGTAATGCACTTTTCTCCCAGCAAATACACTGTTTCTAAGGAAATGGGAACACACTGACGAGACACTTGTGGGAGCTACAGTGACTAAAACTGAGCTTCCCTACGCACAGGGAAGCAAGAGAAATGCTGATTTCATCAAGCCCAGTTACATACTCAGAATCTGTACTACTGCGCAAATAGGCATGTCTCTTTAGGCAAAAAACTCATTTCTGACAAAGTTGCCCAAATGAATCTCAGAAGTGTGCAACTTGTTCCCTGAGTTAGTAAACGTCGAGAAACGGTCGTTTCTGCTAGCGCTGTGCTTCTACAGATGTATTTGCTGAACGGTGAAAGCGCACAGTAATGCACTTTGCTCCCAGCAAATACACTGTTTCTAAGGAAATGGGAACACACTGAGGAGACACTTGTGGGAGCTACTGTGACTAAAACTGAGCTTCCCTACGCACAGGGAAGCAAGAGAAATGCTGATTTCATCAAGCCCAGTTACATATTCAGAATCTGTACTACTGCGCAAATAGGCATGTCTCTGTAGGCAAAAAACTCATTTCTGACAGGTGCCCAAATGCATCTCAGAAGTGTGCAACTTGTTCCCTGAGTTAGAAAACGTCGAGAAACGGTCGTTTCTGCTAGCGCTGTGCTTCTACACATGTATTTGCTGAACGGTGAAAGCGCACAGTAATGCACTTTTCTCCCAGCAAATACACTGTTTCTAAGGAAATGGGAACACACTGAGGAGACACTTGTGGGAGCTACTGTGACTAAAACTGAGCTTCCCTACGCACAGGGAAGCAAGAGAAATGCTGATTTCATCAAGCCCAGTTACATACTCAGAATCTGTACTACTGCGCAAATAGGCATGTCTCTTTAGGCAAAAAACTCATTTCTGACAAAGTTGCCCAAATGCATCTCAGAAGTGTGCAACTTATTCCCTGAGTTAGAAAACGTCGAGAAACGTTCGTTTCTGCTAGCGCTGTGCTTCTACACATGTATTTCCTGAACGGTGAAAGCGCACAGTAATGCACTTTTCTCCCAGGAAATACACTGTTTCTAAGGAAATGGGAACACACTGAGGAGACACTTGTGGGAGGTACTGTGACTAAAACTGAGCTTCCCTACACAAAGGGAAGCAAGAGAAATGCTGATTTCATCAAGCCCAGTTACATATTCAGAATCTGTACTACTGCGCAAATAGGCATGTCTCTTTAGGCAAAAAACTAATTTCTGACAAAGTTGCCCAAATGCATCTCAGAAGTGTGCAACTTGTTCCCTGAGTTAGAAAACGTCGAGAAACGGTCGTTTCTGCTAGCGCTGTGCTTCTACACATGTATTTGCTGAAAGGTGAAAGCACACAGTAATGTGCACTTTTCTCCCAGCAAATACACTGTTTCTAAGGATATGGGAACACACTGAGGAGACACTTGTGGGAGCTACTGTGACTAAAACTGAGCTTCCCTACGCACAGGGAAGCAAGAGAAATGCTGATTTCATCAAGCCCAGTTACATACTCAGAATCTGTACTACTGCGAAAATAGGCATGTCTCTGTAGGCAAAAAACTCATTTCTGACAAAGTTGCCCAAATGCATCTCAGAAGTGTGCAACTTGTTCCCTGAGTTACAAAACGTCGAGAAACGGTCGTTTCTGCTAGCGCTGTGCTTCTACAGATGTATTTGCTGAACGGTGAAAGCGCACAATAATGCACTTTTCTCCCAGCAAATACACTGTTTCTAAGGAAATGGTAACACACTGAGGAGACACTTGTGGGAGCTACAGTGACTAAAACTGAGCTTCCCTACGCACAGGGAAGCAAGAGAAATGCTGATTTCATCAAGCCCAGTTACATACTCAGAATCTGTACTACTGCGCAAATAGGCATGTCTCTTTAGGCAAAAAACTCATTTCTGACAAAGTTGCCCAAATGCATCTCAGAAGTGTGCAACTTGTTCCCTGAGTTAGAAAACGTCGAGAAACGGTCGTTTCTGCTAGCGCTGTGCTTCTACAGATGTATTTGCTGAACGGTGAAAGCGCACAGTAATGCACTTTTCTCCCAGCAAATACACTGTTTCTAAGGAAATGGGAACACACTGAGGAGACACTTGTGGGAGCTACAATGACTAAAACTGAGCTTCCCTACACACAGGGAAGCAAGAGAAATGCTGATTTCATCAAGCCCAGTTACATACTCAGAATCTGTACTACTGCGAAAATAGGCATGTCTCTGTAGGCAAAAAACTCATTTCTGACAAAGTTGCCCAAATGCATCTCAGAAGTGTGCAACTTGTTCCCTGAGTTAGAAAACGTCGAGAAACGGTCGTTTCTGCTAGCGCTGTGCTTCTACAGATGTATTTGCTGAACGGTGAAAGCGCACAGTAATGCACTTTTCTCCCAGCAAATACACTGTTTCTAAGGAAATGGTAACACACTGAGGAGACACTTGTGGGAGCTACAGTGACTAAAACTGAGCTTCCCTACGCACAGGGAAGCAAGAGAAATGCTGATTTCATCAAGCCCAGTTACATACTCAGAATCTGTACTACTGCGCAAATAGGCATGTCTCTTTAGGCAAAAAACTCATTTCTGACAAAGTTGCCCAAATGGATCTCAGAAGTGTGCAACTTGTTCCCTGAGTTAGAAAACGTCGAGAAACGGTCGTTTCTGCTAGCGCTGTGCTTCTACAGATGTATTTGCTGAACGGTGAAAGCGCACAGTAATGCAATTTTCTCCCAGCAAATATACTGTTTCTAAGGAAATGGTAACACACTGAGGAGACACTTGTGGGAGCTACAGTGACTAAAACTGAGCTTCCCTACGGACAGGGAAGCAAAAGAAATGCTGATTTCATCAAGCCCAGTTACATACTCAGAATCTGTACTACTGCGCAAATAGGCATGTCTCTGTAGGCAAAAAACTCATTTCTGACAAAGTTGCCCAAATGCATCTCAGAAGTGTGCAACTTGTTCCCTGAGTTAGAAAACGTCGACAAACGTTCGTTTCTGCTAGCGCTGTGCTTCTACACATGTATTTGCTGAACGGTGAAAGCGCACAGTAATGCACTTTTCTCCCAGGAAATACACTGTTTCTAAGGAAATGGGAACACACTGAGGAGACACTTGTGGGAGGTACTGTGACTAAAACTGAGCTTCCCTACGCACAGGGAAGCAAGAGAAATGCTGATTTCATCAAGCCCAGTTACATACTCAGAATCTGTACTACTGCGCAAATAGGCATGTCTCTTTAGGCAAAAAACTCATTTCTGACAAAGTTGCCCAAATGCATCTCAGAAGTGTGCAACTTGTTCCCTGAGTTAGAAAACGTCGAGAAACGGTCTTTTCTGCTAGCGCTGTACTTCTACACATGTATTTGCTGAACGGTGAAAGCGCACAGTAATGCACTTTTCTCCCAGCAAATACACTGTTTCTAAGGAAATGGGAACACACTGAGGAGACACTTGTGGGAGCTACTGTGACTAAAACTGAGCTTCCCTATGCACAGGGAAGCAAGAGAAATGCTGATTTCATCAAGCCCAGTTACATACTCAGAATCTGTACTACTGCGCAAATAGGCATGTCTCTTTAGGCAAAAAACTCATTTCTGACAAAGTTGCCCAAATGCATCTCAGAAGTGTGCAACATGTTCCCTGAGTTAGAAAACGTCGAGAAACGGTCGTTTCTGCTAGCGCTGTGCTTCTACAGATGTATTTGGTGAACGGTGAAAGCGCACAGTAATGCACTTTGCTCCCAGCAAATACACTGTTTCTAAGGAAATGGGAACACACTGAGGAGACACTTGTGGGAGCTACTGTGACTAAAACTGAGCTTCCCTACGCACAGGGAAGCAAGAGAAATGCTGATTTCATCAAGCCCAGTTACATATTCAGAATCTGTACTACTGCGCAAATAGGCATGTCTCTGTAGGCAAAAAACTCATTTCTGACAGGTGCCCAAATGCATCTCAGAAGTGTGCAACTTGTTCCCTGAGTTAGAAAACGTCGAGAAACGTTAGTTTCTGCTAGCGCTGTGCTTCTACACATGTATTTGCTGAACGGTGAAAGCGCACAGTAATGTACTTTTCTCCCAGCAAATACACTGTTTCTAAGGAAATGGGAACACACTGAGGAGACACTTGTGGGAGCTACTGTGACTAAAACTGAGCTTCCCTACGCACAGGGAAGCAAGAGAAATGCTGATTTCATCAAGCCCAGTTACATACTCAGAATCTGTACTACTGCACAAATAGGCATGTCTCTTTAGGCAAAAAACTCATTTCTGACAAAGTTGCCCAAATGCATCTCAGAAGTGTGCAACTTGTTCCCTGAGTTAGAAAACGTCGAGAAACGGTCATTTCTGCTAGCGATGTGCTTCTACAGATGTATTTGGTGAACGGTGAAAGCGCACAGTAATGTACTTTGCTCCCAGCAAATACACTGTTTCTAAGGAAATGGGAACACACTGAGGAGACACTTGTGGGAGCTACTGTGACTAAAACTGAGCTTCCCTACGCACAGGGAAGCAAGAGAAATGCTGATTTCATCAAGCCCAGTTACATATTCAGAATCTGTACTACTGGGCAAATAGGCATGTCTCTGTAGGCAAAAAATTCATTTCTGACAGGTGCCCAAATGCATCTCAGAAGTGTGCAACTTGTTCCCTGAGTTAGAAAACGTCGAGAAACGTTAGTTTCTGCTACCGCTGTGCTTCTACACATGTATTTGCTGAACGGTGAAAGCGCACAGTAATGCACTTTTCTCCCAGCAAATACACTGTTTCTAAGGAAATGGGAACACACTGAGGAGACACTTGTGGGAGCTACTGTGACTAAAACTGAGCTTCCCTACGCACAGGGAAGCAAGAGAAATGCTGATTTCATCAAGCCCAGTTACATACTCAGAATCTGTACTACTGCGCAAATAGGCATGTCTCTTTAGGCAAAAAACTCATTTCTGACAAAGTTGCCCAAATGCATCTCAGAAGTGTGCAACTTGTTCCCTGAGTTAGAAAACGTCGAGAAACGTTCGTTTCTGCTAGCGCTGTGCTTCTACACATGTATTTGCTGAACGGTGAAAGCGCACAGTAATGCACTTTTCTCCCAGGAAATACACTGTTTCTAAGGAAATGGGAACACACTGAGGAGACACTTGTGGGAGGTACTGTGACTAAAACTGAGCTTCCCTACACACAGGGAAGCAAGAGAAATGCTGATTTCATCAAGCCCAGTTACATACTCAGAATCTGTACTACTGCGCAAATAGGCATGTCTCTTTAGGCAAAAAACTCATTTCTGACAAAGTTGCCCAAATGCATCTCAGAAGTGTGCAACTTGTTCCCTGAGTTAGAAAACGTCGAGAAACGGTCGTTTCTGCTAGCGCTGTGCTTCTACACATGTATTTGCTGA
The DNA here is from genome assembly GCF_964271855.1 of Acomys minous. Lineage (NCBI taxonomy): Eukaryota > Metazoa > Chordata > Mammalia > Rodentia > Muridae > Acomys > Acomys minous. The sequence goes on along the minus strand of NW_028182169.1, from coordinate 326,809 downwards.
AAGGTGAAAGCACACAGTAATGTGCACTTTTCTCCCAGCAAATACACTGTTTCTAAGGAAATGGGAACACACTGGGGAGACGCTTGTGGGAGCTACTGTGACTAAAACTGAGCTTCCCTACGCACAGGGAAGCAAGAGAAATGCTGATTTCATCAAGCCCAGTTACATACTCAGAATCTGTACTACTGCGAAAATAGGCATGTCTCTGTAGGCAAAAAACTCATTTCTGACAAAGTTGCCCAAATGCATCTCAGAAGTGTGCAACTTTTTCCCTGAGTTAGAAAACGTCGAGAAACAGTCGTTTCTGCTAGCGCTGTGCTTCTACACATGTATTTGCTGAACGGTGAAAGCGCACAGTAATGCACTTTTCTCCCAGCAAATACACTGTTTCTAAGGAAATGGTAACACACTGAGGAGACACTTGTGGGAGCTACAGTGACTAAAACTGAGCTTCCCTACGGACAGGGAAGCGAGAGAAATGCTGGTTTCATCAAGCCCAGTTACATACTCAGAGTCTGTACTACTGCGAAAATAGGCATGTCTCTGTAGGCAAAAAACTCATTTCTGACAAAGTTGCCCAAATGCATCTCAGAAGTGTGCAACTTGTTCCCTGAGTTAGAAAACGTCGAGAAACGTTCGTTTCTGCTAGCGCTGTGCTTCTACACATGTATTTGCTGAACGGTGAAAGCGCACAGTAATGCACTTTTCTCCCAGGAAATACACTGTTTCTAAGGAAATGGGAACACACTGAGGAGACACTTGTGGGAGCTACTGTGACTAAAACTGAGCTTCCCTAGGCACCGGGAAGCAAGAGAAATGCTGATTTCATCAAGCCCAGTTACATACTCAGAATCTGTACTACTGCGCAAATAGGCATGTCTCTTTAGGCAAAAAACTCATTTCTGACAAAGTTGCCCAAATGCATCTCAGAAGTGTGCAACTTGTTCCCTGAGTTAGAAAACGTCGAGAAACGTTCATTTCTGCTAGCGCTGTGCTTCTACACATGTATTTGCTGAACGGTGAAAGTGCACAGTAATGTGTACTTTTCTCCCAGCAAATACACTGTTTGTAAGGAAATGGGAACACACTGATGAGACACTTGTGGGAGCTACTGGGACTAAAACTGAGCTTCCCAACGCACAGGGAAGCAAGAGAAATGCTGATTTCATCAGGCCCATTTACATACGCAGAATCTGTTACTGCGCAAATAGGCATGTTTCTTTAGGCAAAAAACTCATTTCTGACAAAGTTGCCCAAATGCATCTCAGAAGTGTGCAACTTGTTCCCTGAGTTAGAAAACGTCGAGAAACGGTCGTTTCTGCTAGCGCTGTGCTTCTACACATGTATTTGCTGAAAGGTGAAAGCACACAGTAATGTGCACTTTTCTCCCAGCAAATACACTGTTTCTAAGGAAATGGGAACACACTGAGGAGACACTTGTGGGAGCTACTGTGACTAAAACTGAGCTTCCCTATGCACAGGGAAGCAAGAGAAATGCTGATTTCATCAAGCCCAGTTACATACTCAGAATCTGTACTACTGCGCTAATAGGCATGTCTCTGTTGGAAAAAAACTCATTTCTGACAAAGTTGCCCAAATGCATCTCAGAAGTGTGCAACTTGTTCCCTGAGTTAGAAAACGTCGAGAAACGTTCGTTTCTGCTAGCGCTGTGCTCCTACACATGTATTTGCTGAACGGTGAAAGCGCACAGTAATGCACTTTTCTCGCAGCAAATACACTGTGTCTAAGGAAATGGGAACACACTGAGGAGACACTTGTGGGAGCTACTGTGACTAAAACTGAGCTTCCCTACGCACAGGGAAGCAAGAGAAATGCTGATTTCATCAAGCCCAGTTACATACTCAGAATCTGTACTACTGCGCAAATAGGCATGTCTCTGTAGGCAAAAAACTCATTTCTGACAAAGTTGCCCAAATGCATCTCAGAAGTGTGCAACTTGTTCCCTGAGTTAGAAAACGTCGAGAAACGTTCGTTTCTGCTAGCGCTGTGCTTCTACACATGTATTTGCTGAACGGTGAAAGCGCACAGTAATGCACTTTTCTCCCACCAAATACACTGTTTCTAAGGAAATGGGAACACACTGAGGAGACACTTGTGGGAGCTACTGTGAATAAAACTGAGCTTCCCTACGCACAGGGAAGCAAGAGAAATGCTGATTTCATCAAGCCCAGTTACATACTCAGAATCTGTACTACTGCGCAAATAGGCATGTCTCTTTAGGCAAAAAACTCATTTCTGACAAAGTTGCCCAAATGCATCTCAGAAGTGTGCAACTTGTTCCCTGAGTTAGAAAACGTTGAGAAACGTTCGTTTCTGCTAGCACTGTGCTTCTACACATGTATTTGCTGAACGGTGAAAGCGCACAGTAATGCACTTTTCTCCCAGCAAATACACTGTTTCTAAGGAAATGGGAACACACTGAGGAGACACTTGTGGGAGCTACTGTGACTAAAAATGAGATTCCCTACGCACAGGGAAGCAAGAGAAATGCTGATTTCATCAAGCCCAGTTACATACTCAGAATCTGTACTACTGCGCAAATAGGCATGTCTCTTTAGGCAAAAAACTCATTTCTGACAAAGTTGCCCAAATGCATCTCAGAAGTGTGCAAATTGTTCCCTGAGTTAGAAAACGTCGAGAAACGGTCGTTTCTGCTAGCGCTGTGCTTCTACACATGTATTTGCTGAAAGGTGAAAGCACACAGTAATGTGCACTTTTCTCCCAGCAAATACACTGTTTCTAAGGAAATGGGAACACACTGAGGAGACACTTGTGGGAGCTACTGTGACTAAAACTGAGCTTCCCTACGCACAGGGAAGCAAGAGAAATGCTGATTTCATCAAGCCCAGTTACATACTCAGAATCTGTACTACTGCGAAAATAGGCATGTCTCTGTAGGCAAAAAACTCATTTCTGACAAAGTTGCCCAAATGCATCTCAGAAGTGTGCAACTTGTTCCCTGAGTTACAAAACGTCGAGAAACGGTCGTTTCTGCTAGCGCTGTGCTTCTACAGATGTATTTGCTGAACGGTGAAAGCGCACAGTAATGCACTTTTCTCCCAGCAAATACACTGTTTCTAAGGAAATGGGAACACACTGAGGAGACACTTGTGGGAGCTACAGTGACTAAAACTGAGCTTCCCTACGCACAGGGAAGCAAGAGAAATGCTGATTTCATCAAGCCCAGTTACATACTCAGAATCTGTACTACTGCGAAAATAGGCATGTCTCTGTAGGCAAAAAACTCATTTCTGACAAAGTTGCCCAAATGCATCTCAGAAGTGTGCAACTTGTTCCCTGAGTTAGAAAACGTCGAGAAACGTTCGTTTCTGCTAGCGCTGTGCTTCTACAGATGTATTTGCTGAACGGTGAAAGCGCACAGTAATGCACTTTTCTCCCAGCAAATACACTGTTTCTAAGGAAATGGTAACACACTGAGGAGACACTTGTGGGAGGTACTGTGACTAAAACTGAGCTTCCCTACGCACAGGGAAGCAAGAGAAATGCTGATTTCATCAAGCCCAGTTACATACTCAGAATCTGTACTACTGCGCAAATAGGCATGTCTCTTTAGGCAAAAAACTCATTTCTGACAAAGTTGCCCAAATGCATCTCAGAAGTGTGCAACTTGTTCCCTGAGTTAGAAAACGTCGAGAAACGGTCTTTTCTGCTAGCGCTGTACTTCTACACATGTATTTGCTGAACGGTGAAAGCGCACAGTAATGCACTTTTCTCCCAGCAAATACACTGTTTCTAAGGAAATGGGAACACACTGAGGAGACACTTGTGGGAGCTACTGTGACTAAAACTGAGCTTCCCTATGCACAGGGAAGCAAGAGAAATGCTGATTTCATCAAGCCCAGTTACATACTCAGAATCTGTACTACTGCGCAAATAGGCATGTCTCTTTAGGCAAAAAACTCATTTCTGACAAAGTTGCCCAAATGCATCTCAGAAGTGTGCAACTTGTTCCCTGAGTTAGAAAACGTCGAGAAACGTTCGTTTCTGCTAGCGCTGTGCTTCTACAGATGTATTTGCTGAACGGTGAAAGCGCACAGTAATGCACTTTTCTCCCAGCAAATACACTGTTTCTAAGGAAATGGGAACACACTGACGAGACACTTGTGGGAGCTACAGTGACTAAAACTGAGCTTCCCTACGCACAGGGAAGCAAGAGAAATGCTGATTTCATCAAGCCCAGTTACATACTCAGAATCTGTACTACTGCGCAAATAGGCATGTCTCTTTAGGCAAAAAACTCATTTCTGACAAAGTTGCCCAAATGCATCTCAGAAGTGTGCAACTTGTTCCCTGAGTTAGAAAACGTCGAGAAACGGTCGTTTCTGCTAGCGCTGTGCTTCTACAGATGTATTTGGTGAACGGTGAAAGCGCACAGTAATGCACTTTGCTCCCAGCAAATACACTGTTTCTAAGGAAATGGGAACACACTGAGGAGACACTTGTGGGAGCTACTGTGACTAAAACTGAGCTTCCCTACGCACAGGGAAGCAAGAGAAATGCTGATTTCATCAAGCCCAGTTACATATTCAGAATCTGTACTACTGCGCAAATAGGCATGTCTCTGTAGGCAAAAAACTCATTTCTGACAGGTGCCCAAATGCATCTCAGAAGTGTGCAACTTGTTCCCTGAGTTAGAAAACGTCGAGAAACGTTAGTTTCTGCTAGCGCTGTGCTTCTACACATGTATTTGCTGAACGGTGAAAGCGCACAGTAATGCACTTTTCTCCCAGCAAATACACTGTTTCTAAGGAAATGGGAACACACTGAGGAGACACTTGTGGGAGCTACTGTGACTAAAACTGAGCTTCCCTACGCACAGGGAAGCAAGAGAAATGCTGATTTCATCAAGCCCAGTTACATACTCAGAATCTGTACTACTGCGCAAATAGGCATGTCTCTTTAGGCAAAAAACTCATTTCTGACAAAGTTGCCCAAATGCATCTCAGAAGTGTGCAACTTGTTCCCTGAGTTAGAAAACGTCGAGAAACGTTCGTTTCTGCTAGCGCTGTGCTTCTACACATGTATTTGCTGAACGGTGAAAGCGCACAGTAATGCACTTTTCTCCCAGCAAATACACTGTTTCTAAGTAAATGGGAACACACTGACGAGACACTTGTGGGAGCTACAGTGACTAAAACTGAGCTTCCCTACGCACAGGGAAGCAAGAGAAATGCTGATTTCATCAAGCCCAGTTACATACTCAGAATCTGTACTACTGCGCAAATAGGCATGTCTCTTTAGGCAAAAAACTCATTTCTGACAAAGTTGCCCAAATGCATCGCAGAAGTGTGCAACTTGTTCCCTGAGTTAGAAAACGTCGAGAAACGGTCATTTCTGCTAGCGATGTGCTTCTACAGATGTATTTGGTGAACGGTGAAAGCACACAGTAATGTACTTTGCTCCCAGCAAATACACTGTTTCTAAGGAAATGGGAACACACTGAGGAGACACTTGTGGGAGCTACTGTGACTAAAACTGAGCTTCCCTACACACAGGGAAGCAAGAGAAATGCTGATTTCATCAAGCCCAGTTACATACTCAGAATCTGTACTACTGCGCAAATAGGCATGTCTCTTTAGGCAAAAAACTCATTTCTGACAAAGTTGCCCAAATGCATCTCAGAAGTGTGCAACTTGTTCCCTGAGTTAGAAAACGTCGAGAAACGGTCTTTTCTGCTAGCGCTGTACTTCTACACATGTATTTGCTGAACGGTGAAAGCGCACAGTAATGCACTTTTCTCCCAGCAAATACACTGTTTCTAAGGAAATGGGAACACACTGAGGAGACACTTGTGGGAGCTACTGTGACTAAAACTGAGCTTCCCTATGCACAGGGAAGCAAGAGAAATGCTGATTTCATCAAGCCCAGTTACATACTCAGAATCTGTACTACTGCGCAAATAGGCATGTCTCTTTAGGCAAAAAACTCATTTCTGACAAAGTTGCCCAAATGCATCTCAGAAGTGTGCAACTTGTTCCCTGAGTTAGAAAACGTCGAGAAACGGTCGTTTCTGCTAGCCCTGTGCTTCTACAGATGTATTTGCTGAACGGTGAAAGCGCACAGTAATGCACTTTTCTCCCAGCAAATACACTGTTTCTAAGGAAATGGGAACACACTGACGAGACACTTGTGGGAGCTACAGTGACTAAAACTGAGCTTCCCTACGCACAGGGAAGCAAGAGAAATGCTGATTTCATCAAGCCCAGTTACATACTCAGAATCTGTACTACTGCGCAAATAGGCATGTCTCTTTAGGCAAAAAACTCATTTCTGACAAAGTTGCCCAAATGCATCTCAGAAGTGTGCAACTTGTTCCCTGAGTTAGAAAACGTCGAGAAACGGTCGTTTCTGCTAGCGCTGTGCTTCTACACATGTATTTGCTGAACGGTGAAAGCACACAGTAATGTGCACTTTTATCCCAGCAAATACACTGTTTCTAAGGAAATGGGAACACACTGGGGAGACGCTTGTGGGAGCTACTGTGACTAAAACTGAGCTTCCCTACGCACAGGGAAGCAAGAGAAATGCTGATTTCATCAAGCCCAGTTACATACTCAGAATCTGTACTACTGCGAAAATAGGCATGTCTCTGTAGGCAAAAAACTCATTTCTGACAAAGTTGCCCAAATGCATCTCAGAAGTGTGCAACTTTTTCCCTGAGTTAGAAAACGTCGAGAAACAGTCGTTTCTGCTAGCGCTGTGCTTCTACACATGTATTTGCTGAACGGTGAAAGCGCACAGTAATGCACTTTTCTCCCAGCAAATACACTGTTTCTAAGGAAATGGTAACACACTGAGGAGACACTTGTGGGAGCTACAGTGACTAAAACTGAGCTTCCCTACGGACAGGGAAGCGAGAGAAATGCTGGTTTCATCAAGCCCAGTTACATACTCAGAGTCTGTACTACTGCGAAAATAGGCATGTCTCTGTAGGCAAAAAACTCATTTCTGACAAAGTTGCCCAAATGCATCTCAGAAGTGTGCAACTTGTTCCCTGAGTTAGAAAACGTCGAGAAACTTTCGTTTCTGCTAGCGCTGTGCTTCTACACATGTATTTGCTGAACGGTGAAAGCGCACAGTAATGCACTTTTCTCCCAGGAAATACACTGTTTCTAAGGAAATGGGAACACACTGAGGAGACACTTGTGGGAGCTACTGTGAATAAAACTGAGCTTCCCTAGGCACCGGGAAGCAAGAGAAATGCTGATTTCATCAAGCCCAGTTACATACTCAGAATCTGTACTACTGCGCAAATAGGCATGTCTCTTTAGGCAAAAAACTCATTTCTGACAAAGTTGCCCAAATGCATCTCAGAAGTGTGCAACTTGTTCCCTGAGTTAGAAAACGTCGAGAAACGTTCATTTCTGCTAGCGCTGTGCTTCTACACATGTATTTGCTGAACGGTGAAAGTGCACAGTAATGTGTACTTTTCTCCCAGCAAATACACTGTTTGTAAGGAAATGGGAACACACTGATGAGACACTTGTGGGAGCTACTGGGACTAAAACTGAGCTTCCCAACGCACAGGGAAGCAAGAGAAATGCTGATTTCATCAGGCCCATTTACATACGCAGAATCTGTTACTGCGCAAATAGGCATGTTTCTTTAGGCAAAAAACTCATTTCTGACAAAGTTGCCCAAATGCATCTCAGAAGTGTGCAACTTGTTCCCTGAGTTAGAAAACGTCGAGAAACGGTCGTTTCTGCTAGCGCTGTGCTTCTACACATGTATTTGCTGAAAGGTGAAAGCACACAGTAATGTGCACTTTTCTCCCAGCAAATACACTGTTTCTAAGGAAATGGGAACACACTGAGGAGACACTTGTGGGAGCTACTGTGACTAAAACTGAGCTTCCCTATGCACAGGGAAGCAAGAGAAATGCTGATTTCATCAAGCCCAGTTACATACTCAGAATCTGTACTACTGCGCAAATAGGCATGTCTCTTTAGGCAAAAAACTCATTTCTGACAAAGGTGCCCAAATGCATCTCAGAAGTGTGCAAATTGTTCCCTGAGTTAGAAAACGTCGAGAAACTGTCGATTCTGCTAGCGCTGTGCTTCTACACATGTATTTGCTGAACGGTGAAAGGGCACAGTAATGCACTTTTCTCCCAGCAAATACACTGTTTCTAAGGAAATGGGAACACACTGAGGAGACACTTGTGGGAGCTACAGTGACTAAAACTGAGCTTCCCTACGCACAGGGAAGCAAGAGAAATGCTGATTTCATCAAGCCCAGTTACATACTCAGAATCTGTACTACTGCGCTAATAGGCATGTCTCTGTTGGAAAAAAACTCATTTCTGACAAAGTTGCCCAAATGCATCTCAGAAGTGTGCAACTTGTTCCCTGAGTTAGAAAACGTCGAGAAACGTTCGTTTCTGCTAGCGCTGTGCTCCTACACATGTATTTGCTGAACGGTGAAAGCGCACAGTAATGCACTTTTCTCGCAGCAAATACACTGTTTCTAAGGAAATGGGAACACACTGAGGAGACACTTGTGGGAGCTACAGTGACTAAAACTGAGCTTCCCTACGCACAGGGAAGCAAGAGAAATGCTGATTTCATCAAGCCCAGTTACATACTCAGAATCTGTACTACTGCGCAAATAGGCATGTCTCTTTAGGCAAAAAACTCATTTCTGACAAAGTTGCCCAAATGCATCTCAGAAGTGTGCAACTTGTTCCATGAGTTAGAAAACGTCGAGAAACGTTCGTTTCTGCTAGCGCTGTGCTTCTACACATGTATTTGCTGAACGGTGAAAGCGCACAGTAATGCACTTTTCTCCCAGCAAATACACTGTGTCTAAGGAAATGGGAACACACTGAGGAGACACTTGTGGGAGCTACTGTGACTAAAACTGAGCTTCCCTACGCACAGGGAAGCAAGATAAATGCTGATTTCATCAAGCCCAGTTACATACTCAGAATCTGTACTACTGCGCAAATAGGCATGTCTCTGTAGGCAAAAAACTCATTTCTGACAAAGTTGCCCAAATGCATCTCAGAAGTGTGCAACTTGTTCCCTGAGTTAGAAAACGTCGAGAAACGTTCGTTTCTGCTAGCGCTGTGCTTCTACACATGTATTTGCTGAACGGTGAAAGCGCACAGTAATGCACTTTTCTCCCAGCAAATACACTGTTTCTAAGGAAATGGGAACACACTGAGGAGACACTTGTGGGAGCTACTGTGAATAAAACTGAGCTTCCCTACGCACAGGGAAGCAAGAGAAATGCTGATTTCATCAAGCCCAGTTACATACTCAGAATCTGTACTACTGCGCAAATAGGCATGTCTCTTTAGGCAAAAAACTCATTTCTGACAAAGTTGCCCAAATGCATCTCAGAAGTGTGCAACTTGTTCCCTGAGTTAGAAAACGTCGAGAAACGGTCGTTTCTGCTAGCGCTGTGCTTCTACACATGTATATGCTGAACGGTGAAAGCACACAGTAATGCACTTTTCTCCCAGCAAATACACTGTGTCTAAGGAAATGGGAACACACTGAGGAGACACTTGTGGGAGCTACTGTGACTAAAACTGAGCTTCCCTACGCACAGGGAAGCAAGATAAATGCTGATTTCATCAAGCCCAGTTACATACTCAGAATCTGTACTACTGCGCAAATAGGCATGTCTCTGTAGGCAAAAAACTCATTTCTGACAAAGTTGCCCAAATGCATCTCAGAAGTGTGCAACTTGTTCCCTGAGTTAGAAAACGTCGAGAAACGTTCGTTTCTGCTAGCGCTGTGCTTCTACACATGTATTTGCTGAACGGTGAAAGCGCACAGTAATGCACTTTTCTCCCAGCAAATACACTGTTTCTAAGGAAATGGGAACACACTGAGGAGACACTTGTGGGAGCTACTGTGACTAAAACTGAGCTTCCCTACGCACAGGGAAGCAAGAGAAATGCTGATTTCATCAAGCCCAGTTACATACTCAGAATCTGTACTACTGCGCAAATAGGCATGTCTCTTTAGGCAAAAAACTCATTTCTGACAAAGTTGCCCAAATGCATCTCAGAAGTGTGCAACTTGTTCCCTGAGTTAGAAAACGTCGAGAAACGGTCGTTTCTGCTAGCGCTGTGCTTCTACACATGTACTTGCTGAACGGTGAAAGCACACAGTAATGCACTTTTCTCCCAGCAAATACACTGTTTCTAAGGAAGTGGTAACACACTGAGGAGACACTTGTTGGAGCTACTGTGACTAAAACTGAGCTTCCCTACGCACAGGGAAGCAAGATAAATGCTGATTTCATCAAGCCCAGTTACATACTCAGAATCTGTACTACTGCGCAAATAGGCATGTCTCTGTAGGCAAAAAACTCATTTCTGACAAAGTTGCCCAAATGCATCTCAGAAGTGTGCAACTTGTTCCCTGAGTTAGAAAACGTCGAGAAACGGTCGTTTCTGCTAGCGCTGTGCTTCTACACATGTATTTGCTGAACGGTGAAAGCGCACAGTAATGCACTTTTCTCCCAACAAATACACTGTTTCTAAGGAAATGGGAACACACTGAGGAGACACTTGTGGGAGCTACTGTGAATAAAACTGAGCTTCCCTACGCACAGGGAAGCAAGAGAAATGCTGATTTCATCAAGCCCAGTTACATACTCAGAATCTGTACTACTGCGCAAATAGGCATGTCTCTTTAGGCAAAAAACTCATTTCTGACAAAGTTGCCCAAATGCATCTCAGAAGTGTGCAACTTGTTCCCTGAGTTAGAAAACGTCGAGAAACGGTCGTTTCTGCTAGCGCTGTGCTTCTACACATGTACTTGCTGAACGGTGAAAGCACACAGTAATGCACTTTTCTCCCAGCAAATACACTGTGTCTAAGGAAATGGGAACACACTGAGGAGACACTTGTGGGAGCTACTGTGACTAAAACTGAGCTTCCCTACGCACAGGGAAGCAAGATAAATGCTGATTTCATCAAGCCCAGTTACATACTCAGAATCTGTTCTACTGCGCAAATAGGCATGTCTCTTTAGGCAAAAAACTCATTTCTGACAAAGTTGCCCAAATGCATCTCAGAAGGGTGCAACTTGTTCCCTGAGTTAGTAAACGTCGAGAAACGGTCGTTTCTGCAAGTGCTGTGCTTCTACACATGTATTTGCTGAACGGTGAAAGCGCACAGTAATGCACTTTTCTCCCAGCAAATACACTGTTTCTAAGGAAATGGGAACACACTGAGGAGACACTTGTGGGAGCTACTGTGACTAAAACTGAGCTTCCCTACGCACAGGGAAGCAAGAGAAATGCTGATTTCATCAAGCCCAGTTACATACTCAGAATCTGTACTACTACGCAAATAGGCATGTCTCTTTAGGCAAAAAACTCATTTCTGAAAAAGTTGCCCAAATGCATCTCAGAAGTGTGCATCTTGTTCCCTGAGTTAGAAAATGTCGAGAAACAGTCGTTTCTCCTAGCGCTGTGCTTCTACACATGTATTTGCTGAACGGTGAAAGCACACAGTAATGCACTTTTCTCCCAGCAAATACACTGTTTCTAAGGAAATGGGAACACACTGAGGAGACACTTGTGGGAACTACAGTGACTAAAACTGAGCTTCCCTACGCACAGGGAAGCAAGAGAAATGCTGATTTCATCAAGCCCAGTTACATACTCAGAATCTGTACTACTGCGCTAATAGGCATGTCTCTGTTGGAAAAAAACTCATTTCTGACAAAGTTGCCCAAATGCATCTCAGAAGTGTGCAACTTGTTCCCTGAGTTAGAAAACGTCGAGAAACGTTCGTTTCTGCTAGCGCTGTGCTCCTACACATGTATTTGCTGAACGGTGAAAGCGCACAGTAATGCACTTTTCTCGCAGCAAATACACTGTTTCTAAGGAAATGGGAACACACTGAGGAGACACTTGTGGGAGCTACAGTGACTAAAACTGAGCTTCCCTACGCACAGGGAAGCAAGAGAAATGCTGATTTCATCAAGCCCAGTTACATACTCAGAATCTGTACTACTGCGCAAATAGGCATGTCTCTTTAGGCAAAAAACTCATTTCTGACAAAGTTGCCCAAATGCATCTCAGAAGTGTGCAACTTGTTCCATGAGTTAGAAAACGTCGAGAAACGTTCGTTTCTGCTAGCGCTGTGCTTCTACACATGTATTTGCTGAACGGTGAAAGCGCACAGTAATGCACTTTTCTCCCAGCAAATACACTGTGTCTAAGGAAATGGGAACACACTGAGGAGACACTTGTGGGAGCTACTGTGACTAAAACTGAGCTTCCCTACGCACAGGGAAGCAAGATAAATGCTGATTTCATCAAGCCCAGTTACATACTCAGAATCTGTACTACTGCGCAAATAGGCATGTCTCTGTAGGCAAAAAACTCATTTCTGACAAAGTTGCCCAAATGCATCTCAGAAGTGTGCAACTTGTTCCCTGAGTTAGAAAACGTCGAGAAACGTTCGTTTCTGCTAGCGCTGTGCTTCTACACATGTATTTGCTGAACGGTGAAAGCGCACAGTAATGCACTTTTCTCCCAGCAAATACACTGTTTCTAAGGAAATGGGAACACACTGAGGAGACACTTGTGGGAGCTACTGTGAATAAAACTGAGCTTCCCTACGCACAGGGAAGCAAGAGAAATGCTGATTTCATCAAGCCCAGTTACATACTCAGAATCTGTACTACTGCGCAAATAGGCATGTCTCTTTAGGCAAAAAACTCATTTCTGACAAAGTTGCCCAAATGCATCTCAGAAGTGTGCAACTTGTTCCCTGAGTTAGAAAACGTCGAGAAACGGTCGTTTCTGCTAGCGCTGTGCTTCTACACATGTATATGCTGAACGGTGAAAGCACACAGTAATGCACTTTTCTCCCAGCAAATACACTGTGTCTAAGGAAATGGGAACACACTGAGGAGACACTTGTGGGAGCTACTGTGACTAAAACTGAGCTTCCCTACGCACAGGGAAGCAAGATAAATGCTGATTTCATCAAGCCCAGTTACATACTCAGAATCTGTACTACTGCGCAAATAGGCATGTCTCTGTAGGCAAAAAACTCATTTCTGACAAAGTTGCCCAAATGCATCTCAGAAGTGTGCAACTTGTTCCCTGAGTTAGAAAACGTCGAGAAACGTTCGTTTCTGCTAGCGCTGTGCTTCTACACATGTATTTGCTGAACGGTGAAAGCGCACAGTAATGCACTTTTCTCCCAGCAAATACACTGTTTCTAAGGAAATGGGAACACACTGAGGAGACACTTGTGGGAGCTACTGTGACTAAAACTGAGCTTCCCTACGCACAGGGAAGCAAGAGAAATGCTGATTTCATCAAGCCCAGTTACATACTCAGAATCTGTACTACTGCGCAAATAGGCATGTCTCTTTAGGCAAAAAACTCATTTCTGACAAAGTTGCCCAAATGCATCTCAGAAGTGTGCAACTTGTTCCCTGAGTTAGAAAACGTCGAGAAACGGTCGTTTCTGCTAGCGCTGTGCTTCTACACATGTACTTGCTGAACGGTGAAAGCACACAGTAATGCACTTTTCTCCCAGCAAATACACTGTTTCTAAGGAAGTGGTAACACACTGAGGAGACACTTGTTGGAGCTACTGTGACTAAAACTGAGCTTCCCTACGCACAGGGAAGCAAGATAAATGCTGATTTCATCAAGCCCAGTTACATACTCAGAATCTGTACTACTGCGCAAATAGGCATGTCTCTGTAGGCAAAAAACTCATTTCTGACAAAGTTGCCCAAATGCATCTCAGAAGTGTGCAACTTGTTCCCTGAGTTAGAAAACGTCGAGAAACGGTCGTTTCTGCTAGCGCTGTGCTTCTACACATGTATTTGCTGAACGGTGAAAGCGCACAGTAATGCACTTTTCTCCCAACAAATACACTGTTTCTAAGGAAATGGGAACACACTGAGGAGACACTTGTGGGAGCTACTGTGAATAAAACTGAGCTTCCCTACGCACAGGGAAGCAAGAGAAATGCTGATTTCATCAAGCCCAGTTACATACTCAGAATCTGTACTACTGCGCAAATAGGCATGTCTCTTTAGGCAAAAAACTCATTTCTGACAAAGTTGCCCAAATGCATCTCAGAAGTGTGCAACTTGTTCCCTGAGTTAGAAAACGTCGAGAAACGGTCGTTTCTGCTAGCGCTGTGCTTCTACACATGTACTTGCTGAACGGTGAAAGCACACAGTAATGCACTTTTCTCCCAGCAAATACACTGTGTCTAAGGAAATGGGAACACACTGAGGAGACACTTGTGGGAGCTACTGTGACTAAAACTGAGCTTCCCTACGCACAGGGAAGCAAGATAAATGCTGATTTCATCAAGCCCAGTTACATACTCAGAATCTGTTCTACTGCGCAAATAGGCATGTCTCTTTAGGCAAAAAACTCATTTCTGACAAAGTTGCCCAAATGCATCTCAGAAGGGTGCAACTTGTTCCCTGAGTTAGTAAACGTCGAGAAACGGTCGTTTCTGCAAGTGCTGTGCTTCTACACATGTATTTGCTGAACGGTGAAAGCGCACAGTAATGCACTTTTCTCCCAGCAAATACACTGTTTCTAAGGAAATGGGAACACACTGAGGAGACACTTGTGGGAGCTACTGTGACTAAAACTGAGCTTCCCTACGCACAGGGAAGCAAGAGAAATGCTGATTTCATCAAGCCCAGTTACATACTCAGAATCTGTACTACTACGCAAATAGGCATGTCTCTTTAGGCAAAAAACTCATTTCTGAAAAAGTTGCCCAAATGCATCTCAGAAGTGTGCATCTTGTTCCCTGAGTTAGAAAATGTCGAGAAACAGTCGTTTCTCCTAGCGCTGTGCTTCTACACATGTATTTGCTGAACGGTGAAAGCACACAGTAATGCACTTTTCTCCCAGCAAATACACTGTTTCTAAGGAAATGGGAACACACTGAGGAGACACTAGTGGGAGCTACTGTGACTAAAACTGAGCTTCCCTACGCACAGGGAAGCAAGAGAAATGCTGATTTCATCAAGCCCAGTTACATACTCAGAATCTGTTCTACTGCGCAAATAGACATGTCTCTTTAGGCAAAAAACTCATTTCTGACAAAGTTGCCCAAATGCATCTCAGAAGGGTGCAACTTGTTCCCTGAGTTAGAAAACGTCGAGAAACGGTCGTTTCTGCTAGCGCTGTGATTCTACACATGTATTTGCTGAACGGTGAAAGCGCACAGTAATGCACTTTTCTCCCAGCAAATACACTGTTTCTAAGGAAATGGGAACACACTGAGGAGACACTTGTGGGAGCTACTGTGACTAAAACTGAGCTTCCCTACGCACAGGGAAGCAAGAGAAATGCTGATTTCATCAAGCCCAGTTACATACTCAGAATCTGTACTGCTGCGCAAATAGGCATGTCTCTTTAGGCAAAAAACTCATTTCTGACAAAGTTGCCCAAATGCATCTCAGAAGTGTGCAACTTGTTACCTGAGTTAGATAACGTTGAGAAACGGTCTTTTCTGCTAGCGCTGTGCTTCTACACATGTATTTGCTGAACGGTGAAAGCGCACAGTAATGCACTTTTCTCCCAGCAAATACACTGTTTCTAAAGAAATGGGAACACACTGAGGAGACACTTGTGGGAGCTACTGTGACTAAAACTGAGCTTCCCTACGCACAGGGAAGCAAGAGAAATGCTGATTTCATCAAGCCCAGTTACAAACTCAGAAACTGTACTACTGCGCAAATAGGCATGTCTCTTTAGGCAAAAAACTCATTTCTGACAAAGTTGCCCAAATGCATCTCAGAAGTGTGCAACTTGTTCCCTGAGTTAGAAAACGTCGAGAAACGTTCGTTTCTGCTAGCCCTGTGCTTCTACACATGTATTTGCTGAACGGTGAAAGCGCACAGTAATGCACTTTTCTCCCAGCAAATACACTGTTTCTAAGGAAATGGGAACACACTGAGGAGACACTTGTGGGAGCTACTGTGACTAAAACTGAGCTTCCCTACGCACAGGGAAGCAAGAGAAATGCTGATTTCATCAAGCCCAGTTACATACTCAGAATCTGTACTACTGCGCAAATAGGCATGTCTCTTTAGGCAAAAAACTCATTTCTGACAAAGTTGCCCAAATGCATCTCAGAAGTGTGCAACTTGTTCCCTGAGTTAGAAAACGTCGAGAAACGTTCATTTCTGCTAGCGCTGTGCTTCTACACATGTATTTGCTGAACGGTGAAAGCGCACAGTAATGCACTTTTCTCCCAGCAAATACACTGTTTCTAAGGAAATGGGAACACACTGAGGAGACACTTGTGGGAGCTACTGTGACTAAAACTGAGCTTCCCTATACACAGGGAAGCAAGAGAAATGCTGAATTCATCAAGCGCAGTTACATACTCTAAATGTGTACTACTGCGCAAATAGGCATGTCTCTGTAGGCAAAAAACTCATTTCTGACAAAGTTGCCCAAATGCATCTCAAAAGTGTGCAACTTGTTCCCTGAGTTAGAAAACGTCGAGAAACGGTCGTTTCTGCTAGCGCTGTGCTTCTACACATGTATTTGCTGAACGGTGAAAGCGCACAGTAATGCACTTTTCTCCCAGCAAATACACTGTTTCTAAGGAAATGGGAACACACTGAGGAGACACTTGTGGGAGCTACTGTGACTAAAACTGAGCTTCCCTATGCACCTGGAAGCTAGAGAAATGCTGATTTCATCAAGCCCAGTTACATACTCAGAATCTGTACTACTGCACAAATAGGCATGTCTCTTTAGGCAAAAAACTCATTCCTGACAAAGTTGACCAAATGCATCTCAGAAGTGTGCAACTTGTTCCCTGAGTTAAAAACGTCGAGAAACGTTCGTTTCTGCTAGCGCTGTGCTTCTACACATGTATTTGCTGAACGGTGAAAGCGCACAGTAATGCACTTTTCTCCCAGCAAATACACTGTTTCTAAGGAAATGGGAACACACTGAGGAGACACTTGTGGGAGCTACTGTGACTAAAACTGAGCTTCCCTACGCACAGGGAAGCAAGAGAAATGCTGATTTCATCAAACCGAGTTACATACTCAGAATCTGTACTACTGTGCAAATAGGCATGTCTCTGTAGGCAAAAAAACTCATTTCTGACAAAGTTGCCCAAATGCATCTCAGAAGTGTGCAACTTGTTCCCTGAGTTAGAAATCGTCGAGAAACGTTCGTTTCTGCTAGCGCTGTGCTTCTACACTTGTATTTGCTGAACGGTGAAAGCGCACAGTAATGCACTTTTCTCCCAGCAAATACACTGTTTCTAAGGAAATGGGAACACACTGAGGAGACACTTGTGGGAGCTACTGTGACTAAAACTGAGCTTCCCTACGCACAGGGAAGCAAGAGAAATGCTGATTTCATCAAGCCCAGTTACATACTCAGAATCTGTACTACTGCGCAAATAGGCATGTCTCTGTAGGCAAAAAACTCATTTCTGACAAAGTTGCCCAAATGCATCTCAGAAGTGTGCAACTTGTTCCCTGAGTTAGAAAACGTCGAGAAACGGTCGTTTCTGCTAGCGCTATGCTTCTACACATGTATTTGCTGAACGGTGAAAGCACACAGTAATGCACTTTTCTCCCAGCAAATACACTGTTTCTATGGAAATGGGAACACACTGAGGAGACACTTGTGGGAGCTACTGTGACTAAAACTGAGCTTCCCTACGCACAGGGAAGCAAGAGAAATGCTGGTTTCATCAAGCCCAGTTACATACTCAGAATCTGTACTACTGCGCAAATAGGCATGTCTCTGTAGGCAAAAAACTCATTTCTGACAAAGTTGCCCAAATGCATCTCAGAAGTGTGCAACTTGTTCCCTGAGTTAGAAATCGTCGAGAAACCGTCGTTTCTGCTAGCGCTGTGCTTCTACACATGTATTTGCTGAACGGTGAAAGCGCACAGTAGTGCACTTTTCTCCCAGCAAATACACTGTTTCTAAGGAAATGGGAAAACACTGAGGAGACACTTGTGGGAGCTACTGTGACTAAAACTGAGCTTCCCTACGCACCTGGAAGCTAGAGAAATGCTGATTTCATCAAGCCCAGTTACATACTCAGAATCTGTACTACGGCACAAATAGGCATGTCTCTTTAGGCAAAAAACTCATTTCTGACAAAGTTGCCCAAATGCATCTCAGAAGTGTGCAACTTGTTCCATGAATTAGAAAACGTCGAGAAACGTTCGTTTCTGCTAGCGCTGTGCTTCTACACATGTATTTGCTGAACGGTGAAAGCGCACAGTAATACACTTTTCTCCCAGCAAATACACTGTTTCTAAGGAAATGGGAACACACTGAGGAGACACTTGTGGGAGCTACTGTGACTAAAACTGAGCTTCCCTACGCACAGGGAAGCAAGAGAAATGCTGATTTCATCAAGCCCAGTTATATACTCAGAATCTGTACTACTGCGCAAATAGGCATGTCTCTGTAGGCAAAAAACTCATTTCGGACAAAGTTGCCCAAATGCATCTCAGAAGTGTGCAACTTGTTCCCTGAGTTAGAAAACGTCGAGAAATGTTCGTTTCTGCTAGCGCTGTGCTTCTACACATGTATTTGCTGAACGGTGAAAGCGCACAGTAATGCACTTTTCTCCCAGCAAATACACTGTTTCTAAGGAAATGGGAACACACTGAGGAGACACTTGTGGGAGCTACTGTGACTAAAACTGAGCTTCCCTACGCAAAGGGAAGCAAGAGAAATGCTGATTTCACCAAGCCCAGTAACATACTCAGAATCTGTACTACTGCGCAAATAGGCATGTCTCTTTAGGCAAAAAACTCATTTCTGACAAAGTTGCCCAAATGCATCTCAGAAGTGTGCAACTTGTTCCCGGCGTTAGAAAACGTCGAGAAACGGTCGTTTCTGCTAGCGCTGTGCTTCTACACATGTATTTGCTGAACGGTGAAAGCGCACAGTAATGCACTTTTCTCCTAGCAAATACACTGTTTCTAAGGAAATGGGCACACACTGAGGAGACACTTGTGGGAGCTACTGTGACTAAAACTGAGCTTCCCTACGCACAGAAAAGCAAGAGATATGGTGATTTCATCAAGCCCAGTTACATACTCAGATTCTGTACTGCTGCGCAAATAGGCATGTCTCTTTAGGCAAAAAACTCATTTCTGACAAAGTTGCCCAAATGCATCTCAGAAGTGTGCAACTTGTTCCCTGAGTTAGAAAACGTCGAGAAAGGGTCGTTTATGCTAGCGCTGTGCTTCTACACATGTATTTGCTGAACGGTGAAAGCGCACAGTAATGCACTTTTCTCCCAGCAAATACACTGTTTCTAAGGAAATGGGAACACACTGAGGAGACACTTGTGGGAGCTACTGTGACTAAAACTGAGATTCTCTGCGCACAGGGAAGCAAGAGAAATGCTGATTTCATCAAGCCCAGTTACATACTCAGAATCTGTACTACTGCGCAAATAGGCATGTCTCTTTAGGCAAAAAACTCATTTCTGACAAAGTTGCCCAAATGCATCTCAGAAGTGTGCAACTTGTTCCCTGAATTAGAAAACGTCGAGAAACGTTCGCTTCTGCTAGCGCTGTGCTTCTACACATGTATTTGCTGAACGGTGAAAGCGCACAGTAATGCACTTTTCTCCCAGCAAATACACTGTTTCTAAGGAAATGGGAACACACTGAGGAGACACTTGTGGGAGCTATTGGGACTAAAACTGAGCTTCCCTACGCACAGGGATGCAAGAGAAATGCTGATTTCATCAAGCCCAGTTACATACTCAGAATCTGTACTGCTGCGCAAATAGGCATGTCTCTTTAGGCAAAAAACTCATTTCTGACAAAGTTGCCCAAATGCATCTCAGAAGTGTGCAACTTGTTACCTGAGTTAGATAACGTTGAGAAACGGTCG
Organism: Acomys minous; assembly: GCF_964271855.1. Lineage (NCBI taxonomy): Eukaryota > Metazoa > Chordata > Mammalia > Rodentia > Muridae > Acomys > Acomys minous. The sequence continues at coordinate 306,898 of NW_028182169.1, read as the reverse complement.
TTTATGCTAGCGCTGTGCTTCTACACATGTATTTGCTGAACGGTGAAAGCGCACAGTAATGCACTTTTCTCCCAGCAAATACACTGTTTCTAAGGAAATGGGAACACACTGAGGAGACACTTGTGGGAGCTACTGTGACTAAAACTGAGCTTCCCTACGCACAGGGAAGCAAGAGAAATGCTGATTTCATCAAGCCCAGTTACATACTCAGAATCTGTACTACTGGGCAAATAGGCATGTCTCTTTAGGCCAAAAACTCATTTCTGACAAAGTTGCCCAAATGCATCTCAGAAGTGTGCAACTTGTTCCCTGAGTTAGAAAACGTCGAGAAACGGTCGTTTCTGCTAGCGCTGTGCTTCTACACATGTATTTGCTGAATGGTGAAAGCTCACAGTAATGCACTTTTCTCCCAGCAAATACACTGTTTCTAAGGAAATGGGAACACACTGAGGAGACACTTGTGGGATCTACAGTGACTAAAACTGAGATTCTCTGCGCACAGGGAAGCAAGAGAAATGCTGATTTCATCAAGCCCAGTTACATACTCAGAATCTGTACTACTGCGCAAATAGGCATGTCTCTGTAGGCAAAAAACTCATTTCTGACAAAGTTGCCCAAATGCATCTCAGAAGTGTGCAACTTGTTCCCTGAGTTAGAAAACGTCGAGAAACGGTCGTTTCTGCTAGCGCTGTGCTTCTACACATGTATTTGCTGAACGGTGAAAGCGCACAGTAATGCACTTTTCTCCCAGCAAATACACTGTTTCTAAGGAAATGGGAACACACTGAGGAGACACTTGTGGGAGCAACTGTGACTAAAACTGAGCTTCCCTACGCACAGGGAAGCAAGAGAAATGCTGATTTCATCAAGCCCAGTTACATACTCAGAATCTGTACTACTGCGCAAATAGGCATGTCTCTTTAGGAAAAAAACTCATTTCTGACAAAGTTGCCCAAATGCATCTCAGAAGTGTACAACTTGTTCCCTGAGTTAGAAAACGTCGAGAAACGGTCGTTTCTGCTAGCGCTGTGCTTCTACACATGTATTTGCTGAACGGTGAAAGCGCACAATAATGCACTTTTCTCCCAGCAAATACACTGTTTCTAAGTAAATGGGAACACACTGAGGAGACACTTGTGGGATCTACAGTGACTAAAACTGAGATTCTCTGCGCACAGGGAAGCAAGAGAAATGCTGATTTCATCAAGCCCAGTTACATAATCAGAATCTGTACTACTGCGCAAATAGGCGTGTCTCTTTAGGCAAAAAACTCATTTCTGACAAAGTTGCCCAAATGCATCTCAGAAGTGTGCAACTTGTTCCCTGAATTAGAAAACGTCGAGAAACGTTCGTTTCTGCTAGCGCTGTGCTTCTACACATGTATTTGCTGAACGGTGAAAGCGCACAGTAATGCACTTTTCTCCCAGCAAATACACTGTTTCTAAGGAAATGGGAACACACTGAGGAGACACTTGTGGGAGCTATTGGGACTAAAACTGCGCTTCCCTACGCACAGGGATGCAAGAGAAATGCTGATTTCATCAAGCCCAGTTACATACTCAGAATCTGTAATACTGCGCAAATAGGCATGTCTCTGTAGGCAAAAAACTCATTTCTGACAAAGTTGCCCAAATGCATCTCAGAAGTATGCAACTTGTTCCCGGAGTTAGAAAACGTCGAGAAACGGTCGTTTCTGCTAGCGCTGTGCTTCTACACATGTATTTGCTGAACGGTGAAAGCGCACAGTAATGCACTTTTCTCCTAGCAAATACACTGTTTCTAAGGAAATGGGCACACACTGAGGAGACACTTGTGGGAGCTACTGTGACTAAAACTGAGCTTCCCTACGCACAGAAAAGCAAGAGATACGCTGATTTCATCAAGCCCAGTTACATACTCAGAATCTGTACTGCTGCGCAAATAGGCATGTCTCTTTAGGCAAAAAACTCATTTCTGACAAAGTTGCCCAAATGCATCTCAGAAGTGTGCAACTTGTTACCTGAGTTAGATAACGTTGAGAAACGGTCTTTTCTGCTAGCGCTGTGCTTCTACACATGTATTTGCTGAACGGTGAAAGCGCACAGTAATGCACTTTTCTCCCAGCAAATACACTGTTTCTAAAGAAATGGGAACACACTGAGGAGACACTTGTGGGAGCTACTGTGACTAAAACTGAGCTTCCCTACGCACAGGGAAGCAAGAGAAATGCTGATTTCATCAAGCCCAGTTACATACTCAGAAACTGTACTACTGCGCAAATAGGCATGTCTCTTTAGGCAAAAAACTCATTTCTGACAAAGTTGCCCAAATGCATCTCAGAAGTGTGCAACTTGTTCCCTGAGTTAGAAAACGTCGAGAAACGGTCGTTTCTGCTAGCGCTGTGCTTCTACACATGTATTTGCTGAATGGTGAAAGCTCACAGTAATGCACTTTTCTCCCAGCAAATACACTGTTTCTAAGGAAATGGGAACACACTGAGGAGACACTTGTGGGATCTACAGTGACTAAAACTGAGATTCTCTGCGCACAGCGAAGCAAGAGAAATGCTGATTTCATCAAGCCCAGTTACATACTCAGAATCTGTACTAATGCGCAAATAGGCATGTCTCTGTAGGCAAAAAACTCATTTCTGACAAAGTTGCCCAAATGCAGCTCAGAAGTGTGCAGCTTGTTCCCTGAGTTAGAAAACGTCGAGAAACGTTCGTTTCTGCTAGCCCTGTGCTTCTACACATGTATTTGCTGAACGGTGAAAGCGCACAGTAATGCACTTTTCTCACAGCAAATACACTGTTTCTAAGGAAATGGGAACACACTGAGGAGACACTTGTGGGAGCTATTGGGACTAAAACTGAGCTTCCCTACGCACAGGGATGCAAGAGAAATGCTGATTTCATCAAGCCCAGTTACATACTCAGAATCTGTAATACTGCGCAAATAGGCATGTCTCTGTAGGCAAAAAACTCATTTCTGACAAAGTTGCCCAAATGCATCTCAGAAGTATTCAACTTGTTCCCGGAGTTAGAAAACGTCGAGAAACGGTCGTTTCTGCTAGCGCTGTGCTTCTACACATGTATTTGCTGAACGGTGAAAGCGCACAGTAATGCACTTTTCTCCTAGCAAATACACTGTTTCTAAGGAAATGGGCACACACTGAGGAGACACTTGTGGGAGCTACTGTGACTAAAACTGAGCTTCCCTACGCACAGAAAAGCAAGAGATATGCTGATTTCATCAAGCCCAGTTACATACTCAGAATCTGTACTGCTGCGCAAATAGGCATGTCTCTTTAGGCAAAAAACTCATTTCTGACAAAGTTGCCCAAATGCATCTCAGAAGTGTGCAACTTGTTACCTGAGTTAGATAACGTTGAGAAACGGTCTTTTCTGCTAGCGCTGTGCTTCTACACATGTATTTGCTGAACGGTGAAAGCGCACAGTAATGCACTTTTCTCCCAGCAAATACACTGTTTCTAAAGAAATGGGAACACACTGAGGAGACACTTGTGGGAGCTACTGTGACTAAAACTGAGCTTCCCTACGCACAGGGAAGCAAGAGAAATGCTGATTTCATCAAGCCCAGTTACATACTCAGAAACTGTACTACTGCGCAAATAGGCATGTCTCTTTAGGCAAAAAACTCATTTCTGACAAAGTTGCCCAAATGCATCTCAGAAGTGTGCAACTTGTTCCCTGAGTTAGAAAACGTCGAGAAACGGTCGTTTCTGCTAGCGCTGTGCTTCTACACATGTATTTGCTGAATGGTGGAAGCTCACAGTAATGCAATTTTCTCCCAGCAAATACACTGTTTCTAAGGAAATGGGAACACACTGAGGAGACACTTGTGGGATCTACAGTGACTAAAACTGAGATTCTCTGCGCACAGGGAAGCAAGAGAAATGCTGATTTCATCAAGCCCAGTTACATACTCAGAATCTGTACTAATGCGCAAATAGGCATGTCGCTGTAGGCAAAAAACTCATTTCTGACAAAGTTGCCCAAATGCATCTCAGAAGTGTGCAACTTGTTCCCTGAGTTAGAAAACGTGGAGAAACGTTCGTTTCTGCTAGCCCTGTGCTTCTACAGATGTATTTGCTGAACGGTGAAAGCGCACAGTAATGCACTTTTCTCACAGCAAATACACTGTTTCTAAGGAAATGGGAACACACTGAGGAGACACTTGTGGGAGCTACTGTGACTAAAACTGAGCTTCCCTACGCACAGGGAAGCAAGAGAAATGCTGATTTCATCAAGCCCAGTTACATATTCAGAATCTGTACTACTGCGCAAATAGGCATGTCTCTTTAGGCAAAAAACTCATTTCTGACAAAGTTGCCCAAATGCATCTCAGAAGTGTGCAACTTGTTCCCTGAGTAAGAAAACGTCGAGAAACGTTCGTTTCTGCTAGCTCTGTGCTTCTACACATGTATTTATTGAACGGTGAAAGTGCACAGTAATGCACTTTTCTCCCAGCAAATACAGTGTTTCTAAGGAAATGGGAACACACTGAGTAGACACTTGTGGGAGCTACTGTGACTAAAACTGAGCTTCCCTACGCACAGGGAATCAAGAGAAATGCTGATTTCATCAAGCCCAGTTACATACTCAGAATCTGTACTACTGCGCAAATAGGCATGTCTCTGTAGGCAAAAAACTCATTTCGGACAAAGTTGCCCAAATGCATCTCAGAAGTGTGCAACTTGTTCCCTGAGTTAGAAAACGTCGAGAAACGTTAGTTTCTGCTAGCGCTGTGCTTCTACACATGTATTTGCTGAACGGTGAAAGCGCACAGTAATGCACTTTTCTCCCAGCAAATACACTGTTTCTAAGGAAATGGGAACACACTGAGGAGACACTTGTGGGAGCTACTGTGACTAAAACTGAGCTTCCCTACGCACAGGGAAGCAAGAGAAATGCTGATTTCATCAAGCCCAGTTACATACTCAGAATCTGTACTACTGCGCAAATAGGCATGTCTCTTTAGGCAAAAAACTCATTTCTGACAAAGTTGCCCAAATGCATCTCAGAAGTGTGCAACTTGTTCCCTGAGTTAGAAAACGTCGAGAAACGTTCGTTTCTGCTAGCGCTGTGCTTCTACACATGTATTTGCTGAACGGTGAAAGCGCACAGTAATGCACTTTTCTCCCAGCAAATACACTGTTTCTAAGTAAATGGGAACACACTGACGAGACACTTGTGGGAGCTACAGTGACTAAAACTGAGCTTCCCTACGCACAGGGAAGCAAGAGAAATGCTGATTTCATCAAGCCCAGTTACATACTCAGAATCTGTACTACTGCGCAAATAGGCATGTCTCTTTAGGCAAAAAACTCATTTCTGACAAAGTTGCCCAAATGCATCTCAGAAGTGTGCAACTTGTTCCCTGAGTTAGAAAACGTCGAGAAACGGTCATTTCTGCTAGCGATGTGCTTCTACAGATGTATTTGGTGAACGGTGAAAGCGCACAGTAATGTACTTTGCTCCCAGCAAATACACTGTTTCTAAGGAAATGGGAACACACTGAGGAGACACTTGTGGGAGCTACTGTGACTAAAACTGAGCTTCCCTACACACAGGGAAGCAAGAGAAATGCTGATTTCATCAAGCCCAGTTACATACTCAGAATCTGTACTACTGCGCAAATAGGCATGTCTCTTTAGGCAAAAAACTCATTTCTGACAAAGTTGCCCAAATGCATCTCAGAAGTGTGCAACTTGTTCCCTGAGTTAGAAAACGTCGAGAAACGGTCGTTTCTGCTAGCGCTGTGCTTCTACACATGTATTTGCTGAAAGGTGAAAGCACACAGTAATGTGCACTTTTCTCCCAGCAAATACACTGTTTCTAAGGAAATGGGAACACACTGGGGAGACGCTTGTGGGAGCTACTGTGACTAAAACTGAGCTTCCCTACGCACAGGGAAGCAAGAGAAATGCTGATTTCATCAAGCCCAGTTACATACTCAGAATCTGTACTACTGCGAAAATAGGCATGTCTCTGTAGGCAAAAAACTCATTTCTGACAAAGTTGCCCAAATGCATCTCAGAAGTGTGCAACTTTTTCCCTGAGTTAGAAAACGTCGAGAAACAGTCGTTTCTGCTAGCGCTGTGCTTCTACACATGTATTTGCTGAACGGTGAAAGCGCACAGTAATGCACTTTTCTCCCAGCAAATACACTGTTTCTAAGGAAATGGTAACACACTGAGGAGACACTTGTGGGAGCTACAGTGACTAAAACTGAGCTTCCCTATGGACAGGGAAGCAAGAGAAATGCTGGTTTCATCAAGCCCAGTTACATACTCAGAGTCTGTACTACTGCGAAAATAGGCATGTCTCTGTAGGCAAAAAACTCATTTCTGACAAAGTTGCCCAAATGCATCTCAGAAGTGTGCAACTTGTTCCCTGAGTTAGAAAACGTCGAGAAACGTTCGTTTCTGCTAGCGCTGTGCTTCTACACATGTATTTGCTGAACGGTGAAAGCGCACAGTAATGCACTTTTCTCCCAGCAAATACACTGTTTCTAAGTAAATGGGAACACACTGACGAGACACTTGTGGGAGCTACAGTGACTAAAACTGAGCTTCCCTACGCACAGGGAAGCAAGAGAAATGCTGATTTCATCAAGCCCAGTTACATACTCAGAATCTGTACTACTGCGCAAATAGGCATGTCTCTTTAGGCAAAAAACTCATTTCTGACAAAGTTGCCCAAATGCATCTCAGAAGTGTGCAACTTGTTCCCTGAGTTAGAAAACGTCGAGAAACGGTCATTTCTGCTAGCGATGTGCTTCTACAGATGTATTGGGTGAACGGTGAAAGCGCACAGTAATGTACTTTGCTCCCAGCAAATACACTGTTTCTAAGGAAATGGGAACACACTGAGGAGACACTTGTGGGAGCTACTGTGACTAAAACTGAGCTTCCCTACACACAGGGAAGCAAGAGAAATGCTGATTTCATCAAGCCCAGTTACATACTCAGAATCTGTACTACTGCGCAAATAGGCATGTCTCTTTAGGCAAAAAACTCATTTCTGACAAAGTTGCCCAAATGCATCTCAGAAGTGTGCAACTTGTTCCCTGAGTTAGAAAACGTCGAGAAACGGTCGTTTCTGCTAGCGCTGTGCTTCTACACATGTATTTGCTGAAAGGTGAAAGCACACAGTAATGTGCACTTTTCTCCCAGCAAATACACTGTTTCTAAGGAAATGGGAACACACTGGGGAGACGCTTGTGGGAGCTACTGTGACTAAAACTGAGCTTCCCTACGCACAGGGAAGCAAGAGAAATGCTGATTTCATCAAGCCCAGTTACATACTCAGAATCTGTACTACTGCGAAAATAGGCATGTCTCTGTAGGCAAAAAACTCATTTCTGACAAAGTTGCCCAAATGCATCTCAGAAGTGTGCAACTTTTTCCCTGAGTTAGAAAACGTCGAGAAACAGTCGTTTCTGCTAGCGCTGTGCTTCTACACATGTATTTGCTGAACGGTGAAAGCGCACAGTAATGCACTTTTCTCCCAGCAAATACACTGTTTCTAAGGAAATGGTAACACACTGAGGAGACACTTGTGGGAGCTACAGTGACTAAAACTGAGCTTCCCTATGGACAGGGAAGCAAGAGAAATGCTGGTTTCATCAAGCCCAGTTACATACTCAGAGTCTGTACTACTGCGAAAATAGGCATGTCTCTGTAGGCAAAAAACGCATTTCTGACAAAGTTGCCCAAATGCATCTCAGAAGTGTGCAACTTGTTCCCTGAGTTAGAAAACGTCGAGAAACGTTCGTTTCTGCTAGCGCTGTGCTTCTACACATGTATTTGCTGAACGGTGAAAGCGCACAGTAATGCACTTTTCTCCCAGGAAATACACTGTTTCTAAGGAAATGGGAACACACTGAGGAGACACTTGTGGGAGCTACTGTGACTAAAACTGAGCTTCCCTAGGCACCGGGAAGCAAGAGAAATGCTGATTTCATCAAGCCCAGTTACATACTCAGAATCTGTACTACTGCGCAAATAGGCATGTCTCTTTAGGCAAAAAACTCATTTCTGACAAAGTTGCCCAAATGCATCTCAGAAGTGTGCAACTTGTTCCCTGAGTTAGAAAACGTCGAGAAACGTTCATTTCTGCTAGCGCTGTGCTTCTACACATGTATTTCCTGAATGGTGAAAGTGCACAGTAATGTGTACTTTTCTCCCAGCAAATACACTGTTTGTAAGGAAATGGGAACACACTGATGAGACACTTGTGGGAGCTACTGGGACTAAAACTGAGCTTCCCAACGCACAGGGAAGCAAGAGAAATGCTGATTTCATCAGGCCCATTTACATACGCAGAATCTGTTACTGCGCAAATAGGCATGTTTCTTTAGGCAAAAAACTCATTTCTGACAAAGTTGCCCAAATGCATCTCAGAAGTGTGCAACTTGTTCCCTGAGTTAGAAAACGTCGAGAAACGGTCGTTTCTGCTAGCGCTGTGCTTCTACACATGTATTTGCTGAAAGGTGAAAGCACACAGTAATGTGCACTTTTCTCCCAGCAAATACACTGTTTCTAAGGAAATGGGAACACACTGAGGAGACACTTGTGGGAGCTACTGTGACTAAAACTGAGCTTCCCTATGCACAGGGAAGCAAGAGAAATGCTGATTTCATCAAGCCCAGTTACATACTCAGAATCTGTACTACTGCGCAAATAGGCATGTCTCCGTGGGCAAAAAACTCATTTCTGACAAAGTTGCCCAAATGCATCTCAGAAGTGTGCAACTTGTTCCCTGAGTTAGAAAACGTCGAGAAACGTTCGTTTCTGCTAGCGCTGTGCTTCTACACATGTATTTGCTGAACGTTGAAAGCGCACAGTAATGCACTTTTCTCCCAGCAAATACACTGTTTCTAAGGAAATGGGAACACACTGAGACACTTGTGGGAGCTACAGTGACTAAAACTGAGCTTCCCTACGCACAGGGAAGCAAGAGAAATGCTGATTTCATCAAGCCCAGTTACATACTCAGAATCTGTACTACTGCGCTAATAGGCATGTCTCTGTTGGAAAAAAACTCATTTCTGACAAAGTTGCCCAAATGCATCTCAGAAGTGTGCAACTTGTTCCCTGAGTTAGAAAACGTCGAGAAACGTTCGTTTCTGCTAGCGCTGTGCTCCTACACATGTATTTGCTGAACGGTGAAAGCGCACAGTAATGCACTTTTCTCGCAGCAAATACACTGTTTCTAAGGAAATGGGAACACACTGAGGAGACACTTGTGGGAGCTACAGTGACTAAAACTGAGCTTCCCTACGCACAGGGAAGCAAGAGAAATGCTGATTTCATCAAGCCCAGTTACATACTCAGAATCTGTACTACTGCGCAAATAGGCATGTCTCTTTAGGCAAAAAACTCATTTCTGACAAAGTTGCCCAAATGCATCTCAGAAGTGTGCAACTTGTTCCATGAGTTAGAAAACGTCGAGAAACGTTCGTTTCTGCTAGCGCTGTGCTTCTACACATGTATTTGCTGAACGGTGAAAGCGCACAGTAATGCACTTTTCTCCCAGCAAATACACTGTGTCTAAGGAAATGGGAACACACTGAGGAGACACTTGTGGGAGCTACTGTGACTAAAACTGAGCTTCCCTACGCACAGGGAAGCAAGAGAAATGCTGATTTCATCAAGCCCAGTTACATACTCAGAATCTGTACTACTGCGCAAATAGGCATGTCTCTGTAGGCAAAAAACTCATTTCTGACAAAGTTGCCCAAATGCATCTCAGAAGTGTGCAACTTGTTCCCTGAGTTAGAAAACGTCGAGAAACGTTCGTTTCTGCTAGCGCTGTGCTTCTACACATGTATTTGCTGAACGGTGAAAGCGCACAGTAATGCACTTTTCTCCCAGCAAATACACTGTTTCTAAGGAAATGGGAACACACTGAGGAGACACTTGTGGGAGCTACTGTGACTAAAACTGAGCTTCCCTACGCACAGGGAAGCAAGAGAAATGCTGATTTCATCAAGCCCAGTTACATACTCAGAATCTGTACTACTGCGCAAATAGGCATGTCTCTTTAGGCAAAAAACTCATTTCTGACAAAGTTGCCCAAATGCATCTCAGAAGTGTGCAACTTGTTCCCTGAGTTAGAAAACGTCGAGAAACGGTCGTTTCTGCTAGCGCTGTGCTTCTACACATGTACTTGCTGAACGGTGAAAGCACACAGTAATGCACTTTTCTCCCAGCAAATACACTGTTTCTAAGGAAGTGGTAACACACTGAGGAGACACTTGTTGGAGCTACAGTGACTAAAACTGAGCTTCCCTACGCACAGGGAAGCAAGAGAAATGCTGATTTCATCAAGCCCAGTTACATACTCAGAATCTGTACTACTGCGCAAATAGGCATGTCTCTTTAGGCAAAAAACTCATTTCTGACAAAGTTGCCCAAATGCATCTCAGAAGTGTGCAACTTGTTCCATGAGTTAGAAATCGTCGAGAAACGTTCGTTTCTGCTAGCGCTGTGCTTCTACACATGTATTTGATGAACGGTGAAAGCGCACAGTAATGCACTTTTCTCCCAGCAAATACACTGTGTCTAAGGAAATGGGAACACACTGAGGAGACACTTGTGGGAGCTACTGTGACTAAAACTGAGCTTCCCTACGCACAGGGAAGCAAGATAAATGCTGATTTCATCAAGCCCAGTTACATACTCAGAATCTGTACTACTGCGCAAATAGGCATGTCTCTGTAGGCAAAAAACTCATTTCTGACAATGTTGCCCAAATGCATCTCAGAAGTGTGCAACTTGTTCCCTGAGTTAGAAAACGTCGAGAAACGTTCGTTTCTGCTAGCGCTGTGCTTCTACACATGTATTTGCTGAACGGTGAAAGCGCACAGTAATGCACTTTTCTCCCAGCAAACACACTGTTTCTAAGGAAATGGGAACACACTGAGGAGACACTTGTGGGAGCTACTGTGACTAAAACTGAGCTTCCCTACGCACAGGGAAGCAAGATAAATGCTGATTTCATCAAGCCCAGTTACATACTCAGAATCTGTACTACTGCGCAAATAGGCATGGCTCTGTAGGCAAAAAACTCATTTCTGACAAAGTTGCCCAAATGCATCTCAGAAGTGTGCAACTTGTTCCCTGAGTTAGAAAACGTCGAGAAACGGTCGTTTCTGCTAGCGCTGTGCTTCTACACAAGTATATGCTGAACGGTGAAAGCACACAGTAATGCACTTTTCTCCCAGCAAATACACTGTGTCTAAGGAAATGGGAACACACTGAGGAGACACTTGTGGGAGCTACTGTGACTAAAACTGAGCTTCCCTACGCACAGGGAAGCAAGATAAATGCTGATTTCATCAAGCCCAGTTACATACTCAGAATCTGTACTACTGCGCAAATAGGCATGTCTCTGTAGGCAAAAAACTCATTTCTGACAAAGTTGCCCAAATGCATCTCAGAAGTGTGCAACTTGTTCCCTGAGTTAGAAAACGTCGAGAAACGTTCGTTTCTGCTAGCGCTGTGCTTCTACACATGTATTTGCTGAACGGAGAAAGCGCACAGTAATGCACTTTTCTCCCAGCAAACACACTGTTTCTAAGGAAATGGGAACACACTGAGGAGACACTTGTGGGAGCTACTGTGACTAAATCTGAGCTTCCCTACGCACAGGGAAGCAAGAGAAGTGCTGATTTCATCAAGCCCAGTTACATACTCAGAATCTGTACTAGTGCGCAAATAGGCATGTCTCTGTAGGCAAAAAACTCATTTCTGACAAAGTTGCCCAAATGCATCTCAGAAGTGTGCAACTTGTTCCCTGAGTTAGAAAACGTCGAGAAACGGTCGTTTCTGCTAGCGCTGTGCTTCTACACATGTATTTGCTGAACGGAGAAAGCGCACAGTAATGCACTTTTCTCCCAGCAAACACACTGTTTCTAAGGAAATGGGAACACACTGAGGAGACACTTGTGGGAGCTACTGTGACTAAATCTGAGCTTCCCTACGCACAGGGAAGCAAGAGAAGTGCTGATTTCAATAAGCCCAGTTACATACTCAGAATCTGTACTAGTGCGCAAATAGGCATGTCTCTGTAGGCAAAAAACTCATTTCTGACAAAGTTGCCCAAATGCATCTCAGAAGTGTGCAACTTGTTCCCTGAGTTAGAAAACATCAAGAAACGGTCGTTTCTGCTAGCGCTGTGCTTCTACTCATGTACTTGCTGAACGGTGAAAGCGCACAGTAATGCACTTTTCTCCCAGCAAATACACTGTTTCTAAGGAAATGGGAACACACTGAGGAGACACTTGTGGGAGCTACTGTGACTAAAACTGAGATTCCCTACGCACAGGGAAGCAAGAGAAATGCTGATTTCATCAAGCCCAGTTACATACTCAGAATCTGTTCTACTGCGCAAATAGGCATGTCTCTTTAGGCAAAAAACTCATTTCTGAAAAAGTTGCCCAAATGCATCTCAGAAGTGTGCATCTTGTTCCCTGAGTTAGAAAATGTCGAGAAACAGTCGTTTCTGCTAGCGCTGTGCTTCTACACATGTATTTGCTGAACGGTGAAAGCACACAGTAATGCACTTTTCTCCCAGCAAATACACTGTTTCTAAGGAAATGGGAACACACTGAGGAGACACTAGTGGGAGCTACTGTGACTAACACTGAGCTTCCCTACGCACAGGGAAGCAAGAGAAATGCTGATTTCATCAAGCCCAGTTACATACTCAGAATCTGTTCTACTGCGCAAATAGACATGTCTCTGTAGGCAAAAAACTCATTTCTGACAAAGTTGCCCAAATGCATCTCAGAAGTGTGCAACTTGTTCCCTGAGTTAGAAAACGTCGAGAAACGGTCGTTTCTCCTAGTGCTGTGCTTCTACACAAGTATTTGCTGAACGGTGAAAGCGCACAGTAATGCACTTTTCTCCCAGCAAATACACTGTTTCTAAGGAAATGGAAACACACTGAGGAGACACTTGTGGGAGCTACTGTGACTAAAAATGAGATTCCCTACGCACAGGGAAGCAAGAGAAATGCTGATTTCATCAAGCCCAGTTACATACTCAGAATCTGTACTACTGCGCAAATAGGCATGTCTCTTTAGGCAAAAAACTCATTTCTGACAAAGTTGCCTAATGCATCTCAGAAGTGTGCAACTTGTTCCCTGAGTTAGATAACGTCGAGAAACGGTCGTTTCTGCTAGCGCTGTGCTTCTACACATGTATTTGCTGAACGGTGAAAGCGCACAGTAATGCACTTTTCTCCCAGCAAATACACTGTTTCTAAGGAAATGGGAACACACTGAGGAGACACTTGTGGGAGCTACTGTGACTAAAACTGAGCTTCCCTACACACAGGGAAGCAAGAGAAATGCTGATTTCATCAAGCCCAGTTACATACTCAGACTCTGTACTACTGCGCAAATAGGCATGTCTCTTTAGGCAAAAAACTCATTTCTGACAAAGTTGCCCAAATGCATCTCAGAAGTGTGCAACTTGTTCCCTGAGTTAGAAAACGTCGAGAAACGGTCGTTTCTGCTAGCGCTGTGCTTCTACACATGTATTTGCTGAACGGTGAATGCACACAGTAATGCACTTTTCTCCCATCAAATACACTGTTTATAAGGAAATGGGCACACACTGAGGAGACACTTGTGGGAGCTACTGTGACTAAAACTGAGCTTCACTACGCACAGGGAAGAAAGAGAAATGCTGATTTCATCAAACCCAGTTATATACTCAGAATCTGTACTACTGCGCAAATAGGCATGTCTCTTTAGGCAAAAAACTCATTTCTGACAAAGTTGCCCAAATGCATCTCAGAAGTGTGCAACATGTTCCCTGAGTTAGATAACGTCTAGAAACGGTCTTTTCTGCTTGCGCTGTGCTTCTACACATGTATTTGCTGAACGGTGAAAGCGCACAGTAATGCACTTTTCTCCCAGCAAATACACTGTTTCTAAGGAAATGGGAACACACTGAGGAGACACTTGTGGGAGCTACTGTGACTAAAACTGAGCTTCCCTACGCACAGGGAAGCAAGAGAAATGCTGATTTCATCAAGCCCAGTTACATACTCAGAATCTGTACTACTGCGCAAATAGGCATGTCTCTGTAGGCAAAAAACTCATTTCTGACAAAGTTGCCCAAATGCATCTCAGAAGGGTGCAACTTGTTCCCTGAGTTAGAAAACGTCGAGAAACGGTCGTTTCTGCTAGCGCTGTGATTCTACACATGTATTTGCTGAACGGTGAAAGCGCACAGTAATGCACTTTTCTCCCAGCAAATACACTGTTTCTAAGGAAATGGGAACACACTGAAGAGACACTTGTGGGAGCTACTGTGACTAAAACTGAGCTTCCCTACGCACAGGGAAGCAAGAGAAATGCTGATTTCATCAAGCCCAGTTACATACTGAGAATCTGTACTACTGCGCAAATAGGCATGTCTCTGTAGGCAAAAAACTCATTTCTGACAAAGTTGCCCAAATGCATCTTAGAAGTGTGCAACTTATTCCCTGAGTTAGAAAACGTCGAGAAACGGTCGTTTCTGCTAGCGCTGTGCTTCTACACATGTATTTGCTGAACGGTGAAAGCACACAGTAATGCACTTTTCTCCCAGCAAAAACACTGTGTCTAAGGAAATGGGAACACACTGAGGAGACACTTGTGGGAGCTACTGTGACTAAAACTGAGCTTCCCTACGCACAGGGAAGCAAGAGAAATGCTGATTTCATCAAGCCCAGTTACATACTCAGAATCTGTACTACTGCGCAAATAGGCATGTCTCTTTAGGCAAAAAACTCATTTCTGACAAAGTTGCCTAATGCATCTCAGAAGTGTGCAACTTGTTCCCTGAGTTAGATAACGTCGAGAAACGGTCGTTTCTGCTAGCGCTGTGCTTCTACACATGTATTTGCTGAACGGTGAAAGCGCACAGTAAAGCACTTTTCTCCCATCAAATACACTGTTTATAAGGAAATGGGCACACACTGAGGAGACACTTGTGGGAGCTACTGTGACTAAAACTGAGCTTCCCTACGCACAGGGAAGCAAGAGAAATGCTGATTTCATCAAGCCCAGTTACGTACTCAGAATCTGTACTACTGCGCAAATAGGCATGTCTCTTTAGGCAAAAAACTCATTACTGACAAAGTTGCCCAAATGCATCTCAGAAGTGTGCAACTTGTTCCCTGCGGTAGAAAACGTCGAGAAACGTTCGTTTCTGCTAGCGCTGTGCTTCTACACATGTATTTGCTGAACGGTGAATGTGCATAGTAATGCACTTTTCTCCCAGCAAATACACTGTTTCTAAGGAAATGGGAACACACTGAGGAGACACTTGTGTGAGGTACTGTGACTAAAACTGAGCTTCCCTACGCACAGGGAAGCAAGAGAAATGCTGATTTCATCAAGCCCAGTTACATACTCAGAGTCTGTACTACTGCGCAAATAGGCATGTCTCTTTAGGCAAAAAACTCATTTCTGACAAAGTTGCCCAAATGCATCTGAGAAGTGTGCAACTTGTTCCCTGAGTTAGAAAACGTCGAGAAACGGTCGTTTCTGCTAGCGCTGTGCTTCTACAGATGTATTTGCTGAATGGTGAAAGCGCACAGTAATGCACTTTTCTCCCAGCAAAAACACTGTTTCTAAGGAAATGGGAACACACTGAGGAGACACTTGTGGGATCTACAGTGACTAAAACTGAGCTTCCCTACGCACCGGGAAGCAAGAGAAATGCTGATTTCATCAAGCCCAGTTACATACTCAGAATTTGTACTACTGCGCAAATAGGCATGTCTCTTTAGGCAAAAAACTCATTTCTGACAAAGTTGCCCAAATGCATCTCAGAAGTGTGCAACTTGTTCCCTGAGTTAGAAAACGTCGAGAAACGTTCGTTTCTGCTAGCGCTATGCTTCTACACATGTATTTGCTGAACGGTGAAAGCGCACAGTAATGCACTTTTCTCCCAGCAAATACACTGTGTCTAAGGAAATGGGAAAACACTGAGGAGACACTTGTGGGAGCTACTGTGACTAAAACTGAGCTTCCCTACACACAGGGAAGCAAGAGAAATGCTGATTTCATCAAGCCCAGTTATATACTCAGAATCTGTACTACTGCACAAATAGGCATGTCTCTTTAGGCAAAAAACTCATTTCTGACAAAGTTGCCCAAATGCATCTCAGAAGTGTGCAACTTGTTCCCTGAGTTAGAAAACGTCGAGAAACGGTCGTTTCTGCTAGCGCTGTGCTTCTACACATGTATTTGCTGAACGGAGAAAGCGCACAGTAATGCACTTTTATCCCAGCAAATACACTGTGTCTAAGGAAATGGGAACACACTGAGGAGACACTTGTGGGAGCTACTGTGACTAAAACTGAGATTCTCTGCGCACAGGGAAGCAAGAGAAATGCTGATTTCATCAAGCCCAGTTACATACTCAGAATCTGTACTACTGCGCAAATAGGCATGTCTCTTTAGGCAAAAAACTCATTTCTGACAAAGTTGCCCAAATGCATCTCAGAAGTGTGCAACTTGTTCCCTGAGTTAGAAAACGTCGAGAAACGTTCGTTTCTGCTAGCGCTGTGCTTCTACACATGTATTTGCTGAACGGTGAAAGCGCACAGTAATGCACTTTTCTCCCAGCAAATACACTGTTTCTAAGGAAATGGGAACACACTGAGGAGACACTTGTGGGAGCTATTGGGACTAAAACTGAGCTTCCCTACGCACAGGGATGCAAGAGAAATGCTGATTTCATCAAGCCCAGTTACATACTCAGAATCTGTACTGCTGCGCAAATAGGCATGTCTCTTTAGGCAAAAAACTCATTTCTGACAAAGTTGCCCAAATGCATCTCAGAAGTGTGCAACTTGTTACCTGAGTTAGATAACGTTGAGAAACGGTCGTTTCTGCTAGCGCTGTGCTTCTACACATGTATTTGCTGAACGGTGAAAGCGCACAGTAATGCACTTTTCTCCCAGCAAATACACTGTTTCTAAGGAAATGGGAACACACTGAGGAGACACTTGTGGGAGCTACTGTGACTAAAACTGAGCTTCCCTACGCACAGGGAAGCAAGAGAAATGCTGATTTCATCAAGCCCAATTACGTACTCAGAATCTGTACTACTGCGCAAATAGGCATGTCTCTGTAGGCAAAAAACTCATTTCTGACAAAGTTGCCCAAATGCATCTCAGAAGTGTGCAACTTGTTCCCTGAGTTAGAAAACGTCGAGAAACGGTCGTTTCTGCTAGCGCTGTGCTTCTACACATGTATTTGCTGAATGGTGAAAGCTCACAGTAATGCACTTTTCTCCCAGCAAATACACTGTTTCTAAGGAAATGGGAACACACTGAGGAGACACTTGTGGGATCTACAGTGACTAAAACTGAGATTCTCTGCGCACAGGGAAGCAAGAGAAATGCTGATTTCATCAAGCCCAGTTACATACTCAGAATCTGTACTACTGCGCAAATAGGCATGTCTCTGTAGGCAAAAAACTCATTTCTGACAAAGTTGCCCAAATGCATCTCAGAAGTGTGCAACTTGTTCCCTGAGTTAGAAAACGTCGAGAAACGGTAGTATCTGCTAGCGCTGTGCTTCTACACATGTATTTGCTGAACGGTGAAAGCGCACAGTAATGCACTTTTCTCCCAGCAAATACACTGTTTCTAAGGAAATGGGAACACACTGAGGAGACACTTGTGGGAGCTATTGGGACTAAAACTGAGCTTCCCTACGCACAGGGATGCAAGAGAAATGCTGATTTCATCAAGCCCAGTTACATACTCAGAATCTGTAATACTGCGCAAATAGGCATGTCTCTGTAGGCAAAAAACTCATTTCTGACAAAGTTGCCCAAATGCATCTCAGAAGTATGCAACTTGTTCCCGGAGTTAGAAAACGTCGAGAAACGGTCGTTTCTGCTAGCGCTGTGCTTCTACACATGTATTTGCTGAACGGTGAAAGCGCACAGTAATGCACTTTTCTCCTAGCAAATACACTGTTTCTAAGGAAATGGGCACACACTGAGGAGACACTTGTGGGAGCTACTGTGACTAAAACTGAGCTTCCCTACGCACAGAAAAGCAAGAGATACGCTGA
Organism: Acomys minous; assembly: GCF_964271855.1. Taxonomy (NCBI): domain Eukaryota; kingdom Metazoa; phylum Chordata; class Mammalia; order Rodentia; family Muridae; genus Acomys; species Acomys minous. The sequence continues at coordinate 288,799 of NW_028182169.1, read as the reverse complement.
TTTCATCAAGCCCAGTTACATACTCAGAATCTGTACTGCTGCGCAAATAGGCATGTCTCTTTAGGCAAAAAACTCATTTCTGACAAAGTTGCCCAAATGCATCTCAGAAGTGTGCAACTTGTTACCTGAGTTAGATAACGTTGAGAAACGGTCTTTTCTGCTAGCGCTGTGCTTCTACACATGTATTTGCTGAACGGTGAAAGCGCACAGTAATGCACTTTTCTCCCAGCAAATACACTGTTTCTAAAGAAATGGGAACACACTGAGGAGACACTTGTGGGAGCTACTGTGACTAAAACTGAGCTTCCCTACGCACAGGGAAGCAAGAGAAATGCTGATTTCATCAAGCCCAGTTACATACTCAGACTCTGTACTACTGCGCAAATAGGCATGTCTCTTTAGGCAAAAAACTCATTTCTGACAGAGTTGCCCAAATGCATCTCAGAAGTGTGCAACTTGTTCCCTGAGTTAGAAAACGTCGAGAAACGGTCGTTTCTGCTAGCGCTGTGCTTCTACACATGTATTTGCTGAATGGTGAAAGCTCACAGTAATGCACTTTTCTCCCAGCAAATACACTGTTTCTAAGGAAATGGGAACACACTGAGGAGACACTTGTGGGATCTACAGTGACTAAAACTGAGATTCTCTGCGCACAGGGAAGCAAGAGAAATGCTGATTTCATCAAGCCCAGTTACATACTCAGAATCTGTACTAATGCGCAAATAGGCATGTCTCTGTAGGCAAAAAACTCATTTCTGACAAAGTTGCCCAAATGCATCTCAGAAGTGTGCAACTTGTTCCCTGAGTTAGAAAACGTCGAGAAACGTTCATTTCTGCTAGCCCTGTGCTTCTACACATGTATTTGCTGAACGGTGAAAGCGCACAGTAATGCACTTTTCTCCCAGCAAATACACTGTTTCTAAGGAAATGGGAACACACTGAGGAGACACTTGTGGGAGCTACTGTGACTAAAACTGAGCTTCCCTACACACAGGGAAGCAAGAGAAATGCTGAATTCATCAAGCGCAGTTACATACTCTGAATGTGTACTACTGCGCAAATAGGCATGTCTCTTTAGGCAAAAAACTCATTTCTGACAAAGTTGCCCAAATGCATCTCAAAAGTGTGCAACTTGTTCCCTGAGTTAGAAAACGTCGAGAAACGTTCGTTTCTGCTAGCGCTGTGCTTCTACACATGTATTTGCTGAACGGTGAAAGCGCACAGTAATGCACTTTTCTCCCAGCAAATACACTGTTTCTAAGGAAATGGGAACACACTGAGGAGACACTTGTGGGAGCTACTGTGACTAAAACTGAGCTTCCCTACGCACCTGGAAGCTAGAGAAATGCTGATTTCATCAAGCCCAGTTACATACTCAGAATCTGTACTACTGCACAAATAGGCATGTCTCTTTAGGCAAAAAACTCATTCCTGACAAAGTTGACCAAATGCATCTCAGAAGTGTGCAACTTGTTCCCTGAGTTAAAAACGTCGAGAAACGTTCGTTTCTGCTAGCGCTGTGCTTCTACACATGTATTTGCTGAACGGTGAAAGCGCACAGTAATGCACTTTTCTCCCAGCAAATACACTGTTTCTAAGGAAATGGGAACACACTGAGGAGACACTTGTGGGAGCTACTGTGACTAAAACTGAGCTTCCCTACGCACAGGGAAGCAAGAGAAATGCTGATTTCATCAAACCGAGTTACATACTCAGAATCTGTACTACTGTGCAAATAGGCATGTCTCTGTTTGCAAAAAAACTCATTTCTGACAACGTTGCCCAAATGCATCTCAGAAGTGTGCAACTTGTTCCCTGAGTTAGAAAACGTCGAGAAACGTTCGTTTCTGCTAGCGCTGTGCTTCTACACTTGTATTTGCTGAACGGTGAAAGCGCACAGTAATGCACTTTTCTCCCAGCAAATACACTGTTTCTAAGGAAATGGGAACACACTGAGGAGACACTTGTGGGAGCTACTGTGACTAAAACTGAGCTTCCCTACGCACAGGGAAGCAAGAGAAATGCTGATTTCATCAAGCCCAGTTACATAATCAGAATCTGTACTACTGCGCAAATAGGCATGTCTCTGTAGGCAAAAAACTCATTTCTGACAAAGTTGCCCAAATGCATCTCAGAAGTGTGCAACTTATTCCCTGAGTTAGAAAACGTCGAGAAACGGTCGTTTCTGCTAGCGCTGTGCTTCTACACATGTATTTGCTGAACGGTGAAAGCGCACAGTAATGCACTTTTCTCCCAGCAAATACACTGTTTCTAAGGAAATGGGAACACACTGAGGAGACACTTGTGGGAGCTACTGTGACTAAAACTGAGCTTCCCTACGCACAGGGAAGCAAGAGAAATGCTGGTTTCATCAAGCCCAGTTACATACTCAGAATCTGTACTACTGCGCAAATAGGCATGTCTCTGTAGGCAAAAAACTCATTTCTGACAAAGTTGCCCAAATGCATCTCAGAAGTGTGCAACTTGTTCCCTGAGTTAGAAAACGTCGAGAAACCGTCGTTTCTGCTAGCGCTGTGCTTCTACACATGTATTTGCTGAACGGTGAAAGCGCACAGTAATGCACTTTTCTCCCAGCAAATACACTGTTTCTAAGGAAATGGGAACACACTGAGGAGACACTTGTGGGAGCTACTGTGACTAAAACTGAGCTTCCCTCCGCACAGGGATGCAAGAGAAATGCTGATTTCATCAAGCGCAGTTACATACTCTGAATGTGTACTACTGCGCAAATAGGCATGTCTCTGTAGGCAAAAAACTCATTTCTGAAAAAGTTGCCCAAATGCATCTCAGAAGTGTGCAACTTGTTCCCTGAGTTAGAAAACGTCGAGAAACGGTCGTTTCTGCTAGCGCTGTGCTTCTACACATGTATTTGCTGAACGGTGAAAGCGCACAGTAATGCACTTTTCTCCCAGCAAATACACTGTTTCTAAGGAAATGGGAACACAGTGAGGAGACACTTGTGGGAGCTACTGTGACTAAAACTGAGCTTCCCTACACACAGGGAAGCAAGAGAAATGCTGATTTCATCAAGCGCAGTTACATACTCAGAATCTGTACTACTGCGCAAATAGGCATGTCTCTGTAGGCAAAAAACTCATTTCTGACAAAGTTGCCCAAATGCATCTCAGAAATCTGCAACTTGTTCCCTGAGTTAGAAAACGTCGAGAAACGGTCGTTTCTGCTAGCGCTGTGCTTCTACACATGTATTTGCTGAACGGTGAAAGCGCACAGTAATGCACTTTTCTCCCAGCAAATACACTGTTTCTAAGGAAATGGGAACACACTGAGGAGACACTTGTGGGAGCTACTGTGACTAAAACTGAGCTTCCCTACGCACCTGGAAGCTAGAGAAATGCTGATTTCATCAAGCCCAGTTACATACTCAGAATCTGCACTACTGCGAAAATAGGCATGTCTCTGTAGGCAAAAAACTAATTCCTGACAAAGTTGCCCAAATGCATCTCAGAAGTGTGCAACTTGTTCCCTGAGTTAGAAAACGTCGAGAAACGGTCGTTTCTGCTAGCGCTGTGCTTCTACACATGTATTTGCTGAACGGTGAAAGTGCACAGTAATGCACTTTTCTCCCAGCAAATACACTGTTTCTAAGGAAATGGGAACACACTGAGGAGACACTTGTGGGAGCTACTGTGACTAAAACTGAGCTTCCCTACGCACAGGGAAGCAAGAGAAATGCTGATTTCATCAAACCGAGTTACATACTCAGAATCTGTACTACTGTGCAAATAGGCATGTCTCTGTAGGCAAAAAAACTCATTTCTGACAAAGTTGCCCAAATGCATCTCAGAAGTGTGCAACTTGTTCCCTGAGTTAGAAATCGTCGAGAAACTTTCGTTTCTGCTAGCGCTGTGCTTCTACACTTGTATTTGCTGAACGGTGAAAGCGCACAGTAATGCACTTTTCTCCCAGCAAATACCCTGTTTCTAAGGAAATGGGAACACACTGAGGAGACACATGTGGGAGCTACTGTGACTAAAACTGAGCTTCCCTACGCAAAGGGAAGCAAGAGAAATGCTGGTTTCATCAAGCCCAGTTACATACTCAGAATCTGTACTACTGCGCAAATAGGCATGTCTCTGTAGGCAAAAAACTCATTTCTGACAAAGTTGCCCAAATGCATCTCAGAAGTGTGCAACTTGTTCCCTGAGTTAGAAATCGTCGAGAAACCGTCGTTTCTGCTAGCGCTGTGCTTCTACACATGTATTTGCTGAACGGTGAAAGCGCACAGTAATGCACTTTTCTCCCAGCAAATACACTGTTTCTAAGGAAATGGGAAAACACTGAGGAGACACTTGTGGGAGCTACTGTGACTAAAACTGAGCTTCCCTACGCACAGGGAAGCAAGAGAAATGCTGATTTCATCAAGCCCAGTTACATACTCAGAATCTGTACTACTGCGCAAATAGGCATGTCTCTGTAGGCAAAAAACTCATTTCTGACAAAGTTGCCCAAATGCATCTCAAAAGTGTGCAACTTGTTCCCTGAGTTAGAAAACGTCGAGAAACGGTCGTTTCTGCTAGCGCTGTGCTTCTACACATGTATTTGCTGAACGGTGAAAGCGCACAGTAATGCACTTTTCTCCCAGCAAATACACTGTTTCTAAGGAAATGGGAACACACTGAGGAGACACTTGTGGGAGCTACTGTGACTAAAACTGAGCTTCCCTACGCACAGGGAAGCAAGAGAAATGCTGATTTCATCAAGCCCAGTTACATAATCAGAATCTGTACTACTGCGCAAATAGGCATGTCTCTGTAGGCAAAAAACTCATTTCTGACAAAGTTGCCCAAATGCATCTCAGAAGTGTGCAACTTATTCCCTGAGTTAGAAAACGTCGAGAAACGGTCGTTTCTGCTAGCGCTGTGCTTCTACACATGTATTTGCTGAACGGTGAAAGCGCACAGTAATGCACTTTTCTCCCAGCAAATACACTGTTTCTAAGGAAATGGGAACACACTGAGGAGACACTTGTGGGAGCTACTGTGACTAAAACTGAGCTTCCCTACGCACAGGGAAGCAAGAGAAATGCTGGTTTCATCAAGCCCAGTTACATACTCAGAATCTGTACTACTGCGCAAATAGGCATGTCTCTGTAGGCAAAAAACTCATTTCTGACAAAGTTGCCCAAATGCATCTCAGAAGTGTGCAACTTGTTCCCTGAGTTAGAAAACGTCGAGAAACCGTCGTTTCTGCTAGCGCTGTGCTTCTACACATGTATTTGCTGAACGGTGAAAGCGCACAGTAATGCACTTTTCTCCCAGCAAATACACTGTTTCTAAGGAAATGGGAACACACTGAGGAGACACTTGTGGGAGCTACTGTGACTAAAACTGAGCTTCCCTCCGCACAGGGATGCAAGAGAAATGCTGATTTCATCAAGCGCAGTTACATACTCTGAATGTGTACTACTGCGCAAATAGGCATGTCTCTGTAGGCAAAAAACTCATTTCTGAAAAAGTTGCCCAAATGCATCTCAGAAGTGTGCAACTTGTTCCCTGAGTTAGAAAACGTCGAGAAACGGTCGTTTCTGCTAGCGCTGTGCTTCTACACATGTATTTGCTGAACGGTGAAAGCGCACAGTAATGCACTTTTCTCCCAGCAAATACACTGTTTCTAAGGAAATGGGAACACAGTGAGGAGACACTTGTGGGAGCTACTGTGACTAAAACTGAGCTTCCCTACACACAGGGAAGCAAGAGAAATGCTGATTTCATCAAGCGCAGTTACATACTCAGAATCTGTACTACTGCGCAAATAGGCATGTCTCTGTAGGCAAAAAACTCATTTCTGACAAAGTTGCCCAAATGCATCTCAGAAATCTGCAACTTGTTCCCTGAGTTAGAAAACGTCGAGAAACGGTCGTTTCTGCTAGCGCTGTGCTTCTACACATGTATTTGCTGAACGGTGAAAGCGCACAGTAATGCACTTTTCTCCCAGCAAATACACTGTTTCTAAGGAAATGGGAACACACTGAGGAGACACTTGTGGGAGCTACTGTGACTAAAACTGAGCTTCCCTACGCACCTGGAAGCTAGAGAAATGCTGATTTCATCAAGCCCAGTTACATACTCAGAATCTGCACTACTGCGAAAATAGGCATGTCTCTGTAGGCAAAAAACTAATTCCTGACAAAGTTGCCCAAATGCATCTCAGAAGTGTGCAACTTGTTCCCTGAGTTAGAAAACGTCGAGAAACGGTCGTTTCTGCTAGCGCTGTGCTTCTACACATGTATTTGCTGAACGGTGAAAGTGCACAGTAATGCACTTTTCTCCCAGCAAATACACTGTTTCTAAGGAAATGGGAACACACTGAGGAGACACTTGTGGGAGCTACTGTGACTAAAACTGAGCTTCCCTACGCACAGGGAAGCAAGAGAAATGCTGATTTCATCAAACCGAGTTACATACTCAGAATCTGTACTACTGTGCAAATAGGCATGTCTCTGTAGGCAAAAAAACTCATTTCTGACAAAGTTGCCCAAATGCATCTCAGAAGTGTGCAACTTGTTCCCTGAGTTAGAAATCGTCGAGAAACTTTCGTTTCTGCTAGCGCTGTGCTTCTACACTTGTATTTGCTGAACGGTGAAAGCGCACAGTAATGCACTTTTCTCCCAGCAAATACCCTGTTTCTAAGGAAATGGGAACACACTGAGGAGACACATGTGGGAGCTACTGTGACTAAAACTGAGCTTCCCTACGCAAAGGGAAGCAAGAGAAATGCTGGTTTCATCAAGCCCAGTTACATACTCAGAATCTGTACTACTGCGCAAATAGGCATGTCTCTGTAGGCAAAAAACTCATTTCTGACAAAGTTGCCCAAATGCATCTCAGAAGTGTGCAACTTGTTCCCTGAGTTAGAAATCGTCGAGAAACCGTCGTTTCTGCTAGCGCTGTGCTTCTACACATGTATTTGCTGAACGGTGAAAGTGCACAGTAATGCACTTTTCTCCCAGCAAATACACTGTTTCTAAGGAAATGGGAAAACACTGAGGAGACACTTGTGGGAGCTACTGTGACTAAAACTGAGCTTCCCTACGCACAGGGAAGCAAGAGAAATGCTGATTTCATCAAGCCCAGTTACATACTCAGAATCTGTACTACTGCGCAAATAGGCATGTCTCTGTAGGCAAAAAACTCATTTCTGACAAAGTTGCCCAAATGCATCTCAAAAGTGTGCAACTTGTTCCCTGAGTTAGAAAACGTCGAGAAACGGTCGTTTCTGCTAGCGCTGTGCTTCTACACATGTATTTGCTGAACGGTGAAAGCGCACAGTAATGCACTTTTCTCCCAGCAAATACACTGTTTCTAAGGAAATGGGAACACACTGAGGAGACACTTGTGGGAGCTACTGTGACTAAAACTGAGCTTCCCTACGCACCTGGAAGCTAGAGAAATGCTGATTTCATCAAGCCCAGTTACATACTCAGAATCTGTACTACTGCACAAATAGGCATGTCTCTTTAGGCAAAAAACTCATTCCTGACAAAGTTGACCAAATGCATCTCAGAAGTGTGCAACTTGTTCCCTGAGTTAAAAACGTCGAGAAACGTTCGTTTCTGCTAGCGCTGTGCTTCTACACATGTATTTGCTGAACGGTGAAAGCGCACAGTAATGCACTTTTCTCCCAGCAAATACACTGTTTCTAAGGAAATGGGAACACACTGAGGAGACACTTGTGGGAGCTACTGTGACTAAAACTGAGCTTCCCTACGCACAGGGAAGCAAGAGAAATGCTGATTTCATCAAACCGAGTTACATACTCAGAATCTGTACTACTGTGCAAATAGGCATGTCTCTGTAGGCAAAAAAACTCATTTCTGACAAAGTTGCCCAAATGCATCTCAGAAGTGTGCAACTTGTTCCCTGAGTTAGAAATCGTCGAGAAACGTTCGTTTCTGCTAGCGCTGTGCTTCTACACTTGTATTTGCTGAACGGTGAAAGCGCACAGTAATGCACTTTTCTCCCAGCAAATACACTGTTTCTAAGGAAATGGGAACACACTGAGGAGACACTTGTGGGAGCTACTGTGACTAAAACTGAGCTTCCCTACGCACAGGGAAGCAAGAGAAATGCTGGTTTCATCAAGCCCAGTTACATACTCAGAATCTGTACTACTGTGCAAATAGGCATGTCTCTGTAGGCAAAAAACTCATTTCTGACAAAGTTGCCCAAATGCATCTCAGAAGTGTGCAACTTGTTCCCTGAGTTAGAAAACGTCGAGAAACGGTCGTTTCTGCTAGCGTTGTGCTTCTACACATGTATTTGCTGAACGGTGAAAGCGCACAGTAATGCACTTTTCTCCCAGCAAATACACTGTTTCTAAGGAAAGGGGAACACACTGAGGAGACACTTGTGGGAGCTACTGTGACTAAAACTGAGCTTCCCTACGCACAGGGAAGCAAGAGAAATGCTGATTTCATCAAGCCCAGTTACATACTCAGAATCTGTACTACTGCGCAAATAGGCATGTCTCTGTAGGCCAAAAACTCATTTCGGACAAAGTTGCCTAAATGCATCTCAGAAGTGTGCAACTTGTTCCCTGAGTTAGAAAACGTCGAGAAACGGTCGTTTCAGCTAGCGCTGTGCTTCTACACATGTATTTGCTGAACGGTGAAAGTGCACAGTAATGTACTTTTCTCCCAGCAAATACACTGTTTCTAACGAACTGGGAACACACTGAGGAGACACTTGTGGGAGCTACTGTGACTAAAACTGAGCTTCCCTACGCACAGGGAAGCTAGAGAAATGCTGATTTCATCAAGCCCAGTTACATACTCAGAATCTGGACTACTGCGCAAATAGGCATGTCTCTGTAGGCAAAAACTCATTTCTGACAAAGTTGCCCAAATGCATCTCAGAAGTGTGCAACTTGTTCCCTGAGTTAGAAAACGTCGAGAAACGGTCGTTTCTGCTAGCGCTGTGCTTCTACACATGTATTTGCAGAACGGTGAAAGCGCACAGTAATGCACTTTTCTCCCAGCAAATACACTGTTTCTAAGGAAATGGGAACACACTGAGGAGACACTTGTGGGAGCTACTGTGACTAAAACTGAGCTTCCCTACGCACAGGGAAGCAAGAGAAATGCTGATCTCATCAAGTCAAGGTACATAATCAGAATCTGTACTACTGCGCAAATAGGCATGTCTCTGTAGGCAAAAAACTCATTTCTGACAAAGTTGCCCAAATGCATCTCAGAAGTGTGCAACTTGTTCCCTGAGTTAGAAAACGTCGAGAAACGTTCGTTTCTGCTAGCGCTGTGCTTCTACACATGTATTTGCTGAACGGTGAAAGCGCACAGTAATGCACTTTTCTCCCAGCAAATACACTGTTTCTAAGGAAATGGGAACACACTGAGGAGACACTTGTGGGAGCTACTGTGACTAAAACTGAGCTTCCCTACGCACAGGGAAGCAAGAGAAATGCTGATTTCATCAAGCCCAGTTACATACTCAGAATGTGTACTACTGCGCAAATAGACATGTCTCTGTAGGCAAAAAACTCATTTCTGACAAAGTTGCCCAAATGCATCTCAGAAGTGTGCAACCTGTTCCCTGAGTTGGAAAACGTCGAGAAACATTCTTTTCTGCTAGCGCTGTGCTTCTACACATGTATTTGCTGAATGGTGAAAGTGCACAGTAATGCACTTTTCTCCCAGCAAATACACTGTTTCTAAGGAACTGGGAACACACTGAGGAGACACTTGTGGGAGCTACTGTGACTAAAACTGAGCTTCCCTACGCACAGGGAAGCAAGAGAAATGCTGATTTCATCAAGCCCAGTTACATACTCAGAATCTGTACTACTGCCCAAATAGGCATGTCTCTGTAGGCAAAAAACTCATTTCTGACAAAGTTGCCCAAATGCATCTCCGAAGTGTGCAACTTGTTCCCTGAGTTAGAAAACGTCGAGAAACGGTCGTTTCTGCTAGCACTGTGCTTCTACACATGTATTTGCTGAACGATGAAAGCGCACAGTAATGCACTTTTCTCCCAGCAAAAACACTGTTTCTAAGGAAATGGGAACACACTGAGGAGACACTTGTGGGAGCTACTGTGACTGAAACTGAGCTTCCCTACGCACAGGGAAGAAAGAGAAATGCTGATTTCATCAAGCCCAGTTACATACGCAGAATCTGTACTACTGCGCAAATAGGCATGTCTCTGTAGGCAAAAAACTCATTTCTGACAAAGATGCCCAAGTGCATCTCAGAAGAGTGCAACTTGTTCCCTGAGTTAGAAAACGTCGAGAAATGTTCGTTTCTTCTAGCGCTGTGCTTCTACACATGTATTTGCTGAACTGTGAAAGCACACAGTAATGCACTTTTCTCCCAGCAAATACACTATTTCTAAGGAAATGGGAACACACTGAGGAGACACTTGTGGGATCTACTGTGACTAAAACTGAGCTTCCCTACGCACAGGGAAGCAAGAGAAATGCTGATTTCATCAAGCCCAGTTACATACTCAGAATCTGTACTACTGCGCAAATAGGCATGTCTCTGTAGGCAAAAAACTCATTTCTGACAAAGTTGCCCAAATGCATCTCAGAAGTGTGCAACTTGTTCCCTGAGTTAGAAAACGTCGAGAAACGTTCATTTCTGCTAGCGCTGTGCTTCTACACATGTATTTGCTGAACGGTGAAAGCGCACAGTAATGCACTTTTCTCCCAGCAAATACACTGTTTCTAAGGAAATGGGAACACACTGAGGAGACACTTGTGGGAGCTACTGTGACTAAAACTGAGCTTCCCTACGCACAGGGAAGCAAGAGAAATGCTGATTTCATCAAGCCCAGTTACATACTCAGAATCTGTACTATTGCGCAAATAGGCATGTCTCTGTAGGCAAAAAACTCATTTCTGACAAAGTTGCCCAAATGCATCTCAGAAGTGTGCAACTTGTTCCCGGAGTTAGAAAACGTCGAGAAACGGTCGTTTCTGCTAGCGCTGTGCTTCTACACATGTATTTGCTGAACGGTGAAAGCGCACAGTAATGCACTTTTCTCCCAGCAAATACACTGTTTCTAAGGAAATGGGAACACACTGAGGAGACACTTGTGGGAGCTACTGTGACTAAAACTGAGCTTCCCTACGCGCAGGGGAGCAAGAGAAATGCTGATTTCATCAAGCCCAGTTACATACTCAGAATCTGTACTAGTGCGCAAATAGGCATGTCTCTGTAGGCAAAAAACTCATTTCTGACAAAGTTATCCAAATGCATCTCAGAAGTGTGCAACTTGTTCCCTGAGTTAGAAAACGTCGAGAAACGGTCGTTTCTGCTAGCACTGTACTTCTACACATGTATTTGCTGAACGGTGAAAGCGCACAGTAATGCACTTTTCTCCCAGCAAATACACTGTTTCTAAGGAAATGGGAACACACTGAGAAGACACTTGTGGGAGCTACTGTGACTAAAACTGAGCTTCCCTACGCACAGGGAAGCAAGAGAAATGCTGATTTCATCAAGCCCAGTTACATACTCAGAATCTGTACTACTGTGCAAATAGGCATGTCTCTGTAGGCAAAAAACTCATTTCTGACAAAGTTGCCCAAATGCATCTCAGAAGTGTGCAACTTGTTCCCTGAGTTAGAAAACGTCGAGAAACGGTCGTTTCTGCTAGCGTTGTGCTTCTACACATGTATTTGCTGAACGGTGAAAGCGCACAGTAATGCACTTTTCTCCCAGCAAATACACTGTTTCTAAGGAAATGGGAACACACTGAGGAGACACTTGTGGGAGCTACTGTGACTAAAACTGAGCTTCCCTACGCACAGGGAAGCAAGAGAAATGCTGATTTCATCAAGCCCAGTTACATACTCAGAATCTGTACTACTGCGCAAATAGGCATGTCTCTGTAGGCCAAAAACTCATTTCTGACAAAGTTGCCCAAATGCATCTCAGAAGTGTGCAACTTGTTCCCTGAGTTAGAAAACGTCGAGAAACGTTCGTTTCTGCTAGCGCTGTGCTTCTACACATGTATTTGCTGAACGGTGAAAGCGCACAGTAATGCACTTTTCTCCCAGCAAATACACTGTTTCTAAGGAAATGGGAACACACTGAGGAGACACTTGTGGGAGCTACTGTGACTAAAACTGAGCTTCCCTACGCATAGGGAAGCAAGAGAAATGCTGATTTCATCAAGCCCAGTTACATACTCAGAATCTGTACTACTGCGCAAATAGGCATGTCTCTGTAGGCAAAAAACTCATTTCTGACAAAGATGCCCAAGTGCATCTCAGAAGAGTGCAACTTGTTCCCTGAGTTAGAAAACGTCGAGAAATGTTCGTTTCTTCTAGCGCTGTGCTTCTACACATGTATTTGCTGAACGGTGAAAGCGCACAGTAATGCACTTTTCTCCCAGCAAATACACTGTTTCTAAGGAAATGGGAACACACTGAGGAGACACTTGTGGGATCTACTGTGACTAAAACTGAGCTTCCCTACGCACAGGGAAGCAAGAGAAATGCTGATTTCATCAAGCCCAGTTACATACTCAGAATCTGTACTACTGCGCAAATAGGCATGTCTCTGTAGGCAAAAAACTCATTTCTGACAAAGTTGCCCAAATGCATCTCAGAAGTGTGCAACTTGTTCCCTGAGTTAGAAAACGTCGAGAAACGTTCATTTCTGCTAGCGCTGTGCTTCTACACATGTATTTGCTGAACGGTGAAAGCGCACAGTAATGCACTTTTCTCCCAGCAAATACACTGTTTCTAAGGAAATGGGAACACACTGAGGAGACACTTGTGGGAGCTACTGTGACTAAAACTGAGCTTCCCTACGCACAGGGAAGCAAGAGAAATGCTGATTTCATCAAGCCCAGTAACATACTCAGAATCTGTACTATTGCGCAAATAGGCATGTCTCTGTAGGCAAAAAACTCATTTCTGACAAAGTTGCCCAAATGCATCTCAGAAGTGTGCAACTTGTTCCCGGAGTTAGAAAACGTCGAGAAACGGTCGTTTCTGCTAGCGCTGTGCTTCTACACATGTATTTGCTGAACGGTGAAAGCGCACAGTAATGCACTTTTCTCCCAGCAAATACACTGTTTCTAAGGAAATGGGAACACACTGAGGAGACACTTGTGGGAGCTACTGTGACTAAAACTGAGCTTCCCTACGCACAGGGAAGCAAGAGAAATGCTGATTTCATCAAGCCCAGTTACATACTCAGAATCTGTACTACTGCGCAAATAGGCATGTCTCTGTAGGCAAAAAACTCATTTCTGACAAAGTTGCCCAAATGCATCTCAGAAGTGTGCAACTTATTCCCAGAGTTAGAAAACATCGAGAAACGTTCGTTTCTGCTAGCGCTGTGCTTCTACACATGTATTTGCTGTACAGTGAAAGCGCACAGTAATGCACTTTTCTCCCAGCAAATACACTGTTTCTAAGGAAATGGGAACACACTGAGGAGACACTTGTGGGAGCTACTGTGACTAAAACTGAGCTTCCCTACGCACAGGGAAGCAAGAGAAATGCTGATTTCATCAAGCCCAGTTACATACTCAGAATCTGTACTACTGCGCAAATAGGCATGTCTCTGTAGGCAAAAAACTCATTTCTGACAAAGTTGCCCAAATGCATCTCAGAAGTGTGCAACTTGTTCCCTGAGTTAGAAAACGTCGAGAAACGTTCGTTTCTGCCAGCGCTGTGCTTCTACACATGTATTTGCTGCACGGTGAAAGCGCACAGTAATGCACTATTCTCCCAGCAAATACACTGTTTCTAAGGAAATGGGAACACACTGAGGAAACACTTGTGGGTGCTACAGTGACTAAAACTGAGCTTCCCTACGCACAGGGAAGCAAGAGAAATGCTGATTTCATCAAGCCCAGTTACATACTCAGAATCTGTACTACTGCGCAAATAGGCATGAATCTGTAGGCAAAAAACTCATTTCTGACAAAGTTGCCCAAATGCATCTCAGAAGTGTGCAACTTGTTCCCTGAGTTAGAAAACGTCGAGAAACGTTCGTTTCTGCTAGCGCTGTGCTTCTACACATGTATTTGCTGAACGGTGAAAGCGCACAGTAATGCACTTTTCTCCCAGCAAATACACTGTTTCTAAGGAAATGGGAACACACTGAGGAGACACTTGTGGGAGCTACTGTGACTAAAACTGAGCTTCCCTACGCACAGGGAAGCAAGAGAAATGCTGATTTCATCAAGCCCAGGTACATACTCAGAATCTGTACTATTGCGCAAATAGGCATGTCTCTGTAGGCAAAAAACTCATTTCTGACAAAGTTACCCAAATGCATCTCAGAAGTGTGCAACTTGTTCCCTGAGTTAGAAAACGTCGAGAAACGTTCGTTTCTGCTAGCGCTGTGCTTCTACACATGTATTTGCTGAACGGTGAAAGCTCACAGTAATGCACTTTTCTCCCAGCAAATACACTGTTTCTAAGGAAATGGGAACACACTGAGGAGACACTTGTGGGAGCTACTGTGACTAAAACTGAGCTTACCTACGCACAGGGAAGCAAGAGAAATGCTGATTTCATCAAGCCCAGTTACATACTCAGAATCTGTACTACTGCGCAAATAGGCATGTCTCTGTAGGCAAAAAACTCATTTCTGACAAAGTTGCCCAAATGCATCTCAGAAGTGTGCAACTTGTTCCCTGAGTTAGAAAACGTCGAGAAACGTTCGTTTCTGCTAGCGCTGTGCTTCTACACATGTATTTGCTGAACGGTGAAAGCGCACAGTAATGCACTTTTCTCCCAGCAAATACACTGTTTCTAAGGAAATGGGAACACACTGAGGAGACACTTGTGGGAGCTACTGTGACTAAAACTGAGCTTCCCTACGCACAGGGAAGCAAGAGAAATGCTGATTTCATCAAGCCCAGTTACATACTCAGAATCTGTACTACTGCGCAAATAGGCATGTCTCTTTAGGCAAAAAACTCATTTCTGACAAAGTTGCCCAAATGCATCTCAGAAGTGTGCAACTTATTCCCTGAGTTAGAAAACATCGAGAAACGTTCATTTCTGCTAGTGCTGTGCTTCTACACATGTATTTGCTGAACGGTGAAAGCGCACACTAATGCACTTTTCTCCCAGCAAATACACTGTTTCTAAGGAAATGGGAACACACTGAGGAGACACTAGTGGGAGCTACTGTGACTAAAACAGAGCTTCCCTACGCACAGGGAAGCAAGAGAAATGCTGATTTCATCAAGCCCAGTTACATACTCAGAATCTGTACTACTGCGCAAATAGGCATGTCTCTGTAGGCAAAAAACTCATTTCTGACAAAGTTGCCCAAATGCATCTCAGAAGTGTGCAACTTGTTCCCTGAGTTAGAAAACGTCGAGAAACGTTCGTTTCTGCTAGCGCTGTGCTTCTACACATGTATTTCTGAACGGTGAAAGCGCACAGTAATGCACTTTTCTCCCAGCAAATACACTGTTTCTAAGGAAATGGGAACACACTGAGGAGACACTTGTGGGAGCTACTGTGACTAAAACTGAGCTTCCCTATGCACAAGGAAGCAAGAGATATGCTGATTTCATCAAACCCAGTTACATACTCAGAATCTGTACTGCTGCGCAAATAAGCATGTCTCTTTAGGCAAAAAACTCATTTCTGACAAAGTTGCCCAAATGCATCCCAGAAGGGTGCAACTTATTCCCTGAGTTAGAAAACGTCGAGAAACGGTCGTTTCTGCTAGCGCTGTGCTCCTACACATGTATTTGCTGAACGGTGAAAGCGCACAGTAATGCACTTTTCTCCCAGCAAAAACACTGTGTCTCAGGAAATGGGAACACACTGAGGAGACACTTGTGGGAGCTACTGTGACTAAAACTGAGCTTCCCTACGCACAGGGAAGCAAGAGAAATGCTGATTTCATCAAGCACAGTTACATACTCAGAATCTGTACTACTGCGCAAATAGGCATGTCTCTGTAGGCAAAAAACTCATTTCTGACAAAGTTGCCCAAATGCATCTCAGAAGTGTGCAACTTGTTCCCTGAGTTAGAAAACGTCGAGAAACGGTCGTTTCTTCAATCGCTGTGCTTCTACACATGTATTTGCTGAACGGTGAAAGCGCACAGTAATGCACTTTTCTCCCAGCAAGTACACTGTTTCTAAGCAAATGGGAACACACTGAGGAGACACTTGTGGGAGCTACTGTGACTAAAACTGAGCTTCCCTACGCACAGGGAAGCAAGAGAAATGCTGATTTCATCAAGCCCAGTTACATACTCAGAATCTGTACTACTGCGCAAATAGGCATGTCTCTTTAGGCAAAAAACTCATTTCTGACAAAGTTGCCCAAATGCATCTCAGAAGTGTGCAACTTATTCCCTGAGTTAGAAAACATCGAGAAACGTTCATTTCTGCTAGCGCTGTGCTTCTACACATGTATTTGCTGAACGGTGAAAGCGCACACTAATGCACTTTTCTCCCAGCAAATACACTGTTTCTAAGGAAATGGGAACACACTGAGGAGACACTTGTGGGAGCTACTGTGACTAAAACTGAGCTTCCCTATGCACAGGGAAGGAAGAGAAATGCTGATTTCATCAAGCCCAGTTACATACTCAGAATCTGTACTACTGCGCAAATAGGCATGTCTCTGTAGGCAAAAAACTCATTTCTGACAAAGATACCCAAGTGCATCTCAGAAGTGTGCAACTTGTTCCCTGAGTTAGAAAACATCGAGAAACGTTCGTTTCTGCTAGCACTGTGCTTCTACACATGTATTTGCTGAACGGTGAAAGCGCACAGTAATGCACTTTTCTCCCAGCAAATACACTCTTTTTAAGGAAATGGGAATACACTGAGGAAACACTTGTGGGAGCTACTGTGACTAAAACTGAGCTTCCCTACGCACAGGGAAGCAAGAGAAATGCTGATTTCATCAAGCCCAGTTACATACTCAGAATCTGTACTATTGCGCAAATAAGCATGTCTCTGTAGGCAAAAAACTCATTTCTGACAAAGTTGCCCAAATGCATCTCAGAAGTGTGCAACTTGTTCCCTGAGCTAGAAAACGTCGAGAAACGTTCATTTCTGCTAGCGCTGTGCTTCTACACATGTATTTGCTGAACGGTGAAAGCGCACAGTAATGCACTTTTCTCCCAGCAAATACACTGTTTCTAAGGAAATGGGAACACACTGAGGAAACACTTGTGGGAGCTACTGTGACTAAAACTGAGCTTCCCTACGCACAGGGAAGCAAGAGAAATGCTAATTTCATCAAGCCCAGTTACATTCTCAGAATCTGTACTACTTCGCAAATAGGCATGAATCTGTAGGCAAAAAACTCATTTCTGACAAAGTTGCCCAAATGCATCTCAGAAGTGTGCAACCTGTTCCCTGAGTTAGAAAAGGTCGAGAAACTTTCGTTTCTGCTAGCGCTGTGCTTCTACACATGTATTTGCTGAACGGTGAAAGCGCACAGTAATGCACTTTTCTCCCAGCAAATACACTGTTTCTAAGGAAAGGGAACACACTGAGGAGATACTTGTGGGAGCTACTGTGACTAAAACTGAGCTTCCCTACGCACAGGGAAGCAAGAGAAATGCTGATTTCATCAAGCCCAGTTACATACTCAGAATCTGTACTACTGCGCAATTAGGCATGTCTCTGTAGGCAAAAAACTCATTTCTGACAAAGTGGCCCAAATGCATCTCAAAAGTGTGCAACTTGTTCCCTGAGTTAGAGAACATCGAGAAACGGTCGTATCGGCTAGCGCTGTGCTTCTACACATGTATTTGCTGAACGGTGAAAGCGCACAGTAATGCACTTTTCTCCCAGCAAATACACTGTTTCTAAGGAAATGGGAACACACTGAGGAAACACTTGTGGGAGCTACTGTGACTAAAACTGAGCTTCCCTACGCACAGGGAAGCAAGAGAAATGCTGATTTCATCAAGCCCAGTTACATACTCAGAATCTGTACTACTGCGCAAATAGGCATGAATCTGTAGGCAAAAAACTCATTTCTGACAAAGTTGCCCAAATGCATCTCAGAAGTGTGCAACTTATTCCCTGAGTTAGAAAACGTCGAGAAACGTTCGTTTCTGCTAGCGTTGTGCTTCTACACATGTATTTGCTGAACGGTGAAAGCGCACAGTAATGCACTTTTCTCCCAGCAAATACACTGTTTCTAAGGAAATGGGAACACACTGAGGTGATACTTGTGGGAGCTACTGTGACTAAAACTGAGCTTCCCTACGCACAGGGAAGCAAGAGAAATGCTGATTTCATCAAGCCCAGTTACATACTCAGAATCTGTACTACTGCGCAAATAGGCATGTCTCTGTAGGCAAAAAACTCATTTCTGACAAAGTTGCCCAAATGCATCTCAGAAGTGTGCAACTTGTTCCCTGAGTTAGAGAACGTCGAGAAACGGTCATATCGACTAGCGCTGTGCTTCTACACATGTATTTGCTGAACGGTGAAAGCGCACAGTAATGCACTTTTCTCCCAGCAAATACACTGTTTCTAAGGAAATGGGAACACACTGAGACACTTGTGGGAGCTACAGTGACTAAAACTGAGCTTCCCTACGCACAGGGAAGCAAGAGAAATGCTGATTTCATCAAGCCCAGTTACATATCAGAATCTGTACTACTGCGCAAATAGGCATGTCTCTGTAGGCAAAAAACTCATTTCTGACAAAGTTGCCCAAATGCATCTCAGAAGTGTGCAACTTGTTTCCTGAGTTAGAAAACGTCGAGAAACGGTCGTTTCTGCTAGCGCTGTGCTTCTACACATGTATTTGCTGAACGGTGAAAGCGTACAGTAATGCACTTTTCTCCCAGCAAATACACTGTTTCTAAGGAAATGGGAACACACTGAGGAGACACTTGTGGGAGCTACTGTGACTAAAACTGAGCTTCCCTACGCACAGGGAAGCAAGAGAATGCTGATTTCATCAAGCCCAGTTACATACTCAGAATCTGTACTACTGCGCAAATAGGCATGTCTCTGTAGGCAAAAAACTCATTTCTGACAAAGTTGCCCAAATGCATCTCAGAAGTGTGCAACTTGTTCCCTGAGTTAGAAAACGTCGAGAAACGTTCGTTTCTGCTAGCGCTGTGCTTCTACACATGTATTTGCTGAAAGGTGAAAGCGCACAGTAATGCACTTTTCTCCCAGCAAATACACTGTTTGTAAGGAAATGGGAACACACTGAGGAGACACTTGTGGGAGCTACTGTGACTAAAACTGAGCTTCCCTACGCACAGGGAAGCAAGAGAAATGCAGATTTCATCCAGCCCAGTTACATACTCAGAATCTGTACTACTGCGCAAATAGGCATATCTCTATAGGCAAAAAACTCATTTCTGACAAAGTTGCCCAAATGCATCTCAGAAGTTTGCAACTTGTTCCCTGAGTTAGAAAACGTTGAGAAACGTTCGTTTCTGCTAGCGCTGTGCTTCTACACATGTATTTGCTGAACGGTGAAAGCGCACAGTAATGCACTTTTCTCCCAGCAAATACACTGTTTCTAAAGAAATGGGAACACACTGAGACACTTGTGGGAGCTACAGTGACTAAAACTGAGATTCCCTATGCACAGGGAAGCAAGAGAAATGCTGATTTCATCAAGCCCAGTTACATACTCAGAATCTGTACTACTGCGCAAATAGGCAGATCTCTATAGGCAAAAAACTCATTTCTGACAAAGTTGCCCAAATGCATCTCAGAAGTTTGCAACTTGTTCCCTGAGTTAGAAAACGTCGAGAAACGTTCGTTTCTGCTAGCGCTGTGCTTCTACACATGTATTTGCTGAACGGTGAAAGCGCACAGTAATGCACGTTTCTCCCAGCTAATACACTGTTTCTAAGGAAATGGGAACACACTGAGACACTTGGGGGAGCTACAGTGACTAAAACTGAGCTTACCTACGCACAGGGAAGCAAGAGAAATGCTGATTTCATCAAGCCCAGTTACATACTCAGAATCTGTACTACTGCGCAAATAGGCATGTCTCTTTAGGCAAAAAACTCATTTCTGACAAAGTTGCCCAAATGCATCTCAGAAGTGTGCAACTTGTTCCCTGAGTTAGAAAACGTCGAGAAACGGTCGTTTCTGCTAGCGCTATGCTTCTACACATGTATTTGCTGAACGGTGAAAGCGTACAGTAATGCACTTTTCTCCCAGCAAATACACTGTTTCTAAGGAAATGGGAACACACTGAGGAAACACTTGTGGGAGCTACTGTGACTAAAACTGAGCTTCCCTACGCAAAGGGAAGCAAGAGAATGCTGATTTCATCAAGCCCAGTTACATACTCAGAATCTGTACTACTGCGCAAATAGGCATGTCTCTGTAGGCAAAAAACTCATTTCGGACAAAGTTGCCCAAATGCATCTCAGAAGTGTGCAACTTGTTCCCTGAGTTAGAAAACGTCGAGAAACGTTCGTTTCTGCTAGCGCTGTGCTTCTACACATGTATTTGCTGAACCTTGAAAGCGCACAGTAATGCACTTTTCTCCCAGGACATACACTGTTCTAAGGAAATGGGAACACACTGAGGAGACACTTGTGGGAGCTACTGTGACTAAAACTGAGCTTCCCTACGCACAGGGAAGCAAGAGAAATGCTGATTTCATCAAGCCCAGTTACATACTCAGACTCTGTACTACTGCGCAAATAGGCATGTCTCTTTAGGCAAAAAACTCATTTCTGACAAAGTTGCCCAAATGCATCTCAGAAGAATGCAACTTGTTCCCTGAGTTAGAAAACGTCGAGAAACGGTCGTTTCTGCTAGCGCTGTGCTTCTACACATGTATTTGCTGAACGGTGAAAGCGCACAGTAATGCACTTTTCTCCCAGCAAATACAATGTTTCTAAGGAAATGGGAACACACTGAGGAAACACTTGTGGGAGCTACTGTGACAAAAAACTGAGCTTCCCTACGCACAGGGAAGCAAGAGAAATGCTGATTTCATCAAGCCCAGTTACATACTCAGAAGCTGTACTACTGCGCAAATAGGCATGTCTCTTTAGGCAAAAAACTCATTTCTGACAAAGTTGCCCAAATGCATCTCAGAAGTCTGCAACTTGTTCCCTGAGTTAGAAAATGTCGAGAAACGGTCGTTTCTGCTAGCGCTATGCTTCTACACATGTATTTGCTGAACGGTGAAAGCGCACAGTAATGCACTTTTCTCCCAGCAAATACACTGTTTCTAAGGAAATGGGAACACACTGAGGAAACACTTGTGGGAGCTACTGTGACTAAAACTGAGCTTCCCTACACACAGGGAAGCAAGAGAAATGCTGATTTCATCAAGCCCAGTTACATACTCAGAATCTGTACTACTGCGCAAATATGCATGTCTCTGTAGGCAAAAAACTCATTTCTGACAAAGTTGCCCAAATGCAACTCAGAAGTGTGCAACTTGTTCCCTGAGTTAGAAAACGTCGAGAAACGTTCGTTTCTGCTAGCGCTGTGCTTCTACACATCTATTTGCTGAAAGGTGAAAGCGCACAGTAATGCACTTTTCTCCCAGCAAATACACTGTTTCTAAGGAAATGGGAACACACTGAGACACTTGTGGGAGCTCCAGTGACTAAAACTGAGCTTCCCTACGCACAGGGAAGCAAGAGAAATGCTGATTTCATCAAGCCCAGTTACATACTCAGAATCTGTACTACTGCGCAAATAGGCATGTCTCTTTAGGCAAAAAACTCATTTCTGACAAAGTTGCCCAAATGCATCTCAGAAGTGTACAACTTGTTCCCTGAGTTAGAAAACGTCGAGAAACGGTCGTTTCTCCTAGCGCTATGCTTCTACACATGTATTTGCTGAACGGTGAAAGCGCACAGTAATGCACTTTTCTCCCAGCAAATACGCTCTTTCTAAGGAAATGGGAACACACTGAGGAGACACTTGTGGGAGCTACTGTGACTAAAACTGAGCTTCCCTACGCAAAGCGAAGCAAGAGAATGCTGATTTCATCAAGCCCAGTTACATACTCAGAATTTGTACTACTGCGCAAATATGCATGTCTCTGTAGGCAAAAAACTCATTTCTGACAAAGTTGCCCAAATGCAACTCAGAAGTGTGCAACTTGTTCCCTGAGTTAGAAAACGTCGAGAAACGTTCGTTTCTGCTAGCGCTGTGCTTCTACACATGTATTTGCTGAACGGTGAAAGCGCACAGTAATGCACGTTTCTCCCAGCTAATACACTGTTTCTAAGGAAATGGGAACACACTGAGACACTTGTGGGAGCTACAGTGACTAAAACTGAGCTTACCTACGCACAGGGAAGCAAGAGAAATGCTGATTTCATCAAGCCCAGTTACATACTCAGAATCTGTACTACTGCGAAAATAGGCATGTCTCTTTAGGCAAAAAACTCATTTCTGACAAAGTTGCCCAAATGCGTCTCAGAAGTGTGCAACTTGTTCCCTGAGTTAGAAAACGTCGAGAAACGGTCGTTTCTGCTAGCGCTGTGCTTCTACACATGTATTTGCTGAACGGTGAAAGCGCACAGTAATGCACTTTTATCCCAGCAAATACACTGTTTCTAAGGAAATGGGAACACACTGAGGAGACACTTGTGGGAGCTACTGTGACTAAAACTGAGCTTCCCTACGCACAGGGAAGCAAGAGAAATGCTGATTTCATCAAGCCCAGTTACATACTCAGAATCTGTACTACTGCGCAAATAGGCATATCTCTGTAGGCAAAAAACTCATTTCTGACAAAGTTGCCCAAATGCATCTCAGAAGTTTGCAACTTGTTCCCTGAGTTAGAAAACGTCGAGAAATGTTCGTTTCTGCTAGCGCTGTGCTTCTACACATGTATTTGCTGAACGGTGAAAGCGCACAGTAATGCACTTTTCTACCAGCAAATACACTGTTTCTAAGGAAATGGGAACACACTGAGACACTTGTGGGAGCTACAGTGACTAAAACTGAGCTTCCCTACGCACAGGGAAGCAAGAGAAATGCTGACTTCATCAAGCCCAGTTACATACTCAGAATCTGTACTACTGCGCAAATAGGCATGTCTCTTTAGGCAAAAAACTCATTTCTGACAAAGTTGCCCAAATGCATCTCAGAAGTGTGCAACTTGTTCTTTGAGTTAGAAAACGTCGAGAAACGTTCATTTCTGCTAGCGCTGTGCTTCTACACATGTATTTGCTGAACGGTGAAAGCGCACAGTAATGCACTTTTCTCCCAGCAAATACACTGTTTCTAAGGAAATGGGAACACACTGAGGAGACACTTGTGGGAGCTACTGTGACTAAAACTGAGCTTCCCTACGAACAGGGAAGCAAGAGAAATGCTGATTTCATCAAGCCCAGTTACATACTCAGAATCTGTACTACTGCGCAAATAGGCATGTCTCTGTAGGCAAAAAACTCATTTCTGACAAAGTTGCTCAAATGCATCTTAGAAGAGTGCAACTTGTTCACTGAGTTAGAAAACGTCGAGAAACGGTCATTTCTGCTAGCGCTGTGCTTCTACACATGTATTTGCTGAACGGTGAAAGCGCACAGTAATGCACTTTTCTCCCAGCACATACATTGTTTCTAAGGAAATGGGAACACACTGAGACACTTGTGGGAGCTACAGTGACTAAAACTGAGCTTCCCTACGCACAGGGAAGCAAGAGAAATGCTGATTTCATCAAGCCCAGTTACATACTCAGAATCTGTACTACTGCGCAAATAGGCATGTCTCTTTACGCAAAAAACTCATTTCTGACAAAGTTGCCCAAATGCATCTCAGAAGTGTGCAACTTGTTCCCTGAGTTAGAAAACGTCGAGAAACGGTCGTTTCTGCTAGCGCTGTGCTTCTACACATGTATTTGCTGAACGGTGAAAGCGTACAGTAATGCACTTTTCTCCCAGCAAATACACTGTTTCTAAGGAATTGGGAACACACTGAGGAGACACTTGTGGGAGCTACTGTGACTAAAACTGAGCTTCCTTACGCACAGGGAAGCAAGAGAATGCTGATTTCATCATGCCCAGTTACATACTCAGAATCTGTACTACTGCGCAAATAGGCATGTCTCTTTAGGCAAAAAACTCATTTCTGACAAAGTTGCCCAAATGCATCTCAGAAGTGTGCAACTTGTTCCCTGAGTTAGAAAACGTCGAGAAACGTTCGTTTCTGCTAGCGCTGTGCTTCTACACATGTATTTGCTGAACGGTGAATGCGCACAGTAATGTACTTTTCTCCCAGCAAATACACTGTTTCTAAGGAACTGGGAACACACTGAGGAGACACTTGTGGGAGCTACTGTGACTAAAACTGAGCTTCCCTACGCACAGGGAAGCAAGAGAAATGCTGATTTCATCCAGCCCAGTTACATACTCAGAATCTGTACTACTGCGCAAATAGGCATGTCTCTGTAGGCAAAAAACTCATTTTTGACAAAGTTGCCCAAATGCATCTCAGAAGTGTGCAACTTGTTCCCTGAGTTAGAAAACGTCGAGAAACGTTCGTGTCTGCTAGCGCTGTGCTTCTACACATGTATTTCCTGAACGGTGAAAGCGCACAGTAATGCACTTTTCTCCCAGCAAATACATTGTTTCGAAGGAAATAGGAACACACTGAGGAGACACTTGTGGGAGCTACTGTGACTAAAACTGAGCTTCCCTACGCACAGGGAAGCAAGAGAAATGCTGATTTCATCAAGCCCAGTTACATACTCAGAATCTGTACTACTGCGCAAATAGGCACGTCTCTTTAGGCAGAAAACTCATTTCTGACAAAGTTGCCCAAATTCATCTCAGAAGGGTGCAACTTGTTCCCGGAGTTAGAAAATGTCGAGAAACGGTCGTTTCTGCTAGCGCTATGCTTCTACACATGTATTTGCTGAACGGTGAAAGCGTACAGTAATGCACTTTTCTCCCAGCAAATACACTGTTTCTAAGGAAATGGGAACACACTGAGGAAACACTTGTGGGAGCTACTGTGACTAAAACTGAGCTTCCCTACACACAGGGAAGCAAGAGAAATGCTGATTTCATCAAGCCCAGTTACATACTCAGAATCTGTACTACTGCGCAAATATGCATGTCTCTGTAGGCAAAAAACTCATTTCTGACAAAGTTGCCCAAATGCAACTCAGAAGTGTGCAACTTGTTCCCTGAGTTAGAAAACGTCGAGAAACGTTCGTTTCTGCTAGCGCTGTGCTTCTACACATCTATTTGCTGAAAGGTGAAAGCGCACAGTAATGCACTTTTCTCCCAGCAAATACACTGTTTCTAAGGAAATGGGAACACACTGAGACACTTGTGGGAGCTCCAGTGACTAAAACTGAGCTTCCCTACGCACAGGGAAGCAAGAGAAATGCTGATTTCATCAAGCCCAGTTACATACTCAGAATCTGTACTACTGCGCAAATAGGCATGTCTCTTTAGGCAAAAAACTCATTTCTGACAAAGTTGCCCAAATGCATCTCAGAAGTGTACAACTTGTTCCCTGAGTTAGAAAACGTCGAGAAACGGTCGTTTCTCCTAGCGCTATGCTTCTACACATGTATTTGCTGAACGGTGAAAGCGCACAGTAATGCACTTTTCTCCCAGCAAATACGCTCTTTCTAAGGAAATGGGAACACACTGAGGAGACACTTGTGGGAGCTACTGTGACTAAAACTGAGCTTCCCTACGCAAAGCGAAGCAAGAGAATGCTGATTTCATCAAGCCCAGTTACATACTCAGAATTTGTACTACTGCGCAAATATGCATGTCTCTGTAGGCAAAAAATTCATTTCTGACAAAGTTGCCCAAATGCAACTCAGAAGTGTGCAACTTGTTCCCTGAGTTAGAAAACGTCGAGAAACGTTCGTTTCTGCTAGCGCTGTGCTTCTACACATGTATTTGCTGAACGGTGAAAGCGCACAGTAATGCACGTTTCTCCCAGCTAATACACTGTTTCTAAGGAAATGGGAACACACTGAGACACTTGTGGGAGCTACAGTGACTAAAACTGAGCTTACCTACGCACAGGGAAGCAAGAGAAATGCTGACTTCATCAAGCCCAGTTACATACTCAGAATCTGTACTACTGCGAAAATAGGCATGTCTCTTTAGGCAAAAAACTCATTTCTGACAAAGTTGCCCAAATGCGTCTCAGAAGTGTGCAACTTGTTCCCTGAGTTAGAAAACGTCGAGAAACGGTCGTTTCTGCTAGCGCTGTGCTTCTACACATGTATTTGCTGAACGGTGAAAGCGCACAGTAATGCACTTTTATCCCAGCAAATACACTGTTTCTAAGGAAATGGGAACACACTGAGGAGACACTTGTGGGAGCTACTGTGACTAAAACTGAGCTTCCCTACGCACAGGGAAGCAAGAGAAATGCTGATTTCATCAAGCCCAGTTACATACTCAGAATCTGTACTACTGCGCAAATAGGCATATCTCTGTAGGCAAAAAACTCATTTCTGACAAAGTTGCCCAAATGCATCTCAGAAGTTTGCAACTTGTTCCCTGAGTTAGAAAACGTCGAGAAATGTTCGTTTCTGCTAGCGCTGTGCTTCTACACATGTATTTGCTGAACGGTGAAAGCGCACAGTAATGCACTTTTCTACCAGCAAATACACTGTTTCTAAGGAAATGGGAACACACTGAGACACTTGTGGGAGCTACAGTGACTAAAACTGAGCTTCCCTACGCACAGGGAAGCAAGAGAAATGCTGACTTCATCAAGCCCAGTTACATACTCAGAATCTGTACTACTGCGCAAATAGGCATGTCTCTTTAGGCAAAAAACTCATTTCTGACAAAGTTGCCCAAATGCATCTCAGAAGTGTGCAACTTGTTCTTTGAGTTAGAAAACGTCGAGAAACGTTCATTTCTGCTAGCGCTGTGCTTCTACACATGTATTTGCTGAACGGTGAAAGCGCACAGTAATGCACTTTTCTCCCAGCAAATACACTGTTTCTAAGGAAATGGGAACACACTGAGGAGACACTTGTGGGAGCTACTGTGACTAAAACTGAGCTTCCCTACGAACAGGGAAGCAAGAGAAATGCTGATTTCATCAAGCCCAGTTACATACTCAGAATCTGTACTACTGCGCAAATAGGCATGTCTCTGTAGGCAAAAAACTCATTTCTGACAAAGTTGCTCAAATGCATCTTAGAAGAGTGCAACTTGTTCACTGAGTTAGAAAACGTCGAGAAACGGTCATTTCTGCTAGCGCTGTGCTTCTACACATGTATTTGCTGAACGGTGAAAGCGCACAGTAATGCACTTTTCTCCCAGCACATACATTGTTTCTAAGGAAATGGGAACACACTGAGACACTTGTGGGAGCTACAGTGACTAAAACTGAGCTTCCCTACGCACAGGGAAGCAAGAGAAATGCTGATTTCATCAAGCCCAGTTACATACTCAGAATCTGTACTACTGCGCAAATAGGCATGTCTCTTTACGCAAAAAACTCATTTCTGACAAAGTTGCCCAAATGCATCTCAGAAGTGTGCAACTTGTTCCCTGAGTTAGAAAACGTCGAGAAACGGTCGTTTCTGCTAGCGCTGTGCTTCTACACATGTATTTGCTGAACGGTGAAAGCGTACAGTAACGCACTTTTCTCCCAGCAAATACACTGTTTCTAAGGAATTGGGAACACACTGAGGAGACACTTGTGGGAGCTACTGTGACTAAAACTGAGCTTCCTTACGCACAGGGAAGCAAGAGAATGCTGATTTCATCATGCCCAGTTACATACTCAGAATCTGTACTACTGCGCAAATAGGCATGTCTCTTTAGGCAAAAAACTCATTTCTGACAAAGTTGCCCAAATGCATCTCAGAAGTGTGCAACTTGTTCCCTGAGTTAGAAAACGTCGAGAAACGTTCGTTTCTGCTAGCGCTGTGCTTCTACACATGTATTTGCTGAACGGTGAATGCGCACAGTAATGTACTTTTCTCCCAGCAAATACACTGTTTCTAAGGAACTGGGAACACACTGAGGAGACACTTGTGGGAGCTACTGTGACTAAAACTGAGCTTCCCTACGCACAGGGAAGCAAGAGAAATGCTGATTTCATCCAGCCCAGTTACATACTCAGAATCTGTACTACTGCGCAAATAGGCATGTCTCTGTAGGCAAAAAACTCATTTTTGACAAAGTTGCCCAAATGCATCTCAGAAGTGTGCAACTTGTTCCCTGAGTTAGAAAACGTCGAAAAATGGTTGTTTCTGCTAGTGCTGTGCTTCTACACATGTATTTGCTGAAAGGTGAAAGCGCACAGTAATGCACTTTTCTCCCAGCAAATACACTGTTTCTAAGGAAATGGAACACACTGGGACACTTGTGGGAGCTACAGTGACTAAAACTGAGCTTCCCTACGCACAGGGAAGCAAGAGAATGCTGATTTCATCCAGCCTAGTTACATACTCAGAATCTGTACTACTGCGCAAATAGGCATGTCTCTGTAGGCAAAAAACTCATTTCTGACAAAGTTGCCCAAATGCATCTCAGAAGTGTGCAACTTGTTCCCTGAGTTAGAAAACGTTGAGAAATGTTTGTTTCTGCTAGCGCTGTGCTTCTACACATGTATTTGCTGAACGGTGAAAGCGCACAGTAATGCACTTTTCTCCCAGCAAATACACTGTTTCTAAGGAAATGGGAACACAC
Source organism: Acomys minous (assembly GCF_964271855.1). Classification (NCBI taxonomy): domain Eukaryota; kingdom Metazoa; phylum Chordata; class Mammalia; order Rodentia; family Muridae; genus Acomys; species Acomys minous. The sequence continues at coordinate 260,190 of NW_028182169.1, read as the reverse complement.
TGAGGAGACACTTGTGGGAGCTACTGTGACTAAAACTGAGCTTCCCTACGCACAGGGAAGCAAGAGAAATGCTGATTTCATCCAGCCCAGTTACATACTCAGAATCTGTACTACTGCGCAAATAGGCATGTCTCTGTAGGCAGAAAACTCATTTCTGACAAAGTTGCCCAAATGCATCTCAGAAGTGTGCAACTTGTTCCCTGAGTTAGAAAATGTCGAGAAACGTTCGTTTCTGCTAGCGCTGTGCTTCTACACATGTATTGGCTGAACGGTGAAAGCGCACAGTAATGCACTTTTCTCCCAGCAAATACACTGTTTCTAAGGAAATGGGAACACACTGAGGAGACACTTGTGGGAGCTACTGTGACTAAAACTGAGCTTCCCTACGCACAGGGAAGCAAGAGAAATGCTGATTTCATCAAGCCCAGTTACATACCCAGAATCTGTACTACTGCGCAAATAGGCATGTCTCTGTAGGCAAAAAACTCATTTCTGACAAAGTTGCCCAAATGCATCTCAGAAGTGTGCAACTTGTTCCCTGAGTTAGAAAACGTCGAGAAACGTTCGTTTCTGCTAGCGCTGTGCTTCTACACATGTATTTGCTGAACGGTGAAAGCGCACAGTAATGCACTTTTCTCCCAGCAAATACACTGTTTCTAAGGAAATGGGAACACACTGAGGAGACACTTGTGGGAGCTACTGTGACTAAAACTGAGCTTCCCTACGCACAGGGAAGTAAGAGAAATGCTGATTTCATCAAGCCCAGTTACATACTCAGAATCTGTACTACTGCCCAAATAGGCATGTCTCTTTAGGCAAAAAACTCATTTCAGACAAAGTTGCCCAAATGCATCTCAGAAGTGTGCAACTTGTTCCCTCAGTTAGAAAATGACGAGAAACGGTCGTTTCTGCCAGCGCTGTGCTTCTACACATGTATTTGCTGAAAGGTGAAAGCGCACAGTAATGCACTTTTCTCCCAGCAAATACACTGTTTCTAAGGAACTGGGAACACACTGAGGAGACACTTGTGGGAGCTACTGTGACTAAAACTGAGCTTCCCTACGCACAGGGAAGCAAGAGAAATGCTGATTTCATCAAGCCCAGTTACATACTCAGAATCTGAACTACTGCGCAAATAGGCATGTCTCTGTAGGCAAAAAACTCATTTCTGACAAAGTTGCCCAAATGCATCTCAGAAGTGTTCAACTTGTTCCCTGTGTTAGAAAACGTCGAGAAACGTTGGTTTCTGCTAGCGCTGTGCTTCTACACATGTATTTGCTGAACGGTGAAAGCGCACAGTAATGCACTTTTCTCCCAGCAAATACACTGTTTCTAAGGAAATGGGAACACACTGAGGAGACACTTGTGGGAGCTACTGTGACTTAAACTGAGCTTCCCTACGCACAGGGAAGCAAGAGAAATGCTGATTTCATCAAGCCAGGTTGCATACTCAGAATCTGTACTACTGCGCAAATAGGCATGAATCTGTCGGCAAAAACTCATTTCTGAAAAAGTTGCCCAAATGCATCTCAGAAGTGTGCAACTTGTTCCCTGAGTTAGAAAACGTCGAGAAACGTTCGTTTCTGCTAGCGCTGTGCTTCTACACATGTATTTGCTGAACGGTGAAAGCGCACAGTAATGCACTTTTCTCCCAGCAAATACACTGTTTCTAAGGAACTGGGAACACACTGAGGAGACACTTGTGGGAGCTACTGTGACTAAAACTAAGCTTCCCTACGCACAGGGAAGCAAGAGAAATGCTGATTTCATCAAGCACAGTTACATACTCAGAATCTGTACTACTGCGCAAATAGGCATGTCTCTGTAGGCAAAAAACTCATTTCTGACAAAGTTGCCCAAATGCATCTCAGAAGTGTGCAACTTGTTCCCTGAGTTAGAATACGTCGTGAAACGTTCGTTTCTGCTAGCGCTGTGCTTCTACACATGTATTTGCTGAACGGTGAAAGCGCACAGTAATGCACTTTTCTCCCAGCAAATACACTGTTTCTAAGGAAATGGGAACACACTGAGGAGACACTTGTGGGAGCTACTGTGACTAAAACTGAGCTTCCCTACGCACAGGGAAGCAAGAGAAATGCTGATTTCATCAAGCCCAGTTACATACTCAGAATCTGTACTACTGCCCAAATAGGCATGTCTCTTTAGGCAAAAAACTCATTTCTGACAAAGTTGCCCAAATGCATCTCAGAAGTGTACAACCTGTTCCCTGAGTTAGAAAACATCGAGAAACGGTCGTTTCTGCTAGCGCTGTGCTTCTACACATGTATTTGCTGAACGGTGAAAGCACACAGTAATGCACTTTTCTCCCAGCAAATACACTGTGCCTAAGGAAATGGGAACACACTGAGGAGACACTTGTGGGAGCTACTGTGACTAAAACTGAGCTTCCCTACACACAGGGAAGCAAGAGAAATGCTGATTTCATCAAGCACAGTTACATACTCAGAATCTGTACTACTGCGCAAATAGGCATGTCTCTGTAGGCAAAAAACTCATTTCTGACAAAGTTGCCCAAATGCATCTCAGAAGTGTGCAACTTGTTCCCTGAGTTAGAAAACGTCGAGAAACGTTCGTTTCTGCTAGCGCTGTGCTTCTCCACATGTATTTGCTGAACGGTGAAAGCGCACAGTAATGCACTTTTCTCCCAGCAAATACACTGTTTCTAAGGAACTGGGAACACACTGAGGAGACACTTGTGGGAGCTACTGTGACTAAAACTGAGCTTCCCTACGCACAGGGAAGCAAGAGAAATGCTGATTTCATCAAGCCCAGTTACATACTCAGAATCTGAACTACTGCGCAAATAGGCATGTCTCTGTAGGCAAAAACCTCATTTCTGACAAAGTTGCCCAAATGAATCTCAGAAGTGTGCAACTTGTTCCCTGAGTTAGAAAACGTCGAGAAACGTTCATTTCTGCTAGCGCTGTGCTTCTACACATGTATTTGCTGAACGGTGAAAGCGCACAGTAATGCACTTTTCTCCCAGCAAATACACTGTTTCTAAGGAAATGGGAACACACTGAGGAGACACTTGTGGGAGCTACTGTGACTAAAACTGAGCTTCCCTACACACAGGGAAGCAAGAGAAATGCTGATTTCATCAAGCCCAGTTACATACTCAGAATCTGTACTACTGCGCGAATAGGCATGTCTCTTTAGGCAAAAAACTCATTTCTGACAAAGTTGCCCAAATGCATCTCAGAAGTGTGCAACTTGTTCCCTGTGTTAGAAAACGTCGAGAAACGTTGGTTTCTGCTAGCGCTGTGCTTCTACACATGTATTTGCTGAACGGTGAAAGCGTACAGTAATGCACTTTTCTCCCAGCAAATACACTGTTTCTAAGGAAATGGGAACACACTGAGGAGACACTTGTGGGAGCTACTGTGACTAAAACTGAGCTTCCCTACGCACAGGGAAGCAAGAGAAATGCTGATTTCATCAAGCCCTGTTAGATACTCAGAATCTGTACTACTGCGCAAATAGGCATGAATCTGTCGGCAAAAAACTCATTTCTGAAAAAGTTGCCGAAATGCATCTCAGAAGTGTGCAACTTGTTCCCTGAGTTAGAAAACGTCGAGAAACGTTCGTTTCTGCTAGTGCTGTGCTTCTACACATGTATTTGCTGAACGGTGAAAGCGCACAGTAATGCACTTTTCTCCCAGCAAATACACTGTTTCTAAGGAACTGGGAACACACTGAGGAGACACTTGTGGGAGCTACTGTGACTAAAACTGAGCTTCCCTACGCACAGGGAAGCAAGAGAAATGCTGATTTCATCAAGCACAGTTACATACTCAGAATCTGTACTACTGCGCAAATAGGCATGTCTCTGTAGGCAAAAAACTCATTTCTGACAAAGTTGCCCAAATGCATCTCAGAAGTGTCCAACTTGTTCTCTGAGTTAGAAAACGTCGAGAAACGTTCGTTTCTGCTAGCGCTGTGCTTCTACACATGTATTTGCTGAACGGTGAAAGCGCACAGTAATGCACATTTCTCCCAGCAAAAACACTGTCTCTAAGGAAATGGGAACACACTGAGGAGACACTTGTGGGAGCTACTGTGAGTAAAACTGAGCTTCCCTACGCACAGGGAAGCAAGAGAAATGCTGATTTCATCAAGCCCAGTTACATACTCAGAATCTGTACTACTGCCCAAATAGGCATGTCTCTTTAGGCAAAAAACTCATTTCTGACAAAGTTGCCCAAATGCATCTCAGAAGTGTGCAACCTGTTCCCTGAGTTAGAAAACATCGAGAAACGGTCGTTTCTGCTAGCGCTGTGCTTCTACACATGTATTTGCTGAACGGTGAAAGCGCACAGTAATTCACTTTTCTCCCAGCAAATACACTGTGTCTAAGGAAATGGGAACACACTGAGGAGACACTTGTGGGAGCTACTGTGACTAAAACTGAGCTTCCCTACACACAGGGAAGCAAGAGAAATGCTGATTTCATCAAGCCCAGTTACATACTCAGAATCTGTACTACTGCGAAAATAGGCATGTCTCTGTAGGCAAAAAACTCATTTCTGACAAAGTTGCCCAAATGCATCTCAGAAGTGTGCAACTTGTTCCCTGAGTTAGAAAACGTCGAGAAACGGTCGTTTCTGCTAGCGCTGTGCTTCTACACATGTATTTGCTGAACGGTGAAAACGCACAGTAATGCACTTTTCTCCCAGCAAATACACTGTTTCTAAGGAAAAGGGAACACACTGAGGAGACACTTGTGGGAGCTACTGTGACTAAAACTGAGCTTCCCTACGCACAGGGAAGCAAGAGAAATGCTGATTTCATCAAGCCCAGTTACATACTCAGAATCTGTACTACTGTGCAAATAGGCATGTCTCTTTAGGCAAAAAACTCATTTCTGACAAAGTTGCCCAAATGCATCACAGAAGTGTGCAACTTGTTCCCTGAGTTAGAAAACGTCGAGAAACGTTCGTTTCTGCTAGCGCTGTGCTTCTACACATGTATTTGCTGATCGGTGAAAGCACACAGTAATGCACTTTTCTCCCAGCAAATACACTGTTTCTAAGAAAAAGGGAACACACTGAGGAGACACTTGTGGGAGCTACTGTGACTAAAACTGAGCTTCCCTACGCACAGGGAAGCAAGAGAAATGCTGATTTCATCAAGCCCAGTTACATACTCAGAATCTGTACTACTGCCCAAATAGGCATGTCTCTTTAGGCAAAAAACTCATTTCTGACAAAGTTGCCCAAATGCATCTCAGAAGTGTGCAACCTGTTCCCTGAGTTAGAAAACATCGAGAAACGGTCGTTTCTGCTAGCGCTGTGCTTCTACACATGTATTTGCTGAACGGTGAAAGCGCACAGTAATTCACTTTTCTCCCAGCAAATACACTGTGTCTAAGGAAATGGGAACACACTGAGGAGACACTTGTGGGAGCTACTGTGACTAAAACTGAGCTTCCCTACACACAGGGAAGCAAGAGAAATGCTGATTTCATCAAGCCCAGTTACATACTCAGAATCTGTACTACTGCGAAAATAGGCATGTCTCTGTAGGCAAAAAACTCATTTCTGACAAAGTTGCCCAAATGCATCTCAGAAGTGTGCAACTTGTTCCCTGAGTTAGAAAACGTCGAGAAACGGTCGTTTCTGCTAGCGCTGTGCTTCTACACATGTATTTGCTGAACGGTGAAAACGCACAGTAATGCACTTTTCTCCCAGCAAATACACTGTTTCTAAGGAAAAGGGAACACACTGAGGAGACACTTGTGGGAGCTACTGTGACTAAAACTGAGCTTCCCTACGCACAGGGAAGCAAGAGAAATGCTGATTTCATCAAGCCCAGTTACATACTCAGAATCTGTACTACTGTGCAAATAGGCATGTCTCTTTAGGCAAAAAACTCATTTCTGACAAAGTTGCCCAAATGCATCACAGAAGTGTGCAACTTGTTCCCTGAGTTAGAAAACGTCGAGAAACGTTCGTTTCTGCTAGCGCTGTGCTTCTACACATGTATTTGCTGATCGGTGAAAGCACACAGTAATGCACTTTTCTCCCAGCAAATACACTGTTTCTAAGAAAAAGGGAACACACTGAGGAGACACTTGTGGGAGCTACTGTGACTAAAACTGAGCTTCCCTACGCACAGGGAAGCAAGAGAAATGCTGATTTCATCAAGCCCAGTTACATACTCAGAATCTGTACTACTGCGCAAATAGGCATGTCTCTGTAGGCAAAAAACTCATTTCTGACAAAGGTGCCCAAATGCATCTCAGAAGTGTGCAACTTGTCCCCTGAGTTAGAAAACGTCGAGAAACCTTCGTTTCTGCTAGCGCTGTGCTTCTACACATGTATTTGCTGAACGGTGAAAGCGCACAGTAATGCACTTTTCTCCCAGCAAATACACTGTTTCTAAGGAACTGGGAACACACTGAGGAGACACTTGTGGGAGCTACTGTGACTAAAACTGAGCTTCCCTACGCACAGGGAAGCAAGAGAAATGCTGATTTCATCAAGCCCAGTTACATACTCAGAATCTGAACTACTGCGCAAATAGGCATGTCTCTTAAGGCAAAAACCTCATTTCTGACAAAGTTGCCCAAATGAATCTCAGAAGTGTGCAACTTGTTCCCTGAGTTAGAAAACGTCGAGAAACGTTCGTTTCTGCTAGCGCTGTGCTTCTACACATGTATTTGCTGAACGGTGAAAGCGCACAGTAATGCACATTTCTCCCAGCAAAAACACTGTTTCTAAGGAAATGGGAACACACTGAGGAGACACTTGTGGGAGCTACTGTGACTAAAACTGAGCTTCCCTACGCACAGGGAAGCAAGAGAAATGCTGATTTCATCAAGCCCAGTTACATACTCAGAATCTGTACTACTGCCCAAATAGGCATGTCTCTTTAGGCAAAAAACTCATTTCTGACAAAGTTGCCCAAATGCATCTCAGAAGTGTGCAACCTGTTCCCTGAGTTAGAAAACGTTGAGAAACGGTCGTTTCTGCTAGCGCTGTGCTTCTACACATGTATTTGCTGAACGGTGAAAGCGCACAGTAATGCACTTTTCTCCCAGCAAATACACTGTGTCTAAGGAAATGGGAACACACTGAGGAGACACTTGTGGGAGCTACTGTGACTAAAACTGAGCTTCCCTACACACAGGGAAGCAAGAGAAATGCTGATTTCATCAAGCCCAGTTACATACTCAGAATCTGTACTACTGCGAAAATAGGCATGTCTCTGTAGGCAAAAAACTCATTTCTGACAAAGTTGCCCAAATGCATCTCAGAAGTGTGCAACTTGTTCCCTGAGTTAGAAAACGTCGAGAAACAGTCGTTTCTGCTAGCGCTGTGCTTCTACACATGTATTTGCTGAACGGTGAAAGCGCACAGTAATGCACTTTTCTCCCAGCAAATACACTGTTTCTAAGGAAAAGGGAACACACTGAGGAGACACTTGTGGGAGCTACTGTGACTAAAACTGAGCTTCCCTACGCACAGGGAAGCAAGAGAAATGCTGATTTCATCAAGCCCAGTTACATACTCAGAATCTGTACTACTGTGCAAATAGGCATGTCTCTTTAGGCAAAAAACTCATTTCTGACAAAGTTGCCCAAATGCATCACAGAAGTGTGCAACTTGTTCCCTGAGTTAGAAAACGTCGAGAAACGTTCGTTTCTGCTAGCGCTGTGCTTCTACACATGTATTTGCTGATCGGTGAAAGCACACAGTAATGCACTTTTCTCCCAGCAAATACACTGTTTCTAAGGAAAAGGGAACACACTGAGGAGACACTTGTGGGAGCTACTGTGACTAAAACTGAGCTTCCCTACGCACAGGGAAGCAAGAGAAATGCTGATTTCATCAAGCCCAGTTACATACTCAGAATCTGTACTACTGTGCAAATAGGCATGTCTCTTTAGGCAAAGAACTCATTTCTGACAAAGTTGCCCAAATGCATCTCAGAAGTGTGCAACTTGTTCCCTGAGTTAGAAAACGTCGAGAAACGTTCGTTTCTGCTAGCGCTGTGCTTCTACACATGTATTTGCTGAACGGTGAAAGCGCACAGTAATGCACTTTTCTCCCAGCAAATACACTGTTTCTAAGGAAATGGGAACACACTGAGGAGACACTTGTGGGAGCTACTGTGACTAAAACTGAGCTTCCCTACGCACAGGGAAGCAAGAGAAATGCTGATTTCATCAAGCCCAGTTACATACTCAGAATCTGTACTACTGCGCAAATAGGCATGTCTCTTTAGGCAAAAAACTCATTTCTGACAAAGTTGCCAAATGCATCTCAGAAGTGTGCAAATTGTTCCCTGAGTTAGAAAACGTCGAGAAACGGTCTTTTCTGCTAGCGCTGTGCTTCTACACATGTACTAGATGAACGGTGAAAGCGCACAGTAATGCACTTTTCTCCCAGCAAATACACTGTTTCTAAGGAAATGGGAACACACTGAGGAGACACGTGTGGGAGCTACTGTGACTAAAACTGAGCTTCCCTACAAACAGGGAAGCAAGAGAAATGCTGATTTCATCAAGCCCAGTTACATACTCAGAATCAGTACTACTGCGCAAATAGGCATGTCTCTTTAGGCAAAAAACTCATTTCTGACAAAGTTGCCCAAATGCATCTCAGAAGTGTGCAACTTGTTCCCTGAGTTAGAAAACGTCGAGAAACGTTCGTTTCTGCTAGCGCTGTGCTTCTACACATGTATTTGCTGAACGGTGAAAGCGCACAGTAATGCACTTTTCTCCCAGCAAATACACTGTTTCTAAGGAAATGGGAACACACTGAGGAGACACTTGTGGGAGCTGCTGTGACTAAAACTGAGCTTCCCTACGCACAGGGAAGCAAGAGAAATGCTGATTTCATCAAGCCCAGTTACATACTCAGTATCTGTACTACTGTGCAAATAGGCATGTCTCTTTAGGCAAAAAACTCATTTCTGACAAAGTTGCCCAAATGCATCTCAGAAGTGTGCATATTGTTCCCTGAGTTGGAAAACGTCGAGAAACGCTCGTTTCGGCTAGCGCTGTGCTTCTACACATGTATTTGCTGAACGGTGAAAGCGCACAGTAATGCACTTTTCTCCCAGCAAATACACTGTTTCTAAGGAAATGGGAACACACTGAGGAGACACTTGTGGGAGCTACTGTGACTAAAACTGAGCTTCCCTACACACAGTGAAGCAAGAGAAATGCTGATTTCATCAAGCCCAGTTACATACTCAGAATCTGTACTACTGCGCAAATAGGCATGTCTCTTTAGGCAAAAAACTCATTTCTGACAAAGTTGCCAAATGCATCTCAGAAGTGTGCAACTTGTTCCCTGAGTTAGAAAACGTCGAGAAACGGTCTTTTCTGCTAGCGCTGTGCTTCTACACATGTACTAGCTGAACGGTGAAAGCGCACAGTAATGCACTTTTCTCCCAGCAAATACACTGTTTCAAAGGAAATGGGAACACACTGAGGAGACACTTGTGGGAGCTACAGTGAATAAACCGAGCTTCCCTACGCACAGGGCAGCAGGAGAAATGCTGATTTCATCAAGCCCAGTTACATACTCAGTATCTGTACTACTGTGCAAATAGGCATGTCTCTTTAGGCAAAAAATTCATTTCTGACAAAGTTGCCCAAATGCATCTCAGAAGTGTGCAACTTGTTCCCTGAGTTGGAAAACGTCGAGAAACGTTCGTTTCTGCTAGCGCTGTGCTTCTACACATGTATTTGCTGAACGGTGAAATCGCACAGTAATGCACTTTTCTCCCAGCAAATACACTGTTTCTAAGGAAATGGGAACACACTGAGGAGACACTTGTGGGAGCTACTGTGACTAAAACTGAGCTTCCCTACGCACAGGGAAGCAAGAGAAATGCTGATTTCATCAAGCCCAGTTACATACTCAGAATCTGTACTACTGCGCAAATAGGCATGTCTCTTTAGGCAAAAAACTCATTTCTGACAAAGTTGCCAAATGCATCTCAGAAGTGTGCAACTTGTTCCCTGAGTTAGAAAACGTCGAGAAACGGTCATTTCTGCTAGCGCTGTGCTTCTACACATGTACTAGCTGAACGGTGAAAGCGCACAGTAATGCACTTTTCTCCCAGCAAATACACTGTTTCAAAGGAAATGGGAACACACTGAGGAGACACTTGTGGGAGCTACTGTGAATAAACTGAGCTTCCCTACGCACAGGGAAGCAAGAGAAATGCTGATTTCTTCAAGCCCAGTTACATACTCAGAATCTGTACTACTGCGCAAATAGGCATGTCTCTTTAGGCAAAAAACTCATTTCTGACAAAGTTGCCCAAATGCATCTCAGAAGTGTGCATATTGTTCCCTGAGTTGGAAAACGTCGAGAAACGTTCGTTTCGGCTAGCGCTGTGCTTCTACACATGTATTTGCTGAACGGTGAAAGCGCACAGTAATGCACTTTTCTCCCAGCAAATACACTGTTTCTAAGGAAATGGGAACACACTGAGGAGACACTTGTGGGAGCTACTGTGACTAAAACTGAGCTTCCCTACACACAGTGAAGCAAGAGAAATGCTGATTTCATCAAGCCCAGTTACATACTCAGAATCTGTACTACTGCGCAAATAGGCATGTCTCTTTAGGCAAAAAACTCATTTCTGACAAAGTTGCCAAATGCATCTCAGAAGTGTGCAACTTGTTCCCTGAGTTAGAAAACGTCGAGAAACGGTCTTTTCTGCTAGCGCTGTGCTTCTACACATGTACTAGCTGAACGGTGAAAGCGCACAGTAATGCACTTTTCTCCCAGCAAATACACTGTTTCAAAGGAAATGGGAACACACTGAGGAGACACTTGTGGGAGCTACAGTGAATAAACCGAGCTTCCCTACGCACAGGGCAGCAAGAGAAATGCTGATTTCATCAAGCCCAGTTACATACTCAATATCTGTACTACTGTGCAAATAGGCATGTCTCTTTAGGCAAAAAATTCATTTCTGACAAAGTTGCCCAAATGCATCTCAGAAGTGTGCAACTTGTTCCCTGAGTTGGAAAACGTCGAGAAACGTTCGTTTCTGCTAGCGCTGTGCTTCTACACATGTATTTGCTGAACGGTGAAAGCGCACAGTAATGCACTTTTCTCCCAGCAAATACACTGTTTCTAAGGAAATGGGAACACACTGAGGAGACACTTGTGGGAGCTACTGTGACTAAAATTGAGCTTCCCTACGCACAGGGAAGCAAGAGAAATGCTGATTTCATCAAGCCCAGTTACATACTCAGAATCTGTACTACTGCGCAAATAGGCATGTCTCTTTAGGCAAAAAACTCATTTCTGACAAAGTTGCCAAATGCATCTCAGAAGTGTGCAACTTGTTCCCTGAGTTAGAAAACGTCGAGAAACGGTCTTTTCTGCTAGCGCTGTGCTTCTACACATGTACTAGCTGAACGGTGAAAGCGCACAGTAATGCACTTTTCTCCCAGCAAATACACTGTTTCAAAGGAAATGGGAACACACTGAGGAGACACTTGTGGGAGCTACTGTGAATAAACTGAGCTTCCCTACGCACAGGGAAGCAAGAGAAATGCTGATTTCATCAAGCCCAGTTACATACTCAGAATCTGTACTACTGCGCAAATAGGCATGTCTCTTTAGGCAAAAAACTCATTTCTGACAAAGTTGCCAAAATGCATCTCAGAAGTGTGCAACTTGTTCCCTGAGTTAGAAAACGTGGAGAAACGTTCGTTTCTGCTAGCGCTGTGCTTCTACACATGTATTTGCTGAACGGTGAAAGCGCACAGTAATGCACTTTTCTCCCAGGAAATACACTGTTTCTAAGGAAATGGGAACACACTGAGGAGACACTTGTGGGAGCTACTGTGACTAAAACTGAGCTTCCCTACGCACAGGGAAGCAAGAGAAATGCTGATTTCATCAAGCCCAGTTACATACTCAGAATCTGTACTACTGCGCAAATAGGCATGTCTCTTTAGGCAAAAAACTCATTTCTGACAAAGTTGCCCCAATTCATCTCAGAAGTGTGCAACTTGTTCCCTGAGTTAGAAAACGTCGAGAAACATTCGTTTCTGCTAGCGCTGTGCTTCTACACATGTATTTGCTGAACGGTGAAAGCGCACAGTAATGCACTTTTCTCCCTGCAAATACACTGTTTCTAAGGAAATGGGAACACACTGAGGAGACACTTGTGGGAGCTACTGTGACTAAAACTGAGCTTCCCTACGCACAGGGAAGCAAGAGAAATGCTGATTTCATCAAGCCCAGTTACATACTCAGAATCTGTACAACTGCCCAAATAGGCATGTCTCTTTAGGCAAAAAACTCATTTCTGACAAAGTTGCCCAAATGCATCTCAGAAGTGTGCAACCTGTTCCCTGAGTTAGAAAACGGCGAGAAACGGTCGTTTCTGCAAGCGCTGTGCTTCTACACATGTATTTGCTGAACGGTGAAAGCGCACAGTAATGCACTTTTCTCCCAGCAAATACACTGTTTCTAAGGAAATGGGAACACACTGAGGAGACACTTGTGGGAGCTACTGTGACTAAAATTGAGCTTCCCTACGCACAGGGAAGCAAGAGAAATGCTGATTTCATCAAGCCCAGTTACATACTCAGAATCTGTACTACTGCGCAAATAGGCATGTCTCTTTAGGCAAAAAACTCATTTCTGACAAAGTTGCCAAATGCATCTCAGAAGTGTGCAACTTGTTCCCTGATTTAGAAAACGTCGAGAAACGGTCTTTTCTGCTAGCGCTGTGCTTCTACACATGTACTAGCTGAACGGTGAAAGCGCACAGTAATGCACTTTTCTCCCAGCAAATACACTGTTTCAAAGGAAATGGGAACACACTGAGGAGACACTTGTGGGAGCTACTGTGAATAAACTGAGCTTCCCTACGCACAGGGAAGCAAGAGAAATGCTGATTTCATCAAGCCCAGTTACATACTCAGAATCTGTACTACTGCGCAAATAGGCATGTCTCTTTAGGCAAAAAACTCATTTCTGACAAAGTTGCCAAAATGCATCTCAGAAGTGTGCAACTTGTTCCCTGAGTTAGAAAACGTGGAGAAACGTTCGTTTCTGCTAGCGCTGTGCTTCTACACATGTATTTGCTGAACGGTGAAAGCGCACAGTAATGCACTTTTCTCCCAGGAAATACACTGTTTCTAAGGAAATGGGAACACACTGAGGAGACACTTGTGGGAGCTACTGTGACTAAAACTGAGCTTCCCTACGCACAGGGAAGCAAGAGAAATGCTGATTTCATCAAGCCCAGTTACATACTCAGAATCTGTACTACTGCGCAAATAGGCATGTCTCTTTAGGCAAAAAACTCATTTCTGACAAAGTTGCCCCAATTCATCTCAGAAGTGTGCAACTTGTTCCCTGAGTTAGAAAACGTCGAGAAACATTCGTTTCTGCTAGCGCTGTGCTTCTACACATGTATTTGCTGAACGGTGAAAGCGCACAGTAATGCACTTTTCTCCCTGCAAATACACTGTTTCTAAGGAAATGGGAACACACTGAGGAGACACTTGTGGGAGCTACTGTGACTAAAACTGAGCTTCCCTACGCACAGGGAAGCAAGAGAAATGCTGATTTCATCAAGCCCAGTTACATACTCAGAATCTGTACTACTGCCCAAATAGGCATGTCTCTTTAGGCAAAAAACTCATTTCTGACAAAGTTGCCCAAATGCATCTCAGAAGTGTGCAACTTGTTCCCTGAGTTAGAAAACGTCGAGAAACGGTCGTTTCTGCTAGCGCTGTGCTTCTACACATGTATTTGCTGAATGGTGAAAGCGCACAGTAATGCACTTTTCTCCCAGCAAATACACTGTTTCTTAGGAAATGGGAACACACTGAGGAGACACTAGTGGGAGCTACTGTGACTAAAACTGAGCTTCCCTACGCACAGGGAAGCAAGAGAAATGCTGATTTCACCAAGCCCAGTTACATACTCAGAATCTGTTCTACTGCGCAAATAGGCATGTCTCTTTAGGCAAAAAACTCATTTCTGACAAAGTTGCCCAAATACATCTCAGAAGTGTGCAACCTGTTCCCTGAGTTAGAAAACGTCGAGAAACGTTCGTTTCTGCTAGCGCTGTGCTTCTACACATGTACTTGCTGAACGGTGAAAGCGCACAGTAATGCACTTTTCTCCCAGCAAATACACTGTTTCTAAGGAATGGGAACACACTGCGGAGACACTTGTGGGAGCTACTGTGACTAAAACTGAGCTTCCCTACCCACAGGGAAGCAAGAGAAATGCTCATTTCATCAAGCCCAGTTACATACTCAGAATCTGTACTACTGCGCAAATAGGCATGTCTCTGTAGGCAAAAAACTCATTTCGGACAAAGTTGCCCAAATGCATCTCAGAAGTGTGCAACTTGTTCCCTGAGTTAGAAAACGTGGAGAAACGTTCGTTTCTGCTAGCGCTGTGCTTCTACACATGTATTTGCTGAACGGTAAAAGCGCACAGTAATGCACTTTTCTCCCAGCAAATACACTGTGTCTAAGCAAATGGGAACACACTGAGGAGACACTTGTGGGAGCTACTGTGACTAAAACTGAGCTTCCCTACGCACAGGGAAGCAAGAGAAATCCTGATTTCATCAAGCCCAGTTACATACTCAGAATCTGTACTACTGCGCAAATAGGCATGTCTCTTTAGGCAAAAAACTCATTTCTGACAAAGTTGCCCAAATGCATCTCAGAAGTGTGCAACTTGTTCCCTGAGTTAGAAAACGTCGAGAAACGGTCGTTTCTGCTAGCGCTGTGCTTCTACACATGTATTTGCTGAACGGTGAAAGCGCACAGTAATGCACTTTTCTCCCTGCAAATACACTGTTTCTAAGGAAATGGGAAGACACTGAGGAGACACTTGTGGGAGCTACTGTGACTAAAACTGAGCTTCCCTACGCACAGGAAAGCAAGAGAAATGCTGATTTCATCAAGCCCAGTTACATACTCAGAATCTGTACTACTGCGCAAATAGGCATGTCTCTTTAGGCAAAAAACTCATTAATGACAAAGTTGCCCAAATGCATCTCAGAAGTGTGCAACCTGTTCCCTGAGTTAGAAAACGTCGAGAAACGGTCGTTTCTGCAAGCGCTGTGCTTCTACACATGTATTTGCTGAACGGTGAAAGCGCACAGTAATGCACTTTTCTCCCAGCAAATACACTGTTTCTAAGGAAATGGGAACACACTGAGGAGACACTTGTGGGAACTACTGTGACTAAAACTGAGCTTCCCTACGCACAGGGAAGCAAGAGAAATGCTGATTTCATCAAGCCCAGTTACATACTCAGAATCTGTACTACTGCGCAAATAGGCATGTCTCTGTAGGCAAAAAACTCATTTCTGAAAAAGTTGCCCAAATGCATCTCAGAAGTGTGCAACTTGTTCCCTGATTTAGAAAACGTCGAGAAACGGTCGTTTCTGCTAGCGCTGTGCTTCTACACATGTATTTGCTGAACGGTGAAAGCGCACAGTAATGCAATTTTCTCCCAGCAAATACACTGTTTCTAAGGAAATGGGAACACACTGAGGAGACACTAGTGGGAGCTACTGTGACTAAAACTGAGCTTCCCTACGCACAGGGATGCAAGAGAAATGCTGATTTCATCAAGCCCAGTTACATACTCAGAATCTGTTCTACTGCGCAAATAGGCATGTCTCTTTAGGCAAAAAACTCATTTCTGACAAAGTTGCCCAAATACATCTCAGAAGTGTGCAACCTGTTCCCTGAGTTAGAAAACGTCGAGAAACGTTCGTTTCTGCTAGCGCTGTGCTTCTACACATGTACTTGCTGAATGGTGAAAGCACACAGTAATGCACTTTTCTCCCAGCAAATACACTGTTTCTAAGGAATGGGAACACACTGCGGAGACACTTGTGGGAGCTACTGTGACTAAAACTGAGCTTCCCTACCCACAGGGAAGCAAGAGAAATGCTCATTTCATCAAGCCCAGTTACATACTCAGAATCTGTACTACTGCGCAAATAGGCATGTCTCTGTAGGCAAAAAACTCATTTCGGACAAAGTTGCCCAAATGCATCTCAGAAGTGTGCAACTTGTTCCCTGAGTTAGAAAACGTGGAGAAACGTTCGTTTCTGCTAGCGCTGTGCTTCTACACATGTATTTGCTGAACGGTAAAAGCGCACAGTAATGCACTTTTCTCCCAGCAAATACACTGTGTCTAAGCAAATGGGAACACACTGAGGAGACACTTGTGGGAGCTACTGTGACTAAAACTGAGCTTCCCTACGCACAGGGAAGCAAGAGAAATCCTGATTTCATCAAGCCCAGTTACATACTCAGAATCTGTACTACTGCGCAAATAGGCATGTCTCTTTAGGCAAAAAACTCATTCTGACAAAGTTGCCCAAATGCATCTCAGAAGTGTGCAACTTGTTCCCTGAGTTAGAAAACGTCGAGAAACGTTCGTTTCTGCTAGCGCTGTGCTTCTACACATGTATTTGCTGAACGGTGAAAGCGCACAGTAATGCACTTTTCTCCCTGCAAATACACTGTTTCTAAGGAAATGGGAAGACACTGAGGAGACACTTGTGGGAGCTACTGTGACTAAAACTGAGCTTCCCTACGCACAGGAAAGCAAGAGAAATGCTGATTTCATCAAGCCCAGTTACATACTCAGAATCTGTACTACTGCGCAAATAGGCATGTCTCTTTAGGCAAAAAACTCATTAATGACAAAGTTGCCCAAATGCATCTCAGAAGTGTGCAACCTGTTCCCTGAGTTAGAAAACGTCGAGAAACGGTCGTTTCTGCAAGCGCTGTGCTTCTACACATGTATTTGCTGAACGGTGAAAGCGCACAGTAATGCAATTTTCTCCCAGCAAATACACTGTTTCTAAGGAAATGGGAACACACTGAGGAGACACTAGTGGGAGCTACTGTGACTAAAACTGAGCTTCCCTACGCACAGGGATGCAAGAGAAATGCTGATTTCATCAAGCCCAGTTACATACTCAGAATCTGTTCTACTGCGCAAATAGGCATGTCTCTTTAGGCAAAAAACTCATTTCTGACAAAGTTGCCCAAATACATCTCAGAAGTGTGCAACCTGTTCCCTGAGTTAGAAAACGTCGAGAAACGTTCGTTTCTGCTAGCGCTGTGCTTCTACACATGTACTTGCTGAATGGTGAAAGCACACAGTAATGCACTTTTCTCCCAGCAAATACACTGTTTCTAAGGAAATGGGAACACACTGCGGAGACACTTGTGGGAGCTACTGTGACTAAAACTGAGCTTCCCTACCCACAGGGAAGCAAGAGAAATGCTCATTTCATCAAGCCCAGTTACATACTCAGAATCTGTACTACTGCGCAAATAGGCATGTCTCTTTAGGCAAAAAACTCATTTCTGACAAAGTTGCCCAAATGCATCTCAGAAGTGTGCAACTTGTTCCCTGAGTTAGAAAACGTGGAGAAACGTTCGTTTCTGCTAGCGCTGTGCTTCTACACATGTATTTGCTGAACGGTGAAAGCGCACAGTAATGCACTTTTCTCCCTGCAAATACACTGTTTCTAAGGAAATGGGAATACACTGAGGAGAAACTTGTGGGAGCTACTGTGACTAAAACTGAGCTTCCCTACGCACAGGGAAGCAAGAGAAATGCTGATTTCATCAAGCCCAGTTACATACTCAGAATCTGTACTACTGCGCAAATAGGCATGTCTCTTTAGGCAAAAAACTCATTTCTGACAAAGTTGCCCAAATGCATCTCAGAAGTGTGCAACCTGTTCCCTGAGTTAGAAAACGTCGAGAAACGGTCGTTTCTGCAAGCGCTGTGCTTCTACACATGTATTTGCTGAACGGTGAAAGTGCACAGTAATGCACTTTTCTCCCAGCAAATACACTGTTTCTAAGGAAATGGGAACACACTGAGGAGACACTTGTGGGAGCTATTGTGACTAAAACTGAGCTTCCCAACGCACAGGGAAGCAAGAGAAATGCTGATTTCATCAAGCCCAGTTACATACTCAGAATCTGTACTACTGCGCAAATAGGCATGTCTCTTAAGGCAAAAAAATCATTTCTGACAAAGTTGCCCAAATGCATCTCAGAAGTGTGCAACTTGTTCCCTGAGTTAGATAACGTCGAGAAACGGTCGTTTCTGCTAGCGCTGTGCTTCTACACATGTTTTTGCTGAACGGTGAAAGCGCACAGTAATGCACTTTTCTCCCAGCAAATACACTGTTTCTAAGGAAATGGGAACACACTGAGGAGACACTTGTGGGAGCTACTGTGACTAAAACTGAGCTTCCCTACGCACAGGGAAGCAAGAGAAATGCTGATTTCATCAAGCCCAGTTACATACTCAGACTCTGTACTACTGAGCAAATAGGCATGTCTCTGTAGGCAAAAAACTAATTTCTGACAAAGTTGCCCAAATGCATCTCAGAAGTGTGCAACTTGTTCCCTGAGTTAGAAAACGTCGAGAAACGGTCGTTTCTGCTAGCGCTGTGCTTCTACACATGTATTTGCTGAACGGTGAAAGCGCACAGTAATGCACTTTTCTCCCAGCAAATACACTGTTTCTAAGGAAATGGGAACACACTGAGGAGACACTTGTGGGAGCTACTGTGACTAAAACTGAGCTTCCCTACGGACAGGGAAGCAAGAGAAATGCTGATTTCATCAAGCCCAGTTACATACTCAGAATCTGTACTACTGCGCAAATAGGCATGTCTCTTTAGGCAAAAAACTCATTTCTGACAAAGTTGCCCAAATGCATCTCAGAAGTGTGCAACCTGTTCCCTGAGTTAGAAAACGGTGAGAAACGGTCGTTTCTGCAAGCGCTGTGCTTCTACACATGTATTTGCTGAACGGTGAAAGCGCACAGTAATGCACTTTTCTCCCAGCAAATACACTGTTTCTAAGGAAATGGGAACACACTGAGGAGACACTTGTGGGAGCTACTGTGACTAAAACTGAGCTTCCCTACGCACAGGGAAGCAAGAGAAATGCTGATTTCATCAAGCCCAGTTACTTACTCAGAATCTGTACTACTGCGCAAATAGGCATGTCTCTGTAGGCAAAAAACTCATTTCTGAAAAAGTTGCCCAAATGCATCTCAGAAGTGTGCAACTTGTTCCCTGATTTAGAAAACGTCGAGAAACGGTCGTTTCTGCTAGCGCTGTGCTTCTACACATGTATTTGCTGAACGGTGAAAGCGCACAGTAATGCAATTTTCTCCCAGCAAATACACTGTTTCTAAGGAAATGGGAACACACTGAGGAGACACTAGTGGGAGCTACTGTGACTAAAACTGAGCTTCCCTACGCACAGGGATGCAAGAGAAATGCTGATTTCATCAAGCCCAGTTACATACTCAGAATCTGTTCTACTGCGCAAATAGGCATGTCTCTTTAGGCAAAAAACTCATTTCTGACAAAGTTGCCCAAATACATCTCAGAAGTGTGCAACCTGTTCCCTGAGTTAGAAAACGTCGAGAAACGTTCGTTTCTGCTAGCGCTGTGCTTCTACACATGTACTTGCTGAATGGTGAAAGCACACAGTAATGCACTTTTCTCCCAGCAAATACACTGTTTCTAAGGAATGGGAACACACTGCGGAGACACTTGTGGGAGCTACTGTGACTAAAACTGAGCTTCCCTACCCACAGGGAAGCAAGAGAAATGCTCATTTCATCAAGCCCAGTTACATACTCAGAATCTGTACTACTGCGCAAATAGGCATGTCTCTGTAGGCAAAAAACTCATTTCGGACAAAGTTGCCCAAATGCATCTCAGAAGTGTGCAACTTGTTCCCTGAGTTAGAAAACGTGGAGAAACGTTCGTTTCTGCTAGCGCTGTGCTTCTACACATGTATTTGCTGAACGGTAAAAGCGCACAGTAATGCACTTTTCTCCCAGCAAATACACTGTGTCTAAGCAAATGGGAACACACTGAGGAGACACTTGTGGGAGCTACTGTGACTAAAACTGAGCTTCCCTACGCAGAGGGAAGCAAGAGAAATGCTGATTTCATCAAGCCCAGTTACATACTCAGAATCTGTACTACTGCGCAAATAGGCATGTCTCTTTAGGCAAAAAACTCATTTCTGACAAAGTTGCCCAAATGCATCTCAGAAGTGTGCAACGTGTTCCCTGAGTTAGAAAACGTCGAGAAACGTTCGTTTCTGCTAGCGCTGTGCTTCTACACATGTATTTGCTGAACGGTGAAAGCGCACAGTAATGCACTTTTCTCCCTGCAAATACACTGTTTCTAAGGAAATGGGAAGACACTGAGGAGACACTTGTGGGAGCTACTGTGACTAAAACTGAGCTTCCCTACGCACAGGAAAGCAAGAGAAATGCTGATTTCATCAAGCCCAGTTACATACTCAGAATCTGTACTACTGCGCAAATAGGCATGTCTCTTTAGGCAAAAAACTCATTAATGACAAAGTTGCCCAAATGCATCTCAGAAGTGTGCAACCTGTTCCCTGAGTTAGAAAACGTCGAGAAACGGTCGTTTCTGCAAGCGCTGTGCTTCTACACATGTATTTGCTGAACGGTGAAAGCGCACAGTAATGCAATTTTCTCCCAGCAAATACACTGTTTCTAAGGAAATGGGAACACACTGAGGAGACACTAGTGGGAGCTACTGTGACTAAAACTGAGCTTCCCTACGCACAGGGATGCAAGAGAAATGCTGATTTCATCAAGCCCAGTTACATACTCAGAATCTGTTCTACTGCGCAAATAGGCATGTCTCTTTAGGCAAAAAACTCATTTCTGACAAAGTTGCCCAAATACATCTCAGAAGTGTTCAACCTGTTCCCTGAGTTAGAAAACGTCGAGAAACGTTCGTTTCTGCTAGCGCTGTGCTTCTACACATGTACTTGGTGAATGGTGAAAGCACACAGTAATGCACTTTTCTCCCAGCAAATACACTGTTTCTAAGGAAATGGGAACACACTGCGGAGACACTTGTGGGAGCTACTGTGACTAAAACTGAGCTTCCCTACCCACAGGGAAGCAAGAGAAATGCTCATTTCATCAAGCCCAGTTACATACTCAGAATCTGTACTACTGCGCAAATAGGCATGTCTCTTTAGGCAAAAAACTCATTTCTGACAAAGTTGCCCAAATGCATCTCAGAAGTGTGCAACTTGTTCCCTGAGTTAGAAAACGTGGAGAAACGTTCGTTTCTGCTAGCGCTGTGCTTCTACACATGTATTTGCTGAACGGTGAAAGCGCACAGTAATGCACTTTTCTCCCAGCAAATACACTGTGTCTAAGCAAATGGGAACACACTGAGGAGACACTTGTGGGAGCTACTGTGACTAAAACTGAGCTTCCCTACGGACAGGGAAGCAAGAGAAATGCTGATTTCATCAAGCCCAGTTACATACTCAGAATCTGTACTACTGCGCAAATAGGCATGTCTCTTTAGGCAAAAAACTCATTTCTGACAAAGTTGCCCAAATGCATCTCAGAAGTGTGCAACCTGTTCCCTTAGTTAGAAAACGGTGAGAAACGGTCGTTTCTGCAAGCGCTGTGCTTCTACACATGTATTTGCTGAACGGTGAAAGCGCACAGTAATGCACTTTTCTCCCAGCAAATACACTGTTTCTAAGGAAATGGGAACACACTGAGGAGACACTTGTGGGAGCTACTGTGACTAAAACTGAGCTTCCCTACGGACAGGGAAGCAAGAGAAATGCTGATTTCATCAAGCCCAGTTACATACTCAGAATCTGTACTACTGCGCAAATAGGCATGTCTCTTTAGGCAAAAAACTCATTTCTGACAAAGTTGCCCAAATGCATCTCAGAAGTGTGCAACCTGTTCCCTGAGTTAGAAAACGGTGAGAAACGGTCGTTTCTGCAAGCGCTGTGCTTCTACACATGTATTTGCTGAACGGTGAAAGCGCACAGTAATGCACTTTTCTCCCAGCAAATACACTGTTTCTAAGGAAATGGGAACACACTGAGGAGACACTTGTGGGAGCTACTGTGACTAAAACTGAGCTTCCCTACGCACAGGGAAGCAAGAGAAATGCTGATTTCATCAAGCCCAGTTACATACTCAGAATCTGTACTACTGCGCAAATAGGCATGTCTCTTTAGGCAAAAAACTCATTTCTGAAAAAGTTGCCCAAATGCATCTCAGAAGTGTGCAACTTGTTCCCTGAGTTAGAAAACGTCGAGAAACGGTCGTTTCTGCTAGCGCTGTGCTTCTACACATGTATTTGCTGAACGGTGAAGGCGCACAGTAATGCACTTTTCTCCCAGCAAATACACTGTTTCTAAGGAAATGGGAACACACTAAGGAGACACTAGTGGGAGCTACTGTGACTAAAACTGAGCTTCCCTACGCACAGGGAAGCAAGAGAAATGCTCATTTCATCAAGCCCAGTTACATACTCAGAATCTGTACTACTGCGCAAATAGGCATGTCTCTTTAGGCAAAAAACTCATTTCTGACAAAGTTGCCCAAATGCATCTCAGAAGTGTGCAACTTGTTCCCTGAGTTACAAAACGTGGAGAAACGGTCGTTTCTGCTAGCGCTGTGCTTCTACACATGTATTTGCTGAACGGTAAAAGCGCACAGTAATGCACTTTTCTCCCAGCAAATACACTGTGTCTAAGCAAATGGGAACACACTGAGGAGCCACTTGTGGGAGCTACTGTGACTAAAACTGAGCTTCCCTACGCACAGGGAAGCAAGAGAAATCCTGATTTCATCAAGCCCAGTTACATACTCAGAATCTGTACTACTGAGCAAATAGGCATGTCTCTTTAGGCAAAAAACTCATTTCTGACAAAGTTGCCCAAATGCATCTCAGAAGTGTGCAACTTGTTCCCTGAGTTAGAAAACGTCGAGAAACGTTCGTTTCTGCTAGCGCTGTGCTTCTACACATGTATTTGCTGAACGGTGAAAGCGCACAGTAATGCACTTTTCTCCCTGCAAATACACTGTTTCTAAGGAAATGGGAATACACTGAGGAGACACTAGTGGGAGCTACTGTGACTAAAACTGAGCTTCCCTACGCACAGGAAAGCAAGAGAAATGCTGATTTCATCAAGCCCAGTTACATACTCAGAATCTGTACTACTGCGCAAATATGCATGTCTCTGTAGGCAAAAAACTCATTTCTGACAAAGTTGCCCAAATGCATCTCAGAAGTGTGCAACTTATTCCCTGATTTAGAAAACGTCGAGAAACGGTCGTTTCTGCTAGCGCTGTGCTTCTACACATGTATTTGCTGAACGGTGAAAGCACACAGTAATGCAATTTTCTCCCAGCAAATACACTGTTTCTAAGGAAATGGGAACACACTGAGGAGACACTTGTGGGAACTACTGTGACTAAAACTGAGCTTCCCTACGCACAGGGATGCAAGAGAAATGCTGATTTCATCAAGCCCAGTTACATACTCAGAATCTGTTCTACTGCGCAAATAGGCATGTCTCTTTAGGCAAAAAACTCATTTCTGACAAAGTTGCCCAAATACATCTCAGAAGTGTGCAACCTGTTCCCTGAGTTGGAAAACGTCGAGAAACGTTCGTTTCTGCTAGCGCTGTGCTTCTACACATGTACTTGCTGAATGGTGAAAGCACACAGTAATGCACTTTTCTCCCAGCAAATACACTGTTTCTAAGGAAATGGGAACACACTGCGGAGACACTTGTGGGAGCTACTGTGACTAAAACTGAGCTTCCCTACCCACAGGGAAGCAAGAGAAATGCTCATTTCATCAAGCCCAGTTACATACTCAGAATCTGTACTACTGCGCAAATAGGCATGTCTCTTCAGGCAAAAAACTCATTTCTGACAAAGTTGCCCAAATGCATCTCAGAAGTGTGCAACTTGTTCCCTGAGTTAGAAGACGTGGAGAAACGTTCGTTTCTGCTAGCGCTGTGCTTCTACACATGTATTTGCTGAACGGTGAAAGCGCATATTAATGCACTTTTCTCCCAGCAAATACACTGTGTCTAAGCAAATGGGAACACACTGAGGAGACACTTGTGGGAGCTACTGTGACTACAACTGAGCTTCCCTACGCACAGGGAAGCAAGAGAAATGCTGATTTCATCAAGCCCAGTTACATACTCAGAATCTGTACTACTGCGCAAACAGGCGTGTCTCTTTAGGCAAAAAACTCATTTCTGACAAAGTTGCCCAAATGCATCTCAGAAGTGTGCAACTTGTTCCCTGAGTTAGAAAACGTCGAGAAACGTTCGTTTCTGCTAGCGCTGTGCTTCTACACATGTATTTGCTGAACGGTGAAAGCGCACAGTAATGCACTTTTCTCCCTGCAAATACACTGTTTCTAAGGAAATGGGAATACACTGAGGAGAAACTTGTGGGAGCTACTGTGACTAAAACTGAGCTTCCCTACGCACAGGGAAGCAAGAGAAATGCTGATTTCATCAAGCCCAGTTACATACTCAGAATCTGTACTACTGCGCAAATAGGCATGTCTCTTTAGGCAAAAAACTCATTTCTGACAAAGTTGCCCAAATGCATCTCAGAAGTGTGCAACCTGTTCCCTGAGTTAGAAAACGTCGAGAAACGGTCGTTTCTGCAAGCGCTGTGCTTCTACACATGTATTTGCTGAACGGTGAAAGTGCACAGTAATGCACTTTTCTCCCAGCAAATACACTGTTTCTAAGGAAATGGGAACACACTGAGGAGACACTTGTGGGAGCTATTGTGACTAAAACTGAGCTTCCCAACGCACAGGGAAGCAAGAGAAATGCTGATTTCATCAAGCCCAGTTACATACTCAGAATCTGTACTACTGCGCAAATAGGCATGTCTCTTAAGGCAAAAAAATCATTTCTGACAAAGTTGCCCAAATGCATCTCAGAAGTGTGCAACTTGTTCCCTGAGTTAGATAACGTCGAGAAACGGTCGTTTCTGCTAGCGCTGTGCTTCTACACATGTATTTGCTGAACGGTGAAAGCGCACAGTAATGCACTTTTCTCCCAGCAAATACACTGTTTCAAAGGAAATGGGAACACACTGAGGAGACACTTGTGGGAGCTACTGTGACTAAAACTGAGCTTCCCTACGCACAGGGAAGCAAGAGAAATGCTGATTTCATCAAGCCCAGTTACATACTCAGACTCTGTACTACTGAACAAATAGGCATGTCTCTGTAGGCAAAAAACTCATTTCTGACAAAGTTGCCCAAATGCATCTCAGAAGTGTGCAACTTGTTCCCTGAGTTAGAAAACGTCGAGAAACGGTCGTTTCTGCTAGCGCTGTGCTTCTACACATGTATTTGCTGAACGGTGAAAGCGCACAGTAATGCACTTTTCTCCCAGCAAATACACTGTTTCTAAGGAAATGGGAACACACTGAGGAGACACTTGTGGGAGCTACTGTGACTAAAACTGAGCTTCCCTACGCACAGTGAAGCAAGAGAAATGCTGATTTCATCAAGCCCAGTTACATACTCAGAATCTGTACTACTGCGCAAATAGGCATGTCTCTGTAGGCAAAAAACTCATTTCTGACAAAGTTGCCCAAATGCATCTCAGAAGTGTGCAACTTGTTCCCTGAGTTAGAAAACGTCGAGAAACGGTCGTTTCTGCTAGCGCTGTGCTTCTACAGATGTATTTGCTGAACGGTGAAAGCGCACAGTAATGCACTTTTCTCCCTGCAAATACACTGTTTCTAAGGAAATGGGAACACACTGAGGAGACACTTGTGGGAGCTACTGTGACTAAAACTGAGCTTCCCTACACACAGGGAAGCAAGAGAAATGCTGATTTCATCAAGCCCAGTTACATACTCAGAATCTGTACTACTGCGCAAATAGGCATGTCTCTTTAGGCAAAAAACTCATTTCTGACAAAGTTGCCCAAATGCATCTCAGAAGTGTGCAACCTGTTCCCTGAGTTAGAAAACGTCGAGAAACGGTCGTTTCTGCAAGCGCTGTGCTTCTACACATGTATTTGCTGAACGGTGAAAGCGCACAGTAATGCACTTTTCTCCCAGCAAATACACTGTTTCTAAGGAAATGGGAACACACTGAGGAGACACTTGTGGGAGCTACTGTGACTAAAACTGAGCTTCCCTACGCACAGGGAAGCAAGAGAAATGCTGATTTCATCAAGCCAGTTACATACTCAGAATCTGTACTACTGCGCAAATAGGCATGTCTCTGTAGGCAAAAAACTCATTTCTGACAAAGTTGCCCAAATGCATCTCAGAAGTGTGCAACTTGTTCCCTGAGTTAGAAAACGTCGAGAAACGGTCGTTTCTGCTAGCGCTGTGCTTCTACACATGTATTTGCTGAACGGTGAAAGCGCACAGTAATGCACTTTTCTCCCAGCAAATACACTGTGTCTAAGGAAATGGGAACACACTGAGGAGACACTTGTGGGAGCTACTGTGACTAAAACTGAGCTTCCCTACGCACAGGGAAGCAAGAGAAATGCTGATTTCATCAAGCCCAGTTACATACTCAGAATCTGTACTACCGCCAAATAGGCATGTCTCTTTAGGCAAAAAACTCATTTCTGACAAAGTTGCCCGAATGCATCTCAGAAGGGTGCAACTTGTTCCCTGAGTTAGAAAACGTCGAGAAACGGTCGTTTCTGCTAGCGCTGTGCTTCTACACATGTATTTGCTGAACCGTGAAAGCTCACAGTAATGCACTTTTCTCCCAGCAAATACACTGTTTCTAAGGAAATGGGAACACACTGAGGAGACACTTGTGGGAGCGGCTGTGACTAAAACTGAGCTTCCCTACGCACAGGGAAGCAAGAGAAATGCTGATTTCATCAAGCCCAGTTACATACTCAGAATCTGTACTACTGCGCAAACAGGCATGTCTCTTTAGGCAAAAAACTCATTTCTGACAAAGTTGCCCATATGCATCTCAGAAGTGTGCAACGTGTTCCCTGAGTTAGAAAACGTCGAGAAACGTTCGTTTCTGCTAGCGCTGTGCTTCTACACATGTATTTGCTGAACGGTGAAAGCGCACAGTAATGCACTTTTCTCCCAGCAAATACAGTGTTTCTAAGGAAATGGGAACACACTGAGGAGACACTTGTGGGAGCTACTGTGACTAAAACTGAGCTTCCCTACGCACAGGGAAGCAAGAGAAATGCTGATTTCATCAAGCCCAGTTACATACTCAGAATCTGTACTACTGCGCAAATAGGCATGTCTCTTAAGGCAAAAAACTCATTTCTGACAAAGTTGCCCAAATGCATCTCAGAAGTGTGCAACTTGTTCCCTGAGTTAGAAAACGTCGAGAAACGTTCGTTTCTGCTAGCGCTGTGCTTCTACACATGTATTTGCTGAACGGTGAAAGCGCACAGTAATGCACTTTTCTCCCAGCAAATACACTGTTTCTAAGGAAATGGGAACACACTGAGGAGACACTTGTGGGAGCTACTGTGACTAAAACTGAGCTTCCCTACGCACAGGGAAGCAAGAGAAATGCTGATTTCATCAAGCCCAGTTACATACTCAGAATCTGTACTACTGCGCAAACAGGCATGTCTCTTTAGGCAAAAAACTCATTTCTGACAAAGTTGCCGAAATGCATCTCAGAAGTGTGCAACCTGTTCCCTGAGTTAGAAAACGTCGAGAAACGGTCGTTTCTGCAAGCGCTGTGCTTCTACACATGTATTTGCTGAACGGTGAAAGCGCACAGTAATGCACTTTTCTCCCAGCAAATACACTGTTTCTAAGGAAATGGGAACACACTGAGGAGACACTTGTGGGAGCTACTGTGACTAAAACTGAGCTTCCCTACGCACAGGGAAGCAAGAGAAATGCTCATTTCATCAAGTCCAGTTACATACTCAGACTCTGTACTACTGCGCAAACAGGCATGTCTCTTTAGGCAAAAAA
Organism: Acomys minous; assembly: GCF_964271855.1. Classification (NCBI taxonomy): domain Eukaryota; kingdom Metazoa; phylum Chordata; class Mammalia; order Rodentia; family Muridae; genus Acomys; species Acomys minous. Next base: position 232,345 of record NW_028182169.1, on the reverse strand, counting down.
CTCATTTCTGACAAAGTTGCCCAAATGCATCTCAGAAGTGTGCAACTTGTTCCCTGAGTTAGAAAACGTCGAGAAACGTTCGTTTCTGCTAGCGCTGTGCTTCTACACATGTATTTGCTGAACGGTGAAAGCGCACAGTAATGCACTTTTCTCCCAGCAAATACACTGTTTCTAAGGAAATGGGAACACACTGAGGAGACACTTGTGGGAGCTACTGTGACCAAAACTGAGCTTCCCTACGCACAGGGAAGCAAGAGAAATGCTGATTTCATCAAGCCCAGTTACATACTCAGAATCTGTACTACTGCGCAAATAGGCATGTCTCTTAAGGCAAAAAACTCATTTCTGACAAAGTTGCCCAAATGCATCTCAGAAGTGTGCAACTTGTTCCCTGAGTTAGAAAACGTCGAGAAACGGTCGTTTCTGCTAGCGCTGTGCTTCTACACATGTATTTGCTGAACGGTGAAAGCGCACAGTAATGCACTTTTCTCCCAGCAAATACACTGTTTCTAAGGAAATGGGAACACACTGAGGAGACACTTTTGGGAGCTACTGTGACTAAAACTGAGCTTCCCTACACACAGGGAAGCAAGAGAAATGCTGATTTCATCAAGCCCAGTTACATACTCAGAATCTGTACTACTGCGCAAATAGGCATGTCTCTTTAGGCAAAAAACTCATTTCTGACAAAGTTGCCCAAATGCATCTCAGAAGTGTGCAACCTGTTCCCTGAGTTAGAAAACGTCGAGAAACGGTCGTTTCTGCAAGCGCTGTGCTTCTACACATGTATTTGCTGAACGGTGAAAGCGCACAGTAATGCACTTTTCTCCCAGCAAATACACTGTTTCTAAGGAAATGGGAACACACTGAGGAGACACTTGTGGGAGCTACTGTGACTAAAACTGAGCTTCCCTACGCACAGGGAAGCAAGAGAAATGCTGATTTCATCAAGCCCAGTTACATACTCAGAATCTGTACTACTGCGCAAATAGGCATGTCTCTTTAGGCAAAAAACTCATTTCTGACAAAGTTGCCCAAATGCATCTCAGAAGGGTGCAACTTGTTCCCTGAGTTAGAAAACGTCGAGAAACGGTCGTTTCTGCTAGCGCTGTGCTTCTACACATGTATTTGCTGAACGGTGAAAGCGCACAGTAATGCACTTTTCTCCCAACAAATACACTGTTTCTAAGGAAATGGGAACACACTGAGGAGACACTTGTGGGAGCTACTGTGACTAAAACTGAGCTTCCCTACGCACAGGGAAGCAAGAGAAATGCTGATTTCATCAAGCCCAGTTACATACTCAGACTCTGTACTACTGCGCAAATAGGCATGTCTCTTTAGGCAAAAAACTCATTTCTGACAAAGTTGCCCAAATGCATCTCAGAAGGGTGCAACTTGTTCCCTGAGTTAGAAAACATCGAAAAACGGTCGTTTCTGGTGGCGCTGTGATTCTACACATGTATTTGCTGAACGGTGAAAGCGCACAGTAATGCACTTTTCTACCAGCAAATACACTGTGACTAAGGAAATGGGAACACACTGAGGAGACACTTGTGGGAGCTACTGTGACTAAAACTGAGCTTCCCTACGCACAGGGAAGCAAGAGAAATGCTGATTTCATCAAGCCCAGTTACATACTCAGAATCTGTACTACTGCGCAAATAGGCATGTCTCTTTAGGCAAAAAACTCATTTCTGACAAAATTGCCCAAATGCATCTCAGAAGGGTGCAACTTGTTCCCTGAGTTAGAAAACGTCGAGAAACGGTCGTTTCTGCTAGCGCTGTGCTTCTACACATGTATTTGCTGAACCGTGAAAGCGCACAGTAATGCACTTTTCTCCCAACAAATACACTGTTTCTAAGGAAATGGGAACACACTGAGGAGACACTTGTGGGAGCTACTGTGACTAAAACTGAGCTTCCCTACGCACAGGGAAGCAAGAGAAATGCTGATTTCATCAAGCCCAGTTACATACTCAGACTCTGTACTACTGCGCAAATAGGCATGTCTCTTTAGGCAAAAAACTCATTTCTGACAAAGTTGCCCAAATGCATCTCAGAAGGGTGCAACTTGTTCCCTGAGTTAGAAAACATCGAAAAACGGTCGTTTCTGCTGGCGCTGTGATTCTACACATGTATTTGCTGAACGGTGAAAGCGCACAGTAATGCACTTTTCTACCAGCAAATACACTGTGACTAAGGAAATGGGAACACACTGAGGAGACACTTGTGGGAGCTACTGTGACTAAAACTGAGCTTCCCTACGCACAGGGAAGCAAGAGAAATGCTGATTTCATCAAGCCCAGTTACATACTCAGAATCTGTACTACTGCGCAAATAGGCATGTCTCTTTAGGCAAAAAACTCATTTCTGACAAAGTTGCCCAAATGCATCTCAGAAGGGTGCAACTTGTTCCCTGAGTTAGAAAACGTCGAGAAACGGTCGTTTCTGCTAGCGCTGTGCTTCTACACATGTATTTGCTGAACGGTGAAAGCGCACAGTAATGCACTTTTCTCCCAGCAAATACACTGTTTCTAAGGAAATGGGAACACACTGAGGAGACACTTGTGGGAGCTACTGTGACTAAAACTGAGCTTCCCTACGCACAGGGAAGCAAGAGAAATGCTGATTTCATCAAGCCCAGTTACATACTCATAATCTGTACTACTGCGCAAATAGGCATGTCTCTTTAGGCAAAAAACTCATTTCTGACAAAGTTGCCCAAATGCATCTCAGAAGTGTGCAACTTGTTCCCTGAGTTAGAAAACGTCGAGAAACGGTCGTTTCTGCTAGCGCTGTGCTTCTACACATGTATTTGCTGAACGGTGAAAGCGCACAGTAATGCACTTTTCTCCCAGCAAATACACTGTTTCTAAGGAAATGGGAACACACTGAGGAGACACTTGTGGGAGCTACTGTGACTAAAACTGAGCTTCCCTACGCACAAGGAAGCAAGAGCTATGCTGATTTCAACAAGCCCAGTTACATACTCAGAATCTGTACTGCTGCGCAAATAGGCATGTCTCTTTAGGCAAAAAACTCATTTCTGACAAAGTTGCCCAAATGCATCTCAGAAGTGTGCAACTTATTCCCTGAGTTAGAAAACGTCGAGAAACGGTCGTTTCTGCTAGCTCTGTGCTTCTACACATGTATTTGCTGAACGGTGAAAGCGCACAGTAATGCACTTTTCTCCCAGCAAAAACACTGTGTCTAAGGAAATGGGAACACACTGAGGAGACACTTGTGGGAGCTACTGTGACTAAAACTGAGCTTCCCTACGCACAGGGAAGCAAGAGAAATGCTGATTTCATCAAGCCCAGTTACATACTCATAATCTGTACTACTGCGCAAATAGGCATGTCTCTTTAGGCAAAAAACTCATTTCTGACAAAGTTGCCCAAATGCATCTCAGAAGTGTGCAACTTGTTCCCTGAGTTAGAAAACATGGAGAAACGTTCGTTTCTGCTAGCGCTGTGCTCCTACACATGTATTTGCTGAACGGTGAAAGCGCACAGTAATGCACTTTTCTCCCAGCAAATACACTGTGTCTAAGCAAATGGGAACACACTGAGGAGACACTTGTGGAAGCTACTGTGACTAAAACTGAGCTTCCCTACGCACAGGGAAGCAAGAGAAATGCTGATTTCATCAAGCCCAGTTACATACTCAGAATCTGTACTACTGCGCAAATAGGCATGTCTCTTTAGGCAAAAAACTCATTTCTGACAAAGTTGCCCAAATGCATCTCAGAAGTGTGCAACTTGTTCCCTGAGTTAGAAAACGTCGAGAAACGGTCGTTTCTGCTAGCGCTGTGCTTCTACACATGTATTTGCTGAACGGTGAAAGCGCACAGTAATGCACTTTTCTCCCAGCAAATACACTGTGTCTAAGGAAATGGGAACACACTGAGGAGACACTTGTGGGAGCTACTGTGACTAAAACTCAGCTTCCCTACGCACAGGGAAGCAAGCGAAATGCTGATTTCATCAAGCCCAGTTACATACTCAGTATCTGTACTACTGTGCAAATAGGCATGTCTCTTTAGGCAAAAAACTCATTTCTGACAAAGTTGCCCAAAAGCTTCTCAGAAGTGTGCAACTTGTTCCCTGAGTTAGAAAACATCGAGAAACGTTCGTTTCTGCTAGCGCTGTGCTTCTACACATGTATTTGCTGAACGGTGAAAGCGCACAGTAATGCACTTTTCTCCCAGCAAATACACTGTTTCTAAGGAAATGGGAACACACTGAGGAGACACTTGTGGGAGCTACTGTGACTAAAACTGAGCTTCCCTACGCACAGGGAAGCAAGAGAAATGCTGATTTCATCAACCCAGTTACATACTCAGACTCTGTACTACTGCGCAAATAGGCATGTCTCTTTAGGCAAAAAACTCATTTCCGACAAAGTTGCCCAAATGCATCTCAGAAGTGTGCAACTTGTTCCCTGAGTTAGAAAACGTCGAGAAACGTTCGTTTCTGCTAGCGCTGTGCTTCTACACATGTATTTGCTGAACGGTGAAAGCGCACAGTAATGCACTTTTCTCCCAGCAAATACACTGTGTCTAAGGAAATGGGAACACACTGAGGAGACACTTGTGGGAGCTACTGTGACTAAAACTGAGCTTCCCTACGCACAGGGAAGCAAGAGAAATGCTGATTTCATCAAGCCCAGTTACATACTCAGAATCTGTACTACTGCGCAAATAGGCATGTCTCTTTAGGCAAAAAACTCATTTCTGACAAAGTTGCCCAAATGCATCTCAGAAGTGTGCAACTTGTTCCCTGAGTTAGAAAACGTCGAGAAACGGTCGTTTCTGCTAGCGCTGTGCTTCAACACATGTACTTGCTGAACGGTGAAAGCGCACAGTAATGCACTTTTCTCCCAGCAAAAACACTGTGTCTAAGGAAATGGGAACACACTGAGGAGACACTTGTGGGAGCTACTGTGACTAAAACTGAGCTTCCCTACGCACAGGGAAGCAAGAGAAATGCTGATTTCATCAAGCCCAGTTACATACTCAGAATCTGTACTACTGCGCAAATAGGCATGTCTCTTTAGGAAAAAAACTCATTTCTGACAAAGTTGCCCAAATGCATCTCAGAAGTGTGCAACTTGTTCCCTGAGTTAGAAAACATGGAGAAACGTTCGTTTCTGCTAGCGCTGTGCTTCTACACATGTATTTGCTGAACGGTGAAAGCGCACAGTAATGCACTTTTCTCCCAGCAAATACACTGTGTCTAAGCAAATGGGAACACACTGAGGAGACACTTGTGGGAGCTACTGTGACTAAAACTGAGCTTCCCTACGCAGAGGGAAGCAAGAGAAATGCTGATTTCATCAAGCCCAGTTACATACTCAGAATCTGTACTACTGCGCAAATAGGCATGTCTCTTTAGGCAAAAAACTCATTTCTGACAAAGTTGCCCAAATGCATCTCAGAAGTGTGCAACGTGTTCCCTGAGTTAGAAAACGTCGAGAAACGTTCGTTTCTGCTAGCGCTGTGCTTCTACCCATGTATTTGCTGAACGGTGAAAGCGCACAGTAATGCACTTTTCTCCCAGCAAATACACTGTTTCTAAGGAAATGGGAACACACTGAGGAGACACTTGTGGAAGCTACTGTGACTAAAACTGAGCTTCCCTACGCACAGGGAAGCAAGAGAAATGCTGATTTCATCAAGCCCAGTTACATACTCAGAATCTGTACTACTGCGCAAATAGGCATGTCTCTTTAGGCAAAAAACTCATTTCTGACAAAGTTGCCCAAATGCATCTCAGAAGTGTGCAACTTGTTCCCTGAGTTAGAAAACGTCGAGAAACGGTCGTTTCTGCTAGCGCTGTGCTTCTACACATGTATTTGCTGAACGGTGAAAGCGCACAGTAATGCACTTTTCTCCCAGCAAATACACTGTGTCTAAGGAAATGGGAACACACTGAGGAGACACTTGTGGGAGCTACTGTGACTAAAACTGAGCTTCCCTACGCACAGGGAAGCAAGAGAAATGCTGATTTCATCAAGCCCAGTTACATACTCAGTATCTGTACTACTGTGCAAATAGGCATGTCTCTTTAGGCAAAAAACTCATTTCTGACAAAGTTGCCCAAAAGCTTCTCAGAAGTGTGCAACTTGTTCCCTGAGTTAGAAAACGTCGAGAAACGTTCGTTTCTGCTAGCGCTGTGCTTCTACACATGTATTTGCTGAACGGTGAAAGCGCACAGTAATGCACTTTTCTCCCAGCAAATACACTGTTTCTAAGGAAATGGGAACACACTGAGGAGACACTTGTGGGAGCTACTGTGACTAAAACTGAGCTTCCCTACGCACAGGGAAGCAAGAGAAATGCTGATTTCATCAAGCCCAGTTACATACTCAGAATCTGTACTACTGCGCAAATAGGCATGTCTCTTTAGGCAAAAAACTCATTTCTGACAAAGTTGCCCAAATGCATCTCAGAAGTGTGCAACTTGTTCCCTGAGTTAGAAAACGTCGAGAAACGTTCATTTCTGCTAGCGCTGTGCTTCTACACATGTATTTGCTGAACGGTGAAAGCGCACAGTAATGCACTTTTCTCCCAGCAAATACACTGTGTCTAAGGAAATGGGAACACACTGAGGAGACACTTGTGGGAGCTACTGTGACTAAAACTGAGCTTCCCTACGCACAGGGAAGCAAGAGAAATGCTGATTTCATCAAGCCCAGTTACATACTCAGAATCTGTACTACTGCGCAAATAGGCATGTCTCTTTAGGCAAAAAACTCATTTCTGACAAAGTTGCCCAAATGCATCTCAGAAGTGTGCAACTTGTTCCCTGAGTTAGAAAACGTCGAGAAACGTTCGTTTCTGCTAGCGCTGTGCTTCTACACATGTATTTGCTGAACGGTGAAAGCGCACAGTAATGCACTTTTCTCCCAGCAAATACACTGTGTCTAAGCAAATGGGAACACACTGAGGAGACACTTGTGGGAGCTACTGTGACTAAAACTGAGCTTCCCTACGCAGAGGGAAGCAAGAGAAATGCTGATTTCATCAAGCCCAGTTACATACTCAGAATCTGTACTACTGCGCAAATAGGCATGTCTCTTTAGGCAAAAAACTCATTTCTGACAAAGTTGCCCAAATGCATCTCAGAAGTGTGCAACGTGTTCCCTGAGTTAGAAAACGTCGAGAAACGTTCGTTTCTGCTAGCGCTGTGCTTCTACACATGTATTTGCTGAACGGTGAAAGCGCACAGTAATGCACTTTTCTCCCAGCAAATACACTGTTTCTAAGGAAATGGGAACACACTGAGGAGACACTTGTGGAAGCTACTGTGACTAAAACTGAGCTTCCCTACGCACAGGGAAGCAAGAGAAATGCTGATTTCATCAAGCCCAGTTACATACTCAGAATCTGTACTACTGCGCAAATAGGCATGTCTCTTTAGGCAAAAAACTCATTTCTGACAAAGTTGCCCAAATGCATCTCAGAAGTGTGCAACTTGTTCCCTGAGTTAGAAAACGTCGAGAAACGGTCGTTTCTGCTAGCGCTGTGCTTCTACACATGTATTTGCTGAACGGTGAAAGCGCACAGTAATGCACTTTTCTCCCAGCAAATACACTGTGTCTAAGGAAATGGGAACACACTGAGGAGACACTTGTGGGAGCTACTGTGACTAAAACTGAGCTTCCCTACGCACAGGGAAGCAGGAGAAATGCTGATTTCATCAAGCCCAGTTACATACTCAGTATCTGTACTACTGTGCAAATAGGCATGTCTCTTTAGGCAAAAAACTCATTTCTGACAAAGTTGCCCAAAAGCTTCCCAGAAGTGTGCAACTTGTTCCCTGAGTTAGAAAACGTCGAGAAACGTTCGTTTCTGCTAGCGCTGTGCTTCTACACATGTATTTGCTGAACGGTGAAAGCGCACAGTAATGCACTTTTCTCCCAGCAAATACACTGTTTCTAAGGAAATGGGAACACACTGAGGAGACACTTGTGGGAGCTACTGTGACTAAAACTGAGCTTCCCTACGCACAGGGAAGCAAGAGAAATGCTGATTTCATCAAGCCCAGTTACATACTCAGACTCTGTACTACTGCGCAAATAGGCATGTCTCTTTAGGCAAAAAACTCATTTCTGACAAAGTTGCCCAAATGCATCTCAGAAGTGTGCAACTTGTTCCCTGAGTTAGAAAACGTCGAGAAACGTTCATTTCTGCTAGCGCTGTGCTTCTACACATGTATTTGCTGAACGGTGAAAGCGCACAGTAATGCACTTTTCTCCCAGCAAATACACTGTGTCTAAGGAAATTGGAACACACTGAGGAGACACTTGTGGGAGCTACTGTGACTAAAACTGAGCTTCCCTACGCACAGGGAAGCAAGAGAAATGCTGATTTCATCAAGCCCAGTTACATACTCAGAATCTGTACTACTGCGCAAATAGGCATGTCTCTTTAGGCAAAAAACTCATTTCTGACAAAGTTGCCCAAATGCATCTCAGAAGTGTGCAACTTGTTCCCTGAGTTAGAAAACGTCGAGAAACGGTCGTTTCTGCTAGCGCTGTGCTTCTACACATGTATTTGCTGAACGGTGAAAGCGCACAGTAATGCACTTTTCTCCCAGCAAATACACTGTTTCTAAGGAAATGGGAACACACTGAGGAGACACTTGTGGGAGCTACTGTGACTAAAACTGAGCTTCCCTACGCACAAGGAAGCAAGAGATATGCTGATTTCATCAAGCCCAGTTACATACTCAGAATCTGTACTGCTGCGCAAATAGGCATGTCTCTTTAGGCAAAAAACTCATTTCTGACAAAGTTGCCCAAATGCATCTCAGAAGTGTGCAACTTATTCCCTGAGTTAGAAAACGTCGAGAAACGGTCGTTTCTGCTAGCTCTGTGCTTCTACACATGTATTTGCTGAACGGTGAAAGCGCACAGTAATGCACTTTTCTCCCAGCAAAAACACTGTGTCTAAGGAAATGGGAACACACTGAGGAGACACTTGTGGGAGCTACTGTGACTAAAACTGAGCTTCCCTACGCACAGGGAAGCAAGAGAAAAGCTCATTTCATCAAGCCCAGTTACATACTCAGAATCAGTACTACTGCGCAAATAGGCATGTCTCTTTAGGCAAAAAACTCATTTCTGACAAAGTTGCCCAAATGCATCTCAGAAGTGTGCAACTTGTTCCCTGAGTTAGAAAACATGGAGAAACGTTCGTTTCTGCTAGCGCTGTGCTTCTACACATGTATTTGCTGAACGGTGAAAGTGCAGAGTAATGCACTTTTCTCCCAGCAAATACACTGTGTCTAAGCAAATGGGAACACACTGAGGAGACACTTGTGGGAGCTACTGTGACTAAAACTGAGCTTCCCTACGCAGAGGGAAGCAAGAGAAATGCTGATTTCATCAAGCCCAGTTACATACTCAGAATCTGTACTACTGCGCAAATAGGCATGTCTCTTTAGGCAAAAAACTCATTTCTGACAAAGTTGCCCAAATGCATCTCAGAAGTGTGCAACGTGTTCCCTGAGTTAGAAAACGTCGAGAAACGTTCGTTTCTGCTAGCGCTGTGCTTCTACACATGTATTTGCTGAACAGTGAAAGCGCACAGTAATGCACTTTTCTCCCAGCAAATACACTGTTTCTAAGGAAATGGGAACACACTGAGGAGACACTTGTGGAAGCTACTGTGACTAAAACTGAGCTTCCCTACGCACAGGGAAGCAAGAGAAATGCTGATTTCATCAAGCCCAGTTACATACTCAGAATCTGTACTACTGCGCAAATAGGCATGTCTCTTTAGGCAAAAAACTCATTTCTGACAAAGTTGCCCAAATGCATCTCAGAAGTGTGCAACTTGTTCCCTGAGTTAGAAAACGTCGAGAAACGGTCGTTTCTGCTAGCGCTGTGCTTCTACACATGTATTTGCTGAACGGTGAAAGCGCACAATAATGCACTTTTCTCCCAGCAAATACACTGTTTCTAAGGAAATGGGAACACACTGAGGAGACACTTGTGGGAGCTACTGTGACTAAAACTGAGCTTCCCTACGCACAGGGAAGCAAGAGAAATGCTGATTTCATCAAGCCCAGTTACATACTCAGAATCTGTACTACTGCGCAAATAGGCATGTCTCTGTAGGCAAAAAACTCATTTCTGACAAAGTTGCCCAAATGCATCTCAGAAGTGTGCAACTTGTTCCCTGAGTTAGAAAACGTCGAGAAACGGTCGTTTCTGCTAGCGCTGTGCTTCTACACATGTATTTGCTGAACGGTGAAAGCGCACAGTAATGCACTTTTCTCCCAGCAAATACACTGTTTCTAAGGAAATGGGAACACACTGAGGAGACACTTGTGCGAGCTACTGTGACTAAAACTCAGCTTCCCTACGCACAGGGAAGCAAGAGAAATGCTGATTTCATCAAGCCCAGTTACATACTCAGAATCTGTACTGCTGCGCAAATAGGAATGTCTCTTTAGGCAAAAAACTCATTTCTGACAAAGTTGCCCAAATGCATCTCAGAAGTGTGCAACTTATTCCCTGAGTTAGAAAACGTCGAGAAACGATCGTTTCTGCTAGCGAAGTGCTTCTACACATGTATTTGCTGAACGGTGAAAGCGCACAGTAATGCACTTTTCTCCCAGCAAATACACTGTGTCTAAAGAAATGGGAACACACTGAGGAGACACTTGTGGGAGCTACTGTGACTAAAACTGAGCTTCCCTACGCACAGGGAAGCAAGAGAAATGCTGATTTCATCAAGCACAGTTACATACTCAGAATCTGTACTACTGCGCAAATAGGCATGTCTCTTTAGGCAAAAAACTCAGTTCTGACAAAGTTGCCCAAATGCATCTCAGAAGTGTGCAACTTGTTCCCTGAGTTAGAAAACGTCGAGAAACGTTCGTTTCTGCCAGCGCTGTGCTTCTACACATGTATTTGCTGAACGGTGAAAGCGCACAGTAATGCACTTTTCTCCCAGCAAATACACTGTTTCTAAGGAAATGGGAACACACTGAGGAGACACTAGTGGGAGCTACTGTGACTAAAACAGAGCTTCCCTACGCACAGGGAAGCAAGAGAAATGCTGATTTCATCAAGCCCAATTACATACTCAGAATCTGTACTACTGCGCAAATAGGCATGTCTCTGTAGGCAAAAAACTCATTTCTGACAAAGTTGCCCAAATGCATCTCAGAAGTGTGCAACTTGTTCCCTGAGTTAGAAAACGTCGAGAAACGGTCGTTTCTGCTAGCGCTGTGCTTGTACACATGTATTTGCTGAACGGTGAAAGCGCACAGTAATGCACTTTTCTCCCACCAAATACACTGTTTCTAAGGAAATGGGAACACACTGAGGAGACACTTGTGGGAGCTACTGTGACTATAACTGAGCTTCCCTACGCACAAGGAAGCAAGAGATATGCTGATTTCATCAAGCCCAGTTACATACTCAGAGTCTGTACTGCTGCGCAAATAGGCATGTCTCTTTAGGCAAAAAACTCATTTCTGACAAAGTTGCCCAAATGCATCTCAGAAGTGTGCAACTTATTCCCTGAGTTAGAAAACGTCGAGAAACGGTCGTTTCTGCTAGCGCTGTGCTTCTACACATGTATTTGCTGAACGGTGAAAGCGCACAGTAATGCACTTTTCTCCCAGCAAAAACACTGTGTGTAAGGAAATGGGAACACACTGAGGAGACACTTGTGGGAGCTACTGTGACTAAAACTGAGCTTCCCTACGCACAGGGAAGCAAGAGAAATGCTGATTTCATCAAGCCCAGTTACATACTCAGAATCTGTACTTCTGCGAAAATAGGCATGTCTCTTTAGGCAAAAAACTCATTTCTGACAAAGTTGCCCAAATGCATCTCAGAAGTGTGCAACTTGTTCCCTGAGTTAGAAAACGTTGAGAAACGTTCGTTTCTGCTAGCGCTGTGCTTCTACACATGTATTTGCTGAACGGTGAAAGCGCACAGTAATGCACTTTTCTCCCAGCAAATACACTGTTTCTAAGGAAATGGGAACACACTGAGGAGACACTTGTGGGAGCTACTGTGACTAAAACTGAGCTTCCCTACGCACAGGGAAGCAAGAGAAATGCTGATTTCATCAAGCCCAGTTACATACTCAGAATCTGTACTACTGCGCAAATAGGCATGTCTCTGTAGGCAAAAAACTCATTTCTGACAAAGTTGCCCAAATGCATCTCAGAAGTGTGCAACTTGTTCCCTGAGTTAGAAAACGTCGAGAAACGGTCGTTTCTGCTAGCGCTGTGCTTCTACACATGTATTTGCTGAATGGTGAAAGCGCACAGTAATGCACTTTTCTCCCAGCAAATACACTGTTTCTAAGGAAATGGGAACACACTGAGGAGACACTTGTGGGAGCTACTGTGACTAAAACTGAGCTTCCCTACCCACAGGGAAGCAAGAGAAATGCTGATTTCATCAAGCCCAGTTACATACTCAGAATCTGTACTGCTGCGCAAATAGGCATGTCTCTTTAGGCAAAAAACTCATTTCTGACAAAGTTGCCCAAATGCATCTCAGAAGTGTGCAACTTGTTCCCTGATTTAGAAAACGTCGAGAAACGTTCGTTTCTGCTAGCGCTGTGCTTCTACACATGTATTTGCTGAACGGTGAAAGCGCACAGTAATGCACTTTTCTCCCAGCAAATACACTGTTTCTAAGGAAATGGGAACACACTGAGGAGACACTTGTGGGAGCTACTGTGACTAAAACTGAGCTTCCCTACGCTTAAGGAAGCAAGAGAAATGCTGATTTCATCAAGCCCAGTTACATACTCAGAATCTGTACTGCTGCGCAAATAGGCATGTCTCTTTAGGCAAAAAACTCATTTCTGACAACGTTGCCCAAATGCATCTCAGAAGTGTGCAACTTATTCCCTGAGTTAGAAAATATCGAGAAACGGTCGTTTCTGCTAGCGCTGTGCTTCTACACATGTATTTGCTGAACGGTGAAAGCGCACAGTAATGCACTTTTCTCCCAGCAAATACACTGTTTCTAAGGAAATGGGAACACACTGAGGAGACACTTGTGGGAGCTACTGTGACTAAAACTGAGCTTCCCTACGGACAGGGAAGCAAGAGAAATGCTGATTTCATCAAGCCCAGTTACATACTCAGAATCTGTACTGCTGCGCAAATAGGCATGTCTCTGTAGGCAAAAAACTCATTTCTGACAAAGTTGCCCAAATGCATCTCAGAAGTGTGCAACTTGTTCCCTGAGTTAGAAAACGTCGAGAAACGGTCGTTTCTGCTAGCGCTGTGCTTCTACACATGTATTTGCTGAACGGTGAAAGCGCACAGTAATGCACTTTTCTCCCACCAAATACACTGTTTCTAAGGAAATGGGAACACACTGAGGAGACACTTGTGGGAGCTACTGTGACTAAAACTGAGCTTCCCTACGCACAAGGAAGCAAGAGATATGCTGATTTCATCAAGCCCAGTTACATACTCAGAATCTGTACTCATGCGCAAATAGGCATGTCTCTTTAGGCAAAAAACTCATTCCTGACAAAGTTGACCAAATGCATCTCAGAAGTGTGCAACTTGTTCCCTGAGTTAGAAAACGTCGAGAAACGGTCGTTTCTGCTAGCGCTGTGCTTCTACACATGTATTTGCTGAATGGTGAAAGCGCACAGTAATGCACTTTTCTCCCAGCAAATACACTGTTTCTAAGGAAATGGGAACACACTGAGGAGACACTTGTGGGAGCTACTGTGACTAAAACTGAGCTTCCCTACCCACAGGGAAGCAAGAGAAATGCTGATTTCATCAAGCCCAGTTACATACTCAGAATCTGTACTGCTGCGCAAATAGGCATGTCTCTTTAGGCAAAAAACTCATTTCTGACAAAGTTGCCCAAATGCATCTCAGAAGTGTGCAACTTGTTCCCTGATTTAGAAAACGTCGAGAAACGTTCGTTTCTGCTAGCGCTGTGCTTCTACACATGTATTTGCTGAACGGTGAAAGCGCACAGTAATGCACTTTTCTCCCAGCAAATACACTGTTTCTAAGGAAATGGGAACACACTGAGGAGACACTTGTGGGAGCTACTGTGACTAAAACTGAGCTTCCCTACGCTTAAGGAAGCAAGAGAAATGCTGATTTCATCAAGCCCAGTTACATACTCAGAATCTGTACTGCTGCGCAAATAGGCATGTCTCTTTAGGCAAAAAACTCATTTCTGACAACGTTGCCCAAATGCATCTCAGAAGTGTGCAACTTATTCCCTGAGTTAGAAAATATCGAGAAACGGTCGTTTCTGCTAGCGCTGTGCTTCTACACATGTATTTGCTGAACGGTGAAAGCGCACAGTAATGCACTTTTCTCCCAGCAAATACACTGTTTCTAAGGAAATGGGAACACACTGAGGAGACACTTGTGGGAGCTACTGTGACTAAAACTGAGCTTCCCTACGGACAGGGAAGCAAGAGAAATGCTGATTTCATCAAGCCCAGTTACATACTCAGAATCTGTACTGCTGCGCAAATAGGCATGTCTCTGTAGGCAAAAAACTCATTTCTGACAAAGTTGCCCAAATGCATCTCAGAAGTGTGCAACTTGTTCCCTGAGTTAGAAAACGTCGAGAAACGGTCGTTTCTGCTAGCGCTGTGCTTCTACACATGTATTTGCTGAACGGTGAAAGCGCACAGTAATGCACTTTTCTCCCACCAAATACACTGTTTCTAAGGAAATGGGAACACACTGAGGAGACACTTGTGGGAGCTACTGTGACTAAAACTGAGCTTCCCTACGCACAAGGAAGCAAGAGATATGCTGATTTCATCAAGCCCAGTTACATACTCAGAATCTGTACTGCTGCGCAAATAGGCATGTCTCTGTAGGCAAAAAACTCATTTCTGACAAAGTTGCCCAAATGCATCTCAGAAGTGTGCAACTTATTCCCTGAGTTAGAAAACGTCGAGAAACGGTCGTTTCTGCTAGCACTGTGCTTCTACACATGTATTTGCTGAACGGTGAAAGCGCACAGTAATGCACTTTTCTCCCACCAAATACACTGTTTCTAAGGAAATGGGAACACACTGAGGAGACACTTGTGAGAGCTACTGTGACTAAAACTCAGCTTCCCTACGCACAGGGAAGCAAGAGAAATGCTGATTTCATCAAGCCCAGTTACATACTCAGAATCTGTACTGCTGCGCAAATAGGCATGTCTCTTTAGGCAAAAAACTCATTTCTGACAACGTTGCCCAAATGCATCTCAGAAGTGTGCAACTTATTCCCTGAGTTAGAAAACGTCGAGAAACGGTCGTTTCTGCTAGCGCTGTGCTTCTACACATGTATTTGCTGGACGGTGAAAGCGCACAGTAATGCACATTTCGCCCAGCAAAAACACTGTGTCTAAGGAAATGGGAACACACTGAGGAGACACTTGTGGGAGCTACTGTGACTAAAACTGAGCTTCCCTACGCACAGGGAAGCAAGAGAAATGCTGATTTCATCAAGCCCAGTTACATACTCAGAATCTGTACTACTGCGCAAATAGGCATGTCTCTGTAGGCAAAAAACTCATTTCTGACAAAGTTGCCCAAATGCATCTCAGAAGTGTGCAACTTGTTCCCTGAGTTAGAAAACGTCGAGAAACGGTCGTTTCTGCTAGCGCTGTGCTTCTACACATGTATTTGCTGAACGGTGAAAGCGCACAGTAATGCACTTTTCTCCCAGCAAATACACTGTTTCTAAGGAAATGGGAACACACTGAGGAGACACTTGTGGGAGCTACTGTGACTAAAAATGAGCTTCCCTACGCACAGGGAAGCAAGAGAAATGCTGATTTCATCAAGCCCAGTTACATACTCAGAATCTGTACTACTGCGCAAATAGGCATGTCTCTGTAGGCAAAAAACTCATTTCTGACAAAGTTGCCCAAATGCATCTCAGAAGTGTGCAACTTATTCCCTGAGTTAGAAAACGTCGAGAAACGGTCGTTTCTGCTAGCGCTGTGCTTCTACACATGTATTTGCTGAACGGTGAAAGCGCACAGTAATGCACTTTTCTCCCAGCAAATACACTGTTTCTAAGGAAATGGGAACACACTGAGGAGACACTTGTGGGAGCTACTGTGACTAAAACTGAGCTTCCCTACGCACAGGGAAGCAAGAGAAATGCTGATTTCATCAAGCCCAGTTACATACTCAGAATCTGTACTGCTGCGCAAATAGGCATGTCTCTGTAGGCAAAAAACTCATTTCTGACAAAGTTGCCCAAATGCATCTCAGAAGTGTGCAACTTGTTCCCTGAGTTAGAAAACGTCGAGTAACGGTCGTTTCTGCTAGCGCTGTGCTTCTACACATGTATTTGCTGAACGGTGAAAGCGCACAGTAATGCACTTTTCTCCCACCAAATACACTGTTTCTAAGGAAATGGGAACACACTGAGGAGACACTTGTGGGAGCTACTGTGACTAAAACTGAGCTTCCCTACGCACAGGGAAGCAAGAGAAATGCTGATTTCATCAAGCCCAGTTACATACTCAGAATCTGTACTGCTGCGCAAATAGGCATGTCTCTTTAGGCAAAAAACTCATTTCTGACAACGTTGCCCAAATGCATCTCAGAAGTGTGCAACTTATTCCCTGAGTTAGAAAACGTCGAGAAACGGTCGTTTCTGCTAGCGCTGTGCTTCTACACATGTATTTGCTGGACGGTGAAAGGGCACAGTAATGCACATTTCGCCCAGCAAAAACACTGTGTCTAAGGAAATGGGAACACACTGAGGAGACACTTGTGGGAGCTACTGTGACTAAAACTGAGCTTCCCTACGCACAGGGAAGCAAGAGAAATGCTGATTTCATCAAGCCCAGTTACATACTCAGAATCTGTACTACTGCGCAAATAGGCATGTCTCTGTAGGCAAAAAACTCATTTCTGACAAAGTTGCCCAAATGCATCTCAGAAGTGTGCAACTTGTTCCCTGAGTTAGAAAACGTCGAGAAACGGTCGTTTCTGCTAGCGCTGTGCTTCTACACATGTATTTGCTGAACGGTGAAAGCGCACAGTAATGCACTTTTCTCCCAGCAAATACACTGTTTCTAAGGAAATGGGAACACACTGAGGAGACACTTGTGGGAGCTACTGTGACTAAAAATGAGCTTCCCTACGCACAGGGAAGCAAGAGAAATGCTGATTTCATCAAGCCCAGTTACATACTCAGAATCTGTACTACTGCGCAAATAGGCATGTCTCTTTAGGCAAAAAACTCATTTCTGACAAAGTTGCCCAAATGCATCTCAGAAGTGTGCAACTTGTTCCCTGAGTTAGAAAACGTCGAGAAACGGTCGTTTCTGTAAGCGCTGTGCTTCTACACATGTATTTGCTGAACGGTGAAAGCGCACAGTAATGCACTTTTCTCCCAGCAAATACACTGTTTCTAAGGAAATGGGAACACACTGAGGAGACACTTGTGGGAGCTACTGTGACTAAAACTGAGCTTCCCTACGCACAGGGAAGCAAGAGAAATGCTGATTTCATCAAGCCCAGTTACATACTCAGAATCTGTACTACTGCGCAAATAGGCATGTCTCCGTAGGCAAAAAACTCATTTCTGACAAAGTTGCCCAAATGCATCTCAGAAGTGTGCAACTTGTTCCCTGAGTTAGAAAACGTCGAGAAACTGTCGTTTCTGCTAGCGCTGTGCTTCTACACATGTATTTGCTGAACGGTGAAAGCGCACAGTAATGCACTTTTCTCCCACCAAATACACTGTTTCTAAGGAAATGGGAACACACTGAGGAGACACTTGTGGGAGCTACTGTGACTAAAAATGAGCTTCCCTACGCACAGGGAAGCAAGAGAAATGCTGATTTCATCAAGCCAAGTTACATACTCAGACTCTGTACTACTGCGCAAATAGGCATGTCTCTGTAGGCAAAAAACTCATTTCTGACAAAGTTGCCCAAATGCATCTCAGAAGTGTGCAACTTGTTCCCTGAGTTAGAAAACGTCGAGTAACGGTCGTTTCTGCTAGCGCTGTGCTTCTACACATGTATTTGCTGAACGGTGAAAGCGCACAGTAATGCACTTTTCTCCCACCAAATACACTGTTTCTAAGGAAATGGGAACACACTGAGGAGACACTTGTGGGAGCTACTGTGACTAAAACTGAGCTTCCCTACGCACAGGGAAGCAAGAGAAATGCTGATTTCATCAAGCCCAGTTACATACTCAGAATCTGTACTGCTGCGCAAATAGGCATGTCTCTTTAGGCAAAAAACTCATTTCTGACAACGTTGCCCAAATGCATCTCAGAAGTGTGCAACTTATTCCCTGAGTTAGAAAACGTCGAGAAACGGTCGTTTCTGCTAGCGCTGTGCTTCTACACATGTATTTGCTGGACGGTGAAAGGGCACAGTAATGCACATTTCGCCCAGCAAAAACACTGTGTCTAAGGAAATGGGAACACACTGAGGAGACACTTGTGGGAGCTACTGTGACTAAAACTGAGCTTCCCTACGCACAGGGAAGCAAGAGAAATGCTGATTTCATCAAGCCCAGTTACATACTCAGAATCTGTACTACTGCGCAAATAGGCATGTCTCTGTAGGCAAAAAACTCATTTCTGACAAAGTTGCCCAAATGCATCTCAGAAGTGTGCAACTTGTTCCCTGAGTTAGAAAACGTCGAGAAACGGTCGTTTCTGCTAGCGCTGTGCTTCTACACATGTATTTGCTGAACGGTGAAAGCGCACAGTAATGCACTTTTCTCCCAGCAAATACACTGTTTCTAAGGAAATGGGAACACACTGAGGAGACACTTGTGGGAGCTACTGTGACTAAAAATGAGCTTCCCTACGCACAGGGAAGCAAGAGAAATGCTGATTTCATCAAGCCCAGTTACATACTCAGAATCTGTACTACTGCGCAAATAGGCATGTCTCTTTAGGCAAAAAACTCATTTCTGACAAAGTTGCCCAAATGCATCTCAGAAGTGTGCAACTTGTTCCCTGAGTTAGAAAACGTCGAGAAACGGTCGTTTCTGTAAGCGCTGTGCTTCTACACATGTATTTGCTGAACGGTGAAAGCGCACAGTAATGCACTTTTCTCCCAGCAAATACACTGTTTCTAAGGAAATGGGAACACACTGAGGAGACACTTGTGGGAGCTACTGTGACTAAAACTGAGCTTCCCTACGCACAGGGAAGCAAGAGAAATGCTGATTTCATCAAGCCCAGTTACATACTCAGAATCTGTACTACTGCGCAAATAGGCATGTCTCCGTAGGCAAAAAACTCATTTCTGACAAAGTTGCCCAAATGCATCTCAGAAGTGTGCAACTTGTTCCCTGAGTTAGAAAACGTCGAGAAACTGTCGTTTCTGCTAGCGCTGTGCTTCTACACATGTATTTGCTGAACGGTGAAAGCGCACAGTAATGCACTTTTCTCCCACCAAATACACTGTTTCTAAGGAAATGGGAACACACTGAGGAGACACTTGTGGGAGCTACTGTGACTAAAAATGAGCTTCCCTACGCACAGGGAAGCAAGAGAAATGCTGATTTCATCAAGCCAAGTTACATACTCAGACTCTGTACTACTGCGCAAATAGGCATGTCTCTGTAGGCAAAAAACTCATTTCTGACAAAGTTGCCCAAATGCATCTCAGAAGTGTGCAACTTGTTCCCTGAGTTAGAAAACGTCGAGAAACGTTCGTTTCTGCTAGCGCTGTGCTTCTACACATGTATTTGCTGAACGGTGAAAGCGCACAGTAATGCACTTTTCTCCCAGCAAATACACTGTTTCTGAGGAAATGGGAACACACTGAGGAGACACTTGTGGGAGTTACTGGGACTAAAACTGAGCTTCCCTATGCACAGGGAAGCAAGAGAAATGCTGATTTCATCAAGCCCAGTTACATACTCAGAATCTGTACTAGTGCGCAAATAGGCATGTCTCTGTAGGCAAAAAACTCATTTCTGACAAAGTTGCCCAAATGCATCTCAGAAGTGTGCAACTTGTTCCCTGAGTTAGAAAACGTCGAGAAACGTTCGTTTCTGCTAGCGCTGTGCTTCTACACATGTATTTGCTGAACGGTGAAAGCGCACAGTAATGCACTTTTCTCCCAGCAAATACACTGTTTCTAAGGAAATGGGAACACACTGAGGAGACACTTGTGCGAGCTACTGTGACTAAAACTGAGCTTCCCTATGCACAGGGAAGCAAGAGAAATGCTGATTTCATCAAGCCCAGTTACATACTCAGAATCTGTACTACTGCGCAAATAGGCATGTCTCTTTAGGCAAAAAACTCATTTCTGACAAAGTTGCCCAAATGCATCTCAGAAGTGTGCAACTTGTTCCCTGAGTTAGAAAACGTCGAGAAACGTTCGTTTCTGCTAGCGCTGTGCTTCTACACATGTATTTGCTGAACGGTGAAAGCGCACAGTAATGCACTTTTCTCCCAGCAAATACACTGTTTCTAAGGAAATGGGAACACACTGAGGAGACACTTGTGGGAGCTACTGTGACTAAAACTGAGCTTCCCTACACACAGGGAAGCAAGAGAAATGCTGATTTCATCAAGCCCAGTTACATACTCAGAATCTGTACTACTGCGAAAATAGGCATGTCTCTGTAGGCAAAAAACTCATTTCTGACAAAGTTGCCCAAATGCATCTCAGAAGTGTGCAACTTGTTCCCTGAGTTAGAAAACGTCGAGAAATGTTCATTTCTGCTAGCGCTGTGCTTCTACACATGTATTTGCTGAACGGTGAAAGCGCACAGTAATGCACTTTTCTCCCAGCAAATACACTGTTTCTAAGGAAATGAGAACACACTGAGGAGGCACTTGTGGGAGCTACTGTGACTAAAACTGAGCTTCCCTACGCACAGGGAAGCAAGAGAAATGCTGATTTCATCAAGCCCAGTTACATACTCAGAATCTGTACTACTGCGCAAATAGGCATGTCTCTTTAGGCAAAAAACTCATTTCTTACAAAGTTGCCCAAATGCATCTCAGAAGTGAGCAACTTGTTCCCTGAGTTAGAAAACGTCGAGAAACGGTCGTTTCTGCTAGCGCTGTGCTTCTACACATGTATTTGCTGAACGGTGAAAGCGCACAGTAATGCACTTTTCTCCCAGCAAATACACTGTTTCTAAGGAAATGGGACCACACTGAGGAGACACTTGTGGGAGCTACTGTGACTAAAAATGAGCTTCCCTACGCACAGGGAAGCAAGAGAAATGCTGATTTCATCAAGCCCAGTTACATACTCAGACTCTGTACTACTGCGCAAATAGGCATGTCTCTTTAGGCAAAAAACTCATTTCTGACAAAGTTGCCCAAATGCATCTCAGAAGTGTGCAACTTGTTCCCTGAGTTAGAAAACGTCGAGAAACGTTCGTTTCTGCTAGCGCTGCGCTTCTACACATGTATTTGCTGAACGGTGAAAGCGCACAGTAATGCAATTTTTTCCGAGCAAATACACTGTTTCTAAGGAAATGGGAATACACTGAGGAGACACTTGTGGGAGCTACTGTGACTAAAACTGAGCTTCCCTACGCACAGGGAAGCAAGAGAAATGCTGATTTCATCAAGACCAGTTACATACTCAGAATCTGTACTACTGCGCAAATAGGCATGTCTCTGTAGGCAAAAAACTCATTTCTGACAAAGTTGCCCAAATGCATCTCAGAAGTGTGCAACTTGTTCCCTGAGTTAGAAAACGTCGAGAAAGGGTTCGTTTCTGCTAGCGCTGTGCTTCTACACATGTATTTGCTGAACGGTGAAAGCGCACAGTAATGCACTTTTCTCCCAGCAAATACACTGTTTCTATGGAAATGGGACCACACTGAGGAGACACTTGTGGGAGCTACTGTGACTAAAACTGAGCTTCCCTACGCACAGGGAAGCAAGAGAAATGCTGATTTCATCAAGCCCAGTTACATACTCAGAATCTGTACTACAGCGCAAATAGACATGTCTCTGTAGGCAAAAAACTCATTTCTGACAAAGTTGCCCAAGTGCATCTCAGAAGTGTGCAACTTGTTCCCTGAGTTAGAAAACGTCGAGAAACGGTCGTTTCTGCTAGCGTTGTGCTTGTACATATGTATTTCTGAATGGTGAAAGCGCACAGTAATGCACTTTTCTCCCAGCAAATACACTGTTTCTAAGGAAATGGGAACACACTGAGGAGACACTTGTGGGAGCTACTGTGACTAAAACTGAGCTTCCCTACGCACAGGGAAGCAAGAGAAATGCTGATTTCATCAAGCCCAGTTACATACTCCGAATCTGTACTGTTGCACAAATAGGCATGTCTCTTTAGGCAAAAAACTCATTTCTGACAAAGTTGCCCAAATGCATCTCAGAAGTGTGCAACTTGTTCACTGAGTTACAAAACGTCGAAAAACGTTCGATTCTGCTAGCGCTGTGCTTCTACACATGTATTTGCTGAACGGTGAAAGCGCACAGTAATGCACTTTTCTCCCAGCCAATACACTGTTTCTAAGTAAATGGGAACACACTGAGGAGACACTTGTGGGAGCTACTGTGACTAAAACTGAGCTTCCCTACGCACAGGGAAGCAGGAGAAATGCTGATTTCATCAAGCCCAGTTACATACTCCGAATCTGTACTGTTGCGCAAATAGGCATGTCTCTTTAGGCAAAAAACTCATTTCTGACAAAGTTGCCCAAATGCATCTCAGAAGTGTGCAACTTGTTCCCTGAGTTACAAAACGTCGAAAAACGTTCGATTCTGCTAGCGCTGTGCTTCTACACATGTATTTGCTGAACGGTGAAAGCGCACAGTAATGCACTTTTCTCCCAGCAAATACACTGTTTCTAAGTAAATGGGAACACACTGAGGAGACACTTGTGGGAGCTACTGTGACTAAAACTGAGCTTCCCTACGCACAGGAAAGCAAGAGAAATGCTGATTTCATCAAGCCCAGTTACATACTCAGAATCTGTACTACTGCGCAAATAGGCATGTCTCTTTAGGCAAAAAACTCATTTCTGACAAAGTTGCCCAAATGCATCTCAGAAGTGTGTAACTTGTTCCCTGAGTTAGAAAACGTCGAGAAACGGTCGTTTCTGCTAGCGCTGTGCTTCTACACATGTATTTGCTGAACGGTGAAAGCGCACAGTAATGTACTTTTCTCCCAGCAAATACACTGTTTCTAAGGAAATGGGAACACACTGAGGAGACACTTGTGGGAGCTACTGTGACTAAAACTGAGCTTCCCTACGCACAGGGAAGCAAGAGAAATGCTGATTTCATCAAGCCCAGTTACATACTCAGAATCTGTACTACTGCGCAAATAGGCATGTCTCTGTAGGCAAAAAACGCATTTCTGACAAAGTTGCCCAAATGCATCTCAGAAGTGTGCAACTTGTTCCCTGAGTTAGAAAACGTCGAGAAACGTTCGTTTCTGCTAGCGCTGTGCTTCTACACATGTATTTGCTGAATGGTGAAAGCGCACAGTAATGCACTTTTCTCCCAGCAAATACACTGTTTCTAAGGAAATGGGAACACACTGAGGAGACACTTGTGGGAGCTACTGTGACTAAAACTGAGCTTCCCTACGCACAGGGAAGCAAGAGAAATGCTGATTTCATCAAGCCAAGTTACATACTCAGACTCTGTACTACTGCGCAAATAGGCATGTCTCTGTAGGCAAAAAACTCATTTCTGACAAAGTTGCCCAAATGCATCTCAGAAGTGTGCAACTTGTTCCCTGAGTTAGAAAACGTCGAGAAACGGTCGTTTCTGCTAGCGCTGTGCTTCTACACATGTATTTGCTGAACGGTGAAAGCGCACAGTAATGCACTTTTCTCCCAGCAAATACACTGTTTCTAAGGAAATGGTAACACACAGTGGAGACACTTGTGGGAGCTACTGTGACTAAAACTGAGCTTCCCTACGCACAGGGAAGCAAGAGAAATGCTGATTTCATCAAGCCCAGTTACATACTCAGAGTCTGTACTACTGCGCAAATAGGCATGTCTCTTTAGGCAAAAAACTCATTTCTGACAAAGTTGCCCAAATGCATCTCAGAAGTGTGCAACTTGTTCCCTGAGTTAGAAAACGTCGAGAAACGGTCGTTTCTGCTAGCGCTGTGCTTCTACACATGTATTTGCTGAACGGTGAAAGCGCACAGTAATTCACTTTTCTCCCAGCAAATACACGGTTTCTAAGGAAATGGAAACACACTGAGGAGACACTTGTGGGACCTACTGTGACTAAAACTGAGCTTCCCTACACACAGTGAAGCAAGAGAAATGCTGATTTCGTCATGCCCAGTTACATACTCAGAATCTGTACTACTGCGCAAATAGGCATGTCTCTGTAGGCAAAAAAATCATTTCTGACAAAGTTGCCCAAATGCATCTCAGAAGTGTGCAACTTGTTGCCTGAGTTAGAAAACGTCGAGAAACCTTCGTTTCTGCTAGCGCTGTGCTTCTACACATGTATTTGCTGAACGGTGAAAGCGCACAGTAATGCACTTTTCTCCCAGCAAATACATTGTGTCTAAGGAAATGGGAACACACTGAGGAGACACTTGTGGGAGCTACTGTGACTAAAACTGAGCTTCCCCACGCACAGGGAAGCAAGAGAAATGCTGATTTCATCAAGCCCAGTTACATACTCAGAATCTGTACTACTGCGCAAATAGGCATGTCTCTGTAAGGCAAAATACTCATTTCTGACAAAGTTGCCCAAATGATCTCAGAAGTGTGCCACTTGTTCCCTGAGTTAGAAAACGTCGAGAAACGTTCGTTTCAGCTAGCGCTGTGCTTCTACACATGTATTTGCTGAACGGTGAAAGCGCACAGTAATGCACTTTTCTCCCAGCAAATACACTGTTTCTAAGGAAATGGGAACACACTGAGGAGACACTTGTGGGAGCTACTGTGACTAAAACTGAGCTTCCCTACGCACAGGGAAGCAAGAGAAATGCTGATTTCATCAAGCCCAGTTACATACTCAGAATCTGTACTACTGCGCAAATAGGCATGTCTCTTTAGGCAAAAAACTCATTTCTGACAAAGTTGCCCAAATGCATCTCAGAAGTGTGCAACTTGTTCCCTGAGTTAGAAAACGTCGAGAAACGTTCGTTTCTGCTAGCGCTGTGCTTCTACACATGTATTTGCTGAACGGTGAAAGCGCACAGTAATGCACTTTTCTCCCAGCAAATACACTGTTTCTAAGGAAATGGGAACACACTGAGGAGACACTTGTGGGAGCTACTGTGACTAAAACTGAGCTTCCCTACGCACAGGGAAGCAAGAGAAATGCTGATTTCATCAAGCCCAGTTACATACTCAGAATCTGTACTACTGTGCAAATAGGCATGTCTCTGTAGGCAAAAAACTCATTTCTGACAAAGTTGCCCAAATGCATCTCAGAAGTGTGCAACTTGTTCCCTGAGTTAGAAAACGTCGAGAAACGGTCGTTTCTGCTAGCGCTGTGCTTCTACACATGTATTTGCTGAACGGTGAAAGCGCACAGTAATGCACTTTTCTCCCAGCAAATACACTGTTTCTAAGGAAATGGTAACACACAGTGGAGACACTTGTGGGAGCTACTGTGACTAAAACTGAGCTTCCCTACGCACAGGGAAGCAAGAGAAATGCTGATTTCATCAAGCCCAGTTACATACTCAGAGTCTGTACTACTGCGCAAATAGGCATGTCTCTTTAGGCAAAAAACTCATTTCTGACAAAGTTGCCCAAATGCATCTCAGAAGTGTGCAACTTGTTCCCTGAGTTAGAAAACGTCGAGAAACGGTCGTTTCTGCTAGCGCTGTGCTTCTACACATGTATTTGCTGAACGGTGAAAGCGCACAGTAATTCACTTTTCTCCCAGCAAATACACGGTTTCTAAGGAAATGGAAACACACTGAGGAGACACTTGTGGGACCTACTGTGACTAAAACTGAGCTTCCCTACACACAGTGAAGCAAGAGAAATGCTGATTTCGTCATGCCCAGTTACATACTCAGAATCTGTACTACTGCGCAAATAGGCATGTCTCTGTAGGCAAAAAAATCATTTCTGACAAAGTTGCCCAAATGCATCTCAGAAGTGTGCAACTTGTTGCCTGAGTTAGAAAACGTCGAGAAACCTTCGTTTCTGCTAGCGCTGTGCTTCTACACATGTATTTGCTGAACGGTGAAAGCGCACAGTAATGCACTTTTCTCCCAGCAAATACATTGTGTCTAAGGAAATGGGAACACACTGAGGAGACACTTGTGGGAGCTACTGTGACTAAAACTGAGCTTCCCCACGCACAGGGAAGCAAGAGAAATGCTGATTTCATCAAGCCCAGTTACATACTCAGAATCTGTACTACTGCGCAAATAGGCATGTCTCTGTAAGGCAAAATACTCATTTCTGACAAAGTTGCCCAAATGATCTCAGAAGTGTGCCACTTGTTCCCTGAGTTAGAAAACGTCGAGAAACGTTCGTTTCAGCTAGCGCTGTGCTTCTACACATGTATTTGCTGAACGGTGAAAGCGCACAGTAATGCACTTTTCTCCCAGCAAATACACTGTTTCTAAGGAAATGGGAACACACTGAGGAGACACTTGTGGGAGCTACTGTGACTAAAACTGAGCTTCCCTACGCACAGGGAAGCAAGAGAAATGCTGATTTCATCAAGCCCAGTTACATACTCAGAATCTGTACTACTGTGCAAATAGGCATGTCTCTGTAGGCAAAAAACTCATTTCTGACAAAGTTGCCCAAATGCATCTCAGAAGTGTGCAACTTGTTCCCTGAGTTAGAAAACGTCGAGAAACGTTCGTTTCTGCTAGCGCTGTGCTTCTACACATGTATTTGCTGAACGGTGAAAGCGCACAGTAATTCACTTTTCTCCCAGGAAATACACGGTTTCTAAGGAAATGGAAACACACTGAGGAGACACTTGTGGGACCTACTGTGACTAAAACTGAGCTTCCCTACACACAGTGAAGCAAGAGAAATGCTGATTTCGTCATGCCCAGTTACATACTCAGAATCTGTACTACTGCGCAAATAGGCATGTCTCTGTAGGCAAAAAAATCATTTCTGACAAAGTTGCCCAAATGCATCTCAGAAGTGTGCAACTTGTTCCCTGAGTTAGAAAACGTCGAGAAACGGTCGTTTCTGCTAGCGCTGTGCTTCTACACATGTATTTGCTGAACGGTGAAAGCGCACAGTAATTCACTTTTCTCCCAGCAAATACACGGTTTCTAAGGAAATGGAAACACACTGAGGAGACACTTGTGGGACCTACTGTGACTAAAACTGAGCTTCCCTACACACAGTGAAGCAAGAGAAATGCTGATTTCGTCATGCCCAGTTAAATACTCAGAATCTGTACTACTGCGCAAATAGGCATGTCTCTGTAGGCAAAAAAATCATTTCTGACAAAGTTGCCCAAATGCATCTCAGAAGTGTGCAACTTGTTCCCTGAGTTAGAAAACGTCGAGAAACCTTCGTTTCTGCTAGCGCTGTGCTTCTACACATGTATTTGCTGAACGGTGAAAGCGCACAGTAATGCACTTTTCTCCCAGCAAATACATTGTGTCTAAGGAAATGGGAACACACTGAGGAGACACTTGTGGGAGCTACTGTGACTAAAACTGAGCTTCCCCACGCACAGGGAAGCAAGAGAAATGCTGATTTCATCAAGCCCAGTTACATACTCAGAATCTGTACTACTGCGCAAATAGGCATGTCTCTGTAAGGCAAAAAACTCATTTCTGACAAAGTTGCCCAAATGCATCTCAGAAGTGTGCCACTTGTTCCCTGAGTTAGAAAACGTCGAGAAACGTTCGTTTCAGCTAGCGCTGTGCTTCTACACATGTATTTGCTGAACGGTGAAAGCGCACAGTAATGCACTTTTCTCCCAGCAAATACACTGTTTCTAAGGAAATGGGAACACACTGAGGAGACACTTGTGGGAGCTACTGTGACTAAAACTGAGCTTCCCTACGCACAGGGAAGCAAGAGAAATGCTGATTTCATCAAGCCCAGTTACATACTCAGAATCTGTACTACTGCGCAAATAGGCATGTCTCTTTAGGCAAAAAACTCATTTCTGACAAAGTTGCCCAAATGCATCTCAGAAGTGTGCAACTTGTTCCCTGAGTTAGAAAACGTCGAGAAACGTTCGTTTCTGCTAGCGCTGTGCTTCTACACATGTATTTGCTGAACGGTGAAAGCGCACAGTAATGCACTTTTCTCCCAGCAAATACACTGTTTCTAAGGAAATGGGAACACACTGAGGAGACACTTGTGGGAGCTACTGTGACTAAAACTGAGCTTCCCTACGCACAGGGAAGCAAGAGAAATGCTGATTTCATCAAGCCCAGTTACATACTCAGAATCTGTACTACTGTGCAAATAGGCATGTCTCTGTAGGCAAAAAACTCATTTCTGACAAAGTTGCCCAAATGCATCTCAGAAGTGTGCAACTTGTTCCCTGAGTTAGAAAACGTCGAGAAACGTTCGTTTCTGCTAGCGCTGTGCTTCTACACATGTATTTGCTGAACGGTGAAAGCGCACAGTAATTCACTTTTCTCCCAGGAAATACACGGTTTCTAAGGAAATGGAAACACACTGAGGAGACACTTGTGGGACCTACTGTGACTAAAACTGAGCTTCCCTACACACAGTGAAGCAAGAGAAATGCTGATTTCGTCATGCCCAGTTACATACTCAGAATCTGTACTACTGCGCAAATAGGCATGTCTCTGTAGGCAAAAAAATCATTTCTGACAAAGTTGCCCAAATGCATCTCAGAAGTGTGCAACTTGTTCCCTGAGTTAGAAAACGTCGAGAAACCTTCGTTTCTGCTAGCGCTGTGCTTCTACACATGTATTTGCTGAACGGTGAAAGCGCACAGTAATGCACTTTTCTCCCAGCAAATACATTGTGTCTAAGGAAATGTGAACACACTGAGGAGACACTTGTGGGAGCTACTGTGACTAAAACTGAGCTTCCCCACGCACAGGGAAGCAAGAGAAATGCTGATTTCATCAAGCCCAGTTACATACTCAGAATCTGTACTACTGCGCAAATAGGCATGTCTCTGTAAGGCAAAAAACTCATTTCTGACAAAGTTGCCCAAATGCATCTCAGAAGTGTGCCACTTGTTCCCTGAGTTAGAAAACGTCGAGAAACGTTCGTTTCAGCTAGCGCTGTGCTTCTACACATGTATTTGCTGAACGGTGAAAGCGCACAGTAATGCACTTTTCTCCCAGCAAATACACTGTTTCTAAGGAAATGGGAACACACTGAGGAGACACTTGTGGGAGCTACTGTGACTAAAACTGAGCTTCCCTACGCACAGGGAAGCAAGAGAAATGCTGATTTCATCAAGCCCAGTTACATACTCAGAATCTGTACTACTGCGCAAATAGGCATGTCTCTTTAGGCAAAAAACTCATTTCTGACAAAGTTGCCCAAATGCATCTCAGAAGTGTGCAACTTGTTCCCTGAGTTAGAAAACGTCGAGAAACGGTCGTTTCTGCTAGCGCTGTGCTTCTACACATGTATTTGCTGAACGGTGAAAGCGCACAGTAATGCACTTTTCTCCCAGCAAATACACTGTTTCTAAGGAAATGGGAACACACTGAGGAGACACCTGTGGGAGCTACTGTGACTAAAACTGAGCTTCCCTACGCACAGGGAAGCAAGAGAAATGCTGATTTCATCAAGCCCAGTTACATACTCAGAATCTGTACTACTGTGCAAATAGGCATGTCTCTGTAGGCAAAAAACTCATTTCTGACAAAGTTGCCCAAATGCATCTCAGAAGTGTGCAACTTGTTCCCTGAGTTAGAAAACGTCGAGAAACGTTCGTTTCTGCTAGCGCTGTGCTTCTACACATGTATTTGCTGAACGGTGAAAGCGCACAGTAATGCAATTTTCTCCCAGCAAATACACTGTTTCTAAGGAAATGGGAACACACTGAGGAGACACTTGTGGGAGCTACTGTGACTAAAACTGAGCTTCCCTACGCACAGTGAAGCAAGAGAAATGCTGATTTCGTCAAGCCCAGTTACATACTCAGAATCTGTACTACTGCGCAAATAGGCATGTCTCTGTAGGCAAAAAACTCATTTCTGACAAAGTTGCCCAAATGCATCTCAGAAGTGTGCAACTTTTTCCCTGAGTTAGAAAACGTCGAGAAACGTTCGTTTCTGCTAGCGCTGTGCTTCTACACATGTATTTGCTGAACGGTGAAAGCGCACAGTAATGCACTTTTCTCCCAGCAAATACACTGTTTCTAAGGAAATGGGAACACACTGAGGAGACATTTGTGGGAGCTACTGTGACTAAAACTGAGCTTCCCTACGCACAGGGAAGCAAGAGAAATGCTGATTTCATCAAGCCCAGTTACATACTCAGAATCTGTACTACTGCGCAAATAGGCATGTCTCTGTAGGCAAAAAACTCATTTTTGAGAAAGTTACCCAAATGCATCTCAGAAGTGTGCAACTTGTTCCCTGAGTTAGAAAACGTCGAGAAACGGTCGTTTCTGCTAGCGCTGTGCTTCTACACATGTATTTGCTGAACGGTGAAAGCGCACAGTAATGCACTTTTCTCCCAGCAAATACACTGTTTCTAAGGAAATGGGAACACACTGAGGAGACACTTCTGGGAGCTACTGTGACTAAAACTGAGCTTCCCTACGCACAGGGAAGCAAGAGAAAGCTGATTTCAGCAAGCCCAGTTACATACTCAGAATCTGTACTACTGCGCAAATAGGCATGTCTCTTTAGGCAAAAAACTCATATCTGACAACGTTGCCCAAATGCATCTCAGAAGTGTGCAACTTGTTCCCTGAGTTAGAAAACGTCAGAAACGGTCGTTTCTGCTAGCGCTGTGCTTCTACACATGTATTTGCTGAACGGTGAAAGCGCACAGTAATGCACTTTTCTCCCAGCAAATACACTGTTTCTAAGGAAATGGTAACACACTGTGGAGACACTTGTGGGAGCTACTGTGACTAAAACTGAGCTTCCCTACGCACAGGGAAGCAAGAGAAATGCTGATTTCATCAAGCCCAGTTACATACTCAGAGTCTGTACTACTGCCCAAATAGGCATGTCTCTTTAGGCAAAAAACTCATTTCTGAGAAAGTTGCCCAAATGCATCTCAGAAGTGTGCAACTTGTTCCCTGAGTTAGAAAACGTCGAGAAACGGTCGTTTCTGTTAGCGCTGTGCTTCTACACATGTATTTGCTGAACGGTGAAAGCGCACAGTAATTCACTTTTCTCCCAGCAAATACACTGTTTCTAAGGAAATGGGAACACACTGAGGAGACACTTGTGGCACCTACTGTGACTAAAACTGAGCTTCCCTACGCACAGGGAAGCAAGAGAAATGCTGATTTCATCAAGCCCAGTTACATACTCAGAATCTGTACTACTGCGCAAATAGGCATGTCTCTGTAGGCAAAAAACTCATTTCTGACAAAGTTGCCCAAATGCATCTCAGAAGTGTGCAACTTGTTCCCTGAGTTAGAAAACGTCGAGAAACGGTCGTTTCTGCTAGCGCTGTGCTTCTACACATGTATTTGCTGAACGGTGAAAGCGCACAGTAATGCAGTTTTCTCCCAGCAAATACACTGTTTCTAAGGAAATGGGAACAAACTGAGGAGACACTTGTGGGAGCTACTGTGACTAAAACTGAGCTTCCCAATGCACAGGGAAGCAAGAGAAATGCTGATTTCATCAAGCCCAGTTACATACTCAGAATCTGTACTACTACGCAAATAGGCATGTCTCTTTAGGCAAAAAACTCATTTCTGACAAAGTTGCCCAAATGCATCTCAGAAGTGTGCAACTTGTTCCCTGAGTTAGAAAACGTCGAGAAACGGTCGTTTCTGCTAGCGCTGTGCTTCTACACATGTATTTGCTGAACGGTGAAAGCGCACAGTAATGCACTTTTCTCCCAGCAAATACACTGTTTCTAAGGATATGGGAACACACTGAGGAGACACTTGTGGGAGCTACTGTGACTAAAACTGAGCTTCCCTACGCACAGGGAAGCAAGAGAAATGCTGATTTCATCAAGCCCAGTTACATACTCAGAATCTGTACTACTGCGCAAATAGGCATGTCTCTTTAGGCAAAAAACTCATTTCTGACAAAGTTGCCCAAATGCATCTCAGAAGTGTGCAACTTGTTCCCTGAGTTAGAAAACGTCGAGAAATGGTCGTTTCTGCTAGCGCTGTGCTTCTACACATGTATTTGCTGGACGGTGAAAGCGCACAGTAATGCACTTTTCTCCCAGCAAATACAATGTTTCTAAGGAAATGGGAACACACTGAGGAGACACTTGTGGGAGCTACTGTGACTAAAACTGAGCTTCCCTACGCACAGGGAAGCAAGAGAAATGCTGATTTCATCAAGCCCAGTTACATACTCAGAATCTGTACTACTGTGCAAATAGGCATGTCTCTGTAGGCAAAAAACTCATTTTTGAGAAAGTTACCCAAATGCATCTCAGAAGTGTGCAACTTGTTCCCTGAGTTAGAACACGTCGAGAAACGTTCGTTTCTGCTAGCGCTGTGCTTCTACACATGTATTTGCTGAACGGTGAAAGCGCACAGTAATGCACTTTTCTCCCAGCAAATACACTGTTTCTAAGGAAATGGGAACACACTGAGGAGACACTTGTGGGAGCTACTGTGACTAAAACTGAGCTTCCCTACACACAGGGAAGCAAGAGAAAGCTGATTTCATCAAGCCCAGTTACATACTCAGAATCTGTACTACTGCGCAAATAGGCATGTCTCTTTAGGCAAAAAACTCATTTCTGACAACGTTGCCCAAATGCATCTCAGAAGTGTGCAACTTGTTCCCTGAGTTAGAAAACGTCGAGAAACGGTCGTTTCTGCTAGCGCTGTGCTTCTACACATGTATTTGCTGAATGGTGAAAGCGCACAGTGATGCACTTTTCTCCTAGCAAATACACTCTTTCTAAGGAAATGGGAACACACTGAGGAGACACATGTGGGAGCTACTGTGACTAAAACTGAGCTTCCCTACGCACAGGGAAGCAAGAGAAATGCTGATTTCATCAAGCCCAGTTACCTACTCAGAATCTGTACTACTGCGCAAATAGGCATGTCTCTGTAGGCAAAAAACTCATTTCTGACAAAGTTGCCCAAATGCATCTCAGAAGTGTGCAACTTGTTCCCTGAGTTAGAAAACGTCGAGAAACTTTCGTTTCTGCTAGCGCTGTGCTTCTACACATGTATTTGCTGAACGGTGAAAGCGCACAGTAATGCCCTTTTCTCCCACCAAATACACTGTTTCTAAGGAAATGGGAACACACTGAGGAGACACTTGTGGGAGCTACTGTGACTAAAACTGAGCTTCCCTATGCACAGGGAAGCAAGAGAAATGCTGATGTCATCAAGCCCAGTTACATACTCAGAATCTGTACTACTGGGCAAATAGGCATGTCTCTGTAGGCAAAAAACTCATTTCTGACAAAGTTGCCCAAATGCATCTCAGAAGTTTGCCACTTGTTACCTGAGTTAGAAAACGTCGAGAAACGGTCGTTTCAGCTAGCGCTGTGCTTCGACACATGTATTTGCTGAACGGTGAAAGCGCACAGTAATGCACTTTTCTCCCACCAAATACACTGTTTCTAAGGAAATGGGAACACACTGAGGAGACACTTGTGGGAGCTACAGTGACTAAAACTGAGCTTCCCTACGCACAGGGAAGCAAGAGAAATGCTGATTTCATCAAGCCCAGTTACATACTCAGAATCTGTACTACTGCGCAAATAGGCATGTCTCTTTAGGCAAAAAACTCATTTCTGACAAAGTTGCCCAAATGCATCTCAGAAGTGTGCAACTAGTTCCCTGAGTTAGAAAACGTCGAGAAACGTTCGTTTCTACTAGCGCTGTGCTTCTACACATGTATTTGCTGAACGGTGAAAGCGCACAGTGATGCACTTGTCTCCCAGCAAATACACTGTTTCTAAGGAACTGGGAACACACTGAGGAGACACTTGTGGGAGCTACTGTGACTAAAACTGAGCTTCCCTACGCACAGGGAAGCAAGAGAAATGCTGATTTCATCAAGCCCAGTTACATACTCAGAATCTGTACTACTGCGCAAATAGGCATGTCTCTGTAGGCAAAAAACTCATTTTTGACAAAGTTGCCCAAATGCATCTCAGAAGTGTGCAACTTGTTCCCTGAGTTAAAAACGTCGAGAAACGGTCGTTTCTGCTATCGCTGTGCTTCTACACATGTATTTGCTGAACGGTGAAAGCGCACAGTAATGCACTTTTCTCCCAGCAAATACACTGTTTCTAAGGATATGGGAACACACTGAGGAGACACTTGTGGGAGCTACTGTGACTAAAACTGAGCTTCCCTACGCACAGGGAAGCAACAGAAATGCTGATTTCATCAAGCCCAGTTACATACTCAGAATCTGTACTACTGCGCAAATAGGCATGTCTCTTTAGGCAAAAAACTCATTTCTGACAAAGTTGCCCAAATGCATCTCAGAAGTGTGCAACTTGTTCCCTGAGTTAGAAAACGTCGAGAAATGGTCGTTTCTGCTAGCGCTGTGCTTCTACACATGTATTTGCTGGACGGTGAAAGCGCACAGTAATGCACTTTTCTCCCAGCAAATACACTGTTTCTAAGGAAATGGGAACACACTGAGGAGACACTTGTGGGAGCTACTGTGACTAAAACTGAGCTTCCCTACGCACAGGGAAGCAACAGAAATGCTGATTTCATCAAGCCCAGTTACATACTCAGAATCTGTACTACTGCGCAAATAGGCATGTCTCTGTAGGCAAAAAACTCATTTCTGACAAAGTTGCCCAAATGCATCTCAGAAGTGTGCAACTTGTTCCCTGAGTTAGAAAACGTCGAGAAACGTTCGTTTCTGCTAGCGCTGTGCTTCTACACATGTATTTGCTGAACGGTGAAAGCGCACAGTAATGCACTTTTCTCCCAGCAAATACACTGTTTCTAAGGAACTGGGAACACACTGAGGAGACACTTGTGGGAGCTACTGTGACTAAAACTGAGCTTCCCTACGCACAGGGAAGCAAGAGAATGCTGATTTCATCAAGCCCAGTTACATACTCAGAATCTGTACTACTGCGCAAATAGGCATGTCTCTGTAGGCAAAAAACTCATTTCTGACAAAGTTGCCCAAATGCATCTCAGAAGTGTGCAACTTGTTCCCTGAGTTAGAAAACGTCGAGAAACGTTCGTTTCTGCTAGCGCTGTGCTTCTACACATGTATTTGCTGAACGGTGAGAGCGCACAGTAATGCCCTTTTCTCCCACCAAATACACTGTTTCTAAGGAAATGGGAACACACTGAGGAGACACTTGTGGGAGCTACTGTGACTAAAACTGAGCTTCCCTACGCACAGGGAAGCAAGAGAAATGCTGATGTCATCAAGCCCAGTTACATACTCAGAATCTGTACTACTGGGCAAATAGGCATGTCTCTGTAGGCAAAAAACTCATTTCTGACAAAGTTGCCCAAATGCATCTCAGAAGTGTGCCACTTGTTCCCTGAGTTAGAAAACGTCGAGAAACGGTCGTTTCAGCTAGCGCTGTGCTTCGACACATGTATTTGCTGAACGGTGAAAGCGCACAGTAATGCACTTTTCTCCCACCAAATACACTGTTTCTAAGGAAATGGGAACACACTGAGGAGACACTTGTGGGAGCTACAGTGACTAAAACTGAGCTTCCCTACGCACAGGGAAGCAAGAGAAATGCTGATTTCATCAAGCCCAGTTAAATACTCAGAATCTGTACTACTGCGCAAATAGGCATGTCTCTTTAGGCAAAAAACTCATTTCTGACAAAGTTGCCCAAATGCATCTCAGAAGTGTGCAACTAGTTCCCTGAGTTAGAAAAGGTCGAGAAACGTTCGTTTCTACTAGCGCTGTACTTCTACACATGTATTTGCTGAACGGTGAAAGCGCACAGTGATGCACTTTTCTCCCAGCAAATACACTGTTTCTAAGGAACTGGGAACACACTGAGGAGACACTTGTGGGAGCTACTGTGACTAAAACTGAGCTTCCCTACGCACAGGGAAGCAAGAGAATGCTGATTTCATCAAGCCCAGTTACCTACTCAGAATCTGTACTACTGGGCAAATAGGCATGTCTCTGTAGGCAAAAAACTCATTTCTGACAAAGTTGCCCAAATGCATCTCAGAAGTGTGCCACTTGTTCCCTGAGTTAGAAAACGTCGAGAAACGGTCGTTTCAGCTAGCGCTGTGCTTCGACACATGTATTTGCTGAACGGTGAAAGCGCACTTTAATGCACTTTTCTCCCACCAAATACACTGTTTCTAAGGAAATGGGAACACACTGAGGAGACACTTGTGGGAGCTACTGTGACTAAAACTGAGCTTCCCTACGCACAGGGAAACAAGAGAAATGCTGATTTCATGAAGCCCAGTTACATACTCAGAATCTGTACTACTGCGCAAATAGGCATGTCTCTTTAGGCAAAAAACTCATTTCTGACAAAGTTGCCCAAATGCATCTCAGAAGTGTGCAACTTGTTCCCTGAGTTAGAAAACGTCGAGAAACGTTCGTTTCTGCTAGCGCTGTGCTTCTACACATGTATTTGCTGAACGGTGAAAGCGCACAGTAATGCACTTTTCTCCCAGCAAATACACTGTTTCTAAGGAACTGGGAACACACTGAGGAGACACTTGTGGGAGCTACTGTGACTAAAACTGAGCTTCCCTACGCACAGGGAAGCAAGAGAATGCTGATTTCATCGAGCCCAGTTACCTACTCAGAATCTGTACTACTGCGCAAATAGGCATGTCTCTGTAGGCAAAAAACTCATTTTTGACAAAGTTGCCCAAATGCATCTCAGAAGTGTGCAACTAGTTCCCTGAGTTAGAAAACGTCGAGAAACGGTCGTTTCTGCTAGCGCTGTGCTTCTACACATGTATTTGCTGAACGGTGAAAGCGCACAGTAATGCACTTTTCTCCCAGCAAATACACTGTTTCTAAGGAACTGGGAACACACTGAGGAGACACTTGTGGGAGCTACTGTGACTAAAACTGAGCTTCCCTACGCACAGGGAAGCAAGAGAATGCTGATTTCATCAAGCCCAATTACATACTCAGAATCTGTACTACTGCGCAAATAGGCATGTCTCTGTAGGCAAAAAACTCATTTCTGACAAAGTTGCCCAAATGCATCTCAGAAGTGTGCAACTTGTTCCCTGAGTTAGAAAACGTCGAGAAACGTTCGTTTCTGCTAGCGCTGTGCTTCTACACATGTATTTGCTGAACGGTGAGAGCGCACAGTAATGCCCTTTTCTCCCACCAAATACACTGTTTCTAAGGAAATGGGAACACACTGAGGAGACACTTGTGGGAGCTACTGTGACTAAAACTGAGCTTCCCTACGCACAGGGAAGCAAGAGAAATGCTGATGTCATCAAGCCCAGTTACATACTCAGAATCTGTACTACTGGGCAAATAGGCATGTCTCTGTAGGCAAAAAACTCATTTCTGACAAAGTTGCCCAAATGCATCTCAGAAGTGTGCCACTTGTTCCCTGAGTTAGAAAACGTCGAGAAACGGTCATTTCAGCTAGCGCTGTGCTTCGACACATGTATTTGCTGAACGGTGAAAGCGCACAGTAATGCACTTTTCTCCCACCAAATACACTGTTTCTAAGGAAATGGGAACACACTGAGGAGACACTTGTGGGAGCTACAGTGACTAAAACTGAGCTTCCCTACGCACAGGGAAGCAAGAGAAATGCTGATTTCATCAAGCCCAGTTAAATACTCAGAATCTGTACTACTGCGCAAATAGGCATGTCTCTTTAGGCAAAAAACTCATTTCTGACAAAGTTGCCCAAATGCATCTCAGAAGTGTGCAACTAGTTCCCTGAGTTAGAAAAGGTCGAGAAACGTTCGTTTCTACTAGCGCTGTACTTCTACACATGTATTTGCTGAACGGTGAAAGCGCACAGTGATGCACTTTTCTCCCAGCAAATACACTGTTTCTAAGGAACTGGGAACACACTGAGGAGACACTTGTGGTAGCTACTGTGACTAAAACTGAGCTTCCCTACGCACAGGGAAGCAAGAGAATGCTGATTTCATCGAGCCCAGTTACCTACTCTGAATCTGTACTACTGCGCAAATAGGCATGTCTCTGTAGGCAAAAAACTCATTTTTGACAAAGTTGCCCAAATGCATCTCAGAAGTGTGCAACTTGTTCCCTGAGTTAGAAAACGTCGAGAAACGGTCGTTTCTGCTAGCGCTGTGCTTCCACACATGTATTTGCTGAACGGTGAAAGCGCACAGTAATGCACTTTTCTCCCAGCAAATACACTGTTTCTAAGGAAATGGGAACACACTGAGGAGACACTTGTGGGAGCTACTGTGACTAAAACTGAGCTTCCCTAGGCACAGGGAAGCAAGAGAAATGCTGATTTCATCAAGCCCAGTTACATACTCAGAATCTGTACTACTGCGCAAATAGGCATGTCTCTTTAGGCAAAAAACTCATTTCTGACAAAGTTGCCCAAATGCATCTCAGAAGTGTGCAACTAGTTCCCTGAGTTAGAAAACGTCGAGAAACGTTCGTTTCTACTAGCGCTGTGCTTCTACACATGTATTTGCTGAACGGTGAAAGCGCACAGTGATGCACTTTTCTCCCAGCAAATACACTGTTTCTAAGGAACTGGGAACACACTGAGGAGACACTTGTGGGAGCTACTGTGACTAAAACTGAGCTTCCCTACGCACAGGGAAGCAAGAGAAGCTGATTTCATCAAGCCCAGTTACCTACTCAGAATCTGTACTACTGCGCAAATAGGCATGTCTCTGTAGGCAAAAAACTCATTTCTGACAAAGTTGCCCAAATGCATCTCAGAAGTGTGCAACTTGTTCCCTGAGTTAGAAAACGTCGAGAAACGGTCGTTTCTGCTAGCGCTGTGCTTCTACACATGTATTTGCTGAACGGTGAAAGCGCACAGTAATGCACTTTTCTCCCAGCAAATACACTGTTTCTAAGGAAATGGGAACACACTGAGGAGACACTTGTGGGAGCTACTGTGACTAAAACTGAGCTTCCCTACGCACAGGGAAGCAAGAGAAATGCTGATGTCATCAAGCCCAGTTACATACTCAGAATCTGTACTCCTGGGCAAATAGGCATGTCTCTGTAGGCAAAAAACTCATTTCTGACAAAGTTGCCCAAATGCATCTCAGAAGTGTGCCACTTGTTCCCTGAGTTAGAAAACGTCGAGAAACGGTCGTTTCAGCTAGCGCTGTGCTTCGACACATGTATTTGCTGAACGGTGAAAGCGCACAGTAATGCACTTTTCTCCCACCAAATACACTGTTTCTAAGGAAATGGGAACACACTGAGGAGACACTTGTGGGAGCTACTGTGACTAAAACTGAGCTTCCCTACGCACAGGGAAACAAGAGAAATGCTGATTTCATCAAGCCCAGTTACATACTCAGAATCTGTACTACTGCGCAAATAGGCATGTCTCTTTAGGCAAAAAACTCATTTCTGACAACGTTGCCCAAATGCATCTCAGAAGTGTGCAACTAGTTCCCTGAGTTAGAAAACGTCGAGAAACGTTCGTTTCTGCTAGCGCTGTGCTTCTACACATGTATTTGCTGAACGGTGAAAGCGCACAGTAATGCACTTTTCTCCCAGCAAATACACTGTTTCTAAGGAACTGGGAACACACTGAGGAGACACTTGTGGGAGCTACTGTGACTAAAACTGAGCTTCCCTACGCACAGGGAAGCAAGAGAATGCTGATTTCATCAAGCCCAGTTACCTACTCAGAATCTGTACTACTGCGCAAATAGGCATGTCTCTGTAGGCAAAAAACTCATTTTTGACAAAGTTGCCCAAATGCATCTCAGAAGTGTGTAACTTGTTCCCTGAGTTAGAAAACGTCGAGAAACGGTCGTTTCTGCTAGCGCTGTGCTTCCACACATGTATTTGCTGAACGGTGAAAGCGCACAGTAATGCACTTTTCTCCCAGCAAATACACTGTTTCTAAGGAAATGGGAACACACTGAGGAGACACTTGTGGGAGCTACTGTGACTAAAACTGAGCTTCCCTATGCACAGGGAAGCAAGAGAAATGCTGATTTCATCAAGCCCAGTTACATACTCAGAATCTGTACTACTGCCCAAATAGGCATGTCCCTGTAGGCAAAAAACTCATTTCTGACAAAGTTGCCCAAATGCATCTCAGAAGTGTGCAACTTGTTCCCTGAGTTAGAAAACGTCGAGAAACGTTCGTTTCTGCTAGCGCTGTGCTTCTAGACATGTATTTGCTGAACGGTGAAAGCGCACAGTAATGCCCTTTTCTCCCACCAAATACACTGTTTCTAAGGAAATGGGAACACACTGAGGAGACACTTGTGGGAGCTACTGTGACTAAAACTGAGCTTCCCTACGCACAGGGAAGCAAGAGAAATGCTGATTTCATCAAGCCCAGTTACATACACAGAATCTGTACTACTGCGCAAATAGGCATGTCTCTGTAGGCAAAAAACTCATTTCTGACAAAGTTGCCCAAATGCATCTCAGAAGTGTGCCACTTGTTCCCTGAGTTAGAAAACGTCGAGAAACGGTCGTTTCAGCTAGCGCTGTGCTTCTACACATGTATTTGCTGAACGGTGAAAGCGCACAGTAATTCACTTTTCTCCCAGCAAATACACTGTTTCTAAGGAACTGGGAACACACTGAGGAGACACTTGTGGGAGCTACTGTGACTAAAACTGAGCTTCCCTACGCACAGGGAAGCAAGAGAAATGCTGATTTCATCAAGCCCAGTTACCTACTCAGAATCTGTACTACTGCGCAAATAGGCATGTCTCTGTAGGCAAAAAACTCATTTCTGACAAAGTTGCCCAAATGCATCTCAGAAGTGTGCAACTTGTTCCCTGAGTTAGAAAACGTCGAGAAACGTTCGTTTCTGCTTGCGCTGTGCTTCTACACATGTATTTGCTGAACGGTGAAAGCGCACAGTGATGCACTTTTCTCCCAGCATATACACTGTTTCTAAGGAAATGGGAACACACTGAGGAGACACTTGTGGGAGCTACTGTGACTAAAACTGAGCTTCCCTACGCACAAGGAAGCAAGAGAAATGCTGATTTCATCAAGCCCAGTTACCTACTCAGAATCTGTACTACTGCGCAAATAGGCATGTCTCTGTAGGCAAAAAACTCATTTTGGACAAAGTTGCCCAAATGCATCTCAGAAATGTGCAACTTGTTCTGTGAGTTAGAAAACGTCGAGACACGGTCGTTTCTGCTAGCGCTGTGCTTCTACACATGTATTTGCTGAACGGTGAAAGCACACAGTAATGCACTTTTCTCCCAGCAAATACAGTGTTTCTAAGGAAATGGGAACACACTGAGGAGACACTTGTGGGAGCTACTGTGACTAAAACTGAGCTTCCCTACGCACAGGGAAGCAAGAGAATGCTGATTTCATCAAGCCCAGTTACATACTCAGAATCTGTACTACTGCGCAAATAGGCATGTCTCTGTAGGCAAAAAACTCATTTCTGACAAAGTTTCCCAAATGCATCTCAGAAGTGTGCAACTTGTTCCCTGAGTTAGAAAATGTCGAGAAACTTTCGTTTCTGCTAGCGCTGTGCTTCTACACATGTATTTGCTGAACGGTGAAAGCGCACAGTAATGCACTTTTCTCCCAGCAAATACACTGTTTCTAAGGAAATGGGAACACACTGAGGAGACACTTGTGGGAGCTACTGTGACTAAAACTGAGCTTCCCTACGCACAGGGAAGCAGGAGAAATGCTGATTTCATCAAGCCCAGTTACATACACAGAATCTGTACTACTGCGCAAATAGGCATGTCTCTGTAGGCAAAAAACTCATTTCTGACAAAGTTGCCCAAATGCATCTCAGAAGTGTGCAACTTGTTCCCTGAGTTAGAAAACGTCGAGAAACGGTCGTTTCTGCTAGCGCTGTGCTTCCACACATGTATTTGCTGAACGGTGAAAGCGCACAGTAATGCACTTTTCTCCCAGCAAATACACTGTTTCTAAGGAAATGGGAACACACTGAGGAGACACTTGTGGGAGCTACTGTGACTAAAACTGAGCTTCCCTAGGCACAGGGAAGCAAGAGAAATGCTGATTTCATCAAGCCCAGTTACATACTCAGAATCTGTACTACTGCGCAAATAGGCATGTCTCTTTAGGCAAAAAAACTCATTTCTGACAAAGTTGCCCAAATGCATCTCAGAAGTGTGCAACTAGTTCCCTGAGTTAGAAAACGTCGAGAAACGTTCGTTTCTACTAGCGCTGTGCTTCTACACATGTATTTGCTGAACGGTGAAAGCGCACAGTGATGCACTTTTCTCCCAGCAAATACACTGTTTCTAAGGAACTGGGAACACACTGAGGAGACACTTGTGGGAGCTACTGTGACTAAAACTGAGCTTCCCTACGCACAGGGAAGCAAGAGAAGCTGATTTCATCAAGCCCAGTTACCTACTCAGAATCTGTACTACTGCGCAAATAGGCATGTCTCTGTAGGCAAAAAACTCATTTCTGACAAAGTTGCCCAAATGCATCTCAGAAGTGTGCAACTTGTTCCCTGAGTTAGAAAACGTCGAGAAACGGTCGTTTCTGCTAGCGCTGTGCTTCTACACATGTATTTGCTGAACGGTGAAAGCGCACAGTAATGCACTTTTCTCCCAGCAAATACACTGTTTCTAAGGAAATGGGAACACACTGAGGAGACACTTGTGGGAGCTACTGTGACTAAAACTGAGCTTCCCTACGCACAGGGAAGCAAGAGAAATGCTGATGTCATCAAGCCCAGTTACATACTCAGAATCTGTACTACTGCGCAAATAGGCATGTCTCTGTAGGCAAAAAACTCATTTCTGACAAAGTTGCCCAAATGCATCTCAGAAGTGTGCAACTTGTTCCCTGAGTTAGAAAACGTCGAGAAACGGTCGTTTCTGCTAGCGCTGTGCTTCCACACATGTATTTGCTGAACGGTGAAAGCGCACAGTAATGCACTTTTCTCCCAGCAAATACACTGTTTCTAAGGAAATGGGAACACACTGAGGAGACACTTGTGGGAGCTACTGTGACTAAAACTGAGCTTCCCTAGGCACAGGGAAGCAAGAGAAATGCTGATTTCATCAAGCCCAGTTACATACTCAGAATCTGTACTACTGCGCAAATAGGCATGTCTCTTTAGGCAAAAAACTCATTTCTGACAAAGTTGCCCAAATGCATCTCAGAAGTGTGCAACTAGTTCCCTGAGTTAGAAAACGTCGAGAAACGTTCGTTTCTACTAGCGCTGTGCTTCTACACATGTATTTGCTGAACGGTGAAAGCGCACAGTGATGCACTTTTCTCCCAGCAAATACACTGTTTCTAAGGAACTGGGAACACACTGAGGAGACACTTGTGGGAGCTACTGTGACTAAAACTGAGCTTCCCTACGCACAGGGAAGCAAGAGAAGCTGATTTCATCAAGCCCAGTTACCTACTCAGAATCTGTACTACTGCGCAAATAGGCATGTCTCTGTAGGCAAAAAACTCATTTCTGACAAAGTTGCCCAAATGCATCTCAGAAGTGTGCAACTTGTTCCCTGAGTTAGAAAACGTCGAGAAACGGTCGTTTCTGCTAGCGCTGTGCTTCTACACATGTATTTGCTGAACGGTGAAAGCGCACAGTAATGCACTTTTCTCCCAGCAAATACACTGTTTCTAAGGAAATGGGAACACACTGAGGAGACACTTGTGGGAGCTACTGTGACTAAAACTGAGCTTCCCTACGCACAGGGAAGCAAGAGAAATGCTGATGTCATCAAGCCCAGTTACATACTCAGAATCTGTACTCCTGGGCAAATAGGCATGTCTCTGTAGGCAAAAAACTCATTTCTGACAAAGTTGCCCAAATGCATCTCAGAAGTGTGCCACTTGTTCCCTGAGTT
Source organism: Acomys minous (assembly GCF_964271855.1). Taxonomy (NCBI): domain Eukaryota; kingdom Metazoa; phylum Chordata; class Mammalia; order Rodentia; family Muridae; genus Acomys; species Acomys minous. The sequence continues at coordinate 188,360 of NW_028182169.1, read as the reverse complement.
AGAAAACGTCGAGAAACGGTCGTTTCAGCTAGCGCTGTGCTTCGACACATGTATTTGCTGAACGGTGAAAGCGCACAGTAATGCACTTTTCTCCCACCAAATACACTGTTTCTAAGGAAATGGGAACACACTGAGGAGACACTTGTGGGAGCTACTGTGACTAAAACTGAGCTTCCCTACGCACAGGGAAACAAGAGAAATGCTGATTTCATCAAGCCCAGTTACATACTCAGAATCTGTACTACTGCGCAAATAGGCATGTCTCTTTAGGCAAAAAACTCATTTCTGACAACGTTGCCCAAATGCATCTCAGAAGTGTGCAACTAGTTCCCTGAGTTAGAAAACGTCGAGAAACGTTCGTTTCTGCTAGCGCTGTGCTTCTACACATGTATTTGCTGAACGGTGAAAGCGCACAGTAATGCACTTTTCTCCCAGCAAATACACTGTTTCTAAGGAACTGGGAACACACTGAGGAGACACTTGTGGGAGCTACTGTGACTAAAACTGAGCTTCCCTACGCACAGGGAAGCAAGAGAATGCTGATTTCATCAAGCCCAGTTACCTACTCAGAATCTGTACTACTGCGCAAATAGGCATGTCTCTGTAGGCAAAAAACTCATTTTTGACAAAGTTGCCCAAATGCATCTCAGAAGTGTGTAACTTGTTCCCTGAGTTAGAAAACGTCGAGAAACGGTCGTTTCTGCTAGCGCTGTGCTTCCACACATGTATTTGCTGAACGGTGAAAGCGCACAGTAATGCACTTTTCTCCCAGCAAATACACTGTTTCTAAGGAAATGGGAACACACTGAGGAGACACTTGTGGGAGCTACTGTGACTAAAACTGAGCTTCCCTATGCACAGGGAAGCAAGAGAAATGCTGATTTCATCAAGCCCAGTTACATACTCAGAATCTGTACTACTGCCCAAATAGGCATGTCCCTGTAGGCAAAAAACTCATTTCTGACAAAGTTGCCCAAATGCATCTCAGAAGTGTGCAACTTGTTCCCTGAGTTAGAAAACGTCGAGAAACGTTCGTTTCTGCTAGCGCTGTGCTTCTAGACATGTATTTGCTGAACGGTGAAAGCGCACAGTAATGCCCTTTTCTCCCACCAAATACACTGTTTCTAAGGAAATGGGAACACACTGAGGAGACACTTGTGGGAGCTACTGTGACTAAAACTGAGCTTCCCTACGCACAGGGAAGCAAGAGAAATGCTGATTTCATCAAGCCCAGTTACATACACAGAATCTGTACTACTGCGCAAATAGGCATGTCTCTGTAGGCAAAAAACTCATTTCTGACAAAGTTGCCCAAATGCATCTCAGAAGTGTGCCACTTGTTCCCTGAGTTAGAAAACGTCGAGAAACGGTCGTTTCAGCTAGCGCTGTGCTTCTACACATGTATTTGCTGAACGGTGAAAGCGCACAGTAATTCACTTTTCTCCCAGCAAATACACTGTTTCTAAGGAACTGGGAACACACTGAGGAGACACTTGTGGGAGCTACTGTGACTAAAACTGAGCTTCCCTACGCACAGGGAAGCAAGAGAAATGCTGATTTCATCAAGCCCAGTTACCTACTCAGAATCTGTACTACTGCGCAAATAGGCATGTCTCTGTAGGCAAAAAACTCATTTCTGACAAAGTTGCCCAAATGCATCTCAGAAGTGTGCAACTTGTTCCCTGAGTTAGAAAACGTCGAGAAACGTTCGTTTCTGCTTGCGCTGTGCTTCTACACATGTATTTGCTGAACGGTGAAAGCGCACAGTGATGCACTTTTCTCCCAGCATATACACTGTTTCTAAGGAAATGGGAACACACTGAGGAGACACTTGTGGGAGCTACTGTGACTAAAACTGAGCTTCCCTACGCACAAGGAAGCAAGAGAAATGCTGATTTCATCAAGCCCAGTTACCTACTCAGAATCTGTACTACTGCGCAAATAGGCATGTCTCTGTAGGCAAAAAACTCATTTTGGACAAAGTTGCCCAAATGCATCTCAGAAATGTGCAACTTGTTCTGTGAGTTAGAAAACGTCGAGACACGGTCGTTTCTGCTAGCGCTGTGCTTCTACACATGTATTTGCTGAACGGTGAAAGCACACAGTAATGCACTTTTCTCCCAGCAAATACAGTGTTTCTAAGGAAATGGGAACACACTGAGGAGACACTTGTGGGAGCTACTGTGACTAAAACTGAGCTTCCCTACGCACAGGGAAGCAAGAGAATGCTGATTTCATCAAGCCCAGTTACATACTCAGAATCTGTACTACTGCGCAAATAGGCATGTCTCTGTAGGCAAAAAACTCATTTCTGACAAAGTTTCCCAAATGCATCTCAGAAGTGTGCAACTTGTTCCCTGAGTTAGAAAATGTCGAGAAACTTTCGTTTCTGCTAGCGCTGTGCTTCTACACATGTATTTGCTGAACGGTGAAAGCGCACAGTAATGCACTTTTCTCCCAGCAAATACACTGTTTCTAAGGAAATGGGAACACACTGAGGAGACACTTGTGGGAGCTACTGTGACTAAAACTGAGCTTCCCTACGCACAGGGAAGCAGGAGAAATGCTGATTTCATCAAGCCCAGTTACATACACAGAATCTGTACTACTGCGCAAATAGGCATGTCTCTGTAGGCAAAAAACTCATTTCTGACAAAGTTGCCCAAATGCATCTCAGAAGTGTGCAACTTGTTCCCTGAGTTAGAAAATGTCGAGAAACTTTCGTTTCTGCTAGCGCTGTGCTTCTACACATGTATTTGCTGAACGGTGAAAGCGCACAGTAATGCACTTTTCTCCCAGCAAATACACTGTTTCTAAGGAAATGGGAACACACTGAGGAGACACTTGTGGGAGCTACTGTGACTAAAACTGAGCTTCCCTACGCACAGGGAAGCAGGAGAAATGCTGATTTCATCAAGCCCAGTTACATACACAGAATCTGTACTACTGCGCAAATAGGCATGTCTCTGTAGGCAAAAAACTCATTTCTGACAAAGTTGCCCAAATGCATCTCAGAAGTGTGCAACTTGTTCCCTGAGTTAGAAAACGTCGAGAAACGGTCGTTTCTGCTAGCGTTGTGCTTCTACACATGTATTTGCTGAACGGTGAAAGCGCACAGTAATGCACTTTTCTCCCAGCAAATACACTGTTTCTAAGGAAATGGGAACACACTGAGGAGACACTTGTGGGAGCTACTGTGACTAAAACTGAGCTTCCATACGCACATTGAAGCAAGAGAAATGCTGATTTCATCAAGCCCAGTTACATACTCAGAATCTGTACTACTGCGCAAATAGGCATGTCTCTGTAGGCAAAAAACTCATTTCTGACAAAGTTGCCCAAATGCATCTCAGAAGTGTGCAACTTGTTCCCTGAGTTAGAAAACGTCGAGAAACGGTCTTTTCTGCTAGCGCTGTGCTTCTACACATGTATTTGCTGAACGGTGAAAGCACACAGTAATGCACATTTCTCCCAGCAAAAACACTGTTTCTAAGGAAATGGGAACACACTGAGGAGACACTTGTGGGAGCTACTGTGACTAAAACTGAGCTTCCCTACGCACAGGGAAGCAAGAGAAATGCTGATTTCATCAAGCCCAGTTACCTACTCAGAATCTGTACTACTGCGCAAATAGGCATGTCTCTGTAGGCAAAAAACTCATTTCTGACAAAGTTGCCCAAATGCATCTCAGAAGTGTGCAACTTGTTCCCTGAGTTAGAAAACGTCGAGAAACGGTCGTTTCTGCTAGCGCTGTGCTTCTACACATGTAGTTGCTGAACGGTGAAAGCGCACAGTAATGCACTTTTCTCCCAGCAAATACACTGTTTCTAAGGAAATGGGAACACACTGAGGAGACACTTGTGCGAGCTACTGTGACTAAAACTCAGCTTCCCTACACACAGGGAAGCAAGAGAAATGCTGATTTCATCAAGCCCAGTTACCTACTCAGAATCTGTACTACTGCGCAAATAGGCATGTCTCTGTAGGCAAAAAACTCATTTTGGACAAAGTTGCCCAAATGCATCTCAGAAGTGTGCAACTTGTTCCCTGAGTTAGAAAACGTCGAGAAACGGTCGTTTCTGCTAGCGCTGTGCTTCTACACATGTATTTGCTAAACGGTGAAAGCGCACAGTAATGCACTTTTCTCCCAGCAAATACACTGTTTCTAAGGAAATGGGAACACACTGAGGAGACACTTGTGGGAGCTACTGTGACTAAAACTGAGCTTCCCTACGCACAGGGAAGCAAGAGAATGCTGATTTCATCAAGCCCAGTTACATACTCAGAATCTGTACTACTGCGCAAATAGGCATGTCTCTGTAGGCAAAAAACTCATTTCGGACAAAGTTGCCCAAATGCATCTCAGAAGTGTGCAACTTGTTCCCTGAGTTAGAAAACTTCGAGAAACGGTCGTTTCTGCTAGCGTTGTGCTTCTACACATGTATTTGCTGAACGGTGAAAGCGCACAGTAATGCACTTTTCTCCCAGCAAATACACTGTTTCTAAGGAAATGGGAACACACTGAGGAGACACTTGTGGGAGCTACTGTGACTAAAACTGAGCTTCCCTACGCACAGGGAAGCAAGAGAAATGCTGATTTCATCAAGCCCATTTACATACTCAGAATCTGTACTACTGCGCAAATAGGCATGTCTCTGTAGGCAAAAAATTCATTTTGGACAAAGTTGCCCAAATGCATCTCAGAAGTGTGCAACTTGTTCCCTGAGTTAGAAAACGTCGAGAAACGGTCGTTTCTGCTAGCGCTGTGCTTCTACACATGTATTTGCTGAACGGTGAAAGCGCACAGTAATGCACTTTTCTCCCAGCAAAGCACTATTTCTAAGGAAATGGGAAAACACTGAGGAGACACTTGTGGGAGCTACTGTGACTAAAACTGAGCTTCCCTACGCACAGGGAAGCAAGAGAAATGCTGATTTCATCAAGCCCAGTTTCATACTCAGAATCTGTACTACTGCGCAAATAGGCATGTCTCTGTAGGCAAAAAACTCATTTCTGACAAAGTTGCCCAAATGCATCTCAGAAGTGTGCAACTTGTTCCCTGAGTTAGAAAACGTCAAGAAACGGTCTTTTCTGCTAGCGCTGTGCTTCTACACATGTATTTGCTGAACGGTGAAAGAACACAGTAATGCACATTTCTCCCAGCAAAAACACTGTTTCTAAGGAAATGGGAACACACTGAGGAGACACTTGTCGGAGCTACTGTGACTAAAACTGAGCTTCCCTACGCACAGGGAAGCAAGAGAAATGCTGATTTCATCAAGCCCAGTTACATACTCAGAATCTGTACTACTGCGCAAATAGGCATGTCTCTGTAGGCAAAAAACTCATTTCTGACAAAGTTGCCCAAATGCATCTCAGAAGTGTGCAACTTGTTCCCTGAGTTAGAAAACGTCGAGAAACGGTCTTTTCTGCTAGCGCTGTGCTTCTACACATGTATTTGCTGAACGGTGAAAGCACACAGTAATGCACATTTCTCCCAGCAAAAACACTGTTTCTAAGGAAATGGGAACACACTGAGGAGACACTTGTGGGAGCTACTGTGACTAAAACTGAGCTTCCCTACGCACAGGGAAGCAAGAGAAATGCTGATTTCATCAAGCCCAGTTACCTACTCAGAATCTGTACTACTGCGCAAATAGGCATGTCTCTGTAGGCAAAAAACTCATTTCTGACAAAGTTGCCCAAATGCATCTCAGAAGTGTGCAACTTGTTCCCTGAGTTAGAAAACGTCGAGAAACGGTCGTTTCTGCTAGCGCTGTGCTTCTACACATGTATTTGCTGAACGGTGAAAGCGCACAGTAATGTACTTTTCTCCCAGCAACTACACTGTTTCTAAGGAAATGGGAACACACTGAGGAGACACTTGTGGGAGCTACTGTGACTAAAACTGAGCTTCCCTACGCACAGGGAAGCAAGAGAAAGGCTGATTTCATCAAGCCCAGTTACATACTCAGAATCTGTACTACTGCGCAAATAGGCATGTCAATGTAGGCAAAAAACTCATTTCTGACAAAGTTGCCCAAATGCATCTCAGAAGTGTGCAACTTGTTCCCTGAGTTAGAAAACGTCGAGAAACTGTCGTTTCTGCTAGCGCTGTGCTTCTACACATGTATTTGCTGAACGGTGAAAGCGCACAGTAATGCACATTTCTCCCAGCAAAAACACTGTTTCTAAGGAAATGGGAACACACTGAGGAGACACTTGTGGGAGCTACTGTGACTAAAACTGAGCTTCCCTACGCACAGGGAAGCAAGAGAAATGCTGATTTCATCAAGCCCAGTTACATACTCAGAATCTGTACTACTGCGCAAATAGGCATGTCTCTGTAGGCAAAAAACTCATTTCTGACAAAGTTGCCCAAATGCATCTCAGAAGTGTGCAACTTGTTCCCTGAGTTAGAAAACGTCGAGAAACGGTCTTTTCTGCTAGCGCTGTGCTTCTACACATGTATTTGCTGAACGGTGAAAGCACACAGTAATGCACATTTCTCCCAGCAAAAACACTGTTTCTAAGGAAATGGGAACACACTGAGGAGACACTTGTGGGAGCTACTGTGACTAAAACTGAGCTTCCCTACGCACAGGGAAGCAAGAGAAATGCTGATTTCATCAAGCCCAGTTACCTACTCAGAATCTGTACTACTGCGCAAATAGGCATGTCTCTGTAGGCAAAAAACTCATTTCTGACAAAGTTGCCCAAATGCATCTCAGAAGTGTGCAACTTGTTCCCTGAGTTAGAAAACGTCGAGAAACGGTCGTTTCTGCTAGCGCTGTGCTTCTACACATGTATTTGCTGAACGGTGAAAGCGCACAGTAATGTACTTTTCTCCCAGCAACTACACTGTTTCTAAGGAAATGGGAACACACTGAGGAGACACTTGTGGGAGCTACTGTGACTAAAACTGAGCTTCCCTACGCACAGGGAAGCAAGAGAAAGGCTGATTTCATCAAGCCCAGTTACATACTCAGAATCTGTACTACTGCGCAAATAGGCATGTCAATGTAGGCAAAAAACTCATTTCTGACAAAGTTGCCCAAATGCATCTCAGAAGTGTGCAACTTGTTCCCTGAGTTAGAAAACGTCGAGAAACTGTCGTTTCTGCTAGCGCTGTGCTTCTACACATGTATTTGCTGAACGGTGAAAGCGCACAGTAATGCACATTTCTCCCAGCAAAAACACTGTTTCTAAGGAAATGGGAACACACTGAGGAGACACTTGTGGGAGCTACTGTGACTAAAACTGAGCTTCCCTACGCACAGGGAAGCAAGAGAAATGCTGATTTCATCAAGCCCAGTTACATACTCAGAATCTGTACTACTGCGCAAATAGGCATGTCTCTGTAGGCAAAAAACTCATTTCTGACAAAGTTGCCCAAATGCATCTCAGAAGTGTGCAACTTGTTCCCTGAGTTAGAAAACGTCGAGAAACGGTCGTTTCTGCTAGCGCTGTGCTTCTACACATGTATTTGCTGAACGGTGAAAGCGCACAGTAATGCACTTTTCTCCCAGCAAATACACTGTTTCTAAGGAAATGGGAACACACTGAGGAGACACTTGTGGGAGCTACTGTGACTAAAACTGAGCTTCCCTACGCACAGGGAAGCAAGAGAAATGCTGATTTCATCAAGCCCAGTTACATACTCAGAATCTGTACTACTGCGCAAATAGGCATGTCTCTGTAGGCAAAAAACTCATTTCTGACAAAGTTGCCCAAATGCATCTCAGAAGTGTGCCACTTGTTCCCTGAGTTAGAAAACGTCGAGAAACGGTCGTTTCTGCTAGCGCTGTGCTTCTACACATGTATTTGCTGAACGGTGAAAGCGCACAGTAATGCACATTTCTCCCAGCAAAAACACTGTTTCTAAGGAAATGGGAACACACTGAGGAGACACTTGTGGGAGCTACTGTGACTAAAACTGAGCTTCCCTACGCACAGGGAAGCAAGAGAAATGCTGATTTCATCAAGCCCAGTTACATACTCAGAATCTGTACTACTGCGCAAATAGGCATGTCTCTGTAGGCAAAAAACTCATTTCTGACAATGTTGCCCAAATGCATCTCAGAAGTGTGCAACTTGTTCCCTGAGTTAGAAAACGTCGAGAAACGGTCGTTTCTGCTAGCGCTGTGCTTCTACACATGTATTTGCTGAACGGTGAAAGCGCACAGTAATGCACTTTTCTCCCAGCAAATACACTGTTTCTAAGGAAATGGGAACACACTGAGGAGACACTTGTGGGAGCTACTGTGACTAAAACTGAGCTTCCCTACGCACAGGGAAGCAAGAGAAATGCTGATTTCATCAAGCCCAGTTACATACTCAGAATCTGTACTACTGCGCAAATAGGCATGTCTCTGTAGGCAAAAAACTCATTTCTGACAAAGTTGCCCAAATACATCTCAGAAGTGTGCAACTTGTTCCCTGAGTTAGAAAACGTCGAGAAACGGTCATTTCTGCTAGCGCTGTGCTTCTACACATGTATTTGCTGAACGGTGAAAGCGCACAGTAATGCACTTTTCTCCCAGCAAATACACTGTTTCTAAGGAAATGGGAACACACTGAGGAGACACTTGTGGGAGCTACTGTGACTAAAACTGAGCTTCCCTACGCACAGGGAAGCAAGAGAAATGCTGATTTCATCAAGCCCAGTTACATACTCAGAATCTGTACTACTGCGCAAATAGGCATGTCTCTGTAGGCAAAAAACTCATTTCTGACAAAGTTGCCCAAATGCATCTCAGAAGTGTGCAACTTGTTCCCTGAGTTAGAAAACGTCGAGAAACGGTCGTTTCTGCTAGCGTTGTGCTTCTACACATGTATTTGCTGAACGGTGAAAGCACACAGTAATGCACTTTTCTCCCAGCAAATACACTGTTTCTTAGGAACTGGGAACACACTGAGGAGACACTTGTGGGAGCTACTGTGACTAAAACTGAGCTTCCCTACGCACAGGGAAGCAAGAGAAAGGCTGATTTCATCAAGCCCATTTACATACTCAGAATCTGTACTACTGCGCAAATAGGCATGTCTCTGTAGGCAAAAAATTCATTTTGGACAAAGTTGCCCAAATGCATCTCAGAAGTGTGCAACTTGTTCCCTGAGTTAGAAAACGTCGAGAAACGGTCGTTTCTGCTAGCGCTGTGCTTCTACACATGTATTTGCTTAACGGTGAAAGCGCACAGTAATGCACTTTTCTCCCAGCAAAGCACTGTTTCTAAGGAAATGGGAAAACACTGAGGAGACACTTGTGGGAGCTACTGTGACTAAAACTGAGCTTCCCTACGCACAGGGAAGCAAGAGAAATGCTGATTTCATCAAGCCCAGTTACATACTCAGAATCTGTACTACTGCGCAAATAGGCATGTCTCTTTAGGCAAAAAACTCATTTCGGACAAAGTTGCCCAAATGCATCTCAGAAGTGTGCAACTTGTTCCCTGAGTTAGAAAACTTCGAGAAACGGTCGTTTCTGCTAGCGTTGTGCTTCTACACATGTATTTGCTGAATGGTGAAAGCGCACAGTAATGCACTTTTCTCCCAGCAAATACACTGTTTCTAAGGAAATGGGAACACACTGAGGAGACACTTGTGGGAGCTACTGTGACTAAAACTGAGCTTCCCTACGCACAGGGAAGCAAGAGAAAGGCTGATTTCATCAAGCCCATTTACATACTCAGAATCTGTACTACTGCGCAAATAGGCATGTCTCTGTAGGCAAAAAATTCATTTTGGACAAAGTTGCCCAAATGCATCTCAGAAGTGTGCAACTTGTTCCCTGAGTTAGAAAACGTCGAGAAACGGTCGTTTCTGCTAGCGCTGTGCTTCTACACATGTATTTGCTTAACGGTGAAAGCGCACAGTAATGCACTTTTCTCCCAGCAAAGCACTGTTTCTAAGGAAATGGGAAAACACTGAGGAGACACTTGTGGGAGCTACTGTGACTAAAACTGAGCTTCCCTACGCACAGGGAAGCAAGAGAAATGCTGATTTCATCAAGCCCAGTTACATACTCAGAATCTGTACTACTGCGCAAATAGGCATGTCTCTTTAGGCAAAAAACTCATTTCTGACAAAGTTGCCCAAATGCATCTCAGAAGTGTGCAACTTGTTCCCTGAGTTAGAAAACGTCGAGAAACGGTCTTTTCTGCTAGCGCTGTGCTTCTACACATGTATTTGCTGAACGGTGAAAGCACACAGTAATGCACATTTCTCCCAGCAAAAACACTGTTTCTAAGGAAATGGGAACACACTGAGGAGACACTTGTGGGAGCTACTGTGACTAAAACTGAGCTTCCCTACGCACAGGGAAGCAAGAGAAATGCTGATTTCATCAAGCCCAGTTACCTACTCAGAATCTGTACTACTGCGCAAATAGGCATGTCTCTGTAGGCAAAAAACTCATTTCTGACAAAGTTGCCCAAATGCATCTCAGAAGTGTGCAACTTGTTCCCTGAGTTAGAAAACGTCGAGAAACGGTCGTTTCTGCTAGCGCTGTGCTTCTACACATGTATTTGCTGAACGGTGAAAGCACACAGTAATGCACTTTTCTCCCAGCAAATACACTGTTTCTAAGGAAATGGGAACACACTGAGGAGACACTTGTGGGAGCTACTGTGACTAAAACTGAGCTTCCCTACGCACAGGGAAGCAAGAGAAAGGCTGATTTCATCAAGCCCAGTTACATACTCAGAATCTGTACTACTGCGCAAATAGGCATGTCTCTGTAGGCAAAAAACTCATTTCTGACAAAGTTGCCCAAATGCATCTCAGAAGTGTGCAACTTGTTCCCTGAGTTAGAAAACGTCGAGAAACGGTCGTTTCTGCTAGCGCTGTGCTTCTACACATGTATTTGCTGAACGATGAAAGCGCACAGTAATGCACATTTCTCCCAGCAAAAACACTGTTTCTAAGGAAATGGGAACACACTGAGGAGACACTTGTGGGAGCTACTGTGACTAAAACTGAGCTTCCCTACGCACAGGGAAGCAAGAGAAATGCTGATTTCATCAAGCCCAGTTACATACTCAGAATCTGTACTACTGCGCAAATAGGCATGTCTCTGTAGGCAAAAAACTCATTTCTGACAAAGTTGCCCAAATGCATCTCAGAAGTGTGCAACTTGTTTCCTGAGTTAGAAAACGTCGAGAAACGGTCGTTGCTGCTAGCGCTGTGCTTCTACACATGTATTTGCTGAACGGTGAAAGCGCACAGTAATGCACTTTTCTCCCAGCAAATACACTGTTTCTAAGGAACTGGGAACACACTGAGGAGACACTTGTGGGAGCTACTGTGACTAAAACTGAGCTTCCCTACGCACAGGGAAGCAAGAGAAATGCTGATTTCATCAAGCCCAGTTACATACTCAGAATCTGTACTACTGCGCAAATAGGCATGTCTCTGTAGGCAAAAAACTCATTTCTGACAAAGTTGCCCAAATGCATCTCAGAAGTGTGCAACTTGTTCCCTGAGTTAGAAAACGTCGAGAAACGGTCATTTCTGCTAGCGCTGTGCTTCTACACATGTATTTGCTGAACGGTGAAAGCGCACAGTAATGCACTTTTCTCCCAGCAAATACACTGTTTCTAAGGAACTGGGAACACACTGAGGAGACACTTGTGGGAGCTACTGTGACTAAAACTCAGCTTCCCTATGCACAGGGAAGCAAGAGAAATGCTGATTTCATCAAGCCCAGTTACATACTCAGAATCTGTACTACTGCGCAAATAGGCATGTCTCTGTAGGCAAAAAACTCATTTCTGACAAAGTTGCCCAAATGCATCTCAGAAGTGTGCAACTTGATCCCTGAGTTAGAAAACGTCGAGAAACGGTCGTTTCTGCTAGCGCTGTGCTTCTACACATGTATTTGCTGAACGGTGAAAGCGCACAGTAATGCACATTTCTCCCAGCAAAAACACTGTTTCTAAGGAAATGGGAACACACTGAGGAGACACTTGTGGGAGCTACTGTGACTAAAACTGAGCTTCCCTACGCACAGGGAAGCAAGAGAAATGCTGATTTCATCAAGCCCAGTTACATACTCAGAATCTGTACTACTGCGCAAATAGGCATGTCTCTGTAGGCAAAAAACTCATATCTGACAAAGTTGCCCAAATGCATCTCAGAAGTGTGCAACTTGTTCCCTGAGTTAGAAAACGTCGAGAAACGGTCGTTTCTGCTAGCGCTGTGCTTCTACACATGTATTTGCTGAACGGTGAAAGCGCACAGTAATGCACTTTACTCCCAGCAAATACACTGTTTCTAAGGAAATGGGAACACACTGAGGAGACACTTGTGGGAGCTACTGTGACTAAAACTGAGCTTCCCTACGCACAGGGAAGCAAGAGAAATGCTGATTTCATCAAGCCCAGTTACATACTCAGAATCTGTACTACTGCGCAAATAGGCATGTCTCTGTAGGCAAAAAACTCATTTCGGACAAAGTTGCCCAAATGCATCTCAGAAATGTGCAACTTGTTCCCTGAGTTAGAAAACGTCGAGAAACGGTCGTTTCTGCTAGCGCTGTGCTTCTACACATGTATTTGCTGAACGGTGAAAGCGCACAGTAATGCACTTTTCTCCCAGCAAATACACTGTTTGTAAGGAAATGGGAACACACTGAGGAGACACTTGTGCGAGCTACTGTGACTAAAACTCAGCTTCCCTACGCACAGGGAAGCAAGAGAAATGCTGATTTCATCAAGCCCAGTTACATACTCAGAATCTGTACTACTGCGCAAATAGGCATGTCTCTGTAGGCAAAAAACTCATTTCTGACAAAGTTGCCCAAATGCATCTCAGAAGTGTGCAACTTGTTCCCTGAGTTAGAAAACGTCGAGAAACGGTCGTTTCTGCTAGCGCTGTGCTTCTACACATGTATTTGCTGAACGGTGAAAGCACACAGTAATGCACATTTCTCCCAGCAAAAACACTGTTTCTAAGGAAATGGGAACACACTGAGGAGACACTTGTGGGAGCTACTGTGACTAAAACTGAGCTTCCCTACGCACAGGGAAGCAAGAGAAATGCTGATTTCATCAAGCCCAGTTACATACTCAGAATCTGTACTACTGCGCAAATAGGCATGTCTCTGTAGGCAAAAAACTCATTTCTGACAAAGTTGCCCAAATGCATCTCAGAAGTGTGCAACTTGTTCCCTGAGTTAGAAAACATCGAGAAACGTTCGTTTCTGCTAGCGCTGTGCTTCTACACATGTATTTGCTGAACGGTGAAAGCGCACAGTAATGCACTTTTCTCCCAGCAAATACACTGTTTCTAAGGAACTGGGAACACACTGAGGAGACACTTGTGGGAGCTACTGTGACTAAAACTGAGCTTCCCTACGCACAGGGAAGCAAGAGAAAGGCTGATTTCATCAAGCCCAGTTACATACTCAGAATCTGTACTACTGCGCAAATAGGCATGTCTCTGTAGGCAAAAAACTCATTTCGGACAAAGTTGCCCAAATGCATCTCAGAAGTGTGCAACTTGTTCCCTGAGTTAGAAAACGTCGAGAAACGGTCGTTTCTGCTAGCGCTGTGCTTCTACACATGTATTTGCTGAACGGTGAAAGCGCACAGTAATGCACTTTTCTCCCAGCAAATACACTGTTTCTAAGGAAATGGGAACACACTGAGGAGACACTTGTGGGAGCTACTGTGACTAAAACTGAGCTTCCCTACGCACAGGGAAGCAAGAGAAATGCTGATTTCATCAAGCCCAGTTACATACTCAGAATCTGTACTACTGCGCAAATAGGCATGTCTCTGTAGGCAAAAAACTCATTTCTGACAAAGTTGCCCAAATGCATCTCAGAAGTGTGCAACTTGTTCCCTGAGTTAGAAAACGTCGAGAAACGGTCATTTCTGCTAGCGCTGTGCTTCTACACATGTATTTGCTGAACGGTGAAAGCGCACAGTAATGCACTTTTCTCCCAGCAAATACACTGTTTCTAAGGAACTGGGAACACACTGAGGAGACACTTGTGGGAGCTACTGTGACTAAAACTCAGCTTCCCTATGCACAGGGAAGCAAGAGAAATGCTGATTTCATCAAGCCCAGTTACATACTCAGAATCTGTACTACTGCGCAAATAGGCATGTCTCTGTAGGCAAAAAACTCATTTCTGACAAAGTTGCCCAAATGCATCTCAGAAGTGTGCAACTTGTTCCCTGAGTTAGAAAACGTCGAGAAACGGTCGTTTCTGCTAGCGCTGTGCTTCTACACATGTATTTGCTGAACGGTGAAAGCGCACAGTAATGCACATTTCTCCCAGCAAAAACACTGTTTCTAAGGAAATGGGAACACACTGAGGAGACACTTGTGGGAGCTACTGTGACTAAAACTGAGCTTCCCTACGCACAGGGAAGCAAGAGAAATGCTGATTTCATCAAGCCCAGTTACCTACTCAGAATCTGTACTACTGCGCAAATAGGCATGTCTCTGTAGGCAAAAAACTCATATCTGACAAAGTTGCCCAAATGCATCTCAGAAGTGTGCAACTTGTTCCCTGAGTTAGAAAACGTCGAGAAACGGTCGTTTCTGCTAGCGCTGTGCTTCTACACATGTATTTGCTGAACGGTGAAAGCGCACAGTAATGCACTTTACTCCCAGCAAATACACTGTTTCTAAGGAAATGGGAACACACTGAGGAGACACTTGTGGGAGCTACTGTGACTAAAACTGAGCTTCCCTACGCACAGGGAAGCAAGAGAAATGCTGATTTCATCAAGCCCAGTTACATACTCAGAATCTGTACTACTGCGCAAATAGGCATGTCTCTGTAGGCAAAAAACTCATTTCGGACAAAGTTGCCCAAATGCATCTCAGAAATGTGCAACTTGTTCCCTGAGTTAGAAAACGTCGAGAAACGGTCGTTTCTGCTAGCGCTGTGCTTCTACACATGTATTTGCTGAACGGTGAAAGCGCACAGTAATGCACTTTTCTCCCAGCAAATACACTGTTTGTAAGGAAATGGGAACACACTGAGGAGACACTTGTGCGAGCTACTGTGACTAAAACTCAGCTTCCCTACGCACAGGGAAGCAAGAGAAATGCTGATTTCATCAAGCCCAGTTACATACTCAGAATCTGTACTACTGCGCAAATAGGCATGTCTCTGTAGGCAAAAAACTCATTTCTGACAAAGTTGCCCAAATGCATCTCAGAAGTGTGCAACTTGTTCCCTGAGTTAGAAAACGTCGAGAAACGGTCGTTTCTGCTAGCGCTGTGCTTCTACACATGTATTTGCTGAACGGTGAAAGCACACAGTAATGCACATTTCTCCCAGCAAAAACACTGTTTCTAAGGAAATGGGAACACACTGAGGAGACACTTGTGGGAGCTACTGTGACTAAAACTGAGCTTCCCTACGCACAGGGAAGCAAGAGAAATGCTGATTTCATCAAGCCCAGTTACATACTCAGAATCTGTACTACTGCGCAAATAGGCATGTCTCTGTAGGCAAAAAACTCATTTCTGACAAAGTTGCCCAAATGCATCTCAGAAGTGTGCAACTTGTTCTCTGAGTTAGAAAACTTTGAGAAACGGTCGTTTCTGCTAGCGTTGTGCTTCTACACATGTATTTGCTGAACGGTGAAAGCGCACAGTAATGCACTTTTCTCCCAGCAAATACACTGTTTCTAAGGAACTGGGAACACACTGAGGAGACACTTGTGGGAGCTACTGTGACTAAAACTGAGCTTCCCTACGCACAGGGAAGCAAGAGAAATGCTGATTTCATCAAGCCCAGTTACATACTCAGAATCTGTACTACTGCGCAAATAGGCATGTCTCTGTAGGCAAAAAACTCATTTCTGACAAAGTTGCCCAAATGCATCTCAGAAGTGTGCAACTTGTTCCCTGAGTTAGAAAACATCGAGAAACGTTCGTTTCTGCTAGCGCTGTGCTTCTACACATGTATTTGCTGAACGGTGAAAGCGCACAGTAATGCACTTTTCTCCCAGCAAATACACTGTTTCTAAGGAACTGGGAACACACTGAGGAGACACTTGTGGGAGCTACTGTGACTAAAACTGAGCTTCCCTACGCACAGGGAAGCAAGAGAAATGCTGATTTCATCAAGCCCAGTTACATACTCAGAATCTGTACTACTGCGCAAATAGGCATGTCTCTGTAGGCAAAAAACTCATTTCTGACAAAGTTGCCCAAATGCATCTCAGAAGTGTGCAACTTGTTCCCTGAGTTAGAAAACGCCGAGAAACGGTCGTTTCTGCTAGCGCTGTGCTTCTACACATGTACTTGCTGAACGGTGAAAGCGCACAGTAATGCACTTTACTCCCAGCAAATACACTGTTTCTAAGGAAATGGAAACACACTGAGGAGACACTTGTGGGAGCTACTGTGACTAAAACTGAGCTTCCCTACGCACATGGAAGCAAGAGAAATGCTGATTTCATCAAGCCCAGTTACATACTCAGAATCTGTACTACTGCGCAAATAGGCATGTCTCTGTAGGCAAAAAACTCATATCTGACAAAGTTGCCCAAATGCATCTCAGAAGTGTGCAACTTGTTCCCTGAGTTAGAAAACGTCGAGAAACGGTCGTTTCTGCTAGCGCTGTGCTTCTACTCATGTATTTGCTGA
Source organism: Acomys minous (assembly GCF_964271855.1). NCBI lineage: Eukaryota > Metazoa > Chordata > Mammalia > Rodentia > Muridae > Acomys > Acomys minous. The sequence goes on along the minus strand of NW_028182169.1, from coordinate 171,743 downwards.
ACGGTGAAAGCGCACAGTAATGCACTTTACTCCCAGCAAATACACTGTTTCTAAGGAAATGGGAACACACTGAGGAGACACTTGTGGGAGCTACTGTGACTAAAACTGAGCTTCCCTACGCACAGGGAAGCAAGAGAAATGCTGATTTCATCAAGCCCAGTTACATACTCAGAATCTGTACTACTGCGCAAATAGGCATGTCTCTGTAGGCAAAAAACTCATTTCGGACAAAGTTGCCCAAATGCATCTCAGAAATGTGCAACTTGTTCCCTGAGTTAGAAAACGTCGAGAAACGGTCGTTTCTGCTAGCGCTGTGCTTCTACACATGTATTTGCTGAACGGTGAAAGCGCACAGTAATGCACTTTTCTCCCAGCAAATACACTGTTTCTAAGGAAATGGGAACACACTGAGGAGACACTTGTGCGAGCTACTGTGACTAAAACTCAGCTTCCCTACGCACAGGGAAGCAAGAGAAATGCTGATTTCATCAAGCCCAGTTACATACTCAGAATCTGTACTACTGCGCAAATAGGCATGTCTCTGTAGGCAAAAAACTCATTTCTGACAAAGTTGCCCAAATGCATCTCAGAAGTGTGCAACTTGTTCCCTGAGTTAGAAAACATCGAGAAACGGTCGTTTCTGCTAGCGCTGTGCTTCTACACATGTATTTGCTGAACGGTGAAAGCACGCAGTAATGCACATTTCTCCCAGCAAAAACACTGTTTCTAAGGAAATGGGAACACACTGAGGAGACACTTGTGGGAGCTACTGTGACTAAAACTGAGCTTCCCTACGCACAGGGAAGCAAGAGAAATGCTGATTTCATCAAGCCCAGTTACATACTCAGAATCTGTACTACTGCGCAAATAGGCATGTCTCTGTAGGCAAAAAACTCATTTCTGACAAAGTTGCCCAAATGCATCTCAGAAGTGTGCAACTTGTTCCCTGAGTTAGAAAACATCGAGAAACGTTCGTTTCTGCTAGAGCTATGCTTCTACACATGTATTTGCTGAACGGTGAAAGCGCACAGTAATGCACTTTTCTCCCAGCAAAAACACTGTTTCTAAGGAAATGGGAACACACTGAGGAGACACTTGTGGGAGCTACTGTGACTAAAACTGAGCTTCCCTACGCACAGGGAAGCAAGAGAAATGCTGATTTCATCAAGCCCAGTTACATACTCAGAATCTGTACTACTGCGCAAATAGGCATGTCTCTGTAGGCAAAAAACTCATTTCTGACAAAGTTGCCCAAATGCATCTCAGAAGTGTGCAACTTGTTCCCTGAGTTAGAAAACGTCGAGAAACGGTCGTTTCTGCTAGCGTTGTGCTTCTACACATGTATTTGCTGAACGGTGAAAGCGCACAGTAATGCACTTTTATCCCAGCAAATACACTGTTTCTAAGGAAATGGGAACACACTGAGGAGACACTTGTGGGAGCTACTGTGACTAAAACTGAGCTTCCCTACGCACAGGGAAGCAAGAGAAATGCTGATTTCATCAAGCCCAGTTACATACTCAGAATCTGTACTACTGCGCAAATAGGCATGTCTCTGTAGGCAAAAAACTCATTTCTGACAAAGTTGCCCAAATGCATCTCAGAAGTGTGCAACTTGTTCCCTGAGTTAGAAAACGTCGAGAAACGGTCGTTTCTGCTAGCGCTGTGCTTCTACACATGTATTTGCTGAACGGTGAAAGCGCACAGTAATGCACATTTCTCCCAGCAAAAACACTGTTTCTAAGGAAATGGGAACACACTGAGGAGACACTTGTGGGAGCTACTGTGACTAAAACTGAGCTTCCCTACGCACAGGGAAGCAAGAGAAATGCTGATTTCATTAAGCCCAGTTACATACTCAGAATCTGTACTACTGCGCAAATAGGCATGTCTCTGTAGGCAAAAAACTCATTTCTGACAAAGTTGCCCAAATGCATCTCAGAAGTGTGCAACTTGTTCCCTGAGTTAGAAAACGTCGAGAAACGGTCGTTTCTGCTAGCGCTGTGCTTCTACACATGTATTTGCTGAACGGTGAAAGCGCACAGTAATGCACTTTTCTCCCAGCAAATACACTGTTTCTAAGGAAATGGGAACACACTGAGGAGACACTTGTGGGAGCTACTGTGACTAAAACTCAGCTTCCCTACGCACAGGGAAGCAAGAGAAATGCTGATTTCATCAAGCCCAGTTACATACTCAGAATCTGTACTACTGCGCAAATAGGCATGTCTCTGTAGGCAAAAAACTCATTTCTGACAAAGTTGCCCAAATGCATCTCAGAAGTGTGCAACTTGTTCCCTGAGTTAGAAAACATTGAGAAACGGTCTTTTCTGCTAGCGCTGTGCTTCTACACATGTATTTGCTGAACGGAGAAAGCGCACAGTAATGCACTTTCTCCCAGCAAATACACTGTTTCTAAGGAAATGGGAACACACTGAGGAGACAATTGTGGGAGCTACTGTGACTAAAACTGAGCTTCCCTATGCACAGGGAAGCAAGAGAAATGCTGATTTCATCAAGCCCAGTTACATACTCAGAATCTGTACTACTGCGCAAATAGGCATGTCTCTGTAGGCAAAAAACTCATTTCTGACAAAGTTGCCCAAATGCATCTCAGAAGTGTGCAACTTGTTCCCTGAGTTAGAAAACGTCAAGAAACGTTCGTTTCTGCTAGCGTTGTGCTTCTACACATGTATTTGCTGAACGGTGAAAGCGCACAGTAATGCACTTTTCTCCCAGCAAATACACTGTTTCTAAGGAAATGGGAACACACTGAGGAGACACTTGTGGGAGCTACTGTGACTAAAACTGAGCTTCCCTACGCACAGGGAAGCAAGAGAAATGCTGATTTCATCAAGCCCAGTTACATACTCAGAATCTGTACTACTGCGCAAATAGGCATGTCTCTGTAGGCAAAAAACTCATTTCGGACAAAGTTGCCCAAATGCATCTCAGAAGTGTGCAACCTGTTCCCTGAGTTAGAAAACGTCGAGAAACGGTCGTTTCTGCTGGCGCTGTGCTTCTACACATGTATTTGCTGAATGGTGAAAGCGCATAGTAATGCACTTTTCTCCCAGCAAATACACTGTTTCTAAGGAACTGGGAACACACTGAGGAGACACTTGTGGGAGCTACTGTGACTAAAACTGAGCTTCCCTACGAACAGGGAAGCAAGAGAAATGCTGATTTCATCAAGCCCAGTTACATACTCAGAATCTGTACTACTGCGCAAATAGGCATGTCTCTGTAGGCAAAAAACTCATTTCTGAAAAAGTTGCCCAAATGCATCTCAGAAGTGTGCAACTTGTTCCCTGAGTTAGAAAACGTCGAGAAACGGTCGTTTCTGGTAGCGTTGTGCTTCTACACATGTATTTGCTGAACGGTGAAAGCGCACAGTAATGCACTTTTCTCCCAGCAAATACACTGTTTCTAAGGAAATGGGAACACACTGAGGAGACACTTGTGGGAGCTACTGTGACTAAAACTGAGCTTCCCTACGCACAGGGAAGCAAGAGAAATGCTGATTTCATCAAGCCCAGTTACATACTCAGAATCTGTACTACTGTGCAAATAGGCATGTCTCTGTAGGCAAAAAACTCATTTCTGACAAAGTTGCCCAAATGCATCTCAGAAGTGTGCAACTTGTTCCCTGAGTTAGAAAACATCGAGAAACGTTCGTTTCTGCTAGCGCTGTGCTTCTACACATGTATTTGCTGAACGGTGAAAGCGCACAGTAATGCACTTTTCTCCCAGCAAATACACTGTTTCTAAGGAAATGGAAACACACTGAGGAGACACTTGTGGGAGCTACTGTGACTAAAACTGAGCTTCCCTACGCACAGGGAAGCAAGAGAAATGCTGATTTCATCAAGCCCAGTTACATACTCAGAATCTGTACTATTGCGCAAATAGGCATGTCTCTGTAGGCAAAAAACTCATTTCTGACAAAGTTGCCCAAATGCATCTCAGAATGGGGAACTTGTTCCCTGAGTTAGAAAACGTCGAAAAACGTTCGTTTCTGCTAGCGCTGTGCTTCTACACATGTATTTGCTGAACGGTGAAAGCGCACAGTAATGCACTTTTCTCCCAGCAAATACACTGTTTCTAAGGAAATGGGAACACACTGAGGAGACACTTGTGGGAGCTACTGTGACTAAAACTGAGCTTCCCTACGCACAGGGAAGCAAGAGAAATGCTGATTTCATCAAGCCCAGTTACATACTCAGAATCTGTACTACTGCGCAAATAGGCATGTCTCTGTAGGCAAAAAACTCATTTCTGACAAAGTTGCCCAAATGCATCTCAGAAGTGTGCAACTTGTTCCCTAAGTTAGAAAACGTCGAGAAACGGTCGTTTCTGCTAGCGCTGTGCTTCTACACATGTATTTGCTGAACGGTGAAAGCACACAGTAATGCACATTTCTCCCAGCAAAAACACTGTTTTTAAGGAAATGGGAACACACTGAGGAGACACTTGTGGGAGCTACTGTGACTAAAACTGAGCTTCCCTATGCACAGGGAAGCAAGAGAAATGCTGATTTCATCAAGCCCAGTTACATACTCAGAATCTGTACTACTGCGCAAATAGGCATGTCTCTGTAGGCAAAAAACTCATTTCTGAAAAAGTTGCCCAAATGCATCTCAGAAGTGTGCAACTTGTTCCCTGAGTTAGAAAACATCGAGAAACGTTCGTTTCTGCTAGAGCTATGCTTCTACACATGTATTTGCTGAACGGTGAAAGCGCACAGTAATGCACTTTTCTCCCAGCAAAAACACTGTTTCTAAGGAAATGGGAACACACTGAGGAGACACTTGTGGGAGCTACTGTGACTAAAACTGAGCTTCCCTACGCACAGGGAAGCAAGAGAAATGCTGATTTCATCAAGCCCAGTTACATACTCAGAATCTGTACTACTGCGCAAATAGGCATGTCTCTGTAGGCAAAAAACTCATTTCTGACAAAGTTGCCCAAATGCATCTCAGAAGTGTGCAACTTGTTCCCTGAGTTAGAAAACGTCGAGAAACGGTCGTTTCTGCTAGCGTTGTGCTTCTACACATGTATTTGCTGAACGGTGAAAGCGCACAGTAATGCACTTTTCTCCCAGCAAATACACTGTTTCTAAGGAAATGGGAACACACTGAGGAGACACTTGTGGGAGCTACTGTGACTAAAACTGAGCTTCCCTACGCACAGGGAAGCAAGAGAAAGGCTGATTTCATCAAGCCCAGTTACATACTCAGAATCTGTACTACTGCGCAAATAGGCATGTCTCTGTAGGCAAAAAACTCATTTCTGACAAAGTTGCCCAAATGCATCTCAGAAGTGTGCAACTTGTTCCCTGAGTTAGAAAACGTCGAGAAACGGTCGTTTCTGCTAGCGCTGTGCTTCTACACATGTATTTGCTGAACGGTGAAAGCGCACAGTAATGCACATTTCTCCCAGCAAAAACACTGTTTCTAAGGAAATGGGAACACACTAAGGAGACAATTGTGGGAGCTACTGTGACTAAAACTGAGCTTCCCTATGCACAGGGAAGCAAGAGAAATGCTGATTTCATCAAGCCCAGTTACATACTCAGAATCTGTACTACTGCGCAAATAGGCATGTCTCTGTAGGCAAAAAACTCATTTCTGACAAAGTTGCCCAAATGCATCTCAGAAGTGTGCAACCTGTTCCCTGAGTTAGAAAACGTCGAGAAACGGTCGTTTCTGCTGGCGCTGTGCTTCTACACATGTATTTGCTGAACGGTGAAAGCGCACAGTAATGCACTTTTCTCCCAGCAAATACACTGTTTCTAAGGACCTGGGAACACACTGAGGAGACACTTGTGGGAGCTACTGTGACTAAAACTGAGCTTCCCTACGCACAGGGAAGCAAGAGAAATGCTGATTTCATCAAGCCCAGTTACATACTCAGAATCTGTACTACTGCGCAAATAGGCATGTCTCTGTAGGCAAAAAACTCATTTCTGACAAAGTTGCCCAAATGCATCTCAGAAGTGTGCAACTTGTTCCCTGAGTTAGAAAACGTCGAGAAACGGTCGTTTCTGGTAGCGTTGTGCTTCTACACATGTATTTGCTGAACGGTGAAAGCGCACAGTAATGCACTTTTCTCCCAGCAAATACACTGTTTCTAAGGAAATGGGAACACACTGAGGAGACACTTGTGGGAGCTACTGTGACTAAAACTGAGCTTCCCTACGCACAGGGAAGCAAGAGAAATGCTGATTTCATCAAGCCCAGTTACATACTCAGAATCTGTACTACTGTGCAAATAGGCATGTCTCTGTAGGCAAAAAACTCATTTCTGACAAAGTTGCCCAAATGCATCTCAGAAGAGTTCAACTTGTTCCCTGAGTTAGAAAACGTCGAGAAACGGTCGTTTCTGCTAGCGCTGTGCTTCTACACATGTACTTGCTGAACGGTGAAAGCGCACAGTAATGCACTTTACTCCCAGCAAATACACTATTTCTAAGGAAATGGAAACACACTGAGGAGACACTTGTGGGAGCTACTGTGACTAAAACTGAGCTTCCCTACGCACAGGGAAGCAAGAGAAATGCTGATTTCATCAAGCCCAGTTACATACTCAGAATCTGTACTATTGCGCAAATAGGCATGTCTCTGTAGGCAAAAAACTCATTTCTGACAAAGTTGCCCAAATGCATCTCAGAATGGGGAACTTGTTCCCTGAGTTAGAAAACGTCGAAAAACGATCGTTTCTCCTAGCGTTGTGCTTCTACACATGTATTTGCTGAACGGTGAAAGCGCACAGTAATGCACTTTTCTCCCAGCAAATACACTGTTTCTAAGGAAATGGGAACACACTGAGGAGACAATTGTGGGAGCTACTGTGACTAAAACTGAGCTTCCCTATGCACAGGGAAGCAAGAGAAATGCTGATTTCATCAAGCCCAGTTATATACTCAGAATCTGTACTACTGCGCAAATAGGCATGTCTCTGTAGGCAAAAAACTCATTTCTGACAAAGTTGCCCAAATGCATCTCAGAAGTGTGCAACTTGTTCCCTGAGTTAGAAAACGTCAAGAAACGTTCGTTTCTGCTAGCGTTGTGCTTCTACACATGTATTTGCTGAACGGTGAAAGCGCACAGTAATGCACTTTTCTCCCAGCAAATACACTGTTTCTAAGGAAATGGGAGCACACTGAGGAGACACGTGTGGGAGCTACTGTGACTAAAATTGAGCTTCCCTACGCACAGGGAAGCAAGAGAAATGCTGATTTCATCAAGCCCAGTTACATACTCAGAATCTGTACTAGTGGGCAAATAGGCATGTCTCTGTAGGCAAAAAACTCATTTCTGACAAAGTTGCCCAAATGCATCTCAGAAGTGTGCAACCTGTTCCCTGAGTTAGAAAACGTCGAGAAACGGTCGTTTCTGCTGGCGCTGTGCTTCTACACATGTATTTGCTGAACGGTGAAAGCGCACAGTAATGCACTTTTCTCCCAGCAAATACACTGTTTCTAAGGAACTGGGAACACACTGAGGAGACACTTGTGGGAGCTACTGTGACTAAAACTGACCTTCCCTACGCACAGGGAAGCAAGAGAAATGCTGATTTCATCAAGCCCAGTTACATACTCAGAATCTGTACTACTGCGCAAATAGGCATGTCTCTGTAGGCAAAAAACTCATTTCTGACAAAGTTGCCCAAATGCATCTCAGAAGTGTGCAACTTGTTCCCTGAGTTAGAAAACGTCGAGAAACGGTCGTTTCTGGTAGCGTTGTGCTTCTACACATGTATTTGCTGAACGGTGAAAGCGCACAGTAATGCACTTTTCTCCCAGCAAATACACTGTTTCTAAGGAACTGGGAACACACTGAGGAGACACTTGTGGGAGCTACTGTGACTAAAACTGAGCTTCCCTACGCACAGGGAAGCAAGAGAAATGCTGATTTCATCAAGCCCAGTTACATACTCAGAATCTGTACTACTGCGCAAATAGGCATGTCTCTGTAGGCAAAAAACTCATTTCTGACAAAGTTGCCCAAATGCATCTCAGAAGTGTGCAACTTGTTCCCTGAGTTAGAAAACATCGAGAAACGTTCGTTTCTGCTAGCGCTGTGCTTCTACACATGTATTTGCTGAACGGTGAAAGCGCACAGTAATGCACTTTTCTCCCAGCAAATACACTGTTTCTAAGGAAATGGGAACACACTGAGGAGACACTTGTGGGAGCTACTGTGACTAAAACTGAGCTTCCCTACGCACAGGGAAGCAAGAGAAATGCTGATTTCATCAAGCCCAGTTACATACTCAGAATCTGTACTATTGCGCAAATAGGCATGTCTCTGTAGGCAAAAAACTCATTTCTGACAAAGTTGCCCAAATGCATCTCAGAATGTGGAACTTGTTCCCTGAGTTAGAAAACGTCGAAAAACGTTCGTTTCTCCTAGCGTTGTGCTTCTACACATGTATTTGCTGAACGGTGAAAGCGCACAGTAATGCACTTTTCTCCCAGCAAATACACTGTTTCTAAGGAACTGGGAACACACTGAGGAGACACTTGTGGGAGCTACTGTGACTAAAACTGAGCTTCCCTACGCACAGGGAAGCAAGAGAAATGCTGATTTCATCAAGCCCAGTTACATACTCAGAATCTGTACTACTGCGCAAATAGGCATGTCTCTGTAGGCAAAAAACTCATTTCTGACAAAGTTGCCCAAATGCATCTCAGAAGTGTGCAACTTGTTCCCTGAATTAGAAAACATCGAGAAACGTTCGTTTCTGCTAGCGCTGTGCTTCTACACATGTATTTGCTGAACGGTGAAAGCGCACAGTAATGCACTTTTCTCCCAGCAAATACACTGTTTCTAAGGAAATGGGAACACACTGAGGAGACACTTGTGGGAGCTACTGTGACTAAAACTGAGCTTCCCTACGCACAGGGAAGCAAGAGAAATGCTGATTTCATCAAGCCCAGTTACATACTCAGAATCTGTACTACTGCGCAAATAGGCATGTCTCTGTAGGCAAAAAACTCATTTCTGACAAAGTTGCCCAAATGCATCTCAGAAGTGTGCAACTTGTTCCCTGAGTTAGAAAACGTCGAAAAACGGTCGTTTCTGCTAGCGCTGTGCTTCTACACATATACTTGCTGAAGGTTGAAAGCGCACAGTAATGTACTTTTCTCCCAGCACATACACTGTTTCTAAGGAAATGGGAACACACTGAGGAGACACATGTGGGAGCTACTGTGACTAAAACTGAGCTTCCCTACGCACAGGGAAGCAAGAAAAATGCTGATTTAATCAAGCCCAGCTACATACTCAGAATCTGTACTACTGCGCAAATAGGCATGTCTCTTTAGGCAAAAAACTCATTTCTGACAAAGTTGCCCAAATGCATCTCAGAAGTGTGCAACTTGTTCCCTGAGTTAGAAAACGTCGAGAAACGGTCGTTTCTGCTAGCACTGTGCTTCTACACATGTACTTGCTGAACGGTGAAAGCGCACAGTAATGCACTTTTCTCCCAGCAAATACACTGTTTCTAAGGAAATGGGAACACACTGAGGAGACACTTGTGGGAGCTACTGTGACTAAAACTGAGCTTCCCTACGCACAGGGAAGCAAGAGAAATGCTGATTTCATCAAGCCCAGTTACATACTCAGAATCTGTACTACTGCGCAAATAGGCATGTCTCTGTAGGCAAAAAACTCATTTCTGACAAAGTTGCCCAAATGCATCTCAGAAGTGTGCAACTTGTTCTCTGAGTTAGAAAACATCGAGAAACGTTCGTTTCTGCTAGCGCTGTGCATCTACACATGTACTTGCTGAACGGTGAAAGCGCACAGTAATGCACTTTTCTCCCAGCAAATACACTGTTTCTAAGGAAATGGGAACACACTGAGGAGACACTTGTGGGAGCTACTGTGACTAAAACTGAGCTTCCCTACGCACAGGGAAGCAAGAGAAATGCTGATTTCATCAAGCCCAGTTACATACTCAGAATCTGTACTACTGCGCAAATAGGCATGTCTCTGTAGGCAAAAAACTCATTTCTGACAAAGTTGCCCAAATGCATCTCAGAAGTGTGCAACTTGTTCTCTGAGTTAGAAAACGTCAAGAAACGGTTGTTTCTGCTAGCGCTGTGCTTCTACACATGTACTTGCTGAACGGTGAAAGCACACAGTAATGCACTTTTCTCCCAGCAAATACACTTTTTCTAAGGAAATGGGAACACACTGAGGAGACACTTGTGGGAGCTACGGTGACTAAAACTGAGCTTCCCTACGCACAGGGAATCAAGAGAAATGCTGATTTCATCAAGCCCAGTTACATACTCAGAATCTGTCCTACTGCGCAAATAGGCATGTCTCTTTAGGCAAAAAACTCATTTCTGACAAAGTTGCCCAAATGCATCTCAGAAGTGTGCAACTTGTTCCCTGAGTTAGAAAACGTCGAGAAACGTTCGTTTCTGCTAGCGCTGTGCTTCTACACATGTATTTGCTGAACGGTGAAAGCGCACAGGAATGCACTTTTCTCCCAGCAAATACACTGTTTCTAAGGAAATGGGAACACACTGAGGAGACACTTGTGCGAGCTACTGTGACGAAAACTCAGCTTCCCTACGCACAGGGAAGCAAGAGAAATGCTGATTTCATCAAGCCCAGTTACATACTCAGAATCTGTCCTACTGCGCAAATAGGCATGTCTCTTTAGGCATAAAACTCATTTCTGACAAAGTTGCCCAAATGCATCTCAGAAGTGTGCAACTTGTTCCCTGAGTTAGAAAACGTCGAGAAACGGTCCTTTCTGCTAGTGCTGTGCTTCTACACATGTACTTGCTGAACGGTGAAAGCGCACAGTAATGTACTTTTCTCCCAGCAAATACACTGTTTCTAAGGAAATGGGAACACAATGAGGAGACACTTGTGGGAGCTACGGTGACTAAAACTGAGCTTCCCTACGCACAGGGAAGCAAGAGAAATGCTGATTTCATCAAGCCCAGTTACATACTCAGAATCTGTACTACTGCGCAAATAGGCATGTCTCTGTAGGCAAAAAACTCATTTCTGACAAAGTTGCCCAAATGCATCTCAGAAGTGTGCAACTTGTTCCCTGAGTTAGAAAACGTCGAAAAACGGTCGTTTCTGCTAGCGCTGTGCTTCTACACATATACTTGCTGAAGGTTGAAAGCGCACAGTAATGTACTTTTCTCCCAGCACATACACTGTTTCTAAGGAAATGGGAACACACTGAGGAGACACATGTGGGAGCTACTGTGACTAAAACTGAGCTTCCCTACGCACAGGGAAGCAAGAGAAATGCTGATTTCATCAAGCCCAGCTACATACTCAGAATCTGTACTACTGCGCAAATAGGCATGTCTCTGTAGGCAAAAAACTCATTTCTGACAAAGTTGCCCAAATGCATCTCAGAAGTGTGCAACTTGTTCCCTGAGTTAGAAAACGTCGAGAAACGGTCGTTTCTGCTAGCGCTGTGCTTCTACACATGTATTTGCTGAACGGTGAAAGCGCACAGTAATGCACTTTTCTCCCAGCAAATACACTGTTTCTAAGGAAATGGGAACACACTGAGGAGACACTTGTGGGAGCTACTGTGACTAAAACTGAGCTTCCCTACGCACAGGGAAGCAAGAGAAATGCTGATTTCATCAAGCCCAGTTACATACTCAGAATCTGTACTACTGCGCAATTAGGCATGTCTCTTTAGGCAAAAAACTCATTTCTGACAAAGTTGCCCAAATGCATCTCAGAAGTGTGCAACTTGTTCCCTGAGTTAGAAAACGTCGAGAAACGGTCGTTTCTGCTAGCGCTGTGCTTCTACACATGTACTTGCTGAACGGTGAAAGCGCACAGTAATGCACTTTTCTCCCAGCAAATACACTGTTTCTAAGGAAATGGGAACACACTGAGGAGACACTTGTGGGAGCTACTGTGACTAAAACTGAGCTTCCCTACGCACAGGGAAGCAAGAGAAATGCTGATTTCATCAAGCCCAGTTACATACTCAGAATCTGTACTACTGCGAAAATAGGCATGTCTCTGTAGGCAAAAAACTCATTTCTGACAAAGTTGCCCAAATGCATCTCAGAAGTGTGCAACTTGTTCCCTGAGTTAGAAAACGTCGAGAAACGGTCGTTTCTGCTAGCGCTGTGCTTCTACACATGTATTTGCTGAACGGTGAAAGCGCACAGTAATGCACTTTTCTCCCAGCAAATACACTGTTTCTAAGGAAATGGGAACACACTGAGGAGACACTTGTGGGAGCTACTGTGACTAAAACTGAGCTTCCCTACGCACAGGGAAGCAAGAGAAATGCTGATTTCATCAAGCCCAGTTACATACTCCGAATCTGTACTACTGCGCAATTAGGCATGTCTCTTTAGGCAAAAAACTCATTTCTGACAAAGTTGCCCAAATGCATCTCAGAAGTGTGCAACTTGTTCCCTGAGTTAGAAAACGTCGAGAAACGGTCGTTTCTGCTAGCGCTGTGCTTCTACACATGTACTTGCTGAACGGTGAAAGCGCACAGTAATGTACTTTTCTCCCAGCAAATACACTGTTTCTAAGGAAATGGGAACACACTGAGGAGACACTTGTGGGAGCTACTGTGACTAAAACTGAGCTTCCCTACGCACAGGGAAGCAAGAGAAATGCTGATTTCATCAAGCCCAGTTACATACTCAGAATCTGTATTTCTGCGCAAATAGGCATATCTCTCTAGGCAAAAAACTCATTTCTGACAAAGTTGCCCAAATGCATCTCAGAAGTGTGCAACTTGTTCTCTGAGTTAGAAAACGTCGAGAAACGGTTGTTTCTGCTAGCGCTGTGCTTCTACACATGTACTTGTTGAACGGTGAAAGCGCACAGTAATGCACTTTTCTCCCAGCAAATACACTTTTTCTAAGGAAATGGGAACACACTGAGGAGACACTTGTGGGAGCTACTGTGACTAAAACTGAGCTTCCCTACGCACAGGGAAGCAAGAGAAATGCTGATTTCATCAAGCCCAGTTACATACTCAGAATCTGTACTACTGCGCAAATAGGCATGTCTCTGTAGGCAAAAAACTCATTTCTGACAAAGTTGCCCAAATGCATCTCAGAAGTGTGCAACTTGTTCCCTGAGTTAGAAAACGTCGAGAAACGGTCGTTTCTGCTAGCGCTGTGCTTCTACACATGTACTTGTTGAACGGTGAAAGCGCACAGTAATGCACTTTTCTCCCAGCAAATACACTTTTTCTAAGGAAATGGGAACACACTGAGGAGACACTTGTGGGAGCTACTGTGACTAAAACTGAGCTTCCCTACGCACAGGGAAGCAAGAGAAATGCTGATTTCATCAAGCCCAGTTACATACTCAGAATCTGTACTACTGCGCAAATAGGCATGTCTCTGTAGGCAAAAAACTCATTTCTGACAAAGTTGCCCAAATGCATCTCAGAAGTGTGCAACTTGTTCCCTGAGTTAGAAAACGTCGAGAAACGGTCGTTTCTGCTAGCGCTGTGCTTCTACACATGTACTTGCTGAACGGTGAAAGCGCACAGTAATGCACTTTTCTCCCAGCAAATACACTGTTTCTAAGGAAATGGGAACACACTGAGGAGACACTTGTGGGAGCTACTGTGACTAAAACTGAGCTTCCCTAGGCACAGGGAAGCAAGAGAAATGCTGATTTCATCAAGCCCAGTTACATACTCAGAATCTGTACTACCGCGCAAATAGGCATGTCTCTTTAGGCAAAAAACTCATTTCTGACAATGTTGCCCAAATGCATCTCGGAAGTGTGCAACTTGTTCTCTGAGTTAGAAAACGTTGAGAAACGTGCGTTTCTGCTAGCGCTGTGCATCTACACATGTACTTGCTGAACGGTGAAAGCGCACAATAATGCACTTTTCTCCCAGCAAATACACTGTTTCTAAGGAAATGGGAACACACTGAGGAGACACTTGTGGGAGCTACTGTGACTAAAACTGAGCTTCCCTACGCACAGGGAAGCAAGAGAAATGCTGATTTCATCAAGCCCAGTTACATACTCAGAATCTGTACTACTGCGCAAATAGGCATGTCTCTTTAGGCAAAAAACTCATTTCTGACAAAGTTGCCCAAATGCATCTCAGAAGTGTGCAACTTGTTCTCTGAGTTAGAAAACGTCGAGAAACGTTCGTTTCTGCTAGCGCTGTGCTTCTACACATGTACTTGCTGAACGGTGAAAGCGCACAGTAATGCACTTTTCTCCCAGCAAATACACTTTTTCTAAGGAAATGGGAACACACTGAGGAGACACTTGTGGGAGCTACTGTGACTAAAACTGAGCTTCCCTACGCACAGGGAAGCAAGAGAAATGCTGATTTCATCAAGCCCAGTTACATACTCAGAATCTGTACTACTGCGCAAATAGGCATGTCTCTGTAGGCAAAAAACTCATTTCTGACAAAGTTGCCCAAATGCATCTCAGAAGTGTGCAACTTGTTCCCTGAGTTAGAAAACGTCGAGAAACGGTCGTTTCTGCTAGCGCTGTGCTTCTACACATGTATTTGCTGAACGGTGAAAGCGCACAGTAATGCACTTTTCACCCAGCAAATACACTGTTTCTAAGGAAATGGGAACACACTGAGGAGACACTTGTGGGAGCTACTGTGACTAAAACTCAGCTTCCCTACGCACAGGGAAGCAAGAGAAATGCTGATTTCATCACGCCCAGTTACATACTCAGAATCTGTACTACTGCGCAAATAGGCATGTCTCTTTAGGCAAAAAACTCATTTCAGACAAAGTTGCCCAAATGCATCTCAGAAGTGTGCAACTTGTTCCCTGAGTTAGAAAACGTCAAGAAACGGTCGTTTCTGCTAGCGCTGTGCTTCTACACATGTACTTGCTGAACGGTGAAAGCGCACAGTAATGTACTTTTCTCCCAGCAAATACACTGTTTCTAAGGAAATGGGAACACACTGAGGAGACACTTGTGGGAGCTACGGTGACAAAAACTGAGCTTCCCTACGCACAGGGAAGCAAGAGAAATGCTGATTTCATCAAGCCCAGTTACATACTCAGAATCTGTACTACTGCGCAAATAGGCATGTCTCTGTAGGCAAAAAACTCATTTCTGACAAAGTTGCCCAAATGCATCTCAGAAGTGTGCAACTTGTTCTCTGAGTTAGAAAACGTCGAGAAACGGTTGTTTCTGCTAGCGCTGTGCTTCTACACATGTACTTGCTGAACGGTGAAAGCGCACAGTAATGCACTTTTCTCCCAGCAAATACACTTTTTCTAAGGAAATGGGAACACACTGAGGAGACACTTGTGGGAGCTACTGTGACTAAAACTGAGCTTCCCTACGCACAGGGAAGCAAGAGAAATGCTGATTTCATCAAGCCCAGTTACATACTCAGAATCTGTACTACTGCGCAAATAGGCATGTCTCTTTAGGCAAAAAACTCATTTCAGACAAAGTTGCCCAAATGCATCTCAGAAGTGTGCAACTTGTTCCCTGAGTTAGAAAACGTCAAGAAACGGTCGTTTCTGCTAGCGCTGTGCTTCTACACATGTACTTGCTGAACGGTGAAAGCGCACAGTAATGTACTTTTCTCCCAGCAAATACACTGTTTCTAAGGAAATGGGAACACACTGAGGAGACACTTGTGGGAGCTACGGTGACAAAAACTGAGCTTCCCTACGCACAGGGAAGCAAGAGAAATGCTGATTTCATCAAGCCCAGTTACATACTCAGAATCTGTACTACTGCGCAAATAGGCATGTCTCTGTAGGCAAAAAACTCATTTCTGACAAAGTTGCCCAAATGCATCTCAGAAGTGTGCAACTTGTTCTCTGAGTTAGAAAACGTCGAGAAACGGTTGTTTCTGCTAGCGCTGTGCTTCTACACATGTACTTGCTGAACGGTGAAAGCGCACAGTAATGCACTTTTCTCCCAGCAAATACACTTTTTCTAAGGAAATGGGAACACACTGAGGAGACACTTGTGGGAGCTACTGTGACTAAAACTGAGCTTCCCTACGCACAGGGAAGCAAGAGAAATGCTGATTTCATCAAGCCCAGTTACATACTCAGAATCTGTACTACTGCGCAAATAGGCATGTCTCTGTAGGCAAAAAACTCATTTCTGACAAAGTTGCCCAAATGCATCTCAGAAGTGTGCAACTTGTTCCCTGAGTTAGAAAACGTCGAGAAACGGTCGTTTCTGGTAGCGCTGTGCTTCTACACATGTATTTGCTGAACGGTGAAAGCGCACAGTAATGCACTTTTCTCCCAGCAAATACACTGTTTCTAAGGAAATGGGAACACACTGAGGAGACACTTGTGGGAGCTACTGTGACTAAAACTGAGCTTCCCTACGCACAGGGAAGCAAGAGAAATGCTGATTTCATCAAGCCCAGTTACATACTCAGAATCTGTACTACTGCGCAATTAGGCATGTCTCTTTAGGCAAAAAACTCATTTCTGACAAAGTTGCCCAAATGCATCTCAGAAGTGTGCAACTTGTTCCCTGAGTTAGAAAACGTAGAGAAACGGTCGTTTCTGCTAGTGCTGTGCTTCTACACATGTACTTGCTGAACGGTGAAAGCGCACAGTAATGCACTTTTCTCCCAGCAAATACACTGTTTCTAAGGAAATGGGAACACACTGAGGAGACACTTGTGGGAGCTACTGTGACTAAAACTGAGCTTCCTTACGCACAGGGAAGCAAGAGAAATGCTGATTTCATCAAGCCCAGTTACATACTCAGAATCTGTACTACTGCGCAAATAGGCATGTCTCTTTAGGCAAAAAACTCATTTCTGACAAAGTTGCCCAAATGCATCTCAGAAGAGTTCAACTTGTTCCCTGAGTTAGAAAACGTCGAGAAACGGTCGTTTCTGCTAGCGCTGTGCTTCTACACATGTACTTGCTGAACAGTGAAAGCTCACAGTAATGCACTTTTCTCCCAGCAAATACACTGTTTCTAAGGAAATGGGAACACACTGAGGAGACACTTGTGGGAGCTACTGTGACTAAAACTGAGCTTCCCTACGCACAGGGAAGCAAGAGAAATGCTGATTTCATCAAGCCCAGTTACATACTCAGAATCTGTACTACTGCGCAAATAGGCATGTCTCTGTAGGCAAAAAACTCATTTCTGACAAAGTTGCCCAAATGCATCTCAGAAGTGTGCAACTTGTTCCCTGAGTTAGAAAACGTCGAGAAACGGTCGTTTCTGCTAGCGCTGTGCTTCTACACATGTATTTGCTGAACGTTGAAAGCGCACAGTAATGCACTTTTCACCCAGCAAATACACTGTTTCTAAGGAAATGGGAACACACTGAGGAGACACTTGTGGGAGCTACTGTGACTAAAACTCAGCTTCCCTACGCACAGGGAAGCAAGAGAAATGCTGATTTCATCAAGCCCAGTTACATACTCAGAATCTGTACTACTGCGCAAATAGGCAAGTCTCTTTAGGCAAAAAACTCATTTCAGACAAAGTTGCCCAAATGCATCTCAGAAGTGTGCAACTTGTTCCCTGAGTTAGAAAACGTCAAGAAACGGTCGTTTCTGCTAGCGCTGTGCTTCTACACATGTACTTGCTGAACGGTGAAAGCGCACAGTAATGTACTTTTCTCCCAGCAAATACACTGTTTCTAAGGAAATGGGAACACACTGAGGAGACACTTGTGGGAGCTACGGTGACAAAAACTGAGCTTCCCTACGCACAGGGAAGCAAGAGAAATGCTGATTTCATCAAGCCCAGTTACATACTCAGAATCTGTACTACTGCGCAAATAGGCATGTCTCTGTAGGCAAAAAACTCATTTCTGACAAAGTTGCCCAAATGCATCTCAGAAGTGTGCAACTTGTTCTCTGAGTTAGAAAACGTCGAGAAACGGTTGTTTCTGCTAGCGCTGTGCTTCTACACATGTACTTGCTGAACGGTGAAAGCGCACAGTAATGCACTTTTCTCCCAGCAAATACACTTTTTCTAAGGAAATGGGAACACACTGAGGAGACACTTGTGGGAGCTACTGTGACTAAAACTGAGCTTCCCTACGCACAGGGAAGCAAGAGAAATGCTGATTTCATCAAGCCCAGTTACATACTCAGAATCTGTACTACTGCGCAAATAGGCATGTCTCTGTAGGCAAAAAACTCATTTCTGACAAAGTTGCCCAAATGCATCTCAGAAGTGTGCAACTTGTTCCCTGAGTTAGAAAACGTCGAGAAACGGTCGTTTCTGGTAGCGCTGTGCTTCTACACATGTATTTGCTGAACGGTGAAAGCGCACAGTAATGCACTTTTCTCCCAGCAAATACACTGTTTCTAAGGAAATGGGAACACACTGAGGAGACACTTGTGGGAGCTACTGTGACTAAAACTGAGCTTCCCTACGCACAGGGAAGCAAGAGAAATGCTGATTTCATCAAGCCCAGTTACATACTCAGAATCTGTACTACTGCGCAATTAGGCATGTCTCTTTAGGCAAAAAACTCATTTCTGACAAAGTTGCCCAAATGCATCTCAGAAGTGTGCAACTTGTTCCCTGAGTTAGAAAACGTAGAGAAACGGTCGTTTCTGCTAGTGCTGTGCTTCTACACATGTACTTGCTGAACGGTGAAAGCGCACAGTAATGCACTTTTCTCCCAGCAAATACACTGTTTCTAAGGAAATGGGAACACACTGAGGAGACACTTGTGGGAGCTACTGTGACTAAAACTGAGCTTCCTTACGCACAGGGAAGCAAGAGAAATGCTGATTTCATCAAGCCCAGTTACATACTCAGAATCTGTACTACTGCGCAAATAGGCATGTCTCTTTAGGCAAAAAACTCATTTCTGACAAAGTTGCCCAAATGCATCTCAGAAGAGTTCAACTTGTTCCCTGAGTTAGAAAACGTCGAGAAACGGTCGTTTCTGCTAGCGCTGTGCTTCTACACATGTACTTGCTGAACAGTGAAAGCTCACAGTAATGCACTTTTCTCCCAGCAAATACACTGTTTCTAAGGAAATGGGAACACACTGAGGAGACACTTGTGGGAGCTACTGTGACTAAAACTGAGCTTCCCTACGCACAGGGAAGCAAGAGAAATGCTGATTTCATCAAGCCCAGTTACATACTCAGAATCTGTACTACTGCGCAAATAGGCATGTCTCTGTAGGCAAAAAACTCATTTCTGACAAAGTTGCCCAAATGCATCTCAGAAGTGTGCAACTTGTTCCCTGAGTTAGAAAACGTCGAGAAACGGTCGTTTCTGCTAGCGCTGTGCTTCTACACATGTATTTGCTGAACGGTGAAAGCGCACAGTAATGCACTTTTCACCCAGCAAATACACTGTTTCTAAGGAAATGGGAACACACTGAGGAGACACTTGTGGGAGCTACTGTGACTAAAACTCAGCTTCCCTACGCACAGGGAAGCAAGAGAAATGCTGATTTCATCAAGCCCAGTTACATACTCAGAATCTGTACTACTGCGCAAATAGGCAAGTCTCTTTAGGCAAAAAACTCATTTCAGACAAAGTTGCCCAAATGCATCTCAGAAGTGTGCAACTTGTTCCCTGAGTTAGAAAACGTCAAGAAACGGTCGTTTCTGCTAGCGCTGTGCTTCTACACATGTACTTGCTGAACGGTGAAAGCGCACAGTAATGTACTTTTCTCCCAGCAAATACACTGTTTCTAAGGAAATGGGAACACACTGAGGAGACACTTGTGGGAGCTACGGTGACAAAAACTGAGCTTCCCTACGCACAGGGAAGCAAGAGAAATGCTGATTTCATCAAGCCCAGTTACATACTCAGAATCTGTACTACTGCGCAAATAGGCATGTCTCTGTAGGCAAAAAACTCATTTCTGACAAAGTTGCCCAAATGCATCTCAGAAGTGTGCAACTTGTTCTCTGAGTTAGAAAACGTCGAGAAACGGTTGTTTCTGCTAGCGCTGTGCTTCTACACATGTACTTGCTGAACGGTGAAAGCGCACAGTAATGCACTTTTCTCCCAGCAAATACACTTTTTCTAAGGAAATGGGAACACACTGAGGAGACACTTGTGGGAGCTACTGTGACTAAAACTGAGCTTCCCTACGCACAGGGAAGCAAGAGAAATGCTGATTTCATCAAGCCCAGTTACATACTCAGAATCTGTACTACTGCGCAAATAGGCATGTCTCTGTAGGCAAAAAACTCATTTCTGACAAAGTTGCCCAAATGCATCTCAGAAGTGTGCAACTTGTTCCCTGAGTTAGAAAACGTCGAGAAACGGTCGTTTCTGGTAGCGCTGTGCTTCTACACATGTATTTGCTGAACGGTGAAAGCGCACAGTAATGCACTTTTCTCCCAGCAAATACACTGTTTCTAAGGAAATGGGAACACACTGAGGAGACACTTGTGGGAGCTACTGTGACTAAAACTGAGCTTCCCTACGCACAGGGAAGCAAGAGAAATGCTGATTTCATCAAGCCCAGTTACATACTCAGAATCTGTACTACTGCGCAATTAGGCATGTCTCTTTAGGCAAAAAACTCATTTCTGACAAAGTTGCCCAAATGCATCTCAGAAGTGTGCAACTTGTTCCCTGAGTTAGAAAACGTAGAGAAACGGTCGTTTCTGCTAGTGCTGTGCTTCTACACATGTACTTGCTGAACGGTGAAAGCGCACAGTAATGCACTTTTCTCCCAGCAAATACACTGTTTCTAAGGAAATGGGAACACACTGAGGAGACACTTGTGGGAGCTACTGTGACTAAAACTGAGCTTCCCTACGCACAGGGAAGCAAGAGAAATGCTGATTTCATCAAGCCCAGTTACATACTCAGAATCTGTACTACTGCGCAAATAGGCATGTCTCTTTAGGCAAAAAACTCATTTCTGACAAAGTTGCCCAAATGCATCTCAGAAGAGTTCAACTTGTTCCCTGAGTTAGAAAACGTCGAGAAACGGTCGTTTCTGCTAGCGCTGTGCTTCTACACATGTACTTGCTGAACAGTGAAAGCTCACAGTAATGCACTTTTCTCCCAGCAAATACACTGTTTCTAAGGAAATGGGAACACACTGAGGAGACACTTGTGGGAGCTACTGTGACTAAAACTGAGCTTCCCTACGCACAGGGAAGCAAGAGAAATGCTGATTTCATCAAGCCCAGTTACATACTCAGAATCTGTACTACTGCGCAAATAGGCATGTCTCTGTAGGCAAAAAACTCATTTCTGACAAAGTTGCCCAAATGCATCTCAGAAGTGTGCAACTTGTTCCCTGAGTTAGAAAACGTCGAGAAACGGTCGTTTCTGCTAGTGCTGTGCTCCTACACATGTACTTGCTGAACGGTGAAAGCGCAAAGTAATGCACTTTTCTCCCAGCAAATACACTGTTTCTAAGGAAATGGGAACACACTGAGGAGACACTTGTGGGAGCTACTGTGACTAAAACTGAGCTTCCCTACGCACAGGGAAGCAAGAGAAATGCTGATTTCATCAAGCCCAGTTACATACTCAGAATCTGTACTACTGCGCAAATAGGCATGTCTCTTTAGGCAAAAAACTCATTTCTGACAAAGTTGCCCAAATGCATCTCAGAAGAGTTCAACTTGTTCCCTGAGTTAGAAAACGTCGAGAAACGGTCGTTTCTGCTAGCGCTGTGCTTCTACACATGTACTTGCTGAACAGTGAAAGCTCACAGTAATGCACTTTTCTCCCAGCAAATACACTGTTTCTAAGGAAATGGGAACACACTGAGGAGACACTTGTGGGAGCTACTGTGACTAAAACTGAGCTTCCCTACGCACAGGGAAGCAAGAGAAATGCTGATTTCATCAAGCCCAGTTACATACTCAGAATCTGTACTACTGCGCAAATAGGCATGTCTCTGTAGGCAAAAAACTCATTTCTGACAAAGTTGCCCAAATGCATCTCAGAAGTGTGCAACTTGTTCCCTGAGTTAGAAAACGTCGAGAAACGGTCGTTTCTGCTAGCGCTGTGCTTCTACACATGTATTTGCTGAACTGTGAAAGCGCACAGTAATGCACTTTTCTCCCAGCAAATACACTGTTTCTAAGGAAATGGGAACACACTGAGGAGACACTTGTGGGAGCTACTGTGACTAAAACTGAGCTTCCCTACGCACAGGGAAGCAAGAGAAATGCTGATTTCATCAAGCCCAGTTACATACTCAGAATCTGTACTACTGCGCAAATAGGCATGTCTCTTTAGGCAAAAAACTCATTTCTGACAAAGTTGCCCAAATGCATCTCAGAAGTGTGCAACTTGTTCCCTGAGTTAGAAAACGTCAAGAAACGTTCGTTTCTGCTAGCGCTGTGCTTCTACACATGTACTTGCTGAACGGTGAAAGCGCAAAGTAATGCACTTTTCTCCCAGCAAATACACTGTTTCTAAGGAAATGGGAACACACTGAGGAGACACTTGTGGGAGCTACTGTGACTAAAACTGAGCTTCCCTACGCACAGGGAAGCAAGAGAAATGCTGATTTCATCAAGCCCAGTTACATACTCAGAATCTGTACAACTGCGCAAATAGGCATGTCTCTTTAGGCAAAAAACTCATTTCTGACAAAGTTGCCCAAATGCATCTCAGAAGAGTTCAACTTGTTCCCTGAGTTAGAAAACGTCGAGAAACGGTCGTTTCTGCTAGCGCTGTGCTTCTACACATGTACTTGCTGAACAGTGAAAGCTCACAGTAATGCACTTTTCTCCCAGCAAATACAATGTTTCTAAGGAAATGGGAACACACTGAGGAGACACTTGTGGGAGCTACTATGACTAAAACTGAGCTTCCCTACGCACAGGGAAGCAAGAGAAATGCTGATTTCATCAAGCCCAGTTACATACTCAGAATCTGTACTACTGCGCAAATAGGCATGTCTCTGTAGGCAAAAAACTCATTTCTAACAAAGTTGCCCAAATGCATCTCAGAAGTGTGCAACTAGTTCCCTGAGTTAGAAAACGTCGAGATACGGTCGTTTCTGCTAGCGCTGTGCTTCTACACATGTACTTGCTGAACGGTGAAAGCGCACAGTAATGCACTTTTCTCCCAGCAAATACACTGTTTCTAAGGAAATGGGAACACACTGAGGAGACACTTGTGGGAGCTACTGTGACTAAAACTGAGCTTCCCTACGCACAGGGAAGCAAGAGAAATGCTGATTTCATCAAGCCCAGTTACATACTCAGAATCTGTACTACTGCGCAAATAGGCATGTCTCTGTAGGCAAAAAACTCATTTCTGACAAAGTTGCCCAAGTGCATCTCAGAAGTGTGCAACTTGTTCCCTGAGTTAGAAAACGTCGAGAAACGGTCGTTTCTGCTAGTGCTGTGCTCCTACACATGTACTTGCTGAACGGTGAAAGCGCAAAGTAATGCACTTTTCTCCCAGCAAATACACTGTTTCTAAGGAAATGGGAACACACTGAGGAGACACTTGTGGGAGCTACTGTGACTAAAACTGAGCTTCCCTACGCACAGGGAAGCAAGAGAAATGCTGATTTCATCAAGCCCAGTTACATACTCAGAATCTGTACTACTGCGCAAATAGGCATGTCTCTTTAGGCAAAAAACTCATTTCTGACAAAGTTGCCCAAATGCATCTCAGAAGAGTTCAACTTGTTCCCTGAGTTAGAAAACGTCGAGAAACGGTCGTTTCTGCTAGCGCTGTGCTTCTACACATGTACTTGCTGAACAGTGAAAGCTCACAGTAATGCACTTTTCTCCCAGCAAATACACTGTTTCTAAGGAAATGGGAACACACTGAGGAGACACTTGTGGGAGCTACTGTGACTAAAACTGAGCCTCCCTACGCACAGGGAAGCAAGAGAAATGCTGATTTCATCAAGCCCAGTTACATACTCAGAATCTGTACTACTGCGCAAATAGGCATGTCTCTGTAGGCAAAAAACTCATTTCTGACAAAGTTGCCCAAATGCATCTCAGAAGTGTGCAACTTGTTCCCTGAGTTAGAAAACGTCGAGAAACGGTCGTTTCTGCTAGCGCTGTGCTTCTACACATGTATTTGCTGAACTGTGAAAGCGCACAGTAATGCACTTTTCTCCCAGCAAATACACTGTTTCTAAGGAAATGGGAACACACTGAGGAGACACTTGTGGGAGCTACTGTGACTAAAACTGAGCTTCCCTACGCACAGGGAAGCAAGAGAAATGCTGATTTCATCAAGCCCAGTTACATACTCAGAATCTGTACTACTGCGCAAATAGGCATGTCTCTTTAGGCAAAAAACTCATTTCTGACAAAGTTGCCCAAATGCATCTCAGAAGTGTGCAACTTGTTCCCTGAGTTAGAAAACGTCAAGAAACGTTCGTTTCTGCTAGCGCTGTGCTTCTACACATGTACTTGCTGAACGGTGAAAGCGCAAAGTAATGCACTTTTCTCCCAGCAAATACACTGTTTCTAAGGAAATGGGAACACACTGAGGAGACACTTGTGGGAGCTACTGTGACTAAAACTGAGCTTCCCTACGCACAGGGAAGCAAGAGAAATGCTGATTTCATCAAGCCCAGTTACATACTCAGAATCTGTACAACTGCGCAAATAGGCATGTCTCTTTAGGCAAAAAACTCATTTCTGACAAAGTTGCCCAAATGCATCTCAGAAGAGTTCAACTTGTTCCCTGAGTTAGAAAACGTCGAGAAACGGTCGTTTCTGCTAGCGCTGTGCTTCTACACATGTACTTGCTGAACAGTGAAAGCTCACAGTAATGCACTTTTCTCCCAGCAAATACAATGTTTCTAAGGAAATGGGAACACACTGAGGAGACACTTGTGGGAGCTACTGTGACTAAAACTGAGCTTCCCTACGCACAGGGAAGCAAGAGAAATGCTGATTTCATCAAGCCCAGTTACATACTCAGAATCTGTACTACTGCGCAAATAGGCATGTCTCTGTAGGCAAAAAACTCATTTCTAACAAAGTTGCCCAAATGCATCTCAGAAGTGTGCAACTAGTTCCCTGAGTTAGAAAACGTCGAGATACGGTCGTTTCTGCTAGCGCTGTGCTTCTACACATGTACTTGCTGAACGGTGAAAGCGCACAGTAATGCACTTTTTTCCCAGCAAATACACTGTTTCTAAGGAAATGGGAACACACTGAGGAGACACTTGTGGGAGCTACTGTGACTAAAACTGAGCTTCCCTACGCACAGGGAAGCAAGAGAAATGCTGATTTCATCAAGCCCAGTTACATACTCATAATCTGTACTACTGCGCAAATAGGCATGTCTCTGTAGGCAAAAAACTCATTTCTGACAAAGTTGCCCAAATGCATCTCAGAAGTGTGCAAATTGTTCCCTGAGTTAGAAAACGTCGAGAAACGGTCGATTCTGCTAGCGCTGTGCTTCTACACATGTATTTGCAGAACGGTGAAAGCGCACAGTAATGCACTTTTCTCCCAGCAAATACACTGTTTCTAAGGAAATGGGAACACACTGAGGAGACACTTGTGGGAGCTACTGTGACTAAAACTGAGCTTCCCTACGCACAGGGAAGCAAGAGAAATGCTGATTTCATCAAGCCCAGTTACATACTCAGAATCTGTACTACTGCGCAAATAGGCATGTCTCTTTAGGCAAAAAACTCATTTCTGACAAAGTTGCCCAAATGCATCTCAGAAGTGTGCAACTTGTTCCCTGAGTTAGAAAACGTCGAGAAACGGTCGTTTCTGCTAGCGCTGTGCTTCTACACATGTACTTGCTGAACGGTGAAAGCGCACAGTAATGCACTTTTCTCCCAGCAAATACACTGTTTCTAAGGAAATGGGAACACACTGAGGAGACACCTGTGGGAGCTACTGTGACTAAAACTGAGCTTCCCTACGCACAGGGAAGCAAGAGAAATGCTGATTTCATCAAGCCCAGTTACATACTCAGAATCTGTACTACTGCGCAAATAGGCATGTCTCTTTAGGCAAAAAATTCATTTCTGACAAAGTTGCCCAAATGCATCTCAGAAGTGTGCAACTTGTTCCCTGAGTTAGAAAACGTCGAGAAATGTTCGTTTCTGCTAGCGCTGTGCTTCTACACATGTATTTGCTGAACGGTGAAAGCGCACAGTAATGCACTTTTCTCCCAGCAAATACACTGTTTCTAAGGAAATGGGAACACACTGAGGAGACACTTGTGGGATCTACAGTGACTAAAACTGAGCTTCCCTACGCACCGGGAAGCAAGAGAAATGCTGATTTCATCAAGCCCAGTTACATACTCAGAATTTGTACTACTGCGCAAATAGGCATGTCTCTTTAGGCAAAAACCTCGTTTCAGACAAAGTTGCCCAAATGCATCTCAGAAGTGTGCAACTTGTTCCCTGAGTTAGAAAACGTCGAGAAACGGTCGTTTCTGCTAGCGCTGTGCTTCTACACATGTACTTGCTGAACGGTGAAAGCACACAGTAATGCACTTTTCTCCCAGCAAATACACTGTTTCTAAGGAAATGGGAACACACTGAGGAGACACTTGTGGGAGCTACTGTGACTAAAACTGAGCTTCCCTACGCACAGGGAAGCAAGAGAAATGCTGATTTCATCAAGCCCAGTTACATACTCAGAATCTGTACTACTGCACAAATAGGCATTTCTCTTTAGGCAAAAACCTCATTTCAGACAAAGTTGCCCAAATGCATCTCAGAAGTGTGCAACTTGTTCTCTGAGTTAGAAAACGTCGAGAAACGGTCGTCTCTGCTAGCGCTGTGCTTCTACACATGTACTTGCTGAACGGGGAAAGCACACAGTAATGCACTTTTCTCCCAGCAAATACACTGTTTCTAAGGAAATGGGAACACACTGAGGAGACACTTGTGGGAGCTACTGTGACTAAAACTGAGCTTCCCTACGCACAGGGAAGCAAGAGAAATGCTGATTTCATCAAGCCCAGTTACATACTCAGAATCTGTACTACTGCGCAAATAGGCATGTCTCTTTAGGCAAAAAACTCATTTCTGACAAAGTTGCCCAAATGCATCTCAGAAGTGTGCAACTTGTTCCCTGAGTTAGAAAACGTCGAGAAATGTTCGTTTCTGCTAGCGCTGTGCTTCTACACATGTATTTGCTGAACGGTGAAAGCGCACAGTAATGCACTTTTCTCCCAGCAAATACACTGTTTCTAAGGAAATGGGAACACACTGAGGAGACACTTGTGGGATCTACAGTGACTAAAACTGAGCTTCCCTACGCACCGGGAAGCAAGAGAAATGCTGATTTCATCAAGCCCAGTTACGTACTCAGAATTTGTACTACTGCGCAAATAGGCATGTCTCTTTAGGCAAAAACCTCGTTTCAGACAAAGTTGCCCAAATGCATCTCAGAAGTGTGCAACTTGTTCCCTGAGTTAGAAAACGTCGAGAAACGGTCGTTTCTGCTAGCGCTGTGCTTCTACACATGTACTTGCTGAACGGTGAAAGCGCACAGTAATGCACTTTTCTCCCAGCAAATACACTGTTTCTAAGGAAATGGGAACACACTGTGGAGACACTTGTGGGAGCTACTGTGATTAAAACTGAGCTTCCCTACGCACAGGGAAGCAAGAGAAATGCTGATTTCATCAAGCCCAGTTACATACTCAGAATCTGTACTACTGCGCAAATAGGCATGTCTCTTTAGGCAAAAAACTCATTTCTGACAAAGTTGCCCAAATGCATCTCAGAAGTGTGCAACTTGTTCCCTGAGTTAGAAAACGTCGAGAAACGGTCGTTTCTGCTAGCGCTGTGCTTCTACACATGTACTTGCTGAACGTTGAAAGCACACAGTAATGTACTTTTCTCCCTGCAAATACACTGTTTCTAAGGAAATGGGAACACACTGAGGAGACACTTGTGGGAGCTACTGTGACTAAAACTGAGCTTCCCTACGCACAGGGAAGCAAGAGAAATGCTGATTTCATCTAGCCCAGCTACATACTCAAAATCTGTACTACTGCGCAAATAGGCATGTCTCTTTAGGCAAAAAATTCATTTCTGACAAAGTTGCCCAAATGCATCTCAGAAGTGTGCAACTTGTTCCCTGAGTTAGAAAACGTCGAGAAACGGTCGTTTCTGCTAGCGCTGTGCTTCTACACATGTATTTGCTGAACGGTGAAAGCACACAGTAATGCACTTTTCTCCCAGCAAATACACTGTTTCTAAGGAAATGGGAACACACTGAGGAGACACTTGTGGGATCTACAGTGACTAAAACTGAGCTTCCCTACGCACCGGGAAGCAAGAGAAATCCTGATTTCATCAAGCCCAGTTACATACTCAGAATTTGTACTACTGCGCAAATAGGCATGTCTCTTTAGGCAAAAACCTCATTTCAGACAAAGTTGCCCAAATGCATCTCAGAAGTGTGCAACTTGTTCCCTGAGTTAGAAAACGTCGAGAAACGTTCGTTTCTGCTAGCGCTGTGCTTCTACACATGTACTTGCTGAACGGTGAAAGCGCACAGTAATGCACTTTTCTCCCAGCAAATACACTGTTTCTAAGGAAATGGGAACACACTGAGGAGACACTTGTGGGAGCTACTGTGACTAAAACTGAGCTTCCCTATGCACAGGGAAGCAAGAGAAATGCTGATTTCATCAAGCCCAGTTACATACTCAGAATCTGTACTACTGCGCAAATAGGCATGTCTCTTTAGGCAAAAAACACATTTCTGACAAAGGTGCCCAAATGCATCTCAGAAGTGTGCAACTTGTTCCCTGAGTTAGAAAACGTAGAGAAACGGTCGATTCTGCTAGCGCTGTGCTTCTACACATGTATTTGCTGAACGGTGAAAGCGCACAGTAATGCACTTTTCTAACAGCAAATACACTGTTTCTAAGGAAATGGGAACACACTGAGGAGACACTTGTGGGAGCTACTGTGACTAAAACTGAGCTTCCCTACGCACAGGGAAGCAAGAGAAATGCTGATTTCATCAAGCCCAGTTACATACTCAGACTCTGTACTACTGTGCAAATAGGCATGTCTCTTTAGGCAAAAAACTCATTTCTGACAAAGTTGCCCAAATGCATCTCAGAAGTGTGCAACATGTTCCCTGAGTTAGAAAACATCGAGAAACGGTCGTTTCTGCTAGCGCTGTGCTTCTACACATGTACTTGCTGAACGGTGAAAGCGCACAGTAATGCACTTTTCTCCCAGCAAATACACTGTTTCTAAGGAAATGGGAACACACTGAGGAGACACTTGTGGGAGCTACTGTGACTAAAACTGAGCTTCCCTATGCACAGGGAAGCAAGAGAAATGCTGATTTCATCAAGCCCAGTTACATACTCAGAATCTGTACTACTGCGCAAATAGGCATGTCTCTTTAGGCAAAAAACTCATTTCTGACAAAGTTGCCCAAATTCATCTCAGAAGTGTGCAACTTGTTCCCTGAGTTAGAAAACGTCGAGAAACGTTCGTTTCTGCTAGCGCTGTGCTTCTACACATGTATTTGCTGAACGGTGAAAGCGCACAGTAATGCACTTTTCTCCCAGCAAATACACTGTTTCAAAGAAATGGGAACACACTGAGGAGACACTTGTGGGATCTACAGTGACTAAAACTGAGCTTCCCTACGCACCGGGAAGCAAGAGAAATCCTGATTTCATCAAGCCCAGTTACATACTCAGACTCTGTACTACTGCGCAAATAGGCATGTCTCTTTAGGCAAAAAACTCATTTCTGACAAAGTTGCCCAAATGCATCTCAGAAGTGTGCAACATGTTCCCTGAGTTAGAAAACATCGAGAAACGGTCGTTTCTGCTAGCGCTGTGCTTCTACACATGTACTTGCTGAACGGTGAAAGCGCACAGTAATGCACTTTTCTCCCAGCAAATACACTGTTTCTAAGGAAATGGGAACACACTGAGGAGACACTTGTGGGAGCTACTGTGACTAAAACTGAGCTTCCCTATGCACAGGGAAGCAAGAGAAATGCTGATTTCATCAAGCCCAGTTACATACTCAGAATCTGTACTACTGCGCAAATAGGCATGTCTCTTTAGGCAAAAAACTCATTTCTGACAAAGTTGCCCAAATGCATCTCAGAAGTGTGCAACTTGTTCCCTGAGTTAGAAAACGTCGAGAAACGTTCGTTTCTGCTAGCGCTGTGCTTCTACACATGTATTTGCTGAACGGTGAAAGCGCACAGTAATGCACTTTTCTCCCAGCAAATACACTGTTTCAAAGAAATGGGAACACACTGAGGAGACACTTGTGGGATCTACAGTGACTAAAACTGAGCTTCCCTACGCACCGGGAAGCAAGAGAAATCCTGATTTCATCAAGCCCAGTTACATACTCAGAATTTGTACTACTGCGCAAATAGGCATGTCTCTTTAGGCAAAAAACTCATTTCAGACAAAGTTGCCCAAATGCATCTCAGAAGTGTGCAACTTGTTCCCTGAGTTAGAAAACGTCGAGAAACGGTCGTTTCTGCTAGCGCTGTGCTTCTACACATGTACTAGCTGAACGGTGAAAGCGCACAGTAATGCACTTTTCTCCCAGCAAATACACTGTTCCTAAGGAAATGGGAACACACTGAGGAGACACTTGTGGGAGCTACTGTGACTAAAACTGAGCTTCCCTACGCACAGGGAAGCAAGAGAAATGCTGATTTCATCAAGCCCAGTTACCTACTCAGAATCTGTACTACTGCGCAAATAGGCATGTCTCTTTAGGCAAAAAACTCATTTCTGACAAAGGTGCCCAAATGCATCTCAGAAGTGTGCAACTTGTTCCCTGAGTTAGAAAACGTAGAGAAACGGTCGATTCTGCTAGCGCTGTGCTTCTACACATGTACTTGCTGAACGGTGAAAGGGAACAGTAATGCACTTTTCTCCCAGCAAATACACTGTTTCTAAGGAAATGGGAACACACTGAGGAGACACTTGTGGGAGCTACTGTGACTAAAACTGAGCTTCCCTACGCACAGGGAAGCAAGAGAAATGCTGATTTCATCATGCCCAGTTACATACTCAGAATCTGTACTACTGCGCAAATAGGCATGTCTCTTTAGGCAAAAAACTCATTTATGACAAAGTTGCCCAAATGCATCTCAGAAGTGTGCAACTTCTTCCCTGAGTTAGAAAACGTCGAGAAACGGTCGTTTGTGCTAGCGCTGTGCTTCTACACATGTACTTGCTGAACGGTGAAAGCGCACAGTAATGTACTTTTCTCACAGCAAATACACTGTTTCTAAGGAAATGGGAACACACTGAGGAGACACTTGTGGGAGCTACTGTGACTAAAACTGAGCTTTCCTACGCACAGGGAAGCAAGAGAAATGCTGATTTCATCAAGCCCAGCTACATACTCAGAATCTGTACTACTGCGCAAATAGGCATGTCTCTTTAGGCAAAAAACTCATTTCTGACAAAGGTGCCCAAATGCATCTCAGAAGTGTGCAAATTGTTCCCTGAGTTAGAAAACGTCGAGAAACGGTCGATTCTGCTAGCGCTGTGCTTCTACACATGTATTTGCTGAACGGTGAAAGGGCACAGTAATGCACTTTTCTCCCAGCAAATACACTGTTTCTAAGGAAATGGGAACACACTGAGGAGACACTTGTGGGAGCTACTGTGACTAAAACTGAGCTTCCCTACGCACAGGGAATTAAGAGAAATGCTGATTTCATCAAGCCCAGTTACATACTCAGAATCTGTACTACTGCGCAAATAG
This sequence comes from Acomys minous, assembly GCF_964271855.1. Lineage (NCBI taxonomy): Eukaryota > Metazoa > Chordata > Mammalia > Rodentia > Muridae > Acomys > Acomys minous. Next base: position 140,120 of record NW_028182169.1, on the reverse strand, counting down.
GCATGTCTCTATAGGGAAAAAACTCATTTCTGACAAAGGTGCCCAAATGCATCTCAGAAGTGTGCAAATTGTTCCCTGAGTTAGAAAACGTCGAGAAACGGTCGATTCTGCTAGCGCTGTGCTTCTACACATGTATTTGCTGAACGGTGAAAGCGCACAGTAATGCACTTTTCTCCCAGCAAATACACTGTGTCTAAGGAAATGGGAACACACTGAGGAGACACTTGTGGGAGCTACTGTGACTAAAACTGAGCTTCCCTACGCACAGGGAAGCAAGAGAAATGCTGATTTCATCAAGCCCAGTTACATACTCAGAATCTGTACTACTGCGCAAATAGGCATGTCTCTTTAGGCAAAAAACTCATTTCTGACAAAGTTGCCCAAATGCATCTCAGAAGTGTGCAACTTGTTCTCTGAGTTAGAAAACGTCGAGAAACGGTCGTTTCTGCTAGCGCTGTGCTTCTACACATGTATTTGCTGAATGGTGAAAGCGCACAGTAATGCACTTTTCTCCCAGCAAATACACTGTTTCTAAGGAAATGGGAACACACTGAGGAGACACTTGTGGGAGCTACTGTGACTAAAACTGAGCTTCCCTACGAACAGGGAAGCAAGAGAAATGCTGATTTCATCAAGCCCAGTTACATACTCAGAATCTGTACTACTGCGCAAATAGGCATGTCTCTTTAGGCAAAAAACTCATTTCTGACAAAGTTGCCCAAATGCATCTCAGAAGTGTGCAACTTGTTCCCTGAGTTAGAAAACGTCGAGAAATGTTCATTTCTGCTAGCGCTGTGCTTCTACACATGTATTTGCTGAACGGTGAAAGCGCACAGTAATGCACTTTTCTCCCAGCAAATACACTGTTTCTAAGGAAATGGGAACACACTGAGGAGACACTTGTGGGATCTACAGTGACTAAAACTGAGCTTCCCTACGCACAGGGAAGCAAGAGAAATGCTGATTTCATCATGCCCAGTTACATACTCAGAATTTGTACTACTGCGCAAATAGGCATATCTCTTTAGGCAAAAACCTCGTTTCAGACAAAGTTGCCCAAATGCATCTCAGAAGTGTGCAACTTGTTCCCTGAGTTAGAAAACGTCGAGAAACGGTCGTTTCTGCTAGCGCTGTGCTTCTACACATGTACTTGCTGAACGGTGAAAGCGCACAGTAATGCACTTTTCTCCCAGCAAATACACTGTTTCTAAGGAAATGGGAACACACTGAGGAGACACTTGTGGGAGCTACTGTGACTAAAACTGAGCTTCCCTACGCACAGGGAAGCAAGAGAAATGCTGATTTCATCAAGCCCAGTTACATACTCAGAATCTGTACTACTGCGCAAATAGGCATGTCTCTTTAGGCAAAAAACTCATTTCTGACAAAGTTGCCCAAATGCATCTCAGAAGTGTGCAACTTGTTCCCTGAGTTAGAAAACGTCGAGAAACGGTCGTTTCTGCTAGCGCTGTGCTTCTACACATGTACTTGCTGAACGTTGAAAGCGCACAGTAATGTACTTTTCTCCCAGCAAATACACTGTTTCTAAGGAAATGGGAACACACTGAGGAGACACTTGTGGGAGCTACTGTGACTAAAACTGAGCTTCCCTACGCACAGGGAAGCAAGAGAAATGCTGATTTCATCAAGCCCAGCTACATACTCAGAATCTGTACTACTGCGCAAATAGGCATGTCTCTTTAGGCAAAAAATTCATTTCTGACAAAGGTGCCCAAATGCATCTCAGAAGTGTGCAACTTGTTCCCTGAGTTAGAAAACGTCGAGAAACGGTCGTTTCTGCTAGCGCTGTGCTTCTACACATGTACTTGCTGAACGGTGAAAGCGCACAGTAATGCACTTTTCTCCCAGCAAATACACTGTTTCTAAGGAAATGGGAACACACTGAGGAGACACTTGTGGGAGCTACTGTGACTAAAACTGAGCTTCCCTACGCACAGGGAAGCAAGAGAAATGCTGATTTCATCAAGCCCAGTTACATACTCAGAATCTGTACTACAGCGCAAATAGACATGTCTCTTTAGGCAAAAAACTCATTTCTGACAAAGTTGCCCAAATGCATCTCAGAAGTGTGCAACTTGTTCCCTGAGTTAGAAAACGTCGAGAAACGGTCGTTTCTGCTAGCGTTGTGCTTGTACATATGTATTTCTGAACGGTGAAAGCGCATAGTAATGCACTTTTCTCCCAGCAAATACACTGTTTCTAAGGAAATGGGAACACACTGAGGAGACACTTGTGGGAGCTACTGTGACTAAAACTGAGCTTCACTACGCACAAGGAAGCAAGAGAAATGCTGATTTCATCAAGCCCAGTTACATACTCAGAATTTGTACTACTGCGCAAATAGGCATGTCTCTTTAGGCAAAAAACTCATTTCTGACAAAGTTGCCCAAATGCATCTCAGAAGTGTGCAACTTGTTCCCTGAGTTAGAAAACGTGGAGAAACCCTCGTTTCTGCTAGCGCTGTGCTTCTACACATGTATTTGCTGAACGGTGAAAGCGCACAGTAATGCACTTTTCTCCCAGCAAATACACTGTTTCTAAGGAAATGGGAACACACTGAGGAGACACTTGTGGGAGCTACTGTGACTAAAACTGAGCTTCCCTACGCACAGGGAGGCAAGAGAAATGCTGATTTCATCAAGCCCAGTTACATACTCAGAATCTGTACTACTGCGCAAATAGGCATGTCTCCGTAGGCAAGAAACTCATTTCTGACAAAGTTGCCCAAATGCATCTCAGAAGTGTGCAACTTGTTCCCTGAGTTAGAAAACGTCGAGAAACGGTCGTTTCTGCTAGCGCTGTGCTTCTACACAACTATTTGCTGAATGGTGAAAACGCACAGTGATGCACTTTTCTCCCAGCAAATACACTGTTTCTAAGGAAATGGAAACACACTGAGGAGACACTTGTGGGAGCTACTGTGACTAAAACTGAGCTTCCCTACGCACAGGGAAGCAAGAGAAATGCTGATTTCATCAAGCCCAGTTACATACTCAGAATCTGTACTACTGCGCAAATAGGCATGTCTCTGTAGGCAAAAAACTCATTTCTGACAAACTTGCCCAAATGCATCTCAGAAGTGTGCAACTTGTTCCCTGAGTTAGAAAACGTCGAGAAACGGTCGTTTCTGCTAGCGCTGTGCTTCTACACATGTATTTGCTGAACGGTGAAAGCGCACAGTAATGCACTTCTCTCTTAGCAAATACACTGTTTCTAAGGAAATGGGAACACACTGAGGAGACACTTGTGGGAGCTACTGTGACTAAAACTGAGCTTCCCTACGCACAGGGAAGCAAGAGAAATGCTGATTTTATCAAGCCCAGTTACATACTCAGAATCTGTACTACTGCGCAAATAGGCATGTCTCTGTAGGCAAAAAACTCATTTCTGACAAAGTTGCCCAAATGCATCTCAGAAGTGTGCAACTTGTTCCCTGAGTTAGAAAACGTCGAGAAACGGTCGTTTCTGCTAGCGCTGTGCTTCTACACATGTATTTGCTGAACGGTGAAAGCGCACAGTAATGCACTTTTCTCCCAGCAAATACACTGTTTCTAAGGAAATGGGAACACACTGAGGAGACACTTGTGGGAGCTACTGTGACTAAAACTGAGCTTCCCTACGCACAGGGAAGCAAGAGAAATGCTGATTTCATCAAGCCCAGTTACATACTCAGAATCTGTACTACTGCGCAAATAGGCATGTCTCTGTAGGCAAAAAACTCATTTCTGACAAAGTTGCCCAAATGCATCTCAGAAGTGTGCAACTTGTTCCCTGAGTTAGAAAACGTCGAGAAATGGTCGTTTCTGCTAGCATTGTGCTTGTACACATGTATTTGCTGAACGGTGAAAGCGCACAGTAATGCACTTTTCTCCCAGCAAATACACTGTTTCTAAGGAAATGGGAACACACTGAGGAGACACTTGTGGGAGCTACTGTGACTAAAACTGAGCTTCCCTACGCACAGGGAAGCAAGAGAAATGCTGATTTCATCAAGCCCAGTTACATACTCAGACTCTGTACTACTGCGCAAATAGGCATGTCTCTTTAGGCAAAAAACTCATTTCTGACAAAGTTGCCCAAATGCATCTCAGAAGTGTGCAACTTGTTCCCTGAGTTAGAAAACGTCGAGAAACGGTCGTTTCTGCTAGCGCTGTGCTTCTACACATGTATTTGCTGAACGGTGAAAGCGCACAGTAATGCACTTTTCTCCCAGCAAATACACTGTTTCTAAGGGAATGGGAACACACTGAGGAGACATTTGTGGGAGCTACTGTGACTAAAACTGAGCTTCCCTATGCACAGGGAAGCAAGAGAAATGCTGATTTCATCAAGCCCAGTTACATACTCAGAATCTGTACTACTGCGCAAATAGGCATGTCTCTTTAGGCAAAAAACTCATTTCTGACAAAGTTGCCCAAATGCATCTCAGAAGTGTGCAACTTGTTCCCTGAGTTATAAAACGTCGAGAAACATTCGTTTCTGCTAGCGCTGTGCTTCTACACATGTATTTGCTGAACGGTGAAAGCGCACAGTAATGCACTTCTCTCCCAGCAAATACACTGTTTCTAAGGAAATGGGAACACACTGAGGAGACACTTGTGGGAGCTACTGTGACTAAAACTGAGCTTCCCTACGCACAGGGAAGCAAGAGAAATGCTGATTTCATCAAGCCCAGTTACATACTCAGAATCTGTACTACTGCGCAAATAGGCATGTCTCTGTAGGCAAAAAACTCATTTCTGACAAAGTTGCCCAAATGCATCTCAGATGTGTGCAACTTGTTCCCTGAGTTAGAAAACGTCGAGAAACGTTCGTTTCTGCTAGCGCTGTGCTTCTACACATGTATTTGCTGAACGGTGAAAGCGCACAGTAATGCACTTTTCTCCCAGCAAATACACTGTTTCTAAGGAAATGGGAACACACTGAGGAGACACTTGTGGGAGCTACTGTGACTAAAACTGAGCTTCCCTACGCACAGGGAAGCAAGAGAAATGCTGATTTCATCAAGCCCAGTTACATACTCAGACTCTGTACTACTGCGCAAATAGGCATGTCTCTTTAGGCAAAAAACTCATTTCTGACAAAGTTGCCCAAATGCATCTCAGAAGTGTGCAACTTGTTCCCTGAGTTAGAAAACGTCGAGAAACGGTCATTTCTGCTAGCGCTGTGCTTCTACACATGTATTTGCTGAACGGTGAAAGCGCACAGTAATGCACTTTTCTCCCAGCAAATACACTGTTTCTAAGGAAATGGGAACACACTGAGGAGACACTTGTGGGAGCTACTGTGACTAAAACTGAGCTTCCCTACGCACAGGGAAGCAAGAGAAATGCTGATTTCATCAAGCCCAGTTACATACTCAGAATCTGTACTACTGCGCAAATAGGCATGTCTCTGTAGGCAAAAAACTCATTTCTGACAAAGTTGCCCAAATGCATCTCAGAAGTTTGCAACTTGTTCCCTGAGTTAGAAAACGTCGAGAAACGGTCATTTCTGCTAGCGTTGTGCTTGTACAAATGTATTTGCTGAACGGTGAAAGCGCACATTAATGCACTTTTCTCCCAGCAAATACACTGTTTCTAAGGAAATGGGAACACACTGAGGAGACACTTGTGGGAGCTACTGTGACTAAAACTGAGCTTCCCTACGCACAGGGAAGCAAGAGAAATGCTGATTTCATCAAGCCCAGTTACATACTCAGACTCTGTACTACTGCGCAAATAGGCATGTCTCTGTAGGCAAAAAACTCATTTCTGACAAAGTTGCCCAAATGCATCTCAGAAGTGTGCAACTTGTTCCCTGAGTTAGAAAACATCAAGAAACGGTCTTTTCTGCTAGCGCTGTGCTTCTACACATGTATTTGCTGAACGGTGAAAGCACACAGTAATGCACTTTTCTCCCAGCAAATACACTGTTTCTAAGGAAATGGGAACACACTGAGGAGACACTTGTGGGAGCTACTGTGACTAAAACTGAGCTTCCCTACGCACAGGGAAGCAAGAGAAACGCTGATTTCATTAAGACTAGTTACATACTCAGAATCTTTACTACTGCGCAAATAGGCATGTCTCTTTAGGCAAAAAACTCATTTCAGACAAAGTAGCCCAAATGCATCTCAGAAGTGTGCAACTTGTTCCCTGAGTTAGAAAACGTCGAGAAACGGTCGTTTCTGCTAGCGCTGTGCTTCTACACATGTACTTGCTGAACGGCGAAAGGGCACAGTAATGCACTTTTCTCCCATCAAATACACTGTTTCTAAGGAAATGGGAACACACTGAGGAGACACTTGTGGGAGCTACTGTGACTAAAACTGAGCTTCCCTACGCACAGGGAAGCAAGAGAAATGCTGATTTCATCAAGCCCAGTTACATACTCAGAATCTGTACTACTGCACAAATAGGCATGTCTCTGTAGGCAAAAAACTCATTTCTGACAAAGTTGCCCAAATGCATCTCAGAAGTGTGCAACTTGTTCCCTGAGTGAGAAAACGTCGAGAAACGGTCGTTTCTGCTAGCGCTGTGCTTCTACACATGTACTTGCTGAACGGTGAAAGCGCACAGTAATGCACTTTTCTCCCAGCAAATACACTGTTTCTAAGGAAATGGGAATACACTGAGGAGACAGTTGTGGGAGCTACTGTGACTAAATCTGAGCTTCCCTACGCACAGGGAAGCAAGAGAAATGCTGATTTCATCAAGCCCAGTTACATACTCAGAATCTTTAGTACTGCGCAAATAGGCATGTCTCTTTAGGCAAAAAACTCATTTCTGACAAAGTTGCCCAAATGCATCTCAGAAGTGTGCAACTTGTTCCCTGAGTTAGAAAACGTCGAGAAACGGTCGTTTCTGCTAGCGCTGTGCTTCTACACATGTACTTGCTGAACGGTGAAAGCGCACAGTAATGTACTTTTCTCCCAGCAAATACACTGTTTCTAAGGAAATGGGAACACACTGAGGAGATACTTGTGGGAGCTACTGTGACTAAAACTGAGCTTCCCTAAGCACAGCGAAGCAAGAGAAATGCTGATTTCATCAAGCCCAGTCACATACTCAGAATCTGTACTACTGCGCAAATAGGCATGTCTCTTTAGGCAAAAAACTCATTTCTGACAAAGTTGCCCAAATGCATCTCAGAAGTGTGCAACCTGTTCCCTGAGTTAGAAAACGTCGAGAAACCTTCCTTTCTGCTAGCGCTGTGCTTCTACACATGTATTTGCTGAACGGTGAAAGCGCACAGTAATGCACTTTTCTCCCAGCAAATACACTGTTTCTAAGGAAATGGGAACACACTGAGGAGACACTTGTGGGAGCTACTGTGACTAAAACTGAGCTTCCCTACTCACAGGGAAGCAAGAGAAATGCTGATTTCATCAAGCCCAGTTACATACTCAGAATCTGTACTACTGCGCAAATAGGCATGTCTCTTTAGGCAAAAAACTCATTTCTGACAAAGTTACCCAAATGCATCTCAGAAGTGTGCAACTTGTTCTCTGAGTTAGAAAACGTCGAGAAACGTTCGTTTCTGCTAGCGCTGTGCTTCTACACATGTATTTGCTGAAAAGTGAAAGCGCACAGTAATGCACTTTTCTCCCAGCAAATACACTGTTTCTAAGGAAATGGGAACACACTGAGGAGACACTTGTGGGAGCTACTGTGACTAAAACTGAGCTTCCCTACGCATAGGGAAGCAAGAGAAATGCTGATTTCATCAAGCCCAGTTACATACTCAGAATCTGTACTACTGCACAAATAGGCATGTCTCTGTAGGCAAAAAACTCATTTCTGACAAAGTTGCCCAAATGCATCTCAGAAGTGTGCAACTTGTTCCCTGAGTGAGAAAACGTCGAGAAACGGTCGTTTCTGCTAGCGCTGTGCTTCTACACATGTACTTGCTGAACGGTGAAAGCGCACAGTAATGCACTTTTCTCCCAGCAAATACACTGTTTCTAAGGAAATGGGAATACACTGAGGAGACAGTTGTGGGAGCTACTGTGACTAAATCTGAGCTTCCCTACGCACAGGGAAGCAAGAGAAATGCTGATTTCATCAAGCCCAGTTACATACTCAGAATCTTTACTACTGCGCAAATAGGCATGTCTCTTTAGGCAAAAAACTCATTTCTGACAAAGTTGCCCAAATGCATCTCAGAAGTGTGCAACTTGTTCCCTGAGTTAGAAAACGTCGAGAAACGGTCGTTTCTGCTAGCGCTGTGCTTCTACACATGTACTTGCTGAACGGTGAAAGCGCACAGTAATGTACTTTTCTCCCAGCAAATACACTGTTTCTAAGGAAATGGGAACACACTGAGGAGACACTTGTGGGAGCTACTGTGACTAAAACTGAGCTTCCCTATGCACAGCGAAGCAAGAGAAATGATGATTTTATCAAGCCCAGTTACATACTCAGAATCTGTACTACTGCGCAAATAGGCATGTCTCTTTAGGCAAAAAACTCATTTCTGACAAAGTTGCCCAAATGCATCTCAGAAGTGTGCAACTTGTTCCCTGAGTTAGAAAACGTAGAGAAACGGTCGTTTCTGCTAGCGCTGTGCTTCTACACATGTACTTGCTGAACGGTGAAAGCGCACAGTAATGCACTTTTCTCCCAGCAAATACACTGTTTCTAAGGAACTGGGAACACACTGAGGAGACACTTGTGGGAGCTACTGTGACTAAAACTGAGCTTCCCTAAGCACAGGGAAACAAGAGAAACGCTGATTTCATTAAGACCAGTTACATACTCAGAATCTGTACTACTGCGCAAATAGGCATGTCTCTTTAGGCAAAAAACTCATTTCTGACAAAGTTGCCCAAATGCATCTCAGAAGTGTGCAACCTGTTCCCTGAGTTAGAAAACGTCGAGAAACCTTCCTTTCTGCTAGCGCTGTGCTTCTACACATGTATTTGCTGAACGGTGAAAGCGCACAGTAATGCCCTTTTCTCCCAGCAAATACACTGTTTCTAAGGAAATGGGAACACACTGAGGAGACACTTGTGGGAGCTACTGTGACTAAAACTGAGCTTCCCTACTCACAGGGAAGCAAGAGAAATGCTGATTTCATCAAGCCCAGTTACATACTCAGAATCTGTACTACTGCGCAAATAGGCATGTCTCTTTAGGCAAAAAACTCATTTCTGACAAAGTTACCCAAATGCATCTCAGAAGTGTGCAACTTGTTCTCTGAGTTAGAAAACGTCGAGAAACGTTCGTTTCTGCTAGCGCTGTGCTTCTACACATGTATTTGCTGAACGGTGAAAGCGCACAGTAATGCACTTTTCTCCCAGCAAATACACTGTTTCTAAGGAAATGGGCACACTGAGGAGACACTTGTGGGAGCTACTGTGACTAAAACTGAGATTACCTACTCACAGGGAAGCAAGAGAAATGCTGATTTCATCAAGCCCAGTTACATACTCAGAATCTGTACTACTGCGCAAATAGGCATGTCTCTTTAGGCAAAAAACTCATTTCTGACAAAGTTACCCAAATGCATCTCAGAAGTGTGCAACTTGTTCTCTGAGTTAGAAAACGTCGAGAAACGTTCGTTTCTGCTAGCGCTGTGCTTCTACACATGTATTTGCTGAACGGTGAAAGCGCACAGTAGTGCACTTTTCTCCCAGCAAATACACTGTTTCTAAGGAAATGGGAACACACTGAGGAGACACTTGTGGGAGCTACAGTGACTAAAACTGAGCTTCCCTACGCACCGGGAAGCAAGAGAAATGCTGATTTCATCAAGCCCAGTTACATACTCAGAATTTGTACTACTGCGCAAATAGGCATGTCTCTTTAGGCCAAAAACTCATTTCAGACAAAGTTGCCCAAATGCATCTCAGAAGTGTGCAACTTGTTCCCTGAGTTAGAAAACGTCGAGAAACGGTCGTTTCTGCTAGCGCTGTGCTTCTACACATGTACTTGCTGAACCTTGAAAGGGCACAGTAATGCACTTTTCTCCCATCAAATACACTGTTTCTAAGGAAATGGGAACACACTGAGGAGACACTTGTGGGAGCTACTGTGACTAAAACTGAGCTTCCCTACACACAGGGAAGCAAGAGAAATGCTGATTTCATCAAGCCCAGTTACATACTCAGAATCTGTACTACTGCGCAAATAGGCATGTCCATTTAGGCAAAAAACTCATTTCTGACCAAGTTGCCCAAATGCATCTCAGAAGTGTGCAACTTGTTCCCTGAGTTAGAAAACGTCGAGAAACGGTCGTTTCTGCTAGCGCTGTGCTTCTACACATGTACTTGCTGAACGGTGAAAGCGCACAGTAATGCACTTTTCTCCCAGCAAATACACTGTTTCTAAAGAAATGGGAACACACTGAGGAGATACTTGTGGGAGCTACTGTGACTAAAACTGAGCTTCCCTAAGCACAGGGAAGCAAGAGAAATGCTGATTTCATCAAGCCCAGTTACATACTCAGAATCTGTACTACTGCGCAAATAGGCATGTCTCTGTAGGCAAAAAACTCATTTCTGACAAAGTTGCCCAAATGCATCTCAGAAGTGTGCAACTTGTTCGCTGAGTGAGAAAACATCGAGAAACGGTCTTTTCTGCTAGCGCTGTGCTTCTACACATGTATTTGCTGAACGGTGAAAGCGCACAGTAATGCACTTTTCTCCCAGCAAATACACTGTTTCTAAGGAAATGGGAACACACTGAGGAGACACTTGTGTTAGCTACTGTGACTAATACTGAGCTTCCCTACGCACAGGGAAGCAAGAGACATGCTGATTTCATCAAGCCCAGTTACATACTCAGAATCTGTACTACTGCGCAAATAGGCATGTCTCTTTAGGCAAAAAACTCATTTCTGACAAAGTTGCCCAAATGCATCTCAGAAGTGTGCAACCTGTTCCCTGAGTTAGAAAACGTCGAGAAACCTTCCTTTCTGCTAGCGCTGTGCTTCTACACATGTATTTGCTGAACGGTGAAAGCGCACAGTAATGCACTTTTCTCCCAGCAAATACACTGTTTCTAAGGAAATGGGACACACTGAGGAGACACTTGTGGGAGCTACTGTGACTAAAACTGAGCTTCCCTACTCACAGGGAAGCAAGAGAAATGCTGATTTCATCAAGCCCAGTTACATACTCAGAATCTGTACTACTGCGCAAATAGGCATGTCTCTTTAGGCAAAAAACTCATTTCTGACAAAGTTACCCAAATGCATCTCAGAAGTGTGCAACTTGTTCTCTGAGTTAGAAAACGTCGAGAAACGTTCGTTTCTGATAGCGCTGTGCTTCTACACATGTATTTGCTGAACGGTGAAAGCGCACAGTAGTGCACTTTTCTCCCAGCAAATACACTGTTTCTAAGGAAATGGGAACACACTGAGGAGACACTTGTGGGATCTACAGTGACTAAAACTGAGCTTCCCTACGCACCGGGAAGCAAGAGAAATGCTGATTTCATCAAGCCCAGTTACATACTCAGAATTTGTACTACTGCGCAAATAGGCATGTCTCTTTAGGCAAAAAACTCATTTCTGACAAAGTTGTCCAAATGCATCTCAGAAGTGTGCAACTTGTTCCCTGAGTTAGAAAACGTCGAGAAACGGTCGTTTCTGCTAGCGCTGTGCTTCTACACATGTACTAGCTGAACGGTGAAAGCGCACAGTAATGCACTTTTCTCCCAGCAAATACACTGTTTCTAAGGAAATGGGAACACACTGAGGAGACACTTGTGTTAGCTACTGTGACTAATACTGAGCTTCTCTACGCACAGGGAAGCAAGAGAAATGCTGATTTCTTCGAGCCCAGTTACATACTCAGACTCTGTACTACTGCGCAAATAGGCATGTCTCTTTAGGCAAAAAACTCATTTCTGACAAAGTTGCACAAATGAATCTCAGAAGTGTGCAACTTGTTCCCTGAGTTAGAAAACGTCGAGAAACGTTCGTTTCTGCTAGCGCTGTGCTTCTACACATGTATTTGCTGAACGGTGAAAGCGTAGAGTAATGCACTTTTCTCCCAGCAAATATACTGTTTCTAAGGAAATGGGAACACACTGAGGAGACACTTGTGGGAGCTACTGTGACTAAAACTGAGCTTCCTTACGCACAGGGAAGCAAGAGAAATGCTGATTTCATCAAGCCCAGTTACATACTCAGAATCTGTACTACTGCGCAAATAGGCATGTCTCTTTAGGCAAAAAACTCATTTCTGACAAAGTTGCCCAAATGCATCTCAGAAGTGTGCAACTTGTTCCCTGAGTTAGAAAACGTCGAGAAACGTTCGTTTCTGCTAGCGCTGTGCTTCTACACATGTATTTGCTGAACGGTGAAAGCGCACAGTAATGCACTTTTCTCCCAGCAAATACACTGTTTCTAAGGAAATGGGAACACACTGAGGAGACACTTGTGTTAGCTACTGTGACTAATACTGAGCTTCTCTACGAACAGGGAAGCAAGAGAAATGCTGATTTCATCAAGCCCAGTTACATACTCAGAATCTGTACTACTGCGCAAATAGGCATGTCTCTTTAGGCAAAAAACTCAGTTCTGACAAAGTTGCCCAAATGCATCTCAGAAGTGTGCAACTTGTTCCCTGAGTTAGAAAACGTCGAGAAACGTTCGTTTCTGCTAGCGCTGTGCTTCTACACATGTATTTGCTGAACGGTGAAAGCGCACAGTAATGCACTTTTCTCCCAGCAAATACACTGTTTCCAAGGAAATGGGAACACACTGAGGAGACACTTGTGTTAGCTACTGTGACTAAAACTTAGCCCCCTACGCACAGGGAAGCAAGAGAAATGCTGATTTCATCAAGCCCAGTTACATACTCAGAATCTGTACTACTGCGCAAATAGGCATGTCTCTTTAGGCAAAAAACTCATTTCTGACAAAGTTGCCCAAATGCATCTCAGAAGTGTGCAACTTGTTCCCTGAGTTAGAAAACGTCGAGAAACGGTCGTTTCTGCTAGCGCTGTGCTTCTACACATGTATTTGCTGAACGGTGAAAGCGCACAGTAATGCACTTTTCTCCCAGCAAATACACTGTTTCTAAGGAAATGGGAACACACTGAGGAGACACTTGTGGGAGCTACTGTGACTAAAACTGAGCTTCCCTACTCACAGGGAAGCAAGAGAAATGCTGATTTCTTCGAGCCCAGTTACATACTCAGAATCTGTACTACTGCGCAAATAGGCATGTCTCTTGAGGCCAAAAACTCATTTCTGACAAAGTTGCCCAAATGCATCTCAGAAGTGTGCAACTTGTTCCCTGAGTTAGAAAACGTCGAGAAACGGTCGTTTCTGCTAGCGCTGTGCTTCTACACATGTACTAGCTGAACGGTGAAAGCGCACAGTAATGCACTTTTCTCCCAGCAAATACACTGTTTCTAAGGAAATGGGAACACACTGAGGAGACACTTGTGTTAGCTACTGTGACTAATACTGAGCTTCTCTACGCACAGGGAAGCAAGAGAAATGCTGATTTCATCAAGCCCAGTTACATACTCAGAATCTGCACTACTGCCCAAATAGGCATGTCTCTTTAGGCAAAAAACTCATTTCTGACAAAGTTGTCCAAATGCATCTCAGAAGTGTGCAACCTGTTCCCTGAGTTAGAAAACGTCGAGAAACCTTCCTTTGTGCTAGTGCTGTGCTTCTACACATGTATTTGCTGAACGGTGAAAGCGCACAGTAATGCACTTTTCTCCCAGCAAATACACTGTTTCTAAGGAAATGGGAACACACTGAGGAGACACTTGTGGGAGCTACTGTGACTAAAACTGAGCCCCCTACGCACAGGGAAGCAAGAGAAATGCTGATTTCATCAAGCCCAGTTACATACTCAGAATCTGTACTACTGCGCAAATAGGCATGTCTCTTTAGGCAAAAAACTCATTTCTGACAAAGTTGCCCAAATGCATCTCAGAAGTGTGCAACCTGTTCCCTGAGTTAGAAAACGTCGAGAAACCTTCCTTTCTGCTAGCGCTGTGCTTCTACACATGTAATTGCTGAACGGTGAAAGCGCACAGTAATGTACTTTTCTCCCAGCAAATACACTGTTTCTAAGGAAATGGGAACACACTGAGGAGACACTTGTGGGAGCTACTGTGACTAAAACTGAACTTCCCTACGCACAGGGAAGCAAGAGAAATGCTGATTTCATCAAGCCCAATTACGTACTCAGAATCTGTACTACTGCGCAAATAGGCATGTCTCTGTAGACAAAAAACTCAGTTCTGACAAAGTTGCCCAAATGCATCTCAGAAGTGTGCAACTTGTTCCCTCAGTTAGAAAACGTCGAGAAACGTTCGTTTCTGCTAGCGCTGTGCTTCTACACATGTATTGCTGAACGGTGAAAGCGCACAGTAATGCACTTTTCTCCCAGCAAATACACTGTGTCTTAGGAAATGGGAACACAGTGAGGAGACACTTGTGGGAGCTACTGTGACTAAAACTGAGCTTCCCTACGCACAGGGAAGCAAGAGAAATCCTGATTTCATCAAGCCCAGTTACATACTCAGACTCTGTACTACTGCGCAAATAGGCATGTCTCTTTAGGCAAAAAACTCATTTCTGACAAAGTTGCCCAAATGCATCTCAGAAGTGTGCAACTTGTTCCCTGAGTTAGAAAACGTCGAGAAACGGTCGTTTCTGCTAGCGCTGTGCTTCTACACTTGTATTTGCTGAACGGTGAAAGCGCACAGTAATGCACTTTTCTCCCAGCAAATACACTGTTTCTAAGGAAATGGGAACACACTGAGGAGACACTTGTGGGAGCTACTGTGACTAAAACTGAGCTTCCCTACGCACAGGGAAGCAAGAGAAATGCTGATTTCATCCAGCCCAGTTACATACTCAGAATCTGTACTACTGCGCAAATAGTCATGTCTCTTTAGGGAAAAAACTCATTTCTGACAAAGTTGCCCAAATGCATCTCAGAATTGTGCAACCTGTTCCCTGAGTTAGAAAACATCGAGAAACGGTCGTTTCTGCTGGCGCTGTGCTTCTACACATGTATTTGCTGAACGGTGAAAGCGAACAGTAATGCAGTTTTCTCCCAGCAAATACACTGTGTCTAAGGAAATGGGAACACACTGAGGAGACACTTGTGGGAGCTACTGTGACTAAAACTGAGCTTCCCTACGCACAGGAAAGCAAGAGAAATGCTGATTTCATCAAGCCCAGTTACATACTCAGACTCTGTACTACTGCGCAAATAGACATGTCTCTTTAGGCAAAAAACTCATTTCTGACAAAGTTGCCCAAATGCATCTCAGAAGTGTGCAACTTGTTCCCTGAGTTAGAAAACGTCGAGAAACGGTCGTTTCTGCTAGCGCTGTGCTTCTACACATGTATTTGCTGAACGGTGAAAGCGCACAGTAATGCACTTTTCTCCCAGCAAATACACTGTGTCTAAGGAAATGGGAACACACTGAGGAGACACTTGTGGGAGCTAATGTGACTAAAACTGAGCTTCCCTACGCACAGGGAAGCAAGAGAAATGCTGATTTCATCAAGCCCAGTTACGTACTCAGAATCTGTACTACTGCGCAAATAGGCATATCTCTGTAGGCAAAAAACTCAGTTCTGACAAAGTTGCCCAAATGCATCTCAGAAGTGTGCAACTAGTTCCCTGAGTTAGAAAATGTTGAGAAACGGTCGTTTCTGCTAGCGCTGTGCTTCTACACATGTATTTGCTGAACGGTGAAAGCACACAGTAATGCACTTTTCTCCCAGCAAATACACTGTTTCTAAGGAAATGGGAACACACTGAGGAGACACTTGTGGGAGCTACTGTGACTAAAACTGAGCTTCCCTACGCACAGGGAAGCAAGAGAAATGCTGATTTCATTAAGCCCAGTTACATACTCAGAATCTGTACTACTGCGCAAATAGGCATGTCTCTTTAGGCAAAAAACTCATTTCTGACAAAGTTGCCCAAATGCATCTCAGAAGTGTGCAACCTGTTCCCTGAGTTAGAAAACGTCGAGAAACCTTCCTTTCTGCTAGCGCTGTGCTTCTACACATGTATTTGCTGAACGGTGAAAGCACACAGTAATGCACTTTTCTCCCAGCAAATAAACTGTTTCTAAGGAAATGGGAACACACTGAGGAGACACTTGTGGGAGCTACTGTGACTAAAACTGAGCTTCCCTATGCACAGGGAAGCAAGAGAAATGCTGATTTCATCAAGCCCAGTTACATACTCAGACTCTGTACTACTGTGCAAATAGGCATGTCTCTTTAGGCAAAAAACTCATTTCTGACAAAGTTGCCCAAATGCATCTCAGAAGTGTGCAACTTGTTCCCAGAGTTAGAAAACGTCGAGAAACGGTCGTTTCTGCTAGCGCTGTGCTTCTACACTTGTTTTTGCTGAACGGTGAAAGCGCACAGTAATGCACTTTTCTCCCAGCAAATACACTGTTTCTAAGGAAATGGGAACACACTGAGGAGACACTTGTGGGAGCTACTGTGACTAAAACTGAGCCCCCTACGCACAGGGAAGCAAGAGAAATGCTGATTTCATCAAGCCCAGTTACAGCCTCAGAATCTGTACTACTGCGCAAATAGGCATGTCTCTTTAGGCAAAAAACTCATTTCTGACAAAGTTGCCCAAATGCATCTCAGAAGTGTGCAACTTGTTCCCTGAGTTAGAAAACGTCGAGAAACGGTCGTTTCTGCTAGCGCTGTGCTTCTACACATGTATTTGCTGAACGGTGAAAGCGCACAGTAATGCACTTTTCTCCCAGCAAATACACTGTTGGTAAGGAAATGGGAACACACTGAGGAGACACTTGTGGGGGCTACTGTGACTAAAACTGAGCTTCCCTACGCACAGGGAAGCAAGAGAAATGCTGATTTCATCCAGCCCAGCTACATACTCAGAATCTGTACTACTGCGCAAATAGTCATGTCTCTTTAGGCAAAAAACTCATTTCTGACAAAGTTGCCCAAATGCATCTCAGAAGTGTGCAACCTGTTCCCTGAGTTAGAAAACATCGAGAAACGGTCGTTTCTGCTAGCGCTGTGCTTCTACACATGTATTTGCTGAACGGTGAAAGCGAACAGTAATGCAGTTTTCTCCCAGCAAATACACTGTGTCTAAGGAAATGGGAACACACTGAGGAGACACTTGTGGGAGCTACTGTGACTAAAACTGAGCTTCCCTACGCACAGGGAAGCAAGAGAAATGCTGATTTCATCAAGCCCAGTTACATACTCAGACTCTGTACTACTGCGCAAATAGACATGTCTCTTTAGGCAAAAAACTCATTTCTGACAAAGTTGCACAAATGCATCTCAGAAGTGTGCAACTTGTTCCCTGAGTTAGAAAACGTCGAGAAACGGTCGTTTCTGCTAGCGCTGTGCTTCTACACATGTATTTGCTGAACGGTGAAAGCGCACAGTAATGCACTTTTCTCCCAGCAAATACACTGTGTCTAAGGAAATGGGAACACACTGAGGAGACACTTGTGGGAGCTAATGTGACTAAAACTGAGCTTCCCTACGCACAGGGAAGCAAGAGAAATGCTGATTTCATCAAGCCCAGTTACGTACTCAGAATCTGTACTACTGGGCAAATAGGCATGTCTCTGTAGGCAAAAAACTCAGTTCTGACAAAGTTGCCCAAATGCATCTCAGAAGTGTGCAACTAGTTCCCTGAGTTAGAAAATGTTGAGCAACGGTCGTTTCTGCTAGCGCTGTGCTTCTACACATGTATTTGCTGAACGGTGAAAGCGCACAGTAATGCACTTTTCTCCCAGCAAATACACTGTTTCTAAGGAAATGGGAACACACTGAGGAGACACTTGTGGGAGCTACTGTGACTCAAACTGAGCTTCCCTACGCACAGGGAAGCAAGAGAAATGCTGATTTCATCAAGCCCAGTTACATACTCAGAATCTGTACTACTGCGCAAATAGGCAAGTCTCTGTAGGCGAAAAACTCATTTCTGACAAAGTTGCTCAAATGCATCTCAGAAGTGTGCAACTTGTTCCCTGAGTTAGAAAACGTCGAGAAACGGTCGTTTCTGCTAGCGCTGTGCTTCTACACATGTATTTGCTGAACGGTGAAAGCGCACAGTAATGCACTTTTCTCCCAGCAAATACACTGTTTCTAAGGAAATGGGAACACACTGAGGAGACACTTGTGGGAGCTACTGTGACTAAAACTGAGCTTCCCTATGCACATGGAAGCAAGAGAAATGCTGATTTCATCGAGCCTAGTTACATACTCAGAATCTGTACTACTACGCGAATAGGCATGTCTCTTTAGGCAAAAAACTCATTTCTGACAATGTTGCCCAAATGCATCTCACAAGTGTGCAACTTGTTCCCTGAGTTAGAAAACGTCGAGAAACGTTCGTTTCTGCTAGCGCTGTGCTTCTACACATGTATTTGCTGAACGGTGAAAGCGCACATTAATGCACTTCTCTCCCAGCAAATACACTGTTTCTAAGGAAATGCGAACACACTGAGGAGACACTTGTGGGAGCTACAGTGACTAAAACTGAGCTTCCCTACGCACAGGGAAGCAAGAGAAATGCTGATTTCATCAAGCCCAGTTACATACTCAGACTCTGTACTACTGCGCAAATAGGCATGTCTCTGTAGGCAAAAAACTCATTTCTGACAAAGTTGCCCAAATGCATCTCAGAAGTGTGCAACTTGTTCCATGAGTTAGAAACCGTCAAGAAACTGTCTTTTCTGCTAGCGATGTGCTTCTACACATGTATTTGCTGAACGGTGAATGCGCACAGTAATGCACTTTTCTCCCAGCAAATACACTGTTTCTAAGGAAATATGGATCACACTGAGTAGACACTTGTGGGAGCTACTGTGACTAAAACTGAGCTTCCCTACGCACAGGGAAGCAAGAGAAATGCTGATTTCATCAAGCCCAGTTACATACTCAGAATCTGTACTACTGCGCAAATAGGCATGTCTCTTTAGGCAAAAAACTCATTTCTGACAAAGTTGCCCAAATGCATCTCAGAAGTGTGCAACTTGTTCCCTCAGTTAGAAAATGTCGAGAAACGGTCGTTTCTGCCAGCGCTGTGCTTCTACACATGTATTTGTTGAAAGGTGAAAGCGCACAGTAATGTACTTTTCTCCCAGTAAATACACTGTGTCTAAGGAAATGGGAACACACTGAGGAGACACTTGTGGGAGCTACTGTGACTAAAACTGAGCTTCCCTACGCACAGGGAAGCAGGAGAAATGCTGATTTCATCAAGCCCTGTTACATACTCAGAATCTGTACTACTGCGCAAATAGGCATGTCTCTTTAGGCAAAAAACTCATTTCTGACAAAGTTGCCCAAATGCATCTCAGAAGTGTGCAACTTGTTCCCTGAGTTAGAAAACGTCGAGAAACGGTCGTTTCTGCTAGCGCTGTGCTTCTACACATGTATTTGCTGAACGGTGAAAGCGCACAGTAATGCACTTCTCTCCCAGCAAATACACTGTTTCTAAGGAAATGGGAACACACTGAGGAGACACTTGTGGGAGCTACTGTGACTAAAACTGAGCTTCCCTACGCACAGGGAAGCAAGAGAAATGCTGATTTCATCAAGCCCAGTTACATACTCAGAATCTGTACTACTGCGCAAATAGGCATGTCTCTTTAGGCAAAAAACTCATTTCTGACAAAGTTGCCCAAATGCATCTCAGAAGTGTGCAACTTGTTCCCTGAGTTAGAAAACGTCGAGAAACGGTCGTTTCTGGTAGCGCTGTGCTTCTACACATGTATTTGCTGAACGGTGAAAGCGCACAGTAATGCACTTCTCTCCCAGCAAATACACTGTTTCTAAGGAAATGGGAACACACTGAGGAGACACTTGTGGGAGCTACAGTGACTAAAACTGAGCTTCCCTACGCACAGGGAAGCAAGAGAAATGCTGATTTCATCAAGCCCAGTTACATACTCAGAATCTGTACTACTGCGCAAATAGGCATGTCTCTGTAGGCAAAAAACTCATTTCTGACAAAGTTGCCCAAATGCATCTCAGAAGTGTGCAACTTGTTCTGTGAGTTAGAAAACGTCGAGAAACGGTCTTTTCTGCTAGCGCTGTGCTTCTACACATGTACTTGCTGAACGGTGAAAGCGCACCATAATGCACTTTTCTCCCAGCAAATACAATGTTTCTAAGGAAAGGGGAACACACTGAGGAGACACTTGTGGGAGCTACTGTGACTAAAACTGAGCTTCCCTACGCACAGGGAAGCAAGAGAAATGCTGATTTCATCAAGCCCAGTTACATACACAGAATCTGTACTACTGCGCAAATAGGCATGTCTCTTTAGTCAAAAACTCATTTCTGACAAAGTTGCCCAAATGCATCTCAGAAGTGTGCAACTTGTTCCCTGAGTTAGAAAACGTCGAGAAACGTTCGTTTCTGCTAGCGCTGTGCTTCTACACACTTATTTGCTGAACGGTGAAAGCGCACAGTAATGCACTTCTCTCCCAGCAAATACACTTTTCCTAAGGAAATGGGAACACACTGAGGAGACACTTGTGGGAGCTACTGTGACTAAAACTGAGCTTCCTTACGAACAGGGAAGCAAGAGAAATGCTTATTTCATCAAGCACAGTTACATACTCAGAATCTGTACTACTGCGCGAATAGGCATGTCTCTTTAGGCAAAAAACTCATTTCTGACAAAGTTGCCCAAATGCATCTCACAAGTGTGCAACTTGTTCCCTGAGTTAGAAAACGTCGAGAAACGTTCGTTTCTGCTAGCGCTGTGCTTCTACACATGTATTTGCTGAACGGTGAAAGCGCACAGTAATGCACTTTTCTCACAGCAAATACACTGTTTCTAAGGAAATGGGAACACACTGAGAAGACACTTGTGTGAGCTACTGTGACTAAAACTGAGATTACCTACGCACAGGGAAGTAAGAGAAATGCTGATTTCATCAAGCGCAGTTACATACTCAGAATCTGTACTACTGCGCAAATAGGCATGTCTCTTTAGGCAAAAAACTCATTTCTGACAAAGTTGCCCAAATGCATCTCAGAAGTGTGCAACTTGTTCCCTGAGTTAGAAAACGTCGAGAAACGTTCGTTTTTGCTAGCGCTGTGCTTCTACACATGTATTTGCTGAACAGTGAAAGCGCACAGTAATGCACTTCTCTCCCAGCAAATACATTGTTTCTAAGGAAATAGGAACACACTGAGGAGACACTTGTGGGAGCTACTGTGACTAAAACTGAGCTTCCCTACGCACAGGGAAGCAAGAGAAATGCTGATTTCATCAAGCCCAGTTACATACTCAGAATCTGTACTACTGCGCAAATAATCATGTCTCTTTAGGCACAAAACTCATTTCTGACAAAGCTGCCCCAATGCATCTCAGAAGTGTGCAACTTGTTAACTGAGTTAGAAAATGTCGAGAAACGGTCGTTTCTGCCAGCGCTGTGCTTCTACACATGTATTTGCTGAAAGGTGAAAGCGCACAGTAATGCACTTTTCTCCCAGCAAATACACTGTGTCTAAGGAAATGGGAACACACTGAGGAGACACTTGTGGGAGCTACTGTGACTAAAACTGAGCTTCCCTACGCACCGGGAAGCAAGAGAAATGCTGATTTCATCAAGCCCACTTACATACTCAGAATCTGTACTACTGCGCAAATAGGCATGTCTCTTTAGGCAAAAAACTCATTTCTGACAAAGTTGCCCAAATGCATCTCAGAAGTGTGCAACTTGTTCCCTGAGTTAGAAAACTTCGAGAAACGGTCGTTTCTGCTAACGCTGTGCTTCTACACATGTATTTGCTGAACGGTGAAAGCGCACAGTAATGCACTTTTCTCCCATCAAATACACTGTTTCTAAGGAAATGGGAACACACTGAGGAGACACTTGTAGGAGCTACTGTGACTAAAACTGAGCTTCCCTACACACAGGGAAGCAAGAGAAATGCTGATTTCATCAAGCCCAGTTACATACTCAGAATCTGTACTAGTGCGCAAATAGGCATGTCTCTGTAGGCAAAAAACTCATTTCTGACAATGTTGCCCAAATGCATCTCAGAAGTGTGCAACTTGTTCCCTGAGTTAGAAAACGTCGAGAAACGTTCGTTTCTGCTAGCGCTGTGCTTCTACACATGTATTTGCTGAACGGTGAAAGCGCAGAGTAATCCACTTTTCTCCCATCAAATACACTGTTTATAAGGAAATGGGAACACACTGAGGAGACACTTGTGGGAGCTACTGTGACTAAAACTGAGCTTCCCTACGCACAGGGAAGCAAGAGAAATGCTGATTTCATCAAGCCCAGTTACATACTCAGAATCTGTACTACTGCGCAAATAGGCATGACTCTTTAGGCACAAAACTCATTTCTGACAAAGTTGCCCAAATGCATCTCAGAAGTGTGCAACCTGTTCCCTGAGTTAGAAAACGTCGAGAAACCTTACATTCTGCTAGCGCTGTGCTTCTACACATGTATTTGCTGAACGGTGAAAGCGCACAGTAATGCACATTTCTCCCAGCAAATACACTGTGTCTAAGGAAATGGGAACACACTGAGGAGACACTTGTGGGAGCTGCTGTGACTAAAACTGAGCTTCCCTACGCACAGGGAAGCAAGAGAAATGCTGATTTCATCATGCCCAGTTACATACTCAGAATCTGTACTACTGCGCAAATAGGCATGTCTCTGTAGGCAAAAAACTCATTTCTGACAATGTTGCCCAAATGCATCTCAGAAGTGTGCAACTTGTTCCCTGAGTTAGAAAACGTCGAGAAATAGTCGTTTCTGCTAGCGCTGTGCTTCTACACATGTATTTGCTGAACGGTGAAAGCGCACAGTAATGCACTTTTCTCCCAGCAAATACACTGTGTCTAAGGAAATGGGAACACACTGAGGAGACACTTGTGGGAGCTACTGTGACTCAAACTGAGCTTCCCTACGCACAGGGAAGCAAGAGAAATGCTGATTTCATCAAGCCCAGTTACATACTCAGAATCTGTACTACTGCGCAAATAGGCATGTCTCTGTAGGCGAAAAACTCATTTCTGACAAAGTTGCTCAAATGCATCTCAGAAGTGTGCAACTTGTTCCCTGAGTTAGAAAACGTCGAGAAACGGTCGTTTCTGCTAGCGCTGTGCTTCTACACATGTATTTGCTGAACGGTGAAAGCGCACAGTAATGCACTTTTCTCCCAGCAAATACACTGTTTCTAAGGAAATGGGAACACACTGAGGAGACACTTGTGGGAGCTACTGTGACTAAAACTGAGCTTCCCTATGCACATGGAAGCAAGAGAAATGCTGATTTCATCGAGCCTAGTTACATACTCAGAATCTGTACTACTACGCGAATAGGCATGTCTCTTTAGGCAAAAAACTCATTTCTGACAATGTTGCCCAAATGCATCTCACAAGTGTGCAACTTGTTCCCTGAGTTAGAAAACGTCGAGAAACGTTCGTTTCTGCTAGCGCTGTGCTTCTACACATGTATTTGCTGAACGGTGAAAGCGCACATTAATGCACTTCTCTCCCAGCAAATACACTGTTTCTAAGGAAATGCGAACACACTGAGGAGACACTTGTGGGAGCTACAGTGACTAAAACTGAGCTTCCCTACGCACAGGGAAGCAAGAGAAATGCTGATTTCATCAAGCCCAGTTACATACTCAGACTCTGTACTACTGCGCAAATAGGCATGTCTCTGTAGGCAAAAAACTCATTTCTGACAAAGTTGCCCAAATGCATCTCAGAAGTGTGCAACTTGTTCCATGAGTTAGAAACCGTCAAGAAACTGTCTTTTCTGCTAGCGATGTGCTTCTACACATGTATTTGCTGAACGGTGAATGCGCACAGTAATGCACTTTTCTCCCAGCAAATACACTGTTTCTAAGGAAATATGGATCACACTGAGTAGACACTTGTGGGAGCTACTGTGACTAAAACTGAGCTTCCCTACGCACAGGGAAGCAAGAGAAATGCTGATTTCATCAAGCCCAGTTACATACTCAGAATCTGTACTACTGCGCAAATAGGCATGTCTCTTTAGGCAAAAAACTCATTTCTGACAAAGTTGCCCAAATGCATCTCAGAAGTGTGCAACTTGTTCCCTCAGTTAGAAAATGTCGAGAAACGGTCGTTTCTGCCAGCGCTGTGCTTCTACACATGTATTTGTTGAAAGGTGAAAGCGCACAGTAATGTACTTTTCTCCCAGTAAATACACTGTGTCTAAGGAAATGGGAACACACTGAGGAGACACTTGTGGGAGCTACTGTGACTAAAACTGAGCTTCCCTACGCACAGGGAAGCAGGAGAAATGCTGATTTCATCAAGCCCTGTTACATACTCAGAATCTGTACTACTGCGCAAATAGGCATGTCTCTTTAGGCAAAAAACTCATTTCTGACAAAGTTGCCCAAATGCATCTCAGAAGTGTGCAACTTGTTCCCTGAGTTAGAAAACGTCGAGAAACGGTCGTTTCTGCTAGCGCTGTGCTTCTACACATGTATTTGCTGAACGGTGAAAGCGCACAGTAATGCACTTCTCTCCCAGCAAATACACTGTTTCTAAGGAAATGGG
Source organism: Acomys minous (assembly GCF_964271855.1). NCBI lineage: Eukaryota > Metazoa > Chordata > Mammalia > Rodentia > Muridae > Acomys > Acomys minous. Next base: position 115,585 of record NW_028182169.1, on the reverse strand, counting down.
AACACACTGAGGAGACACTTGTGGGAGCTACTGTGACTAAAACTGAGCTTCCCTACGCACAGGGAAGCAAGAGAAATGCTGATTTCATCAAGCCCAGTTACATACTCAGAATCTGTACTACTGCGCAAATAGGCATGTCTCTTTAGGCAAAAAACTCATTTCTGACAAAGTTGCCCAAATGCATCTCAGAAGTGTGCAACTTGTTCCCTGAGTTAGAAAACGTCGAGAAACGGTCGTTTCTGGTAGCGCTGTGCTTCTACACATGTATTTGCTGAACGGTGAAAGCGCACAGTAATGCACTTCTCTCCCAGCAAATACACTGTTTCTAAGGAAATGGGAACACACTGAGGAGACACTTGTGGGAGCTACAGTGACTAAAACTGAGCTTCCCTACGCACAGGGAAGCAAGAGAAATGCTGATTTCATCAAGCCCAGTTACATACTCAGAATCTGTACTACTGCGCAAATAGGCATGTCTCTGTAGGCAAAAAACTCATTTCTGACAAAGTTGCCCAAATGCATCTCAGAAGTGTGCAACTTGTTCTGTGAGTTAGAAAACGTCGAGAAACGGTCTTTTCTGCTAGCGCTGTGCTTCTACACATGTACTTGCTGAACGGTGAAAGCGCACCGTAATGCACTTTTCTCCCAGCAAATACAATGTTTCTAAGGAAAGGGGAACACACTGAGGAGACACTTGTGGGAGCTACTGTGACTAAAACTGAGCTTCCCTACGCACAGGGAAGCAAGAGAAATGCTGATTTCATCAAGCCCAGTTACATACACAGAATCTGTACTACTGCGCAAATAGTCATGTCTCTTTAGTCAAAAACTCATTTCTGACAAAGTTGCCCAAATGCATCTCAGAAGTGTGCAACTTGTTCCCTGAGTTAGAAAACGTCGAGAAACGTTCGTTTCTGCTAGCGCTGTGCTTCTACACACTTATTTGCTGAACGGTGAAAGCGCACAGTAATGCACTTCTCTCCCAGCAAATACACTTTTCCTAAGGAAATGGGAACACACTGAGGAGACACTTGTGGGAGCTACTGTGACTAAAACTGAGCTTCCTTACGAACAGGGAAGCAAGAGAAATGCTTATTTCATCAAGCACAGTTACATACTCAGAATCTGTACTACTGCGCGAATAGGCATGTCTCTTTAGGCAAAAAACTCATTTCTGACAAAGTTGCCCAAATGCATCTCACAAGTGTGCAACTTGTTCCCTGAGTTAGAAAACGTCGAGAAACGTTCGTTTCTGCTAGCGCTGTGCTTCTACACATGTATTTGCTGAACGGTGAAAGCGCACAGTAATGCACTTTTCTCACAGCAAATACACTGTTTCTAAGGAAATGGGAACACACTGAGAAGACACTTGTGTGAGCTACTGTGACTAAAACTGAGATTACCTACGCACAGGGAAGTAAGAGAAATGCTGATTTCATCAAGCGCAGTTACATACTCAGAATCTGTACTACTGCGCAAATAGGCATGTCTCTTTAGGCAAAAAACTCATTTCTGACAAAGTTGCCCAAATGCATCTCAGAAGTGTGCAACTTGTTCCCTGAGTTAGAAAACGTCGAGAAACGTTCGTTTTTGCTAGCGCTGTGCTTCTACACATGTATTTGCTGAACAGTGAAAGCGCACAGTAATGCACTTCTCTCCCAGCAAATACATTGTTTCTAAGGAAATAGGAACACACTGAGGAGACACTTGTGGGAGCTACTGTGACTAAAACTGAGCTTCCCTACGCACAGGGAAGCAAGAGAAATGCTGATTTCATCAAGCCCAGTTACATACTCAGAATCTGTACTACTGCGCAAATAATCATGTCTCTTTAGGCACAAAACTCATTTCTGACAAAGCTGCCCCAATGCATCTCAGAAGTGTGCAACTTGTTAACTGAGTTAGAAAATGTCGAGAAACGGTCGTTTCTGCAAGCGCTGTGCTTCTACACATGTATTTGCTGAAAGGTGAAAGCGCACAGTAATGCACTTTTCTCCCAGCAAATACACTGTGTCTAAGGAAATGGGAACACACTGAGGAGACACTTGTGGGAGCTACTGTGACTAAAACTGAGCTTCCCTACGCACCGGGAAGCAAGAGAAATGCTGATTTCATCAAGCCCACTTACATACTCAGAATCTGTACTACTGCGCAAATAGGCATGTCTCTTTAGGCAAAAAACTCATTTCTGACAAAGTTGCCCAAATGCATCTCAGAAGTGTGCAACTTGTTCCCTGAGTTAGAAAACGTCGAGAAACGGTCGTTTCTGCTAACGCTGTGCTTCTACACATGTATTTGCTGAACGGTGAAAGCGCACAGTAATGCACTTTTCTCCCATCAAATACACTGTTTCTAAGGAAATGGGAACACACTGAGGAGACACTTGTAGGAGCTACTGTGACTAAAACTGAGCTTCCCTACACACAGGGAAGCAAGAGAAATGCTGATTTCATCAAGCCCAGTTACATACTCAGAATCTGTACTAGTGCGCAAATAGGCATGTCTCTGTAGGCAAAAAACTCATTTCTGACAATGTTGCCCAAATGCATCTCAGAAGTGTGCAACTTGTTCCCTGAGTTAGAAAACGTCGAGAAACGTTCGTTTCTGCTAGCGCTGTGCTTCTACACATGTATTTGCTGAACGGTGAAAGCGCAGAGTAATCCACTTTTCTCCCATCAAATACACTGTTTATAAGGAAATGGGAACACACTGAGGAGACACTTGTGGGAGCTACTGTGACTAAAACTGAGCTTCCCTACGCACAGGGAAGCAAGAGAAATGCTGATTTCATCAAGCCCAGTTACATACTCAGAATCTGTACTACTGCGCAAATAGGCATGTCTCTTTAGGCACAAAACTCATTTCTGACAAAGTTGCCCAAATGCATCTCAGAAGTGTGCAACCTGTTCCCTGAGTTAGAAAACGTCGAGAAACCTTACATTCTGCTAGCGCTGTGCTTCTACACATGTATTTGCTGAACGGTGAAAGCGCACAGTAATGCACATTTCTCCCAGCAAATACACTGTGTCTAAGGAAATGGGAACACACTGAGGAGACACTTGTGGGAGCTGCTGTGACTAAAACTGAGCTTCCCTACGCACAGGGAAGCAAGAGAAATGCTGATTTCATCATGCCCAGTTACATACTCAGAATCTGTACTACTGCGCAAATAGGCATGTCTCTGTAGGCAAAAAACTCATTTCTGACAATGTTGCCCAAATGCATCTCAGAAGTGTGCAACTTGTTCCCTGAGTTAGAAAACGTCGAGAAATAGTCGTTTCTGCTAGCGCTGTGCTTCTACACATGTATTTGCTGAACGGTGAAAGCGCACAGTAATGCACTTTTCTCCCAGCAAATACACTGTGTCTAAGGAAATGGGAACACACTGAGGAGACACTTGTGGGAGCTACTGTGACTCAAACTGAGCTTCCCTACGCACAGGGAAGCAAGAGAAATGCTGATTTCATCAAGCCCAGTTACATACTCAGAATCTGTACTACTGCGCAAATAGGCATGTCTCTGTAGGCGAAAAACTCATTTCTGACAAAGTTGCTCAAATGCATCTCAGAAGTGTGCAACTTGTTCCCTGAGTTAGAAAACGTCGAGAAACGGTCGTTTCTGCTAGCGCTGTGCTTCTACACATGTATTTGCTGAACGGTGAAAGCGCACAGTAATGCACTTTTCTCCCAGCAAATACACTGTTTCTAAGGAAATGGGAACACACTGAGGAGACACTTGTGGGAGCTACTGTGACTAAAACTGAGCTTCCCTATGCACATGGAAGCAAGAGAAATGCTGATTTCATCGAGCCTAGTTACATACTCAGAATCTGTACTACTACGCGAATAGGCATGTCTCTTTAGGCAAAAAACTCATTTCTGACAATGTTGCCCAAATGCATCTCACAAGTGTGCAACTTGTTCCCTGAGTTAGAAAACGTCGAGAAACGTTCGTTTCTGCTAGCGCTGTGCTTCTACACATGTATTTGCTGAACGGTGAAAGCGCACATTAATGCACTTCTCTCCCAGCAAATACACTGTTTCTAAGGAAATGCGAACACACTGAGGAGACACTTGTGGGAGCTACAGTGACTAAAACTGAGCTTCCCTACGCACAGGGAAGCAAGAGAAATGCTGATTTCATCAAGCCCAGTTACATACTCAGACTCTGTACTACTGCGCAAATAGGCATGTCTCTGTAGGCAAAAAACTCATTTCTGACAAAGTTGCCCAAATGCATCTCAGAAGTGTGCAACTTGTTCCATGAGTTAGAAACCGTCAAGAAACTGTCTTTTCTGCTAGCGATGTGCTTCTACACATGTATTTGCTGAACGGTGAATGCGCACAGTAATGCACTTTTCTCCCAGCAAATACACTGTTTCTAAGGAAATATGGATCACACTGAGTAGACACTTGTGGGAGCTACTGTGACTAAAACTGAGCTTCCCTACGCACAGGGAAGCAAGAGAAATGCTGATTTCATCAAGCCCAGTTACATACTCAGAATCTGTACTACTGCGCAAATAGGCATGTCTCTTTAGGCAAAAAACTCATTTCTGACAAAGTTGCCCAAATGCATCTCAGAAGTGTGCAACTTGTTCCCTCAGTTAGAAAATGTCGAGAAACGGTCGTTTCTGCCAGCGCTGTGCTTCTACACATGTATTTGTTGAAAGGTGAAAGCGCACAGTAATGTACTTTTCTCCCAGTAAATACACTGTGTCTAAGGAAATGGGAACACACTGAGGAGACACTTGTGGGAGCTACTGTGACTAAAACTGAGCTTCCCTACGCACAGGGAAGCAGGAGAAATGCTGATTTCATCAAGCCCTGTTACATACTCAGAATCTGTACTACTGCGCAAATAGGCATGTCTCTTTAGGCAAAAAACTCATTTCTGACAAAGTTGCCCAAATGCATCTCAGAAGTGTGCAACTTGTTCCCTGAGTTAGAAAACGTCGAGAAACGGTCGTTTCTGCTAGCGCTGTGCTTCTACACATGTATTTGCTGAACGGTGAAAGCGCACAGTAATGCACTTCTCTCCCAGCAAATACACTGTTTCTAAGGAAATGGGAACACACTGAGGAGACACTTGTGGGAGCTACTGTGACTAAAACTGAGCTTCCCTACGCACAGGGAAGCAAGAGAAATGCTGATTTCATCAAGCCCAGTTACATACTCAGAATCTGTACTACTGCGCAAATAGGCATGTCTCTTTAGGCAAAAAACTCATTTCTGACAAAGTTGCCCAAATGCATCTCAGAAGTGTGCAACTTGTTCCCTGAGTTAGAAAACGTCGAGAAACGGTCGTTTCTGGTAGCGCTGTGCTTCTACACATGTATTTGCTGAACGGTGAAAGCGCACAGTAATGCACTTCTCTCCCAGCAAATACACTGTTTCTAAGGAAATGGGAACACACTGAGGAGACACTTGTGGGAGCTACAGTGACTAAAACTGAGCTTCCCTACGCACAGGGAAGCAAGAGAAATGCTGATTTCATCAAGCCCAGTTACATACTCAGAATCTGTACTACTGCGCAAATAGGCATGTCTCTGTAGGCAAAAAACTCATTTCTGACAAAGTTGCCCAAATGCATCTCAGAAGTGTGCAACTTGTTCTGTGAGTTAGAAAACGTCGAGAAACGGTCTTTTCTGCTAGCGCTGTGCTTCTACACATGTACTTGCTGAACGGTGAAAGCGCACCGTAATGCACTTTTCTCCCAGCAAATACAATGTTTCTAAGGAAAGGGGAACACACTGAGGAGACACTTGTGGGAGCTACTGTGACTAAAACTGAGCTTCCCTACGCACAGGGAAGCAAGAGAAATGCTGATTTCATCAAGCCCAGTTACATACACAGAATCTGTACTACTGCGCAAATAGTCATGTCTCTTTAGTCAAAAACTCATTTCTGACAAAGTTGCCCAAATGCATCTCAGAAGTGTGCAACTTGTTCCCTGAGTTAGAAAACGTCGAGAAACGTTCGTTTCTGCTAGCGCTGTGCTTCTACACACTTATTTGCTGAACGGTGAAAGCGCACAGTAATGCACTTCTCTCCCAGCAAATACACTTTTCCTAAGGAAATGGGAACACACTGAGGAGACACTTGTGGGAGCTACTGTGACTAAAACTGAGCTTCCTTACGAACAGGGAAGCAAGAGAAATGCTTATTTCATCAAGCACAGTTACATACTCAGAATCTGTACTACTGCGCGAATAGGCATGTCTCTTTAGGCAAAAAACTCATTTCTGACAAAGTTGCCCAAATGCATCTCACAAGTGTGCAACTTGTTCCCTGAGTTAGAAAACGTCGAGAAACGTTCGTTTCTGCTAGCGCTGTGCTTCTACACATGTATTTGCTGAACGGTGAAAGCGCACAGTAATGCACTTTTCTCACAGCAAATACACTGTTTCTAAGGAAATGGGAACACACTGAGAAGACACTTGTGTGAGCTACTGTGACTAAAACTGAGATTACCTACGCACAGGGAAGTAAGAGAAATGCTGATTTCATCAAGCGCAGTTACATACTCAGAATCTGTACTACTGCGCAAATAGGCATGTCTCTTTAGGCAAAAAACTCATTTCTGACAAAGTTGCCCAAATGCATCTCAGAAGTGTGCAACTTGTTCCCTGAGTTAGAAAACGTCGAGAAACGTTCGTTTTTGCTAGCGCTGTGCTTCTACACATGTATTTGCTGAACAGTGAAAGCGCACAGTAATGCACTTCTCTCCCAGCAAATACATTGTTTCTAAGGAAATAGGAACACACTGAGGAGACACTTGTGGGAGCTACTGTGACTAAAACTGAGCTTCCCTACGCACAGGGAAGCAAGAGAAATGCTGATTTCATCAAGCCCAGTTACATACGCAGAATCTGTACTACTGCGCAAATAATCATGTCTCTTTAGGCACAAAACTCATTTCTGACAAAGCTGCCCCAATGCATCTCAGAAGTGTGCAACTTGTTAACTGAGTTAGAAAATGTCGAGAAACGGTCGTTTCTGCCAGCGCTGTGCTTCTACACATGTATTTGCTGAAAGGTGAAAGCGCACAGTAATGCACTTTTCTCCCAGCAAATACACTGTTTCTAAGGAAATGGGAACACACTGAGGAGACACTTGTGGGAGCTATTGGGACTAAAACTGAGCTTCCCTACGCACAGGGATGCAAGAGAAATGCTGATTTCATCAAGCCCAGTTACATACGCAGAATCTGTACTGCTGCGCAAATAGGCATGTCTCTTTAGGCAAAAAACTCATTTCTGACAAAGTTGCCCAAATGCATCTCAGAAGTGTGCAACTTGTTACCTGAGTTAGATAACGTTGAGAAACGGTCGTTTATGCTAGCGCTGTGCTTCTACACATGTATTTGCTGAACGGTGAAAGCGCACAGTAATGCACTTTTCTCCCAGCAAATACACTGTTTCTAAGGAAATGGGAACACACTGAGGAGACACTTGTGGGAGCTACTGTGACTAAAACTGAGCTTCCCTACGCACAGGGAAGCAAGAGAAATGCTGATTTCATCAAGCCCAGTTACATACTCAGAATCTGTACTACTGCCCAAATAGGCATGTCTCTTTAGGCCAAAAACTCATTTCTGACAAAGTTGCCCAAATGCATCTCAGAAGTGTGCAACTTGTTCCCGGAGTTAGAAAACGTCGAGAAACGGTCGTTTCTGCTAGCGCTGTGCTTCTACACATGTATTTGCTGAATGGTGAAAGCTCACAGTAATGCACTTTTCTCCCAGCAAATACACTGTTTCTAAAGAAATGGGAACACACTGAGGAGACACTTGTGGGAGCTACTGTGACTAAAACTGAGCTTCCCTACGAACAGGGAAGCAAGAGAAATGCTGATTTCATCAAGCCCAGTTACATACTCAGAAACTGTACTACTGCGCAAATAGGCATGTCTCTTTAGGCAAAAAACTCATTTCTGACAAAGTTGCCCAAATGCATCTCAGAAGTGTGCAACTTGTTCCCTGAGTTAGATAACGTTGAGAAACGGTCTTTTCTGCTAGCGCTGTGCTTCTACACATGTATTTGCTGAACGGTGAAAGCGCACAGTAATGCACTTTTCTCCCAGCAAATACACTGTTTCTAAAGAAATGGGAACACACTGAGGAGACACTTGTGGGAGCTACTGTGACTAAAACTGAGCTTCCCTACGCACAGGGAAGCAAGAGAAATGCTGATTTCATCAAGCCCAGTTACATACTCAGAAACTGTACTACTGCGCAAATAGGCATGTCTCTTTAGGCAAAAAACTCATTTCTGACAAAGTTGCCCAAATGCATCTCAGAAGTGTGCAACTTGTTCCCTGAGTTAGAAAACGTCGAGAAACGGTCGTTTCTGCTAGCGCTGTGCTTCTACACATGTATTTGCTGAATGGTGAAAGCTCACAGTAATGCACTTTTCTCCCAGCAAATACACTGTTTCTAAGGAAATGGGAACACACTGAGGAGACACTTGTGGGATCTACAGTGACTAAAACTGAGATTCTCTGCGCACAGCGAAGCAAGAGAAATGCTGATTTCATCAAGCCCAGTTACATACTCAGAATCTGTACTAATGCGCAAATAGGCATGTCTCTGTAGGCAAAAAACTCATTTCTGACAAAGTTGCCCAAATGCAGCTCAGAAGTGTGCAACTTGTTCCCTGAGTTAGAAAACGTCGAGAAACGTTCGTTTCTGCTAGCCCTGTGCTTCTACACATGTATTTGCTGAACGGTGAAAGCGCACAGTAATGCACTTTTCTCACAGCAAATACACTGTTTCTAAGGAAATGGGAACACACTGAGGAGACACTTGTGGGAGCTATTGGGACTAAAACTGAGCTTCCCTACGCACAGGGATGCAAGAGAAATGCTGATTTCATCAAGCCCAGTTACATACTCAGAATCTGTAATACTGCGCAAATAGGCATGTCTCTGTAGGCAAAAAACTCATTTCTGACAAAGTTGCCCAAATGCATCTCAGAAGTATGCAACTTGTTCCCGGAGTTAGAAAACGTCGAGAAACGGTCGTTTCTGCTAGCGCTGTGCTTCTACACATGTATTTGCTGAACGGTGAAAGCGCACAGTAATGCACTTTTCTCCTAGCAAATACACTGTTTCTAAGGAAATGGGCACACACTGAGGAGACACTTGTGGGAGCTACTGTGACTAAAACTGAGCTTCCCTACGCACAGAAAAGCAAGAGATATGCTGATTTCATCAAGCCCAGTTACATACTCAGAATCTGTACTGCTGCGCAAATAGGCATGTCTCTTTAGGCAAAAAACTCATTTCTGACAAAGTTGCCCAAATGCATCTCAGAAGTGTGCAACTTGTTACCTGAGTTAGATAACGTTGAGAAACGGTCTTTTCTGCTAGCGCTGTGCTTCTACACATGTATTTGCTGAACGGTGAAAGCGCACAGTAATGCACTTTTCTCCCAGCAAATACACTGTTTCTAAAGAAATGGGAACACACTGAGGAGACACTTGTGGGAGCTACTGTGACTAAAACTGAGCTTCCCTACGCACAGGGAAGCAAGAGAAATGCTGATTTCATCAAGCCCAGTTACATACTCAGAAACTGTACTACTGCGCAAATAGGCATGTCTCTTTAGGCAAAAAACTCATTTCTGACAAAGTTGCCCAAATGCATCTCAGAAGTGTGCAACTTGTTCCCTGAGTTAGAAAACGTCGAGAAACGGTCGTTTCTGCTAGCGCTGTGCTTCTACACATGTATTTGCTGAATGGTGAAAGCTCACAGTAATGCACTTTTCTCCCAGCAAATACACTGTTTCTAAGGAAATGGGAACACACTGAGGAGACACTTGTGGGATCTACAGTGACTAAAACTGAGATTCTCTGCGCACAGGGAAGCAAGAGAAATGCTGATTTCATCAAGCGCAATTACATAGTCTGAATGTGTACTACTGCGCAAATAGGCATGTCTCTGTAGGCAAAAAACTCATTTCTGACAAAGTTGCCCAAATGCATCTCAGAAATGTGCAACTTGTTCCCTGAGTTAGAAAACGTCGAGAAACGGTCGTTTCTGCTAGCGCTGTGCTTCTACACATGTATTTGCTGAACGGTGAAAGCGCACAGTAATGCACTTTTCTCCCAGCAAATACACTGTTTCTAAGGAAATGGGAACACACTGAGGAGACACTTGTGGGAGCTACTGTGACTAAAACTGAGCTTCCCTACGCACCTGGAAGCTAGAGAAATGCTGATTTCATCAAGCCCAGTTACATACTCAGAATCTGCACTACTGCGAAAATAGGCATGTCTCTGTAGGCAAAAAACTAATTCCTGACAAAGTTGCCCAAATGCATCTCAGAAGTGTGCAACTTGTTCCCTGAGTTAGAAAACGTCGAGAAACGGTCGTTTCTGCTAGCGCTGTGCTTCTACACATGTATTTGCTGAACGGTGAAAGTGCACAGTAATGCACTTTTCTCCCAGCAAATACACTGTTTCTAAGGAAATGGGAACACACTGAGGAGACACTTGTGGGAGCTACTGTGACTAAAACTGAGCTTCCCTACGCACAGGGAAGCAAGAGAAATGCTGATTTCATCAAACCGAGTTACATACTCAGAATCTGTACTACTGCGCAAATAGGCATGTCTCTGTAGGCAAAAAAACTCATTTCTGACAAAGTTGCTCAAATGCATCTCAGAAGTGTGCAACTTGTTCCCTGAGTTAGAAATCGTCGAGAAACTTTCGTTTCTGCTAGCGCTGTGCTTCTACACTTGTATTTGCTGAACGGTGAAAGCGCACAGTAATGCACTTTTCTCCCAGCAAATACCCTGTTTCTAAGGAAATGGGAACACACTGAGGAGACACATGTGGGAGCTACTGTGACTAAAACTGAGCTTCCCTACGCAAAGGGAAGCAAGAGAAATGCTGGTTTCATCAAGCCCAGTTACATACTCAGAATCTGTACTACTGCGCAAATAGGCATGTCTCTGTAGGCAAAAAACTCATTTCTGACAAAGTTGCCCAAATGCATCTCAGAAGTGTGCAACTTGTTCCCTGAGTTAGAAATCGTCGAGAAACCGTCGTTTCTGCTAGCGCTGTGCTTCTACACATGTATTTGCTGAACGGTGAAAGCGCACAGTAATGCACTTTTCTCCCAGCAAATACACTGTTTCTAAGGAAATGGGAAAACACTGAGGAGACACTTGTGGGAGCTACTGTGACTAAAACTGAGCTTCCCTACGCACAGAAAAGCAAGAGATATGCTGATTTCATCAAGCCCAGTTACATACTCAGAATCTGTACTGCTGCGCAAATAGGCATGTCTCTTTAGGCAAAAAACTCATTTCTGACAAAGTTGCCCAAATGCATCTCAGAAGTGTGCAACTTGTTACCTGAGTTAGATAACGTTGAGAAACGGTCTTTTCTGCTAGCGCTGTGCTTCTACACATGTATTTGCTGAACGGTGAAAGCGCACAGTAATGCACTTTTCTCCCAGCAAATACACTGTTTCTAAAGAAATGGGAACACACTGAGGAGACACTTGTGGGAGCTACTGTGACTAAAACTGAGCTTCCCTACGCACAGGGAAGCAAGAGAAATGCTGATTTCATCAAGCCCAGTTACAAACTCAGAAACTGTACTACTGCGCAAATAGGCATGTCTCTTTAGGCAAAAAACTCATTTCTGACAAAGTTGCCCAAATGCATCTCAGAAGTGTGCAACTTGTTCCCTGAGTTAGAAAACGTCGAGAAACGTTCGTTTCTGCTAGCCCTGTGCTTCTACACATGTATTTGCTGAACGGTGAAAGCGCACAGTAATGCACTTTTCTCCCAGCAAATACACTGTTTCTAAGGAAATGGGAACACACTGAGGAGACACTTGTGGGAGCTACTGTGACTAAAACTGAGCTTCCCTACGCACAGGGAAGCAAGAGAAATGCTGATTTCATCAAGCCCAGTTACATACTCAGAATCTGTACTACTGCGCAAATAGGCATGTCTCTTTAGGCAAAAAACTCATTTCTGACAAAGTTGCCCAAATGCATCTCAGAAGTGTGCAACTTGTTCCCTGAGTTAGAAAACGTCGAGAAACGTTCATTTCTGCTAGCGCTGTGCTTCTACACATGTATTTGCTGAACGGTGAAAGCGCACAGTAATGCACTTTTCCTCCCAGCAAATACACTGTTTCTAAGGAAATGGGAACACACTGAGCAGACACTTGTGGGAGCTACTGTGACTAAAACTGAGCTTCCCTACACACAGGGAAGCAAGAGAAATGCTGAATTCATCAAGCGCAGTTACATACTCTAAATGTGTACTACTGCGCAAATAGGCATGTCTCTGTAGGCAAAAAACTCATTTCTGACAAAGTTGCCCAAATGCATCTCAGAAGTGTGCAACTTGTTCCCTGAGTTAGAAAACGTCGAGAAACGGTCGTTTCTGCTAGCGCTGTGCTTCTACACATGTATTTGCTGAACGGTGAAAGCGCACAGTAATGCACTTTTCTCCCAGCAAATACACTGTTTCTAAGGAAAGGGGAACACACTGAGGAGACACTTGTGGGAGCTACTGTGACTAAAACTGAGCTTCCCTACGCACCTGGAAGCTAGAGAAATGCTGATTTCATCAAGCCCAGTTACATACTCAGAATCTGTACTACTGCACAAATAGGCATGTCTCTTTAGGCAAAAACTCATTCCTGACAAAGTTGACCAAATGCATCTCAGAAGTGTGCAACTTGTTCCCTGAGTTAAAAACGTCGAGAAACGTTCGTTTCTGCTAGCGCTGTGCTTCTACACATGTATTTGCTGAACGGTGAAAGCGCACAGTAATGCACTTTTCTCCCAGCAAATACACTGTTTCTAAGGAAATGGGAACACAGTGAGGAGACACTTGTGGGAGCTACTGTGACTAAAACTGAGCCTTCCCTACACACAGGAAGCAAGAGAAATGCTGATTTCATCAAGCGCAGTTACATAGTCTGAATGTGTACTACTGCGCAAATAGGCATGTCTCTGTAGGCAAAAAACTCATTTCTGACAAAGTTGCCCAAATGCATCTCAGAAATGTGCAACTTGTTCCCTGAGTTGGAAAACGTCGAGAAACGTTCGTTTCTGCTAGCGCTGTGCTTCTACACATGTATTTGCTGAACGGTGAAAGCGCACAGTAATGCACTTTTCTCCCAGCAAATACACTGTTTCTAAGGAAATGGGAACACACTGAGGAGACACTTGTGGGAGCTACTGTGACTAAAAACTGAGCTTCCCTACGCACAGGGAAGCAAGAGAAATGCTGATTTCATCAAGCCCAGTTACATACTCAGAATCTGTACTACTGCGCAAATAGGCATGTCTCTTTAGGCAAAAAACTCATTTCTGACAAAGTTGCCCAAATGCATCTCAGAAGTGTGCAACTTGTTCCCGGAGTTAGAAAACGTCGAGAAACGGTCGTTTCTGCTAGCGCTGTGTTTCTACACATGTATTTGCTGAACGGTGAAAGCGCACAGTAATGCACTTTTCTCCTAGCAAATACACTGTTTCTAAGGAAATGGGCACACACTGAGGAGACACTTGTGGGAGCTACTGTGACTAAAACTGAGCTTCCCTACGCACAGAAAAGCAAGAGATATGCTGATTTCATCAAGCCCAGTTACATACTCAGATTCTGTACTGCTGCGCAAATAGGCATGTCTCTTTAGGCAAAAAACTCATTTCTGACAAAGTTGCCCAAATGCATCTCAGAAGTGTGCAACTTGTTCCCTGAGTTAGAAAACGTCGAGAAACGGTCGTTTCTGCTAGCGCTGTGCTTCTACACATGTATTTGCTGAACGGTGAAAGCGCACAGTAATGCACTTTTCTCCCAGCAAATACACTGTTTCTAAGGAAATGGGAACACACTGAGGAGACACTTGTGGGATCTACAGTGACTAAAACTGAGATTCTCTGCGCACAGGGAAGCAAGAGAAATGCTGATTTCATCAAGCCCAGTTACATAATCAGAATCTGTACTACTGCGCAAATAGGCGTGTCTCTTTAGGCAAAAAACTCATTTCTGACAAAGTTGCCCAAATGCAGCTCAGAAGTGTGCAACTTGTTCCCTGAGTTAGAAAACGTCGAGAAACGTTCGTTTCTGCTAGCCCTGTTCTTCTACACATGTATTTGCTGAACGGTGAAAGCGCACAGTAATGCACTTTTCTCACAGCAAATACACTGTTTCTAAGGAAATGGGAACACACTGAGGAGACACTTGTGGGAGCTATTGGGACTAAAACTGAGCTTCCCTACGCACAGGGATGCAAGAGAAATGCTGATTTCATCAAGCCCAGTTACATACTCAGAATCTGTAATACTGCGCAAATAGGCATGTCTCTGTAGGCAAAAAACTCATTTCTGACAAAGTTGCCCAAATGCATCTCAGAAGTATGCAACTTGTTCCCGGAGTTAGAAAACGTCGAGAAACGGTCGTTTCTGCTAGCGCTGTGCTTCTACACATGTATTTGCTGAACGGTGAAAGCGCACAGTAATGCACTTTTCTCCTAGCAAATACACTGTTTCTAAGGAAATGGGCACACACTGAGGAGACACTTGTGGGAGCTACTGTGACTAAAACTGAGCTTCCCTACGCACAGAAAAGCAAGAGATATGCTGATTTCATCAAGCCCAGTTACATACTCAGAATCTGTACTGCTGCGCAAATAGGCATGTCTCTTTAGGCAAAAAACTCATTTCTGACAAAGTTGCCCAAATGCATCTCAGAAGTGTGCAACTTGTTACCTGAGTTAGATAACGTTGAGAAACGGTCTTTTCTGCTAGCGCTGTGCTTCTACACATGTATTTGCTGAACGGTGAAAGCGCACAGTAATGCACTTTTCTCCCAGCAAATACACTGTTTCTAAAGAAATGGGAACACACTGAGGAGACACTTGTGGGAGCTACTGTGACTAAAACTGAGCTTCCCTACGCACAGGGAAGCAAGAGAAATGCTGATTTCATCAAGCCCAGTTACATACTCAGAAACTGTACTACTGCGCAAATAGGCATGTCTCTTTAGGCAAAAAACTCATTTCTGACAAAGTTGCCCAAATGCATCTCAGAAGTGTGCAACTTGTTCCCTGAGTTAGAAAACGTCGAGAAACGGTCGTTTCTGCTAGCGCTGTGCTTCTACACATGTATTTATTGAACGGTGAAAGTGCACAGTAATGCACTTTTCTCCCAGCAAATACAGTGTTTCTAAGGAAATGGGAACACACTGAGGAGACACTTGTGGGAGCTACTGTGACTAAAACTGAGCTTCCCTACGCACAGGGAATCAAGAGAAATGCTGATTTCATCAAGCCCAGTTACATACTCAGAATCTGTACTACTGCGCAAATAGGCATGTCTCTGTAGGCAAAAAACTCATTTCGGACAAAGTTGCCCAAATGCATCTCAGAAGTGTGCAACTTGTTCCCTGAGTTAGAAAACGTCGAGAAACGGTCATTTCTGCTAGCGCTGTGCTTCTACACATGTATTTGCTGAACGGTGAAAGCGCACAGTAATGCACTTTTCTCCCAGCAAATACACTGTTTCTAAGGAAATGGGAACACACTGAGGAGACACTTGTGGGAGCTACTGTGACTAAAACTGAGCTTCCCTATGCACAGGGAAGCTAGAGAAATGCTGATTTCATCAAGCCCAGTTACATACTCAGAAGCTGTACTGCTGCGCAAATAGGCATGTCTCTTTAGGCAAAAAACTCATTCCTGACAAAGTTGACCAAATGCATCTCAGAAGTGTGCAACTTGTTCCCTGAGTTAAAAACGTCGAGAAACGTTCATTTCTGCTAGCGCTGTGCTTCTACACATGTATTTGCTGAACGGTGAAAGCGCACAGTAATGCACTTTTATCCCAGCAAATACACTGTTTCTAAAGAAATGGGAACACACTGAGGAGACACATGTGGGAGCTACTGTGACTAAAACTGAGCTTCCCTACGCACAGAAAAGCAAGAGATATGCTGATTTCATCAAGCCCAGTTACATACTCAGAATCTGTACTGCTGCGCAAATAGGCATGTCTCTTTAGGCAAAAAACTCATTTCTGACAAAGTTGCCCAAATGCATCTCAGAAGTGTGCAACTTGTTACCTGAGTTAGATAACGTTGAGAAACGGTCTTTTCTGCTAGCGCTGTGCTTCTACACATGTATTTGCTGAACGGTGAAAGCGCACAGTAATGCACTTTTCTCCCAGCAAATACACTGTTTCTAAAGAAATGGGAACACACTGAGGAGACACTTGTGGGAGCTACTGTGACTAAAACTGAGCTTCCCTACGCACAGGGAAGCAAGAGAAATGCTGATTTCATCAAGCCCAGTTACAAACTCAGAAACTGTACTACTGCGCAAATAGGCATGTCTCTTTAGGCAAAAAACTCATTTCTGACAAAGTTGCCCAAATGCATCTCAGAAGTGTGCAACTTGTTCCCTGAGTTAGAAAACGTCGAGAAACGTTCGTTTCTGCTAGCCCTGTGCTTCTACACATGTATTTGCTGAACGGTGAAAGCGCACAGGAATGCACTTTTCTCCCAGCAAATACACTGTTTCTAAGGAAATGGGAACACACTGAGGAGACACTTGTGGGAGCTACTGTGACTAAAACTGAGCTTCCCTACGCACAGGGAAGCAAGAGAAATGCTGATTTCATCAAGCCCAGTTACATACTCAGAATCTGTACTACTGCGCAAATAGGCATGTCTCTTTAGGCAAAAAACTCATTTCTGACAAAGTTGCCCAAATGCATCTCAGAAGTGTGCAACTTGTTCCCTGAGTTAGAAAACGTCGAGAAACGTTCATTTCTGCTAGCGCTGTGCTTCTACACATGTATTTGCTGAACGGTGAAAGCGCACAGTAATGCACTTTTCTCCCAGCAAATACACTGTTTCTAAGGAAATGGGAACACACTGAGGAGACACTTGTGGGAGCTACTGTGACTAAAACTGAGCTTCCCTACACACAGGGAAGCAAGAGAAATGCTGAATTCATCAAGCGCAGTTACATACTCTAAATGTGTACTACTGCGCAAATAGGCATGTCTCTGTAGGCAAAAAACTCATTTCTGACAAAGTTGCCCAAATGCATCTCAAAAGTGTGCAACTTGTTCCCTGAGTTAGAAAACGTCGAGAAACGGTCGTTTCTGCTAGCGCTGTGCTTCTACACATGTATTTGCTGAACGGTGAAAGCGCACAGTAATGCACTTTTCTCCCAGCAAATACACTGTTTCTAAGGAAATGGGAACACACTGAGGAGACACTTGTGGGAGCTACTGTGACTAAAACTGAGCTTCCCTACGCACCTGGAAGCTAGAGAAATGCTGATTTCATCAAGCCCAGTTACATACTCAGAATCTGTACTACTGCACAAATAGGCATGTCTCTTTAGGCAAAAAACTCATTCCTGACAAAGTTGACCAAATGCATCTCAGAAGTGTGCAACTTGTTCCCTGAGTTAAAAACGTCGAGAAACGTTCGTTTCTGCTAGCGCTGTGCTTCTACACATGTATTTGCTGAACGGTGAAAGCGCACAGTAATGCACTTTTCTCCCAGCAAATACACTGTTTCTAAGGAAATGGGAACACACTGAGGAGACACTTGTGGGAGCTACTGTGACTAAAACTGAGCTTCCCTACGCACAGGGAAGCAAGAGAAATGCTGATTTCATCAAACCGAGTTACATACTCAGAATCTGTACTACTGTGCAAATAGGCATGTCTCTGTAGGCAAAAAAACTCATTTCTGACAAAGTTGCCCAAATGCATCTCAGAAGTGTGCAACTTGTTCCCTGAGTTAGAAATCGTCGAGAAACGTTCGTTTCTGCTAGCGCTGTGCTTCTACACTTGTATTTGCTGAACGGTGAAAGCGCACAGTAATGCACTTTTCTCCCAGCAAATACACTGTTTCTAAGGAAATGGGAACACACTGAGGAGACACTTGTGGGAGCTACTGTGACTAAAACTGAGCTTCCCTACGCACAGGGAAGCAAGAGAAATGCTGATTTCATCAAGCCCAGTTACATACTCAGAATCTGTACTACTGCGCAAATAGGCATGTCTCTGTAGGCAAAAAACTCATTTCTGACAAAGTTGCCCAAATGCATCTCAGAAGTGTGCAACTTGTTCCCTGAGTTAGAAAACGTCGAGAAACGGTCGTTTCTGCTAGCGCTATGCTTCTACACATGTATTTGCTGAACGGTGAAAGCGCACAGTAATGCACTTTTCTCCCAGCAAATACACTGTTTCTATGGAAATGGGAACACACTGAGGAGACACTTGTGGGAGCTACTGTGACTAAAACTGAGCTTCCCTACGCACAGGGAAGCAAGAGAAATGCTGGTTTCATCAAGCCCAGTTACATACTCAGAATCTGTACTACTGCGCAAATAGGCATGTCTCTGTAGGCAAAAAACTCATTTCTGAGAAAGTTGCCCAAATGCATCTCAGAAGTGTGCAACTTGTTCCCTGAGTTAGAAAACGTCGAGAAACCGTCGTTTCTGCTAGCGCTGTGCTTCTACACATGTATTTGCTGAACGGTGAAAGCGCACAGTAATGCACTTTTCTCCCAGCAAATACACTGTTTCTAAGGAAATGGGAACACACTGAGGAGACACTTGTGGGAGCTACTGTGACTAAAACTGAGCTTCCCTACGCACCTGGAAGCTAGAGAAATGCTGATTTCATCAAGCCCAGTTACATACTCAGAATCTGCACTACTGCGAAAATAGGCATGTCTCTGTAGGCAAAAAACTAATTCCTGACAAAGTTGCCCAAATGCATCTCAGAAGTGTGCAACTTGTTCCCTGAGTTAGAAAACGTCGAGAAACGGTCGTTTCTGCTAGCGCTGTGCTTCTACACATGTATTTGCTGAACGGTGAAAGTGCACAGTAATGCACTTTTCTCCCAGCAAATACACTGTTTCTAAGGAAAGGGGAACACACTGAGGAGACACTTGTGGGAGCTACTGTGACTAAAACTGAGCTTCCCTACGCACAGGGAAGCAAGAGAAATGCTGATTTCATCAAACCGAGTTACATACTCAGAATCTGTACTACTGTGCAAATAGGCATGTCTCTGTAGGCAAAAAAACTCATTTCTGACAAAGTTGCCCAAATGCATCTAAGAAGTGTGCAACTTGTTCCCTGAGTTAGAAATCGTCGAGAAACTTTCGTTTCTGCTAGCGCTGTGCTTCTACACTTGTATTTGCTGAACGGTGAAAGCGCACAGTAATGCACTTTTCTCCCAGCAAATACCCTGTTTCTAAGGAAATGGGAACACACTGAGGAGACACATGTGGGAGCTACTGTGACTAAAACTGAGCTTCCCTACGCAAAGGGAAGCAAGAGAAATGCTGGTTTCATCAAGCCCAGTTACATACTCAGAATCTGTACTACTGCGCAAATAGGCATGTCTCTGTAGGCAAAAAACTCATTTCTGACAAAGTTGCCCAAATGCATCTCAGAAGTGTGCAACTTGTTCCCTGAGTTAGAAATCGTCGAGAAACCGTCGTTTCTGCTAGCGCTGTGCTTCTACACATGTATTTGCTGAACGGTGAAAGCGCACAGTAATGCACTTTTCTCCCAGCAAATACACTGTTTCTAAGGAAATGGGAAAACACTGAGGAGACACTTGTGGGAGCTACTGTGACTAAAACTGAGCTTCCCTACGCACAGGGAAGCAAGAGAAATGCTGATTTCATCAAGCCCAGTTACATACTCAGAATCTGTACTACTGCGCAAATAGGCATGTCTCTGTAGGCAAAAAACTCATTTCTGACAAAGTTGCCCAAATGCATCTCAAAAGTGTGCAACTTGTTCCCTGAGTTAGAAAACGTCGAGAAACGGTCGTTTCTGCTAGCGCTGTGCTTCTACACATGTATTTGCTGAACGGTGAAAGCGCACAGTAATGCACTTTTCTCCCAGCAAATACACTGTTTCTAAGGAAATGGGAACACACTGAGGAGACACTTGTGGGAGCTACTGTGACTAAAACTGAGCTTCCCTACGCACCTGGAAGCTAGAGAAATGCTGATTTCATCAAGCCCAGTTACATAGTCTGAATGTGTACTACTGCGCAAATAGGCATGTCTCTTTAGGCAAAAAACTCATTTCTGACAAAGTTGCCCAAATGCATCTCAGAAGTGTGCAACTTGTTCCATGAATTAGAAAACGTCGAGAAACGTTCGTTTCTGCTAGCGCTGTGCTTCTACACATGTATTTGCTGAACGGTGAAAGCGCACAGTAATACACTTTTCTCCCAGCAAATACACTGTTTCTAAGGAAATGGGAACACACTGAGGAGACACTTGTGGGAGCTACTGTGACTAAAACTGAGCTTCCCTACGCACAGGGAAGCAAGAGAAATGCTGATTTCATCAAGCCCAGTTATATACTCAGAATCTGTACTACTGCGCAAATAGGCATGTCTCTGTAGGCAAAAAACTCATTTCGGACAAAGTTGCCCAAATGCATCTCAGAAGTGTGCAACTTGTTCCCTGAGTTAGAAAACGTCGAGAAATGTTCGTTTCTGCTAGCGCTGTGCTTCTACACATGTATTTGCTGAACGGTGAAAGCGCACAGTAATGCACTTTTCTCCCAGCAAATACACTGTTTCTAAGGAAATGGGAACACACTGAGGAGACACTTGTGGGAGCTACTGTGACTAAAACTGAGCTTCCCTACGCAAAGGGAAGCAAGAGAAATGCTGATTTCACCAAGCCCAGTTACATACTCAGAATCTGTACTACTGCGCAAATAGGCATGTCTCTTTAGGCAAAAAACTCATTTCTGACAAAGTTGCCCAAATGCATCTCAGAAGTGTGCAACTTGTTCCCGGAGTTAGAAAACGTCGAGAAACGGTCGTTTCTGCTAGCGCTGTGCTTCTACACATGTATTTGCTGAACGGTGAAAGCGCACAGTAATGCACTTTTCTCCTAGCAAATACACTGTTTCTAAGGAAATGGGCACACACTGAGGAGACACTTGTGGGAGCTACTGTGACTAAAACTGAGCTTCCCTACGCACAGAAAAGCAAGAGATATGGTGATTTCATCAAGCCCAGTTACATACTCAGATTCTGTACTGCTGCGCAAATAGGCATGTCTCTTTAGGCAAAAAACTCATTTCTGACAAAGTTGCCCAAATGCATCTCAGAAGTGTGCAACTTGTTCCCTGAGTTAGAAAACGTCGAGAAACGGTCGTTTATGCTAGCGCTGTGCTTCTACACATGTATTTGCTGAACGGTGAAAGCGCACAGTAATGCACTTTTCTCCCAGCAAATACACTGTTTCTAAGGAAATGGGAACACACTGAGGAGACACTTGTGGGAGCTACTGTGACTAAAACTGAGATTCTCTGCGCACAGGGAAGCAAGAGAAATGCTGATTTCATCAAGCCCAGTTACATACTCAGAATCTGTACTACTGCGCAAATAGGCATGTCTCTTTAGGCAAAAAACTCATTTCTGACAAAGTTGCCCAAATGCATCTCAGAAGTGTGCAACTTGTTCCCTGAATTAGAAAACGTCGAGAAACGTTCGTTTCTGCTAGCGCTGTGCTTCTACACATGTATTTGCTGAACGGTGAAAGCGCACAGTAATGCACTTTTCTCCCAGCAAATACACTGTTTCTAAGGAAATGGGAACACACTGAGGAGACACTTGTGGGAGCTATTGGGACTAAAACTGAGCTTCCCTACGCACAGGGATGCAAGAGAAATGCTGATTTCATCAAGCCCAGTTACATACTCAGAATCTGTACTGCTGCGCAAATAGGCATGTCTCTTTAGGCAAAAAACTCATTTCTGACAAAGTTGCCCAAATGCATCTCAGAAGTGTGCAACTTGTTACCTGAGTTAGATAACGTTGAGAAACGGTCGTTTATGCTAGCGCTGTGCTTCTACACATGTATTTGCTGAACGGTGAAAGCGCACAGTAATGCACTTTTCTCCCAGCAAATACACTGTTTCTAAGGAAATGGGAACACACTGAGGAGACACTTGTGGGAGCTACTGTGACTAAAACTGAGCTTCCCTACGCACAGGGAAGCAAGAGAAATGCTGATTTCATCAAGCCCAGTTACATACTCAGAATCTGTACTACTGCGCAAATAGGCATGTCTCTTTAGGCCAAAAACTCATTTCTGACAAAGTTGCCCAAATGCATCTCAGAAGTGTGCAACTTGTTCCCGGAGTTAGAAAACGTCGAGAAACGGTCGTTTCTGCTAGCGCTGTGCTTCTACACATGTATTTGCTGAATGGTGAAAGCTCACAGTAATGCACTTTTCTCCCAGCAAATACACTGTTTCTAAGGAAATGGGAACACACTGAGGAGACACTTGTGGGATCTACAGTGACTAAAACTGAGATTCTCTGCGCACAGGGAAGCAAGAGAAATGCTGATTTCATCAAGCCCAGTTACATACTCAGAATCTGTACTACTGCGCAAATAGGCATGTCTCTGTAGGCAAAAAACTCATTTCTGACAAAGTTGCCCAAATGCATCTCAGAAGTGTGCAACTTGTTCCCTGAGTTAGAAAACGTCGAGAAACGGTCGTTTCTGCTAGCGCTGTGCTTCTACACATGTATTTGCTGAACGGTGAAAGCGCACAGTAATGCACTTTTCTCCCAGCAAATACACTGTTTCTAAGGAAATGGGAACACACTGAGGAGACACTTGTGGGAGCAACTGTGACTAAAACTGAGCTTCCCTACGCACAGGGAAGCAAGAGAAATGCTGATTTCATCAAGCCCAGTTACATACTCAGAATCTGTACTACTGCGCAAATAGGCATGTCTCTTTAGGAAAAAAACTCATTTCTGACAAAGTTGCCCAAATGCATCTCAGAAGTGTACAACTTGTTCCCTGAGTTAGAAAACGTCGAGAAACGGTCGTTTCTGCTAGCGCTGTGCTTCTACACATGTATTTGCTGAACGGTGAAAGCGCACAATAATGCACTTTTCTCCCAGCAAATACACTGTTTCTAAGTAAATGGGAACACACTGAGGAGACACTTGTGGGATCTACAGTGACTAAAACTGAGATTCTCTGCGCACAGGGAAGCAAGAGAAATGCTGATTTCATCAAGCCCAGTTACATAATCAGAATCTGTACTACTGCGCAAATAGGCGTGTCTCTTTAGGCAAAAAACTCATTTCTGACAAAGTTGCCCAAATGCATCTCAGAAGTGTGCAACTTGTTCCCTGAATTAGAAAACGTCGAGAAACGTTCGTTTCTGCTAGCGCTGTGCTTCTACACATGTATTTGCTGAACGGTGAAAGCGCACAGTAATGCACTTTTCTCACAGCAAATACACTGTTTCTAAGGAAATGGGAACACACTGAGGAGACACTTGTGGGAGCTATTGGGACTAAAACTGAGCTTCCCTACGCACAGGGATGCAAGAGAAATGCTGATTTCATCAAGCCCAGTTACATACTCAGAATCTGTAATACTGCGCAAATAGGCATGTCTCTGTAGGCAAAAAACTCATTTCTGACAAAGTTGCCCAAATGCATCTCAGAAGTATGCAACTTGTTCCCGGAGTTAGAAAACGTCGAGAAACGGTCGTTTCTGCTAGCGCTGTGCTTCTACACATGTATTTGCTGAACGGTGAAAGCGCACAGTAATGCACTTTTCTCCTAGCAAATACACTGTTTCTAAGGAAATGGGCACACACTGAGGAGACACTTGTGGGAGCTACTGTGACTAAAACTGAGCTTCCCTACGCACAGAAAAGCAAGAGATATGCTGACTTCATCAAGCCCAGTTACATACTCAGAATCTGTACTGCTGCGCAAATAGGCATGTCTCTTTAGGCAAAAAACTCATTTCTGACAAAGTTGCCCAAATGCATCTCAGAAGTGTGCAACTTGTTACCTGAGTTAGATAACGTTGAGAAACGGTCTTTTCTGCTAGCGCTGTGCTTCTACACATGTATTTGCTGAACGGTGAAAGCGCACAGTAATGCACTTTTCTCCCAGCAAATACACTGTTTCTAAAGAAATGGGAACACACTGAGGAGACACTTGTGGGAGGTACTGTGACTAAAACTGAGCTTCCCTACGCACAGGGAAGCAAGAGAAATGCTGATTTCATCAAGCCCAGTTACATACTCAGAAACTGTACTACTGCGCAAATAGGCATGTCTCTTTAGGCAAAAAACTCATTTCTGACAAAGTTGCCCAAATGCATCTCAGAAGTGTGCAACTTGTTCCCTGAGTTAGAAAACGTCGAGAAACGGTCGTTTCTGCTAGCGCTGTGCTTCTACACATGTATTTGCTGAATGGTGAAAGCTCACAGTAATGCACTTTTCTCCCAGCAAATACACTGTTTCTAAGGAAATGGGAACACACTGAGGAGACACTTGTGGGATCTACAGTGACTAAAACTGAGATTCTCTGCGCACAGGGAAGCAAGAGAAATGCTGATTTCATCAAGCGCAGTTACATAGTCTGAATGTGTACTACTGCGCAAATAGGCATGTCTCTGTAGGCAAAAAACTCATTTCTGACAAAGTTGCCCAAATGCATCTCAGAAATGTGCAACTTGTTCCCTGAGTTAGAAAACGTCGAGAAACGGTCGTTTCTGCTAGCGCTGTGCTTCTACACATGTATTTGCTGAACGGTGAAAGCGCACAGTAATGCACTTTTCTCCCAGCAAATACACTGTTTCTAAGGAAATGGGAACACACTGAGGAGACACTTGTGGGAGCTACTGTGACTAAAACTGAGCTTCCCTAAGCACCTGGAAGCTAGAGAAATGCTGATTTCATCAAGCCCAGTTACATACTCAGAATCTGCACTACTGCGAAAATAGGCATGTCTCTGTAGGCAAAAAACTAATTCCTGACAAAGTTGCCCAAATGCATCTCAGAAGTGTGCAACTTGTTCCCTGAGTTAGAAAACGTCGAGAAACGTTCGTTTCTGCTAGCGCTGTGCTTCTACACATGTATTTGCTGAACGGTGAAAGTGCACAGTAATGCACTTTTCTCCCAGCAAATACACTGTTTCTAAGGAAATGGGAACACACTGAGGAGACACTTGTGGGAGCTACTGTGACTAAAACTGAGCTTCCCTACGCACAGGGAAGCAAGAGAAATGCTGATTTCATCAAACCGAGTTACATACTCAGAATCTGTACTACTGTGCAAATAGGCATGTCTCTGTAGGCAAAAAAACTCATTTCTGACAAAGTTGCCCAAATGCATCTCAGAAGTGTGCAACTTGTTCCCTGAGTTAGAAATCGTCGAGAAACTTTCGTTTCTGCTAGCGCTGTGCTTCTACACTTGTATTTGCTGAACGGTGAAAGCGCACAGTAATGCACTTTTCTCCCAGCAAATACCCTGTTTCTAAGGAAATGGGAACACACTGAGGAGACACATGTGGGAGCTACTGTGACTAAAACTGAGCTTCCCTACGCAAAGGGAAGCAAGAGAAATGCTGGTTTCATCAAGCCCAGTTACATACTCAGAATCTGTACTACTGCGCAAATAGGCATGTCTCTGTAGGCAAAAAACTCATTTCTGACAAAGTTGCCCAAATGCATCTCAGAAGTGTGCAACTTGTTCCCTGAGTTAGAAATCGTCGAGAAACCGTCGTTTCTGCTAGCGCTGTGCTTCTACACATGTATTTGCTGAACGGTGAAAGCGCACAGTAATGCACTTTTCTCCCAGCAAATACACTGTTTCTAAGGAAATGGGAAAACACTGAGGAGACACTTGTGGGAGCTACTGTGACTAAAACTGAGCTTCCCTACGCACAGAAAAGCAAGAGATATGGTGATTTCATCAAGCCCAGTTACATACTCAGAATCTGTACTGCTGCGCAAATAGGCATGTCTCTTTAGGCAAAAAACTCATTTCTGACAAAGTTGCCCAAATGCATCTCAGAAGTGTGCAACTTGTTACCTGAGTTAGATAACGTTGAGAAACGGTCTTTTCTGCTAGCGCTGTGCTTCTACACATGTATTTGCTGAACGGTGAAAGCGCACAGTAATGCACTTTTCTCCCAGCAAATACACTGTTTCTAAAGAAATGGGAACACACTGAGGAGACACTTGTGGGAGCTACTGTGACTAAAACTGAGCTTCCCTACGCACAGGGAAGCAAGAGAAATGCTGATTTCATCAAGCCCAGTTACAAACTCAGAAACTGTACTACTGCGCAAATAGGCATGTCTCTTTAGGCAAAAAACTCATTTCTGACAAAGTTGCCCAAATGCATCTCAGAAGTGTGCAACTTGTTCCCTGAGTTAGAAAACGTCGAGAAACGGTCGTTTCTGCTAGCGCTGTGCTTCTACACATGTATTTGCTGAATGGTGAAAGCTCACAGTAATGCACTTTTCTCCCAGCAAATACACTGTTTCTAAGGAAATGGGAACACACTGAGGAGACACTTGTGGGATCTACAGTGACTAAAACTGAGATTCTCTGCGCACAGGGAAGCAAGAGAAATGCTGATTTCATCAAGCCCAGTTACATACTCAGAATCTGTACTAATGCGCAAATAGGCATGTCTCTGTAGGCAAAAAACTCATTTCTGACAAAGTTGCCCAAATGCATCTCAGAAGTGTGCAACTTGTTCCCTGAGTTAGAAAACGTCGAGAAACGTTCGTTTCTGCTAGCCCTGTGCTTCTACACATGTATTTGCTGAACGGTGAAAGCGCACAGTAATGCACTTTTCTCCCAGCAAATACACTGTTTCTAAGGAAATGGGAACACACTGAGGAGACACTTGTGGGAGCTACTGTGACTAAAACTGAGCTTCCCTACGCACAGGGAAGCAAGAGAAATGCTGATTTCATCAAGCCCAGTTACATACTCAGAATCTGTACTACTGCGCAAATAGGCATGTCTCTTTAGGCAAAAAACTCATTTCTGACAAAGTTGCCCAAATGCATCTCAGAAGTGTGCAACTTGTTCCCTGAGTTAGAAAACGTCGAGAAACGTTCATTTCTGCTAGCGCTGTGCTTCTACACATGTATTTGCTGAACGGTGAAAGCGCACAGTAATGCACTTTTCTCCCAGAAAATACACTGTTTCTAAGGAAATGGGAACACACTGAGCAGACACTTGTGGGAGCTACTGTGACTAAAACTGAGCTTCCCTACACACAGGGAAGCAAGAGAAATGCTGAATTCATCAAGCGCAGTTACATACTCTAAATGTGTACTACTGCGCAAATAGGCATGTCTCTGTAGGCAAAAAACTCATTTCTGACAAAGTTGCCCAAATGCATCTCAGAAGTGTGCAACTTGTTCCCTGAGTTAGAAAACGTCGAGAAACGGTCGTTTCTGCTAGCGCTGTGCTTCTACACATGTATTTGCTGAACGGTGAAAGCGCACAGTAATGCACTTTTCTCCCAGCAAATACACTGTTTCTAAGGAAAGGGGAACACACTGAGGAGACACTTGTGGGAGCTACTGTGACTAAAACTGAGCTTCCCTACGCACCTGGAAGCTAGAGAAATGCTGATTTCATCAAGCCCAGTTACATACTCAGAATCTGTACTACTGCACAAATAGGCATGTCTCTTTAGGCAAAAAACTCATTCCTGACAAAGTTGACCAAATGCATCTCAGAAGTGTGCAACTTGTTCCCTGAGTTAAAAACGTCGAGAAACGTTCGTTTCTGCTAGCGCTGTGCTTCTACACATGTATTTGCTGAACGGTGAAAGCGCACAGTAATGCACTTTTCTCCCAGCAAATACACTGTTTCTAAGGAAATGGGAACACACTGAGGAGACACTTGTGGGAGCTACTGTGACTAAAACTGAGCTTCCCTACGCACAGGGAAGCAAGAGAAATGCTGATTTCATCAAACCGAGTTACATACTCAGAATCTGTACTACTGTGCAAATAGGCATGTCTCTGTAGGCAAAAAAACTCATTTCTGACAAAGTTGCCCAAATGCATCTCAGAAGTGTGCCACTTGTTCCCTGAGTTAGAAATCGTCGAGAAACGTTCGTTTCTGCTAGCGCTGTGCTTCTACACTTGTATTTGCTGAACGGTGAAAACGCACAGTAATGCACTTTTCTCCCAGCAAATACACTGTTTCTAAGGAAATGGGAACACACTGAGGAGACACTTGTGGGAGCTACTGTGACTAAAACTGAGCTTCCCTACGCACAGGGAAGCAAGAGAAATGCTGATTTCATCAAGCCCAGTTACATACTCAGAATCTGTACTACTGCGCAAATAGGCATGTCTCTGTAGGCAAAAAACTCATTTCTGACAAAGTTGCCCAAATGCATCTCAGAAGTGTGCAACTTGTTCCCTGAGTTAGAAAACGTCGAGAAACGGTCGTTTCTGCTAGCGCTATGCTTCTACACATGTATTTGCTGAACGGTGAAAGCGCACAGTAATGCACTTTTCTCCCAGCAAATACACTGTTTCTAAGGAAATGGGAACACACTGAGGAGACACTTGTGGGAGCTACTGTGACTAAAACTGAGCTTCCCTACGCACAGGGAAGCAAGAGAAATGCTGGTTTCATCAAGCCCAGTTACATACTCAGAATCTGTACTACTGCGCAAATAGGCATGTCTCTGTAGGCAAAAAACTCATTTCTGACAAAGTTGCCCAAATGCATCTCAGAAGTGTGCAACTTGTTCCCTGAGTTAGAAAACGTCGAGAAACCGTCGTTTCTGCTAGCGCTGTGCTTCTACACATGTATTTGCTGAACGGTGAAAGCGCACAGTAATGCACTTTTCTCCCAGCAAATACACTGTTTCTAAGGAAATGGGAACACACTGAGGAGACACTTGTGGGAGCTACTGTGACTAAAACTGAGCTCCCCTCCGCACAGGGATGCAAGAGAAATGCTGATTTCATCAAGCGCAGTTACATACTCTGAATGTGTACTACTGCGCAAATAGGCATGTCTCTGTAGGCAAAAAACTCATTTCTGACAAAGTTGCCCAAATGCATCTCAGAAGTGTGCAACTTGTTCCCTGAGTTAGAAAACGTCGAGAAACGGTCGTTTCTGCTAGCGCTGTGCTTCTACACATGTATTTGCTGAACGGTGAAAGCGCACAGTAATGCACTTTTCTCCCAGCAAATACACTGTTTCTAAGGAAATGGGAACACAGTGAGGAGACACTTGTGGGAGCTACTGTGACTAAAACTGAGCTTCCCTACACACAGGGAAGCAAGAGAAATGCTGATTTCATCAAGCGCAGTTACATAGTCTGAATGTGTACTACTGCGCAAATAGGCATGTCTCTGTAGGCAAAAAACTCATTTCTGACAAAGTTGCCCAAATGCATCTCAGAAATGTGCAACTTGTTCCCTGAGTTAGAAAACGTCGAGAAACGGTCGTTTCTGCTAGCGCTGTGCTTCTACACATGTATTTGCTGAACGGTGAAAGCGCACAGTAATGCACTTTTCTCCCAGCAAATACACTGTTTCTAAGGAAATGGGAACACACTGAGGAGACACTTGTGGGAGCTACTGTGACTAAAACTGAGCTTCCCTACGCACCTGGAAGCTAGAGAAATGCTGATTTCATCAAGCCCAGTTACATACTCAGAATCTGCACTACTGCGAAAATAGGCATGTCTCTGTAGGCAAAAAACTAATTCCTGACAAAGTTGCCCAAATGCATCTCAGAAGTGTGCAACTTGTTCCCTGAGTTAGAAAACGTCGAGAAACGGTCGTTTCTGCTAGCGCTGTGCTTCTACACATGTATTTGCTGAACGGTGAAAGTGCACAGTAATGCACTTTTCTCCCAGCAAATACACTGTTTCTAAGGAAATGGGAACACACTGAGGAGACACTTGTGGGAGCTACTGTGACTAAAACTGAGCTTCCCTACGCACAGGGAAGCAAGAGAAATGCTGATTTCATCAAACCGAGTTACATACTCAGAATCTGTACTACTGTGCAAATAGGCATGTCTCTGTAGGCAAAAAAACTCATTTCTGACAAAGTTGCCCAAATGCATCTCAGAAGTGTGCAACTTGTTCCCTGAGTTAGAAATCGTCGAGAAACTTTCGTTTCTGCTAGCGCTGTGCTTCTACACTTGTATTTGCTGAACGGTGAAAGCGCACAGTAATGCACTTTTCTCCCAGCAAATACCCTGTTTCTAAGGAAATGGGAACACACTGAGGAGACACATGTGGGAGCTACTGTGACTAAAACTGAGCTTCCCTACGCAAAGGGAAGCAAGAGAAATGCTGGTTTCATCAAGCCCAGTTACATACTCAGAATCTGTACTACTGCGCAAATAGGCATGTCTCTGTAGGCAAAAAACTCATTTCTGACAAAGTTGCCCAAATGCATCTCAGAAGTGTGCAACTTGTTCCCTGAGTTAGAAATCGTCGAGAAACCGTCGTTTCTGCTAGCGCTGTGCTTCTACACATGTATTTGCTGAACGGTGAAAGCACACAGTAATGCACTTTTCTCCCAGCAAATACACTGTTTCTAAGGAAATGGGAAAACACTGAGGAGACACTTGTGGGAGCTACTGTGACTAAAACTGAGCTTCCCTACGCACAGGGAAGCAAGAGAAATGCTGATTTCATCAAGCCCAGTTACATACTCAGAATCTGTACTACTGCGCAAATAGGCATGTCTCTGTAGGCAAAAAACTCATTTCTGACAAAGTTGCCCAAATGCATCTCAAAAGTGTGCAACTTGTTCCCTGAGTTAGAAAACGTCGAGAAACGGTCGTTTCTGCTAGCGCTGTGCTTCTACACATGTATTTGCTGAACGGTGAAAGCGCACAGTAATGCACTTTTCTCCCAGCAAATACACTGTTTCTAAGGAAATGGGAACACACTGAGGAGACACTTGTGGGAGCTACTGTGACTAAAACTGAGCTTCCCTACGCACCTGGAAGCTAGAGAAATGCTGATTTCATCAAGCCCAGTTACATACTCAGAATCTGTACTACTGCACAAATAGGCATGTCTCTTTAGGCAAAAAACTCATTCCTGACAAAGTTGACCAAATGCATCTCAGAAGTGTGCAACTTGTTCCCTGAGTTAAAAACGTCGAGAAACGTTCGTTTCTGCTAGCGCTGTGCTTCTACACATGTATTTGCTGAACGGTGAAAGCGCACAGTAATGCACTTTTCTCCCAGCAAATACACTGTTTCTAAGGAAATGGGAACACACTGAGGAGACACTTGTGGGAGCTACTGTGACTAAAACTGAGCTTCCCTACGCACAGGGAAGCAAGAGAAATGCTGATTTCATCAAACCGAGTTACATACTCAGAATCTGTACTACTGTGCAAATAGGCATGTCTCTGTAGGCAAAAAAACTCATTTCTGACAAAGTTGCCCAAATGCATCTCAGAAGTGTGCAACTTGTTTACTGAGTTAGAAAACGTCGAGAAACGTTCATTTCTGCTAGCGCTGTGCTTCTACACATGTATTTGCTGAACGGTGAAAGCACACAGTAATGCACTTTTCTCCCAGCAAATACACTGTTTCTAAGGAAATGGGAACACAGTGAGGAGACACTTGTGGGAGCTACTGTGACTAAAACTGAGCTTCCCTACACACAGGGAAGCAAGAGAAATGCTGATTTCATCAAGCGCAGTTACATAGTCTGAATGTGTACTACTGCGCAAATAGGCATGTCTCTGTAGGCAAAAAACTCATTTCTGACAAAGTTGCCCAAATGCATCTCAGAAATGTGCAACTTGTTCCCTGAGTTAGAAAACGTCGAGAAACGTTCGTTTCTGCTAGCGCTGTGCTTCTACACATGTATTTGCTGAACGGTGAAAGCGCACAGTAATGCACTTTTCTCCCAGCAAATACACTGTTTCTAAGGAAATGGGAACACACTGAGGAGACACTTGTGGGAGCTACTGTGACTTAAACTGAGCTTCCCTACGCACCTGGAAGCTAGAGAAATGCTGATTTCATCAAGCCCAGTTACATACTCAGAATCTGCACTACTGCGAAAATAGGCATGTCTCTGTAGGCAAAAAAACTAATTCCTGACAAAGTTGCCCAAATGCATCTCAGAAGTGTGCAACTTGTTCCCTGAGTTAGAAAACGTCGAGAAACGGTCGTTTCTGCTAGCGCTGTGCTTCTACACATGTATTTGCTGAACGGTGAAAGTGCACAGTAATGCACTTTTCTCCCAGCAAATACACTGTTTCTAAGGAAATGGGAACACACTGAGGAGACACTTGTGGGAGCTACTGTGACTAAAACTGAGCTTCCCTACGCACAGGGAAGCAAGAGAAATGCTGATTTCATCAAACCGAGTTACATACTCAGAATCTGTACTACTGTGCAAATAGGCATGTCTCTGTAGGCAAAAAAACTCATTTCTGACAAAGTTGCCCAAATGCATCTCAGAAGTGTGCAACTTGTTCCCTGAGTTAGAAATCGTCGAGAAACTTTCGTTTCTGCTAGCGCTGTGCTTCTACACTTGTATTTGCTGAACGGTGAAAGCGCACAGTAATGCACTTTTCTCCCAGCAAATACCCTGTTTCTAAGGAAATGGGAACACACTGAGGAGACACATGTGGGAGCTACTGTGACTAAAACTGAGCTTCCCTACGCAAAGGGAAGCAAGAGAAATGCTGGTTTCATCAAGCCCAGTTACATACTCAGAATCTGTACTACTGCGCAAATAGGCATGTCTCTGTAGGCAAAAAACTCATTTCTGACAAAGTTGCCCAAATGCATCTCAGAAGTGTGCAACTTGTTCCCTGAGTTAGAAATCGTCGAGAAACCGTCGTTTCTGCTAGCGCTGTGCTTCTACACATGTATTTGCTGAACGGTGAAAGCGCACAGTAATGCACTTTTCTCCCAGCAAATACACTGTTTCTAAGGAAATGGGAAAACACTGAGGAGACACTTGTGGGAGCTACTGTGACTAAAACTGAGCTTCCCTACGCACAGGGAAGCAAGAGAAATGCTGATTTCATCAAGCCAAG
Organism: Acomys minous; assembly: GCF_964271855.1. Classification (NCBI taxonomy): domain Eukaryota; kingdom Metazoa; phylum Chordata; class Mammalia; order Rodentia; family Muridae; genus Acomys; species Acomys minous. Next base: position 82,698 of record NW_028182169.1, on the reverse strand, counting down.
TTACATACTCAGAATCTGTACTACTGCGCAAATAGGCATGTCTCTGTAGGCAAAAAACTCATTTCTGACAAAGTTGCCCAAATGCATCTCAAAAGTGTGCAACTTGTTCCCTGAGTTAGAAAACGTCGAGAAACGGTCGTTTCTGCTAGCGCTGTGCTTCTACACATGTATTTGCTGAACGGTGAAAGCGCACAGTAATGCACTTTTCTCCCAGCAAATACACTGTTTCTAAGGAAATGGGAACACACTGAGGAGACACTTGTGGGAGCTACTGTGACTAAAACTGAGCTTCCCTACGCACCTGGAAGCTAGAGAAATGCTGATTTCATCAAGCCCAGTTACATACTCAGAATCTGTACTACTGCACAAATAGGCATGTCTCTTTAGGCAAAAAACTCATTCCTGACAAAGTTGACCAAATGCATCTCAGAAGTGTGCAACTTGTTCCCTGAGTTAAAAACGTCGAGAAACGTTCGTTTCTGCTAGCGCTGTGCTTCTACACATGTATTTGCTGAACGGTGAAAGCGCACAGTAATGCACTTTTCTCCCAGCAAATACACTGTTTCTAAGGAAATGGGAACACACTGAGGAGACACTTGTGGGAGCTACTGTGACTAAAACTGAGCTTCCCTACGCACAGGGAAGCAAGAGAAATGCTGATTTCATCAAACCGAGTTACATACTCAGAATCTGTACTACTGTGCAAATAGGCATGTCTCTGTAGGCAAAAAAACTCATTTCTGACAAAGTTGCCCAAATGCATCTCAGAAGTGTGCAACTTGTTCCCTGAGTTAGAAATCGTCGAGAAACGTTCGTTTCTGCTAGCGCTGTGCTTCTACACTTGTATTTGCTGAACGGTGAAAGCACACAGTAATGCACTTTTCTCCCAGCAAATACACTGTTTCTAAGGAAATGGGAACACACTGAGGAGACACTTGTGGGAGCTACTGTGACTAAAACTGAGCTTCCCTACACACCTGGAAGCTAGAGAAATGCTGATTTCATCAAGCCCAGTTACATACTCAGAATCTGTACTACTGCGAAAATAGGCATGTCTCTGTAGGCAAAAAACTAATTCCTGACAAAGTTGCCCCAATGCATCTCAGAAGTGTGCAACTTGTTCCCTGAGTTAGAAAACGTCGAGAAACGGTCGTTTCTGCTAGCGCTGTGCTTCTACACATGTATTTGCTGAACGGTGAAAGTGCACAGTAATGCACTTTTCTCCCAGCAAATACACTGTTTCTAAGGAAATGGGAACACACTGAGGAGACACTTGTGGGAGCTACTGTGACTAAAACTGAGCCCCCTACGCACAGGGAAGCAAGAGAAATGCTGATTTCATCAAACCGAGTTACATACTTAGAATCTGTACTACTGTGCAAATAGGCATGTCTCTGTAGGCAAAAAAACTCATTTCTGACAAAGTTGCCCAAATGCATCTCAGAAGTGTGCAACTTGTTCCCTGAGTTAGAAATCGTCGAGAAACTTTCGTTTCTGCTAGCGCTGTGCTTCTACACTTGTATTTGCTGAACGGTGAAAGCGCACAGTAATGCACTTTTCTCCCAGCAAATACCCTGTTTCTAAGGAAATGGGAACACACTGAGGAGACACATGTGGGAGCTACTGTGACTAAAACTGAGCTTCCCTACGCAAAGGGAAGCAAGAGAAATGCTGGTTTCATCAAGCCCAGTTACATACTCAGAATCTGTACTACTGCGCAAATAGGCATGTCTCTGTAGGCAAAAAACTCATTTCTGACAAAGTTGCCCAAATGCATCTCAGAAGTGTGCAACTTGTTCCCTGAGTTAGAAATCGTCGAGAAACCGTCGTTTCTGCTAGCGCTGTGCTTCTACACATGTATTTGCTGAACGGTGAAAGCGCACAGTAATGCACTTTTCTCCCAGCAAATACACTGTTTCTAAGGAAATGGGAAAACACTGAGGAGACACTTGTGGGAGCTACTGTGACTAAAACTGAGCTTCCCTACGCACAGGGAAGCAAGAGAAATGCTGATTTCATCAAGCCCAGTTACATACTCAGAATCTGTACTACTGCGCAAATAGGCATGTCTCTGTAGGCAAAAAACTCATTTCTGACAAAGTTGCCCAAATGCATCTCAAAAGTGTGCAACTTGTTCCCTGAGTTAGAAAACGTCGAGAAACGGTCGTTTCTGCTAGCGCTGTGCTTCTACACATGTATTTGCTGAACGGTGAAAGCGCACAGTAATGCACTTTTCTCCCAGCAAATACACTGTTTCTAAGGAAATGGGAACACACTGAGGAGACACTTGTGGGAGCTACTGTGACTAAAACTGAGCTTCCCTACGCACCTGGAAGCTAGAGAAATACTGATTTCATCAAGCCCAGTTACATACTCAGAATCTGTACTACTGCACAAATAGGCATGTCTCTTTAGGCAAAAAACTCATTCCTGACAAGGTTGACCAAATGCATCTCAGAAGTGTGCAACTTGTTCCCTGAGTTAAAAACGTCGAGAAACGTTCGTTTCTGCTAGCGCTGTGCTTCTATACATGTATTTGCTGAACGGTGAAAGCGCACAGTAATGCACTTTTCTCCCAGCAAATACACTGTTTCTAAGGAAATGGGAACACACTGAGGAGACACTTGTGGGAGCTACTGTGACTAAAACTGAGCTTCCCTACGCACAGGGAAGCAAGAGAAATGCTGATTTCATCAAACCGAGTTACATACTCAGAATCTGTACTACTGTGCAAATAGGCATGTCTCTGTAGGCAAAAAAACTCATTTCTGACAAAGTTGCCCAAATGCATCTCAGAAGTGTGCAACTTGTTCCCTGAGTTAGAAATCGTCGAGAAATGTTCGTTTCTGCTAGCGCTGTGCTTCTACACTTGTATTTGCTGAACGGTGAAAGCGCACAGTAATCTACTTTTCTCCCAGCAAATACACTGTTTCTAAGGAAATGGGAACACACTGAGGAGACACTTGTGGGAGCTACTGTGACTAAAACTGAGCTTCCCTACGCACAGGGAAGCAAGAGAAATGCTGGTTTCATCAAGCCCAGTTACATACTCAGAATCTGTACTACTGCGCAAATAGGCATGTTTCTGTAGGCAAAAAACTCATTTCTGACAAAGTTGCCCAATGCATCTCAGAAGTGTGCAACTTGTTCCCTGAGTTAGAAAATGTCGAGAAACCGTCGTTTCTGCTAGCGCTATGCTTCTACACATGTATTTGCTGAACGGTGAAAGCGCACAGTAATGCACTTTTCTCCCAGCAAATACACTGTTTCTAAGGAAATGGGAACACACTGAGGAGACACTTGTGGGAGCTACTGTGACTAAAACTGAGCTTCCCTACGCACAGGGAAGCAAGAGAAATGCAGGTTTCATCAAGCCCAGTTACATACTCAGAATCTGTACTACTGCGCAAATAGGCATGTCTCTGTAGGCAAAAAACTCATTTCTGACAAAGTTGCCCAAATGCATCTCAGAAGTGTGCAACTTGTTCCCTGAGTTAGAAAACGTCGAGAAACCGTCGTTTCTGCTAGCGCTGTGCTTCTACACATGTATTTGCTGAACGGTGAAAGCGCACAGTAATGCACTTTTCTCCCAGCAAATACACTGTTTCTAAGGAAATGGGAACACACTGAGGAGACACTTGTGGGAGCTACTGTGACTAAAACTGAGCTTCCCTCCGCACAGGGATGCAAGAGAAATGCTGATTTCATCAAGCGCAGTTACATACTCTGAATGTGTACTACTGCGCAAATAGGCATGTCTCTGTAGGCAAAAAACTCATTTCTGACAAAGTTGCCCAAATGCATCTAAGAAGTGTGCAACTTGTTCCCTGAGTTAGAAAACGTCGAGAAACGGTCGTTTCTGCTAGCGCTGTGCTTCTACACATGTATTTGCTGAATGGTGAAAGCGCACAGTAATGCACTTTTCTCCCAGCAAATACACTGTTTCTAAGGAAATGGGAACACAGTGAGGAGACACTTGTGGGAGCTACTGTGATTAAACTGAGCTTCCCTACGCACAGGGAAGCAAGAGAAATGCTGATTTCATCAAGCCCAGTTACATACTCAGAATCTGTACTACTGCGCAAATAGGCATGTCTCTGTAGGCAAAAAACTCATTTCTGACAAAGTTGCCCAAATGCATCTCAGAAGTGTGCAACTTGTTTACTGAGTTAGAAAACGTCGAGAAACGTTCATTTCTGCTAGCGCTGTGCTTCTACACATGTATTTGCTGAACGGTGAAAGCGCACAGTAATGCACTTTTCTCCCAGCAAATACACTGTTTCTAAGGAAATGGGAACACAGTGAGGAGACACTTGTGGGAGCTACTGTGACTAAAACTGAGCTTCCCTACACACAGGGAAGCAAGAGAAATGCTGATTTCATCAAGCGCAGTTACATAGTCTGAATGTGTACTACTGCGCAAATAGGCATGTCTCTGTAGGCAAAAAACTCATTTCTGACAAAGTTGCCCAAATGCATCTCAGAAATGTGCAACTTGTTCCCTGAGTTAGAAAACGTCGAGAAACGGTCGTTTCTGCTAGCGCTGTGCTTCTACACATGTATTTGCTGAACGGTGAAAGTGCACAGTAATGCACTTTTCTCCCAGCAAATACACTGTTTCTAAGGAAATGGGAACACACTGAGGAGACACTTGTGGGAGCTACTGTGACTAAAACTGAGCTTCCCTACGCACCTGGAAGCTAGAGAAATGCTGATTTCATCAAGCCCAGTTACATACTCAGAATCTGTACTACTGCGCAAATAGGCATGTCTCTTTAGGCAAAAAACTAATTCCTGACAAAGTTGACCAAATGCATCTCAGAAGTGTGCAACTTGTTCCCTGAGTTAGAAAACGTCGAGAAACGGTCGTTTCTGCTAGCGCTGTGCTTCTACACATGTATTTGCTGAACGGTGAAAGCGCACAGTAATGCACTTTTCTCCCAGCAAATACACTGTTTCTAAGGAAATGGGAACACACTGAGGAGACACTTGTGGGAGCTACTGTGACTAAAACTGAGCTTCCCTACGCACAGGGAAGCAAGAGAAATGCTGGTTTCATCAAGCCCAGTTACATACTCAGAATCTGTACTACTGCGCAAATAGGCATGTTTCTGTAGGCAAAAAACTCATTTCTGACAAAGTTGCCCAATGCATCTCAGAAGTGTGCAACTTGTTCCCTGAGTTAGAAAACGTCGAGAAACCGTCGTTTCTGCTAGCGCTATGCTTCTACACATGTATTTGCTGAACGGTGAAAGCGCACAGTAATGCACTTTTCTCCCAGCAAATACACTGTTTCTAAGGAAATGGGAACACACTGAGGAGACACTTGTGGGAGCTACTGTGACTAAAACTGAGCTTCCCTACGCACAGGGAAGCAAGAGAAATGCTGGTTTCATCAAGCCCAGTTACATACTCAGAATCTGTACTACTGCGCAAATAGGCATGTCTCTGTAGGCAAAAAACTCATTTCTGACAAAGTTGCCCAAATGCATCTCAGAAGTGTGCAACTTGTTCCCTGAGTTAGAAAACGTCGAGAAACCGTCGTTTCTGCTAGCGCTGTGCTTCTACACATGTATTTGCTGAACGGTGAAAGCGCACAGTAATGCACTTTTCTCCCAGCAAATACACTGTTTCTAAGGAAATGGGAACACACTGAGGAGACACTTGTGGGAGCTACTGTGACTAAAACTGAGCTTCCCTCCGCACAGGGATGCAAGAGAAATGCTGATTTCATCAAGCGCAGTTACATACTCTGAATGTGTACTACTGCGCAAATAGGCATGTCTCTGTAGGCAAAAAACTCATTTCTGACAAAGTTGCCCAAATGCATCTCAGAAGTGTGCAACTTGTTCCCTGAGTTAGAAAACGTCGAGAAACGGTCGTTTCTGGTAGCGCTGTGCTTCTACACATGTATTTGCTGAATGGTGAAAGCGCACAGTAATGCACTTTTCTCCCAGCAAATACACTGTTTCTAAGGAAATGGGAACACAGTGAGGAGACACTTGTGGGAGCTACTGTGATTAAACTGAGCTTCCCTACGCACAGGGAAGCAAGAGAAATGCTGATTTCATCAAGCCCAGTTACATACTCAGAATCTGTACTACTGCGCAAATAGGCATGTCTCTGTAGGCAAAAAACTCATTTCTGACAAAGTTGCCCAAATGCATCTCAGAAGTGTGCAACTTGTTTACTGAGTTAGAAAACGTCGAGAAACGTTCATTTCTGCTAGCGCTGTGCTTCTACACATGTATTTGCTGAACGGTGAAAGCGCACAGTAATGCACTTTTCTCCCAGCAAATACACTGTTTCTAAGGAAATGGGAACACAGTGAGGAGACACTTGTGGGAGCTACTGTGACTAAAACTGAGCTTCCCTACACACAGGGAAGCAAGAGAAATGCTGATTTCATCAAGCGCAGTTACATAGTCTGAATGTGTACTACTGCGCAAATAGGCATGTCTCTGTAGGCAAAAAACTCATTTCTGACAAAGTTGCCCAAATGCATCTCAGAAATGTGCAACTTGTTCCCTGAGTTAGAAAACGTCGAGAAACGGTCGTTTCTGCTAGCGCTGTGCTTCTACACATGTATTTGCTGAACGGTGAAAGCGCACAGTAATGCACTTTTCTCCCAGCAAATACACTGTTTCTAAGGAAATGGGAACACACTGAGGAGACACTTGTGGGAGCTACTGTGACTAAAACTGAGCTTCCCTACGCACCTGGAAGCTAGAGAAATGCTGATTTCATCAAGCCCAGTTACATACTCAGAATCTGTACTACTGCGCAAATAGGCATGTCTCTTTAGGCAAAAAACTAATTCCTGACAAAGTTGACCAAATGCATCTCAGAAGTGTGCAACTTGTTCCCTGAGTTAGAAAACGTCGAGAAACGGTCGTTTCTGCTAGCGCTGTGCTTCTACACATGTATTTGCTGAACGGTGAAAGCGCACAGTAATGCACTTTTCTCCCAGCAAACACAGTTTCTAAGGAAATGGGAACACACTGAGGAGACACTTGTCGGAGCTACTGTGACTAAAACTGAGCTTCCCTACGCACAGGGAAGCAAGAGAAATGCTGGTTTCATCAAGCCCAGTTACATACTCAGAATCTGTACTACTGCGCAAATAGGCATGTCTCTGTAGGCAAAAAACTCATTTCTGACAAAGTTGCCCAAATGCATCTCAGAAGTGTGCAACTTGTTCCCTGAGTTAGAAAACGTCGAGAAACCGTCGTTTCTGCTAGCGCTGTGCTTCTACACATGTATTTGCTGAACGGTGAAAGCGCACAGTAATGCACTTTCCCCCAGCAAATACACTGTTTCTAAGGAAATGGGAACACACTGAGGAGACACTTGTGGGAGCTACTGTGACTAAAACTGAGCTTCCCTCCGCACAGGGATGCAAGAGAAATGCTGATTTCATCAAGCGCAGTTACATACTCTGAATGTGTACTACTGCGCAAATAGGCATGTCTCTGTAGGCAAAAAACTCATTTCTGACAAAGTTGCCCAAATGCATCTCAGAAGTGTGCAACTTGTTCCCTGAGTTAGAAAACGTCGAGAAACGGTCGTTTCTGCTAGCGCTGTGCTTCTACACATGTATTTGCTGAATGGTGAAAGCGCACAGTAATGCACTTTTCTCCCAGCAAATACACTGTTTCTAAGGAAATGGGAACACACTGAGGAGACACTTGTGGGAGCTACTGTGATTAAACTGAGCTTCCCTACGCACAGGGAAGCAAGAGAAATGCTGATTTCATCAAGCCCAGGTACATACTCAGAATCTGTACTACTGCGCAAATAGGCATGTCTCTTTAGGCAAAAAACTCATTTCTGACAAAGTTGCCCAAATGCATCTCAGAAGTGTGCAACTTGTTTACTGAGTTAGAAAACGTCGAGAAACGTTCATTTCTGCTAGCGCTGTGCTTCTACACATGTATTTGCTGAACGGTGAAAGCGCACAGTAATGCACTTTTCTCCCAGCAAATACACTGTTTCTAAGGAAATGGGAACACAGTGAGGAGACACTTGTGGGAGCTACTGTGACTAAAACTGAGCTTCCCTACACACAGGGAAGCAAGAGAAATGCTGATTTCATCAAGCGCAGTTACATAGTCTGAATGTGTACTACTGCGCAAATAGGCATGTCTCTGTAGGCAAAAAACTCATTTCTGACAAAGTTGCCCAAATGCATCTCAGAAATGTGCAACTTGTTCCCTGAGTTAGAAAACGTCGAGAAACGGTCGTTTCTGCTAGCGCTGTGCTTCTACACATGTATTTGCTGAACGGTGAAAGCGCACAGTAATGCACTTTTCTCCCAGCAAATACACTGTTTCTAAGGAAATTGGAACACACTGAGGAGACACTTGTGGGAGCTACTGTGACTAAAACTGAGCTTCCCTACGCACCTGTAAGCTAGAGAAATGCTGATTTCATCAAGCCCAGTTACATACTCAGAATCTGTACTACTGCGCAAATAGGCATGTCTCTTTAGGCAAAAAACTAATTCCTGACAAAGTTGACCAAATGCATCTCAGAAGTGTGCAACTTGTTATCTGAGTTAGAAAACGTCGAGAAACGGTCGTTTCTGCTAGCGCTGTGCTTCTACACATGTATTTGCTGAACGGTGAAAGTGCACAGTAATGCACTTTTCTCCCAGCAAATACACTGTTTCTAAGGAAATGGGAACACACTGAGGAGACACTTGTGGGAGCTACTGTGACTAAAACTGAGCTTCCCTACGCACAGGGAAGCAAGAGAAATGCTGATTTCATCAAACCGAGTTACATACTCAGAATCTGTACTACTGTGCAAATAGGCATGTCTCTGTAGGCAAAAAAACTCATTTCTGACAAAGTTGCCCAAATGCATCTCAGTAGTGTGCAACTTGTTCCCTGAGTTAGAAATCGTCGAGAAACTTTCGTTTCTGCTAGCGCTGTGCTTCTACACTTGTATTTGCTGAACGGTGAAAGCGCACAGTAATGCACTTTTCTCCCAGCAAATACCCTGTTTCTAAGGAAATGGGAACACACTGAGGAGACACATGTGGGAGCTACTGTGACTAAAACTGAGCTTCCCTACGCACAGGGAAGCAAGAGAAATGCTGGTTTCATCAAGCCCAGTTACATACTCAGAATCTGTACTACTGCGCAAATAGGCATGTCTCTGTAGGCAAAAAACTCATTTCTGACAAAGTTGCCCAAATGCATCTCAGAAGTGTGCAACTTGTTCCCTGAGTTAGAAATCGTCGAGAAACCGTCGTTTCTGCTAGCGCTGTGCTTCTACACATGTATTTGCTGAACGGTGAAAGCGCACAGTAATGCACTTTTCTCCCAGCAAATACACTGTTTCTAAGGAAATGGGAACACACTGAGGAGACACTTGTGGGAGCTACTGTGACTAAAACTGAGCTTCCCTACGCACAGGGAAGCAAGCGAAATGCTGATTTCATCAAGCCCAGTTACATACTCAGAATCTGTACTACTGCGCAAATAGGCATGTCTCTGTAGGCAAAAAACTCATTTCTGACAAAGTTGCCCAAATGCATCTCAGAAGTGTGCAACTTGTTCCCTGAGTTAGAAAACGTCGAGAAACGGTCGTTTCTGCTAGCGCTGTGCTTCTACACATGTATTTGCTGAACGGTGAAAGCGCACAGTAATGCACTTTTCTCCCAGCAAATACACTGTTTCTAAGGAAACGGGACCACACTGAGGAGACACTTGTGGGAGCTACTGTGACTAAAACTGAGCTTCCGTACGCACAGGGAAGCAAGAGAAATGCTGATTTCATCAAACCGAGTTACATACTCAGAATCTGTACTACTGCGCAAATAGGCATGTCTCTGTAGGCAAAAAACTCATTTCTGACAAAGTTGCCCAAATGCATCTCAGAAGTGTGCAACTTGTTCCCTGAGTTAGAAAACGTCGAGAAACGGTCGTTTCTGCTAGCGCTGTGCTTCTACACATGTATTTGCTGAACGGTGAAAGCGCACAGTAATGCACTTTTCTCCCAGCAAATACACTGTTTCTAAGGAAATGGGAACACACTGAGGAGACACTTGTGGGAGCTACTGTGACTAAAACTGAGCTTCCCTACGCACAGGGAAGCAAGAGAAATGCTGATTTCAACAAGCCCAGTTACATACTCAGAATCTGTACTACTGCGCAAATAGGCATGTCTCTGTAGGCAAAAAACTCATTTCTGACAAAGTTGCCCAAATGCATCTCAGAAGTGTGCAACTTCTTCCCTGAGTTAGAAAACGTCGAGAAACGTTCGTTTCTGCTAGCGCTGTGCTTCTACACATGTATTTGCTGAACGGTGAAAGCGCACAGTAATGCACTTTTCTCCCAGCAAATACACTGTTTCTAAGGAAATGGGAACACACTGAGGAGACACTTGTGGGAGCTACTGTGACTAAAACTGAGCTTCCCTACGCGCAGGGGAGCAAGAGAAATGCTGATTTCATCAAGCCCAGTTACATACTCAGAATCTGTACTACTGCGCAAATAGGCATGTCTCTGTAGGCAAAAAACTCATTTCTGACAAAGTTGTCCAAATGCATCTCAGAAGTGTGCAACTTGTTCCCTGAGTTAGAAAACGTCGAGAAACGGTCGTTTCTGCTAGCACTGTACTTCTACACATGTATTTGCTGAACGGTGAAAGCGCACAGTAATGCACTTTTCTCCCAGCAAATACACTGTTTCTAAGGAAATGGGAACACACTGAGAAGACACTTGTGGGAGCTACTGTGACTAAAACTGAGCTTCCCTACGCACAGGGAAGCAAGAGAAATGCTGATTTCATCAAGCCCAGTTACATACTCAGAATCTGTACTACTGTGCAAATAGGCATGTCTCTGTAGGCAAAAAACTCATTTCTGACAAAGTTGCCCAAATGCATCTCAGAAGTGTGCAACTTGTTCCCTGAGTTAGAAAACGTCGAGAAACGGTCGTTTCTGCTAGCGTTGTGCTTCTACACATGTATTTGCTGAACGGTGAAAGCGCACAGTAATGCACTTTTCTCCCAGCAAATACACTGTTTCTAAGGAAATGGGAACACACTGAGGAGACACTTGTGGGAGCTACTGTGACTAAAACTGAGCTTCCCTACACACAGGGAAGCAAGAGAAATGCTGATTTCATCAAGCGCAGTTACATAGTCTGAATGTGTACTACTGCGCAAATAGGCATGTCTCTGTAGGCAAAAAACTCATTTCTGACAAAGTTGCCCAAATGCATCTCAGAAATGTGCAACTTGTTCCCTGAGTTAGAAAACGTCGAGAAACGGTCGTTTCTGCTAGCGCTGTGCTTCTACACATGTATTTGCTGAACGGTGAAAGCGCACAGTAATGCACTTTTCTCCCAGCAAATACACTGTTTCTAAGGAAATTGGAACACACTGAGGAGACACTTGTGGGAGCTACTGTGACTAAAACTGAGCTTCCCTACGCACCTGTAAGCTAGAGAAATGCTGATTTCATCAAGCCCAGTTACATACTCAGAATCTGTACTACTGCGCAAATAGGCATGTCTCTTTAGGCAAAAAACTAATTCCTGACAAAGTTGACCAAATGCATCTCAGAAGTGTGCAACTTGTTATCTGAGTTAGAAAACGTCGAGAAACGGTCGTTTCTGCTAGCGCTGTGCTTCTACACATGTATTTGCTGAACGGTGAAAGTGCACAGTAATGCACTTTTCTCCCAGCAAATACACTGTTTCTAAGGAAATGGGAACACACTGAGGAGACACTTGTGGGAGCTACTGTGACTAAAACTGAGCTTCCCTACGCACAGGGAAGCAAGAGAAATGCTGATTTCATCAAACCGAGTTACATACTCAGAATCTGTACTACTGTGCAAATAGGCATGTCTCTGTAGGCAAAAAAACTCATTTCTGACAAAGTTGCCCAAATGCATCTCAGTAGTGTGCAACTTGTTCCCTGAGTTAGAAATCGTCGAGAAACTTTCGTTTCTGCTAGCGCTGTGCTTCTACACTTGTATTTGCTGAACGGTGAAAGCGCACAGTAATGCACTTTTCTCCCAGCAAATACCCTGTTTCTAAGGAAATGGGAACACACTGAGGAGACACATGTGGGAGCTACTGTGACTAAAACTGAGCTTCCCTACGCACAGGGAAGCAAGAGAAATGCTGGTTTCATCAAGCCCAGTTACATACTCAGAATCTGTACTACTGCGCAAATAGGCATGTCTCTGTAGGCAAAAAACTCATTTCTGACAAAGTTGCCCAAATGCATCTCAGAAGTGTGCAACTTGTTCCCTGAGTTAGAAATCGTCGAGAAACCGTCGTTTCTGCTAGCGCTGTGCTTCTACACATGTATTTGCTGAACGGTGAAAGCGCACAGTAATGCACTTTTCTCCCAGCAAATACACTGTTTCTAAGGAAATGGGAACACACTGAGGAGACACTTGTGGGAGCTACTGTGACTAAAACTGAGCTTCCCTACGCACAGGGAAGCAAGCGAAATGCTGATTTCATCAAGCCCAGTTACATACTCAGAATCTGTACTACTGCGCAAATAGGCATGTCTCTGTAGGCAAAAAACTCATTTCTGACAAAGTTGCCCAAATGCATCTCAGAAGTGTGCAACTTGTTCCCTGAGTTAGAAAACGTCGAGAAACGGTCGTTTCTGCTAGCGCTGTGCTTCTACACATGTATTTGCTGAACGGTGAAAGCGCACAGTAATGCACTTTTCTCCCAGCAAATACACTGTTTCTAAGGAAACGGGACCACACTGAGGAGACACTTGTGGGAGCTACTGTGACTAAAACTGAGCTTCCGTACGCACAGGGAAGCAAGAGAAATGCTGATTTCATCAAACCGAGTTACATACTCAGAATCTGTACTACTGCGCAAATAGGCATGTCTCTGTAGGCAAAAAACTCATTTCTGACAAAGTTGCCCAAATGCATCTCAGAAGTGTGCAACTTGTTCCCTGAGTTAGAAAACGTCGAGAAACGGTCGTTTCTGCTAGCGCTGTGCTTCTACACATGTATTTGCTGAACGGTGAAAGCGCACAGTAATGCACTTTTCTCCCAGCAAATACACTGTTTCTAAGGAAATGGGAACACACTGAGGAGACACTTGTGGGAGCTACTGTGACTAAAACTGAGCTTCCCTACGCACAGGGAAGCAAGAGAAATGCTGATTTCAACAAGCCCAGTTACATACTCAGAATCTGTACTACTGCGCAAATAGGCATGTCTCTGTAGGCAAAAAACTCATTTCTGACAAAGTTGCCCAAATGCATCTCAGAAGTGTGCAACTTCTTCCCTGAGTTAGAAAACGTCGAGAAACGTTCGTTTCTGCTAGCGCTGTGCTTCTACACATGTATTTGCTGAACGGTGAAAGCGCACAGTAATGCACTTTTCTCCCAGCAAATACACTGTTTCTAAGGAAATGGGAACACACTGAGGAGACACTTGTGGGAGCTACTGTGACTAAAACTGAGCTTCCCTACGCGCAGGGGAGCAAGAGAAATGCTGATTTCATCAAGCCCAGTTACATACTCAGAATCTGTACTACTGCGCAAATAGGCATGTCTCTGTAGGCAAAAAACTCATTTCTGACAAAGTTGTCCAAATGCATCTCAGAAGTGTGCAACTTGTTCCCTGAGTTAGAAAACGTCGAGAAACGGTCGTTTCTGCTAGCACTGTACTTCTACACATGTATTTGCTGAACGGTGAAAGCGCACAGTAATGCACTTTTCTCCCAGCAAATACACTGTTTCTAAGGAAATGGGAACACACTGAGAAGACACTTGTGGGAGCTACTGTGACTAAAACTGAGCTTCCCTACGCACAGGGAAGCAAGAGAAATGCTGATTTCATCAAGCCCAGTTACATACTCAGAATCTGTACTACTGTGCAAATAGGCATGTCTCTGTAGGCAAAAAACTCATTTCTGACAAAGTTGCCCAAATGCATCTCAGAAGTGTGCAACTTGTTCCCTGAGTTAGAAAACGTCGAGAAACGGTCGTTTCTGCTAGCGTTGTGCTTCTACACATGTATTTGCTGAACGGTGAAAGCGCACAGTAATGCACTTTTCTCCCAGCAAATACACTGTTTCTAAGGAAATGGGAACACACTGAGGAGACACTTGTGGGAGCTACTGTGACTAAAACTGAGCTTCCCTACGCACAGGGAAGCAAGAGAAATGCTGATTTCATCAAGCCCAGTTACATACTCAGAATCTGTACTACTGCGCAAATAGGCATGTCTCTGTAGGCCAAAAACTCATTTCGGACAAAGTTGCCTAAATGCATCTCAGAAGTGTGCAACTTGTTCCCTGAGTTAGAAAACGTCGAGAAACGGTCGTTTCAGCTACCGCTGTGCTTCTACACATGTATTTGCTGAACGGTGAAAGTGCACAGTAATGTACTTTTCTCCCAGCAAATACACTGTTTCTAACGAACTGGGAACACACTGAGGAGACACTTGTGGGAGCTACTGTGACTAAAACTGAGCTTCCCTACGCACAGGGAAGCTAGAGAAATGCTGATTTCATCAAGCCCAGTTACATACTCAGAATCTGGACTACTGCGCAAATAGGCATGTCTCTGTAGGCAAAAACTCATTTCTGACAAAGTTGCCCAAATGCATCTCAGAAGTGTGCAACTTGTTCCCTGAGTTAGAAAACGTCGAGAAACGTTCGTTTCTGCTAGCGCTGTGCTTCTACACATGTATTTGCTGAACGGTGAAAGCGCACAGTAATGCACTTTTCTCCCAGCAAATACACTGTTTCTAAGGAAATGGGAACACACTGAGGAGACACTTGTGGGAGCTACTGTGACTAAAACTGAGCTTCCCTACGCACAGGGAAGCAAGAGAAATGCTGATTTCATCAAGCCCAGTTACATACTCAGAATGTGTACTACTGCGCAAATAGACATGTCTCTGTAGGCAAAAAACTCATTTCTGACAAAGTTGCCCAAATGCATCTCAGAAGTGTGCAACCTGTTCCCTGAGTTGGAAAACGTCGAGAAACATTCTTTTCTGCTAGCGCTGTGCTTCTACACATGTATTTGCTGAATGGTGAAAGTGCACAGTAATGCACTTTTCTCCCAGCAAATACACTGTTTCTAAGGAACTGGGAACACACTGAGGAGACACTTGTGGGAGCTACTGTGACTAAAACTGAGCTTCCCTACGCACTGGGAAGCAAGAGAAATGCTGATTTCATCCAGCCCAGTTACATACTCAGAATCTGTACTACTGCCCAAATAGGCATGTCTCTGTAGGCAAAAAACTCATTTCTGACAAAGTTGCCCAAATGCATCTCCGAAGTGTGCAACTTGTTCCCTGAGTTAGAAAACGTCGAGAAACGGTCGTTTCTGCTAGCACTGTGCTTCTACACATGTATTTGCTGAACGATGAAAGCGCACAGTAATGCACTTTTCTCCCAGCAAAAACACTGTTTCTAAGGAAATGGGAACACACTGAGGAGACACTTGTGGGAGCTACTGTGACTGAAACTGAGCTTCCCTACGCACAGGGAAGAAAGAGAAATGCTGATTTCATCAAGCCCAGTTACATACGCAGAATCTGTACTACTGCGCAAATAGGCATGTCTCTGTAGGCAAAAAACTCATTTCTGACAAAGATGCCCAAGTGCATCTCAGAAGAGTGCAACTTGTTCCCTGAGTTAGAAAACGTCGAGAAATGTTCGTTTCTTCTAGCGCTGTGCTTCTACACATGTATTTGCTGAACGGTGAAAGCACACAGTAATGCACTTTTCTCCCAGCAAATACACTGTTTCTAAGGAAATGGGAACACACTGAGGAGACACTTGTGGGATCTACTGTGACTAAAACTGAGCTTCCCTACGCACAGGGAAGCAAGAGAAATGCTGATTTCATCAAGCCCAGTTACATACTCAGAATCTGTACTACTGCGCAAATAGGCATGTCTCTGTAGGCAAAAAACTCATTTCTGACAAAGTTGCCCAAATGCATCTCAGAAGTGTGCAACTTGTTCCCTGAGTTAGAAAACGTCGAGAAACGTTCATTTCTGCTAGCGCTGTGCTTCTACACATGTATTTGCTGAACGGTGAAAGCGCACAGTAATGCACTTTTCTCCCAGCAAATACACTGTTTCTAAGGAAATGGGAACACACTGAGGAGACACTTGTGGGAGCTACTGTGACTAAAACTGAGCTTCCCTACGCACAGGGAAGCAAGAGAAATGCTGATTTCATCAAGCCCAGTTACATACTCAGAATCTGTACTATTGCGCAAATAGGCATGTCTCTGTAGGCAAAAAACTCATTTCTGACAAAGTTGCCCAAATGCATCTCAGAAGTGTGCAACTTGTTCCCGGAGTTAGAAAACGTCGAGAAACGGTCGTTTCTGCTAGCGCTGTGCTTCTACACATGTATTTGCTGAACGGTGAAAGCGCACAGTAATGCACTTTTCTCCCAGCAAATACACTGTTTCTAAGGAAATGGGAACACACTGAGGAGACACTTGTGGGAGCTACTGTGACTAAAACTGAGCTTCCCTACGCACAGGGAAGCAAGAGAAATGCTGATTTCATCAAGCCCAGTTACATACTCAGAATCTGTACTACTGCGCAAATAGGCATGTCTCTGTAGGCAAAAAACTCATTTCTGACAAACTTGCCCAAATGCATCTCAGAAGTGTGCAACTTATTCCCAGAGTTAGAAAACATCGAGAAACGTTCGTTTCTGCTAGCGCTGTGCTTCTACACATGTATTTGCTGAACAGTGAAAGCGCACAGTAATGCACTTTTCTCCCAGCAAATACACTGTTTCTAAGGAAATGGGAACACACTGAGGAGACACTTGTGGGAGCTACTGTGACTAAAACTGAGCTTCCCTACGCGCAGGGGAGCAAGAGAAATGCTGATTTCATCAAGCCCAGTTACATACTCAGAATCTGTACTAGTGCGCAAATAGGCATGTCTCTGTAGGCAAAAAACTCATTTCTGACAAAGTTATCCAAATGCATCTCAGAAGTGTGCAACTTGTTCCCTGAGTTAGAAAACGTCGAGAAACGGTCGTTTCTGCTAGCACTGTACTTCTACACATGTATTTGCTGAACGGTGAAAGCGCACAGTAATGCACTTTTCTCCCAGCAAATACACTGTTTCTAAGGAAATGGGAACACACTGAGAAGACACTTGTGGGAGCTACTGTGACTAAAACTGAGCTTCCCTACGCACAGGGAAGCAAGAGAAATGCTGATTTCATCAAGCCCAGTTACATACTCAGAATCTGTACTACTGTGCAAATAGGCATGTCTCTGTAGGCAAAAACCTCATTTCTGACAAAGTTGCCCAAATGCATCTCAGAAGTGTGCAACTTGTTCCCTGAGTTAGAAAACGTCGAGAAACGGTCGTTTCTGCTAGCGTTGTGCTTCTACACATGTATTTGCTGAACGGTGAAAGCGCACAGTAATGCACTTTTCTCCCAGCAAATACACTGTTTCTAAGGAAATGGGAACACACTGAGGAGACACTTGTGGGAGCTACTGTGACTAAAACTGAGCTTCCCTACGCACAGGGAAGCAAGAGAAATGCTGATTTCATCAAGCCCAGTTACATACTCAGAATCTGTACTACTGCGCAAATAGGCATGTCTCTGTAGGCCAAAAACTCATTTCGGACAAAGTTGCCTAAATGCATCTCAGAAGTGTGCAACTTGTTCCCTGAGTTAGAAAACGTCGAGAAACGGTCGTTTCAGCTAGCGCTGTGCTTCTACACATGTATTTGCTGAACGGTGAAAGTGCACAGTAATGTACTTTTCTCCCAGCAAATACACTGTTTCTAAGGAACTGGGAACACACTGAGGAGACACTTGTGGGAGCTACTGTGACTAAAACTGAGCTTCCCTACGCACAGGGAAGCTAGAGAAATGCTGATTTCATCAAGCCCAGTTACATACTCAGAATCTGGACTACTGCGCAAATAGGCATGTCTCTGTAGGCAAAAACTCATTTCTGACAAAGTTGCCCAAATGCATCTCAGAAGTGTGCAACTTGTTCCCTGAGTTAGAAAACGTCGAGAAACGGTCGTTTCTGCTAGCGCTGTGCTTCTACACATGTATTTGCAGAACGGTGAAAGCGCACAGTAATGCACTTTTCTCCCAGCAAATACACTGTTTCTAAGGAAATGGGAACACACTGAGGAGACACTTGTGGGAGCTACTGTGACTAAAACTGAGCTTCCCTACGCACAGGGAAGCAAGAGAAATGCTGATCTCATCAAGCCCAGGTACATACTCAGAATCTGTACTACTGCGCAAATAGGCATGTCTCTGTAGGCAAAAAACTCATTTCTGACAAAGTTGCCCAAATGCATCTCAGAAGTGTGCAACTTGTTCCCTGAGTTAGAAAACGTCGAGAAACGTTCGTTTCTGCTAGCGCTGTGCTTCTACACATGTATTTGCTGAACGGTGAAAGCGCACAGTAATGCACTTTTCTCCCAGCAAATACACTGTTTCTAAGGAAATGGGAACACACTGAGGAGACACTTGTGGGAGCTACTGTGACTAAAACTGAGCTTCCCTACGCACAGGGAAGCAAGAGAAATGCTGATTTCATCAAGCCCAGTTACATAGTCAGAATGTGTACTACTGCGCAAATAGACATGTCTCTGTAGGCAAAAAACTCATTTCTGACAAAGTTGCCCAAATGCATCTCAGAAGTGTGCAACCTGTTCCCTGAGTTGGAAAACGTCGAGAAACATTCTTTTCTGCTAGCGCTGTGCTTCTACACATGTATTTGCTGAATGGTGAAAGTGCACAGTAATGCACTTTTCTCCCAGCAAATACACTGTTTCTAAGGAACTGGGAACACACTGAGGAGACACTTGTGGGAGCTACTGTGACTAAAACTGAGCTTCCCTACGCACTGGGAAGCAAGAGAAATGCTGATTTCATCCAGCCCAGTTACATACTCAGAATCTGTACTACTGCCCAAATAGGCATGTCTCTGTAGGCAAAAAACTCATTTCTGACAAAGTTGCCCAAATGCATCTCCGAAGTGTGCAACTTGTTCCCTGAGTTAGAAAACGTCGAGAAACGGTCGTTTCTGCTAGCACTGTGCTTCTACACATGTATTTGCTGAACGATGAAAGCGCACAGTAATGCAATTTTCTCCCAGCAAAAACACTGTTCCTAGGAAATGGGAACACACTGAGGAGACACTTGTGGGAGCTACTGTGACTGAAACTGAGCTTCCCTACGCACAGGGAAGAAAGAGAAATGCTGATTTCATCAAGCCCAGTTACATACTCAGAATCTGTACTACTGCGCAAATAGGCATGTCTCTGTAGGCAAAAAACTCATTTCTGACAAAGATGCCCAAGTGCATCTCAGAAGAGTGCAACTTGTTCCCTGAGTTAGAAAACGTCGAGAAATGTTCGTTTCTTCTAGCGCTGTGCTTCTACACATGTATTTGCTGAACGGTGAAAGCGCACAGTAATGCACTTTTCTCCCAGCAAATACACTGTTTCTAAGGAAATGGGAACACACTGAGGAGACACTTGTGGGATCTACTGTGACTAAAACTGAGCTTCCCTACGCACAGGGAAGCAAGAGAAATGCTGATTTCATCAAGCCCAGTTACATACTCAGAATCTGTACTACTGCGCAAATAGGCATGTCTCTGTAGGCAAAAAACTCATTTCTGACAAAGTTGCCCAAATGCATCTCAGAAGTGTGCAACTTGTTCCCTGAGTTAGAAAACGTCGAGAAACGTTCATTTCTGCTAGCGCTGTGCTTCTACACATGTATTTGCTGAACGGTGAAAGCGCACAGTAATGCACTTTTCTCCCAGCAAATACACTGTTTCTAAGGAAATGGGAACACACTGAGGAGACACTTGTGGGAGCTACTGTGACTAAAACTGAGCTTCCCTACGCACAGGGAAGCAAGAGAAATGCTGATTTCATCAAGCCCAGTTACATACTCAGAATCTGTACTATTGCGCAAATAGGCATGTCTCTGTAGGCAAAAAACTCATTTCTGACAAAGTTGCCCAAATGCATCTCAGAAGTGTGCAACTTGTTCCCGGAGTTAGAAAACGTCGAGAAACGGTCGTTTCTGCTAGCGCTGTGCTTCTACACATGTATTTGCTGAACGGTGAAAGCGCACAGTAATGCACTTTTCTCCCAGCAAATACACTGTTTCTAAGGAAATGGGAACACACTGAGGAGACACTTGTGGGAGCTACTGTGACTAAAACTGAGCTTCCCTACGCACAGGGAAGCAAGAGAAATGCTGATTTCATCAAGCCCAGTTACATACTCAGAATCTGTACTACTGCGCAAATAGGCATGTCTCTGTAGGCAAAAAACTCATTTCTGACAAAGTTGCCCAAATGCATCTCAGAAGTGTGCAACTTATTCCCAGAGTTAGAAAACATCGAGAAACGTTCGTTTCTGCTAGCGCTGTGCTTCTACACATGTATTTGCTGAACAGTGAAAGCGCACAGTAATGCACTTTTCTCCCAGCAAATACACTGTTTCTAAGGAAATGGGAACACACTGAGGAGACACTTGTGGGAGCTACTGTGACTAAAACTGAGCTTCCCTACGCACAGGGAAGCAAGAGAAATGCTGATTTCATCAAGCCCAGTTACATACTCAGAATCTGTACTACTGCGCAAATAGGCATGTCTCTGTAGGCAAAAAACTCATTTCTGACAAAGTTGCCCAAATGCATCTCAGAAGTGTGCAACTTGTTCCCTGAGTTAGAAAACATCGAGAAACGTTCGTTTCTGCTAGCGCTGTGCTTCTGCACATGTATTTGCTGAACGGTGAAAGCGCACAGTAATGCACTATTCTCCCAGCAAATACACTGTTTCTAAGGAAATGGGAACACACTGAGGAAACACTTGTGGGTGCTACAGTGACTAAAACTGAGCTTCCCTACGCACAGGGAAGCAAGAGAAATGCTGATTTCATCAAGCCCAGTTACATACTCAGAATCTGTACTACTGCGCAAATAGGCATGAATCTGTAGGCAAAAAACTCATTTCTGACAAAGTTGCCCAAATGCATCTCAGAAGTGTGCAACTTGTTCCCTGAGTTAGAAAACGTCGAGAAACGTTCGTTTCTGCTAGCGCTGTGCTTCTACACATGTATTTGCTGAACGGTGAAAGCGCACAGTAATGCACTTTTCTCCCAGCAAATACACTGTTTCTAAGGAAATGGGAACACACTGAGGAGACACTTGTGGGAGCTACTGTGACTAAAACTGAGCTTCCCTACGCACAGGGAAGCAAGAGAAATGCTGATTTCATCAAGCCCAGTTACATACTCAGAATCTGTACTACTGCGCAAATAGGCATGTCTCTGTAGGCAAAAAACTCATTTCTGACAAAGTTGCCCAAATGCATCTCAGAAGTGTGCAACTTATTCCCTGAGTTAGAAAACATCGAGAAACGTTCATTTCTGCTAGCGCTGTGCTTCTACACATGTATTTGCTGAACGGTGAAAGCACACACTAATGCACTTTTCTCCCAGCAAATACACTGTTTCTAAGGAAATGGGAACACACTGAGGAGACACTTGTGGGAGCTACTGTGACTAAAACTGAGCTTCCCTATGCACAGGGAAGGAAGAGAAATGCTGATTTCATCAAGCCCAGTTACATACTCAGAATCTGTACTACTGCGCAAATAGGCATGTCTCTGTAGGCAAAAAACTCATTTCTGACAAAGATGCCCAAGTGCATCTCAGAAGTGTGCAACTTGTTCCCTGAGTTAGAAAACATCGAGAAACGTTCGTTTCTGCTAGCACTGTGCTTCTACACATGTATTTGCTGAACGGTGAAAGCGCACAGTAATGCACTTTTCTCCCAGCAAATACACTCTTTCTAAGGAAATGGGAATACACTGAGGAAACACTTGTGGGAGCTACTGTGACTAAAACTGAGCTTCCCTACGCACAGGGAAGCAAGAGAAATGCTGATTTCATCAAGCCCAGTTACATACTCAGAATCTGTACTATTGCGCAAATAAGCATGTCTCTGTAGGCAAAAAACTCATTTCTGACAAAGTTGCCCAAATGCATCTCAGAAGTGTGCAACTTGTTCCCTGAGCTAGAAAACGTCGAGAAACGTTCATTTCTGCTAGCGCTGTGCTTCTACACATGTATTTGCTGAACGGTGAAAGCGCACAGTAATGCACTTTTCTCCCAGCAAATACACTGTTTCTAAGGAAATGGGAACACACTGAGGAGACACTTGTGGGAGCTACTGTGACTAAAACTGAGCTTCCCTACGCACAGGGAAGCAAGAGAAATGCTGATTTCATCAAGCCCAGTTACATACTCAGAATCTGTACTACTGCGCAAATAGGCATGTCTCTGTAGGCAAAAAACTCATTTCTGACAAAGTTGCCCAAATGCATCTCAGAAGTGTGCAACTTATTCCCTCAGTTAGAAAACATCGAGAAACGTTCGTTTCTTCTAGCGCTGTGCTTCTACACATGTATTTGCTGAACGGTGAAAGCGCACAGTAATGCACTTTTCTCCCAGCAAATACACTGTTTCTAAGGAAATGGGAACACACTGAGGAGACACTTGTGGGAGCTACTGTGACTAAAACTGATCTTCCCTACACACAGGGAAGCAAGAGAAATGCTGATTTCATCAAGCCCAGTTACATACTCAGAATCTGTACTACTGCGCAAATAGGCATGTCTCTGTAGGCAAAAAACTCATTTCTGACAAAGTTGCCCAAATGCATCTCAGATGTGTGCAACTTGTTCCCTGAGTTGAAAACGTCGAGAAACTGTCGTATCGGCTAGCGCTGTGCTTCTACACATGTATTTGCTGAACGGTGAAAGTGCACAGTAATGCACTTTTCTCCCAGCAAATACACTGTTTCTAAGGAAATGGGAACACACTGAGGAGACACTTGTGGGAGCTACTGTGACTAAAACTGAGCTTCCCTACGCACAGGGAAGCAAGAGAAATGCTGATTTCATAAAGCCCAGTTACATACTCAGAATCTGTACTACTGCGCAAATAGGCATGTCTCTGTAGGCAAAAAACTCATTTCTGACAAAGTTGCCCAAATGCATCTCAGAAGTGTGCAACTTATTCCCTGAGTTAGAAAACATCGAGAAACGTTCGTTTCTGCTAGCGCTGTGCTTCTACACATGTATTTGCTGAACGGTGAAAGCGCACAGTAATGCACTTTTCTCCCAGCAAATACACTGTTTCTAAGGAAATGGGAACACACTGAGGAGACACTTGTGGGAGCTACTGTGACTAAAACTGATCTTCCCTACACACAGGGAAGCAAGAGAAATGCTGATTTCATCAAGCCCAGTTACATACTCAGAATCTGTACTACTGCGCAAATAGGCATGTCTCTGTAGGCAAAAAACTCATTTCTGACAAAGTTGCCCAAATGCATCTCAGAAGTGTGCAACTTGTTCCCTGAGTTAGAAAACGTCGAGAAACTGTCGTATCGGCTAGCGCTGTGCTTCTACACATGTATTTGCTGAACGGTGAAAGTGCACAGTAATGCACTTTTCTCCCAGCAAATACACTGTTTCTAAGGAAATGGGAACACACTGAGGAGACACTTGTGGGAGCTACTGTGACTAAAACTGAGCTTCCCTACGCACAGGGAAGCAAGAGAAATGCTGATTTCATCAAGCCCAGTTACATACTCAGAATCTGTACTACTGCGCAAATAGGCATGTCTCTGTAGGCAAAAAAACTCATTTCTGACAATGTTGCCCAAATGCATCTCAGAAGTGTGCAACTTGTTCCCTGAGTTAGAAAACGTCGAGAAACGTTCGTTTCTGCTAGCGCTGTGCTTCTACACATGTATTTGCTGAACGGTGAAAGCGCACAGTAATGCACTTTTCTCCCAGCAAATACACTGTTTCTAAGGAAATGGGAACACACTGAGGAGACACTTGTGGGAGCTACTGTGACTAAAACTGAGCTTCCCTACGCACAGGGAAGCAAGAGAAATGCTGATTTCATCAAGCCCAGTTACATACTCAGAATCTGTACTACTGCGCAAATAGGCATGTCTCTGTAGGCAAAAAACTCATTTCTGACAAAGTTGCCCAAATGCATCTCAGAAGTGTGCAACTTATTCCCTGAGTTAGAAAACATCGAGAAACGTTCGTTTCTGCTAGCGCTGTGCTTCTACACATGTATTTGCTGAACGGTGAAAGCGCACAGTAATGCACTTTTCTCCCAGCAAATACACTGTTTCTAAGGAAATGGGAACACACTGAGGAGACACTTGTGGGAGCTACTGTGACTAAAACTGATCTTCCCTACACACAGGGAAGCAAGAGAAATGCTGATTTCATCAAGCCCAGTTTCATACTCAGAATCTGTACTACTGCGCAAATAGGCATGTCTCTGTAGGCAAAAAACTCATTTCTGACAAAGTTGCCCAAATGCATCTCAGAAGTGTGCAACTTGTTCCCTGAGTTAGAAAACGTCGAGAAACTGTCGTATCAGCTAGCGCTGTGCTTCTACACATGTATTTGCTGAACGGTGAAAGTGCACAGTAATGCACTTTTCTCCCAGCAAATACACTGTTTCTAAGGAAATGGGAACACACTGAGGAGACACTTGTGGGAGCTACTGTGACTAAAACTGAGCTTCCCTACGCACAGGGAAGCAAGAGAAATGCTGATTTCATCAAGCCCAGTTACATACTCAGAATCTGTACTACTGCGCAAATAGGCATGTCTCTTTAGGCAAAAAAACTCATTTCTGACAAAGTTGCCCAAATGCATCTCAGAAGTGTGCAACTTGTTCCCTGAGTTAGAAAACGTTGAGAAACGGTCGTTTCAGCTAGCGCTGTGCTTCTGCACATGTATTTGCTGAACGTTGAAAGCGCACAGTAATGCACTTTTCTCCCAGCAAAAACACTGTTTCTAAGGAAATGGGAACACACTGAGGAGACACTTGTGGGAGCTACTGTGACTAAAACTGAGTTTCCCTACGCACAGGGAAGCAAGAGAAATGCTGATTTCATCAAGCCCAGTTACATACTCAGAATCTGTACTACTGCGCAAATAGGCATGTCTCTGTAGGCAAAAAACTCATTTCTGACAAAGTTGCCCAAATGCATCTCAGAAGTGTGCAACTTGTTCCCTGAGTTAGAAAACGTCGAGAAACTGTCGTATCGGCTAGCGCTGTGCTTCTACACATGTATTTGCTGAACGGTGAAAGCGCACAGTAATGCACTTTTCTCCCAGCAAATACACTGTTTCTAAGGAAATGGGAACACACTGAGGAGACACTTGTGGGAGCTACTGTGACTAAAACTGAGCTTCCCTACGCACAGGGAAGCAAGAGAAATGCTGATTTCATCAAGCCCAGTTACATACTCAGAATCTGTACTACTGCGCAAATAGGCATGTCTCTGTAGGCAAAAAAACTCATTTCTGACAAAGTTGCCCAAATGCATCTCAGAAGTGTGCAACTTGTTCCCTGAGTTAGAAAACGTTGAGAAACGGTCGTTTCAGCTAGCGCTGTGCTTCTGCACATGTATTTGCTGAACGTTGAAAGCGCACAGTAATGCACTTTTATCCCAGCAAAAACACTGTTTCTAAGGAAATGGGAACACACTGAGGAGACACTTGTGGGAGCTACTGTGACTAAAACTGAGTTTCCCTACGCACAGGGAAGCAAGAGAAATGCTGATTTCATCAAGCCCAGTTACATACTCAGAATCTGTACTACTGCGCAAATAGGCATGTCTCTGTAGGCAAAAAACTCATTTCTGACAAAGTTGCCCAAATGCATCTCGGAAGTGTGCAACTTGTTCCCTGAGTTAGAAAACGTCGAGAAACGGTCGTTTCTGCTAGCGCTGTGCTTCTACACATGTATTTGCTGAACGGTGAAAGCGCACAGTAATGCACTTTTCTCCCAGCAAATACACTGTTTCTAAGGAAATGGGAACACACTGAGGAGACACTTCTGGGAGCTACTGTGACTAAAACTGAGCTTCCCTACGCACAGGGAAGCAAGAGAAATGCTGATTTCATAAATCCCAGTTACATACTCAGAATCTGTACTACTGCGCAAACAGACATGTCTCTGTAGGCAAAAAACTCATTTCTGACAAAGTTGCCCAAATGCATCTCAGAAGTGTGCAACCTGTTCCCTGAGTTAGAAAACGTCGAGAAACATTCTTTTCTGCTAGCGCTGTGCTTCTACACATGTATTTGCTGAATGGTGAAAGCGCACAGTAATGCACTTTTCTCCCAGCAAATACACTGTTTCTAAGGAACTGGGAACACACTGAGGAGACACTTGTGGGAGCTAATGTGACTAAAACTGAGCTTCCCTACGCACTGGGAAGCAAGAGAAATGCTGATTTCATCAAACCCAGTTACATACTCAGAATCTGTACTACTGCGCAAATAGGCATGTCTCTTTAGGCAAAAAACTCATTTCTGACAAAGTTGCCCAAATGCATCTCAGAAGTGTGCAACTTGTTCCCTGAGTTAGAAAACGTCGAGAAACGGTCGTTTCTGCTAGCACTGTGATTCTACACATGTATTTGCTGAACGGTGAAAGCGCACAGTAATGCACTTTTCTCCAGGCAAAAACACTGTTTCTAAGGAAATGGGAACAAACTGAGGAGACACTTGTGGGAGCTACTGTGACTAAAACTGAGCTTCCCTACGCACAGGGATGCAAGAGAAATGCTGATTTCATCAAGCCCAGTTACATACTCAGAATCTGTACTACTGCGCAAATAGGCATGTCTCTGTAGGCAAAAAACTCATTTCTGACAAAGATGCCCAAGTGCATCTCAGAAGTGTGCAACTTGTTCCCTGAGTTAGAAAACATCGAGAAACGTTCGTTTCTGCTAGCGCTGTGCTTCTACACATGTATTTGCTGAACGGTGAAAGCGCACAGTAATGCACTTTTCTCCCAGCAAATACACTGTTTCTAAGGAAATGGGAATACACTGAGGAAACACTTGTGGGAGCTACTGTGACTAAAACTGAGCTTCCCTACGCACAGGGAAGCAAGAGAAATGCTGATTTCATCAAGCCCAGGTACATACTCAGAATCTGTACTATTGCGCAAATAGGCATGTCTCTGTAGGCAAAAAACTCATTTCTGACAAGGTTGCCCAAATGCATCTCAGAAGTGTGCAACTTGTTCCCTGAGTTAGAAAACGTCGAGAAAGTTCATTTCTGCTAGCGCTGTGCTTCTACACATGTATTTGCTGAACGGTGAAAGCGCACAGTAATGCACTTTTCTCCCAGCAAATACACTGTTTCTAAGGAAATGGGAACACACTGAGGAGACACTTGTGGGAGCTACTGTGACTAAAACTGAGCTTCCCTACGCACAGGGAAGCAAGAGAAATGCTGATTTCATCAAGCCCAGTTACATACTCAGAATCTGTACTACTGCGAAAATAGGCATGTCTCTGTAGGCAAAAAACTCATTTCTGACAAAGTTGCCCAAATGCATCTCAGAAGTGTGCAACTTATTCCCTGAGTTAGAAAACATCGAGAAACGTTCGTTTCTGCTAGCGCTGTGCTTCTACACATGTATTTGCTGAACGGTGAAAGCGCACAGTAATGCACTTTTCTCCCAGCAAATACACTGTTTCTAAGGAAATGGGAACACACTGAGGAGACACTTGTGGGAGCTACTGTGACTAAAACTGAGCTTCCCTACGCACAGGGAAGCAAGAGAAATGCTGATTTCATCAAGCCCAGTTACATACTCAGAATCTGTACTACTGCCCAAATAGGCATATCTCTGTAGGCAAAAAAACTCATTTCTGACAAAGTTGCCCAAATGCATCTCAGAAGTGTGCAACTTGTTCCCTGAGTTAGAAAACGTCGAGAAACGGTCGTTTCTGCTAGCACTGTGATTCTACACATGTATTTGCTGAACGGTGAAAGCGCACAGTAATGCACTTTTCTCCCAGCAAAAACACTGTTTCTAAGGAAATGGGAACAAACTGAGGAGACACTTGTGGGAGCTACTGTGACTAAAACTGAGCTTCCCTACGCACAGGGATGCAAGAGAAATGCTGATTTCATCAAGCCCAGTTTCATACTCAGAATCTGTACTACTGCGCAAATAGGCATGTCTCTGTAGGCAAAAAACTCATTTCTGACAAAGATGCCCAAGTGCATCTCAGAAGTGTGCAACTTGTTCCCTGAGTTAGAAAACATCGAGAAACGTTCGTTTCTGCTAGCACTGTGCTTCTACACATGTATTTGCTGAACGGTGAAAGCGCACAGTAATGCACTTTTCTCCCAGCAAATACACTGTTTCTAAGGAAATGGGAATACACTGAGGAAACACTTGTGGGAGCTACTGTGACTAAAACTGAGCTTCCCTACGCACAGGGAAGCAAGAGAAATGCTGATTTCATCAAGCCCAGTTACATACTCAGAATCTGTACTACTGCGCAAATAGGCATGTCTCTGTAGGCAAAAAACTCATTTCTGACAAAGTTGCCCAAATGCATCTCAGAAGTGTGCAACTTGTTCCCTGAGTTAGAAAACGTCGAGAAACGGTCGTTTCTGCTAGCACTGTGATTCTACACATGTATTTGCTGAACGGTGAAAGCGCACAGTAATGCACTTTTCTCCCAGCAAAAACACTGTTTCTAAGGAAATGGGAACAAACTGAGGAGACACTTGTGGGAGCTACTGTGACTAAAACTGAGCTTCCCTACGCACAGGGATGCAAGAGAAATGCTGATTTCATCAAGCCCAGTTACATACTCAGAATCTGTACTACTGCGCAAATAGGCATGTCTCTGTAGGCAAAAAACTCATTTCTGACAAAGATGCCCAAGTGCATCTCAGAAGTGTGCAACTTGTTCCCTGAGTTAGAAAACATCGAGAAACGTTCGTTTCTGCTAGCACTGTGCTTCTACACATGTATTTGCTGAGCGGTGAAAGCGCACAGTAATGCACTTTTCTCCCAGCAAATACACTGTTTCTAAGGAAATGGGAATACACTGAGGAAACACTTGTGGGAGCTACTGTGACTAAAACTGAGCTTCCCTACGCACAGGGAAGCAAGAGAAATGCTGATTTCATCAAGCCCAGTTACATACTCAGAATCTGTACTATTGCGCAAATAGGCATGTCTCTGTAGGCAAAAAACTCATTTCTGACAAAGTTGCCCAAATGCATCTCAGAAGTGTGCAACTTGTTCCCTGAGTTAGAAAACGTCGAGAAAGTTCATTTCTGCTAGCGCTGTGCTTCTACACATGTATTTGCTGAACGGTGAAAGCGCACAGTAATGCACTTTTCTCCCAGCAAATACACTGTTTCTAAGGAAATGGGAACACACTGAGGAGACACTTGTGGGAGCTACTGTGACTAAAACTGAGCTTCCCTACACACAGGGAAGCAAGAGAAATGCTGATTTCATCAAGCCCAGTTACATACTCAGAATCTGTACTACTGCGCAAATAGGCATGTCTCTGTAGGCAAAAAACTCATTTCTGACAAAGTTGCCCAAATGCATCTCAGAAGTGTGCAAATTATTCCCTGAGTTAGAAAACATCGAGAAACGTTCGTTTCTGCTAGCGCTGTGCTTCTACACATGTATTTGCTGAACGGTGAAAGCACACAGTAATGCACTTTTCTCCCAGCAAATACACTGTTTCTAAGGAAATGGGAACACACTGAGGAGACACTTGTGGGAGCTACTGTAACTAAAACTGAGCTTCCCTACGCACAGGGAAGCAAGAGAAATGCTGATTTCATCAAGCCCAGTTACATACTCAGAATCTGTACTACTGCGCAAATAGGCATATCTCTGTAGGCAAAAAAACTCATTTCTGACAAAGTTGCCCAAATGCATCTCAGAAGTGTGCATCTTCTTCCCTGATTTAGAAAACGTCGAGAAACGGTCGTTTCTGCTAGCGCTGTGCTTCTACACATGTATTTGCTGAACGGTGAAAGCGCACAGTAATGCACTTTTCTCCCAGCAAATACACTGTTTCTAAGGAAATGGGAACACACTGAGGAGACACTTGTGGGAGCTACTGTGACTAAAACTGAGCTTCCCTACGCAGAGGGAAGCAAGAGAAATGCTGATTTCATAAAGCCCAGTTACATACTCAGAATCTGTACTACTGCGCAAACAGACATGTCTCTGTAGGCAAAAAACTCATTTCTGACAAAGTTGCCCAAATGCATCTCAGAAGTGTGCAACCTGTTCCCTGAGTTAGAAAACGTCGAGAAACATTCTTTTCTGCTAGCGCTGTGCTTCTACACATGTATTTGCTGAATGGTGAAAGCGCACAGTAATGCACTTTTCTCCCAGCAAATACACTGTTTCTAAGGAACTGGGAACACACTGAGGAGACACTTGTGGGAGCTAACGTGACTAAAACTGAGCTTCCCTACGCACTGGGAAGCAAGAGAAATGCTGATTTCATCAAACCCAGTTACATACTCAGAATCTGTACTACTGCGCAAATAGGCATGTCTCTTTAGGCAAAAAACTCATTTCTGACAAAGTTGCCCAAATGCATCTCAGAAGTGAGCAACTTGTTCCCTGAGTTAGAAAACGTCGAGAAACGGTCGTTTCTGCTAGCACTGTGATTCTACACATGTATTTGCTGAACGGTGAAAGCGCACAGTAATGCACTTTTCTCCCAGCAAATACACTGTTAATAAGGATATGGGAACACACTGAGGAGACACTTGTGGGAGCTACTGTGACTGAAACTGAGCTTCCCTACGCACAGGGAAGCAAGAGAAATGCTGATTTCATCAAGCCCAGTTACATACTCAGAATCTGTACTACTGCGCAAATAGGCATGTCTCTGTAGGCAAAAAACTCATTTCTGACAAAGATGCCCAAGTGCATCTCAGAAGTGTGCAACTTGTTCCCTGAGTTAGAAAACATCGAGAAACGTTCGTTTCTGCTAGCACTGTGCTTCTACACATGTATTTGCTGAACGGTGAAAGCGCACAGTAATGCACTTTTCTCCCAGCAAATACACTGTTTCTAAGGAAATGGGAACACACTGAGGAGACACTTGTGGGAGCTACTGTGACTAAAACTGAGCTTCCCTACACACAGGGAAGGAAGAGAAATGCTGATTTCATCAAGCCCAGTTACATACTCAGAATCTGTACTACTGCGCAAATAGGCATGTCTCTGTAGGCAAAAAACTCATTTCTGACAAAGTTGCCCAAATGCATCTCAGAAGTGTGCAACTTGTTCCCTGAGTTAGAAAACGTCGAGAAACTGTCGTATCGGCTAGCGCTGTGCTTCTACACATGTATTTGCTGAACGGTGAATGCGCACAGTAATGCACTTTTCTCCCAGCAAATACACTGTTTCTAAGGAAATAGGAACACACTGAGGAGACACTTGTGGGAGCTACTGTGACTAAAACTGAGCTTCCCTACGCACAGGGAAGCAAGAGAAATGCTGATTTCATCAAGCCCAGTTACATACTCAGAATCTGTACTACTGCGCAAATAGGCATGTCTCTGTAGGCAAAAAAACTCATTTCTGACAAAGTTGCCCAAATGCATCTCAGAAGTGTGCAACTTGTTCCCTGAGTTAGAAAACGTTGAGAAACGGTCGTTTCAGCTAGCGCTGTGCTTCTGCACATGTATTTGCTGAACGTTGAAAGAGCACAGTAATGCACTTTTCTCCCAGCAAAAACACTGTTTCTAAGCAAATGGGAACACACTGAGGAGACACTTGTGGGAGCTACTGTGACTAAAACTGAGCTTCCCTACGCACAGGGAAGCAAGAGAAATGCTGATTTCATCAAGCCCAGTTACATACTCAGAATCTGTACTACTGCGCAAATAGGCATGTCTCTTTAGGCAAAAAACTCATTTCAGACAAAGTTGCCCAAATGCATCTCAGAAGTGTGCATCTTCTTCCCTGATTTAGAAAACGTCGAGAAACGGTCATTTCTGCTAGCGCTGTGCTTCTACACATGTATTTGCTGAATGGTGAAAGCGCACAGTAAAGCACTTTTCTCTCAGCAAATACACTGTTTCTAAGGAAATGGGAACACACTGAGGAGACACTTGTGGGAGCTACTGTGCCTAAAACTGAGCTTCCCTACGCACAGGGAAGCAAGAGAAATGCTGATTTCATAAAGCCCAGTTACATACTCAGAATCTGTACTACTGCGCAAACAGACATGTCTCTGTAGGCAAAAAACTCATTTCTGACAAAGTTGCCCAAATGCATCTCAGAAGTGTGCAACCTGTTCCCTGAGTTAGAAAACGTCGAGAAACATTCTTTTCTGCTAGCGCTGTGCTTCTACACATGTATTTGCTGAATGGTGAATGCGCACAGTAATGCACTTTTCTCCCAGCAAATACACTGTTTCTAAGGAACAGGGAACACACTGAGGAGACACTTGTGGGAGCTAATGTGACTAAAACAGAGCTTCCCTACACACTGGGAAGCAAGAGAAATGCTGATTTCATCAAACCCAGTTACATACTCAGAATCTGTACTACTGCGCAAATAGGCATGTCTCTTTAGGGAAAAAACTCATTTCTGACAAAGTTGCCCAAATGCATCTCAGAAGTGTGCAACTTGTTCCCTGAGTTAGAAAACGTCGAGAAACGGTCTTTTCTGCTAGCACTGTGATTCTACACATGTATTTGCTGAACGGTGAAAGCGCACAGTAATGCACTTTTCTCCCAGCAAAAACACTGTTTCTAAGGAAATGGGAACAAACTGAGGAGACACTTGTGGGAGCTACTGTGACTGAAACTGAGCTTCCCTACGCACAGGGAAGCAAGAGAAATGCTGATTTCATCAAGCCCAGTTACATACTCAGAATCTGTACTACTGCGCAAATAGGCATGTCTCTGTAGGCAAAAAACTCATTTCTGACAAAGATGCCCAAGTGCATCTCAGAAGTGTGCAACTTGTTCCCTGAGTTAGAAAAAATCGAGAAACGTTCGTTTCTGCTAGCACTGTGCTTCTACACATGTATTTGCTGAACGGTGAAAGCGCACAGTAATGCACTTTTCTCCCAGCAAATACACTGTTTCTAAGGAAATGGGAATACACTGAGGAAACACTTGTGGGAGCTACTGTGACTAAAACTGAGCTTCCCCACGCACAGGGAAGCAAGACAAATGCTGATTTCATCAAGCCCAGTTACATACTCAGAATCTGTACTACTGCGCAAATATTCATGTCTCTTTAGGCAAAAAACTCATTTCTGACAAAGTTGCCCAAATGCATCTCAGAAGTGTGCAACTTGTTCCCTGAGTTAGAAAACGTCGAGAAACGTTCGTTTCTGCTAGCGCTGTGCTTCTACACATGTATTTGCTGAATGGTGAAAGCGCACAGTAATGCACTTTTCTCCCAGCAAATACACTGTTTCTATGGAAATGGGAACACACTGAGGAGACACTTGTGGGAGCTACTGTGACTAAAACTGAGCTTCCCTACGCACAGGGAAGCAAGAGAAATGCTGATTTCATCAAGCCCAGTTACATACTCAGAATCTGTACTATTGCGCAAATAGGCATGTCTCTGTAGGCAAAAAACTCATTTCTGACAAAGTTGCCCAAATGCATCTCAGAAGTGTGCAACTTGTTCCCTGAGTTAGAGAACGTCGAGAAACGGTCGTATCGGCTAGTGCTGTGCTTCTACACATGTATTTGCTGAACGGTGAAAGCGCACAGTAATGCACTTTTCTCCCAGCAAATACACTGTTTCTAAGGAAATGGGAACACACTGAGGAAACACTTGTGGGAGCTACTGTGACTAAAACTGAGCTTCCCTACGCACAGGGAAGCAAGAGAAATGCTAATTTCATCAAGCCCAGTTACATTCTCAGAATCTGTACTACTGCGCAAATAGGCATGAATCTGTAGGCAAAAAACTCATTTCTGACAAAGTTGCCCAAATGCATCTCAGAAGTGTGCAACTTATTCCCTGAGTTAGAAAAGGTCGAGAAACTTTCGTTTCTGCTAGCGCTGTGCTTCTACACATGTATTTGCTGAACGGTGAAAGCGCACAGTAATGCACTTTTCTCCCAGCAAATACACTGTTTCTAAGGAAATGGGAACACACTGAGGAGATACTTGTGGGAGCTACTGTGACTAAAACTGAGCTTCCCTCCCCAAAGGGAAGCAAGAGAATGCTGATTTCAACAAGCCCAATTACAAACTGAGAATCTGTACTACTGCACAAATAGGCATGTCTCTGTAGGCAAAAAACTCATTTCTGACAAAGTTGCGCAAATGCATCTCAGAAGAGTGCAACATGTTCACTGAGTTAGAAAACGTCGAGAAACGGTCATTTCTGCTAGCGCTGTGCTTCTACACATGTATTTGCTGAACGGTGAAAGCGCACAGTAATGCACTTTTCTCCCAGCAAATACACTGTTTCTAAGGAAATGGGAACACACTGAGACACTTGTGGGAGCTACAGTGACTAAAACTGAGCTTCCCTACGCACAGGGAAGCAAGAGAAATGCTGATTTCATCAAGCCCAGTTACATATCAGAATCTGTACTACTGCGCAAATAGGCATGTCTCTGTAGGCAAAAAACTCATTTCTGACAAAGTTGCCCAAATGCATCTCAGAAGTGTGCAACTTGTTTCCTGAGTTAGAAAACGTCGAGAAACGGTCGTTTCTGCTAGCGCTGTGCTTCTACACATGTATTTGCTGAACGGTGAAAGCGTACAGTAATGCACTTTTCTCCCAGCAAATACACTGTTTCTAAGGAAATGGGAACACACTGAGGAGACACTTGTGGGAGCTACTGTGACTAAAACTGAGCTTCCCTACGCACAGGGAAGCAAGAGAATGCTGATTTCATCAAGCCCAGTTACATACTCAGAATCTGTACTACTGCGCAAATAGGCATGTCTCTGTAGGCAAAAAACTCATTTCTGACAAAGTTGCCCAAATGCATCTCAGAAGTGTGCAACTTGTTCCCTGAGTTAGAAAACGTCCAGAAACGTTCGTTTCTGCTAGCGCTGTGCTTCTACACATGTATTTGCTGAAAGGTGAAAGCGCACAGTAATGCACTTTTCTCCCAGCAAATACACTGTTTCTAAGGAAATGGGAACACACTGAGGAGACACTTGTGGGAGCTACTGTGACTAAAACTGAGCTTCCCTACGCACAGGGAAGCAAGAGAAATGCAGATTTCATCCAGCCCAGTTACATACTCAGAATCTGTACTACTGCGCAAATAGGCATATCTCTATAGGCAAAAAACTCATTTCTGACAAAGTTGCCCAAATGCATCTCAGAAGTGTGCAACTTGTTCCCTGAGTTAGAAAACGTCGAGAAACGTTCGTTTCTGCTAGCGCTGTGCTTCTACACATGTATTTGCTGAACGGTGAAAGCGCACAGTAATGCACTTTTCTCCCAGCAAATACACTGTTTCTAAAGAAATGGGAACACACTGAGACACTTGTGGGAGCTACAGTGACTAAAACTGAGATTCCCTATGCACAGGGAAGCAAGAGAAATGCTGATTTCATCAAGCCCAGTTACATACTCAGAATCTGTACTACTGCGCAAATAGGCATGTCTCTGTAGGCAAAAAACTCATTTCTGACAAAGTTGCCCAAATGCATCTCAGAAGTGTGCAACTTGTTCCCTGAGTTAGAAAACGTCGAGAAACGGTCGTTTCTGCTAGCGCTATGCTTCTACACATGTATTTGCTGAACGGTGAAAGCGTACAGTAATGCACTTTTCTCCCAGCAAATACACTGTTTCTAAGGAAATGGGAACACACTGAGGAGACACTTGTGGGAGCTACTGTGACTAAAACTGAGCTTCCCTACGCACAGGGAAGCAAGAGAAATGCAGATTTCATCCAGCCCAGTTACATACTCAGAATCTGTACTACTGCGCAAATAGGCATATCTCTATAGGCAAAAAACTCATTTCTGACAAAGGTGCCCAAATGCATCTCAGAAGTTTGCAACTTGTTCCCTGAGTTAGAAAACGTCGAGAAACGTTCGTTTCTGCTAGCGCTGTGCTTCTACACATGTATTTGCTGAACGGTGAAAGCGCACAGTAATGCACTTTTCTCCCAGCAAATACACTGTTTCTAAAGAAATGGGAACACACTGAGACACTTGTGGGAGCTACAGTGACTAAAACTGAGATTCCCTATGCACAGGGAAGCAAGAGAAATGCTGATTTCATCAAGCCCAGTTACATACTCAGAATCTGTACTACTGCGCAAATAGGCATGTCTCTGTAGGCAAAAAACTCATTTCTGACAAAGTTGCCCAAATGCATCTCAGAAGTGTGCAACTTGTTCCCTGAGTTAGAAAACGTCGAGAAACGGTCGTTTCTGCTAGCGCTATGCTTCTACACATGTATTTGCTGAACGGTGAAAGCGTACAGTAATGCACTTTTCTCCCAGCAAATACACTGTTTCTAAGGAAATGGGAACACACTGAGGAGACACTTGTGGGAGCTACTGTGACTAAAACTGAGCTTCCCTACGCACAGGGAAGCAAGAGAAATGCAGATTTCATCCAGCCCAGTTACATACTCAGAATCTGTACTACTGCGCAAATAGGCATATCTCTATAGGCAAAAAACTCATTTCTGACAAAGTTGCCCAAATGCATCTCAGAAGTTTGCAACTTGTTCCCTGAGTTAGAAAACGTCGAGAAACGTTCGTTTCTGCTAGCGCTGTGCTTCTACACATGTATTTGCTGAACGGTGAAAGCGCACAGTAATGCACTTTTCTCCCAGCAAAAACACTGTTTCTAAAGAAATGGGAACACACTGAGACACTTGTGGGAGCTACAGTGACTAAAACTGAGATTCCCTATGCACAGGGAAGCAAGAGAAATGCTGATTTCATCAAGCCCAGTTACATACTCAGAATCTGTACTACTGCGCAAATAGGCATGTCTCTTTAGGCAAAAAACTCATTTCTGACAAAGTTGCCCAAATGCATCTCAGAAGTGTGCAACTTGTTCCCTGAGTTAGAAAACGTCGAGAAACGGTCGTTTCTGCTAGCGCTATGCTTCTACACATGTATTTGCTGAACGGTGAAAGCGTACAGTAATGCACTTTTCTCCCAGCAAATACACTGTTTCTAAGGAAATGGGAACACACTGAGGAGACACTTGTGGGAGCTACTGTGACTAAAACTGAGCTTCCCTACGCAAAGGGAAGCAAGAGAATGCTGATTTCATCAAGCCCAGTTACATACTCAGAATCTGTACTACTGCGCAAATATGCATGTCTCTGTAGGCAAAAAACTCATTTCTGACAAAGTTGCCCAAATGCAACTCAGAAGTGTGGAACTTGTTCCCTGAGTTAGAAAACGTCGAGAAACGGTCGATTCTGCTAGCGCTGTGCTTCTACACATGTATTTGCTGAAAGGTGAAAGCGCACAGTAATGCACTTTTCTCCCAGCAAATACACTGTTTCTAAGGAAATGGGAACAAACTGAGGAGACACTTGTGGGAGCTACTGTGACTAAAACTGAGCTTCCCTACGCACAGGGAAGCAAGAGAAATGCAGATTTCACCCAGCCCAGTTACATACTCAGAATCTGTACTACTGCGCAAATAGGCAGATCTCTATAGGCAAAAAACTTATTTCTGACAAAGTTGCCCAAATGCATCTCAGAAGTTTGCAACTTGTTCCCTGAGTTAGAAAACGTCGAGAAACGTTCGTTTCTGCTAGCGCTGTGCTTCTACACATGTATTTGCTGAACGGTGAAAGCGCACAGTAATGCACGTTTCTCCCAGCTAATACACTGTTTCTAAGGAAATGGGAACACACTGAGACACTTGTGGGAGCTACAGTGACTAAAACTGAGCTTACCTACGCACAGGGAAGCAAGAGAAATGCTGATTTCATCAAGCCCAGTTACATACTCAGAATCTGTACTACTGCGCAAATAGGCATGTCTCTTTAGGCAAAAAACTCATTTCTGACAAAGTTGCCCAAATGCATCTCAGAAGTGTGCAACTTGTTCCCTGAGTTAGAAAACGTCGAGAAACGGTCGTTTCTGCTAGCGCTATGCTTCTACACATGTATTTGCTGAACGGTGAAAGCGTACAGTAATGCACTTTTCTCCCAGCAAATACACTGTTTCTAAGGAAATGGGAACACACTGAGGAGACAATTGTGGGAGCTACTGTGACTAAAACTGAGCTTCCCTACGCAAAGGGAAGCAAGAGAATGCTGATTTCATCAAGCCCAGTTACATACTCAGAATCTGTACTACTGCGCAAATAGGCATGTCTCTGTAGGCAAAAAACTCATTTCTGACAAAGTTGCCCAAATGCATCTCAGAAGTGTGCAACTTGTTCCCTGAGTTAGAAAACGTCGAGAAACGTTCGTTTCTGCTAGCGCTGTGCTTCTACACATGTATTTGCTGAACCTTGAAAGCGCACAGTAATGCACTTTTCTCCCAGGACATACACTGTTCTAAGGAAATGGGAACACACTGAGGAGACACTTGTGGGAGCTACTGTGACTAAAACTGAGCTTCCCTACGCACAGGGAAGCAAGAGAAATGCTGATTTCATCAAGCCCAGTTACATACTCAGACTCTGTACTACTGCGCAAATAGGCATGTCTCTTTAAGCAAAAAACTCATTTCTGACAAAGTTGCCCAAATGCATCTCAGAAGAGTGCAACTTGTTCCCTGAGTTAGAAAACGTCGAGAAACGGTCGTTTCTGCTAGCGCTGTGCTTCTACACATGTATTTGCTGAACGGTGAAAGCGCACAGTAATGCACTTTTCTCCCAGCAAATACAATGTTTCTAAGGAAATGGGAACACACTGAGGAAACACTTGTGGGAGCTACTGTGACAAAAAACTGAGCTTCCCTACGCACAGGGAAGCAAGAGAAATGCTGATTTTATCAAGCCCAGTTACATACTCAGAATCTGTACTACTGCGCAAATAGGCATGTCTCTTTAGGCAAAAAACTCATTTCTGACAAAGTTGCCCAAATGCATCTCAGAAGTGTGCAACTTGTTCCCTGAGTTAGAAAATGTCGAGAAACGGTCGTTTCTGCTAGCGCTATGCTTCTACACATGTATTTGCTGAACGGTGAAAGCGTACAGTAATGCACTTTTCTCCCAGCAAATACACTGTTTCTAAGGAAATGGGAACACACTGAGGAGACACTTGTGGGAGCTACTGTGACTAAAACTGAGCTTCCCTACACACAGGGAAGCAAGAGAAATGCTGATTTCATCAAGCCCAGTTACATACTCAGAATCTGTACTACTGCGCAAATATGCATGTCTCTGTAGGCAAAAAACTCATTTCTGACAAAGTTGCCCAAATGCAACTCAGAAGTGTGCAACTTGTTCCCTGAGTTAGAAAACGTCGAGAAACGTTCGTTTCTGCTAGCGCTGTGCTTCTACACATCTATTTGCTGAAAGGTGAAAGCGCACAGTAATGCACTTTTCTCCCAGCAAATACACTGTTTCTAAGGAAATGGGAACACACTGAGACACTTGTGGGAGCTCCAGTGACTAAAACTGAGCTTCCCTACGCACAGGGAAGCAAGAGAAATGCTGATTTCATCAAGCCCAGTTACATACTCAGAATCTGTACTACTGCGCAAATAGGCATGTCTCTTTAGGCAAAAAACTCATTTCTGACAAAGTTGCCCAAATGCATCTCAGAAGTGTACAACTTGTTCCCTGAGTTAGAAAACGTCGAGAAACGGTCGTTTCTCCTAGCGCTATGCTTCTACACATGTATTTGCTGAACGGTGAAAGCGCACAGTAATGCACTTTTCTCCCAGCAAATACGCTCTTTCTAAGGAAATGGGAACACACTGAGGAGACACTTGTGGGAGCTACTGTGACTAAAACTGAGCTTCCCTACGCAAAGCGAAGCAAGAGAATGCTGATTTCATCAAGCCCAGTTACATACTCAGAATCTGTACTACTGCGCAAATATGCATGTCTCTGTAGGCAAAAAACTCATTTCTGACAAAGTTGCCCAAATGCAACTCAGAAGTGTGCAACTTGTTCCCTGAGTTAGAAAACGTCGAGAAACGTTCGTTTCTGCTAGCGCTGTGCTTCTACACATGTATTTGCTGAACGGTGAAAGCGCACAGTAATGCACGTTTCTCCCAGCTAATACACTGTTTCTAAGGAAATGGGAACACACTGAGACACTTGTGGGAGCTACAGTGACTAAAACTGAGCTTACCTACACACAGGGAAGCAAGAGAAATGCTGATTTCATCAAGCCCAGTTACATACTCAGAATCTGTACTACTGCGCAAATAGGCATGTCTCTTTAGGCAAAAAACTCATTTCTGACAAAGTTGCCCAAATGCGTCTCAGAAGTGTGCAACTTGTTCCCTGAGTTAGAAAACGTCGAGAAACGGTCGTTTCTGCTAGCGCTATGCTTCTACACATGTATTTGCTGAACGGTGAAAGCGTACAGTAATGCACTTTTCTC
The DNA here is from genome assembly GCF_964271855.1 of Acomys minous. Taxonomy (NCBI): domain Eukaryota; kingdom Metazoa; phylum Chordata; class Mammalia; order Rodentia; family Muridae; genus Acomys; species Acomys minous. The sequence goes on along the minus strand of NW_028182169.1, from coordinate 42,299 downwards.
CCAGCAAATACACTGTTTCTAAGGAAATGGGAACACACTGAGGAGACACTTGTGGGAGCTACTGTGACTAAAACTGAGCTTCCCTACGCAAAGGGAAGCAAGAGAATGCTGATTTCATCAAGCCCAGTTACATACTCAGAATCTGTACTACTGCGCAAATAGGCATGTCTCTGTAGGCAAAAAACTCATTTCTGACAAAGTTGCCCAAATGCATCTCAGAAGTGTGCAACTTGTTCCCTGAGTTAGAAAACGTCGAGAAACGTTCGTTTCTGCTAGCGCTGTGCTTCTACACATGTATTTGCTGAACGTTGAAAGCGCACAGTAATGCACTTTTCTCCCAGGAAATACACTGTTCTAAGGAAATGGGAACACACTGAGGAGACACTTGTGGGAGCTACTGTGACTAAAACTGAGCTTCCCTACGCACAGGGAAGCAAGAGAAATGCTGATTTCATCAAGCCCAGTTACATACTCAGACTCTGTACTACTGCGCAAATAGGCATGTCTCTTTAGGCAAAAAACTCATTTCTGACAAAGTTGCCCAAATGCATCTCAGAAGAGTGCAACTTGTTCCCTGAGTTAGAAAACGTCGAGAAACGGTCGTTTCTGCTAGCGCTGTGCTTCTACACATGTATTTGCTGAACGGTGAAAGCGCACAGTAATGCACGTTTCTCCCAGCTAATACACTGTTTCTAAGGAAATGGGAACACACTGAGACACTTGTGGGAGCTACAGTGACTAAAACTGAGCTTACCTACGCACAGGGAAGCAAGAGAAATGCTGATTTCATCAAGCCCAGTTACATACTCAGAATCTGTACTACTGCGCAAATAGGCATGTCTCTTTAGGCAAAAAACTCATTTCTGACAAAGTTGCCCAAATGCGTCTCAGAAGTGTGCAACTTGTTCCCTGAGTTAGAAAACGTCGAGAAACGGTCGTTTCTGCTAGCGCTGTGCTTCTACACATGTATTTGCTGAACGGTGAAAGCGCACAGTAATGCACTTTTATCCCAGCAAATACACTGTTTCTAAGGAAATGGGAACACACTGAGGAGACACTTGTGGGAGCTACTGTGACTAAAACTGAGCTTCCCTACGCACAGGGAAGCAAGAGAAATGCTGATTTCATCAAGCCCAGTTACATACTCAGAATCTGTACTACTGCGCAAATAGGCATATCTCTGTAGGCAAAAAACTCATTTCTGACAAAGTTGCCCAAATGCATCTCAGAAGTTTGCAACTTGTTCCCTGAGATAGAAAACGTCGAGAAATGTTCGTTTCTGCTAGCGCTGTGCTTCTACACATGTATTTGCTGAACGGTGAAAGCGCACAGTAATGCACTTTTCTACCAGCAAATACACTGTTTCTAAGGAAATGGGAACACACTGAGACACTTGTGGGAGCTACAGTGACTAAAACTGAGCTTCCCTACGCACAGGGAAGCAAGAGAAATGCTGACTTCATCAAGCCCAGTTACATACTCAGAATCTGTACTACTGCGCAAATAGGCATGTCTCTTTAGGCAAAAAACTCATTTCTGACAAAGTTGCCCAAATGCATCTCAGAAGTGTGCAACTTGTTCTTTGAGTTAGAAAACATCGAGAAACGTTCGTTTCTGCTAGCGCTGTGCTTCTACACATGTATTTGCTGAACGGTGAAAGCGCACAGTAATGCACTTTTCTCCCAGCAAATACACTGTTTCTAAGGAAATGGGAACACACTGAGGAGACACTTGTGGGAGCTACTGTGACTAAAACTGAGCTTCCCTACGCACAGGGAAGCAAGAGAAATGCTGATTTCATCAAGCCCAGTTACATACTCAGAATCTGTACTACTGCGCAAATAGGCATGTCTCTTTAGGCAAAAAACTCATTTCTGAAAAAGTTGCCCAAATGCATCTCAGAAGTGTGCAACTTGTTCCCTGAGTTAGAAAACGTCGAGAAACGGTCGTTTCTGCTAGCGCTGTGCTTCTACACATGTACTTGCTGAACGGTGAAAGCGCACAGTAATGTACTTTTCTCCCAGCAAATACACTGTTTCTAAGGAAATGGGAACACACTGAGGAGATACTTGTGGGAGCTACTGTGACTAAAACTGAGCTTCCCTACGCACAGCGAAGCAAGAGAAATGCTGATTTCATCAAGCCCAGTTACATACTCAGAATCTGTACTACTGCGCAAATAGGCATGTCTCTTTAGGCAAAAAACTCATTTCTGACAAAGTTGCTCAAATGCATCTCAGAAGAGTGCAACTTGTTCACTGAGTTAGAAAACGTCGAGAAACGGTCATTTCTGCTAGCGCTGTGCTTCTACACATGTATTTGCTGAACGGTGAAAGCGCACAGTAATGCACTTTTCTCCCAGCACATACATTGTTTCTAAGGAAATGGGAACACACTGAGACACTTGTGGGAGCTACAGTGACTAAAACTGAGCTTCCCTACGCACAGGGAAGCAAGAGAAATGCTGATTTCATCAAGCCCAGTTACATACTCAGAATCTGTACTACTGCGCAAATAGGCATGTCTCTTTAGGCAAAAAACTCATTTCTGACAAAGTTGCCCAAATGCATCTCAGAAGTGTGCAACTTGTTCCCTGAGTTAGAAAACGTCGAGAAACGTTCGTTTCTGCTAGCGCTGTGCTTCTACACATGTATTTGCTGAACGGTGAATGCGCACAGTAATGTACTTTTCTCCCAGCAAATACACTGATTCTAAGGAACTGGGAACACACTGAGGAGACACTTGTGGGAGCTACTGTGACTAAAACTGAGCTTCCCTACGCACAGGGAAGCAAGAGAAATGCTGATTTCATCCAGCCCAGTTACATACTCAGAATCTGTACTACTGAGCAAATAGGCATGTCTCTGTAGGCAAAAAACTCATTTTTGACAAAGTTGCCCAAATGCATCTCAGAAGTGTGCAACTTGTTCCCTGAGTTAGAAAACGTCGAGAAATGGTTGTTTCTGCTAGTGCTGTGCTTCTACACATGTATTTGCTGAAAGGTGAAAGCGCACAGTAATGCACTTTTCTCCCAGCAAATACACTGTTTCTAAGGAAATGGAACACACTGAGACACTTGTGGGAGCTACAGTGACTAAAACTGAGCTTCCCTACGCACAGGGAAGCAAGAGAATGCTGATTTCATCCAGCCTAGTTACATACTCAGAATCTGTACTACTGCGCAAATAGGCATGTCTCTGTAGGCAAAAACCTCATTTCTGACAAAGTTGCCCAAATGCATCTCAGAAGTGTGCAACTTGTTCCCTGAGTTAGAAAACGTTGAGAAATGTTTGTTTCTGCTAGCGCTGTGCTTCTACACATGTATTTGCTGAACGGTGAAAGCGCACAGTAATGCACTTTTCTCCCAGCAAATACACTGTTTCTAAGGAAATGGGAACACACTGAGGAGACACTTGTGGGAGCTACTGTGACTAAAACTGAGCTTCCCTACGCACAGGGAAGCAAGAGAAATGCTGATTTCATCAAGCCCAGTTACATACTCAGAATCTGTACTACTGCGCAAATAGGCATGAATCTGTAGGCAAAAAACTCATTTCTGACAAAGTTGCCCAAATGCATCTCAGAAGTGTGCAACTTGTTCCCTGAGTTAGAAAATGTCGAGAAACGTTCGTTTCTGCTAGCGCTGTGCTTCTACACATGTATTTCTGAACGGTGAAAGCGCACAGTAATGCACTTTTCTCCCAGCAAATACACTGTTTCTAAGGAAATGGGAACACACTGAGGAGACACTTATGGGAGCTACTGTGACTAAAACTGAGCTTCCCTACGCACAGGGAAGCAAGAGAAATGCTGATTTCATCAAGCCCAGTTACATACCCAGAATCTGTACTACTGCGCAAATAGGCATGTCTCTGTAGGCAAAAAACTCATTTCTGACAAAGTTGCCCAAATGCATCTCAGAAGTGTGCAACTTGTTCCCTGAGTTAGAAAACGTCGAGAAACGTTCGTTTCTGCTAGCACTGTGCTTCTACACATGTATTTGCTGAACGGTGAAAGCGCACAGTAATGCACTTTTCTCCCAGCAAATACACTGTTTCTAAGGAACTGGGAACACACTGAGGAGACACTTGTGGGAGCTACTGTGACTAAAACTGAGCTTCCCTACGCACAGGGAAGCAAGAGAAATGCTGATTTCATCAAGCCCAGTTACATACTCAGAATCTGAACTACTGCGCAAATAGGCATGTCTCTGTAGGCAAAAAACTCATTTCTGACAAAGTTGCCCAAATGCATCTCAGAAGTGTGCAACTTGTTCCCTGTGTTAGAAAACGTCGAGAAACGGTCGTTTCTGCTAGCGCTGTGCTTCTACACATGTATTTGCTGAACGGTGAAAGCGCACAGTAATGCACTTTTCTCCCAGCAAATACACTGTTTCTAAGGAAATGGGAACACACTGAGGAGACACTTGTGGGAGCTACTGTGACTTAAACTGAGCTTCCCTACGCACAGGGAAGCAAGAGAAATGCTGATTTCATCAAGCCAGGTTGCATACTCAGAATCTGTACTACTGCGCAAATAGGCATGAATCTGTCGGCAAAAAACTCATTTCTGAAAAAGTTGCCCAAATGCATCTCAGAAGTGTGCAACTTGTTCCCTGAGTTAGAAAACGTCGAGAAACGTTCGTTTCTGCTAGCGCTGTGCTTCTACACATGTATTTGCTGAACGGTGAAAGCGCACAGTAATGCACTTTTCTCCCAGCAAATACACTGTTTCTAAGGAACTGGGAACACACTGAGGAGACACTTGTGGGAGCTACTGTGACTAAAACTAAGCTTCCCTACGCACAGGGAAGCAAGAGAAATGCTGATTTCATCAAGCACAGTTACATACTCAGAATCTGTACTACTGCGCAAATAGGCATGTCTCTGTAGGCAAAAAACTCATTTCTGACAAAGTTGCCCAAATGCATCTCAGAAGTGTGCAACTTGTTCCCTGAGTTAGAATACGTCGAGAAACGTTCGTTTCTGCTAGCGCTGTGCTTCTACACATGTATTTGCTGAACGGTGAAAGCGCACAGTAATGCACTTTTCTCCCAGCAAATACACTGTTTCTAAGGAACTGGGAACACACTGAGGAGACACTTGTGGGAGCTACTGTGACTAAAACTAAGCTTCCCTACGCACAGGGAAGCAAGAGAAATGCTGATTTCATCAAGCACAGTTACATACTCAGAATCTGTACTACTGCGCAAATAGGCATGTCTCTGTAGGCAAAAAACTCATTTCTGACAAAGTTGCCCAAATGCATCTCAGAAGTGTGCAACTTGTTCCCTGAGTTAGAATACGTCGTGAAACGTTCGTTTCTGCTAGCGCTGTGCTTCTACACATGTATTTGCTGAACGGTGAAAGCGCACAGTAATGCACTTTTCTCCCAGCAAATACACTGTTTCTAAGGAAATGGGAACACACTGAGGAGACACTTGTGGGAGCTACTGTGACTAAAACTGAGCTTCCCTACGCACAGGGAAGCAAGAGAAATGCTGATTTCATCAAGCCCAGTTACATACTCAGAATCTGTACTACTGCCCAAATAGGCATGTCTCTTTAGGCAAAAAACTCATTTCTGACAAAGTTGCCCAAATGCATCTCAGAAGTGTGCAACTTGTTCCCTCAGTTAGAAAATGACGAGAAACGGTCGTTTCTGCCAGCGCTGTGCTTCTACACATGTATTTGCTGAAAGGTGAAAGCGCACAGTAATGCACTTTTCTCCCAGCAAATACACTGTTTCTAAGGAAATGGGAACACACTGAGGAGACACTTGTGGGAGCTACTGTGACTAAAACTGAGCTTCCCTACGCACAGGGAAGCAAGAGAAATGCTGATTTCATCAAGCCCAGTTACATACTCAGAATCTGAACTACTGCGCAAATAGGCATGTCTCTGTAGGCAAAAAACTCATTTCTGACAAAGTTGCCCAAATGCATCTCAGAAGTGTGCAACTTGTTCCCTGTGTTAGAAAACGTCGAGAAACGTTGGTTTCTGCTAGCGCTGTGCTTCTACACATGTATTTGCTGAACGGTGAAAGCGCACAGTAATGCACTTTTCTCCCAGCAAATACACTGTTTCTAAGGAAATGGGAACACACTGAGGAGACACTTGTGGGAGCTACTGTGACTTACACTGAGCTTCCCTACGCACAGGGAAGCAAGAGAAATGCTGATTTCATCAAGCCAGGTTGCATACTCAGAATCTGTACTACTGCGCAAATAGGCATGAATCTCTCGGCAAAAAACTCATTTCTGAAAAAGTTGCCCAAATGCATCTCAGAAGTGTGCAACTTGTTCCCTGAGTTAGAAAACGTCGAGAAACGTTCGTTTCTGCTAGCGCTGTGCTTCTACACATGTATTTGCTGAACGGTGAAAGCGCACAGTAATGCACTTTTCTCCCAGCAAATACACTGTTTCTAAGGAACTGGGAACACACTGAGGAGACACTTGTGGGAGCTACTGTGACTAAAACTAAGCTTCCCTACGCACAGGGAAGCAAGAGAAATGCTGATTTCATCAAGCACAGTTACATACTCAGAATCTGTACTACTGCGCAAATAGGCATGTCTCTGTAGGCAAAAAACTCATTTCTGACAAAGTTGCCCAAATGCATCTCAGAAGTGTGCAACTTGTTCCCTGAGTTAGAATACGTCGTGAAACGTTCGTTTCTGCTAGCGCTGTGCTTCTACACATGTATTTGCTGAACGGTGAAAGCGCACAGTAATGCACTTTTCTCCCAGCAAATACACTGTTTCTAAGGAAATGGGAACACACTGAGGAGACACTTGTGGGAGCTACTGTGACTAAAACTGAGCTTCCCTACGCACAGGGAAGCAAGAGAAATGCTGATTTCATCAAGCCCAGTTACATACTCAGAATCTGTACTATTGCCCAAATAGGCATGTCTCTTTAGGCAAAAAACTCATTTCTGACAAAGTTGCCCAAATGCATCTCAGAAGTGTGCAACTTGTTCCCTGAGTTAGAAAACGTCGAGAAACGTTCATTTCTGCTAGCGCTGTGCTTCTACACATGTATTTGCTGAACGGTGAAAGCGCACAGTAATGCACTTTTCTCCCAGCAAATACACTGTTTCTAAGGAAATGGGAACACACTGAGGAGACACTTGTGGGAGCTACTGTGACTAAAACTGAGCTTCCCTACACACAGGGAAGCAAGAGAAATGCTGATTTCATCAAGCCCAGTTACATACTCAGAATCTGTACTACTGCGCGAATAGGCATGTCTCTTTAGGCAAAAAACTCATTTCTGACAAAGTTGCCCAAATGCATCTCAGAAGTGTGCAACTTGTTCCCTGTGTTAGAAAACGTCGAGAAACGTTGGTTTCTGCTAGCGCTGTGCTTCTACACATGTATTTGCTGAACGGTGAAAGCGTACAGTAATGCACTTTTCTCCCAGCAAATACACTGTTTCTAAGGAAATGGGAACACACTGAGGAGACACTTGTGGGAGCTACTGTGACTAAAACTGAGCTTCCCTACGCACAGGGAAGCAAGAGAAATGCTGATTTCATCAAGCCCTGTTAGATACTCAGAATCTGTACTACTGCGCAAATAGGCATGAATCTGTCGGCAAAAAACTCATTTCTGAAAAAGTTGCCGAAATGCATCTCAGAAGTGTGCAACTTGTTCCCTGAGTTAGAAAACGTCGAGAAACGTTCGTTTCTGCTAGTGCTGTGCTTCTACACATGTATTTGCTGAACGGTGAAAGCGCACAGTAATGCACTTTTCTCCCAGCAAATACACTGTTTCTAAGGAACTGGGAACACACTGAGGAGACACTTGTGGGAGCTACTGTGACTAAAACTGAGCTTCCCTACGCACAGGGAAGCAAGAGAAATGCTGATTTCATCAAGCACAGTTACATACTCAGAATCTGTACTACTGCGCAAATAGGCATGTCTCTGTAGGCAAAAAACTCATTTCTGACAAAGTTGCCCAAATGCATCTCAGAAGTGTCCAACTTGTTCTCTGAGTTAGAAAACGTCGAGAAACGTTCGTTTCTGCTAGCGCTGTGCTTCTACACATGTATTTGCTGAACGGTGAAAGCGCACAGTAATGCACATTTCTCCCAGCAAAAACACTGTCTCTAAGGAAATGGGAACACACTGAGGAGACACTTGTGGGAGCTACTGTGACTAAAACTGAGCTTCCCTACGCACAGGGAAGCAAGAGAAATGCTGATTTCATCAAGCCCAGTTACATACTCAGAATCTGTACTACTGCCCAAATAGGCATGTCTCTTTAGGCAAAAAACTCATTTCTGACAAAGTTGCCCAAATGCATCTCAGAAGTGTGCAACCTGTTCCCTGAGTTAGAAAACATCGAGAAACGGTCGTTTCTGCTAGCGCTGTGCTTCTACACATGTATTTGCTGAACGGTGAAAGCGCACAGTAATGCACTTTTCTCCCAGCAAATACACTGTGTCTAAGGAAATGGGAACACACTGAGGAGACACTTGTGGGAGCTACTGTGACTAAAACTGCGCTTCCCTACACACAGGGAAGCAAGAGAAATGCTGATTTCATCAAGCCCAGTTACATACTCAGAATCTGTACTACTGCGAAAATAGGCATGTCTCTGTAGGCAAAAAACTCATTTCTGACAAAGTTGCCCAAATGCATCACAGAAGTGTGCAACTTGTTCCCTGAGTTAGAAAACGTCGAGAAACGTTCGTTTCTGCTAGCGCTGTGCTTCTACACATGTATTTGCTGATCGGTGAAAGCACACAGTAATGCACTTTTCTCCCAGCAAATACACTGTTTCTAAGAAAAAGGGAACACACTGAGGAGACACTTGTGGGAGCTACTGTGACTAAAACTGAGCTTCCCTACGCACAGGGAAGCAAGAGAAATGCTGATTTCATCAAGCCCAGTTACATACTCAGAATCTGTACTACTGCGCAAATAGGCATGTCTCTGTAGGCAAAAAACTCATTTCTGACAAAGTTGCCCAAATGCATCTCAGAAGTGTGCAACTTGTCCCCTGAGTTAGAAAACGTCGAGAAACGTTCGTTTCTGCTAGCGCTGTGCTTCTACACATGTATTTGCTGAACGGTGAAAGCGCACAGTAATGCACTTTTCTCCCAGCAAATACACTGTTTCTAAGGAACTGGGAACACACTGAGGAGACACTTGTGGGAGCTACTGTGACTAAAACTGAGCTTCCCTACGCACAGGGAAGCAAGAGAAATGCTGATTTCATCAAGCCCAGTTACATACTCAGAATCTGAACTACTGCGCAAATAGGCATGTCTCTTAAGGCAAAAACCTCATTTCTGACAAAGTTGCCCAAATGAATCTCAGAAGTGTGCAACTTGTTCCCTGAGTTAGAAAACGTCGAGAAACGTTCGTTTCTGCTAGCGCTGTGCTTCTACACATGTATTTGCTGAACGGTGAAAGCGCACAGTAATGCACTTTTCTCCCAGCAAATACACTGTTTCTAAGGAAATGGGAACACACTGAGGAGACACTTGTGGGAGCTACTGTGACTAAAACTGAGCTTCCCTACGCACAGGGAAGCAAGAGAAATGCCGATTTCATCAAGCAGAGTTACATACTCAGAATCTGTACTACTGCGCAAATAGGCATGAATCTGTAGGCAAAAAACTCATTTCTGACAAAGTTGCCCAAATGCATCTCAGAAGTGTCCAACTTGTTCTCTGAGTTAGAAAACGTCGAGAAACGTTCGTTTCTGCTAGCGCTGTGCTTCTACACATGTATTTGCTGAACGGTGAAAGCGCACAGTAATGCACATTTCTCCCAGAAAAACACTGTTTCTAAGGAAATGGGAACACACTGAAGAGACACTTGTGGGAGCTACTGTGACTAAAACTGAGCTTCCCTACGCACAGGGAAGCAAGAGAAATGCTGATTTCATCAAGCCCAGTTACATACTCAGAATCTGTACTACTGCCCAAATAGGCATGTCTCTTTAGGCAAAAAACTCATTTCTGACAAAGTTGCCCAAATGCATCTCAGAAGTGTGCAACCTGTTCCCTGAGTTAGAAAACGTTGAGAAACGGTCGTTTCTGCTAGCGCTGTGCTTCTACACATGTATTTGCTGAACGGTGAAAGCGCACAGTAATGCACTTTTCTCCCAGCAAATACACTGTGTCTAAGGAAATGGGAACACACTGAGGAGACACTTGTGGGAGCTACTGTGACTAAAACTGAGCTTCCCTACACACAGGGAAGCAAGAGAAATGCTGATTTCATCAAGCCCAGTTACATACTCAGAATCTGTACTACTGCGAAAATAGGCATGTCTCTGTAGGCAAAAAACTCATTTCTGACAAAGTTGCCCAAATGCATCTCAGAAGTGTGCAACTTGTTCCCTGAGTTAGAAAACGTCGAGAAACAGTCGTTTCTGCTAGCGCTGTGCTTCTACACATGTATTTGCTGAACGGTGAAAGCGCACAGTAATGCACTTTTCTCCCAGCAAATACACTGTTTCTAAGGAAAAGGGAACACACTGAGGAGACACTTGTGGGAGCTACTGTGACTAAAACTGAGCTTCCCTACGCACAGGGAAGCAAGAGAAATGCTGATTTCATCAAGCCCAGTTACATACTCAGAATCTGTACTACTGTGCAAATAGGCATGTCTCTTTAGGCAAAAAACTCATTTCTGACAAAGTTGCCCAAATGCATCACAGAAGTGTGCAACTTGTTCCCTGAGTTAGAATACGTCGTGAAACGTTCGTTTCTGCTAGCGCTGTGCTTCTACACATGTATTTGCTGAACGGTGAAAGCGCACAGTAATGCACTTTTCTCCCAGCAAATACACTGTTTCTAAGGAAATGGGAACACACTGAGGAGACACTTGTGGGAGCTACTGTGACTAAAACTGAGCTTCCCTACACACAGTGAAGCAAGAGAAATGCTGATTTCATCAAGCCCAGTTACATACTCAGAATCTGTACTACTGCGCAAATAGGCATGTCTCTTTAGGCAAAAAACTCATTTCTGACAAAGTTGCCAAATGCATCTCAGAAGTGTGCAACTTGTTCCTTGAGTTAGAAAACGTCGAGAAACGGTCTTTTCTGCTAGCGCTGTGCTTCTACACATGTACTAGCTGAACGGTGAAAGCGCACAGTAATGCACTTTTCTCCCAGCAAATACACTGTTTCAAAGGAAATGGGAACACACTGAGGAGACACTTGTGGGAGCTACAGTGAATAAACCGAGCTTCCCTACGCACAGGGCAGCAAGAGAAATGCTGATTTCATCAAGCCCAGTTACATACTCAGTATCTGTACTACTGTGCAAATAGGCATGTCTCTTTAGGCAAAAAATTCATTTCTGACAAAGTTGCCCAAATGCATCTCAGAAGTGTGCAACTTGTTCCCTGAGTTGGAAAACGTCGAGAAACGTTCGTTTCTGCTAGCGCTGTGCTTCTACACATGTATTTGCTGAACGGTGAAATCGCACAGTAATGCACTTTTCTCCCAGCAAATACACTGTTTCTAAGGAAATGGGAACACACTGAGGAGACACTTGTGGGAGCTACTGTGACTAAAACTGAGCTTCCCTACGCACAGGGAAGCAAGAGAAATGCTGATTTCATCAAGCCCAGTTACATACTCAGAATCTGTACTACTGCGCAAATAGGCATGTCTCTTTAGGCAAAAAACTCATTTCTGACAAAGTTGCCCAAATGCATCTCAGAAGTGTGCAACTTGTTCCCTGAGTTAGAAAACGTCGAGAAACGGTCTTTTCTGCTAGCGCTGTGCTTCTACACATGTACTAGCTGAACGGTGAAAGCGCACAGTAATGCACTTTTCTCCCAGCAAATACACTGTTTCAAAGGAAATGGGAACACACTGAGGAGACACTTGTGGGAGCTACTGTGAATAAACTGAGCTTCCCTACGCACAGGGAAGCAAGAGAAATGCTGATTTCATCAAGCCCAGTTACATACTCAGAATCTGTACTACTGCGCAAATAGGCATGTCTCTTTAGGCAAAAAACTCATTTCTGACAAAGTTGCCCAAATGCATCTCAGAAGTGTGCATATTGTTCCCTGAGTTGGAAAACGTCGAGAAACGTTCGTTTCGGCTAGCGCTGTGCTTCTACACATGTATTTGCTGAACGGTGAAAGCGCACAGTAATGCACTTTTCTCCCAGCAAATACACTGTTTCTAAGGAAATGGGAACACACTGAGGAGACACTTGTGGGAGCTACTGTGACTAAAACTGAGCTTCCCTACACACAGTGAAGCAAGAGAAATGCTGATTTCATCAAGCCCAGTTACATACTCAGAATCTGTACTACTGCGCAAATAGGCATGTCTCTTTAGGCAAAAAACTCATTTCTGACAAAGTTGCCAAATGCATCTCAGAAGTGTGCAACTTGTTCCCTGAGTTAGAAAACGTCGAGAAACGGTCTTTTCTGCTAGCGCTGTGATTCTACACATGTACTAGCTGAACGGTGAAAGCGCACAGTAATGCACTTTTCTCCCAGCAAATACACTGTTTCAAAGGAAATGGGAACACACTGAGGAGACACTTGTGGGAGCTACAGTGAATAAACCGAGCTTCCCTACGCACAGGGCAGCAAGAGAAATGCTGATTTCATCAAGCCCAGTTACATACTCAGTATCTGTACTACTGTGCAAATAGGCATGTCTCTTTAGGCAAAAAATTCATTTCTGACAAAGTTGCCCAAATGCATCTCAGAAGTGTGCAACTTGTTCCCTGAGTTGGAAAACGTCGAGAAACGTTCGTTTCTGCTAGCGCCGTGCTTCTACACATGTATTTGCTGAACGGTGAAAGCGCACAGTAATGCACTTTTCTCCCAGCAAATACACTGTTTCTAAGGAAATGGGAACACACTGAGGAGACACTTGTGGGAGCTACTGTGACTAAAACTGAGCTTCCCTACGCACAGGGAAGCAAGAGAAATGCTGATTTCATCAAGCCCAGTTACATACTCAGAATCTGTACTACTGCGCAAATAGGCATGTCTCTTTAGGCAAAAAACTCATTTCTGACAAAGTTGCCAAATGCATCTCAGAAGTGTGCAACTTGTTCCCTGAGTTAGAAAACGTCGAGAAACGGTCTTTTCTGCTAGCGCTGTGCTTCTACACATGTACTAGCTGAACGGTGAAAGCGCACAGTAATGCACTTTTCTCCCAGCAAATACACTGTTTCAAAGGAAATGGGAACACACTGAGGAGACACTTGTGGGAGCTACTGTGAATAAACTGAGCTTCCCTACGCACAGGGAAGCAAGAGAAATGCTGATTTCATCAAGCCCAGTTACATACTCAGAATCTGTACTACTGCGCAAATAGGCATGTCTCTTTAGGCAAAAAACTCATTTCTGACAAAGTTGCCCAAATGCATCTCAGAAGTGTGCAACTTGTTCCCTGAGTTAGAAAACGTGGAGAAACGTTCGTTTCTGCTAGCGCTGTGCTTCTACACATGTATTTGCTGAACGGTAAAAGCGCACAGTAATGCACTTTTCTCCCAGCAAATACACTGTGTCTAAGCAAATGGGAACACACTGAGGAGACACTTGTGGGAGCTACTGTGACTAAAAATGAGCTTCCCTACGCACAGGGAAGCAAGAGAAATCCTGATTTCATCAAGCCCAGTTACATACTCAGAATCTGTACTACTGCGCAAATAGGCATGTCTCTTTAGGCAAAAAACTCATTTCTGACAAAGTTGCCCAAATGCATCTCAGAAGTGTGCAACTTGTTCCCTGAGTTAGAAAACGTCGAGAAACGTTCGTTTCTGCTAGCGCTGTGCTTCTACACATGTATTTGCTGAACGGTGAAAGCGCACAGTAATGCACTTTTCTCCCTGCAAATACACTGTTTCTAAGGAAATGAAAAGACACTGAGGAGACACTTGTGGGAGCTACTGTGACTAAAACTGAGCTTCCCTACGCACAGGAAAGCAAGAGAAATGCTGATTTCATCAAGCCCAGTTACATACTCAGAATCTGTACTACTGCGCAAATAGGCATGTCTCTTTAGGCAAAAAACTCATTAATGACAAAGTTGCCCAAATGCATCTCAGAAGTGTGCAACCTGTTCCCTGAGTTAGAAAACGTCGAGAAACGGTCGTTTCTGCAAGCGCTGTGCTTCTACACATGTATTTGCTGAACGGTGAAAGCGCACAGTAATGCAATTTTCTCCCAGCAAATACACTGTTTCTAAGGAAATGGGAACACACTGAGGAGACACTAGTGGGAGCTACTGTGACTAAAACTGAGCTTCCCTACGCACAGGGATGCAAGAGAAATGCTGATTTCATCAAGCCCAGTTACATACTCAGAATCTGTTCTACTGCGCAAATAGGCATGTCTCTTTAGGCAAAAAACTCATTTCTGACAAAGTTGCCCAAATACATCTCAGAAGTGTGCAACCTGTTCCCTGAGTTAGAAAACGTCGAGAAACGTTCGTTTCTGCTAGCGCTGTGCTTCTACACATGTACTTGCTGAATGGTGAAAGCACACAGTAATGCACTTTTCTCCCAGCAAATACACTGTTTCTAAGGAAATGGGAACACACTGCGGAGACACTTGTGGGAGCTACTGAGACTAAAACTGAGCTTCCCTACCCACAGGGAAGCAAGAGAAATGCTCATTTCATCAAGCCCAGTTACATACTCAGAATCTGTACTACTGCGCAAATAGGCATGTCTCTTTAGGCAAAAAACTCATTTCTGACAAAGTTGCCCAAATGCATCTCAGAAGTGTGCAACTTGTTCCCTGAGTTAGAAAACGTGGAGAAACGTTCGTTTCTGCTAGCGCTGTGCTTCTACACATGTATTTGCTGAACGGTGAAAGCGCACAGTAATGCACTTTTCTCCCAGCAAATACACTGTGTCTAAGCAAATGGGAACACACTGAGGAGACACTTGTGGGAGCTACTGTGACTACAACTGAGCTTCCCTACGCACAGGGAAGCAAGAGAAATGCTGATTTCATCAAGCCCAGTTACATATTCAGAATCTGTACTACTGCGCAAACAGGCGTGTCTCTTTAGGCAAAAAACTCATTTCTGACAAAGTTGCCCAAATGCATCTCAGAAGTGTGCTACTTGTTCCCTGAGTTAGAAAACGTCGAGAAACGTTCGTTTCTGCTAGCGCTGTGCTTCTACACATGTATTTGCTGAACGGTGAAAGCGCACAGTAATGCACTTTTCTCCCTGCAAATACACTGTTTCTAAGGAAATGGGAATACACTGAGGAGAAACTTGTGGGAGCTACTGTGACTAAAACTGAGCTTCCCTACGCACAGGGAAGCAAGAGAAATGCTGATTTCATCAAGCCCAGTTACATACTCAGAATCTGTACTACTGCGCAAATAGGCATGTCTCTTTAGGCAAAAAACTCATTTCTGACAAAGTTGCCCAAATGCATCTCAGAAGTGTGCAACCTGTTCCCTGAGTTAGAAAACGTCGAGAAACGGTCGTTTCTGCAAGCGCTGTGCTTCTACACATGTATTTGCTGAACGGTGAAAGCGCACAGTAATGCACTTTTCTCCCAGCAAATACACTGTTTCTAAGGAAATGGGAACACACTGAGGAGACACTTGTGGGAGCTATTGTGACTAAAACTGAGCTTCCCAACGCACAGGGAAGCAAGAGAAATGCTGATTTCATCAAGCCCAGTTACATACTCAGAATCTGTACTACTGCGCAAATAGGCATGTCTCTGTAGGCAAAAAACTCATTTCTGACAAAGTTGCCCAAATGCATCTCAGAAGTGTGCAACTTGTTCCCTGAGTTAGAAAACGTCGAGAAACGGTCGTTTCTGCTAGCGCTGTGCTTCTACACATGTATTTGCTGAACGGTGAAAGCGCACAGTAATGCACTTTTCTCCCAGCAAATACACTGTTTCTAAGGAAATGGGAACACACTGAGGAGACACTTGTGGGAGCTACTGTGACTAAAACTGAGCTTCCCTACGCACAGGGAAGCAAGAGAAATGCTGATTTCATCAAGCCCAGTTACATACTCAGACTCTGTACTACTGAGCAAATAGGCATGTCTCTGTAGGCAAAAAACTAGTTTCTGACAAAGTTGCCCAAATGCATCTCAGAAGTGTGCAACTTGTTCCCTGAGTTAGAAAACGTCGAGAAACGGTCGTTTCTGCTAGCGCTGTGCTTCTACACATGTATTTGCTGAACGGTGAAAGCGCACAGTAATGCACTTTTCTCCCAGCAAATACACTGTTTCTAAGGAAATGGGAACACACTGAGGAGACACTTGTGGGAGCTACTGTGACTAAAACTGAGCTTCCCTACGGACAGGGAAGCAAGAGAAATGCTGATTTCATCAAGCCCAGTTACATACTCAGAATCTGTACTACTGCGCAAATAGGCATGTCTCTTTAGGCAAAAAACTCATTTCTGACAAAGTTGCCCAAATGCATCTCAGAAGTGTGCAACCTGTTCCCTGAGTTAGAAAACGGCGAGAAACGGTCGTTTCTGCAAGCGCTGTGCTTCTACACATGTATTTGCTGAACGGTGAAAGCGCACAGTAATGCACTTTTCTCCCAGCAAATACACTGTTTCTAAGGAAATGGGAACACACTGAGGAGACACTTGTGGGAGCTACTGTGACTAAAACTGAGCTTCCTTACGCACAGGGAAGCAAGAGAAATGCTGATTTCATCAAGCCCAGTTACATACTCAGAATCTGTACTACTGCGCAAATAGGCATGTCTCTTTAGGCAAAAAACTCATTTCTGAAAAAGTTGCCCAAATGCATCTCAGAAGTGTGCAACTTGTTCCCTGAGTTAGAAAACGTCGAGAAACGGTCGTTTCTGCTAGCGCTGTGCTTCTACACATGTATTTGCTGAACGGTGAAAGCGCACAGTAATGCACTTTTCTCCCAGCAAATACACTGTTTCTAAGGAAATGGGAACACACTGAGGAGACACTAGTGGGAGCTACTGTGACTAAAACTGAGCTTCCCTACGCACAGGGAAGCAAGAGAAATGCTCATTTCATCAAGCCCAGTTACATACTCAGAATCTGTACTACTGCGCAAATAGGCATGTCTCTTTAGGAAAAAAACTCATTTCTGACAAAGTTGCCCAAATGCATCTCAGAAGTGTGCAACTTGTTCCCTGAGTTAGAAAACGTGGAGAAACGGTCGTTTCTGCTAGCGCTGTGCTTCTACACATGTATTTGCTGAACGGTAAAAGCGCACAGTAATGCACTTTTCTCCCAGCAAATACACTGTGTCTAAGCAAATGGGAACACACTGAGGAGACACTTGTGGGAGCTACTGTGACTAAAACTGAGCTTCCCTACGCACAGGGAAGCAAGAGAAATCCTGATTTCATCAAGCCCAGTTACATACTCAGAATCTGTACTACTGAGCAAATAGGCATGTCTCTTTAGGCAAAAAACTCATTTCTGACAAAGTTGCCCAAATGCATCTCAGAAGTGTGCAACTTGTTCCCTGAGTTAGAAAACGTCGAGAAACGTTCGTTTCTGCTAGCGCTGTGCTTCTACACATGTATTTGCTGAACGGTGAAAGCGCACAGTAATGCACTTTTCTCCCTGCAAATACACTGTTTCTAAGGAAATGGGAATACACTGAGGAGACACTAGTAGGAGCTACTGTGACTAAAACTGAGCTTCCCTACGCACAGGAAAGCAAGAGAAATGCTGATTTCATCAAGCCCAGTTACATACTCAGAATCTGTACTACTGCGCAAATAGGCATGTCTCTTTAGGCAAAAAACTCATTTCTGACAAAGTTGCCCAAATGCATCTCAGAAGTGTGCAACATGTTCCCTGAGTTAGAAAACGTCGAGAAACGGTCGTTTCTGCAAGCGCTGTGCTTCTACACATGTATTTGCTGAACGGTGAAAGTGCACAGTAATGCACTTTTCTCCCAGCAAATACACTGTTTCTAAGGAAATGGGAACACACTGAGGAGATACTTGTGGGAACTACTGTGACTAAAACTGAGCTTCCCTACGCACAGGGAAGCAAGAGAAATGCTGATTTCATCAAGCCCAGTTACATACTCAGAATCTGTACTACTGCGCAAATATGCATGTCTCTGTAGGCAAAAAACTCATTTCTGAAAAAGTTGCCCAAATGCATCTCAGAAGTGTGCAACTTGTTCCCTGATTTAGAAAACGTCGAGAAACGTTCGTTTCTGCTAGCGCTGTGCTTCTACACATGTATTTGCTGAACGGTGAAAGCACACAGTAATGCACTTTTCTCCCAGCAAATACAGTGTTTCTAAGGAAATGGGAACACACTGAGGAGACACTTGTGGGAGCTACTGTGACTAAAACTGAGCTTCCCTACGCACAGGGAAGCAAGAGAAATGCTCATTTCATCAAGCCCAGTTACATACTCAGACTCTGTACTACTGCGCAAACAGGCATGTCTCTTTAGGCAAAAAACTCATTTCTGACAAAGTTGCCCAAATGCATCTCAGAAGTGTGCAACTTGTTCCCTGAGTTAGAAAACGTCGAGAAACGTTCGTTTCTGCTAGCGCTGTGCTTCTACACATGTATTTGCTGAACGGTGAAAGCGCACAGTAATGCATTTTTCTCCCAGTAAATACACTGTTTCTAAGGAAATGGGAACACACTGAGGAGACACTTGTGGGAGCTACTGTGACCAAAACTGAGCTTCCCTACGCACAGGGAAGCAAGAGAAATGCTGATTTCATCAAGCCCAGTTACATACTCAGACTCTGTACTACTGCGCAAATAGGCATGTCTCTTAAGGCAAAAAACTCATTTCTGACAAAGTTGCCCAAATGCATCTCAGAAGTGTGCAACTTGTTCCCTGAGTTAGAAAACGTCGAGAAACGGTCGTTTCTGCTAGCGCTGTGCTTCTACACATGTATTTGCTGAACGGTGAAAGCGCACAGTAATGCACTTTTCTCCCAGCAAATACACTGTTTCTAAGGAAATGGGAACACACTGAGGAGACACTTGTGGGAGCTACTGTGACTAAAACTGAGCTTCCCTACACACAGGGAAGCAAGAGAAATGCTGATTTCATCAAGCCCAGTTACATACTCAGAATCTGTACTACTGCGCAAATAGGCATGTCTCTTTAGGCAAAAAACTCATTTCTGACAAAGTTGCCCAAATGCATCTCAGAAGTGTGCAACCTGTTCCCTGAGTTAGAAAACGTCGAGAAACGGTCGTTTCTGCAAGCGCTGTGCTTCTACACATGTATTTGCTGAACGGTGAAAGCGCACAGTAATGCACTTTTCTCCCAGCAAATACACTGTTTCTAAGGAAATGGGAACACACTGAGGAGACACTTGTGGGAGCTACTGTGACTAAAACTGAGCTTCCCTACGCACAGGGAAGCAAGAGAAATGCTGATTTCATCAAGCCCAGTTACATACTCAGAATCTGTACTACTGCGCAAATATGCATGTCTCTGTAGGCAAAAAACTCATTTCTGAAAAAGTTGCCCAAATGCATCTCAGAAGTGTGCAACTTGTTCCCTGATTTAGAAAACGTCGAGAAACGTTCGTTTCTGCTAGCGCTGTGCTTCTACACATGTATTTGCTGAACGGTGAAAGCACACAGTAATGCACTTTTCTCCCAGCAAATACAGTGTTTCTAAGGAAATGGGAACACACTGAGGAGACACTTGTGGGAGCTACTGTGACTAAAACTGAGCTTCCCTACGCACAGGGAAGCAAGAGAAATGCTCATTTCATCAAGCCCAGTTACATACTCAGACTCTGTACTACTGCGCAAACAGGCATGTCTCTTTAGGCAAAAAACTCATTTCTGACAAAGTTGCCCAAATGCATCTCAGAAGTGTGCAACTTGTTCCCTGAGTTAGAAAACGTCGAGAAACGTTCGTTTCTGCTAGCGCTGTGCTTCTACACATGTATTTGCTGAACGGTGAAAGCGCACAGTAATGCATTTTTCTCCCAGTAAATACACTGTTTCTAAGGAAATGGGAACACACTGAGGAGACACTTGTGGGAGCTACTGTGACCAAAACTGAGCTTCCCTACGCACAGGGAAGCAAGAGAAATGCTGATTTCATCAAGCCCAGTTACATACTCAGACTCTGTACTACTGCGCAAATAGGCATGTCTCTTAAGGCAAAAAACTCATTTCTGACAAAGTTGCCCAAATGCATCTCAGAAGTGTGCAACTTGTTCCCTGAGTTAGAAAACGTCGAGAAACGGTCGTTTCTGCTAGCGCTGTGCTTCTACACATGTATTTGCTGAACGGTGAAAGCGCACAGTAATGCACTTTTCTCCCAGCAAATACACTGTTTCTAAGGAAATGGGAACACACTGAGGAGACACTTGTGGGAGCTACTGTGACTAAAACTGAGCTTCCCTACACACAGGGAAGCAAGAGAAATGCTGATTTCATCAAGCCCAGTTACATACTCAGAATCTGTACTACTGCGCAAATAGGCATGTCTCTTTAGGCAAAAAACTCATTTCTGACAAAGTTGCCCAAATGCATCTCAGAAGTGTGCAACCTGTTCCCTGAGTTAGAAAACGTCGAGAAACGGTCGTTTCTGCAAGCGCTGTGCTTCTACACATGTATTTGCTGAACGGTGAAAGCGCACAGTAATGCACTTTTCTCCCAGCAAATACACTGTTTCTAAGGAAATGGGAACACACTGAGGAGACACTTGTGGGAGCTACTGTGACTAAAACTGAGCTTCCCTACGCACAGGGAAGCAAGAGAAAGGCTGATTTCATCAAGCCCAGTTACATACTCAGAATCTGTACTACTGCGCAAATAGGCATGTCTCTTTAGGCAAAAAACTCATTTCTGACAAAGTTGCCCAAATGCATCTCACAAGGGTGCAACTTGTTCCCTGAGTTAGAAAACGTCGAGAAACGGTCGTTTCTGCTAGCGCTGTGCTTCTACACATGTATTTGCTGAACCGTGAAAGCGCACAGTAATGCACTTTTCTCCCAACAAATACACTGTTTCTAAGGAAATGGGAACACACTGAGGAGACACTTGTGGGAGCTACTGTGACTAAAACTGAGCTTCCCTACGCACAGGGAAGCAAGAGAAATGCTGATTTCATCAAGCCCAGTTACATACTCAGACTCTGTACTACTGCGCAAATAGGCATGTCTCTTTAGGCAAAAAACTCATTTCTGACAAAGTTGCCCAAATGCATCTCAGAAGGGTGCAACTTGTTCCCTGAGTTAGAAAACATCGAAAAACGGTCGTTTCTGCTGGCGCTGTGATTCTACACATGTATTTGCTGAACGGTGAAAGCGCACAGTAATGCACTTTTCTACCAGCAAATACACTGTGACTAAGGAAATGGGAACACACTGAGGAGACACTTGTGGGAGCTACTGTGACTAAAACTGAGCTTCCCTACGCACAGGGAAGCAAGAGAAATGCTGATTTCATCAAGCCCAGTTACATACTCAGAATCTGTACTACTGCGCAAATAGGCATGTCTCTTTAGGCAAAAAACTCATTTCTGACAAAGTTGCCCAAATGCATCTCAGAAGGGTGCAACTTGTTCCCTGAGTTAGAAAACGTCGAGAAACGGTCGTTTCTGCTAGCGCTGTGCTTCTACACATGTATTTGCTGAACCGTGAAAGCGCACAGTAATGCACTTTTCTCCCAACAAATACACTGTTTCTAAGGAAATGGGAACACACTGAGGAGACACTTGTGGGAGCTACTGTGACTAAAACTGAGCTTCCCTACGCACAGGGAAGCAAGAGAAATGCTGATTTCATCAAGCCCAGTTACATACTCAGACTCTGTACTACTGCGCAAATAGGCATGTCTCTTTAGGCAAAAAACTCATTTCTGACAAAGTTGCCCAAATGCATCTCAGAAGGGTGCAACTTGTTCCCTGAGTTAGAAAACATCGAAAAACGGTCGTTTCTGCTGGCGCTGTGATTCTACACATGTATTTGCTGAACGGTGAAAGCGCACAGTAATGCACTTTTCTACCAGCAAATACACTGTGACTAAGGAAATGGGAACACACTGAGGAGACACTTGTGGGAGCTACTGTGACTAAAACTGAGCTTCCCTACGCACAGGGAAGCAAGAGAAATGCTGATTTCATCAAGCCCAGTTACATACTCAGAATCTGTACTACTGCGCAAATAGGCATGTCTCTTTAGGCAAAAAACTCATTTCTGACAAAGTTGCCCAAATGCATCTCAGAAGGGTGCAACTTGTTCCCTGAGTTAGAAAACGTCGAGAAACGTTCGTTTCTGCTAGCGCTGTGCTTCTACACATGTATTTGCTGAACGGTGAAAGCGCACAGTAATGCACTTTTCTCCCAGCAAATACACTGTTTCTAAGGAAATGGGAACACACTGAGGAGACACTTGTGGGAGCTACTGTGACTAAAACTGAGCTTCCCTACGCACAGGGAAGCAAGAGAAATGCTGATTTCATCAAGCCCAGTTACATACTCAGAATCTGTACTACTGCGCAAATAGGCATGTCTCTTTAGGCAAAAAACTCATTTCTGACAAAGTTGCCCAAATGCATCTCAGAAGTGTGCAACTTGTTCCCTGAGTTAGAAAACGTCGAGAAACGGTCGTTTCTGCTAGCGCTGTGCTTCTACACATGTATTTGCTGAACGGTGAAAGCGCACAGTAATGCACTTTTCTCCCAGCAAATACACTGTTTCTAAGGAAATGGGAACACACTGAGGAGACACTTGTGGGAGCTACTGTGACTAAAACTGAGCTTCCCTACGCACAAGGAAGCAAGAGCTATGCTGATTTCAACAAGCCCAGTTACATACTCAGAATCTGTACTGCTGCGCAAATAGGCATGTCTCTTTAGGCAAAAAACTCATTTCTGACAAAGTTGCCCAAATGCATCTCAGAAGTGTGCAACTTATTCCCTGAGTTAGAAAACGTCGAGAAACGGTCGTTTCTGCTAGCTCTGTGCTTCTACACATGTATTTGCTGAACGGTGAAAGCGCACAGTAATGCACTTTTCTCCCAGCAAAAACACTGTGTCTAAGGAAATGGGAACACACTGAGGAGACACTTGTGGGAGCTACTGTGACTAAAACTGAGCTTCCCTACGCACAGGGAAGCAAGAGAAATGCTGATTTCATCAAGCCCAGTTACATACTCATAATCTGTACTACTGCGCAAATAGGCATGTCTCTTTAGGCAAAAAACTCATTTCTGACAAAGTTGCCCAAATGCATCTCAGAAGTGTGCAACTTGTTCCCTGAGTTAGAAAACATGGAGAAACGTTCGTTTCTGCTAGCGCTGTGCTTCTACACATGTATTTGCTGAACGGTGAAAGCGCACAGTAATGCACTTTTCTCCCAGCAAATACACTGTGTCTAAGCAAATGGGAACACACTGAGGAGACACTTGTGGAAGCTACTGTGACTAAAACTGAGCTTCCCTACGCACAGGGAAGCAAGAGAAATGCTGATTTCATCAAGCCCAGTTACATACTCAGAATCTGTACTACTGCGCAAATAGGCATGTCTCTTTAGGCAAAAAACTCATTTCTGACAAAGTTGCCCAAATGCATCTCAGAAGTGTGCAACTTGTTCCCTGAGTTAGAAAACGTCGAGAAACGGTCGTTTCTGCTAGCGCTGTGCTTCTACACATGTATTTGCTGAACGGTGAAAGCGCACAGTAATGCACTTTTCTCCCTGCAAATACACTGTTTCTAAGGAAATGGGAACACACTGAGGAGACACTTGTGGGAGCTACTGTGACTAAAACTGAGCTTCCCTACACACAGGGAAGCAAGAGAAATGCTGATTTCATCAAGCCCAGTTACATACTCAGAATCTGTACTGCTACGCAAATAGGCATGTCTCTTTAGGCAAAAAACTCATTTCTGACAAAGTTGCCCAAATGCATCTCAGAAGTGTGCAACTTATTCCCTGAGTTAGAAAACGTCGAGAAACGGTCGTTTCTGCTAGCGCTGTGCTTCTACACATGTATTTGCTGAACGGTGAAAGCGCACAGTAATGCACTTTTCTCCCAGCAAATACACTGTGTCTAAGGAAATGGGAACACACTGAGGAGACACTTGTGGGAGCTACTGTGACTAAAACTCAGCTTCCCTACGCACAGGGAAGCAAGCGAAATGCTGATTTCATCAAGCCCAGTTACATACTCAGTATCTGTACTACTGTGCAAATAGGCATGTCTCTTTAGGCAAAAAACTCATTTCTGACAAAGTTGCCCAAAAGCTTCTCAGAAGTGTGCAACTTGGTCCCTGAGTTAGAAAACATCGAGAAACGTTCGTTTCTGCTAGCGCTGTGCTTCTACACATGTATTTGCTGAACGGTGAAAGCGCACAGTAATGCACTTTTCTCCCAGCAAATACACTGTTTCTAAGGAAATGGGAACACACTGAGGAGACACTTGTGGGAGCTACTGTGACTAAAACTGAGCTTCCCTACGCACAGGGAAGCAAGAGAAATGCTGATTTCATCAACCCAGTTACATACTCAGACTCTGTACTATTGCGCAAATAGGCATGTCTCTTTAGGCAAAAAACTCATTTCCGACAAAGTTGCCCAAATGCATCTCAGAAGTGTGCAACTTGTTCCCTGAGTTAGAAAACGTCGAGAAACGTTCGTTTCTGCTAGCGCTGTGCTTCTACACATGTATTTGCTGAACGGTGAAAGCGCACAGTAATGCACTTTTCTCCCAGCAAATACACTGTGTCTAAGGAAATGGGAACACACTGAGGAGACACTTGTGGGAGCTACTGTGACTAAAACTGAGCTTCCCTACGCACAGGGAAGCAAGAGAAATGCTGATTTCATCAAGCCCAGTTACATACTCAGAATCTGTACTACTGCGCAAATAGGCATGTCTCTTTAGGCAAAAAACTCATTTCTGACAAAGTTGCCCAAATGCATCTCAGAAGTGTGCAACTTGTTCCCTGAGTTAGAAAACGTCGAGAAACGGTCGTTTCTGCTAGCGCTGTGCTTCAACACATGTACTTGCTGAACGTTGAAAGCGCACAGTAATGCACTTTTCTCCCAGCAAAAACACTGTGTCTAAGGAAATGGGAACACACTGAGGAGACACTTGTGGGAGCTACTGTGACTAAAACTGAGCTTCCCTACGCACAGGGAAGCAAGAGAAATGCTGATTTCATCAAGCCCAGTTACATACTCAGAATCTGTACTACTGCGCAAATAGGCATGTCTCTTTAGGCAAAAAACTCATTTCCGACAAAGTTGCCCAAATGCATCTCAGAAGTGTGCAACTTGTTCCCTGAGTTAGAAAACGTCGAGAAACGTTCGTTTCTGCTAGCGCTGTGCTTCTACACATGTATTTGCTGAACGGTGAAAGCGCACAGTAATGCACTTTTCTCCCAGCAAATACACTGTGTCTAAGGAAATGGGAACACACTGAGGAGACACTTGTGGGAGCTACTGTGACTAAAACTGAGCTTCCCTACGCACAGGGAAGCAAGAGAAATGCTGATTTCATCAAGCCCAGTTACATACTCAGAATCTGTACTACTGCGCAAATAGGCATGTCTCTTTAGGCAAAAAACTCATTTCTGACAAAGTTGCCCAAATGCATCTCAGAAGTGTGCAACTTGTTCCCTGAGTTAGAAAACGTCGAGAAACGGTCGTTTCTGCTAGCGCTGTGCTTCAACACATGTACTTGCTGAACGTTGAAAGCGCACAGTAATGCACTTTTCTCCCAGCAAAAACACTGTGTCTAAGGAAATGGGAACACACTGAGGAGACACTTGTGGGAGCTACTGTGACTAAAACTGAGCTTCCCTACGCACAGGGAAGCAAGAGAAATGCTGATTTCATCAAGCCCAGTTACATACTCAGAATCTGTACTACTGCGCAAATAGGCATGTCTCTTTAGGCAAAAAACTCATTTCTGACAAAGTTGCCCAAATGCATCTCAGAAGTGTGCAACGTGTTCCCTGAGTTAGACAACGTCGAGAAACGTTCGTTTCTGCTAGCGCTGTGCTTCTACCCATGTATTTGCTGAACGGTGAAAGCGCACAGTAATGCACTCTTCTCCCAGCAAATACACTGTTTCTAAGGAAATGGGAACACACTGAGGAGACACTTGTGGAAGCTACTGTGACTAAAACTGAGCTTCCCTACGCACAGGGAAGCAAGAGAAATGCTGATTTCATCAAGCCCAGTTACATACTCAGAATCTGTACTACTGCGCAAATAGGCATGTCTCTTTAGGCAAAAAACTCATTTCTGACAAAGTTGCCCAAATGCATCTCAGAAGTGTGCAACTTGTTCCCTGAGTTAGAAAACGTCGAGAAACGGTCGTTTCTGCTAGCGCTGTGCTTCTACACATGTATTTGCTGAACGGTGAAAGCGCACAGTAATGCACTTTTCTCCCAGCAAATACACTGTGTCTAAGGAAATGGGAACACACTGAGGAGACACTTGTGGGAGCTACTGTGACTAAAACTGAGCTTCCCTACGCACAGGGAAGCAAGAGAAATGCTGATTTCATCAAGCCCAGTTACATACTCAGTATCTGTACTACTGTGCAAATAGGCATGTCTCTTTAGGCAAAAAACTCATTTCTGACAAAGTTGCCCAAAAGCTTCTCAGAAGTGTGCAACTTGTTCCCTGAGTTAGAAAACGTCGAGAAACGTTCGTTTCTGCTAGCGCTGTGCTTCTACACATGTATTTGCTGAACGGTGAAAGCGCACAGTAATGCACTTTTCTCCCAGCAAATACACTGTTTCTAAGGAAATGGGAACACACTGAGGAGACACTTGTGGGAGCTACTGTGACTAAAACTGAGCTTCCCTACGCACAGGGAAGCAAGAGAAATGCTGATTTCATCAAGCCCAGTTACATACTCAGACTCTGTACTACTGCGCAAATAGGCATGTCTCTTTAGGCAAAAAACTCATTTCTGACAAAGTTGCCCAAATGCATCTCAGAAGTGTGCAACTTGTTCCCTGAGTTAGAAAACGTCGAGAAACGTTCATTTCTGCTAGCGCTGTGCTTCTACACATGTATTTGCTGAACGGTGAAAGCGCACAGTAATGCACTTTTCTCCCAGCAAATACACTGTGTCTAAGGAAATGGGAACACACTGAGGAGACACTTGTGGGAGCTACTGTGACTAAAACTGAGCTTCCCTACGCACAGGGAAGCAAGAGAAATGCTGATTTCATCAAGCCCAGTTACATACTCAGAATCTGTACTGCTGCGCAAATAGGCATGTCTCTTTAGGCAAAAAACTCATTTCTGACAAAGTTGCCCAAATGCATCTCAGAAGTGTGCAACTTATTCCCTGAGTTAGAAAACGTCGAGAAACGGTCGTTTCTGCTAGCTCTGTGCTTCTACACATGTATTTGCTGAACGGTGAAAGCGCACAGTAATGCACTTTTCTCCCAGCAAAAACACTGAGTCTAAGGAAATGGGAACACACTGAGGAGACACTTGTGGGAGCTACTGTGACTAAAACTGAGCTTCCCTACGCACAGGGAAGCAAGAGAAAAGCTCATTTCATCAAGCCCAGTTACATACTCAGAATCAGTACTACTGCGCAAATAGGCATGTCTCTTTAGGCAAAAAACTCATTTCTGACAAAGTTGCCCAAATGCATCTCAGAAGTGTGCAACTTGTTCCCTGAGTTAGAAAACATGGAGAAACGTTCGTTTCTGCTAGCGCTGTGCTTCTACACATGTATTTGCTGAACGGTGAAAGCGCAGAGTAATGCACTTTTCTCCCAGCAAATACACTGTGTCTAAGCAAATGGGAACACACTGAGGAGACACTTGTGGGAGCTACTGTGACTAAAACTGAGCTTCCCTACGCAGAGGGAAGCAAGAGAAATGCTGATTTCATCAAGCCCAGTTACATACTCAGAATCTGTACTACTGCGCAAATAGGCATGTCTCTTTAGGCAAAAAACTCATTTCTGACAAAGTTGCCCAAATGCATCTCAGAAGTGTGCAACTTGTTCCCTGAGTTAGAAAACGTCGAGAAACGGTCGTTTCTGCTAGCGCTGTGCTTCTACACATGTATTTGCTGAACGGTGAAAGCGCACAGTAATGCACTTTTCTCCCAGCAAATACACTGTGTCTAAGCAAATGGGAACACACTGAGGAGACACTTGTGGGAGCTACTGTGACTAAAACTGAGCTTCCCTACGCAGAGGGAAGCAAGAGAAATGCTGATTTCATCAAGCCCAGTTACATACTCAGAATCTGTACTACTGCGCAAATAGGCATGTCTCTTTAGGCAAAAAACTCATTTCTGACAAAGTTGCCCAAATGCATCTCAGAAGTGTGCAACGTGTTCCCTGAGTTAGAAAACGTCGAGAAACGTTCGTTTCTGCTAGCGCTGTGCTTCTACACATGTATTTGCTGAACGGTGAAAGCGCACAGTAATGCACTTTTCTCCCAGCAAATACACTGTTTCTAAGGAAATGGGAACACACTGAGGAGACACTTGTGGAAGCTACTGTGACTAAAACTGAGCTTCCCTACGCACAGGGAAGCAAGAGAAATGCTGATTTCATCAAGCCCAGTTACATACTCAGAATCTGTACTACTGCGCAAATAGGCATGTCTCTTTAGGCAAAAAACTCATTTCTGACAAAGTTGCCCAAATGCATCTCAGAAGTGTGCAACTTGTTCCCTGAGTTAGAAAACGTCGAGAAACGGTCGTTTCTGCTAGCTCTGTGCTTCTACACATGTATTTGCTGAACGGTGAAAGCGCACAGTAATGCACTTTTCTCCCAGCAAAAACACTGTGTCTAAGGAAATGGGAACACACTGAGGAGACACTTGTGGGAGCTACTGTGACTAAAACTGAGCTTCCCTACGCACAGGGAAGCAAGAGAAAAGCTCATTTCATCAAGCCCAGTTACATACTCAGAATCAGTACTACTGCGCAAATAGGCATGTCTCTTTAGGCAAAAAACTCATTTCTGACAAAGTTGCCCAAATGCATCTCAGAAGTGTGCAACTTGTTCCCTGAGTTAGAAAACATGGAGAAACGTTCGTTTCTGCTAGCGCTGTGCTTCTACACATGTATTTGCTGAACGGTGAAAGTGCAGAGTAATGCACTTTTCTCCCAGCAAATACACTGTGTCTAAGCAAATGGGAACACACTGAGGAGACACTTGTGGGAGCTACTGTGACTAAAACTGAGCTTCCCTACGCAGAGGGAAGCAAGAGAAATGCTGATTTCATCAAGCCCAGTTACATACTCAGAATCTGTACTACTGCGCAAATAGGCATGTCTCTTTAGGCAAAAAACTCATTTCTGACAAAGTTGCCCAAATGCATCTCAGAAGTGTGCAACGTGTTCCCTGAGTTAGAAAACGTCGAGAAACGTTCGTTTCTGCTAGCGCTGTGCTTCTACACATGTATTTGCTGAACGGTGAAAGCGCACAGTAATGCACGTTTCTCCCAGCAAATACACTGTTTCTAAGGAAATGGGAACACACTGAGGGGACACTTGTGGAAGCTACTGTGACTAAAACTGAGCTTCCCTACGCACAGGGAAGCAAGAGAAATGCTGATTTCATCAAGCCCAGTTACATACTCAGAATCTGTACTACTGCGCAAATAGGCATGTCTCTTTAGGCAAAAAACTCATTTCTGACAAAGTTGCCCAAATGCATCTCAGAAGTGTGCAACTTGTTCCCTGAGTTAGAAAACGTCGAGAAACGGTCGTTTCTGCTAGCGCTGTGCTTCTACACATGTATTTGCTGAACGGTGAAAGCGCACAATAATGCACTTTTCTCCCAGCAAATACACTGTTTGTAAGGAAATGGGAACACACTGAGGAGACACTTGTGGGAGCTACTGTGACTAAAACTGAGCTTCCCTACGCACAGGGAAGCAAGAGAAATGCTGATTTCATCAAGCCCAGTTACATACTCAGAATCTGTACTACTGCGCAAATAGGCATGTCTCTTTAGGCAAAAAACTCATTTCTGACAAAGTTGCCCAAATGCATCTCAGAAGTGTGCAACTTGTTCCCTGAGTTAGAAAACGTCGAGAAACGGTCGTTTCTGCTAGCGCTGTGCTTCAACACATGTACTTGCTGAACGTTGAAAGCGCACAGTAATGCACTTTTCTCCCAGCAAAAACACTGTGTCTAAGGAAATGGGAACACACTGAGGAGACACTTGTGGGAGCTACTGTGACTAAAACTGAGCTTCCCTACGCACAGGGAAGCAAGAGAAATGCTGATTTCATCAAGCCCAGTTACATACTCAGAATCTGTACTACTGCGCAAATAGGCATGTCTCTTTAGGCAAAAAACTCATTTCTGACAAAGTTGCCCAAATGCATCTCAGAAGTGTGCAACTTGTTCCCTGAGTTAGAAAACATGGAGAAACGTTCGTTTCTGCTAGCGCTGTGCTTCTACACATGTATTTGCTGAACGGTGAAAGCGCACAGTAATGCACTTTTCTCCCAGCAAATACACTGTGTCTAAGCAAATGGGAACACACTGAGGAGACACTTGTGGGAGCTACTGTGACTAAAACTGAGCTTCCCTACGCAGAGGGAAGCAAGAGAAATGCTGATTTCATCAAGCCCAGTTACATACTCAGAATCTGTACTACTGCGCAAATAGGCATGTCTCTTTAGGCAAAAAACTCATTTCTGACAAAGTTGCCCAAATGCATCTCAGAAGTGTGCAACGTGTTCCCTGAGTTAGAAAACGTCGAGAAACGTTCGTTTCTGCTAGCGCTGTGCTTCTACACATGTATTTGCTGAACGGTGAAAGCGCACAGTAATGCACTTTTCTCCCAGCAAATACACTGTTTCTAAGGAAATGGGAACACACTGAGGAGACACTTGTGGAAGCTACTGTGACTAAAACTGAGCTTCCCTACGCACAGGGAAGCAAGAGAAATGCTGATTTCATCAAGCCCAGTTACATACTCAGAATCTGTACTACTGCGCAAATAGGCATGTCTCTTTAGGCAAAAAACTCATTTCTGACAAAGTTGCCCAAATGCATCTCAGAAGTGTGCAACTTGTTCCCTGAGTTAGAAAACGTCGAGAAACGGTCGTTTCTGCTAGCGCTGTGCTTCTACACATGTATTTGCTGAACGGTGAAAGCGCACAGTAATGCACTTTTCTCCCAGCAAATACACTGTGTCTAAGGAAATGGGAACACACTGAGGAGACACTTGTGGGAGCTACTGTGACTAAAACTGAGCTTCCCTACGCACTGGGAAGCAAGAGAAATGCTGATTTCATCAAGCCCAGTTACATACTCAGTATCTGTACTACTGTGCAAATAGGCATGTCTCTTTAGGCAAAAAACTCATTTCTGACAAAGTTGCCCAAAAGCTTCTCAGAAGTGTGCAACTTGTTCCCTGAGTTAGAAAACGTCGAGAAACGTTCGTTTCTGCTAGCGCTGTGCTTATACACATGTATTTGCTGAACGGTGAAAGCGCACAGTAATGCACTTTTCTCCCAGCAAATACACTGTTTCTAAGGAAATGGGAACACACTGAGGAGACACTTGTGGGAGCTACTGTGACTAAAACTGAGCTTCCCTACGCACAGGGAAGCAAGAGAAATGCTGATTTCATCAAGCCCAGTTACATACTCAGAATCTGTACTACTGCGCAAATAGGCATGTCTCTTTAGGCAAAAAACTCATTTCAGACAAAGTTGCCCAAATGCATCTCAGAAGTGTGCAACTTGTTCCCTGAGTTAGAAAACGTCGAGAAACGTTCATTTCTGCTAGCGCTGTGCTTCTACACATGTATTTGCTGAACGGTGAAAGCGCACAGTAATGCACTTTTCTCCCAGCAAATACACTGTGTCTAAGGAAATGGGAACACACTGAGGAGACACTTGTGGGAGCTACTGTGACTAAAACTGAGCTTCCCTACGCACAGGGAAGCAAGAGAAATGCTGATTTCATCAAGCCCAGTTACATACTCAGAATCTGTACTACTGCGCAAATAGGCATGTCTCTTTAGGCAAAAAACTCATTTCTGACAAAGTTGCCCAAATGCATCTCAGAAGTGTGCAACTTGTTCCCTGAGTTAGAAAACGTCGAGAAACGGTCGTTTCTGCTAGCGCTGTGCTTCTACACATGTATTTGCTGAACGGTGAAAGCGCACAGTAATGCACTTTTCTCCCAGCAAATACACTGTTTCTAAGGAAATGGGAACACACTGAGGAGACACTTGTGGGAGCTACTGTGACTAAAACTGAGCTTCCCTACGCACAAGGAAGCAAGAGAAATGCTGATTTCATCAAGCCCAGTTACATACTCAGAATCTGTACTGCTGCGCAAATAGGCATGTCTCTTTAGGCAAAAAACTCATTTCTGACAAAGTTGCCCAAATGCATCTCAGAAGTGTGCAACTTATTCCCTGAGTTAGAAAACGTCGAGAAACGGTCGTTTCTGCTAGCTCTGTGCTTCTACACATGTATTTGCTGAACGGTGAAAGCGCACAGTAATGCACTTTTCTCCCAGCAAAAACACTGAGTCTAAGGAAATGGGAACACACTGAGGAGACACTTGTGGGAGCTACTGTGACTAAAACTGAGCTTCCCTACGCACAGGGAAGCAAGAGAAAAGCTCATTTCATCAAGCCCAGTTACATACTCAGAATCAGTACTACTGCGCAAACAGGCATGTCTCTTTAGGCAAAAAACTCATTTCTGACAAAGTTGCCCAAATGCATCTCAGAAGTGTGCAACTTGTTCCCTGAGTTAGAAAACATGGAGAAACGTTCGTTTCTGCTAGCGCTGTGCTTCTACACATGTATTTGCTGAACGGTGAAAGCGCAGAGTAATGCACTTTTCTCCCAGCAAATACACTGTGTCTAAGCAAATGGGAACACACTGAGGAGACACTTGTGGGAGCTACTGTGACTAAAACTGAGCTTCCCTACGCAGAGGGAAGCAAGAGAAATGCTGATTTCATCAAGCCCAGTTACATACTCAGAATCTGTACTACTGCGCAAATAGGCATGTCTCTTTAGGCAAAAAACTCATTTCTGACAAAGTTGCCCAAATGCATCTCAGAAGTGTGCAACTTGTTCCCTGAGTTAGAAAACGTCGAGAAACGGTCGTTTCTGCTAGCGCTGTGCTTCTACACATGTATTTGCTGAACGGTGAAAGCGCACAGTAATGCATTTTCTCCCAGCAAATACACTGTGTCTAAGCAAATGGGAACACACTGAGGAGACACTTGTGGGAGCTACTGTGACTAAAACTGAGCTTCCCTACGCAGAGGGAAGCAAGAGAAATGCTGATTTCATCAAGCCCAGTTACATACTCAGAATCTGTACTACTGCGCAAATAGGCATGTCTCTTTAGGCAAAAAACTCATTTCTGACAAAGTTGCCCAAATGCATCTCAGAAGTGTGCAACGTGTTCCCTGAGTTAGAAAACGTCGAGAAACGTTCGTTTCTGCTAGCGCTGTGCTTCTACACATGTATTTGCTGAACGGTGAAAGCGCACAGTAATGCACTTTTCTCCCAGCAAATACACTGTTTCTAAGGAAATGGGAACACACTGAGGAGACACTTGTGGAAGCTACTGTGACTAAAACTGAGCTTCCCTACGCACAGGGAAGCAAGAGAAATGCTGATTTCATCAAGCCCAGTTACATACTCAGAATCTGTACTACTGCGCAAATAGGCATGTCTCTTTAGGCAAAAAACTCATTTCTGACAAAGTTCCCCAAATGCATCTCAGAAGTGTGCAACTTGTTCCCTGAGTTAGAAAACGTCGAGAAACGGTCGTTTCTGCTAGCGCTGTGCTTCTACACATGTATTTGCTGAACGGTGAAAGCGCACAGTAATGCACTTTTCTCCCAGCAAATACACTGTGTCTAAGGAAATGGGAACACACTGAGGAGACACTTGTGGGAGCTACTGTGACTAAAACTGAGCTTCCCTACGCACAGGGAAGCAAGAGAAATGCTGATTTCATCAAGCCCAGTTACATACTCAGACTCTGTACTACTGCGCAAATAGGCATGTCTCTTTAGGCAAAAAACTCATTTCTGACAAAGTTGCCCAAATGCATCTCAGAAGTGTGCAACTTGTTCCCTGAGTTAGAAAACGTCGAGAAACGGTCGTTTCTGCTAGCTCTGTGCTTCTACACATGTATTTGCTGAACGGTGAAAGCGCACAGTAATGCACTTTTCTCCCAGCAAAAACACTGTGTCTAAGGAAATGGGAACACACTGAGGAGACACTTGTGGGAGCTACTGTGACTAAAACTGAGCTTCCCTACGCACAGGGAAGCAAGAGAAAAGCTCATTTCATCAAGCCCAGTTACATACTCAGAATCAGTACTACTGCGCAAATAGGCATGTCTCTTTAGGCAAAAAACTCATTTCTGACAAAGTTGCCCAAATGCATCTCAGAAGTGTGCAACTTGTTCCCTGAGTTAGAAAACATGGAGAAACGTTCGTTTCTGCTAGCGCTGTGCTTCTACACATGTATTTGCTGAACGGTGAAAGTGCAGAGTAATGCACTTTTCTCCCAGCAAATACACTGTGTCTAAGCAAATGGGAACACACTGAGGAGACACTTGTGGGAGCTACTGTGACTAAAACTGAGCTTCCCTACGCAGAGGGAAGCAAGAGAAATGCTGATTTCATCAAGCCCAGTTACATACTCAGAATCTGTACTACTGCGCAAATAGGCATGTCTCTTTAGGCAAAAAACTCATTTCTGACAAAGTTGCCCAAATGCATCTCAGAAGTGTGCAACGTGTTCCCTGAGTTAGAAAACGTCGAGAAACGTTCGTTTCTGCTAGCGCTGTGCTTCTACACATGTATTTGCTGAACGGTGAAAGCGCACAGTAATGCACTTTTCTCCCAGCAAATACACTGTTTCTAAGGAAATGGGAACACACTGAGGAGACACTTGTGGAAGCTACTGTGACTAAAACTGAGCTTCCCTACGCACAGGGAAGCAAGAGAAATGCTGATTTCATCAAGCCCAGTTACATACTCAGAATCTGTACTACTGCGCAAATAGGCATGTCTCTTTAGGCAAAAAACTCATTTCTGACAAAGTTGCCCAAATGCATCTCAGAAGTGTGCAACTTGTTCCCTGAGTTAGAAAACGTCGAGAAACGGTCGTTTCTGCTAGCGCTGTGCTTCTACACATGTATTTGCTGAACGGTGAAAGCGCACAATAATGCACTTTTCTCCCAGCAAATACACTGTTTCTAAGGAAATGGGAACACACTGAGGAGACACTTGTGGGAGCTACTGTGACTAAAACTGAGCTTCCCTACGCACAGGGAAGCAAGAGAAATGCTGATTTCATCAAGCCCAGTTACATACTCAGAATCTGTACTACTGCGCAAATAGGCATGTCTCTGTAGGCAAAAAACTCATTTCTGACAAAGTTGCCCAAATGCATCTCAGAAGTGTGCAACTTGTTCCCTGAGTTAGAAAACGTCGAGAAACGGTCGTGTCTGCTAGCGCTGTGCTTCTACACATGTATTTGCTGAACGGTGAAAGTGCACAGTAATGCACTTTTCTCCCAGCAAATACACTGTTTCTAAGGAAATGGGAACACACTGAGGAGACACTTGTGCGAGCTACTGTGACTAAAACTCAGCTTCCCTACGCACAGGGAAGCAAGAGAAATGCTGATTTCATCAAGCCCAGTTACATACTCAGAATCTGTACTGCTGCGCAAATAGGAATGTCTCTTTAGGCAAAAAACTCATTTCTGACAAAGTTGCCCAAATGCATCTCAGAAGTGTGCAACTTATTCCCTGAGTTAGAAAACGTCGAGAAACGATCGTTTCTGCTAGCGCTGTGCTTCTACACATGTATTTGCTGAACGGAGAAAGCGCACAGTAATGCACTTTTCTCCCAGCAAATACACTGTGTCTAAGGAAATGGGAACACACTGAGGAGACACTTGTGGGAGCTACTGTGACTAAAACTGAGCTTCCCTACGCACAGGGAAGCAAGAGAAATGCTGATTTCATCAAGCACAGTTACATACTCAGAATCTGTACTACTGCGCAAATAGGCATGTCTCTTTAGGCAAAAAACTCATTTCTGACAAAGTTGCCCAAATGCATCTCAGAAGTGTGCAACTTGTTCCCTGAGTTAGAAAACGTCGAGAAACGTTCGTTTCTGCCAGCGCTGTGCTTCTACACATGTATTTGCTGAACGGTGAAAGCGCACAGTAATGCACTTTTCTCCCAGCAAATACACTGTTTCTAAGGAAATGGGAACACACTGAGGAGACACTAGTGGGAGCTACTGTGACTAAAACAGAGCTTCCCTACGCACAGGGAAGCAAGAGAAATGCTGATTTCATCAAGCCCAATTACATACTCAGAATCTGTACTACTGCGCAAATAGGCATGTCTCTGTAGGCAAAAAACTCATTTCTGACAAAGTTGCCCAAATGCATCTCAGAAGTGTGCAACTTGTTCCCTGAGTTAGAAAACGTCGAGAAACGGTCGTTTCTGCTAGCGCTGTGCTTGTACACATGTATTTGCTGAACGGTGAAAGCGCACAGTAATGCACTTTTCTCCCACCAAATACACTGTTTCTAAGGAAATGGGAACACACTGAGGAGACACTTGTGGGAGCTACTGTGACTATAACTGAGCTTCCCTACGCACAAGGAAGCAAGAGATATGCTGATTTCATCAAGCCCAGTTACATACTCAGAGTCTGTACTGCTGCGCAAATAGGCATGTCTCTTTAGGCAAAAAACTCATTTCTGACAAAGTTGCCCAAATGCATCTCAGAAGTGTGCAACTTATTCCCTGAGTTAGAAAACGTCGAGAAACGGTCGTTTCTGCTAGCGCTGTGCTTCTACACATGTATTTGCTGAACGGTGAAAGCGCACAGTAATGCACTTTTCTCCCAGCAAAAACACTGTGTGTAAGGAAATGGGAACACACTGAGGAGACACTTGTGGGAGCTACTGTGACTAAAACTGAGCTTCCCTACGCACAGGGAAGCAAGAGAAATGCTGATTTCATCAAGCCCAGTTACATACTCAGAATCTGTACTTCTGCGAAAATAGGCATGTCTCTTTAGGCAAAAAACTCATTTCTGACAAAGTTGCCCAAATGCATCTCAGAAGTGTGCAACTTGTTCCCTGAGTTAGAAAACGTTGAGAAACGTTCGTTTCTGCTAGCGCTGTGCTTCTACACATGTATTTGCTGAACGGTGAAAGCGCACAGTAATGCACTTTTCTCCCAGCAAATACACTGTTTCTAAGGAAATGGGAACACACTGAGGAGACACTTGTGGGAGCTACTGTGACTAAAACTGAGCTTCCCTACGCACAGGGAAGCAAGAGAAATGCTGATTTCATCAAGCCCAGTTACATACTCAGAATCTGTACTACTGCGCAAATAGGCATGTCTCTGTAGGCAAAAAACTCATTTCTGACAAAGTTGCCCAAATGCATCTCAGAAGTGTGCAACTTGTTCCCTGAGTTAGAAAACGTCGAGAAACGGTCGTTTCTGCTAGCGCTGTGCTTCTACACATGTATTTGCTGAATGGTGAAAGCGCACAGTAATGCACTTTTCTCCCAGCAAATACACTGTTTCTAAGGAAATGGGAACACACTGAGGAGACACTTGTGGGAGCTACTGTGACTAAAACTGAGCTTCCCTACGCACAGGGAAGCAAGAGAAATGCTGATTTCATCAAGCCCAGTTACATACTCAGAATCTGTACTGCTGCGCAAATAGGCATGTCTCTTTAGGCAAAAAACTCATTTCTGACAACGTTGCCCAAATGCATCTCAGAAGTGTGCAACTTGTTCCCTGAGTTAGAAAACGTCGAGAAACGTTCGTTTCTGCTAGCGCTGTGCTTCTACACATGTATTTGCTGAACGGTGAAAGCGCACAGTAATGCACTTTTCTCCCAGCAAATACACTGTTTCTAAAGAAATGGGAACACACTGAGGAGACACTAGTGGGAGCTACTGTGACTAAAACTGAGCTTCCCTACGCTTAAGGAAGCAAGAGAAATGCTGATTTCATCAAGCCCAGTTACATACTCAGAATCTGTACTGCTGCGCAAATAGGCATGTCTCTTTAGGCAAAAAACTCATTTCTGACAACGTTGCCCAAATGCATCTCAGAAGTGTGCAACTTATTCCCTGAGTTAGAAAACATCGAGAAACGGTCGTTTCTGCTAGCGCTGTACTTCTACACATGTATTTGCTGAACGGTGAAAGCGCACAGTAATGCACTTTTCTCCCAGCAAATCCACTGTTTCTAAGGAAATGGGAACACACTGAGGAGACACTTGTGGGAGCTACTGTGACTAAAACTGAGCTTCCCTACGGACAGGGAAGCAAGAGAAATGCTGATTTGATCAAGCCCAGTTACATACTCAGGATCTGTACTGCTGCGCAAATAGGCATGTCTCTGTAGGCAAAAAACTCATTTCTGACAAAGTTGCCCAAATGCATCTCAGAAGTGTGCAACTTGTTCCCTGAGTTAGAAAACGTCGAGAAACGGTCGTTTCTGCTAGCACTGTGCTTCTACACATGTATTTGCTGAACGGTGAAAGCGCACAGTAATGCACTTTTCTCCCACCAAATACACTGTTTCTAAGGAAATGGGAACACACTGAGGAGACACTTGTGGGAGCTACTGTGACTAAAACTGAGCTTCCCTACGCACAAGGAAGCAAGAGATATGCTGATTTCATCAAGCCCAGTTACATACTCAGAATCTGTACTGCTGCGCAAATAGGCATGTCTCTTTAGGCAAAAAACTCATTTCTGACAAAGTTGCCCAAATGCATCTCAGAAGTGTGCAACTTATTCCCTGAGTTAGAAAACGTCGAGAAACGGTCGTTTCTGCTAGCGCTGTGCTTCTACACATGTATTTGCTGAACGGTGAAAGCGCACAGTAATGCACTTTTCTCCCAGCAAATACACTGTTTCTAAGGAAATGGGAACACACTGAGGAGACACTTGTGGGAGCTACTGTGACTAAAACTGAGCTTCCCTACGCACAGGGAAGCAAGAGAAATGCTGATTTCATCAAGCCCAGTTACATACTCAGAATCTGTACTGCTGCGCAAATAGGCATGTCTCTGTAGGCAAAAAACTCATTTCTGACAAAGTTGCCCAAATGCATCTCAGAAGTGTGCAACTTGTTCCCTGAGTTAGAAAACGTCGAGTAACGGTCGTTTCTGCTAGCGCTGTGCTTCTACACAT
This sequence comes from Acomys minous, assembly GCF_964271855.1. Taxonomy (NCBI): domain Eukaryota; kingdom Metazoa; phylum Chordata; class Mammalia; order Rodentia; family Muridae; genus Acomys; species Acomys minous. The sequence goes on along the minus strand of NW_028182169.1, from coordinate 3,161 downwards.
GTATTTGCTGAACGGTGAAAGCGCACAGTAATGCACTTTTCTCCCACCAAATACACTGTTTCTAAGGAAATGGGAACACACTGAGGAGACACTTGTGGGAGCTACTGTGACTAAAACTGAGCTTCCCTACGCACAGGGAAGCAAGAGAAATGCTGATTTCATCAAGCCCAGTTACATACTCAGAATCTGTACTGCTGCGCAAATAGGCATGTCTCTTTAGGCAAAAAACTCATTTCTGACAACGTTGCCCAAATGCATCTCAGAAGTGTGCAACTTATTCCCTGAGTTAGAAAACGTCGAGAAACGGTCGTTTCTGCTAGCGCTGTGCTTCTACACATGTATTTGCTGGACGGTGAAAGCGCACAGTAATGCACTTTTCTCCCAGCAAATACACTGTGTCTAAGGAAATGGGAACACACTGAGGAGACACTTGTGGGAGCTACTGTGACTAAAACTGAGCTTCCCTACGCACAGGGAAGCAAGAGAAATGCTGATTTCATCAAGCCCAGTTACATACTCAGAATATGTACTACTGCGCAAATAGGCATGTCTCTTTAGGCAAAAAACTCATTTCTGACAAAGTTGCCCAAATGCATCTCAGAAGTGTGCAACTTGTTCCCTGAGTTAGAAAACGTCGAGAAACGTGCGTTTCTGCCAGCGCTGTGCTTCTACACATGTATTTGCTGAACGGTGAAAGCGCACAGTAATGCACTTTTCTCCCAGCAAATACACTGTTTCTAAGGAAATGGGAACACACTGAGGAGACACTAGTGGGAGCTACTGTGACTAAAACAGAGCTTCCCTACGCACAGGGAAGCAAGAGAAATGCTGATTTCATCAAGCCCAGTTACATACTCAGAATCTGTACTACTGCGCAAATAGGCATGTCTTTTTAGGCAAAAAACTCATTTCTGACAACGTTGCCCAAATGCATCTCAGAAGTGTGCAACTTATTCCCTGAGTTAGAAAACGTCGAGAAACGGTCGTTTCTGCTAGCGCTGTGCTTCTACACATGTATTTGCTGAACGGTGAAAGCGCACAGTAATGCACTTTTCTCCCAGCAAATACACTGTTTCTAAGGAAATGGGAACACACTGAGGAGACACTTGTGGGAGCTACTGTGACTAAAACTGAGCTTCCCTACGGACAGGAAAGCAAGAGAAATGCTGATTTCATCAAGCCCAGTTACATACTCAGAATATGTACTACTGCGCAAATAGGCATGTCTCTTTAGGCAAAAAACTCATTTCTGACAAAGTTGCCCAAATGCATCTCAGAAGTGTGCAACTTGTTCCCTGAGTTAGAAAACGTCGAGAAACGTTCGTTTCTGCCAGCGCTGTGCTTCTACACATGTATTTGCTGAACGGTGAAAGCGCACAGTAATGCACTTTTCTCCCAGCAAATACACTGTTTCTAAGGAAATGGGAACACACTGAGGAGACACTAGTGGGAGCTACTGTGACTAAAACAGAGCTTCCCTACGCACAGGGAAGCAAGAGAAATGCTGATTTCATCAAGCCCAGTTACATACTCAGAATCTGTACTACTGCGCAAATAGGCATGTCTCTGTAGGCAAAAAACTCATTTCTGACAAAGTTGCCCAAATGCATCTCAGAAGTGTGCAACTTGTTCCCTGAGTTAGAAAACGTCGAGAAACGTTCGTTTCTGCTAGCGCTGTGCTTCTACACATGTATTTCTGAACGGTGAAAGCGCACAGTAATGCACTTTTCTCCCAGCAAATACACTGTTTCTAAGGAAATGGGAACACACTGAGGAGACACTTGTGGGAGCTACTGTGACTAAAACTGAGCTTCCCTACGCACAAGGAAGCAAGAGATATGCTGATTTCATCAAACCCAGTTACATACTCAGAATCTGTACTGCTGCGCAAATAGGCATGTCTCTTTAGGCAAAAAACTCATTTCTGACAAAGTTGCCCAAATGCATCCCAGAAGGGTGCAACTTATTCCCTGAGTTAGAAAACGTCGAGAAACGGTCGTTTCTGCTAGCGCTGTGCTTCTACACATGTATTTGCTGAACGGTGAAAGCGCACAGTAATGCACTTTTCTCCCAGCAAAAACACTGTGTCTCAGGAAATGGAAACACACTGAGGAGACACTTGTGGGAGCTACTGTGACTAAAACTGAGCTTCCCTACGCACAGGGAAGCAAGAGAAATGCTGATTTCATCAAGCACAGTTACATACTCAGAATCTGTACTACTGCGCAAATAGGCATGTCTCTGTAGGCAAAAAACTCATTTCTGACAAAGTTGCCCAAATGCATCTCAGAAGTGTGCAACTTGTTCCCTGAGTTAGAAAACGTCGAGAAACGGTCGTTTCTGCAATCGCTGTGCTTCTACACATGTATTTGCTGAACGGTGAAAGCGCACAATAATGCACTTTTCTCCCAGCAAATACACTGTTTCTCAGGAAATGGGAACACACTGAGGAGACACTTGTGGGAGCTACTGTGACTAAAACTGAGCTTCCCTACGCACAGGGAAGCAAGAGAAATGCTGATTTCATCAAGCCCAGTTACATACTCAGAATCTGTACTGCTGCGCAAATAGGCATGTCTCTGTAGGCAAAAAACTCATTTCTGACAAAGTTGCCCAAATGCATCTCAGAAGTGTGCAACTTGTTCCCTGAGTTAGAAAACGTCGAGAAACGGTCGTTTCTGCAATCGCTGTGCTTCTACACATGTATTTGCTGAACGGTGAAAGCGCACAGTAATGCACTTTTCTCCCAGCAAATACACTGTTTCTAAGGAAATGGGAACACACTGAGGAGACACTGGTGGGAGCTACTGTGACTAAAACTGAGCTTCCCTACGCACAGGGAAGCAAGAGATATGCTGATTTCATAAAGCCCAGTCACATACTCAGAATCTGTACTGCTACGCAAATAGACATGTCTCTTTAGGCAAAAAACTCATTTCTGACAAAGTTGCCCAAATGCATCCCAGAAGTGTGCAACTTATTCCCTGAGTTAGAAAACGTCGAGAAACTGTCGTTTCTGCTAGCGCTGAGCTTCTACACATGTATTTGCTGAACGGTGAAAGCACACAGTAATGCACTTTTCTCCCAGCAAAAACACTGTGTCTAAGGAAATGGGACCACACTGAGGAGACACTTGTGGGAGCTATTGTGACTAAAACTGA